>NW_027413970.1:662500-1862500 GCF_048773025.1 Camelus bactrianus | reverse complement strand
CCCCGCCTTTCCCCGGCAGCCCGCAGTGCGAGGGACTCGGGGAAGACCCTCGAAGGGCTCCTAGGAGATCCCGGGTGCTGCAGACAGAAGACGGAACCTCCCCACACTCAGAATTCCGGAACACGGCTGACTGTGTGGGTGAGGTTTAGGGCCGCCCTCCACGCAAATTCCTGGTGTCACAGGTGTTCCCTCGCTAGGGGAAGTCCGCTACTTACCTCCCCTGTCCATTCGGATTCACTAGATGCTACCTGCGTTTCCAGCCCAACCCCCGCATTTCCCCGGCAGCCCGTACTAGGAGGGACTCGGGGAAGACTCTCGAAGGGCTCCTAGGAGATCTCGGGTGCTGCAGACAGAAGACGGAACCTCCCCACACTCAGAATTCCGGAACACGGCTGACTGTGTGGGGGAGGTTCGGGGCCGCCCTCCACGCAGCTTCCTGGTGTCACAGGTGTTCCCTCGCAAGGGGAAGTCCGCTACTTACCTCCCCTGTCCATGGGGAGGCACTAGATGCTACCTGCGTTTCCAGCCCAACCCCCGCATTTCCCCGGCAGCCCGTACTGTGAGGGACTCGGGGAAGACTCTCGAAGGGCTCCTAGGAGATCTCGGGTGCTGCAGACAGAAGACGGAACCTCCCCACACTCAGAATTCCGGAACACGGCTGACTGTGTGGGTGAGGTTTAGGGCCGCCCTCCACGCAACTTCCTGGTGTCACAGGTGTTCCCTCGCTAGGGGAAGTCCGCTACTTACCTCCCCTGTCCATGGGGAGGCACTAGATGCTACCTGCGTTTCCAGCCCAACCCCCGCATTTCCCCGACAGCCCGTACTGGGAGGGACTCGGGGAAGACTCTCGAAGGGCTCCTAGGAGATCTCGGGTGCTGCAGACAGAAGACGGAACCTCCCCACACTCAGAATTCCGGAACACGGCTGACTGTGTGGGGGAGGTTCGGGGCCGCCCTCCACGCAGCTTCCTGGTGTCACAGGTGTTCCCTCGCAAGGGGAAGTCCGCTACTTACCTCCCCTGTCCATGGGGAGGCACTAGATGCTACCTGCGTTTCCAGCCCAACCCCCGCATTTCCCCGGCAGTCCGTACTGGGAGGGACTCGGGGAAGACCCTCGAAGGGCTCCTAGGAGATCCCGGGTGCTGCAGACAGAAGACGGAACCTCCCCACACTCAGAATTCCGGAACAAGGGTGACTGCCTGGTTGAGGTTTAGGGCCGCCCTCCACGCAGCTTCCTGGTGTCACAGGTGTTCCCTCGCTAGGGGAAGTCCGCTACTTACCTCCCCTGTCCATGGGGAGGCACTAGATGCTACCTGCGTTTCCAGCCCAACCCCCGCATTTCCCCGGCAGCCCGAAATGGGAGGGACTCAGGGAAGACTCTCGAAAGGCTCCTAGGAGATCTCGGGTGCTGCAGACAGAAGACGGAACCTCCCCACACTCAGAATTCCGGAACACGGCTGACTGTGTGGGGGAGGTTCGGGGCCGCCCTCCACGCAGCTTCCTGGTGTCACAGGTTTTCCCTCGCAAGGGGAAGTCCGCTACTTACCTCCCCTGTCCATGGGGAGGCACTAGATGCTACCTGCGTTTCCAGCCCAACCCCCGCATTTCCCCGGCAGCCCGTACTGGGAGGGACTCGGGGAAGACTCTCGAAGGGCTCCTAGGAGATCTCGGGTGCTGCAGACAGAAGACGGAACTTCCCCACACTCAGAATTCCGGATCATGGCTGACTGTGTGGGTGAGGTTCAGGGCCGCCCTCCACGCAGCTTCCTGGTGTCACAGGTGTTCCCTCGCAAGGGTAAGTCCGCTAAATACCTCCCCTGTCCATGGGTAGGGGTAGATCCTACCTGCGTTTCCAGCACAACCCCCGCAATTCCCCGGCAGCCCGTACTGGGAGGGACTAGGGGAAGACTCTCGAAGGGCTCCTACTAGATCTCGGGTGCTGCAGACAGAAGACGGAAACTCCCCACACTCAGAATTCCGGAACACGGCTGACTGTGTGGGCGAGGTTCGGGGCCGCCCTCCACGCAGCTGCCTGGTGTCACAGGTGTTCCCTGGCAGGCGGAAATCCGCTAATTACCTCCCCTGTCCAGGGGGAGGCACTAGATGCTACCTGCGTTTCCAGCCCAACCCCCGCATTTCCCCGGCAGCCCGAACTGGGAGGGACTCAGGGAAGACTCTCGAAAGGCTCCTAGGAGATCTCGGGTGCTGCAGACAGAAGACGGAACCTCCCCACACTCAGAATTCCGGAACACGGCTGACTGTGTGGGGGAGGTTCGGGGCCGCCCTCCACGCAGCTTCCTGGTGTCACAGGTGTTCCCTCGCTAGGGGAAGTCCGCTACTTACCTCCCCTTTCCATGGGGAGGCACTAGATGCTACCTGCGTTTCCAGCCCAACCCCCGCATTTCCCCGGCAGCCCGTACTGGGAGGGAATCGGGGAAGACTCTCGAAGGGCTCCTAGGAGATCTCGGGTGCTGCAGACAGAAGACGGAACCTCCCCACACTCAGAATTCTGGAACACGGCTGACTGTGTGGGGGAGGTTCGGGGCCGCCCTCCACGCAGCTTCCTGGTGTCACAGGTGTTCCCTCGCAAGGGGAAGTCCGCTAATTACCTCCCCTGTCCATGGGGAGGCACTAGATGCTACCTGCGTTTCCAGCCCAACTCCCGCATTTCCCCGGCAGCCCGTACTGGGAGGGACTAGGGGAAGAATCTCGAAGGGCTCCTACTAGATCTCGGGTGCTGCAGACAGAAGACGGAACCTCCCCACACTCAGAATTCCGGAACAAGGGTGACTGTGTGGGTGAGGTTCAGGGCCGCCATCCACGCAGCTTCCTGGTGTCACAGGTGTTCCCTCGCAAGGGGAAGTCCGCTACTTACCTCCCCTGTCCATGGGGAGGCACTAGATGCTACCTGCGTTTCCAGCCCAACCCCCGCATTTCCCCGGCAGCCCGTACTGGGAGGGACTCGGGGAAGACTCTCGAAGGGCTCCTAGGAGATCTCGGGTGCTGCAGACCGAAGACGGAACCTCCCCACACTCAGAATTCCGGAACAAGGGTGACTGTTTGGGTGAGGTTTAGGGCCGCCCTCCACGCAGCTTCCTGGTGTCACAGGTGTTCCCACGCAAGGGGAATTCCGCTACTTACCTCCCCTGTCCATGGGGAGGCACTAGATGCTACCTGCGTTTCCAGCCCAACCCCCGCCTTTCCCCGGGAGCCCGCACTGGGAGGGACTCGGGGAAGACACTCGAAGGGCTCCTAGGAGATCTCGGGTGCTGCAGACAGAAGACGGAACCTCCCCACACTCAGAATTCGGGAACACGGCTGACTGTGTGGGGGAGGTTCGGGGCCGCCCTCCACGCAGCTCCCTGGTGTCACAGGTGTTCCCTCGCAAGGGGAAGTCCGCTAATTACCTCCCCTGTCCATGGGGAGGCACTAGATGCTACCTGCGTTTCCAGCCCAACCCCCACATTTCCCCGGCAGCCCGTACTGGGAGGGACTCGGGGAAGACTCTCGAAGGGCTCCTAGGAGATCTCGGGTGCTGCAGACAGAAGACGGAACCTCCCCACACTCAGAAATCCGGAACAAGTTTGACTGTGTGGGTGAAGTTCAGGGCCGCACTCCACGCAGCTTCCTGGTGTCACAGGTGTTCCCTCGCAAGGGGAATTCCGCTAATTACCTCCCCTGTCCATGGGGAGGCACTAGATGCTACCTGCGTTTCCAGCCCAACCCCTGCCGTTCCCCGGCAGCCCGCACTGGGAGGGACTCGGGGAAGACTCTCGAAGGGCTCCTAGGAGATCTCGGGTGCTGCAGAAAGAAGACGGAACCTCCCCACACTCAGAATTCCGGAACACGGCTGACTGTGTGGGGGAGGTTCGGGGCCGCCCTCCACGCAGCTTCCTGGTGTCACATGTGTTCCCTCGCAAGGGGAAGTCCGCTAATTACCTCCCCTGTCCATGGGGAGGCACTAGATGCTACCTGCGTTTCCAGCCCAACCCCCGCATTTCCCCGGCAGCCCGTACTGGGAGGGACTCGGGGAAGACTCTCGAAGGGCTCCTAGGAGATCACGGGTGCTGCAGACAGAAGACGGAACCTCCCCACACTCAGAATTCCGGAACAAGTGTGACTGTGTGTGTGAGGTTTAGGGCCGCCCTCCACGAAGCTTCCTGGTGTCACAGGTGTTCCCTCGCAAGGGGAAGTCCGCTAATTACCTCCCCTGTCCATGGGGAGGCACTAGATGCTACCTGCGTTTCCAGCCCAACCCCCGCATTTCCCCGGCAGCCCGTACTGTGAGGGACTCGGGGAAGACTCTCGAAGGGCTCCTACTAGATCTCGGGTGCTGCAGTCAGAAGACGGAAACTCCCCACACTCAGAATTCCGGAACACGGCTGACTGTGTGGGCGAGGTTCGGGGCCGCCCTCCACGCAGCTGCCTGGTGTCACAGGTGTTCCCTGGCAGGCGGAAATCCGCTAATTACCTCCCCTGTCCAGGGGGAGGCACTAGATGCTAACTGCGTTTCCAGCCCAACCGCCGCTTTTCCCCGGCAGCCCGCAGTGTGAGGGACTCGGGGAAGACTCTCGAAGGGCTCCTAGGAGATCCCGGGTGCTGCAGACAGAAGACGGAACCTCCCCACACTCAGAATTCCGGAACACGGCTGACTGTGTGGGGGAGGTTCGAGGCCGCCCTCCACGCAGCTTCCTGGTGTCACAGGTTTTCCCTCGCAAGGGGAAGTCCGCTAATTACCTCCCCTGTCCATGGGGAGGCACTAGATGCTACCTGCGTTTCCAGCCCAACCCCCGCATTTCCCCGGCAGCCCGTACTGGGAGGGACTCGGGGAAGACTCTCGAAGGGCTCCTAGGAGATCTCGGGTGCTGCAGACAGAAGACGGAACCTCCCCACACTCAGAATTCCGGAACACGACTGACTGTGGGGGTGAGGTTCAGGGCCGCCCTCCACGCAGCTTCCTGGAGTCACAGGTGTTCCCTCGCAAGGGGAAGTCCGCTAATTACCTCCCCTGTCCATGGGGAGGCGTAGATGCTACCTGCGTTTCCAGCCCAACCACCGCCTTTCCCGGCAGCCCGCACTGGGAAGGTTTCGGGGAAGACTCTCGAAGGGCTCCTAGGAGATCTCGGGTGCTGCAGACAGATGACGGAACCTCCCCACACTCAGAATTCCGGAACACGGCTGACTGTGTGGGGGAGGTTCGGGGCCGCCCTCCACGCAGCTTCCTGGTGTCACAGGTTTTTCCTCGCAAGGGGAAGTCCGCTACTTACCTCCCCTGTCCATGGGGAGGCACTAGATGCTTCCTGCGTTTCCAGCACAACCCCCGCATTTCCCCGGCAGCCCGTACTGGGAGGGACTCGGGGAAGACTCTCGAAGGGCTCCTAGGAGATCTCGGGTGCTGCAGACAGAAGACGGAACCTCCCCACACTCAGAATTCCGGAACACGGCTGACTGTGTGGGGGAGGTTCGGGGCCGCCCTCCACGCAGCTTCCTGGTGTCACAGGTGTTCCCTCGCAAGGGGAAGTCCGCTAATTACCTCCCCTGTCCATGGGGAGGCACTAGATGCTACCTGCGTTTCCAGGCCAACCCCCGCATTTCCCCGGCAGCCCGTAATGGGAGGGACTCGGGGAAGACTCTCGAATGGCTCCTAGGAGATCTCGGGTGCTGCAGACAGAAGACGGAACCTCCCCAGACTCAGAATTCCGGAACACGTCTGACTGTGTGGGGGAGGTTCGGGGCCGCCCTCCACGCAGCTTCCTGGTTTCACAGGTGTTCCCTCGCAAGGGGAAGTCCGCTACTTACCTCCCCTGTCCATGGGGAGGCACTAGATGCTACCTGCGTTTCCAGCCCAACCCCCGCATTTCCCCGGCAGCCCGTAATGGGAGGGACTCGGGGAAGACTCTCGAAGGGCTCCTAGGAGATCTCGGGTGCTGCAGACAGAAGACGGAACCTCCCCACACTCAGAATTCCGGAACACGGCTGACTGTGTGGGGGAGGTTCGAGGCCGCCCTCCACACAGCTTCCTGGAGTCACAGGTGTTCCCTCGCAAGGGGAAGTCCGCTACATACCTCCCCTGTCCATGGGGAGGCACTAGATGCTACCTGCGTTTCCAGCCCAACCCCCGCATTTCCGCGGCAGCCCGTACTGGGAGGGACTCGGGGAAGACTCTAGAAGGGCTCCTAGGAGATCTCGGGTGCTGCAGACAGAAGACGGAACCTCCCCACACTCAGAATTCCGGAACACGGCTGACTGTGTGGGGGAGGTTCGGGGCCGCCCTCCACGCAGCTTCCTGGTGTCACAGGTGTACCCTCGCAAGGGGAAGTCCGCTAATTACCTCCCCTGTCCATGGGGAGGCACTAGATGCTACCTGCGTTTCCAGCCCAACCCCCGCATTTCCCCGGCAGCCCGTACTGGGAGGGACTCGGGGAAGACTCTCGAAGGGCTCCTAGGAGATCTCGGGTGCTGCAGACAGAAAACGGAACCTACCCACACTCAGAATTCCGGAACAAGGGTGACTGTGTGGGTGAGGTTCAGGGCCGAACTCCACGCAGCTTCCTGGTGTCACAGGTGTTCCCTCTCAAGGGGAAGTCTGCTAATTACCTCCCCTGTCCATGGGGAGGCGTAGATGCTACCTGCGTTTCCAGCCCAACCCCCGCCTTTCCCCGGCAGCCCGCACTGGGAGGGACTCGGGGAAGACTCTCGAAGGGCTCCTAGGAGATCCCGGTTGCTGCAGACAGAAGACGGAATCTCCCCACATTCAGAATTCCGGAACATGGATGACTGTGTGGGGGAGTTTCGGGGCCGCCCTCCACGCAGCTTCCTGGTGTCACAGGTGTTCCCTCGCAAGGGGAAGTCCGCTACTTACCTCCCCTGTCCATGGGGAGGCACTAGATGCTACCTGCGTTTCCAGCCCAACCCCCGCATTTCCCCGGCAGCCCGTAATGAGAGGGACTCGGGGAAGACACTCGAAGGGCTCCTAGGAGATCTCGGGTGCTGCAGACAGAAGACGGAACCTCCCCACACTCAGAATTCCGGAACAAGTGTGACTGTGTGGGTGAGGTTTATGGCCGCCCTCCACGCAGTTTCCTGGTGTCACAGTTGTTCCCTCGCAAGGGGAAGTCCGCTAATTACCTCCCCTGTCCATGGGGAGGCGTAGATGCTACTTGCGTCTCCAGCCCAACCCCCGCCTTTCCCCAGCAGCCCGCACTGGGAGGGACTCGGGGAAGACTCTCGAAGGACTCCTAGGAGATCCCGGGTGCTGCAGACAGAAGACGGAACCTCCCCACACTCAGAATTCCGGAACAAGTGTGACTGATTGGGTGAGGTTTAGGGCCGACCTCCACGCAGCTTCCTGGTGTCACAGGTGTTCCCTCGCAAGGGGAAGTCCGCTACTTACCTCCCCTGTCCATGGGGAGGCACTAGATGCTACCTGCGTTTCCAGCCCAACCCCCGCATTTCCCCGGCAGCCCGTAATGGGAGGGACTCGGGGAAGACTCTCGAAGGGCTCCTAGGATATCTCGGGTGCTGCAGACAGAAGACGGAACCTCCCCACACTCAGAATTCCGGAACACGGCTGACTGTGTGGGGGAGGTTCGAGGCCGCCCTCCACACAGCTTCCTGGAGTCACAGGTGTTCCCTCGCAAGGGGAAGTCCGCTACATACCTCCCCTGTCCATGGGGAGGCATTAGATGCTACCTGCGTTTCCAGCCCAACCCCCGCATTTCCGCGGCAGCCCGTACTGGGAGGGACTCGGGGAAGACTCTAGAAGGGCTCCTAGGAGATCTCGGGTGCTGCAGACAGAAGACGGAACCTCCCCACACTCAGAATTCCGGAACACGGCTGACTGTGTGGGGGAGGTTCGGGGCCGCCCTCCACGCAGCTTCCTGGTGTCACAGGTGTACCCTCGCAAGGGGAAGTCCGCTAATTACCTCCCCTGTCCATGGGGAGGCACTAGATGCTACCTGCGTTTCCAGCCCAACCCCCGCATTTCACCGGCAGCCCGTACTGGGAGGGACTCGGGGAAGACTCTCGAAGGGCTCCTAGGAGATCTCGGGTGCAGCAGACAGAAAACGGAACCTCCCCACACTCAGAATTCCGGAACAAGGGTGACTGTGTGGGTGAGGTTCAGGGCCGACCTCCACGCAGCTTCCTGGTGTCACAGGTGTTCCCTCTCAAGGGGAAGTCTGCTAATTACCTCCCCTGTCCATGGGGAGGCGTAGATGCTACCTGCGTTTCCAGCCCAACCCCCGCCTTTCCCCGGCAGCCCGCACTGGGAGGGACTCGGGGAAGACTCTCGAAGGGCTCCTAGGAGATCCCGGGTGCTGCAGACAGAAGACGGAACCTCCCCACATTCAGAATTCCGGAACATGGATGACTGTGTGGGGGAGTTTCGGGGCCGCCCTCCACGCAGCTTCCTGGTGTCACAGGTGTTCCCTCGCAAGGGGAAGTCCGCTACTTACCTCCCCTGTCCATGGGGAGGCACTAGATGCTACCTGCGTTTCCAGCCCAACCCCCGCATTACCCCGGCAGCCCGTACTGGGAGGGACTCGGGGAAGACTCTCTAAGGGCTCCTAGGAGATCTTGGGTGCTGCAGACAGAAGACGGAACCTCCCCACACTCAGAATTCCGGAACACGGCTGACTGTGTGGGCGAGGTTCGGGGCCGCCCTCCACGCAGCTGCCTGGTGTCACAGGTGTTCCCTGGCAGGCGGAAATCCGCTAATTACCTCCCCTGTCCAGGGGGAGGCACTAGATGCTACCTGCGTTTTCAGCCCAACCCCCGCATTTCCCCGGCAGCCCGTAATGAGAGGGACTCGGGGAAGACACTCGAAGGGCTCCTAGGAGATCTCGGGTGCTGCAGACAGAAGACGGAACCTCCCCACACTCAGAATTCCGGAACACGGCTGACTGTGTGGGTGAGGTTCAGGGCCGCCCTCCACGCAGCTTCCTGGTGTCACAGGTGTTCCCTAGCAAGGGGAAGTCCGCTACTTACCTCCCCTGTCCATGGGGAGGCACTAGATGCTACCTGCTTTTCCAGCCAAACCCCCGCATTTCCCCGGCAGCCCATACTGGGAGGGACTCGGGGAAGACTCTCGAAGGGCTCCTAGGAGATCTCGGGTGCTGCACACAGAAGACGGAACCTCCCCACACTCAGAATTCCGGAACACGGCTGACTGTGTGGGGGAGGTTCGGGGCCGCCCTCCACGCAGCTTCCTGGTGTCACAGGTGTTCCCTTGCAAGGGGAAGTCCGCTAATTTCCTCCCCTCTCCATGGGGAGGCACTAGATGCTACCTGCGTTTCCAGCCCAACCCCCGCATTTCCCCGACAGCCCGCACTGGGAGGGACTCGGGGAAGACTCTCGAAGGGCTCCAAGAAGATCCCGGGTGCTGCAGACAGAAGACGGAACCTCCCCACACTCAGAATTCCGGAACAAGGGTGACTGTTTGGGTGCGGTTTAGGGCCGCCCTCCACGCAGCTTCCTGGTGTCACAGGTGTTCCCTCGCAAGGGGAATCCGCTACTTACCTCCCCTGTCCATGGTGAGGCACTAGATGCTACCTGCGTTTCCAGCCCAACCCCCGCATTTCCCCGGCAGCCCGCAGTGTGAGGGACTCGGGGAAGACTCTCGAAGGGCTCCTAGGAGATCCCGGGTGCTGCAGACAGAAGACGGAACCTCCCCACATTCAGAATTCCGGAACACGGCTAACTGTGTGCGGGAGGTTCGAGGCCGCCCTCCACGCAGCTTCCTGGTGTCACAGGTTTTCCATCGCAAGGGGAAGTCCGCTAATTACCTCCCCTGTCCATGGGGAGGCACTAGATGCTACCTGCGTTTCCAGCCCAACCCCCGCATTTCCCCGGCAGCCCGTACTGGGAGGGACTCGGGGAAAACTCTCCAAGGGCTCCTAGGAGATCTCGGGTGCTGCAGAACGAAGACGGAACATCCCCACACTCAGAATTCCGGAACAAGGCTGACTGTGTGGGGGAGGTTCGGGGCCGCCCTCCACGCAGCTTTCTGGTGTCACACGTGTTCCCTGGCAGGGGGAAGTCCGCTAATTACCTCCCCTGTCCATGGGGAGGCACTAGATGCTACCTGCGTTTCCAGCCCAACTCCCGCCTTTCCCCGGCAGCCCGCAGTGCGAGGGACTCGGGGAAGACCCTCGAAGGGCTCCTAGGAGATCCCGGGTGCTGCAGACAGAAGACGGAACCTCCCCACACTCAGAATTCCGGAACACGGCTGACTGTGTGGGGGAGGTTCGGGGCCGCACTCCACGCAGCTTCCTGGTGTCACAGGTGTTCCCTCGCAAGGGGAAGTCCGCTAATTACCTCCCCTGTCCATGGGTAGGGGTAGATCCTACCTGCGTTTCCAGCACAACCCCCGCAATTCCCCGGCAGCCCGTAATGGGAGGGACTCGGGGAAAACTCTCGAAGGGCTCCTAGGAGATCTCGGGTGCTGCAGAACGAAGACGGAACCTCCCCACACTCAGAATTCCGGAACACGGCTGACTGTGTGGGGGAGTTTCGGGGCCGCCCTCCACGCAGCTTCCTGGTGTCACACGTGTTCCCTGGCAGGGGGAAGTCCGCTAATTACCTCCCCAGTCCAGGGGGAGGCACTAGATGCTACCTGCGTTTCCAGTCCAACCCCCGCCTTTCCCCGGCAGCCCGCAGTGCGAGGGACTCGGGGAAGACCCTCGAAGGGCTCCTAGGAGATCCCGGGTGCTGCAGACAGAAGACGGAACCTCCCCACACTCAGAATTCCGGAACAAGGGTGACTGACTGTGTGAGGTTTAGGGCCGCCCTCCACGCAGCTTCCTGGTGTCACAGGTGTTCCCTCGCTAGGGGAAGTCCGCTACTTACCTCCCCTGTCCATGGGGAGGCACTAGATGCTACCTGCGTTTCCAGCCCAACCCCCGCATTTCCCCGGCTGCCCGAACTGGGAGGGACTCAGGGAAGACTCTCGAAAGGCTCCTAGGAGATCTCGGGTGCTGCAGACAGAAGACGGAACCTCCCCACACTCAGAATTCCGGAACACGGCTGACCGTGTGGGGGAGGTTCGGGGCCGCCCTCCACGCAGCTTCCTGGTGTCACAGGTGTTCCCTCGCAAGGGGAAGTCCGCTAATTACCTCCCCTGTCCATGTGGAGGCACTAGATGCTACCTGCGTTTCCAGCCCAACTCCCGCATTTCCCCGGCAGCCCGTACTGGGAGGGACTAGGGGAAGAATCTCGAAGGGCTCCTACTAGATCTCGGGTGCTGCAGACAGAAGACGGAACCTCCCCACACTCAGAATTCCGGAACAAGGGTGACTGTGTGGGTGAGGTTCAGGGCCGCCCTCCACGCAGTTTCCTGGTGTCACAGGTGTTCCCTCGCAAGGGGAAGTCCGCTAATTACCTCCCCTGTCCATGGGGAGGCACTAGATGCTACCTGCTTTTCCGGCCCAACCCCCGCATTTCCCCGGCAGCCCGTACTGTGAGGGACTCGGGGAAGACTCTCGAAGGGCTCCTAGGAGATCTCGGGTGCTGCAGACAGAAGACGGAACCTCCCCACACTCAGAATTCCGGAACAAGTGTGACTGTGTGGGTGAGGTTTAGGGCCGCCCTCCACGAAGCTTCCTGGTGTCACAGGTGTTCCTTCGCAAGGGGAAGTCCGCTAATTACCTCCCCTGTCCATGGGGAGGCACTAGATGCTACCTGCGTTTCCAGCCCAACCCCCGCATTTCCCCGGCAGCCCGTACTGGGAGGGACTCGGGGAAGACTCTCGAAGGGCTCCTAGGAGATCTCGGGTGCTGCAGACCGAAGACGGAACCTCCCCACACTCAGAATTCCGGAACAAGTGTGACTGTTTTGGTGAGGTTTAGGGCCGCCCTCCACGCAGCTTCCTGGTGTCACAGGTGTTCCCTCGCAAGGGGAAGTCCGCTAATTACCTCCCCTGTCCATGGGGAGGCACTAGATGCTACCTGCGTTTCCAGCCCAACCCCCGCCTTTCCCCGGCAGCTCGCACTGGGAGGGACTCGGGGAAGACTCTCGAAGGGCTCCTAGGAGATCTCGGGTGCTGCAGACAGAAGACGGAACCTCCCCACACTCAGAATTCCGGAACACGGCTGACTGTGTGGGGGAGGTTCGGGGCCGCCCTCCACGCAGCTCCCTGGTGTCACAGGTGTTCCCTCGCAAGGGGAAGTCCGCTACTTACCTCCCCTGTCCATGGGGAGGCACAAGATGCTACCTGCGTTTCCAGCCCAACCCCCGCATTTCCCCGGCAGCCCGTACTGGGAGGGACTCGGGGAAGACTCTCGAAGGGCTCCTAGGAGATCTCGGGTGCTGCAGACAGAAGACGGAACCTCCCCACACTCAGAAATCCGGAACAAGGGTGACTGTGTGGGTGAAGTTCAGGGCCGCCCTCCACGCAGCTTCCTGGTGTCACAGGTGTTCCCTCGCAAGGGGAAGTCCGCTAATTACCTCCCCTGTCCATGGGGAGGCACTAGATGCTACCTGCGTTTCCAGCCCAACCCCCGCCTTTCCCCGGCAGCCCGCACTTGGAGGGACTCGGGGAAGACTCTCGAAGGGCTCCTAGGAGATCTCGGGTGCTGCAGCCAGAAGACGGAACCTCCCCACACTCAGAATTCCGGAACACGGCTGACTGTGTGGGGGAGGTTCGGGGCCGTCCTCCACGCATCTTCCTGGTGTCACAGGTGTTCCCTCGCAAGGGGAAGTCCGCTAATTACCTCCCCTGTCCATGGGGAGGCACTAGATGCTACCTGCGTTTCCGGCCCAACCCCCGCATTTCCCCGGCAGCCCGCACTGGGAGGGACTCGGGGAAGACTCTCGAAGGGCTCCTAGGAGATCTCGGGTGCTGCAGACAGAAGACGGAACCTCCCCACACTCAGAATTCCGGAACAAGTGTGACTGTGGGGGTGAGGTTTAGGGCCGCCCTCCACGAAGCTTCCTGGTGTCACAGGTGTTCCCTCGCAAGGGGAAGTCCGCTAATTACCTCCCCTGTCCATGGGGAGGCACTAGATGCTACCTGCGTTTCCAGCCCAACCCCCGCATTTCCCCGGCAGCCCGTACTGTGAGGGACTCGGGGAAGACTCTCGAAGGGCTCCTAGGAGATCTCGGGTGCTGCAGACCGAAGACGGAACCTCCCCACACTCAGAAATCCGGAACAAGGGTGACTGTGTGGGTGAAGTTCAGGGCCGCCCTCCACGCAGCTTCCTGGTGTCACAGGTGTTCCCTCGCAAGGGGAAGTCCGCTACTTACCTCCCCTGTCCATGGGGAGGCACAAGATGCTACCTGCGTTTCCAGCCCAACCCCCGCATTTCCCCGGCAGCCCGTACTGGGAGGGACTCGGGGAAGACTCTCGAAGGGCTCCTAGGAGATCTCGGGTGCTGCAGACAGAAGACGGAACCTCCCCACACTCAGAAATCCGGAACAAGGGTGACTGTGTGGGTGAAGTTCAGGGCCGCCCTCCACGCAGCTTCCTGGTGTCACAGGTGTTCCCTCGCAAGGGGAAGTCCGCTAATTACCTCCCCTGTCCATGGGGAGGCACTAGATGCTACCTGCGTTTCCAGCCCAACCCCCGCATTTCCCCGGCAGCCCGTACTGGGAGGGACTCGGGGAAGACTCTCGAAGGGCTCCTACGAGATCTCGGGTGCTGCAGACAGAAGACGGAACCTCCCCACACTCAGAATTCCGGAACAAGTGTGACTGTGTGTGTGAGGTTTAGGGCCGCCCTCCACGAAGCTTCCTGGTGTCACAGGTGTTCCCTCGCAAGGGGAAGTCCGCTAATTACCTCCCCTGTCCATGGGGAGGCACTAGATGCTACCTGCGTTTCCAGCCCAACCCCCGCATTTCCCCGGCAGCCCGTACTGTGAGGGACTCGGGGAAGACTCTCGAAGGGCTCCTAGGAGATCTCGGGTGCTGCAGACCGAAGACGGAACCTCCCCACACTCAGAATTCCGGAACAAGTGTGACTGTTTGGGTGAGGTTTAGGGCCGCCCTCCACGCAGCTTCCTGGTGTCACAGGTGTTCCCTCGCAAGGGGAAGTCCGCTAATTACCTCCCCTGTCCATGGGGAGGCACTAGATGCTACCTGCGTTTCCAGCCCAACCCCCGCCTTTCCCCGGCAGCCCGCACTGGGAGGGACTCGGGGAAGACTCTCGAAGGGCTCCTAGGAGATCTCGGGTGCTGCAGACAGAAGACGGAACCTCCCCACACTCAGAATTCCGGAACACGGCTGACTGTGTGGGGGAGGTTCGGGGCCGCCCTCCACGCAGCTTCCTGGTGTCACAGGTGTTCCCTCGCAAGGGGAAGTCCGCTACTTACCTCCCCTGTCCATGGGGAGGCACAAGATGCTACCTGCGTTTCCAGCCCAACCCCTGCATTTCCCCGGCAGCCCGTACTGGGAGGGACTCGGGGAAGACTCTCGAAGGGCTCCTAGGAGATCTCGGGTGCTGCAGACAGAAGACGGAACCTCCCCACACTCAGAAATCCGGAACAAGGGTGACTGTGTGGGTGAAGTTCAGGGCCGCCCTCCACGCAGCTTCCTGGTGTCACAGGTGTTCCCTCGCAAGGGGAAGTCCGCTAATTACCTCCCCTGTCCATGGGGAGGCACTAGATGCTACCTGCGTTTCCAGCCAAACCCCCGCCTTTCCCCGGCAGCCCGCACTTGGAGGGACTCGGGGAAGACTCTCGAAGGGCTCCTAGGAGATCTCGGGTGCTGCAGCCAGAAGACGGAACCTCCCCACACTCAGAATTCCGGAACACGGCTGACTGTGTGGGGGAGGTTCGGGGCCGCCCTCCACGCAGCTTCCTGGTGTCACAGGTGTTCCCTCGCAAGGGGAAGTCCGCTAATTACCTCCCCTGTCCATGGGGAGGCACTAGATGCTACCTGCGTTTCCAGCCCAACCCCCGCATTTCCCCGGCAGCCCGTACTGGGAGGGACTCGGGGAAGACTCTCGAAGGGCTCCTAGGAGATCTCGGGTGCTGCAGACCGAAGACGGAACCTCCCCACACTCAGAATTCCGGAACACGGCTGACTGTGTGGGGGAGGTTCGGGGCCGCCCTCCACACAGCTTCCTGGTGTCACAGGTGTTCCCTCGCAAGGGGAAATCCGCTAATAACCTCCCCTGTCCATGGGGAGGCACTAGATGCTACCTGCGTTTCCAGCCCAACCCCCGATTTTCCCCGGCTGCCCGCAGTGAGAGGAACTCGGGGAAGAATCTCGAAGGGCTCCTAGGAGATCCCGGGTGCTGCAGACAGAAGACGGAACCTCCCCACACTCAGAATTCCGGAACACGGCTGACTGTGTGGGCGAGGTTCGGGGCCGCCCTCCACGCAGCTGCCTGGTGTCACAGGTGTTCCCTGGCAGGCGGAAATCCGCTAATTACCTCCCCTGTCCAGGGGGAGGCACTAGATGCTACCTGCTTTTCCAGCCCAACCGCCGCTTTTCCCCGGCAGCCCGCAGTGTGAGGGACTCGGGGAAGACTCTCGAAAGGCTCCTAGGAGATCCCGGGTGCTGCAGACAGAAGACGGAACCTCCCCACACTCAGAATTCCGGAACACGGCTAACTGTGTGCGGGAGGTTCGAGGCCGCCCTCCACGCAGCTTCCTGGTGTCACAGGTTTTCCCTCGCAAGGGGAAGTCCGCTAATTACCTCCCCTGTCCATGGGGAGGCACTAGATGCTACCTGCGTTTCCAGCCCAACCCCCGCAATTCCCCGGCAGCCCGTACTGGGAGGGACTCGGGGAAAACTCTCCAAGGGCTCCTAGGAGATCTCGGGTGCTGCAGAACGAAGACGGAACCTCCCCACACTCAGAATTCCGGAACAAGGCTGACTGTGTGGGGGAGGTTCGGGGCCGCCCTCCACGCAGCTTCCTGGTGTCACACGTGTTCCCTGGCAGGGGGAAGTCCGCTAATTACCTCCCCTGTCCAGGGGGAGGCACTAGATGCTACCTGCGTTTCCAGCCCAACCCCCGCCTTTCCCCGGCAGCCCGCAGTGCGAGGGACTCGGGGAAGACCCTCGAAGGACTCCTAGGAGATCCCGGGTGCTGCAGACAGAAGACGGAACCTCCCCACACTCAGAATTCCGGAACAAGGTTGACTGCCTGGGTGAGGTTTAGGGCCGCCCTCCACGCAGCTTCCTGGTGTCACAGGTGTTCCCTCGCTAGGGGAAGTCCGCTACTTACCTCCCCTGTCCATGGGGAGGCACTAGATGCTACCTGCGTTTCCATCCCAACCCCCGCATTTCCCCGGCAGCCCGAAATGGGAGGGACTCAGGGAAGACTCTCGAAAGGCTCCTAGGAGATCTCGGGTGCTGCAGACAGAAGACGGAACCTCCCAACACTCAGAATTCCGGAACACGGCTGACTGTGTGGGGAAGTTCGGGGCCGCCTTCCACGCAGCTTCCTGGTGTCACAGGTGTTCCCTCGCAAGGGGAAGTCCGCTACTTACCTCCCCTGTCCATGGGGAGGCACTAGATGGTACCTGCGTTTCCAGCCCAACCCCCGCATTTCCCCGGCAGCCCGTACTGGGAGGGACTCGGGGAAGACTCTCGAAGGGCTCCTAGGAGATCTCGGGTGCTGCAGACAGAAGACGGAACTTCCCCACACTCAGAATTCCGGATCATGGCTGACTGTGTGGGTGAGTTTCAGGGCCGCACTCCACGCAGCTTCCTGGTGTCACAGGTGTTCCCTCGCAAGGGGAAGTCCGCTAATTACCTCCCCTGTCCATGGGTAGGGGTAGATCCTACCTGCGTTTCCAGCAAAACCCCCGCAATTCCCCGGCAGCCCCTACTGGGAGGGACTAGGGGAAGACTCTCGAAGGGCTCCTACTAGATCTCGGGTGCTGCAGACAGAAGACGGAAACTCCCCACACTCAGAATTCCGGAACACGGCTGACTGTGTGGGCGAGGTTCGGGGCCGCCCTCCACGCAGCTGCCTGGTGTCACAGGTGTTCCCTGGCAGGCGGAAATCCGCTAATTACCTCCCCTGTCCAGGGGGAGTCACTAGATGCTACCTGCGTTTCCAGCCCAACCGCCGCTTTTCCCCGGCAGCCCGCAGTGTGAGGGACTCGGGGAAGACTCTCGAAGGGCTCCTAGGAGATCCCGGGTGCTGCAGACAGAAGACGGAACCTCCCCACACTCAGAATTCCGGAACACGGCTGACTGTGTGGGGGAGGTTCGAGGCCGCACTTCACGCAGCTTCCTGGTGTCACAGGTTTTCCCTCGCAAGGGGAAGTCCGCTAATTACCTCCCCTGTCCATGGGGAGGCACTAGATGCTACCTGCGTTTCCAGCCCAACCCCCGCATTTCCCCGGCAGCCCGTAATGGGAGGGACTCGGGGAAAACTCTCGAAGGGCTCCTAGGAGATCTCGGGTGCTGCAGAACGAAGACGGAACCTCCCCACACTCAGAATTCCGGAACACGGCTGACTGTGTGGGGGAGGTTCGGGGCCGCACTCCACGCAGCTTCCTGGAGTCACACGTGTTCCCTGGCAGGGGGAAGTCCGCTAATTACCTCCCCTGTCCAGGGGGAGGCACTAGATGCTACCTGCGTTTCCAGTCCAACCCCCGCCTTTCCCCGGCAGCCCGCAGTGCGAGGGACTCGGGGAAGACCCTCGAAGGACTCCTAGGAGATCCCGGGTGCTGCAGACAGAAGACGGAACCTCCCCACACTCAGAATTCCGGAACAAGGGTGACTGACTGTGTGAGGTTTAGGGCCGCCCTCCACGCAGCTTCCTGGTGTCACAGGTGTTCCCTCGCTAGGGGAAGTCCGCTACTTACCTCCCCTTTCCATGGGGAGGCACTAGATGCTACCTGCTTTTCCAGCCCAACCCCCGCATTTCCCCGGCAGCCCGTACTGGGAGGGACTCGGGGAAGACTCTCGAAGGGCTCCTAGGAGATCTCGGGTGCTGCAGACAGAAGACGGAACCTCCCCACACTCAGAATTCTGGAACACGGCTGACTGTGTGGGGGAGGTTCGGGGCCGCCCTCCACGCAGCTTCCTGGTGTCACAGGTGTTCCCTCGCAAGGGGAAGTCCGCTAATTACCTCCCCTGTCCTTGGGGAGGCACTAGATGCTACCTGCGTTTCCAGCCCAACTCCCGTATTTCCCCGGCAGCCCGCACTGGGAGGGACTCGGGGAAGACTCTCGAAGGGCTCCTAGGAGATCTCGGGTGCTGCAGAAAGAAGACGGAACCTCCCCACACTCAGAATTCCGGAACACGGCTGACTGTGTTGGGGAGGTTCGGGGCCGCCCTCCACGCAGCTTCCTGGTGTCACAGGTGTTCCCTCGCAAGGGGAAGTCCGCTAATTACCTCCCCTGTCCATGGGGAGGCACTAGATGCTACCTGCGATTCCAGCCCAACCCCCGCCTTTCCCCGGCAGCCCGCACTGGGAGGGACTCGGGGAAGACTCTCGAAAGGCTCCTAGGAGATCTCGGGTGCTGCAGACAGAAGACGGAACCTCCCCACACTCAGAATTCCGGAACACGGCTGACTGTGTGGGGGAGGTTCGGGGCCGCCCTCCACGCAGCTTCCTGGTGTCACAGGTGTTCCCTCGCTAGGGGAAGTCCGCTACTTACCTCCCCTTTCCATGGGGAGGCACTAGATGCTACCTGCGTTTCCAGCCCAACCCCCGCATTTCCCCGGCAGCCCGTACTGGGAGGGACTCGGGGAAGACTCTCGAAGGGCTCCTAGGAGATCTCGGGTGCTGCAGACAGAAGACGGAACCTCCCCACACTCAGAATTCTGGAACACGGCTGACTGTGTGGGGGAGGTTCGGGGCCGCCCTCCACGCAGCTTCCTGGTGTCACAGGTGTTCCCTCGCAAGGGGAAGTCCGCTAATTACCTCCCCTGTCCTTGGGGAGGCACTAGATGCTACCTGCGTTTCCAGCCCAACTCCCGCATTTCCCCGGCAGCCCGTACTGGGAGGGACTAGGGGAAGAATCTCGAAGTGCTCCTAGGAGATCTCGGGTGCTGCAGACAGAAGACGGAACCTCCCCACACTCAGAATTCCGGAACAAGTGTGACTGTGTGGGTGAGGTTCAGGGCCGCCCTCCACGCAGCTTCCTGGTGTCACAGGTGTTCCCTCGCAAGGGGAAGTCCGCTAATTACCTCCCCTGTCCATGGGGAGGCACTAGATGCTACCTGCGTTTCCAGCCCAACCCCCGCATTTCCCCGGCAGCCCGTACTGGGAGGGACTCGGGGAAGACTCTCGAAGGGCTCCTAGGAGATCTCGGGTGCTGCAGACAGAAGACGGAACCTCCCCACACTCAGAATTCCGGAACAAGTGTGACTGTGTGGGTGAGGTTTAGGGCCGCCCTCCACGCAGCTTCCTGGTGTCACAGGTGTTCCCTCGCAAGGGGAAGTCCGCTACTTACCTCCCCTGTCCATGGGGAGGCACTAGATGCTACCTGCGTTTCCAGCCCAACCCCCGCATTTCCCCGGCAGCCCGTACTGGGAGGGACTCGGGGAAGACTCTCGAAGGGCTCCTAGGAGATCTCGGGTGCTGCAGACCGAAGACGGAACCTCCCCACACTCAGAATTCCGGAACAAGTGTGACTGTTTGGGTGAGGTTTAGGGCCGCCCTCCACGCAGCTTCCTGGTGTCACAGGTGTTCCCACGCAAGGGGAATTCCGCTACTTACCTCCCCTGTCCATGGGGAGGCACTAGATGCTACCTGCGTTTCCAGCCCAACCCCCGCCTTTCCCCGGCAGCCCGCACTGGGAGGGACTCGGGGAAGACTCTCGAAGGGCTCCTAGGAGATCTCGGGTGCTGCAGACAGAAGACGGAACCTCCCCACACTCAGAATTCCGGAACACGGCTGACTGTGTGGGGGAGGTTCGGGGCCGCCCTCCACGCAGCTCCCTGGTGTCACAGGTGTTCCCTCGCAAGGGGAAGTCCGCTAATTACCTCCCCTGTCCATGGGGAGGCACTAGATGCTACCTGCGTTTCCAGCCCAACCCCCACATTTCCCCGGCAGCCCGCACTGGGAGGGACTCGGGGAAGACTCTCGAAAGGCTCCTAGGAGATCTCGGGTGCTGCAGACAGAAGACGGAACCTCCCCACACTCAGAATTCCGGAACACGGCTGACTGTGTGGGGGAGGTTCGGGGCCGCCCTCCACGCAGCTTCCTGGTGTCACAGGTGTTCCCTCGCTAGGGGAAGTCCGCTACTTACCTCCCCTTTCCATGGGGAGGCACTAGATGCTACCTGCGTTTCCAGCCCAACCCCCGCATTTCCCCGGCAGCCCGTACTGGGAGGGACTCGGGGAAGACTCTCGAAGGGCTCCTAGGAGATCTCGGGTGCTGCAGACAGAAGACGGAACCTCCCCACACTCAGAATTCTGGAACACGGCTGACTGTGTGGGGGAGGTTCGGGGCCGCCCTCCACGCAGCTTCCTGGTGTCACAGGTGTTCCCTCGCAAGGGGAAGTCCGCTAATTACCTCCCCTGTCCTTGGGGAGGCACTAGATGCTACCTGCGTTTCCAGCCCAACTCCCGCATTTCCCCGGCAGCCCGTACTGGGAGGGACTAGGGGAAGAATCTCGAAGGGCTCCTACTTGATCTCGGGTGCTGCAGACAGAAGACGGAACCTCCCCACACTCAGAATTCCGGAACAAGTGTGACTGTGTGGGTGAGGTTCAGGGCCGCCCTCCACGCAGCTTCCTGGTGTCACAGGTGTTCCCTCGCAAGGGGAAGTCCGCTAATTACCTCCCCTGTCCATGGGGAGGCACTAGATGCTACCTGCGTTTCCAGCCCAACCCCCGCATTTCCCCGGCAGCCCGTACTGGGAGGGACTCGGGGAAGACTCTCGAAGGGCTCCTAGGAGATCTCGGGTGCTGCAGACAGAAGACGGAACCTCCCCACACTCAGAATTCCGGAACAAGTGTGACTGTGTGGGTGAGGTTTAGGGCCGCCCTCCACGCAGCTTCCTGGTGTCACAGGTGTTCCCTCGCAAGGGGAAGTCCGCTACTTACCTCCCCTGTCCATGGGGAGGCACTAGATGCTACCTGCGTTTCCAGCCCAACCCCCGCATTTCCCCGGCAGCCCGTACTGGGAGGGACTCGGGGAAGACTCTCGAAGGGCTCCTAGGAGATCTCGGGTGCTGCAGACCGAAGACGGAACCTCCCCACACTCAGAATTCCGGAACAAGTGTGACTGTTTGGGTGAGGTTTAGGGCCGCCCTCCACGCAGCTTCCTGGTGTCACAGGTGTTCCCACGCAAGGGGAATTCCGCTACTTACCTCCCCTGTCCATGGGGAGGCACTAGATGCTACCTGCGTTTCCAGCCCAACCCCCGCCTTTCCCCGGCAGCCCGCACTGGGAGGGACTCGGGGAAGACTCTCGAAGGGCTCCTAGGAGATCTCGGGTGCTGCAGACAGAAGACGGAACCTCCCCACACTCAGAATTCCGGAACACGGCTGACTGTGTGGGGGAGGTTCGGGGCCGCCCTCCACGCAGCTCCCTGGTGTCACAGGTGTTCCCTCGCAAGGGGAAGTCCGCTAATTACCTCCCCTGTCCATGGGGAGGCACTAGATGCTACCTGCGTTTCCAGCCCAACCCCCGCCTTTCCCCGGCAGCCCGCACTGGGAGGGACTCGGGGAAGACTCTCGAAGGGCTCCTAGGAGATCTCGGGTGCTGCAGAAAGAAGACGGAACCTCCCCACACTCAGAATTCCGGAACACGGCTGACTGTGTGGGGGAGGTTCGGGGCCGCCCTCCACGCAGCTTCCTGGTGTCACAGGTGTTCCCTCGCAAGGGGAAGTCCGCTAATTACCTCCCCTGTCCATGGGGAGGCACTAGATGCTACCTGCGATTCCAGCCCAACCCCCGCCTTTCCCCGGCAGCCCGCACTGGGAGGGACTCGGGGAAGACTCTCGAAGGGCTCCTAGGAGATCTCGGGTGCTGCAGACAGAAGACGGAACCTCCCCACACTCAGAATTCCGGAACACGGCTGACTGTGTGGGGGAGGTTCGGGGCCGCCCTCCACGCAGCTCCCTGGTGTCACAGGTGTTCCCTCGCAAGGGGAAGTCCGCTAATTACCTCCCCTGTCCATGGGGAGGCACTAGATGCTACCTGCGTTTCCAGCCCAACCCCCACATTTCCCCGGCAGCCGGTACTGGGAGGGACTCGGGGAAGACTCTCGAAGGGCTCCTAGGAGATCTCGGGTGCTGCAGACAGAAGACGGAACCTCCCCACACTCAGAAATCCGGAACAAGTTTGACTGTGTGGGTGAAGTTCAGGGCCGCCCTCCACGCAGCTCCCTGGTGTCACAGGTGTTCCCTCGCAAGGGGAAGTCCGCTAATTACCTCCCCTGTCCATGGGGAGGCACTAGATGCTACCTGCGTTTCCAGCCCAACCCCCACATTTCCCCGGCAGCCGGTACTGGGAGGGACTCGGGGAAGACTCTCGAAGGGCTCCTAGGAGATCTCGGGTGCTGCAGACAGAAGACGGAACCTCCCCACACTCAGAAATCCGGAACAAGTTTGACTGTGTGGGTGAAGTTCAGGGCCGCACTCCACGCAGCTTCCTGGTGTCACAGGTGTTCCCTCGCAAGGGGAATTCCGCTAATTACCTCCCCTGTCCATGGGGAGGCACTAGATGCTACCTGCGTTTCCAGCCCAACGCCCGCCTTTCCCCGGCAGCCCGCACTGGGAGGGACTCGGGGAAGACTCTCGAAGGGCTCCTAGGAGATCTCGGGTGCTGCAGATAGAAGACGGAACCTCCCCACACTCAGAATTCCGGAACACGGCTGACTGTGTGGGGGAGGTTCGGGGCCGCCCTCCACGCAGGTTCCTGGTGTCACAGGTGTTCCCTCGCAAGGGGAAGTCCGCTAATTACCTCCCCTGTCCATGGGGAGGCACTAGATGCTACCTGCGTTTCCAGCCCAACCCCCGCATTTCCCCGGCAGCCCGTACTGGGAGGGACTCGGGGAAGACTCTCGAAGGGCTCCTAGGAGATCTCGGGTGCTGCAGACAGAAGACGGAACCTCCCCACACTCAGAATTCCGGAACAAGTGTGACTGTGTGTGTGAGGTTTAGGGCCGCCCTCCACGAAGCTTCCTGGTGTCACAGGTGTTCCCTCGCAAGGGGAAGTCCGCTAATTACCTCCCCTGTCCATGGGGAGGCACTAGATGCTACCTGCGTTTCCAGCCCAACCCCCGCATTTCCCCGGCAGCCCGTACTGTGAGGGACTCGGGGAAGACTCTCGAAGGGCTCCTAGGAGATCTCGGGTGCTGCAGACCGAAGACGGAACCTCCCCACACTCAGAATTCCGGAACAAGTGTGACTGTTTGGGTGAGGTTTAGGGCCGCCCTCCACGCAGCTTCCTGGTTTCACAGGTGTTCCCTCGCAAGGGGAAGTCCGCTAATTACCTCCCCTGTCCATGGGGAGGCACTAGATGCTACCTGCGTTTCCAGCCCAACCCCCGCCTTTCCCCGGCAGCCCGCACTGGGAGGGACTCGGGGAAGACTCTCGAAGGGCTCCTAGGAGATCTCGGGTGCTGCAGACAGAAGACGGAACCTCCCCACACTCAGAATTCCGGAACACGGCTGACTGTGTGGGGGAGGTTCGGGGCCGCCCTCCACGCAGCTTCCTGGTGTCACAGGTGTTCCCTCGCAAGGGGAAGTCCGCTACTTACCTCCCCTGTCCATGGGGAGGCACAAGATGCTACCTGCGTTTCCAGCCCAACCCCCGCATTTCCCCGGCAGCCCGTACTGGGAGGGACTCGGGGAAGACTCTCGAAGGGCTCCTAGGAGATCTCGGGTGCTGCAGACAGAAGACGGAACCTCCCCACACTCAGAAATCCGGAACAAGGGTGACTGTGTGGGTGAAGTTCAGGGCCGCCCTCCACGCAGCTTCCTGGTGTCACAGGTGTTCCCTCGCAAGGGGAAGTCCGCTAATTACCTCCCCTGTCCATGGGGAGGCACTAGATGCTACCTGCGTTTCCAGCCCAACCCCCGCCTTTCCCCGGCAGCCCGCACTTGGAGGGACTCGGGGAAGACTCTCGAAGGGCTCCTAGGAGATCTCGGGTGCTGCAGACAGAAGACGGAACCTCCCCACACTCAGAATTCCGGAACAAGTGTGACTGTGTGGGTGAGGTTTAGGGCCGCCCTCCACGCAGCTTCCTGGTGTCACAGGTGTTCCCTGGCAGGCGGAAATCCGCTAATTACCTCCCCTGTCCATGGGGAGGCACTAGATGCTACCTGCGTTTCCAGCCCAACCCCCGCCTTTCCCCAGGAGCCCGCAATGGAAAGGACTCGGGGAAGACACTCGAAGGGCTCCTAGGAGATCCCGGGTGCTGCAGAACGAAGACGGAACCTCCCCACACTCAGAATTCCGGAACACGGCTGACTGTGTGGGGGAGGTTCGGGCCCGCCCTCCACGCAGCTTCCTGGTTTCACACGTGTTCCCTAGCAGGGGGAAATCCGCTAATTACCTCCCCTGTCCAGGGGGAGGCACTAGATGCTACCTGCGTTTCCAGCACAACCCCCGCCTTTCCCCGGCAGCCCGCAGTGCGAGGGACTCGGGGAAGACCCTCGAAGGGCTCCTAGGAGATCCCGGGTGCTGCAGACAGAAGACGGAACCTCCCCACACTCAGAATTCCGGAACACGGCTGACTGTGTGGGTGAGGTTTAGGGCCGCCCTCCACGCAACTTCCTGGTGTCACAGGTGTTCCCTCGCTAGGGGAAGTCCGCTACTTACCTCCCCTGTCCATTCGGATTCACTAGATGCTACCTGCGTTTCCAGCCCAACCCCCGCATTTCCCCGGCAGCCCGTACTAGGAGGGACTCGGGGAAGACTCTCGAAGGGCTCCTAGGAGATCTCGGGTGCTGCAGACAGAAGACGGAACCTCCCCACACTCAGAATTCCGGAACACGGCTGACTGTGTGGGGGAGGTTCGGGGCCGCCCTCCACGCAGCTTCCTGGTGTCACAGGTGTTCCCTCGCAAGGGGAAGTCCGCTACTTACCTCCCCTGTCCATGGGGAGGCACTAGATGCTACCTGCGTTTCCAGCCCAACCCCCGCATTTCCCCGGCAGCCCGTACTGTGAGGGACTCGGGGAAGACTCTCGAAGGGCTCCTAGGAGATCTCGGGTGCTGCAGACAGAAGACGGAACCTCCCCACACTCAGAATTCCGGAACACGGCTGACTGTGTGGGTGAGGTTTAGGGCCGCCCTCCACGCAACTTCCTGGTGTCACAGGTGTTCCCTCGCAAGGGGAAGTCCGCTACTTACCTCCCCTGTCCATGGGGAGGCACTAGATGCTACCTGCGTTTCCAGCCCAACCCCCGCATTTCCCCGACAGCCCGTACTGGGAGGGACTCGGGGAAGACTCTCGAAGGGCTCCTAGGAGATCTCGGGTGCTGCAGACAGAAGACGGAACCTCCCCACACTCAGAATTCCGGAACACGGCTGACTGTGTGGGGGAGGTTCGGGGCCGCCCTCCACGCAGCTTCCTGGTGTCACAGGTGTTCCCTCGCAAGGGGAAGTCCGCTACTTACCTCCCCTGTCCATGGGGAGGCACTAGATGCTACCTGCGTTTCCAGCCCAACCCCCGCATTTCCCCGGCAGTCCGTACTGGGAGGGACTCGGGGAAGACCCTCGAAGGGCTCCTAGGAGATCCCGGGTGCTGCAGACAGAAGACGGAACCTCCCCACACTCAGAATTCCGGAACAAGGGTGACTGCCTGGGTGAGGTTTAGGGCCGCCCTCCACGCAGCTTCCTGGTGTCACAGGTGTTCCCTCGCTAGGGGAAGTCCGCTACTTACCTCCCCTGTCCATGGGGAGGCACTAGATGCTACCTGCGTTTCCAGCCCAACCCCCGCATTTCCCCGGCAGCCCGAAATGGGAGGGACTCAGGGAAGACTCTCGAAAGGCTCCTAGGAGATCTCGGGTGCTGCAGACAGAAGACGGAACCTCCCCACACTCAGAATTCCGGAACACGGCTGACTGTGTGGGGGAGGTTCGGGGCCGCCCTCCACGCAGCTTCCTGGTGTCACAGGTTTTCCCTCGCAAGGGGAAGTCCGCTACTTACCTCCCCTGTCCATGGGGAGGCACTAGATGCTACCTGCGTTTCCAGCCCAACCCCCGCATTTCCCCGGCAGCCCGTACTGGGAGGGACTCGGGGAAGACTCTCGAAGGGCTCCTAGGAGATCTCGGGTGCTGCAGACAGAAGACGGAACTTCCCCACACTCAGAATTCCGGATCATGGCTGACTGTGTGGGTGAGGTTCAGGGCCGCCCTCCACGCAGCTTCCTGGTGTCACAGGTGTTCCCTCGCAAGGGTAAGTCCGCTAAATACCTCCCCTGTCCATGGGTAGGGGTAGATCCTACCTGCGTTTCCAGCACAACCCCCGCAATTCCCCGGCAGCCCGTACTGGGAGGGACTAGGGGAAGACTCTCGAAGGGCTCCTACTAGATCTCGGGTGCTGCAGACAGAAGACGGAAACTCCCCACACTCAGAATTCCGGAACACGGCTGACTGTGTGGGCGAGGTTCGGGGCCGCCCTCCACGCAGCTGCCTGGTGTCACAGGTGTTCCCTGGCAGGCGGAAATCCGCTAATTACCTCCCCTGTCCAGGGGGAGGCACTAGATGCTACCTGCGTTTCCAGCCCAACCCCCGCATTTCCCCGGCAGCCCGAACTGGGAGGGACTCAGGGAAGACTCTCGAAAGGCTCCTAGGAGATCTCGGGTGCTGCAGACAGAAGACGGAACCTCCCCACACTCAGAATTCCGGAACACGGCTGACTGTGTGGGGGAGGTTCGGGGCCGCCCTCCACGCAGCTTCCTGGTGTCACAGGTGTTCCCTCGCTAGGGGAAGTCCGCTACTTACCTCCCCTTTCCATGGGGAGGCACTAGATGCTACCTGCGTTTCCAGCCCAACCCCCGCATTTCCCCGGCAGCCCGTACTGGGAGGGAATCGGGGAAGACTCTCGAAGGGCTCCTAGGAGATCTCGGGTGCTGCAGACAGAAGACGGAACCTCCCCACACTCAGAATTCTGGAACACGGCTGACTGTGTGGGGGAGGTTCGGGGCCGCCCTCCACGCAGCTTCCTGGTGTCACAGGTGTTCCCTCGCAAGGGGAAGTCCGCTAATTACCTCCCCTGTCCATGGGGAGGCACTAGATGCTACCTGCGTTTCCAGCCCAACTCCCGCATTTCCCCGGCAGCCCGTACTGGGAGGGACTAGGGGAAGAATCTCGAAGGGCTCCTACTAGATCTCGGGTGCTGCAGACAGAAGACGGAACCTCCCCACACTCAGAATTCCGGAACAAGGGTGACTGTGTGGGTGAGGTTCAGGGCCGCCATCCACGCAGCTTCCTGGTGTCACAGGTGTTCCCTCGCAAGGGGAAGTCCGCTACTTACCTCCCCTGTCCATGGGGAGGCACTAGATGCTACCTGCGTTTCCAGCCCAACCCCCGCATTTCCCCGGCAGCCCGTACTGGGAGGGACTCGGGGAAGACTCTCGAAGGGCTCCTAGGAGATCTCGGGTGCTGCAGACCGAAGACGGAACCTCCCCACACTCAGAATTCCGGAACAAGGGTGACTGTTTGGGTGAGGTTTAGGGCCGCCCTCCACGCAGCTTCCTGGTGTCACAGGTGTTCCCACGCAAGGGGAATTCCGCTACTTACCTCCCCTGTCCATGGGGAGGCACTAGATGCTACCTGCGTTTCCAGCCCAACCCCCGCCTTTCCCCGGGAGCCCGCACTGGGAGGGACTCGGGGAAGACACTCGAAGGGCTCCTAGGAGATCTCGGGTGCTGCAGACAGAAGACGGAACCTCCCCACACTCAGAATTCGGGAACACGGCTGACTGTGTGGGGGAGGTTCGGGGCCGCCCTCCACGCAGCTCCCTGGTGTCACAGGTGTTCCCTCGCAAGGGGAAGTCCGCTAATTACCTCCCCTGTCCATGGGGAGGCACTAGATGCTACCTGCGTTTCCAGCCCAACCCCCACATTTCCCCGGCAGCCCGTACTGGGAGGGACTCGGGGAAGACTCTCGAAGGGCTCCTAGGAGATCTCGGGTGCTGCAGACAGAAGACGGAACCTCCCCACACTCAGAAATCCGGAACAAGTTTGACTGTGTGGGTGAAGTTCAGGGCCGCACTCCACGCAGCTTCCTGGTGTCACAGGTGTTCCCTCGCAAGGGGAATTCCGCTAATTACCTCCCCTGTCCATGGGGAGGCACTAGATGCTACCTGCGTTTCCAGCCCAACCCCCGCCGTTCCCCGGCAGCCCGCACTGGGAGGGACTCGGGGAAGACTCTCGAAGGGCTCCTAGGAGATCTCGGGTGCTGCAGAAAGAAGACGGAACCTCCCCACACTCAGAATTCCGGAACACGGCTGACTGTGTGGGGGAGGTTCGGGGCCGCCCTCCACGCAGCTTCCTGGTGTCACATGTGTTCCCTCGCAAGGGGAAGTCCGCTAATTACCTCCCCTGTCCATGGGGAGGCACTAGATGCTACCTGCGTTTCCAGCCCAACCCCCGCATTTCCCCGGCAGCCCGTACTGGGAGGGACTCGGGGAAGACTCTCGAAGGGCTCCTAGGAGATCTCGGGTGCTGCAGACAGAAGACGGAACCTCCCCACACTCAGAATTCCGGAACAAGTGTGACTGTGTGTGTGAGGTTTAGGGCCGCCCTCCACGAAGCTTCCTGGTGTCACAGGTGTTCCCTCGCAAGGGGAAGTCCGCTAATTACCTCCCCTGTCCATGGGGAGGCACTAGATGCTACCTGCGTTTCCAGCCCAACCCCCGCATTTCCCCGGCAGCCCGTACTGTGAGGGACTCGGGGAAGACTCTCGAAGGGCTCCTACTAGATCTCGGGTGCTGCAGTCAGAAGACGGAAACTCCCCACACTCAGAATTCCGGAACACGGCTGACTGTGTGGGCGAGGTTCGGGGCCGCCCTCCACGCAGCTGCCTGGTGTCACAGGTGTTCCCTGGCAGGCGGAAATCCGCTAATTACCTCCCCTGTCCAGGGGGAGGCACTAGATGCTAACTGCGTTTCCAGCCCAACCGCCGCTTTTCCCCGGCAGCCCGCAGTGTGAGGGACTCGGGGAAGACTCTCGAAGGGCTCCTAGGAGATCCCGGGTGCTGCAGACAGAAGACGGAACCTCCCCACACTCAGAATTCCGGAACACGGCTGACTGTGTGGGGGAGGTTCGAGGCCGCCCTCCACGCAGCTTCCTGGTGTCACAGGTTTTCCCTCGCAAGGGGAAGTCCGCTAATTACCTCCCCTGTCCATGGGGAGGCACTAGATGCTACCTGCGTTTCCAGCCCAACCCCCGCATTTCCCCGGCAGCCCGAACTGGGAGGGACTCAGGGAAGACTCTCGAAAGGCTCCTAGGAGATCTCGGGTGCTGCAGACAGAAGACGGAACCTCCCCACACTCAGAATTCCGGAACACGGCTGACTGTGTGGGGGAGGTTCGGTGCCGCCCTCCACGCAGCTTCCTGGTGTCACAGGTGTTCCCTCGCTAGGGGAAGTCCGCTACTTACCTCCCTTTCCATGGGGAGGCACTAGATGCTACCTGCGTTTCCAGCCCAACCCCCGCATTTCCCCGGCAGCCCGTACTGGGAGGGACTCGGGGAAGACTCTCGAAGGGCTCCTAGGAGATCTCGGGTGCTGCAGACAGAAGACGGAACCTCCCCATACTCAGAATTCTGGAACACGGCTGACTGTGTGGGGGAGGTTCGGGGCCGCCCTCCACGCAGCTTCCTGGTGTCACAGGTGTTCCCTCGCAAGGGGAAGTCCGCTAATTACCTCCCCTGTCCATGGGGAGGCACTAGATGCTACCTGCGTTTCCAGCCCAACTCCCGCATTTCCCCGGCAGCCCGTACTGGGAGGGAGTAGGGGAAGAATCTCGAAGGGCTCCTACTAGATCTCGGGTGATGCAGACAGAAGACGGAACCTCCCCACACTCAGAATTCCGGAACAAGTGTTACGGTGTGGGTGAGGTTCAGGGCCGCCCTCCACGCAGCTTCCTGGTGTCACAGGTGTTCCCTCGCAAGGGGAAGTCCGCTAATTACCTCCCCTGTCCATGGGGAGGCACTAGATGCTACCTGCGTTTCCAGCCCAACCCCCGCATTTCCCCGGCAGCCCGCACTGGGAGGGACTCGGGGAAGACTCTCGAAGGGCTCCTAGGAGATCTCGGGTGCTGCAGACAGAAGACGGAACCTCCCCACACTCAGAATTCCGGAACAAGTGTGACTGTGTGGGTGAGGTTTAGGGCCGCCCTCCACGCAGCTTCCTGGTGTCACAGGTGTTCCCTCGCAAGGGGAATTCCGCTACTTACCTCTCCTGTCCATGGGGAGGCACTAGATGCTACCTGCGTTTCCAGCCCAACCCCCGCATTTCCCCGGCAGCCCGTACTGGGAGGGACTCGGGGAAGACTCTCGAAGGGCTCCTAGGAGATCTCGGGTGCTGCAGACCGAAGACGGAACCTCCCCACACTCAGAAATCCGGAACAAGGGTGACTGTGTGGGTGAAGTTCAGGGCCGCCCTCCACGCAGCTTCCTGGTGTCACAGGTGTTCCCTCGCAAGGGGAAGTCCGCTAATTACCTCCCCTGTCCATGGGGAGGCACTAGATGCTACCTGCGTTTCCAGCCCAACCCCCGCCTTTCCCCGGCAGCCCGTACTGGGAGGGACTCGGGGAAGACTCTCGAAGGGCTCCTAGGAGATCTCGGGTGCTGCAGCCAGAAGACGGAACCTCCCCACACTCAGAATTCCGGAACACGGCTGACTGTGTGGGGGAGGTTCGGGGCCGCCCTCCACGCAGCTTCCTGGTGTCACAGGTGTTCCCTCGCAAGGGGAAGTCCGCTAATTACCTCCCCTGTCCATGGGGAGGCACTAGATGCTACCTGCGATTCCAGCCCAACCCCCGCATTTCCCCGGCAGCCCGTACTGGGAGGGACTCGGGGAAGACTCTCGAAGGGCTCCTAGGAGATCTCGGGTGCTGCAGACAGAAGACGGAACCTCCCCACACTCAGAATTCCGGAACAAGTGTGACTGTGTGGGTGAGGTTTAGGGCCGCCCTCCACGCAACTTCCTGGTGTCACAGGTGTTCCCTCGCAAGGGGAAGTCCGCTACTTACCTCCCCTGTCCATGGGGAGGCACTAGATGCTACCTGCGTTTCCAGCCCAACCCCCGCATTTCCCCGGCAGCCCGTACTGGGAGGGACTCGGGGAAGACTCTCGAAGGGCTCCTAGGAGATCTCGGGTGCTGCAGACCGAAGACGGAACCTCCCCACACTCAGAATTCCGGAACACGGCTGACTGTGTGGGGGAGGTTCGGGGCCGCCCTCCACAAAGCTTCCTGGTGTCACAGGTGTTCCCTCGCAAGGGGAAATCCGCTAATAACCTCCCCCGTCCATGGGGAGGCACTAGATGCTACCTGCGTTTCCAGCCCAACCCCCGCCTTTCCCCGGCAGCCCGCAGTGCGAGGGACTCGGGGAAGACCCTCGAAGGGCTCCTAGGAGATCCCGGGTGCTGCAGACAGAAGACGGAACCTCCCCACACTCAGAATTCCGGAACACGGCTGACTTTGTGGGTGAGGTTTAGGGCCGCCCTCCACGCAACTTCCTGGTGTCACAGGTGTTCCCTCGCTAGGGGAAGTCCGCTACTTACCTCCCCTGTCCATGGGGAGGCACTAGATGCTACCTGCGTTTCCAGCCCAACCCCCGCATTTCCCCGGCAGCCCATACTGGGAGGGACTCGGGGAAGACTCTCGAAGGGCTCCTAGGAGGTCTCGGGTGCTGCAGACAGAAGACGGAACCTCCCCACACTCAGAATTCCGGAACACGGCTGACTGTGTGGGTGAGGTTTAGGGCCGCCCTCCACGCAACTTCCTGGTGTCACAGGTGTTCCCTCGCTAGGGGAAGTCCGCTACTTACCTCCCCTGTCCATGGGGAGGCACTAGATGCTACCTGCGTTTCCAGCCCAACCCCCGCATTTCCCCGGCAGCCCGTACTGGGAGGGACTCGGGGAAGACTCTCGAAGGGCTCCTAGGAGATCTCGGGTGCTGCAGACAGAAGACGGAACCTCCCCACACTCAGAATTCCGGAACACGGCTGACTGTGTGGGGGAGGTTCGGGGCCGCCCTCCAGGCAGCTTCCTGGTGTCACAGGTGTTCCCTCGCAAGGGGAAGTCCGCTACATACCTCCCCTGTCCATGGGGAGGCACTAGATGCTACCTGCGTTTCCAGCCCAACCCCCGCATTTCCCCGGCAGCCCGTACTGGGAGGGACTCGGGGAAGACTCTCGAAGGGCTCCTAGGAGATCTCGGGTGCTGCAGACAGAAGACGGAACCTCCCCACACTCAGAATTCCGGAACACGGCTGACTGTGAGGGGGAGGTTCGGGGCCGCCCTCCACGCAGCTTCCTGGTGTCACAGGTGTTCCCTCGCAAGGGGAAGTCCGCTACTTACCTCCCCTGTCCATGGGGAGGCACTAGATGCTACCTGCGTTTCCAGGCCAACCCCCGTATTTCCCCGGCAGCCCGTACTGGGAGGGACTCGGGGAAGACTCTAGAAGGGCTCCTAGGTGATCTCGGGTGCTGCAGACAGAAGACGGAACCTCCCCACACTCAGAATTCCGGAACACGGCTGACTGTGTGGGGGAGGTTCGGGGCCGCCCTCCATGCAGCTTCCTCGTGTCACAGGTGTTCCCTCGCAAGGGGATAGTCCGCTAATTACCTCCCCTGTCCATGGGGAGGCACTAGATGCTACCTGCGTTTCCAGCCCAACCCCCGCATTTCCCCGGCTGCCCGTACTGGGAGGGACTCGGGGAAGACTCTCGAAGGGCTCCTAGGGGATCTCGGGTGCTGCAGACAGAAGACGGAACCTCCCCACACTCAGAATTCCGGAACAAGTGTGACTGTGTGGGTGAGGTTCAGGGCCGCCCTCCACGCAGCTTCCAGGTGTCACAGGTGTTCCCTCGCAAGGGGAAGTCCGCTACTTACCTCCCCTGTCCATGGGGAGGCACTAGATGCTACCTGCGTTTCCAGCCCAACCCCCGCATTTCCCCGGCAGCCCGTACTGGGAGGGACTCGGAGAAGACTCTCGATGGGCTCCTAGGAGATCTCGGGTGCTGCAGACAGAAGACGGAACCTCCCCACACTCAGAATTCCGGAACACGGCTGACTGTGTGGGGGAGTTTCGGGGCCGACCTCCACGCAGCTTCCTGGTGTCACAGGTGTTCCCTCGCAAGGGGAAGTCCGCTAATTACCTCCCCTGTCCATGGGGAGGCACTAGACGCTACCTGCGTTTCCAGCCCAACCCCCGCATTTCCCCGGCAGCCCGTACTGGGAGGGACTCGGGGAAGACTCTCGAAGGGCTCCTAGGAGATCTCGGGTGCTGCAGACAGAAGACGGAACCTCCCCACACTCAGAATTCCGGAACAAGTGTGACTGTGTGGGTGAGGTTTAGGGCCGCCCTCCACGCAGCTTCCTGGTGTCACAGGTGTTCCCTCGCAAGGGGAAGTCCGCTATTTACCTCCCCTGTCCATGGGGAGGCACTAGATGCTACCTGCGTTTCCAGCAAAACCCCCGCATTTCCCCGGCAGCCCGTACTGGGAGGGACTCGGGGAAGACTCTCGAAGGGCTCCTAGGAGATCTCGGGTTCTGCAGACCGAAGACGGAACCTCCCCACACTCAGAATTCCGGAACAAGGGTGACTGTTTGGCTGAGGTTTAGGGCCGCCCTCCACGCAGCTTCCTGGTGTCACAGGTGTTCCCTCGCAAGGGGAAGTCCGCTACTTACCTCCCCTGTCCATGGGGAGGCACTAGATGCTACCTGCGTTTCCAGCCCAACCCCCGCCTTTCCCCGGCAGCCCGCACAGGGAGGGACTCGGGGAAGACTCTCGAAGGGCTCCTAGGAGATCTCGGGTGCTGCAGACAGAAGACGGAACCTCCCCACACTCAGAATTCCGGAACACGGCTGACTGTGTGGGGGAGGTTCGGGGCAGCCCTCCACGCAGCTTCCTGGTGTCACAGGTGTTCCCTCGCAAGGGGAAGTCCGCTAATTACCTCCCCTGTCCATGGGGAGGCACTAGGTGCTACCTGCGTTTCCAGCCCAACCCCCGCATTTCCCCGGCAGCCCGTACTGGGAGGGACTCGGGGAAGATTCTCGAAGGGCTCCTAGGAGATCTCGGGTGCTGCAGACCGAAGACGGAACCTCCCCACACTCAGAATTCCGGAACACGGCTGACTGTGTGTGGGAGGTTCGGGGCCGCCCTCCACGCAGCTTCCTGGTGTCACAGGTGTTCCCTCGCAAGGGGAAATCCGCTAATTACCTCCCCTGTCCATGGGGAGGCACTAGATGCTACCTGCGTTTCCAGCCCAACCCCGATTTTCCCCGGCTGCCCGCAGTGAGAGGAACTCGGGGAAGACTCTCGAAGGGCTCCTAGGAGATCCCGGGTGCTGCAGACAGAAGACGGAACCTCCCCACACTCAGAAATCCGGAACACGGCTGACTGTGTAGGGGAGGTTCGGGGCCGCCCTCCACGGAGCTTCCTGGTGTCACAGGTGTTCCCTCGCAAGGGGAAGTCCGCTAATTACCTCCCCTGCCCATGGGGAGGCACTAGATGCTACCTGCGTTTCCAGCCCAACCCCCGCCTTTCCCCAGCAGCCCGCACTGGGAAGGACTCGGGGAAGACACTCGAAGGGCTCCTAGGAGATCCCGGGTGCTGCAGAACGAAGACGGAACCTCCCCACACTCAGAATTCCGGAACACGGCTGACTGTGTGGGGGAGGTTCGGGCCCGCCCTCCACGCAGCTTCCTGGTTTCACACGTGTTCCCTGGCAGGGGGAAATCCGCTGATTACCTCCCCTGTCCAGGGGGAGGCACTAGATGCTACCTGCGTTTCCAGCCCAACCCCCGCCTTTCCCCGGCAGCCCGCAGTGCGAGGGACTCGGGGAAGACCCTCGAAGGGCTCCTAGGAGATCCCGGGTGCTGCAGACAGAAGACGGAACCTCCCCACACTCAGAATTCCGGAACACGGCTGACTGTGTGGGTGAGGTTTAGGGCCGACCTCCACGCAGCTTCCTGGTGTCACAGGTGTTCCCTCGCTAGGGGAAGTCCGCTACTTACCTCCCCTGTCCATGGGGAGGCACTAGATGCTACCTGCGTTTCCAGCCCAACCCCCGCATTTCCCCGGCAGCCCGCACTGGGAGGGACTCGGGGAAGACTCTCGGAGGGCTCTAGGAGATCTCGGGTGCTGCAGACAGAAGACGGAACCTCCCCACACTCAGAATTCCGGAACACGTCTGACTGTGTGGGGGAGGTTCGGGGCCGCCCTCCATGCAGCTTCCTGGTGTCACACGTGTTCCCTCGCAAGGGGAAGTCCGCTAATTACCTCCCCTGTCCATGGGGAGGCACTAGATGCTACCTGCGTTTCCAGCCCAACCCCCGCATTTCCCCGGCTGCCCGTACTGGGAGGGACTCGGGGAAGACTCTCGAAGGGCTCCTAGGAGATCTCGGGTGCTGCAGACATAAGACGGAACCTCCCCACAATCAGAATTCCGGAACAAGGGTGACTGTGTGGGTGAGGTTCAGGGCCGCCCTCCACGCAGCTTCCTGGTGTCACAGGTGTTCCCTCGCAATGGGAAGTCCGCTACTTACCTCCCCAGTCCATGGGGAGGCACTAGATGCTACCTGCGTTTCCAGCCCAACCCCTGCATTTCCCCGGCAGCCCGTACTGGGAGGAACTCGGGGAAGACTCTCGATGGGCTCCTAGGAGATCTCGGGTGCTGCAGACAGAAGACGGAACCTCCCCAAACTCAGAATTCCGGAACACGGCTGACTGTGTGGGGGAGGTTCGGGGCCGACCTCCACGCAGCTTCCTGGTGTCACAGGTGTTCCCCCGCAAGGGGAAGTCCGCTAATTACCTCCCCTGTCCATGGGGAGGCACTAGATGCTACCTGCGTTTCCAGCCCAACCCCCGCATTTCCCCGGCAGCCCGTACTGGGAGGGATTCGGGGAAGACTCGAAGGGCTCCTAGGAGATCTCGGGTGCTGCAGACAGAAGACGGAACCTCCCCACACTCAGAATTCTCGAACACGGCTGACTGTGTGGGGGAGGTTCGGGGCCGCCCTCCACGCAGCTTCCTGGTGTCACACGTGTTCCCTGGCAGGGGGAAGTCCGCTAATTACCTCCCCTGTCCAGGGGGAGGCACTAGATGCTAACTGCGTTTCCAGCCCAACCCACGCCTTTCCCCGGCAGCCCGCAGTGCGAGGGACTCGGGGAAGACCCTCGAAGGGCTCCTAGGAGATCCCGGGTGCTGCAGACAGAAGACGGAACCTCCCCACACTCAGAATTCCGGAACACGGCTGACTGTGTGGGGGAGTTTCGGGGCCGCCCTCCACGCAGCTTCCTGGTGTCACAGGTGTTCCCTCGCAAGGGGAAATCCGCTAATTACCTCCCCTGTCCATGGGGAGGCACTAGATGCTACCTGCGTTTCCAGCCCAACCCCCGCTTTCCCCCGGCTGCCCGCAGTGAGAGGGACTCGGGGAAGACTCTCGAAGGGCTCCTAGGAGATCCCGGGTGCTGCAGACAGAAGACGGAACCTCCCCACACTCAGAATTCCGGAACACGTCTGACTGTGTGGGCGAGGTTCGGGGCCGCCCTCCACGCAGCTTCCTGGTGTCACAGGTTTTCCCTCGCTAGGGGAAGTCCGCTACTTACCTCCCCTGTCCATGGGGAGGCACTAGATGCTACCTGCGTTTCCAGCCCAACCCCCGCATTTCCCCGGCAGCCCGTACTGGGAGGGACTCGGGGAAGACTCTCGAAGGGCTCCTAGGAGATCTCGGGTGCTGCAGACAGAAGACGGAACCTCCCCACACTCAGAATTCCGGAACACGGCTGACTGTGTGGGGGAGGTTCGGGGCCGCCCTCCACGCAGCTTCCTGGTGTCACAGGTGTTCCCTCGCAAGGGGAAGTCCGCTACTTACCTCCCCTGTCCATGGGGAGGCACTAGATGCTACCTGCGTTTCCAGCCCAACCCCCGCATTTCCCCGGCAGCCCGTACTGGGAGGGACTCGGGGAAGACTCTCGAAGGGCTCCAAGGAGATCTCGGGTGCTGCAGACAGAAGACGGAACCTCCCCACACTCAGAATTCCGGAACACGGCTGACTGTGTGGGTGAGGTTCAGGGCCGCCCTCCACGCAGCTTCCTGGTGTCACAGGTGTTCCCTCGCAAGGGGAAGTTCGCTAATTACCTCCCCTGTCCATGGGGAGGCACTAGATGCTACCTGCGTTTCCAGCCAACCCCCGCCTTTCCCCGGCAGCCCGCACTGGGAGGGACTCGGGGAAGACTCTAAGAGGGCTCTAGGAGATCTCGGGTGCTGCAGACAGAAGACGGAACCTCCCCACACTCAGAATTCCGGAACACGGCTGACTGTGTGGGGGAGGTTCGGGGCCGCCCTCCATGCAGCTTCCTGGTGTCACAGGTGTTCCCTCGCAAGGGGAAGTCCGCTATTTACCTCCCCTGTCCAGGGGGAGGCACTAGATGCTACCTCCGTTTCCAGCCCAACCCCCGCATTTCCCCGGCTGCCCGTACTGGGAGGGACTCGGGGAAGTCTCTCGAAGGGCTCCTAGGAGATCTCGGGTGCTGCAGACAGAAGACGGAACCTCCCCACACTCAGAATTCCGGAACAAGGGTGACTGTGTGGGTGAGGTTCAGGGCCGCCCTCCACGCAGCTTCCTGGTGCCACAGGTGTTCCCTCGCAAGGGGAAGTCCGCTACTTACCTCCCCTGTCCATGGGGAGGCACTAGATGCTACCTGCGTTTCCAGCCCAACCCCGCATTTCCCCGGCAGCCCGTACTGGGAGGGACTCGGGGAAGACTCTCGATGGGCTCCTAGGAGATCTCGGGTGCTGCAGACAGAAGACGGAACCTCCCCACACTCAGAATTCCGGAACACGGCTGACTGTGTGGGGGAGGTTCGGGGCCGACCTCCACGCAGCTTCCTGGTGTCACAGGTGTTCCCTCGCAAGGGGAAGTCCGCTAATTACCTCCCCTGTCCATGGGGAGGCACTAGATGCTACCTGCGTTTCCAGCCCAACCCCCGCATTTCCCCGGCAGCCCGTAGTGGGAGGGACTCGGGGAAGACTCGAAGGGCTCCTAGGAGATCTCGGGTGCTGCAGACAGAAGACGGAACCTCCCCACACTCAGAATTCTCGAACACAGCTGACTGTGTGGGGTAGGATCGGGGCCGCCCTCCACGCATCTTCCTGGAGGCACAGGTGTTCCATAGCAAGGGTAAGTCCGCTACTTACCTCCTCTGTCCATGGGGAGGCACTAGATGCTACCTGCGTTTCCAGCCCAACCCCCGCATTTCCCCGGCAGCCCGTACTGGGAGGGACTCGGGGAAGACTCTCGAAGGGCTCCTAGGAGATCTCGGGTGCTGCAGACAGAAGGCGGAACCTACCCACACTCAGAATTCCGGAACAAGGGTGACTGTGTGGGTGAGGTTCAGGGCCGCCCTCCACGCAGCTACCTGGTGTCACAGGTGTTCCCTCGCAAGGGGAAGTCCGCTAATTACCTCCCCTGTCCATGGGGAGGCGTAGATTCTACCTGCGTTTCCAGCCCAACCCTCGCCTTTCCCCGGCAGCCCGCACTGGGAGGGACTCGGGGAAGACTCTCGAAGGGCTCCTAGGAGATCCCGGGTGCTGCAGACAGAAGACGGAACCTCCCCACACTCAGAATTCCGGAACAAGTGTGACTGTTTGGGTGAGGTTTAGGGCCGCCCTCCACGCAGCTTCCTGGTGTCACAGGTGTTCCCTCGCAAGGGGAAGTCCGCTACTTACCTCCCCTGTCCATTGGGAGGCACTAGATGCTACCTGCGTTTCCAGCCCAACCCCCGACTTTCCCCGGCTGCCCGCAATGGGAAGGACTCGGGGAAGACTCTCGAAGGGCTCCTAGGAGATCCCGGGTGCTGCAGAACGAAGACGGAACCTCCCCACACTCAGAATTCCGGAACACGGCTGACTGTGTGGGGGAGGTTCGGGGCCGCCCTCCACGCAGCTTCCTGGTGTCACACGTGTTCCCTGGCAGGGGGAAGTCCGCTAATTACCTCCCCTGTCCAGGGGGAGGCACTAGATGCTACCTGCGTTTCCAGCCCAACCCACGCCTTTCCCCGGCAGCCCGCAGTGCGAGGGACTCGGGGAAGACCCTCGAAGGGCTCCTAGGAGATCCCGGGTGCTGCAGACAGAAGACGGAACCTCCCCACACTCAGAATTCCGGAACACGGCTGACTGTGTGGGGGAGTTTCGGGGCCGCCCTCCACGCAGCTTCCTGGTGTCACAGGTGTTCCCTCGCAAGGGGAAATCCGCAAATTACCTCCCCTGTCCATGGGGAGGCACTAGATGCTACCTGCTTTTCCAGCCCAACCCCCGCTTTTCCCCGGCTGCCCGCAGTGAGAGGGACTCGGGGAAGACTCTCGAAGGGCTCCTAGGAGATCCCGGGTGCTGCAGACAGAAGACGGAACCTCCCCACACTCAGAATTCCGGAACACGGGTGACTGTGTTGGAGAGGATCAGGGCCGCCCTCCACGCAGATTCCTGGTGTCACAGGTGTTCCCTCGCAAGGGGAAGTCCGCTAAATACCTCCCCTGTCCATGGGGAGGCACTAGATGCTACCTGCGTTTCCAGCTCAACCCCCGCATTTCCCCGGCAGCCCGTACTGGGAGGGACTCGGGGAAGACTCTCGATGGGCTCCTAGGAGATCTCGGGTGCTGCAGACAGAAGACGGAACCTCCCCACACTCAGAATTCCGGAACACGGCTGACTGTGTGGGGGAGTTTCGGGGCCGACCTCCACGCAGCTTCCTGGTGTCACAGGTGTTCCCTCGCAAGGGGAAGTCCGCTAATTACCTCCCCTGTCCATGGGGAGGCACTAGATGCTACCTGCGTTTCCAGCCCAACCCCCGCATTTCCCCGGCAGCCCGTACTGGGAGGGACTCGGGGAAGACTCGAAGGGCTCCTAGGAGATCTCGGGTGCTGCAGACAGAAGACGGAACCTCCCCACACTCAGAATTCCGGAACACGGCTGACTGTGTGGGGGATTTTCGGGGCCGCCCTCCACGCAGCTTCCTGGTGTCACAGGTGTTCCCTCGCAAGGGGAATTCCGCTACTTACCTCCCCCGTCCATGGGGAGGAACTAGATGCTACCTGCTTTTCCAGCCCAACCCCCGCCTTTCCCCGGCAGCCCGCAATGGGAGGGACTCGGGGAAGACTCTCGAATGGCTTCTAGGAGATCTCGGGTGCTGCAGACAGAAGACGGAACCTCCCCACACTCAGAATTCCGGAACACGGCTGACTGTGTGGGGGAGGTTCGGGGCCGCCCTCCACGCAGCTTCCTGGTGTCACAGGTGTTCCCTCGCAAGGGGAAGTCCGCTAATTACCTCCCCTGTCCATGGGGAGGCACTAGATGCTACCTGCGTTTCCAGCCCAACCCCCGCATTTCCCCGGCAGCCCGTATTGGGAGGGACACGGGGAAGACTCTCGAAGGGCTCCTAGGAGATCTCGGGTTCTGCAGACAGAAGACGGAACCTCCCCACACTCAGAAATCCGGAACAAGTTTGACTGTGTGGGTGAAGTTCAGGGCCGCCCTCCACGAAGCTTCCTGCTGTCACAGGTGTTCCCTCGCAAGGGGAAGTCCGCTAATTACCTCCCCTGTCCATGGGGAGGCACTAGATGCTACCTGCGTTTCCAGCCCAACCCCCGCCTTTCACCGGCAGCCCGCACTGGGAGGGACTCGGGGAAGAATCTCGAAGGGCTCCTAGGAGATCTCGGGTGCTGCAGAAAGAAGACGGAACCTCCCCACACTCAGAATTCCGGAACACGGCTGACTGTGTGGGGGAGGTTCGGGGCCGCCCTCCACGCAGCTTCCTGGTGTCACAGGTGTTCCCTCGCAAGGGGAAGTCCGCTACTTACCTCCCCTGTCCATGGGGAGGCACTAGATGCTACCTGCGTTTCCAGCCCAACCCCCGCATTTCCCCGGCAGCCCGTACTGGGAGGGACTCGGGGAAGACTCTCGAAGGGCTCCTAGGAGATCTCGGGTGCTGCAGACCGAAGACGGAACCTCCCCACACTCAGAATTCCGGAACAAGGGTGACTGTTTGGCTGAGGTTTAGGGCCGCCCTCCACGCAGCTTCCTGGTGTCACAGGTGTTCCCTCGCAAGGGGAAGTCCGCTACTTTCCTCCCCTGTCCATGGGGAGGCACTTGATGCTACCTGCGTTTCCAGCCCAACCCCCGCCTTTCCCCGGCAGCCCGCACTGGGAGGGACTCGGGGAAGACTCTCGAAGGGCTCCTAGGAGATCTCGGGTGCTGCAGACAGAAGACGGAACCTCCCCACACTCAGAATTCCGGAACACGGCTGACTGTGTGGGAGAGGTTCGGGGCAGCCCTCCACACAGCTTCCTGGTGTCACAGGTGTTCCCTCGCAAGGGGAAGTCCGCTAATTACCTCCCCTGTCCATGGGGAGGCACTAGATGCTACCTGCGTTTCCAGCCCAACCCCCGCATTTCCCCGGCAGCCCGTACTGGGAGGGACTCGGGGAAGACTCTCGAAGGGCTCCTAGGAGATCTCGGGTGCTGCAGACAGAAGACGGAACCTCCCCACACTCAGAAATCCGGAACAAGGGTGACTGTGTGGGTGAAGTTCAGGGCCGCCCTCCACGCAGCTTCCTGATGTCACAGGTGTTCCCTCGCAAGGGGAAGTCCGCTAATTACCTCCCCTGTCCATGGGGAGGCACTAGATGCTACCTGCGTTTCCAGCCCAACCTCCGCCTTTCCCCGGCAGCCCGCACTGGGAGGGACTCGGGGAAGACTCTCGAAGGGCTCCTAGGAGATCCCGGGTGCTGCAGACAGAAGACGGAACCTCCCCACACTCAGAATTCCGGAACACGGCTGACTGTGTAGGGGAGTTTCGGGGCCGCCCTCCACGCAGCTTCCTGGTGTCACAGGTGTTCCCTCGCAAGGGGAAGTCCGCTAATTACCTCCCCTGCCCATGGGGAGGCACTAGATGCTACCTGCGTTTCCAGCCCAACCCCCGCCTTTCCCCAGCAGCCCGCACTGGGAAGGACTCGGGGAAGACACTCGAAGGGCTCCTAGGAGATCCCAGGTGCTGCAGAACGAAGACGGAACCTCCCCACACTCAGAATTCCCGAACACGGCTGACTGTGTGGGGGAGGTTCGGGCCCGCCCTCCACGCAGCTTCCTGGTTTCACACGTGTTCCCTGGCAGGGGGAAATCCGCTAATTACCTCCCCTGTCCAGGGGGAGGCACTAGATGCTACCTGCGTTTCCAGCCCAACCCCCGCCTTTCCCCGGCAGCCCGCAGTGCGAGGGACTCGGGGAAGACCCTCGAAGGGCTCCTAGGAGATCCCGGGTGCTGCAGACAGAAGACGGAACCTCCCCACACTCAGAATTCCGGAACACGGCTGACTGTGTGGGTGAGGTTTAGGGCCGCCCTCCACGCAGCTTCCTGGTGTCACAGGTGTTCCCTCGCTAGGGGAAGTCCGCTACTTACCTCCCCTGTCCATGGGGAGGCACTAGATGCTACCTGCGTTTCCAGCCCAACCCCCGCATTTCCCCGGCAGCCCGTAATGTGAGGGACTCGGGGAAGACTCTCGAAGGGCTCCTAGGAGATCTCGGGTGCTGCAGACAGAAGACGGAACCTCCCCACACTCAGAATTCCGTAACACGGCTGACTGTGTGGGGGAGGTTCGGGGCCGCCCTCCACGCAGCTTCCTGGTGTCACAGGTGTTCCCTCGCAAGGGGAAGTCCGCTACTTACCTCCCCTGTCCATGAGGAGGCACTAGATGCTACCTGCGTTTCCAGCCCAACCCCCGCATTTCCCCGGCAGCCCGTACTGGGAGGGACTCGGGGAAGACTCTCGAAGGTCTCCTAGGAGATCTCGGGTGCTGCAGACAGAAGACGGAACCTCCCCACAATCAGAATCCCGGAACACGGCTGACTGTGTGGGTGAGGTTCAGGGCCGCCCTCCACGCAGCTTCCTGGTGTCACAGGTGTTCCCTCGCAAGGGGAAGTCCGCTACTTACCTCCCCTGTCCATGGGGAGGCACTAGATGCTACCTGCGTTTCCAGCCCAACCCCCGCATTTCCCCGGCAGCCCGTACTGGGAGGGACTCGGGGAAGACTCTCGAAGGGCTCCTAGGAGATCTCGGGTGCTGCAGACAGAAGGCGGAACCTCCCCACACTCAGAATTCCGGAACAAGGGTGACTGAGTGGGTGAGGTTCAGGGCCGCCCTCCACGCAGCTACCTGGTGTCACAGGTGTTCCCTCGGAAGGGGAAGTCCGCTAATTTCCTCCCCTGTCCATGGGGAGGCGTAGATGCTACCTGCGTTTCCAGCCAACCCTCGCCTTTCCCCGGCAGCCCGCACTGGGAGGGACTCGGGGAAGACTCTCGAAGGGCTCCTAGGAGATCCCGGGTGCTGCAGACAGAAGACGGAACCTCCCCACACTCAGAATTCCGGAACACGGCTGACTGTGTGGGGGAGGTTCGGGGCCGCCCTCCACGCAGCTTCCTGGTGTCACAGGTGTTCCCTCGCAAGGGGAAATCCGCTAATTACCTCCCCTGTCCATGGGGAGGCACTAGATGCTACCTGCGTTTCCAGCCCAACCCCCGGTTTTCCCCGGCTGCCCGCAGTGAGAGGGACTCGGGGAAGACTCTCGAAGGGCTCCTAGGAGATCCCGGGTGCTGCAGACAGAAGACGGAACCTCCCCACACTCAGAATTCCGGAACACGTCTGACTGTGTGGGCGAGGTTCGGGGCCGCCCTCCACGCAGCTTCCTGGTGTCACAGGTGTTCCCTCGCAAGGGGAAGTCCGCTACTTACCTCCCCTGTCCATGGGGAGGCACTAGATGCTACCTGCGTTTCCAGCCCAACCCCCGCATTTCCCCGGCAGCCCGTACTGGGAGGGACTCGGGGAAGACTCTCGAAGGGCTCCTAGGAGATCTCGGGTGCTGCAGACAGAAGACGGAACCTCCACACACTCAGAATTCCGGAACAAGGGTGACGGTGTGGGTGAGGTTCAGGGCCGCCCTCCACGCAGCTCCCTGGTGTCACAGGTGTTCCCTCGCAAGGGGAAGTCCGCTAATTACCTCCCCTGTCCATGGGGAGGCACTAGATGCTACCTGCGTTTCCAGCCCAACCCCCGCCTTTCCCCGGCAGCCCGCACTGGAAGGGACTCGGGGAAGACTCTCGAAGGGCTCCTAGGAGATCCCGGGTGCTGCAGACAGAAGACGGAACCTCCCCACACTCAGAATTCCGGAACAAGATTGACTGTTTGGGTGAGGTTTAGGGCCGCCCTCCACGCAGCTTCCTGGTGTCACAGGTGTTCCCTCGCAAGGGGAAGTCCGCTAATTACCTCCCCTGTCCATGGGGAGGCACTAGATGCTACCTGCGTTTCCAGCACAACCCCCGCATTTCCCCGGCAGCCCGTACTGGGAGGGACTCGGGGAAGACTCTCGAAGGGCTCCTAGGAGATCTCGGGTGCTGCAGACAGAAGACGGAACCTCCCCACACTCAGAATTCCGGAACACAGCTGACTGTGTGGGGGAGGTTCGGGGCCGCCCTCCACGCAGCTTCCTGGTGTCACAGGTGTTCTCTCGCAAGGGGAAGTCCGCTAATTACCTCCCCTGTCCATGGGGAGGCACTAGATGCTACCTGCGTTTCCAGCCCAACCCCAGCATTTCCCCGGCAGCCCGTACTGGGAGGGACTCGGGGAAGACTCTCGAAGGGCTCCTAGGAGATCTCGGGTGCTGCAGACAGAAGACGGAACCTCCCCACACTCAGAATTCCGGAACACGGCTGACTGTGTGGGGGAGGTTCGGGGCCGCACTCCACACAGCTTCCTGGTGTCACAGGTGTTCCCTCGCAAGGGGAAGTCTGCTACATACCTCCCCTGTCCATGGGGAGGCGTAGATGCTACCTGCGTTTCCAGCCCAACCCCCGCCTTTCCCCGGCAGCCCGCACTGTGAGGGACTCGGGGAAGACTCTCGAAGGGCTCCTAGGAGATCTCGGGTGCTGCAGACAAAAGACGGATCCTCCCCACACTCAGAAATCCGGAACACGGCTGACTGTGTGGGGGAGGTTCGGGGCCGCCCTCCACGCAGCTTCCTGGTGTCACAGGTGTTCCCTCGCAAGGGGAAATCCGCTAATTACCTCCCCTGTCCATGGGGAGGCACTAGATGCTACCTGCGTTTCCAGCCCAAACCCCGCTTTTCCCCGACTGCCCGCAGTGAGAGGGACTCGGGGAAGACTCTCGAAGGGCTCCTAGGAGATCCCGGGTGCTGCAGACAGAAGACGGAACCTCCCCACACTCAGAATTCCGGAACACGGCTGACTGTGTGGGCGAGGTTCGGGGCCGCACTCCACGCAGCTGCCTGGTGTCACAGGTGTTCCCTGGCAGACGGAAATCCGCTAATTACATCCCCTGTCCATGGGGAGGCACAAGATGCTACCTGCGTTTCCAGGCCAACCGCCGCTTTTCCCCGGCAGCCCGCAGTGTGAGGGACTCGGGGAAGACTCTCGAAGGGCTCCTAGGAGATCCCGGGTGCTGCAGACAGAAGACGGAACCTCCCCACACTCAGAATTCCGGAACACGGCTGACTGTGTTGGGGAGTTTCGGGGCCGCACTCCACACAGCTTCCTGGTGTCACAGGTGTTCCCTCGCAAGGGGAAGTCTGCTACATACCTCCCCTGTCCATGGGGAGGCACTAGATGCTACCTGCGTTTCCAGCCCAACCCCCGCATTTCCCCGGCAGCCCGTACTGGGAGGGACTCGGGGAAGACTCTCGAAGGGCTCCTAGGAGATCTCGGGTGCTGCAGACAGAAGACGGAACCTCCCCACACTCAGAATTCCTGAACACGGCTGACTGTGTGGGTGAGGTTCAGGGCCGCCCTCCACGCAGCTTCCTGGTGTCACAGGTGTTCCCTCGCAAGGAGAAGTCCGCTAATTACCTCCCCTGTCCATGGGGAGGCGTAGATGCTACCTGCGTTTCCAGCCCAACCCCCGCCTTTCCCCGGCAGCCCGCACTGTGAGGGACTCGGGGAAGACTCTCGAATGACTCCTAGGAGATCTCGGGTGCTGCAGACAGAAGACGGAACCTCCCCACACTCAGAATTCCGGAACACGGCTGACTTTGTGGGGGAGGTTCGGGGCCGCCCTCCACGCAGCTTCCTGTTGTCACAGGTGTTCCCTCGCAAGGGGAAGTCCGCTAATTACCTCCCGTGTCCATGGGGAGGCACTAGATGCTACCTGCGTTTCCAGCCCATCCCCCGCATTTCCCCGGCAGCCCGTAATGGGAGGGACTCGGGGAAGACTCTCGAAGGGCTCCTAGGAGATCTCGGGTGCTGCAGACAGAAAACGGAACCTCCTCACACTCAGAATTCCGGAACACGGCTGACTGTGTGGGGGAGGTTCGGGGCCGTCCTCCACGCAGCTTCCTGGTGTCACAGGTGTTCCCTCGCAAGGGGAAGTCCTCTAATTACCTCCCCTGTCCATGGGGAGGCACTAGATGCTACCTGCGTTTCCAGCCCAACCCCCGCATTTCCCCGGCAGCCCGTACTGGGAGGGACTCGGGGAAGACTCTCGAAGGGCTCCTAGGAGATCCCGGGTGCTGCAGACAGAAGACGGAATCTCCCCACACTCAGAATTCCGGAACAAGGGTGACTGCTTGGGTGAGGTTTAGGGCCGCCCTCCACGCAGCTTCCTGGTGTCACAGGTTTTCCCTCGCAAGGGGAAGTCCGCTACTTACCTCCCCTGTCCATGGGGAGGCACTAGATGCTACCTGCGTTTCCAGCCCAACCCCGCATTTCCCCGGCAGCCCGTAATGTGAGGGACTAGGGGAAGACTCTCGAAGGGCTCCTAGGAGATCTCGGGTGCTGCAGACAGAAGACGGAACCTCCCCACACTCAGAATTCCGGAACAAGTGTGACTGTGTGGGTGAGGTTCAGGGCCGCCCTCCACGCAGCTTCCTGGTGTCACAGGTGTTCCCTCGCAAGGGGAAGTCCGCTACTTACCTCCCCTGTCCATGGGGAGGCGTAGATGCTACCTGCGTTTCCAGCCCAACCCCCGCATTTCCCCGGCAGCCCGCACTGGGAGGGACTCGGGGAAGACTCTCGAAGGGCTCCTAGGAGATCTCGGGTGCTGCAGACAGAAGACGGAACCTCCCCACACTCAGAATTCCGGAACAAGGGTGACTGCTTGGGTGAGGTTTAGGGCCGCCCTCCACGCAGCTTCCTGGTGTCACAGGTGTTCCCTCGCAAGGGGAAGTCCGCTACTTACCTCCCCTGTCCATGGGGAGGCACTAGATGCTACCTGCTTTTCCAGCCCAACCCCCGCATTTCCCCGGCAGCCCGTACTGGGAGGGACTCGGGGAAGACTCTCGAAGGGCTCCTAGGAGATCCCGGGTGCTGCAGACAGAAGACGGAATCTCCCCACACTCAGAATTCCGGAACAAGTGTGACTGCTTGGGTGAGGTTTAGGGCCGCCCTCCACGCAGCTTCCTGGTGTCACAGGTTTTCCCACGCAAGGGGAAGTCCGCTACTTACCTCCCCTGTCCATGGGGAGGCACTAGATGCTACCTTCTTTTCCAGCCCAACCCCCGCATTTCCCCGGCAGCCCGTACTGGGAGGGACTCGTGGAAGACTCTCGAAGGGCTCCTACGAGATCTCGGGTGCTGCAGACAGAAAACGGAACCTCCTCACACTCAGAATTCCGGAACACGGCTGACTGTGTGGGGGAGGTTCGGGGCCGCCCTCCACGCAGCTTCCTGGTGTCACAGGTGTTCCCTCGCAAGGGGAAGTCCTCTAATTACCTCCCCTGTCCATGGGGAGGCACTAGATGCTACCTGCGTTTCCAGCCCAACCACCGCATTTCCCCGGCAGCCCGTAATGTGAGGGACTCGGGGAAGACTCTCGAAGTGCTCCTATGAGATCTCGGGCGCTGCAGACAGAAGACGGAACCTCCCCACACTCAGAATTCCGGAACAAGTGTGACTGTGTGGGTGAGGTTCAGGGCCGCCCTCCACGCAGCTTCCTGGTGTCACAGGTGTTCCCTCGCAAGGGGAAGTCCGCTAATTACCTCCCCTGTCCATGGGGAGGCGTAGATGCTACCTGCGTTTCCAGCCCAACCCCCGCATTTCCCCGGCAGCCCGCACTGGGAGGGACTCGGGGAAGAATCTCGAAGGGCTCCTAGGAGATCCCGGGTGCTGCAGACAGAAGACGGAACCTCCCCACACTCAGAATTCCGGAACAAGGGTGACTGCTTGGGTGAGGTTTAGGGCCGCCCTCCACGAAACTTCCTGGTGTCACAGGTGTTCCCTCGCAAGGGGAAGTCCTCTAATTACCTCCCCTGTCCATGGGGAGGCACTAGATGCTACCTGCGTTTCCAGCCCAACCCCCGCATTTCCCCGGCAGCCCGTACTGGGAGGGACTCGGGGAAGACTCTCGAAGGGCTCCTAGGAGATCTCGGGTGCTGCAGACAGAAGACGGAACCTCCCCACACTCAGAATTCCGGAACAAGTGTGACTGTGTGGGTGAGGTTCAGGGCCGCCCTCCACACAGCTTCCTGGTGTCACAGGTGTTCCCTCGCAAGGGGAAGTCCGCTAATTACCTCCCCTGTCCATGGGGAGGCGTAGATGCTACCTGCGTTTCCAGCCCAACCCCCGCATTTCCCCGGCAGCCCGCACTGGGAGGGACTCGGGGAAGACTCTCGAAGGGCTCCTAGGAGATCCCGGGTGCTGCAGACAGAAGACGGAACCTCCCCACACTCAGAATTCCGGAACAAGGGTGACTGCTTGGGTGAGGTTTAGGGCCACCCTCCACGCAGCTTCCTGGTGTCACAGGTGTTCCCTCGCAAGGGGAAGTCCGCTACTTACCTCCCCTGTCCATGGGGAGTCACTAGATGCTACCTGCTTTTCCAGCCCAACCCCCGCATTTCCCCGGCAGCCCGTACTGGGAGGGACTCGGGGAAGACTCGCGAAGGGCTCCTAGGAGATCTCGGGTGCTGCAGACAGAAGACGGAACCTCCTCACACTCAGAATTCCGGAACACGGCTGACTGTGTGGGGGAGGTTCGGGGCCGCCCTCCACGCAGCTTCCTGGTGTCACAGGTGTTCCCTCGCAAGGGGAAGTCCTCTAATTACCTCCCCTGTCCATGGGGAGGCACTAGATGCTACCTGCGTTTCCAGCCCAACCCCCGCATTTCCCCGGCAGCCCGTACAGGGAGGGACTCGGGGAAGACACTCGAAGGGCTCCTAGGAGATCTCGGGTGCTGCAGACAGAAGACGGAACCTCCCCAAACTCAGAATTCCGGAACACGGCTGAGTGTGTGGGCGAGGTTCGGGGCCGCCCTCCACGCAGCTTCCTGGTGTCACAGGTGTTCCCTCGCAAGGGGAAGTCCGCTACTTACCTCCCCTGTCCATGGGGAGGCACTAGATGCTACCTGCGTTTCCAGCCCAACCCCCGCATTTCCCCGGCAGCCCGTACTGGGAGGGACTCGGGGAAGACTCTCGAATGGCTCCTAGGAGATCTCGGGTGCTGCAGACAGAAGACGGAACCTCCCCACACTCAGAATTCCGAAACACGGCTGACTGTGTGGGGGAGGTTCGGGGCCGCCCTCCACGCAGCTTCCTGTTGTCACAGGTGTTCCCTCGCAAGGGGAAGTCCGCTAATTACCTCCCGTGTCCATGGGGAGGCACTAGATGCTACCTGCGTTTCCAGCCCAACCCCGGCATTTCCCCGGCAGCCCGTACTGTGAGGGACTCGGGGAAGACTCTCGAAGGGCTCCTAGGAGATCTCGGGTGCTGCAGACAGAAGACGGAACCTCCCCAAACTCAGAATTCCGGAACACGGCTGACTGAGTGGGGGAGGTTCAGGGCCGCCCTCCACGCAGCTTCCTGGTGTCACAGGTGTTCCCTCGCAAGGGGAAGTCCGCTACTTACCTCCCCTGTCCATGGGGAGGCACTAGATGCTACCTGCGTTTCCAGCCCAACCCAAGCATTTCCCCGGCAGCCCGTACTGGGAGGGACTCGGGGAAGACTCTCGAATGGCTCCTAGGAGATCTCGGGTGCTGCAGACAGAAGACGGAACCTCCCCACACTCAGAATTCCGGAACACGGCTGACTGTGTGGGGGAGGTTCGGGGCCGCCCTCCACGCAGCTTCCTGTTGTCACAGGTGTTCCCTCGCAAGGGGAAGTCCGCTAATTACCTCCCGTGTCCATGGGGAGGCACTAGATGCTACCTGCGTTGCCAGCCCAACCCCGGCATTTCCCCGGCAGCCCGTACTGGGAGGGACTCGGGGAAGACTCTCGAAGGGCTCCTAGGAGATCTCGGGTGCTGCAGACAGAAGACGGAACCTCCCCACACTCATAATTCCGGAATACGGCTGACTGTGTGGGTGAGGTTCAGGGCCGCCCTCCACGCAGCTTCCTGGTGTCACAGGTGTACCCTCGCAAGGGGAAGTCCGCTACTTACCTCCCCTGTCCATGGGGAGGCACTAGATGCTACCTGCTTTTCCAGGCCAACCCCAGCATTTCCCCGGCAGCCCGTACTGGAAGGGACTCGGGGAAGTCTCTCGAAGGGCTCCTAGGAGATCTCGGGTGCTGCAGACAGAAAACGGAACCTCCTCACACTCAGAATTCCGGAACACGGCTGACTGTGTGGGGGAGGTTCGGGGCCGCCCTCCACGCAGCTTCCTGGTGTCACAGGTGTTCCCTCGCAAGGGGAAGTCCGCTAATTACATCCCCTGTCCATGGGGAGGCACTAGATGCTACCTGCGTTTCCAGCCCAACCCCCGCATTTCCCCGGCAGCCCGTACTGGGAGGGACTCGGGGAAGACTCTCGAAAGGCTCCTAGGAGATCTCGGGTGCTGCAGACAGAAGACGGAACCTCCCCACACTCAGAATTCCGGAACAAGTGTGAATGTGTTTGTGAGGTTCAGGGCCGCCCTCCACGCAGCTTCCTGGTGTCACAGGTGTTCCCTCGCAAGGGGAAGTCCGCTAATTACCTCCCCTGTCCATGGGGAGGCGTAGATGCTACCTGCGTTTCCAGCCCAACCCCCGCATTTCCCCGGCAGCCCGCACTGGGAGGGACTCGGGGAAGAATCTCGAAGGGCTCCTAGGAGATCCCGGGTGCTGCAGACAGAAGACGGAACCTCCCCACACTCAGAATTCCGGAACAAGGGTGACTGCTTGGGTGAGGTTTAGGGCCGCCCTCCACGCATCTTCCTGGTGTCACAGGTGTTCCCTCGCAAGGGGAAGTCCGCTACTTACCTCCCCTGTCCATGGGGATTCACTAGATTCTACCTGCGTTTCCAGCCAAACCCCCGCATTTCCCCGGCAGCCCGTACTGGGAGGGACTCGGGGAAGACTCTCGAAGGGCTCCTAGGAGATCTCGGGTGATGCAGACAGAAAACGGAACCTCCTCACACTCAGAATTCCGGAACACGTCTGACTGTGTGGGGGAGGTTCGGGGCCGCCCTCCACGCAGCTTCTAGGTGTCACAGGTGTTCCCTCGCAAGGGGAAGTCCTCTAATTACCTCCCCTGTCCATGGGGAGGCACTAGATGCTACCTGCGTTTCCAGCCCAACCCTCGCATTTCCCCGGCAGCCCGTACTGGGAGGGACTCGGGGAAGACTCTCGAAGGGCTCCTAGGAGATCTCGGGTGCTGCAGACAGAAGACGGAACCTCCCCACACTCAGAATTCCGGAACACGGCTGACTGTGTGGGCGAGGTTCGGGGCCGCCCTCCACGCAGCTTCCTGGTGTCACACGTGTTCCCTGGCAGGGGGAAGTCCGCTAATTATCTCCCCTGTCCATGGGGAGGCACTAGATGCTACCTGCGTTTCCAGCCCAACCCCCGCATTTCCCCGGCAGCCCGTACTGGGAGGGATTCGGGGAAGACTCTCGAAAGGCTCCTAGGAGATCTCGGGTGCTACAGACAGAAGACGGAACCTCCCCACACTCAGAATTCCGGAACACGGGTGACTGTGTGGGAGAGGTTCAGGGCCGCCCTCCACGCAGCTTCCTGGTGTCACAGGTGTTCCCTCGCAAGGGGAAGTCCGCTAATTACCTCCCCTGTCCATGGGGAGGCGTAGATGCTACCTGCGTTTCCAGCCCAACCCCCGCCTTTCCCCGGCAGCCCGCACTGGAAGGGACTCGGGGAAGACTCTCGAAGGGCTCCTAGGAGATCTCGGTTGCTGCAGACAGAAAACGGAACCTCCTCACACTCAGAATTCCGGAACACGTCTGACTGTGTGGGGGAGGTTCGGGGCCGCCCACCACGCAGCTTCCTGGTGTCACAGGTGTTCCCTCGCAAGGGGAAGTCCTCTAATTACCTCCCCTGTCCATGGGGAGGCACTAGATGCTACCTGCGTTTCCAGCCCAACCCCCGCATTTCCCCGGCAGCCCGTACTGGGAGGGACTCGGAGCAGACTCTCGATGGGCTCCTAGGAGATCTCGGGTGCTGCAGACAGAAGACGGAACCTCCCCACACTCAGAATTCCGGAACACGGCTGACTGTGTGGGGGAGTTTCGGGGCCGACCTCCACGCAGCTTCCTGGTGTCACAGGTGTTCCCTCGCAAGGGGAAGTCCGCTAATTACCTCCCCTGTCCATGGGGAGGCACTAGACGCTACCTGCGTTTCCAGCCCAACCCCCGCATTTCCCCGGCAGCCCGTACTGGGAGGGACTCGGGGAAGACTCTCGAAGGGCTTCTAGGAGATCTCGGGTGCTGCAGACAGAAGACGGAACCTCCCCACACTCAGAATTCCGGAACAAGTGTGACTGTGTGGGTGAGGTTTAGGGCCGCCCTCCACGCAGCTTCCTGGTGTCACAGGTGTTCCCTCGCAAGGGGAAGTCCGCTATTTACCTCCCCTGTCCATGGGGAGGCACTAGATGCTACCTGCGTTTCCAGCAAAACCCCCGCATTTCCCCGGCAGCCCGTACTGGGAGGGACTCGGGGAAGACTCTCGAAGGGCTCCTAGGAGATCTCGGGTTCTGCAGACCGAAGACGGAACCTCCCCACACTCAGAATTCCGGAACACGGCTGACTGTTTGGCTGAGGTTTAGGGCCGCCCTCCACGCAGCTTCCTGGTGTCACAGGTGTTCCCTCGCAAGGGGAAGTCCGCTACTTACCTCCCCTGTCCATGGGGAGGCACTAGATGCTACCTGCGTTTCCAGCCCAACCCCCGCCTTTCCCCGGCAGCCCGCACAGGGAGGGACTCGGGGAAGACTCTCGAAGGGCTCCTAGGAGATCTCGGGTGCTGCAGACAGAAGACGGAACCTCCCCACACTCAGAATTCCGGAACACGGCTGACTGTGTGGGGGAGGTTCGGGGCAGCCCTCCACGCAGCTTCCTGGTGTCACAGGTGTTCCCTCGCAAGGGGAAGTCCGCTAATTACCTCCCCTGTCCATGGGGAGGCACTAGGTGCTACCTGCGTTTCCAGCCCAACCCCCGCATTTCCCCGGCAGCCCGTACTGGGAGGGACTCGGGGAAGATTCTCGAAGGGCTCCTAGGAGATCTCGGGTGCTGCAGATCGAAGACGGAACCTCCCCACACTCAGAATTCCGGAACACGGCTGACTGTGTGTGGGAGGTTCGGGGCCGCCCTCCACGCAGCTTCCTGGTGTCACAGGTGTTCCCTCGCAAGGGGAAATCCGCTAATTACCTCCCCTGTCCATGGGGAGGCACTAGATGCTACCTGCGTTTCCAGCCCAACCCCGATTTTCCCCGGCTGCCCGCAGTGAGAGGAACTCGGGGAAGACTCTCGAAGGGCTCCTAGGAGATCCCGGGTGCTGCAGACAGAAGACGGAACCTCCCCACACTCAGAAATCCGGAACACGGCTGACTGTGTAGGGGAGGTTCGGGGCCGCCCTCCACGGAGCTTCCTGGTGTCACAGGTGTTCCCTCGCAAGGGGAAGTCCGCTAATTACCTCCCCTGCCCATGGGGAGGCACTAGATGCTACCTGCGTTTCCAGCCCAACCCCCGCCTTTCCCCAGCAGCCCGCACTGGGAAGGACTCGGGGAAGACACTCGAAGGGCTCCTAGGAGATCCCGGGTGCTGCAGAACGAAGACGGAACCTCCCCACACTCAGAATTCCGGAACACGGCTGACTGTGTGGGGGAGGTTCGGGCCCGCCCTCCACGCAGCTTCCTGGTTTCACACGTGTTCCCTGGCAGGGGGAAATCCGCTGATTACCTCCCCTGTCCAGGGGGAGGCACTAGATGCTACCTGCGTTTCCAGCCCAACCCCCGCCTTTCCCCGGCAGCCCGCAGTGCGAGGGACTCGGGGAAGACCCTCGAAGGGCTCCTAGGAGATCCCGGGTGCTGCAGACAGAAGACGGAACCTCCCCACACTCAGAATTCCGGAACACGGCTGACTGTGTGGGTGAGGTTTAGGGCCGACCTCCACGCAGCTTCCTGGTGTCACAGGTGTTCCCTCGCTAGGGGAAGTCCGCTACTTACCTCCCCTGTCCATGGGGAGGCACTAGATGCTACCTGCGTTTCCAGCCCAACCCCCGCATTTCCCCGGCAGCCCGTACTGGGAGGGACTCGGGGAAGACTCTCGAAGGGCTCCTAGGAGATCTCGGGTGCTGCAGACAGAAGACGGAACCTCCCCACACTCAGAATTCCGGAACACGGCTGACTGTGTGGGGGAGGTTCGGGGCCGCCCTCCACGCAGCTTCCTGGTGTCACAGGTGTTCCCTCGCAAGGGGAAGTCCGCTAATTACCTCCCCTGTCCATGGGGAGGCATAGATGCTACCTGCGTTTCCAGCCCAACCCCCGCCTTTCCCCGGCAGCCCGCACTGGGAGGGACTCGGGGAAGTCTCTCGAAGGGCTCCTAGGAGATCTCGGGTGCTGCAGACAGAAGACGGAACCTCCCCACACTCAGAATTCCGGAACAAGGGTGACTGTGTGGGTGAGGTTCAGGGCCGCCCTCCACGCAGCTTCCTGGTGTCACAGGTGTTCCCTCGCAAGGGGAAGTCCGCTACTTACCTCCCCTGTCCATGGGGAGGCACTAGATGCTACCTGCGTTTCCAGCCCAACCCTCGCATTTCCCCGGCAGCCCGTACTGGGAGGGACTCGGGGAAGACTCTCGAAGGGCTCCTAGGAGATCTCGGGTGCTGCAGACAGAAGACGGAACCTCCCCACACTCAGAATTCCGGAACACGGCTGACTGTGTGGGCGAGGTTCGGGGCCGCCCTCCACGCAGCTTCCTGGTGTCACACGTGTTCCCTGGCAGGGGGAAGTCCGCTAATTATCTCCCCTGTCCATGGGGAGGCACTAGATGCTACCTGCGTTTCCAGCCCAACCCCCGCATTTCCCCGGCAGCCCGTACTGGGAGGGATTCGGGGAAGACTCTCGAAAGGCTCCTAGGAGATCTCGGGTGCTACAGACAGAAGACGGAACCTCCCCACACTCAGAATTCCGGAACACGGGTGACTGTGTGGGAGAGGTTCAGGGCCGCCCTCCACGCAGCTTCCTGGTGTCACAGGTGTTCCCTCGCAAGGGGAAGTCCGCTAATTACCTCCCCTGTCCATGGGGAGGCGTAGATGCTACCTGCGTTTCCAGCCCAACCCCCGCCTTTCCCCGGCAGCCCGCACTGGAAGGGACTCGGGGAAGACTCTCGAAGGGCTCCTAGGAGATCTCGGTTGCTGCAGACAGAAAACGGAACCTCCTCACACTCAGAATTCCGGAACACGTCTGACTGTGTGGGGGAGGTTCGGGGCCGCCCACCACGCAGCTTCCTGGTGTCACAGGTGTTCCCTCGCAAGGGGAAGTCCTCTAATTACCTCCCCTGTCCATGGGGAGGCACTAGATGCTACCTGCGTTTCCAGCCCAACCCCCGCATTTCCCCGGCAGCCCGTACTGGGAGGGACTCGGAGCAGACTCTCGATGGGCTCCTAGGAGATCTCGGGTGCTGCAGACAGAAGACGGAACCTCCCCACACTCAGAATTCCGGAACACGGCTGACTGTGTGGGGGAGTTTCGGGGCCGACCTCCACGCAGCTTCCTGGTGTCACAGGTGTTCCCTCGCAAGGGGAAGTCCGCTAATTACCTCCCCTGTCCATGGGGAGGCACTAGACGCTACCTGCGTTTCCAGCCCAACCCCCGCATTTCCCCGGCAGCCCGTACTGGGAGGGACTCGGGGAAGACTCTCGAAGGGCTTCTAGGAGATCTCGGGTGCTGCAGACAGAAGACGGAACCTCCCCACACTCAGAATTCCGGAACAAGTGTGACTGTGTGGGTGAGGTTTAGGGCCGCCCTCCACGCAGCTTCCTGGTGTCACAGGTGTTCCCTCGCAAGGGGAAGTCCGCTATTTACCTCCCCTGTCCATGGGGAGGCACTAGATGCTACCTGCGTTTCCAGCAAAACCCCCGCATTTCCCCGGCAGCCCGTACTGGGAGGGACTCGGGGAAGACTCTCGAAGGGCTCCTAGGAGATCTCGGGTTCTGCAGACCGAAGACGGAACCTCCCCACACTCAGAATTCCGGAACACGGCTGACTGTTTGGCTGAGGTTTAGGGCCGCCCTCCACGCAGCTTCCTGGTGTCACAGGTGTTCCCTCGCAAGGGGAAGTCCGCTACTTACCTCCCCTGTCCATGGGGAGGCACTAGATGCTACCTGCGTTTCCAGCCCAACCCCCGCCTTTCCCCGGCAGCCCGCACAGGGAGGGACTCGGGGAAGACTCTCGAAGGGCTCCTAGGAGATCTCGGGTGCTGCAGACAGAAGACGGAACCTCCCCACACTCAGAATTCCGGAACACGGCTGACTGTGTGGGGGAGGTTCGGGGCAGCCCTCCACGCAGCTTCCTGGTGTCACAGGTGTTCCCTCGCAAGGGGAAGTCCGCTAATTACCTCCCCTGTCCATGGGGAGGCACTAGGTGCTACCTGCGTTTCCAGCCCAACCCCCGCATTTCCCCGGCAGCCCGTACTGGGAGGGACTCGGGGAAGATTCTCGAAGGGCTCCTAGGAGATCTCGGGTGCTGCAGATCGAAGACGGAACCTCCCCACACTCAGAATTCCGGAACACGGCTGACTGTGTGTGGGAGGTTCGGGGCCGCCCTCCACGCAGCTTCCTGGTGTCACAGGTGTTCCCTCGCAAGGGGAAATCCGCTAATTACCTCCCCTGTCCATGGGGAGGCACTAGATGCTACCTGCGTTTCCAGCCCAACCCCGATTTTCCCCGGCTGCCCGCAGTGAGAGGAACTCGGGGAAGACTCTCGAAGGGCTCCTAGGAGATCCCGGGTGCTGCAGACAGAAGACGGAACCTCCCCACACTCAGAAATCCGGAACACGGCTGACTGTGTAGGGGAGGTTCGGGGCCGCCCTCCACGGAGCTTCCTGGTGTCACAGGTGTTCCCTCGCAAGGGGAAGTCCGCTAATTACCTCCCCTGCCCATGGGGAGGCACTAGATGCTACCTGCGTTTCCAGCCCAACCCCCGCCTTTCCCCAGCAGCCCGCACTGGGAAGGACTCGGGGAAGACACTCGAAGGGCTCCTAGGAGATCCCGGGTGCTGCAGAACGAAGACGGAACCTCCCCACACTCAGAATTCCGGAACACGGCTGACTGTGTGGGGGAGGTTCGGGCCCGCCCTCCACGCAGCTTCCTGGTTTCACACGTGTTCCCTGGCAGGGGGAAATCCGCTGATTACCTCCCCTGTCCAGGGGGAGGCACTAGATGCTACCTGCGTTTCCAGCCCAACCCCCGCCTTTCCCCGGCAGCCCGCAGTGCGAGGGACTCGGGGAAGACCCTCGAAGGGCTCCTAGGAGATCCCGGGTGCTGCAGACAGAAGACGGAACCTCCCCACACTCAGAATTCCGGAACACGGCTGACTGTGTGGGTGAGGTTTAGGGCCGACCTCCACGCAGCTTCCTGGTGTCACAGGTGTTCCCTCGCTAGGGGAAGTCCGCTACTTACCTCCCCTGTCCATGGGGAGGCACTAGATGCTACCTGCGTTTCCAGCCCAACCCCCGCATTTCCCCGGCAGCCCGTACTGGGAGGGACTCGGGGAAGACTCTCGAAGGGCTCCTAGGAGATCTCGGGTGCTGCAGACAGAAGACGGAACCTCCCCACACTCAGAATTCCGGAACACGGCTGACTGTGTGGGGGAGGTTCGGGGCCGCCCTCCACGCAGCTTCCTGGTGTCACAGGTGTTCCCTCGCAAGGGGAAGTCCGCTAATTACCTCCCCTGTCCATGGGGAGGCATAGATGCTACCTGCGTTTCCAGCCCAACCCCCGCCTTTCCCCGGCAGCCCGCACTGGGAGGGACTCGGGGAAGTCTCTCGAAGGGCTCCTAGGAGATCTCGGGTGCTGCAGACAGAAGACGGAACCTCCCCACACTCAGAATTCCGGAACAAGGGTGACTGTGTGGGTGAGGTTCAGGGCCGCCCTCCACGCAGCTTCCTGGTGTCACAGGTGTTCCCTCGCAAGGGGAAGTCCGCTACTTACCTCCCCTGTCCATGGGGAGGCACTAGATGCTACCTGCGTTTCCAGCCCAACCCCCGCATTTCCCCGGCAGCCCGTACTGGGAGGGACTCGGGGAAGAATCTCGATGGGCTCCTAGGAGATCTCGGGTGCTGCAGACAGAAGACGGAACCTCCCCACACTCAGAATTCCGGAACACGGCTGACTGTGTTGGGGAGGTTCGGGGCCGACCTCCACGCAGCTTCCTGGTGTCACAGGTGTTCCCTCGCAAGGGGAAGTCCGCTAATTACCTCCCCTGTCCATGGGGAGGCACTAGATGCTACCTGCGTTTCCAGCCCAACCCCCGCATTTCCCCGGCAGCCCGTAGTGGGAGGGACTCGGGGAAGACTCGAAGGGCTCCTAGGAGATCTCGGGTGCTGCAGACAGAAGACGGAACCTCCCCACACTCAGAATTCTCGAACACGGCTGACTGTGTGGGGGAGGTTCGGGGCCGCCCTCCACGCATCTTCCTGGAGGCACAGGTGTTCCATAGCAAGGGTAAGTCCGCTACTTACCTCCTCTGTCCATGGGGAGGCACTAGATGCTACCTGCGTTTCCAGCCCAACCCCCGCATTTCCCCGGCAGCCCGTACTGGGAGGGACTCGGGGAAGACTCTCGAAGGGCTCCTAGGAGATCTCGGGTGCTGCAGACAGAAGGCGGAACCTACCCACACTCAGAATTCCGGAACAAGGGTGACTGTGTGGGTGAGGTTCAGGGCCGCCCTCCACGCAGCTACCTGGTGTCACAGGTGTTCCCTCGCAAGGGGAAGTCCGCTAATTACCTCCCCTGTCCATGGGGAGGCGTAGATTCTACCTGCGTTTCCAGCCCAACCCTCGCCTTTCCCCGGCAGCCCGCACTGGGAGGGACTCGGGGAAGACTCTCGAAGGGCTCCTAGGAGATCCCGGGTGCTGCAGACAGAAGACGGAACCTCCCCACACTCAGAATTCCGGAACAAGTGTGACTGTTTGGGTGAGGTTTAGGGCCGCCCTCCACGCAGCTTCCTGGTGTCACAGGTGTTCCCTCGCAAGGGGAAGTCCGCTACTTACCTCCCCTGTCCATTGGGAGGCACTAGATGCTACCTGCGTTTCCAGCCCAACCCCCGACTTTCCCCGGCAGCCCGCAATGGGAAGGACTCGGGGAAGACTCTCGAAGGGCTCCTAGGAGATCCCGGGTGCTGCAGAACGAAGACGGAACCTCCCCACACTCAGAATTCCGGAACACGGCTGACTGTGTGGGGGAGGTTCGGGGCCGCCCTCCACGCAGCTTCCTGGTGTCACACGTGATCCCTGGCAGGGGGAAGTCCGCTAATTACCTCCCCTGTCCAGGGGGAGGCACTAGATGCTACCTGCGTTTCCAGCCCAACCCACGCCTTTCCCCGGCAGCCCGCAGTGCGAGGGACTCGGGGAAGACCCTCGAAGGGCTCCTAGGAGATCCCGGGTGCTGCAGACAGAAGACGGAACCTCCCCACACTCAGAATTCCGGAACACGGCTGACTGTGTGGGGGAGTTTCGGGGCCGCCCTCCACGCAGCTTCCTGGTGTCACAGGTGTTCCCTCGCAAGGGGAAATCCGCTAATTACCTCCCCTGTCCATGGGGAGGCACTAGATGCTACCTGCTTTTCCAGCCCAACCCCCGCTTTTCCCCGGCTGCCCGCAGTGAGAGGGACTCGGGGAAGACTCTCGAAGGGCTCCTAGGAGATCCCGGGTGCTGCAGACAGAAGACGGAACCTCCCCACACTCAGAATTCCGGAACACGGGTGACTGTGTTGGAGAGGATCAGGGCCGCCCTCCACGCAGCTTCCTGGTGTCACAGGTGTTCCCTCGCAAGGGGAAGTCCGCTAAATACCTCCCCTGTCCATGGGGAGGCACTAGATGCTACCTGCGTTTCCAGCTCAACCCCCGCATTTCCCCGGCAGCCCGTACTGGGAGGGACTCGGGGAAGACTCTCGATGGGCTCCTAGGAGATCTCGGGTGCTGCAGACAGAAGACGGAACCTCCCCACACTCAGAATTCCGGAACACGGCTGACTGTGTGGGGGAGTTTCGGATCCGACCTCCACGCAGCTTCCTGGTGTCACAGGTGTTCCCTCGCAAGGGGAAGTCCGCTAATTACCTCCCCTGTCCATGGGGAGGCACTAGATGCTACCTGCGTTTCCAGCCCAACCCCCGCATTTCCCCGGCAGCCCGTACTGGGAGGGACTCGGGGAAGACTCGAAGGGCTCCTAGGAGATCTCGGGTGCTGCAGACAGAAGACGGAACCTCCCCACACTCAGAATTCCGGAACACGGCTGACTGTGTGGGGGAGTTTCGGGGCCGCCCTCCACGCAGCTTCCTGGTGTCACAGGTGTTCCCTCGCAAGGGGAATTCCGCTACTTACCTCCCCCGTCCATGGGGAGGAACTAGATGCTACCTGCTTTTCCAGCCCAACCCCCGCCTTTCCCCGGCAGCCCGCAATGGGAGGGACTCGGGGAAGACTCTCGAATGGCTTCTAGGAGATCTCGGGTGCTGCAGACAGAAGACGGAACCTCCCCACACTCAGAATTCCGGAACACGGCTGACTGTGTGGGGGAGGTTCGGGGCCGCCCTCCACGCAGCTTCCTGGTGTCACAGGTGTTCCCTCGCAAGGGGAAGTCCGCTAATTACCTCCCCTGTCCATGGGGAGGCACTAGATGCTACCTGCGTTTCCAGCCCAACCCCCGCATTTCCCCGGCAGCCCGTATTGGGAGGGACACGGGGAAGACTCTCGAAGGGCTCCTAGGAGATCTCGGGTTCTGCAGACAGAAGACGGAACCTCCCCACACTCAGAAATCCGGAACAAGTTTGACTGTGTGGGTGAAGTTCAGGGCCGCCCTCCACGAAGCTTCCTGCTGTCACAGGTGTTCCCTCGCAAGGGGAAGTCCGCTAATTACCTCCCCTGTCCATGGGGAGGCACTAGATGCTACCTGAGTTTCCAGCCCAACCCCCGCCTTTCACCGGCAGCCCGCACTGGGAGGGACTCGGGGAAGAATCTCGAAGGGCTCCTAGGAGATCTCGGGTGCTGCAGAAAGAAGACGGAACCTCCCCACACTCAGAATTCCGGAACACGGCTGACTGTGTGGGGGAGGTTCGGGGCCGCCCTCCACGCAGCTTCCTGGTGTCACAGTTGTTCCCTCGCAAGGTGAAGTCCGCTACTTACCTCCCCTGTCCATGGGGAGGCACTAGATGCTACCTGCGTTTCCAGCCCAACCCCCGCATTTCCCCGGCAGCCCATACTGGGAGGGACTCGGGGAAGACTCTCGAAGGGCTCCTAGGAGATCTCGGGTGCTGCAGACCGAAGACGGAACCTCCCCACACTCAGAATTCCGGAACAAGGGTGACTGTTTGGCTGAGGTTTAGGGCCGCCCTCCACGCAGCTTCCTGGTGTCACAGGTGTTCCCTCGCAAGGGGAAGTCCGCTACTTTCCTCCCCTGTCCATGGGGAGGCACTAGATGCTACCTGCGTTTCCAGCCCAACCCCCGCCTTTCCCCGGCAGCCCGCACTGGGAGGGACTCGGGGAAGACTCTCGAAGGGCTCCTAGGAGATCTCGGGTGCTGCAGACAGAAGACGGAACCTCCCCACACTCAGAATTCCGGAACACGGCTGACTGTGTGGGAGAGGTTCGGGGCAGCCCTCCACACAGCTTCCTGGTGTCACAGGTGTTCCCTCGCAAGGGGAAGTCCGCTAATTACCTCCCCTGTCCATGGGGAGGCACTAGATGCTACCTGCGTTTCCAGCCCAACCCCCGCATTTCCCCGGCAGCCCGTACTGGGAGGGACTCGGGGAAGACTCTCGAAGGGCTCCTAGGAGATCTCGGGTGCTGCAGACAGAAGACGGAACCTCCCCACACTCAGAAATCCGGAACAAGGGTGACTGTGTGGGTGAAGTTCAGGGCCGCCCTCCACGCAGTTTCCTGATGTCACAGGTGTTCCCTCGCAAGGGGAAGTCCGCTAATTACCTCCCCTGTCCATGGGGAGTCACTAGATGCAACCTGCGTTTCCAGCCCAACCTCCGCCTTTCCCCGGCAGCCCGCACTGGGAGGGACTCGGGGAAGACTCTCGAAGGGCTCCTAGGAGATCCCGGGTGCTGCAGACAGAAGACGGAACCTCCCCACACTCAGAATTCCGGAACACGGCTGACTGTGTAGGGGAGTTTCGGGGCCGCCCTCCACGCAGCTTCCTGGTGTCACAGGTGTTCCCTCGCAAGGGGAAGTCCGCTAATTACCTCCCCTGCCCATGGGGAGGCACTAGATGCTACCTGCGTTTCCAGCCCAACCCCCGCCTTTCCCCAGCAGCCCGCACTGGGAAGGACTCGGGGAAGACACTCGAAGGGCTCCTAGGAGATCCCGGGTGCTGCAGAACGAAGACGGAACCTCCCCACACTCAGAATTCCCGAACACGGCTGACTGTGTGGGGGAGGTTCGGGCCCGCCCTCCACGCAGCTTCCTGGTTTCACACGTGTTCCCTGGCAGGGGGAAATCCGCTAATTACCTCCCCTGTCCAGGGGGAGGCACTAGATGCTACCTGCGTTTCCAGCCCAACCCCCGCCTTTCCCCGGCAGCCCGCAGTGCGAGGGACTCGGGGAAGACCCTCGAAGGGCTCCTAGGAGATCCCGGGTGCTGCAGACAGAAGACGGAACCTCCCCACACTCAGAATTCCGGAACACGGCTGACTGTGTGGGTGAGGTTTAGGGCCGCCCTCCACGCAGCTTCCTGGTGTCACAGGTGTTCCCTCGCTAGGGGAAGTCCGCTACTTACCTCCCCTGTCCATGGGGAGGCACTAGATGCTACCTGCGTTTCCAGCCCAACCCCCGCATTTCCCCGGCAGCCCGTACTGTGAGGGACTCGGGGAAGACTCTCGAAGGGCTCCTAGGAGATCTCGGGTGCTGCAGACAGAAGACGGAACCTCCCCACACTCAGAATACCGGAACACGGCTGACTGTGTGGGGGAGGTTCGGGGCCGCCCTCCACGCAGCTTCCTGGTGTCACAGGTGTTCCCTCGCAAGGGGAAGTCCGCTACTTACCTCCCCTGTCCATGAGGAGGCACTAGATGCTACCTGCGTTTCCAGCCCAACCCCCGCATTTCCCTGGCAGCCCGTACTGGGAGGGACTCGGGGAAGACTCTCGAAGGTCTCCTAGGAGATCTCGGGTGCTGCAGACAGAAGACGGAACCTCCCCACAATCAGAATTCCGGAACACGGCTGACTGTGTGGGTGAGGTTCAGGGCCGCCCTCCACGCAGCTTCCTGGTGTCACAGGTGTTCCCTCGCAAGGGGAAGTCCGCTACTTACCTCCCCTGTCCATGGGGAGGCACTAGATGCTACCTGCGTTTCCAGCCCAACCCCCGCATTTCCCCGGCAGCCCGTACTGGGAGGGACTCGGGGAAGACTCTCGAAGGGCTCCTAGGAGATCTCGGGTGCTGCAGACAGAAGGCGGAACCTCCCCACACTCAGAATTCCGGAACAAGGGTGACTGAGTGGGTGAGGTTCAGGGCCGCCCTCCACGCAGCTACCTGGTGTCACAGGTGTTCCCTCGGAAGGGGAAGTCCGCTAATTTCCTCCCCTGTCCATGGGGAGGCGTAGATGCTACCTGCGTTTCCAGCCAACCCTCGCCTTTCCCCGGCAGCCCGCACTGGGAGGGACTCGGGGAAGACTCTCGAAGGGCTCCTAGGAGATCCCGGGTGCTGCAGACAGAAGACGGAACCTCCCCACACTCAGAATTCCGGAACAAGTGTGACTGTTTGGGTGAGGTTTAGGGCCGCCCTCCACGCAGCTTCCTGGTGTCACAGGTGTTCCCTCGCAAGGGGAAGTCCGCTACTTACCTCCCCTGTCCATTGGGAGGCACTAGATGCTACCTGCGTTTCCAGCCCAACCCCCGCCTTTCCCCGGCAGCCCGCAATGGGAAGGACTCGGGGAAGACTCTCGAAGGGCTCCTAGGAGATCCCGGGTGCTGCAGAACGAAGACGGAACCTCCCCACACTCAGAATTCCGGAACACGGCTGACTGTGTGGGGGAGGTTCGGGGCCGCCCTCCACGCAGCTTCCTGGTGTCACACGTGTTCCCTGGCAGGGGGAAGTCCGCTAATTACCTCCCCGGTCCAGGGGGAGGCACTAGATGCTACCTGCGTTTCCAGCCCAACCCACGCCTTTCCCCGGCAGCCCGCAGTGCGAGGGACTCGGGGAAGACCCTCGAAGGGCTCCTAGGAGATCCCGGGTGCTGCAGACAGAAGACGGAACCTCCCCACACTCAGAATTCCGGAACACGGCTGACTGTGTGGGGGAGCTTCGGGGCCGCCCTCCACGCAGCTTCCTGGTGTCACAGGTGTTCCCTCGCAAGGGGAAATCCGCTAATTACCTCCCCTGTCCATGGGGAGGCACTAGATGCTACCTGCGTTTCCAGCCCAACCCCCGGTTTTCCCCGGCTGCCCGCAGTGAGAGGGACTCGGGGAAGACTCTCGAAGGGCTCCTAGGAGATCCCGGGTGCTGCAGACAGAAGACGGAACCTCCCCACACTCAGAATTCCGGAACACGTCTGACTGTGTGGGCGAGGTTCGGGGCCGCCCTCCACGCAGCTTCCTGGTGTCACAGGTGTTCCCTCGCAAGGGGAAGTCCGCTACTTACCTCCCCTGTCCATGGGGAGGCACTAGATGCTACCTGCGTTTCCAGCCCAACCCCCGCATTTCCCCGGCAGCCCGTACTGGGAGGGACTCGGGGAAGACTCTCGAAGGGCTCCTAGGAGATCTCGGGTGCTGCAGACAGAAGACGGAACCTCCACACACTCAGAATTCCGGAACAAGGGTGACGGTGTGGGTGAGGTTCAGGGCCGCCCTCCACGCAGCTTCCTGGTGTCACAGGTGTTCCCTCGCAAGGGGAAGTCCGCTAATTACCTCCCCTGTCCATGGGGAGGCACTAGATGCTACCTGCGTTTCCAGCCCAACCCCCGCCTTTCCCCGGCAGCCCGCACTGGAAGGGACTCGGGGAAGACTCTCGAAGGGCTCCTAGGAGATCCCGGGTGCTGCAGACAGAAGACGGAACCTCCCCACACTCAGAATTCCGGAACAAGGGTGACTGTTTGGGTGAGGTTTAGGGCCGCCCTCCACGCAGCTTCCTGGTGTCACAGGTGTTCCCTCGCAAGGGGAAGTCCGCTAATTACCTCCCCTGTCCATGGGGAGGCACTAGATGCTACCTGCGTTTCCAGCACAACCCCCGCATTTCCCCGGCAGCCCGTACTGGGAGGGACTCGGGGAAGACTCTCGAAGGGCTCCTAGGAGATCTCGGGTGCTGCAGACAGAAGACGGAACCTCCCCACACTCAGAATTCCGGAACACAGCTGACTGTGTGGGGGAGGTTCGGGGCCGCCCTCCACGCAGCTTCCTGGTGTCACAGGTGTTCTCTCGCAAGGGGAAGTCCGCTAATTACCTCCCCTGTCCATGGGGAGGCACTAGATGCTACCTGCGTTTCCAGCCCAACCCCCGCATTTCCCCGGCAGCCCGTACTGGGAGGGACTCGGGGAAGACTCTCGAAGGGCTCCTAGGAGATCTCGGGTGCTGCAGACAGAAGACGGAACCTCCCCACACTCAGAATTCCGGAACACGGCTGACTGTGTGGGGGAGGTTCGGGGCCGCACTCCACACAGCTTCCTGGTGTCACAGGTGTTCCCTCGCAAGGGGAAGTCTGCTACATACCTCCCCTGTCCATGGGGAGGCACTAGATGCTACCTGCGTTTCCAGCCCAACCCCCGCATTTCCCCGGCAGCCCGTACTGGGAGGGACTCGGGGAAGACTCTCGAAGGGCTCCTAGGAGATCTCGGGTGCTGCAGACAGAAGACGGAACCTCCCCACACTCAGAATTCCGGAACACGGCTGACTGTGTGGGTGAGGTTCAGGGCCGCCCTCCACGCAGCTTCCTGGTGTCACAGGTGTTCCCTCGCAAGGAGAAGTCCGCTAATTACCTCCCCTGTCCATGGGGAGGCGTAGATGCTACCTGCGTTTCCAGCCCAACCCCCGCCTTTCCCCGGCAGCCCGCACTGTGAGGGACTCGGGGAAGACTCTCGAAGGGCTCCTAGGAGATCTCGGGTGCTGCAGACAAAAGACGGATCCTCCCCACACTCAGAAATCCGGAACACGCCTGACTGTGTGGGGGAGGTTCGGGGCCACCCTCCACGCAGCTTCCTGGTGTCACAGGTGTTCCCTCGCAAGGGGAAATCCGCTAATTACCTCCCCTGTCCATGGGGAGGCACTAGATGCTACCTGCGTTTCCAGCCCAAACCCCGCTTTTCCCCGACTGCCCGCAGTGAGAGGGACTCGGGGAAGACTCTCGAAGGGCTCCTAGGAGATCCCGGGTGCTGCAGACAGAAGACGGAACCTCCCCACACTCAGAATTCCGGAACACGGCTGACTGTGTGGGCGAGGTTCGGGGCCGCACTCCACGCAGCTGCCTGGTGTCACAGGTGTTCCCTGGCAGACGGAAATCCGCTAATTACATCCCCTGTCCATGGGGAGGCACAAGATGCTACCTGCGTTTCCAGGCCAACCGCCGCTTTTCCCCGGCAGCCCGCAGTGTGAGGGACTCGGGGAAGACTCTCGAAGGGCTCCTAGGAGATCCCGGGTGCTGCAGACAGAAGACGGAACCTCCCCACACTCAGAATTCCGGAACACGGCTGACTGTGTGGGGGAGGTTCGGGGCCGCACTCCACGCAGCTTCCTGGTGTCACAGGTGTTCCCTCGCAAGGGGAAGTCTGCTACTTACCTCCCCTGTCCATGGGGAGGCACTAGATGCTACCTGCGTTTCCAGCACAACCCCCGCATTTCCCCGGCTGCCCGTACTGGGAGGGACTCGGGGAAGACTCTCGAAGGGCTCCTAGGATATCTCGGGTGCTGCAGAAAGAAGACGGAACCTCCCCACACTCAGAATTCCGGAACACGGCTGACTGTGTGGGTGAGGTTCAGGGCCGCCCTCCACGCAGCTTCCTGGTGTCACAGGTGTTCCCTCGCAAGGAGAAGTCCGCTAATTACCTCCCCTGTCCATGGGGAGGCATAGATGCTACCTGCGTTTCCAGCCCAACCCCCGCCTTTCCCCGGCAGCCCGCACTGTGAGGGACTCGGGGAAGACTCTCGAAGGGCTCCTAGGAGATCCCGGGTGCTGCAGACAGAAGACGGAACCTCCCCACACTCAGAATTCCGGAACACGGCTGACTGTGTTGGGGAGTTTCGGGGCCGCACTCCACACAGCTTCCTGGTGTCACAGGTGTTCCCTCGCAAGGGGAAGTCTGCTACATACCTCCCCTGTCCATGGGGAGGCACTAGATGCTACCTGCGTTTCCAGCCCAACCCCCGCATTTCCCCGGCAGCCCGTACTGGGAGGGACTCGGGGAAGACTCTCGAAGGGCTCCTAGGAGATCTCGGGTGCTGCAGACAGAAGACGGAACCTCCCCACACTCAGAATTCCTGAACACGGCTGACTGTGTGGGTGAGGTTCAGGGCCGCCCTCCACGCAGCTTCCTGGTGTCACAGGTGTTCCCTCGCAAGGAGAAGTCCGCTAATTACCTCCCCTGTCCATGGGGAGGCGTAGATGCTACCTGCGTTTCCAGCCCAACCCCCGCCTTTCCCCGGCAGCCCGCACTGTGAGGGACTCGGGGAAGACTCTCGAATGACTCCTAGGAGATCTCGGGTGCTGCAGACAGAAGACGGAACCTCCCCACACTCAGAATTCCGGAACACGGCTGACTTTGTGGGGGAGGTTCGGGGCCGCCCTCCACGCAGCTTCCTGTTGTCACAGGTGTTCCCTCGCAAGGGGAAGTCCGCTAATTACCTCCCGTGTCCATGGGGAGGCACTAGATGCTACCTGCGTTTCCAGCCCATCCCCCGCATTTCCCCGGCAGCCCGTAATGGGAGGGACTCGGGGAAGACTCTCGAAGGGCTCCTAGGAGATCTCGGGTGCTGCAGACAGAAAACGGAACCTCCTCACACTCAGAATTCCGGAACACGGCTGACTGTGTGGGGGAGGTTCGGGGCCGCCCTCCACGCAGCTTCCTGGTGTCACAGGTGTTCCCTCGCAAGGGGAAGTCCTCTAATTACCTCCCCTGTCCATGGGGAGGCACTAGATGCTACCTGCGTTTCCAGCCCAACCCCCGCATTTCCCCGGCAGCCCGTACTGGGAGGGACTCGGGGAAGACTCTCGAAGGGCTCCTAGGAGATCCCGGGTGCTGCAGACAGAAGACGGAATCTCCCCACACTCAGAATTCCGGAACAAGGGTGACTGCTTGGGTGAGGTTTAGGGCCGCCCTCCACGCAGCTTCCTGGTGTCACAGGTTTTCCCTCGCAAGGGGAAGTCCGCTACTTACCTCCCCTGTCCATGGGGAGGCACTAGATGCTACCTGCTTTTCCAGCCCAACCCCCGCATTTCCCCGGCAGCCCGTACTGGGAGGGACTCGGGGAAGACTCTCGAAGGGCTCCTAGGAGATCTCGGGTGCTGCAGACAGAAAACGGAACCTCCTCACACTCAGAATTCCGGAACACGGCTGACTGTGTGGGGGAGATTCGGGGCCGCCCTCCACGCAGCTTCCTGGTGTCACAGGTGTTCCCTCGCAAGGGGAAGTCCTCTAATTACCTCCCCTGTCCATGGGGAGGCACTAGATGCTACCTGCGTTTCCAGCCCAACCCCGCATTTCCCCGGCAGCCCGTAATGTGAGGGACTCGGGGAAGACTCTCGAAGGGCTCCTAGGAGATCTCGGGTGCTGCAGACAGAAGACGGAACCTCCCCACACTCAGAATTCCGGAACAAGTGTGACTGTGTGGGTGAGGTTCAGGGCCGCCCTCCACGCAGCTTCCTGGTGTCACAGGTGTTCCCTCGCAAGGGGAAGTCCGCTACTTACCTCCCCTGTCCATGGGGAGGCGTAGATGCTACCTGCGTTTCCAGCCCAACCCCCGCATTTCCCCGGCAGCCCGCACTGGGAGGGACTCGGGGAAGACTCTCGAAGGGCTCCTAGGAGATCTCGGGTGCTGCAGACAGAAGACGGAACCTCCCCACACTCAGAATTCCGGAACAAGGGTGACTGCTTGGGTGAGGTTTAGGGCCGCCCTCCACGCAGCTTCCTGGTGTCACAGGTGTTCCCTCGCAAGGGGAAGTCCGCTACTTACCTCCCCTGTCCATGGGGAGGCACTAGATGCTACCTGCTTTTCCAGGCCAACCCCCACATTTCCCCGGCAGCCCGTACTGGGAGGGACTCGGGGAAGACTCTCGAAGGGCTCCTAGGAGATCTCGGGTGCTGCAGACAGAAGACGGAACCTCCTCACACTCAGAATTCCGGAACACGGCTGACTGTGTGGGGGAGGTTCGGGGCCGCCCTCCACGCAGCTTCCTGGTGTCACAGGTGTTCCCTCGCAAGGGGAAGTCCGCTAATTACCTCCCCTGTCCATGGGGAGGCACTAGATGCTACCTGCGTTTCCAGCCCAACCCCCGCATTTCCCCGGCAGCCCGCACTGGGAGGGACTCGGGGAAGACTCTCGAAGGGCTCCTAGGAGATCTCGGGTGCTGCAGACAGAAGACGGAACCTCCTCACACTCAGAATTCCGGAACACGGCTGACTGTGTGGGGGAGGTTCGGGGCCGCCCTCCACGCAGCTTCCTGTTGTCACAGGTGTTCCCTCGCAAGGGGAAGTCCTCTAATTACCTCCCCTGTCCATGGGGAGGCACTAGATGCTACCTGCGTTTCCAGCCCAACCCCCGCATTTCCCCGGCAGCCCGTACTGGGAGGGACTCGGGGAAGACTCTCGAAGGGCTCCTAGGAGATCCCGGGTGCTGCAGACAGAAGACGGAACCTCCCCACACTCAGAATTCCGGAACAAGTGTGACTGTGTGGGTGAGGTTCAGGGCCGCCCTCCACGCAGCTTCCTGGTGTCACAGGTGTTCCCTCGCAAGGGGAAGTCCGCTAATTACCTCCCCTGTCCATGGGGAGGCGTAGATGCTACCTGCGTTTCCAGCCCAACCCCCGCATTTCCCCGGCAGCCCGCACTGGGAGGGACTCGGGGAAGAATCTCGAAGGGCTCCTAGGAGATCCCGGGTGCTGCAGACAGAAGACGGAACCTCCCCACACTCAGAATTCCGGAACAAGGGTGACTGCTTGGGTGAGGTTTAGGGCCGCCCTCCACGAAACTTCCTGGTGTCACAGGTGTTCCCTCGCAAGGGGAAGTCCTCTAATTACCTCCCCTGTCCATGGGGAGGCACTAGATGCTACCTGCGTTTCCAGCCCAACCCCCGCATTTCCCCGGCAGCCCGTACTGGGAGGGACTCGGGGAAGACTCTCGAAGGGCTCCTAGGAGATCTCGGGTGCTGCAGACAGAAGACGGAACCTCCCCACACTCAGAATTCCGGAACAAGTGTGACTGTGTGGGTGAGGTTCAGGGCCGCCCTCCACACAGCTTCCTGGTGTCACAGGTGTTCCCTCGCAAGGGGAAGTCCGCTAATTACCTCCCCTGTCCATGGGGAGGCGTAGATGCTACCTGCGTTTCCAGCCCAACCCCCGCATTTCCCCGGCAGCCCGCACTGGGAGGGACTCGGGGAAGACTCTCGAAGGGCTCCTAGGAGATCCCGGGTGCTGCAGACAGAAGACGGAACCTCCCCACACTCAGAATTCCGGAACAAGGGTGACTGCTTGGGTGAGGTTTAGGGCCACCCTCCACGCAGCTTCCTGGTGTCACAGGTGTTCCCTCGCAAGGGGAAGTCCGCTACTTACCTCCCCTGTCCATGGGGAGGCACTAGATGCTACCTGCTTTTCCAGCCCAACCCCCGCATTTCCCCGGCAGCCCGTACTGGGAGGGACTCGGGGAAGACTCTCGAAGGGCTCCTAGGAGATCTCGGGTGCTGCAGACAGAAGACGGAACCTCCTCACACTCAGAATTCCGGAACACGGCTGACTGTGTGGCGGAGGTTCGGGGCCGCCCTCCACGCAGCTTCCTGGTGTCACAGGTGTTCCCTCGCAAGGGGAAGTCCTCTAATTACCTCCCCTGTCCATGGGGAGGCACTAGATGCTACCTGCGTGTCCAGCCCAACCCCCGCATTTCCCCGGCAGCCCGTACAGGGAGGGACTCGGGGAAGACACTCGAAGGGCTCCTAGGAGATCTCGGGTGCTGCAGACAGAAGACGGAACCTCCCCAAACTCAGAATTCCGGAACACGGCTGACTGTGTGGGCGAGGTTCGGGGCCGCCCTCCACGCAGCTTCCTGGTGTCACAGGTGTTCCCTCGCAAGGGGAAGTCCGCTACTTACCTCCCCTGTCCATGGGGAGGCACTAGATGCTACCTGCGTTTCCAGCCCAACCCCCGCATTTCCCCAGCAGCCCGTACTGGGAGGGACTCGGGGAAGACTCTCGAATGGCTCCTAGGAGATCTCGGGTGCTGCAGACAGAAGACGGAACCTCCCCACACTCAGAATTCCGAAACACGGCTGACTGTGTGGGGGAGGTTCGGGGCCGCCCTCCACGCAGCTTCCTGTTGTCACAGGTGTTCCCTCGCAAGGGGAAGTCCGCTAATTACCTCCCGTGTCCATGGGGAGGCACTAGATGCTACCTGCGTTTCCAGCCCAACCCCGGCATTTCCCCGGCAGCCCGTACTGGGAGGGACTCGGGGAAGACTCTCGAATGGCTCCTCGGAGATCTCGGGTGCTGCAGACAGAAGACGGAACCTCCCCACACTCAGAATTCCGGAACACGGCTGACTGCGTGGGGGAGGTTCGGGGACGACCTCCACGCAGCTTCCTGTTGTCACAGGTGTTCCCTCGCAAGGGGAAGTCCGCTAATTACCTCCCGTGTCCATGGGGAGGCACTAGATGCTACCTGCGTTTCCAGCCCAACCCCGGCATTTCCCCGGCAGCCCGTACTGGGAGGGACTCGGGGAAGACTCTCGAAGGGCTCCTAGGAGATCTCGGGTGCTGCAGACAGAAGACGGAACCTCCCCAAACTCAGAATTCCGGAACACGGCTGACTGTGTGGGGGAGGTTCGGGGCCGCCCTCCACGCAGCTTCCTGGTGTCACAGGTGTTCCCTCGCAAGGGGAAGTCCGCTACTTACCTCCCCTGTCCATGGGGAGGCACTAGATGCTACCTGCGTTTCCAGCCCAACCCAAGCATTTCCCCGGCAGCCCGTACTGGGAGGGACTCGGGGAAGACTCTCGAATGGCTCCTAGGAGATCTCGGGTGCTGCAGACAGAAGACAGAACCTCCCAACACTCAGAATTCCGGAACACGGCTGACTGTGTGGGGGAGGTTCGGGGCCGCCCTCCACGCAGCTTCCTGTTGTCACAGGTGTTCCCTCGGAAGGGGAAGTCCCCTAATTACCTCCCGTGTCCATGGGGAGGCACTAGATGCTACCTGCGTTGCCAGCCCAACCCCGGCATTTCCCCGGCAGCCCGTACTGGGAGGGACTCGGGGAAGACTCTCGAAGGGCTCCTAGGAGATCTCGGGTGCTGCAGACAGAAGACGGAACCTCCCCACACTCATAATTCCGGAACACGGCTGACTGTGTGGGTGAGGTTCAGGGCCGCCCTCCACGCAGCTTCCTGGTGTCACAGGTGTACCCTCGCAAGGGGAAGTCCGCTACTTACCTCCCCTGTCCATGGGGAGGCACTAGATGCTACCTGCTTTTCCAGGCCAACCCCAGCATTTCCCCGGCAGCCCGTACTGGAAGGGACTCGGGGAAGTCTCTCGAAGGGCTCCTAGGAGATCTCGGGTGCTGCAGACAGAAAACGGAACCTCCTCACACTCAGAATTCCGGAACACGGCTGACTGTGTGGGGGAGGTTCGGGGCCGCCCTCCACGCAGCTTCCTGGTGTCACAGGTGTTCCCTCGCAAGGGGAAGTCCTCTAATTACCTCCCCTGTCCATGGGGAGGCACTAGATGCTACCTGCTTTTCCAGCCCAACCCCCGCATTTCCCCGGCAGCCCGTACTGGGAGGGACTCGGGGAAGAGTCTCGAAGGGCTCCTAGGAGATCTCGGGTGCTGCAGACAGAAAACAGAACCTCCCCACACTCAGAATTCCGGAACAAGGCTGACTGTGTGGGGGAGGTTCGGGGCCGCCCTCCACGCAGCTTCCTGTTGTCACAGGTGTTCCCTCGCAAGGGGAAGTCCGCTAATTACATCCCCTGTCCATGGGGAGGCACTAGATGCTACCTGCGTTTCCAGCCCAACCCCCGCATTTCCCCGGCAGCCCGTACTGGGAGGGACTCGGGGAAGACTCTCGAAAGGCTCCTAGGAGATCTCGGGTGCTGCAGACAGAAGACGGAACCTCCCCACACTCAGAATTCCGGAACAAGTGTGAATGTGTTTGTGAGGTTCAGGGCCGCCCTCCACGCAGCTTCCTGGTGTCACAGGTGTTCCCTCGCAAGGGGAAGTCCGCTAATTACCTCCCCTGTCCATGGGGAGGCGTAGATGCTACCTGCGTTTCCAGCCCAACCCCCGCATTTCCCCGGCAGCCCGCACTGGGAGGGACTCGGGGAAGAATCTCGAAGGGCTCCTAGGAGATCCCGGGTGCTGCAGACAGAAGACGGAACCTCCCCACACTCAGAATTCCGGAACAAGGGTGACTGCTTGGGTGAGGTTTAGGGCCGCCCTCCACGCATCTTCCTGGTGTCACAGGTGTTCCCTCGCAAGGGGAAGTCCGCTACTTACCTCCCCTGTCCATGGGGATTCACTAGATTCTACCTGCGTTTCCAGCCAAACCCCCGCATTTCCCCGGCAGCCCGTACTGGGAGGGACTCGGGGAAGACTCTCGAAGGGCTCCTAGGAGATCTCGGGTGATGCAGACAGAAAACGGAACCTCCTCACACTCAGAATTCCGGAACACGTCTGACTGTGTGGGGGAGGTTCGGGGCCGCCCTCCACGCAGCTTCTAGGTGTCACAGGTGTTCCCTCGCAAGGGGAAGTCCCCTAATTACCTCCCCTGTCCATGGGGAGGCACTAGATGCTACCTGCGTTTCCAGCCCAACCCTCGCATTTCCCCGGCAGCCCGTACTGGGAGGGACTCGGGGAAGACTCTCGAAGGGCTCCTAGGAGATCTCGGGTGCTGCAGACAGAAAACGGAACCTCCTCACACTCAGAATTCCGGAACACGTCTGACTGTGTGGGCGAGGTTCGGGGCCGCCCACCACGCAGCTTCCTGGTGTCACAGGTGTTCCCTCGCAAGGGGAAGTCCTCTAATTACCTCCCCTGTCCATGGGGAGGCACTAGATGCTACCTGCGTTTCCAGCCCAACCCCCGCATTTCCCCGGCAGCCCGTACTGGGAGGGACTCGGGGAAGACCCTCGAAGGGCTCCTAGGAGATCTCGGGTGCTGCAGACAGAAGACGGAACCTCCCCACACTCAGAATTCCGGAACACGGCTGACTGTGTGGGCGAGGTTCGGGGCCGCCCTCCACGCAGCTTCCTGGTGTCACAGGTGTTCCCTCGCAAGGGGAAGTCCGCTAATTACCTCCCCTGTCCATGGGGAGGCACTAGATGCTACCTGCGTTTCCAGCCCAACCCCCGCCTTTCCCCGGCAGCCCGCACTGGGAAGGACTCGGGGAAGACACTCGAAGTGCTCCTAGGAGATCCCGGGTGCTGCAGAACGAAGACGGAACCTCCCCAAACTCAGAATTCCGGAACACGGCTGACTGTGTGGGGGAGATTTGGGGCCGCCCTCCACGCAGCTTCCTGGTGTCACAGGTGTTCCCTCGCAAGGGGAAATCCGCTAATTACCTCCCCTGTCCATGGGGAGGCACTAGATGCTACCTGCGTTTCCAGCCCAAACCCCGCTTTTCCCCGGCTGCCCGCAGTGAGAGGGACTCGGGGAAGATTCTCGAAGGGCTCCTAGGAGATCCCGGGTGCTGCAGACAGAAGACGGAACCTCCCCACACTCAGAATTCCGGAACACGTCTGACTGTGTGGGCGAGGTTCGGGGCCGCACTCCACGCAGCTGCCTGGTGTCACAGGTGTTCCCTGGCAGACGGAAATCCGCTAATTACATCCCCTGTCCATGGGGAGGCACTAGATGCTACCTGCGTTTCCAGCCCAACCGCCGCTTTTCCCCGGCAGCCCGCAGTGTGAGGGACTCGGGGAAGACTCTCGAAGGGCTCCTAGGAGATCCCGGGTGCTGCAGACAGAAGACGGAACCTCCCCACACTCAGAATTCCGGAACACGGCTGACTGTGTGGGGGAGGTTCGGGGCCGCCCTCCACGCAGCTTCCTGTTGTCACAGGTGTTCCCTCGCAAGGGGAAGTCCGCTAATTACCTCCCGTGTCCATGGGGAGGCACTAGATGCTACCTGCGTTTCCAGCCCAACCCCGGCATTTCCCCGGCAGCCCGTACTGGGAGGGACTCGGGGAAGACTCTCGAAGGGCTCCTAGGAGATCTCGGGTGCTGCAGACAGAAGACGGAACCTCCCCACACTCAGAATTCCGGAACACGGCTGACTGTGTGGGTGAGGTTCAGGGCCGCCCTCCACGCAGCTTCCTGGTGTCACAGGTGTTCCCTCGCAAGGGGAAGTCCGCTACTTACCTCCCCTGTCCATGGGGAGGCACTAGATGCTACCTGCTTTTCCAGGCCAACCCCAGCATTTCCCCGGCAGCCCGTACTGGGAGGGACTCGGGGAAGACTCTCGAAGGGCTCCTAGGAGATCTCGGGTGCTGCAGACAGAAAACGGAACCTCCTCACACTCAGAATTCCGGAACACGGCTGACTGTGTGGGGGAGGTTCGGGGCCGCCCTCCACGCAGCTTCCTGGTGTCACAGGTGTTCCCTCGCAAGGGGAAGTCTTCTAATTACCTCCCCTGTCCATGGGGAGGCACTAGATGCTACCTGCTTTTCCAGCCCAACCCCCGCATTTCCCCGGCAGCCCGTACTGGGAGGGACTCGGGGAAGACTCTCGAAGGGCTCCTAGGAGATCTCGGGTGCTGCAGACAGAAAACAGAACCTCCCCACACTCAGAATTCCGGAACAAGGCTGACTGTGTGGGGGAGGTTCGGGGCCGCCCTCCACGCAGCTTCCTGTTGTCACAGGTGTTCCCTCGCAAGGGGAAGTCCGCTAATTACCTCCCCTGTCCATGGGGAGGCACTAGATGCTACCTGCGTTTCCAGCCCAACCCCCGCATTTCCCCGGCAGCCCGTACTGGGAGGGACTCGGGGAAGACTCTCGAAGGGCTCCTAGGAGATCTCGGGTGCTGCAGACAGAAGACGGAACCTCCCCACACTCAGAATTCCGGAACAAGTGTGAATGTGTGTGTGAGGTTCAGGGCCGCCCTCCACGCAGCTTCCTGGTGTCACAGGTGTTCCCTCGCAAGGGGAAGTCCGCTAATTACCTCCCCTGTCCATGGGGAGGCGTAGATGCTACCTGCGTTTCCAGCCCAACCCCCGCATTTCCCCGGCAGCCCGCACTGGGAGGGACTCGGGGAAGACTCTCGAAGGGCTCCTAGGAGATCCCGGGTGCTGCAGACAGAAGACGGAACCTCCCCACACTCAGAATTCCGGAACAAGGGTGACTGCTTGGGTGAGGTTTAGGGCCGCCCTCCACGCAGCTTCCTGGTGTCACAGGTGTTCCCTCGCAAGGGGAAGTCCGCTACTTACCTCCCCTGTCCATGGGGATTCACTAGATTCTACCTGCGTTTCCAGCCAAACCCCCGCATTTCCCCGGCAGCCCGTACTGGGAGGGACTCTGGGAAGACTCTCGAAGGGCTCCTAGGAGATCTCGGGTGCTGCAAACAGAAAACGGAACCTCCTCACACTCAGAATTCCGGAACACGTCTGACTGTGTGGGGGAGTTTCGGGGCCGCCCTCCACGCAGCTTCTAGGTGTCACAGGTGTTCCCTCGCAAGGGGAAGTCCTCTAATTACCTCCCCTGTCCATGGGGAGGCACTAGATGCTACCTGCGTTTCCAGCCCAACCCCCGCATTTCCCCGGCAGCCCGTACTGGGAGGGACTCGGGGAAGACTCTCGAAGGGCTCCTAGGAGATCTCGGGTGCTGCAGACAGAAGACGGAACCTCCCCACACTCAGAATTCCGGAACACGGCTGACTGTGTGGGCGAGGTTCGGGGCCGCCCTCCACGCAGCTTCCTGGTGTCACACGTGTTCCCTGGCAGGTGGAAGTCCGCTAATTACCTCCCCTGTCCATGGGGAGGCACTAGATGCTACCTGCGTTTCCAGCCCAACCCCCGCATTTCCCCGGCAGCCCGTACTGGGAGGGATTCGGGGAAGACTCTCGAAGGGCTCCTAGGAGATCTCGGGTGCTACAGACAGAAGACGGAACCTCCCCACACTCAGAATTCCGGAACACGGCTGACTGTGTGGGAGAGGTTCAGGGCCGCCCTCCACGCAGCTTCCTGGTGTCACAGGTGTTCCCTCGCAAGGGGAAGTCCGCTAATTACCTCCCCTGTCCATGGGGAGGCGTAGATGCTACCTGCGTTTCCAGCCCAACTCCCGCTTTTCCCCGGCAGCCCGCACTGGGAGGGACTCGGGGAAGACTCTCGAAGGGCTCCTAGGAGATCCCGGGTGCTGCAGACAGAAAACGGAACCTCCTCACACTCAGAATTCCGGAACACGTCTGACTGTGTGGGGGAGGTTCGGGGCCGCCCACCACGCAGCTTCCTGGTGTCACAGGTGTTCCCTCGCAAGGGGAAGTCCTCTAATTACCTCCCCTGTCCATGGGGAGGCACTAGATGCTACCTGCGTTTCCAGCCCAACCCCCGCATTTCCCCGGCAGCTCGTACTGGGAGGGACTCGGGGAAGACTCTCGTAGGGCTCCTAGGAGATCTCGGGTGCTGCAGACAGAAGACGGAACCTCCCCACACTCAGAATTCCGGAACACGGCCGACTGTGTGGGCGAGGTTCGGGGCCGCCCTCCACGCAGCTTCCTGGTGTCACACGTGTTCCCTGGCAGGTGGAAGTCCGCTAATTACCTCCCCTGTCCATGGGGAGGCACTAGATGCTACCTGCGTTTCCAGCCCAACCCCCGCATTTCCCCGGCAGCCCGTACTGGGAGGGACTCGGGGAAGACTCTCGAAGGGCTCCTAGGAGATCTCGGGTGCTGCAGACAGAAGACGGAACCTCCCCACACTCAGAATTCCGGAACAAGTGTGAATGTGTTTGTGAGGTTCAGGGCCGCCCTCCACGCAGCTTCCTGGTGTCACAGGTGTTCCCTCGCAAGGGGAAGTCCGCTAATTACCTCCCCTGTCCATGGGGAGGCGTAGATGCTACCTGCGTTTCCAGCCCAACCCCCGCATTTCCCCGGCAGCCCGCACTGGGAGGGACTCGGGGAAGAATCTCGAAGGGCTCCTAGGAGATCCCGGGTGCTGCAGACAGAAGACGGAACCTCCCCACACTCAGAATTCCGGAACAAGGGTGACTGCTTGGGTGAGGTTTAGGGCCGCCCTCCACGCATCTTCCTGGTGTCACAGGTGTTCCCTCGCAAGGGGAAGTCCGCTACTTACCTCCCCTGTCCATGGGGATTCACTAGATTCTACCTGCGTTTCCAGCCAAACCCCCGCATTTCCCCGGCAGCCCGTACTGGGAGGGACTCGGGGAAGACTCTCGAAGGGCTCCTAGGAGATCTCGGGTGCTGCAGACAGAAGACGGAACCTCCCCACACTCAGAATTCCGGAACACGGCTGACTGTGTGGGCGAGGTTCGGGGCCGCCCTCCACGCAGCTTCCTGGTGTCACACGTGTTCCCTGGCAGGGGGAAGTCCGCTAATTATCTCCCCTGTCCATGGGGAGGCACTAGATGCTACCTGCGTTTCCAGCCCAACCCCCGCATTTCCCCGGCAGCCCGTACTGGGAGGGATTCGGGGAAGACTCTCGAAAGGCTCCTAGGAGATCTCGGGTGCTACAGACAGAAGACGGAACCTCCCCACACTCAGAATTCCGGAACACGGGTGACTGTGTGGGAGAGGTTCAGGGCCGCCCTCCACGCAGCTTCCTGGTGTCACAGGTGTTCCCTCGCAAGGGGAAGTCCGCTAATTACCTCCCCTGTCCATGGGGAGGCGTAGATGCTACCTGCGTTTCCAGCCCAACCCCCGCCTTTCCCCGGCAGCCCGCACTGGAAGGGACTCGGGGAAGACTCTCGAAGGGCTCCTAGGAGATCTCGGTTGCTGCAGACAGAAAACGGAACCTCCTCACACTCAGAATTCCGGAACACGTCTGACTGTGTGGGGGAGGTTCGGGGCCGCCCACCACGCAGCTTCCTGGTGTCACAGGTGTTCCCTCGCAAGGGGAAGTCCTCTAATTACCTCCCCTGTCCATGGGGAGGCACTAGATGCTACCTGCGTTTCCAGCCCAACCCCCGCATTTCCCCGGCAGCCCGTACTGGGAGGGACTCGGGGAAGACCCTCGAAGGGCTCCTAGGAGATCTCGGGTGCTGCAGACAGAAGACGGAACCTCCCCACACTCAGAATTCCGGAACACGGCTGACTGTGTGGGCGAGGTTCGGGGCCGCCCTCCACGCAGCTTCCTGGTGTCACAGGTGTTCCCTCGCAAGGGGAAGTCCGCTACTTACCTCCCCTGTCCATGGGGAGGCACTAGATGCTACCTGCTTTTCCAGGCCAACCCCAGCATTTCCCCGGCAGCCCGTACTGGGAGGGACTCGGGGAAGACTCTCGAAGGGCTCCTAGGAGATCTCGGGTGCTGCAGACAGAAAACGGAACCTCCTCACACTCAGAATTCCGGAACACGGCTGACTGTGTGGGGGAGGTTCGGGGCCGCCCTCCACGCAGCTTCCTGGTGTCACAGGTGTTCCCTCGCAAGGGGAAGTCTTCTAATTACCTCCCCTGTCCATGGGGAGGCACTAGATGCTACCTGCTTTTCCAGCCCAACCCCCGCATTTCCCCGGCAGCCCGTACTGGGAGGGACTCGGGGAAGACTCTCGAAGGGCTCCTAGGAGATCTCGGGTGCTGCAGACAGAAAACAGAACCTCCCCACACTCAGAATTCCGGAACAAGGCTGACTGTGTGGGGGAGGTTCGGGGCCGCCCTCCACGCAGCTTCCTGTTGTCACAGGTGTTCCCTCGCAAGGGGAAGTCCGCTAATTACCTCCCCTGTCCATGGGGAGGCACTAGATGCTACCTGCGTTTCCAGCCCAACCCCCGCATTTCCCCGGCAGCCCGTACTGGGAGGGACTCGGGGAAGACTCTCGAAGGGCTCCTAGGAGATCTCGGGTGCTGCAGACAGAAGACGGAACCTCCCCACACTCAGAATTCCGGAACAAGTGTGAATGTGTGTGTGAGGTTCAGGGCCGCCCTCCACGCAGCTTCCTGGTGTCACAGGTGTTCCCTCGCAAGGGGAAGTCCGCTAATTACCTCCCCTGTCCATGGGGAGGCGTAGATGCTACCTGCGTTTCCAGCCCAACCCCCGCATTTCCCCGGCAGCCCGCACTGGGAGGGACTCGGGGAAGACTCTCGAAGGGCTCCTAGGAGATCCCGGGTGCTGCAGACAGAAGACGGAACCTCCCCACACTCAGAATTCCGGAACAAGGGTGACTGCTTGGGTGAGGTTTAGGGCCGCCCTCCACGCAGCTTCCTGGTGTCACAGGTGTTCCCTCGCAAGGGGAAGTCCGCTACTTACCTCCCCTGTCCATGGGGATTCACTAGATTCTACCTGCGTTTCCAGCCAAACCCCCGCATTTCCCCGGCAGCCCGTACTGGGAGGGACTCTGGGAAGACTCTCGAAGGGCTCCTAGGAGATCTCGGGTGCTGCAAACAGAAAACGGAACCTCCTCACACTCAGAATTCCGGAACACGTCTGACTGTGTGGGGGAGTTTCGGGGCCGCCCTCCACGCAGCTTCTAGGTGTCACAGGTGTTCCCTCGCAAGGGGAAGTCCTCTAATTACCTCCCCTGTCCATGGGGAGGCACTAGATGCTACCTGCGTTTCCAGCCCAACCCCCGCATTTCCCCGGCAGCCCGTACTGGGAGGGACTCGGGGAAGACTCTCGAAGGGCTCCTAGGAGATCTCGGGTGCTGCAGACAGAAGACGGAACCTCCCCACACTCAGAATTCCGGAACACGGCTGACTGTGTGGGCGAGGTTCGGGGCCGCCCTCCACGCAGCTTCCTGGTGTCACACGTGTTCCCTGGCAGGTGGAAGTCCGCTAATTACCTCCCCTGTCCATGGGGAGGCACTAGATGCTACCTGCGTTTCCAGCCCAACCCCCGCATTTCCCCGGCAGCCCGTACTGGGAGGGATTCGGGGAAGACTCTCGAAGGGCTCCTAGGAGATCTCGGGTGCTACAGACAGAAGACGGAACCTCCCCACACTCAGAATTCCGGAACACGGGTGACTGTGTGGGAGAGGTTCAGGGCCGCCCTCCACGCAGCTTCCTGGTGTCACAGGTGTTCCCTCGCAAGGGGAAGTCCGCTAATTACCTCCCCTGTCCATGGGGAGGCGTAGATGCTACCTGCGTTTCCAGCCCAACTCCCGCTTTTCCCCGGCAGCCCGCACTGGGAGGGACTCGGGGAAGACTCTCGAAGGGCTCCTAGGAGATCCCGGGTGCTGCAGACAGAAAACGGAACCTCCTCACACTCAGAATTCCGGAACACGTCTGACTGTGTGGGGGAGGTTCGGGGCCGCCCACCACGCAGCTTCCTGGTGTCACAGGTGTTCCCTCGCAAGGGGAAGTCCTCTAATTACCTCCCCTGTCCATGGGGAGGCACTAGATGCTACCTGCGTTTCCAGCCCAACCCCCGCATTTCCCCGGCAGCTCGTACTGGGAGGGACTCGGGGAAGACTCTCGTAGGGCTCCTAGGAGATCTCGGGTGCTGCAGACAGAAGACGGAACCTCCCCACACTCAGAATTCCGGAACACGGCCGACTGTGTGGGCGAGGTTCGGGGCCGCCCTCCACGCAGCTTCCTGGTGTCACACGTGTTCCCTGGCAGGTGGAAGTCCGCTAATTACCTCCCCTGTCCATGGGGAGGCACTAGATGCTACCTGCGTTTCCAGCCCAACCCCCGCATTTCCCCGGCAGCCCGTACTGGGAGGGACTCGGGGAAGACTCTCGAAGGGCTCCTAGGAGATCTCGGGTGCTGCAGACAGAAGACGGAACCTCCCCACACTCAGAATTCCGGAACACGGCTGACTGTGTGGGCGAGGTTCGGGGCCGCCCTCCACGCAGCTTCCTGGTGTCACACGTGTTCCCTGGCAGGTGGAAGTCCGCTAATTACCTCCCCTGTCCATGGGGAGGCACTAGATGCTACCTGCGTTTCCAGCCCAACCCCCGCATTTCCCCGGCAGCCCGTACTGGGAGGGATTCGGGGAAGACTCTCGAAGGGCTCCTAGGAGATCTCGGGTGCTACAGACAGAAGACGGAACCTCCCCACACTCAGAATTCCGGAACACGGGTGACTGTGTGGGCGAGGTTCGGGGCCGCCCTCCACGCAGCTTCCTGGTGTCACAGGTGTTCCCTCGCAAGGGGAAGTCCGCTAATTACCTCCCCTGTCCATGGGGAGGCACTAGATGCTACCTGCGTTTCCAGCCCAACCACCGACTTTCCCCGGCAGCCCGCACTGGGAAGGACTCGGGGAAGACACTCGAAGTGCTCCTAGGAGATCCCGGGTGCTGCAGAACGAAGACGGAACCTCCCCAAACTCAGAATTCCGGAACACGGCTGACTGTGTGGGGGAGGTTCGGGGCCGCCCTCCACGCAGGTTCCTGGTGTCACAGGTGTTCCCTCGCAAGGGGAAGTCCTCTAATTACCTCCCCTGTCCATGGGGAGGCACTAGATGCTACCTGCGTTTCCAGCCCAACCCCCGCATTTCCCCGGCAGCCCGTACTGGGAGGGACTCGGGGAAGACTCTCGAAGGGCTCCTAGGAGATCTCGGGTGCTGCAGACAGAAGACGGAACCTCCCCACACTCAGAATTCCGGAACACGGCTGACTGTGTGGGGGAGGTTCGGGGCCGCCCTCCACGCAGCTTCCTGTTGTCACAGGTGTTCCCTCGCAAGGGGAAGTCCGCTAATTACCTCCCGTGTCCATGGGGTGGCACTAGATGCTACCTGCGTTTCCAGCCCAACCCCAGCATTTCCCCGGCAGCCCGTAATGGGAGGGACTCGGGGAAGACTCTCGAAGGGCTCCTAGGAGATCTCGGGTGCTGCAGACAGAAAACGGAACCTCCTCACACTCAGAATTCCGGAACACGGCTGACTGTGTGGGGGAGGTTCGGGGCCGCCCTCCTCGCAGCTTCCTGGTGTCACAGGTGTTCCCTCGCAAGGGGAAGTCCTCTAATTACCTCCCCTGTCCATGGGGAGGCACTAGATGCTACCTGCGTTTCCAGCCCAACCCCCGCATTTCCCCGGCAGCCCGTACTGGGAGGGACTCGGAGAAGACTCTCGAAGGGCTCCTAGGAGTTCCCGGGTGCTGCAGACAGAAGACGGAATCTCCCCACACTCAGAATTCCGGAACAAGGGTGACTGCTTGGGTGAGGTTTAGGGCCGCCCTCCACGCAGCTTCCTGTTGTCACAGGTGTTCCCTCGCAAGGGGAAGTCCGCTACTTACCTCCCCTGTCCATGGGGAGGCACTAGATGATACCTGCGTTTCCAGCCCAACCCCCGCATTTCCCCGGCAGCCCGTACTGGGAGGGATTCGGGGAAGACTCTCGAAGGGCTCCTAGGAGATCTCGGGTGTTGCAGACAGAAGACGGAACCTCCCCACACTCAGAATTCCGGAACACGGCTGACTGTGTGGGGGAGGTTCGGGGCCGCCCTCCACGCAGCTTCCTGGTGTCACAGGTGTTCCCTCGCAAGGGGAAGTCCGCTAATTACCTCCCCTGTCCATGGGGAGGCACTTGATGCTACCTGCGTTTCCAGCCCAACCCCCGCATTTCCCCGGCAGCCCGTACTGGGAGGGACTCGGGGAAGACTCTCGAAGGGCTCCTAGGAGATCTCGGGTGCTGCAGACAGAAGACGGAACCTCCACACACTCAGAATTCCGAAACAAGGGTGACTGTGTGGGTGAGGTTCAGGGCCGCCCTCCACGCAGCTTCCTGGTGTCACAGTTGTTCCCTCGCAAGGGGAAGTCCGCTAATTACCTCCCCTGTCCATGGGGAGGCGTAGATGCTACTTGCGTTTCCAGCCCAACCCCCGCCTTTCCCCGGCAGCCCGCACTGGGAGGGACTCGGGGAAGACTCTCGAAGGGCTCCTAGGAGATCCCGGGTGCTGCAGACAGAAGACGGAACCTCCCCACACTCAGAATTCCGGAACAAGGGTGACTGTTTGGGTGAGGTTTAGGGCCGCCCTCCACGCAGCTTCCTGGTGTCACAGGTGTTCCCTCGCAAGGGGAAGTCCGCTACTTACCTCCCCTGTCCATGGGGAGGCACTAGATGCTACCTGCTTTTCCAGCCCAACCCCCGCATTTCCCTGGCAGCCCGTACTGGGAGGGACTCGGGGAAGACTCTCGAAGGGCTCCTAGGAGATCTCGGGTGCTGCAGACAGAAGACGGAACCTCCCCACACTCAGAATTCCGGAACACGGCTGACTGTGTGGGGGAGGTTCGGGGCCGCCCTCCACGCAGCTTCCTGCTGTCACAGGTGTTCCCTCGCAAGGGGAAGTCCGCTAATTACCTCCCCAGTCCATGGGGAGGCACTAGATGCTACCTGCGTTTCCAGCCCAACCCCCGCCTTTCCCCGGCAGCCCGAACTGGGAGGGACTCGGGGAAGACTCTCGAAGGGCTCCTAGGAGATCTCGGGTGCTACAGACAGAAGACGGAACCTCCCCACACACAGAATTCCGGAACACGGGTGACTGTGTGGGAGAGGTTCAGGGCCGCCCTCCACTCAGCTTCCTGGTGTCACAGGTGTTCCCTCGCAAGGGGAAGTCCGCTAATTACCTCCCCTGTCAATGGGGAGGTGTAGATGCTACTTGCGTTTCCAGCCCAACCCCCGCCTTTACCCGGCAGCCCGCACTGGGAGGGACTCGGGGAAGACTCTCGAAGGGCTCCTAGGAGATCCCGGGTGCTGCAGACAGAAGACGGAACCTCCCCACACTCAGAATTTCGGAACAAGTGTGACTGTTTGGGTGAGGTTTAGGGCCGCACTCCACGCAGCTTCCTGTTGTCACAGGTGTTCCCTCGCAAGGGGAAGTCCGCTACTTACCTCCCCTGTCCATGGGGAGGCACTAGATGATACCTGCGTTTCCAGCCCAACCCCCGCATTTCCCCGGCAGCCCGTACTGGGAGGGATTCGGGGAAGACTCTCGAAGGGCTCCTAGGAGATCTCGGGTGTTGCAGACAGAAGACGGAACCTCCCCACACTCAGAATTCCGGAACACGGCTGACTGTGTGGGGGAGGTTCGGGGCCGCCCTCCACGCAGCTTCCTGGTGTCACAGATGTTCCCTCGCAAGGGGAAGTCCGCTAATTACCTCCCCTGTCCATGGGGAGGCACTTGATGCTACCTGCGTTTCCAGCCCAACCCCCGCATTTCCCCGGCAGCCCGTACTGGGAGGGACTCGGGGAAGACTCTCGAAGGGCTCCTAGGAGATCACGGGTGCTGCAGACAGAAGACGGAACCTCCACACACTCAGAATTCCGAAACAAGGGTGACTGTGTGGGTGAGGTTCAGGGCCGCCCTCCACGCAGCTTCCTGGTGTCACAGTTGTTCCCTCGCAAGGGGAAGTCCGCTAATTACCTCCCCTGTCCATGGGGAGGCGTAGATGCTACTTGCGTTTCCAGCCCAACCCCCGCCTTTCCCCGGCAGCCCGCACTGGGAGGGACTCGGGGAAGACTCTCGAAGGGCTCCTAGGAGATCCCGGGTGCTGCAGACAGAAGACGGAACCTCCCCACACTCAGAATTCCGGAACAAGGGTGACTGTTTGGGTGAGGTTTAGGGCCGCCCTCCACGCAGCTTCCTGGTGTCACAGGTGTTCCCTCGCAAGGGGAAGTCCGCTACTTACCTCCCCTGTCCATGGGGAGGCACTAGATGCTACCTGCTTTTCCAGCCCAACCCCCGCATTTCCCCGGCAGCCCGTACTGGGAGGGACTCGGGGAAGACTCTCGAAGGGCTCCTAGGAGATCTCGGGTGCTGCAGACAGAAGACGGAACCTCCCCACACTCAGAATTCCGGAACACGGCTGACTGTGTGGGGGAGGTTCGGGGCCGCCCTCCACTCAGCTTCCTGGTGTCACAGGTGTTCCCTCGCAAGGGGAAGTCCGCTAATTACCTCCCCTGTCAATGGGGAGGCGTAGATGCTACTTGCGTTTCCAGCCCAACCCCCGCCTTTACCCGGCAGCCCGCACTGGGAGGGACTCGGGGAAGACTCTCGAAGGGCTCCTAGGAGATCCCGGGTGCTGCAGACAGAAGACGGAACCTCCCCACACTCAGAATTTCGGAACAAGTGTGACTGTTTGGGTGAGGTTTAGGGCCGCACTCCACGCAGCTTCCTGTTGTCACAGGTGTTCCCTCGCAAGGGGAAGTCCGCTACTTACCTCCCCTGTCCATGGGGAGGCACTAGATGCTACCTGCTTTTCCAGCCCAACCCCCGCATTTCCCCGGCAGCCCGTACTGGGAGGGACTCGGGGAAGACTCTCGAAGGGCTCCTAGGAGATCTCGGGTGCTGCAGACAGAAGACGGAACCTCCACACACTCAGAATTCCGAAACAAGGGTGACTGTGTGGGTGAGGTTCAGGGCCGCCCTCCACGCAGCTTCCTGGTGTCACAGTTGTTCCCTCGCAAGGGGAAGTCCGCTAATTACCTCCCCTGTCCATGGGGAGGCGTAGATGCTACTTGCGTTTCCAGCCCAACCCCCGCCTTTCCCCGGCAGCCCGCACTGGGAGGGACTCGGGGAAGACTCTCGAAGGGCTCCTAGGAGATCCCGGGTTCTGCAGACAGAAGTCGGAACCTCCCCACACTCAGAATTCCGGAACAAGGGTGACTGTTTGGGTGAGGTTTAGGGCCGCCCTCCACGCAGCTTCCTGGTGTCACAGGTGTTCCCTCGCAAGGGGAAGTCCGCTACTTACCTCCCCTGTCCATGGGGAGGCACTAGATGCTACCTGCTTTTCCAGCCCAACCCCCGCATTTCCCCGGCAGCCCGTACTGGGAGGGACTCGGGGAAGACTCTCGAAGGGCTCCTAGGAGATCTCGGGTGCTGCAGACAGAAGACGGAACCTCCCCACACTCAGAATTCCGGAACACGGCTGACTGTGTGGGGGAGGTTCGGGGCCGCCCTCCACGCAGCTTCCTGGTGTCACAGGTGTTCCCTCGCAAGGGGAAGTCCGCTAATTACCTCCCCTGTCCATGGGGAGGCACTAGATGCTACCTGCGTTTCCAGCCCAACCCCCGCCTTTACCCGGCAGCCCGTACTGGGAGGGACTCGGGGAAGACTCTCGAAGGGCTCCTAGGAGAACTCGGGTGCTGCAGACAGAAGACGGAACCTCCCCACACTCAGAATTCCGGAACACGGCTGACTGTGTGGGGGAGGTTCGGGGCCGCCCTCCACGCAGCTTCCTGGTGTCACAGGTGTTCCCTCGCAAGGGGAATTCCGCTAATTACCTCCCCTGTCCATGGGGAGGCACTAGATGCTACCTGCGTTTCCAGCCCAACCCCGGCATTTCCCCGGCAGCCCGTACTGGGAGGGACTCGGGGAAGACTCTCGAAGGGCTCCTAGGAGATCTCGGGTGCTGCAGACAGAAGACGGAACCTCCCCACACTCAGAATTCCGGAACATGGCTGACTGTGTGGGGGAGGTTCGGGGCCGCCCTCCACGAAGCTTCCTGGTGTCACAGCTGTTCCCTCGCAAGGGGAAATTCGCTAATTACCTCCACTGTCCATGGGGAGGCACTAGATGCTACCTGCGTTTCCAGCCCAACCCCCGCTTTTCCCCGGCTGCCCGCAATGAGAGGGACTCGGGGAAGACTCTCGAAGGGCTCCTAGGAGATCTCGGGTGCTGCAGACAGAAGACGGAACCTCCACACACTCAGAATTCCGAAACAAGTGTGACTGTGTGGGTGAGGTTCTGGGCCGCCCTCCACGCAGCTTCCTGGTGTCACAGTTGTTCCCTCGCAAGGGGAAGTCCGCTAATTACCTCCCCTGTCCATGGGGAGGCGTAGATGCTACTTGCGTCTCCAGCCCAACCACCGCCTTTCCCCGGCAGCCCGCACTGGGAGGGACTCGGGGAAGACTCTCGAAGGGCTCCTAGGAGATCCCGGGTGCTGCAGACAGAAGACGGAACCTCCCCACACTCAGAATTCCGGAACACGGCTGACTGTGTGGGGGAGGTTCGGGGCCGCCCTCCACGCAGCTTCCTGGTGTCACAGGTGTTCCCTCGCAAGGGGAAGTCCGCTAATTACCTCCCCAGTCCATGGGGAGGCACTAGATGCTACCTGCGTTTCCAGCCCAACCCCCGCCTTTCCCCGGCAGCCCGTACTGGGAGGGACTCGGGGAAGACTCTCGAAGGGCTCCTAGGAGATCTCGGGTGCTACAGACAGAAGACGGAACCTCCCCACACTCAGAATTCCGGAACACGGGTGACTGTGAGGGAGAGGTTCAGGGCCGCCCTCCACTCAGCTTCCTGGTGTCACAGGTGTTCCCTCGCAAGGGGAAGTCCGCTAATTACCTCCCCTGTCAATGGGGAGGCGTAGATGCTACTTGCGTTTCCAGCCCAACCCCCGCCTTTACCCGGCAGCCCGCACTGGGAGGGACTCGGGGAAGACTCTCGAAGGGCTCCTAGGAGATCCCGGGTGCTGCAGACAGAAGACGGAACCTCCCCACACTCAGAATTTCGGAACAAGTGTGACTGTTTGGGTGAGGTTTAGGGCCGCACTCCACGCAGCTTCCTGTTGTCACAGGTGTTCCCTCGCAAGGGGAAGTCCGCTACTTACCTCCCCTGTCCATGGGGAGGCACTAGATGATACCTGCGTTTCCAGCCCAACCCCCGCATTTCCCCGGCAGCCCGTACTGGGAGGGATTCGGGGAAGACTCTCGAAGGGCTCCTAGGAGATCTCGGGTGTTGCAGACAGAAGACGGAACCTCCCCACACTCAGAATTCCGGAACACGGCTGACTGTGTGGGGGAGGTTCGGGGCCGCCCTCCACGCAGCTTCCTGGTGTCACAGGTGTTCCCTCGCAAGGGGAAGTCCGCTAATTACCTCCCCTGTCCATGGGGAGGCACTTGATGCTACCTGCGTTTCCAGCCCAACCCCCGCATTTCCCCGGCAGCCCGTACTGGGAGGGACTCGGGGAAGATTCTCGAAGGGCTCCTAGGAGATCTCGGGTGCTGCAGACAGAAGACGGAACCTCCACACACTCAGAATTCCGAAACAAGGGTGACTGTGTGGGTGAGGTTCAGGGCCGCCCTCCACGCAGCTTCCTGGTGTCACAGTTGTTCCCTCGCAAGGGGAAGTCCGCTAATTACCTCCCCTGTCCATGGGGAGGCGTAGATTCTACTTGCGTTTCCAGCCCAACCCCCGCCTTTCCCCGGCAGCCCGCACTGGGAGGGACTCGGGGAAGACTCTCGAAGGGCTCCTAGGAGATCCCGGGTGCTGCAGACAGAAGACGGAACCTCCCCACTCTCAGAATTCCGGAACAAGTGTGACTGATTGGGTGAGGTTTAGGGCCGACCTCCACGCAGCTTCCTGGTGTCACAGGTGTTCCCTCGCAAGGGGAAGTCCGCTACTTACCTCCCCTGTCCATGGGGAGGCACTAGATGCTACCTGCTTTTCCAGCCCAACCCCCGCATTTCCCCGGCAGCCCGTACTGGGAGGGACTCGGGGAAGACTCTCGAAGGGCTCCTAGGAGATCTCGGGTGCTGCAGACAGAAGACGGAACCTCCCCACACTCAGAATTCCGGAACACGGCTGACTGTGTGGGGGAGGTTCGGGGCCGCCCTCCACGCAGCTTCCTGGTGTCACAGGTGTTCCCTCGCAAGGGGAAGTCCGCTAATTACCTCCCCAGTCCATGGGGAGGCACTAGATGCTACCTGCGTTTCCAGCCCAACCCCCGCCTTTCCCCGGCAGCCCGTACTGGGAGGGACTCGGGGAAGACTCTCGAAGGGCTCCTAGGAGATCTCGGGTGCTGCAGACAGAAGACGGAACCTCCCCACACTCAGAATTCCAGAACACGGCTGACTGTGTGGGGGAGGTTCGGGGCCGCCCTCCACGCAGCTTCCTGGTGTCACAGGTGTTCCCTCGCAAGGGGAATTCCGCTAATTACCTCCCCTGTCCATGGGGAGGCACTAGATGCTACCTGCGTTTCCAGCCCAACCCCCGCATTTCCCCGGCAGCCCGTACTGGGAGGGACTCGGGGAAGACTCTCGAAGGGCTCCTAGGAGATCTCGGGTGCTGCAGACAGAAGACGGAACCTCCCCACACTCAGAATTCCGGAACACGGCTGACTGTGTGGGGGAGGTTCGGGGCCGCCCTCCACGAAGCTTCCTGGTGTCACAGCTGTTCCCTCGCAAGGGGAAATTCGCTAATTACCTCCACTGTCCATGGGGAGGCACTAGATGCTACCCGCGTTTCCAGCACAACCCCCGCTTTTCCCCGGCTGCCCGCAATGAGAGGGACTCGGGGAAGACTCTCGAAGGGCTCCTAGGAGATCTCGGGTGCTGCAGACAGAAGACGGAACCTCCACACACTCAGAATTCCGGAACACGGCTGACTGTGTGGGGGAGGTTCGGGGCCGCCCTCCACGCAGCTTCCTGGTGTCACAGGTGTTCCCTCGCAAGGGGAATTCCGCTAATTACCTCCCCTGTCCATGGGGAGGCACTAGATGCTACCTGCGTTTCCAGCCCAACCCCCGCATTTCCCCGGCAGCCCGTACTGGGAGGGACTCGGGGAAGACTCTCGAAGGGCTCCTAGGAGATCTCGGGTCCTGCAGACAGAAGACGGAACCTCCCCACACTCAGAATTCCGGAACACGGCTGACTGTGTGGGGGAGGTTCGGGGCCGCCCTCCACGAAGCTTCCTGGTGTCACAGCTGTTCCCTCGCAAGGGGAAATTCGCTAATTACCTCCCCTGTCAATGGGGAGGCGTAGATGCTACCTGCGTTTCCAGCCCAACCCCCGCCTTTACCCGGCAGCCCGCACTGGGAGGGACTCGGGGAAGACTCTCGAAGGGCTCCTAGGAGATCCCGGGTGCTGCAGACAGAAGACGGAACCTCCCCACACTCAGAATTTCGGAACAAGTGTGACTGTTTGGGTGAGGTTTAGGGCCGCACTCCACGCAGCTTCTTGTTGTCACAGGTGTTCCCTCGCAAGGGGAAGTCCGCTACTTACCTCCCCTGTCCATGGGGAGGCACTAGATGATACCTGAGTTTCCAGCCCAACCCCCGCATTTCCCCGGCAGCCCGTACTGGGAGGGATTCGGGGAAGACTCTCGAAGGGCTCCTAGGAGATCTCGGGTGTTGCAGACAGAAGACGGAACCTCCCCACACTCAGAATTCCGGAACACGGCTGACTGTGTGGGGGAGGTTCGGGGCCGCCCTCCACGCAGCTTCCTGGTGTCACAGGTGTTCTCTCGCAAGGGGAAGTCCGCTAATTACCTCCCCTGTCCATGGGGAGGCACTTGATGCTACCTGCGTTTCCAGCCCAACCCCCGCATTTCCCCGGCAGCCCGTACTGGGAGGGACTCGGGGAAGACTCTCGAAGGGCTCCTAGGAGATCTCGGGTGCTGCAGACAGAAGACGGAACCTCCACACACTCAGAATTCTGAAACAAGGGTGACTGTGTGGGTGAGGTTCGGGGCCGCCCTCCACGCAGCTTCCTGGTGTCACAGTTGTTCCCTCGCAAGGGGAAGTCCGCTAATTACCTCCCCTGTCCATTGTGAGGCGTAGATGCTACTTGCGTTTCCAGCCCAACCCCCGCATTTCCCCGGCAGCCCGCACTGGGAGGGACTCGGGGAAGACTCTCGAAGGGCTCCTAGGAGATCCCGGGTGCTGCAGACAGAAGACGGAACCTCCCCACACTCAGAATTCCGGAACAAGGGTGACTGTTTGGGTGAGGTTTAGGGCCGCCCTCCACGCAGCTTCCTGGTGTCACAGGTGTTCCCTCGCAAGGGGAAGTTCGCTACTTACCTCCCCTGTCCATGTGGAGGCACTAGATGCTACCTGCTTTTCCAGCCCAACCCCCGCATTTCCCCGGCAGCCCGTACTGGGAGGGACTCGGGGAAGACTCTCGAAGGGCTCCTAGGAGATCTCGGGTGCTGCAGACAGAAGACGGAACCTCCCCACACTCAGAATTCCGGAACACGGCTGACTGTGTGGGGGAGGTTCGGGGCCGACCTCCACGCAGCTTCCTGGTGTCACAGGTGTTCCCTCGCAAGGGGAAGTCCGCTAATTACCTCCCCAGTCCATGGGGAGGCACTAGATGCTACCTGCGTTTCCAGCCCAACCCCCGCCTTTCCCCGGCAGCCCGTACTGGGAGGGACTCGGGGAAGACTCTCGAAGGGCTCCTAGGAGATCTCGGGTGCTGCAGACAGAAGACGGAACCTCCCCACACTCAGAAATCCGGAACACGGCTGACTGTGTGGGGGAGGTTCGGGGCCGCCCTCCACGCAGCTTCCTGGTGTCACAGGTGTTCCCTCGCAAGGGGAATTCCGCTAATTACCTCCCCTGTCCATGGGGAGGCACTAGATGCTACCTGCGTTTCCAGCCCAACCCCCGCATTTCCCCGGCAGCCCGTACTGGGAGGGACTCGGGGAAGACTCTCGAAGGGCTCCTAGGAGATCTCGGGTCCTGCAGACAGAAGACGGAACCTCCCCACACTCAGAATTCCGGAACACGGCTGACTGTGTGGGGGAGGTTCGGGGCCGCCCTCCACGCAGCTTCCTGGTGTCACAGCTGTTCCCTCGCAAGGGGAAATTCGCTAATTACCTCCACTGTCCATGGGGAGGCACTAGATGCTACCTGCGTTTCCAGCCCAACCCCCGCATTTCCCCGGCAGCCCGTACTGGGAGGGACTCGGGGAAGACTCTCGAAGGGCTCCTAGGAGATCTCGGGTGCTGCAGACAGAAGACGGAACCTCCCCACACTCAGAATTCCGGAACACGGCTGACTGTGTGAGGGAGGTTCGGGGCCGCCCTCCACGCAGCTTCCTGGTGTCACAGGTGTTCCCTCGCAAGGGGAATTCCGCTAATTACCTCCCCTGTCCAGGGGGAGGCACTAGATGCTACCTGCGTTTCCAGCCCAACTGCCGATTTTCCCCGGCAGCCCGCAGTGTGAGGGACGCGGGGAAGACTCTCGAAGTGCTCCTAGTAGATCCCGGGTGCTGCAGACAGAAGACGGAACCTGCCCACACTCAGAATTCCGGAACACGGCTGACTGTGTGGGGGAGGTTCGGGGCCGCCCTCCACGCAGCTTCCTGGTGTCACACGTGTTCCCTGGCAGGGGGAAGTCCGCTAATTACCTCCCCTGTCCAGGGGGAGGCACTAGATGCTACCTGCTTTTCCAGCCCAACCCCCGCCTTTCCCCGGCAGCCCGCAGTGCGAGGGACTCGGGGAAGACTCTCGAAGGGCTCCTAGGAGATCTCGAGTGCTGCAGACAGAAGACGGAATCTCCCCACACTCAGAATTCCGGAACAAGAATGACTGTGTGGGTGAGGTTCAGGGCCGCCCTCCACGCAGCTTCCTGGTGTCACAGGCGTTCCCTCGCAAGGGGAAGTCCGCTAATTACCTCCCCTGTCCATGGGGAGGCGTAGATGCTACCTGCGTTTCCAGCCCAACCCCCGAATTTCCCCGGCAGCACGCACTGGGAGGGACTCGGGGAAGACTCTCGAAGGGCTCCTAGGAGATCCCGGTTGCTGCAGACAGAAGACGGAACCTCCCCACACTCAGAATTCCGGAACAAGGGTGACTGTTTGGGTGAGGTTTAGGGCCGCCCTCCACGCAGCTTCCTGGTGTCACAGGTGTTCCCTCGCAAGGGAAGTCCGCTAATTACCTCCCCTGTCCATGGGGAGGCACTAGATGCTACCTGCGTTTCCAGCCCAACCCCCGCATTTCCCCGGCAGCCCGTACTGGGAGGGACTCGGGGAAGAATCTCGAAGGGCTCCTAGGAGATCTCGGGTGCTGCAGACAGAAGACGAAACCTCCCCACACTCAGAATTCCGGAACAAGGGTGACTGTGTGGGTGAGGTTCAGGGCCGCCCTCCACGCAGCTTCCTGGAGTCACAGGTGTTCCCTCGCAAGGGGAAGTCCGCTAATTACCTCCCCTGTCCATGGGGAGGCGTAGATGCTACCTGCGTTTCCAGCCCAACCCCCGCTTTTCCCCGGCTGCCGGCAGTGAGAGGGACTCGGGGAAGACTCTCGAAGGGCTCCTAGGAGATCCCGGGTGCTGCAGACAGAAGACGGAACCTCCCCACACTCAGAATTCCGGAACACGTCTGACTGTGTGGGCGAGGTTCGGGGCCGCCCTCCACGCAGCTGCCTGGTGTCACAGGTGTTCCCTGGCAGGCGGAAATCCGTTAATTACCTCCCCTGTCCAGGGGGAGGCACTAGATGCTACCTGCGTTTACAGCCCAACCGCAGCTTTTCCCCGGCTGCCCGCAGTGAAAGGGACTCGGGGAAGACTCTCGAAGGGCTCCTAGGAGTTCCCGGGTGCTGCAGACAGAAGACGGAACCTCCCCACACTCAGAATTCCGGAACACGGCTGACTGTGTGGGCGAGGTTCGGGGCCGCCCTCCACGCAGCTGCCTGGTGTCACAGGTGTTCCCTGGCAGGCGGAAATCCGCTAATTACCTCCCCTGTCCAGGGGGAGGCACTAGATGCTACCTGCGTTTCCAGCCCAACCGCCGCTTTTCCCCGGCATCCCGCAGTGTGAGGGACTCGGGGAAGACTCTCGAAGGGCTCCTAGGAGATCCCGGGTGCTGCAGACAGAAGACGGAACCTCCCCACACTCAGAATTCCGGAACACGGCTGACTGTGTGGGGGAGGTTCGGGGCCGCCCTCCACGCAGCTTCCTGGTGTCACAGGTGTTCCCTCGCAAGGGGAAGTCCGCTAATTACCTCCCCAGGCCATGGGGAGGCGTAGATGCTACCTGCGTTTCCAGCCCAACCCCCGCCTTTCCCCGGCAGCCCGCACTGGGAGGGACTCGGGGAAGACTCTCGAAGGGCTCCTAGGAGATCTCGGGTGCTGCAGACAGAAGACGGAACCTCCCCACACTCAGAATTCCGGAACACGGCTGACTGTGTGGGGGAGGTTCGGGGCCGCCCTCCACGCAGCTTCCTGGTGTCACAGGTGTTCCCTCGCAAGGGGAAGTCCGCTACTTACCTCCCCTGTCCATGGGGAGGCACTAGATGCTAGCTGCGTTTCCAGCCCAACCCCCGCATTTCCCCGGCAGCCCGTACTGGGAGGGACTCGGGGAAGACTCTCGAAGGGCTCCTAGGAGATCTCGGGTGCTGCAGACAGAAGACGGAACCTCCCCACACTCAGAATTCCGGAACAAGGGTGAATGTGTGGGTGAGGTTCAGGGCCGCCCTCCACGCAGCTTCCTGGTGTCACAGGTGTTCCCTCGCAAGGGGAAGTCCGCTACTTACCTCCCCTGTCCATGGGGAGGCACTAGATGCTACCTGCGTTTCCAGCCCAACCCCCGCATTTCCCCGGCAGCCCGTATTGGGAGGGACTCGGGGAAGATTCTCGAAGGGCTCCTAGGAGATCTCGAGTGCTGCAGACAGAAGACGGAATCTCCCCACACTCAGAATTCCGGAACAAGAATGACTGTGTGTGTGAGGTTCAGGGCCGCACTCCACGCAGCTTCCTGGTGTCACAGGTGTTTCCTCGCAAGGGGAAGTCCGCTAATTACCTCCCCTGTCCATGGGGAGGCGTAGATGCTACCTGCGTTTCCAGCCCAACCCCCGCCTTTCCCCGGCAGCCCGCACTGGGAGGGACTCGGGGAAGACTCTCGAAGGGCTCCTAGGAGATCCCGGGTGCTGCAGACAGAAGACGGAACCTCCCCACACTCAGAATTCCGGAACACGGCTGACTGTGTGGGCGAGGTTCGGGGCCGCCCTCCACGCAGCTTCCTGGTGTCACAGGTTTTCCCTCGCAAGGGGAAGTCCGCTAATTACCTCCCCTGTCCATGGGGAGGCACTAGATGCTAACTGCGTTTCCAGCCCAACCAACGCCTTTCCCCGGCAGCCCGCACTGTGAAGGACTCGGGGAAGACACTCGAAGTGCTCCTAGGAGATCCCGGGTGCTGCAGAACGAAGACGGAACCTCCCCACACTCAGAATTCCGGAATACGGCTGACTGTGTGGGGGAGGTTCGGGGCCGCCCTCCACGCAGCTTCCTGGTGTCACACGTTTTCCCTGGCAGGGGGAAGTCCGCTAATTACCTCCCCTGTCCAGGGGGAGGCACTAGATGCTACCTGCGTTTCCAGCCCAACCCCATCCTTTCTCCGGCAGCCCGCAGTGCGAGGGACTCGGGGAAGACCCTCGAAGGGCTCCTAGGAGATCCCGTGTGCTGCAGACAGAAGACGGAACCTCCCCACAATCAGAATTCCGGAATAAGGGTGACTGTGTGGGTGAGGTATAGGGCCGCCCTCCACGCAGCTTCCTGGTGTCACAGGTGTTCCCTCGCAAGGGGAATTCCGCTACTTACCTCCCCTGTCCATGGGGATTCGTAGATGCTACCTGCGTTTCCAGCCCAACCCCCGCCTTTCCCCGGCAGCCAGCACTGGGAGGGACTCGGGGAAGACTCTCGAAGGGCTCCTAGGAGATCTCGGGTGCTGCAGACAGAAGACCGAACCTCCCTACACTCAGAATTCCGGAACACGGCTGACTGTGTGTGTGAGGATCGGGGCCGCCCTCCACGCAGCTTCCTGGTGTCACAGGTGTTCCCTCGCAAGGGGAATTCCGCTAATTACCTCCCCTGTCCATTGGGAGGCGTAGATGCTACCTGCGTTTCCAGCCCAACCCCCGCTTTTCCCCGGCTGCCCGCAGTGAGAGGGACTCGGGGAAGACCCTCGAAGGGCTCCTAGTAGATCCCGGGTGCTGCAGACAGAAGACGGAACCTCCCCACACTCAGAATTCCGGAACACGGCTGAGTGTGTGGGCGAGGTTCGGGGCCGCCCTCCACGCAGCTGCCTGGTGTCACAGGTGTTCCCTGGCAGGCGGAAATCCGCTAATTACCTCCCCTGTCCAGGGGGAGGCACTAGATGCTACCTGCGTTTCCAGCCCAACCGCCGCTTTTCCCCGGCATCCCGCAGTGTGAGGGACTCGGGGAAGACTCTCGAATGGCTCCTAGGAGATCCCGGGTGCTGCAGACAGAAGACGGAACCTCCCCACACTCAGAATTCCGGAACACGGCTGACTGTGTTGGGGAGGTTCGGGGCCGCCCTCCACGCAGCTTCCTGGTGTCAAAGGTGTTCCCTCGCAAGGGGAAGTCTGCTACTTACCTCCCCTGTCCATGGGGAGGCACTAGATGCTACCTGCGTTTCCAGCCCAACCCCCGCATTTCCCCGGCAGCCCGTACTGGGAGGGACTCGGACAAGACTCTCGAAGGGCTCCTAGGAGATCTCGGGTGCTGCAGACAGAAGACAGAACCTCCCCACACTCAGAATTCCGGAACACGGCTGACTGTGTGGGTGAGGTTCATGGCCGCACTTCACGCAGCTTCGTGGTGTCACAGGTGTTCCCTCGCAAGGGGAAGTCCGCTAATTACCTCCCCAGGCCATGGGGAGGCGTAGATGCTACCTGCGTTTCCAGCCCAACCCCCGTCTTTCCCCGGCAGCCAGCACTGGGAGGGACTCGGGGAAGACTCTCGAAGGGCTCCTAGGAGATCTCGGGTGCTGCAGACAGAAGACGGAACCTCCCCACACTCAGAATTCCAGAACACGGCTGACTGTGTGGGGGAGGTTCGGGGCCGCCCTCCACGCAGCTTCCTGGTGTCACAGGTGTTCCCTCGCAAGGGGAATTCCGCTACTTACCTCCCCTGTCCATGGGGAGGCACTAGATGCTACCTGCGTTTCCAGCCCAACCCCCGCATTTCCCCGGCAGCCCGTACTGGGAGGGACTCGGGGAAGACTCTCGAAGGGCTCCTAGGAGATCTCGGGTGCTGCAGACAGAAGACGGAACCTCCCCACACTCAAAATTCCGGAACAAGGGTGACTGTGTGGGTGAGGTTCAGGGCCGCCCTCCACGCAGCTTCCTGTTGTCACAGGTGTTCCCTCGCAAGGGGAAGTCCGCTACTTACCTCCCCTGTCCATGGGGAGGCACTAGATGCTACCTGCGTTTCCAGCCCAACCCCCGCATTTCCCCGGCAGCCCGTATTGGGAGGGACTCGGGGAAGACTCTCGAAGGGCTCCTAGGAGATCTCGAGTGCTGCAGACAGAAGACGGAATCTCCCCACACTCAGAATTCCGGAACAAGAATGACTGTGTGTGTGAGGTTCAGGGCCGCACTCCACGCAGCTTCCTGGTGTCACAGGTGTTCCCTCGCAAGGGGAAGTCCGCTAATTACCTCCCCTGTCCATGGGGAGGCGTAGATGCTACGTGCGTTTCCAGCCAAACCCCCGCCTTTCCCCGGCAGCCCGCACTGGGAGGGACTCTGGGAAGAATCTCGAAGGGCTCCTAGGAGATCCCGGGTGCTGCAGACAGAAGACGGAACCTCCCCACACTCAGAATTCCGGAACACGGCTGACTGTGTGGGCGAGGTTCGGGGCCGCCCTCCACGCAGCTTCCTGGTGTCTCAGGTTTTCCCTCGCAAGGGGAAGTCCGCTAATTACCTCCCCTGTCCATGGGGAGGCACTAGATGCTAACTGCGTTTCCAGCCAAACCCACGCCTTTCCCCGGCAGCCCGCACTGGGAAGGAATCGGGGAAGACACTCGAAGTGCTCCTAGGAGATCCCGGGTGCTGCAGAACGAAGACGGAACCTCCCCACACTCAGAATTCCGGAACACGGCTGACTGTGTGGGGGAGGTTCGGGGCCGCCCTCCACGCAGCTTCCTAGTATCACACGTGTTCCCTGGCAGGGGGAAGTCCGCTAATTACCTCCCCTGTCCAGGGGGAGGAACTAGATGCTACCTGCGTTTCCAGCCCAACCCCAGCCTTTCTCCGGCAGCCCGCAGTGCGAGGGACTCGGGGAAGACCCTCGAAGGGCTCCTAGGAGATCCCGTGTGCTGCAGACAGAAGACGGAACCTCCCCACAATCAGAATTCCGGAATAAGGGTGACTGTGTGGGTGAGGTTTAGGGCCGCACTCCACGCAGCTTCCTGGTGTCACAGGTGTTCCCTTGCAAGGGGAACTCCGCTACTTACCTCCCCTGTCCATGGGGAGGCGTAGATGCTACCTGCGTTTCCAGCCCAACCCCCGCCTTCCCCGGCAGCCCGCACTGGGAGGGACTCGGGGAAGACTCTCGAAGGGCTCCTAGGAGATCTCGGGTGCTGCAGAGGGAAGACGGAACCTCCCCACACTCAGAATTCCGGAACACGGCTGACAGTGTGGGGGAGGTTCGGGGCCGCCCTCCACGCAGCTTCCTGGTGTCACACGTGTTCCCTGGCAGGGGGAAGTCCGCTAATTACCTCCCCTGTCCAGGGGGAGGCACTAGATGCTACCTGCGTTTCCAGCACAACCCCCGACTTTCCCCGGCAGATCGCAGTGCGAGGGACTCGGGGAAGACCCTCGAAGGGCTCCTAGGAGATCCCGGGTGCTGCAGTCAGAAGACGGAAACTCCCCACACTCAGAATTCCGGAACACGGGTGGCTGTGTGGGGGAGGTTTAGGGCCACCCTCCACGCAGCTTCCTGGTGTCTCAGGTGTTCCCTCGCAAGGGGAAGTCCGCTACTTACCTCCCCTGTCCATGGGGAGGCACTAGATGCTACCTGCGTTTCCAGCCAAACCCCCGCATTTCCCCGGCAGCCCGTATAGTGAGGGACTCAGGGAAGACTCTCGAAGGGCTCCTAGGAGATCTCGGGTGCTGCAGACAGAAGACGGAACCTCCCCACACTCAGAATTCCGGAACAAGGGTGACTGTTGGGGTGAGGTTTAGGGCCGCCCTCCACGCAGCTTCTTGGTGTCATAGGTGTTCCCTCGCAAGGGGAAGTCCGTTACTTACCTCCCCTGTCCATGGGGAGGCACTAGATGCTACCTGCGTTTCCAGCCCAACCCCCGCATTTCCCCGGCAGCCCGTACTGGGAGGGACTCGGGGAAGACTCTCGAAGGGCTCCTAGGGGATCTCGGGTGCTGCAGACAGAAGACGGAACCTCCCCACACTCAGAATTCTGGAAGAAGGGTGACTGTGTGGGTGAGGTTCAGGGCCGCCCTCCACGCAGATTCCTGGTGTCACAGGTGTTCCCTCGCAAGGGGAAGTCCGCTAATTACCTCCCCTGTCCATGGGGATGCGTAGATGCTACCTGCGTTTCCAGCCCAACCCCCGCCTTTCCCCGGCAGCCCGCACTGGGAGTGACTCGGGGAAGAATCTCGAAGGGCTCCTAGGAGATCTCGGGTGCTGCAGACAGAAGACGGAACCTCCCCACACTCAGAATTCCGGAAAAAGTGTGACTGTTTGGGTGAGGTTTAGGGCCGCCCTCCACGCAGCTTCCTGGTGTTACAGGTGTTCCCTCGCAAGGGGAAGTCCGCTACTTACCTCCCCTGTCCATGGGGAGGCACTAGATGCTACCTGCGTTTCCAGCCCAACCCCCGCATTTCCCCGGCAGCCCGTACAGGGAGGGACTCGGGGAAGACTCTCGAAGGGCTCCTAGGAGATCTCGGGTGCTGCAGACAGAAGACGGAACCTCCCCACACTCAGAATTCCGGAACACGGCTGACTGTGTGGGGGAGGTTTAGGGCCGCCCTCCACGAAGCTTCCTGCTGTCACAGGTGTTCCCTCGCAAGGGGAAGTCCGCTAATTACCTCCCCTGTCCATGGGGAGGCACTAGATGCTACCTGCGTTTCCAGCCCAACCCTCGCAATTCCCCGGCAGCCCGTACTGGGAGGGACTCGGGGAAGACTCTCGAAGGGCTCCTAGGAGATCTCGGGTGCTGCAGACAGAAGACGGAACCTCCCCACACTCAGAATTCCGGAACACGGCTGACTGTGTGTGTGAGGATCGGGGCCGCCCTCCACGCAGCTTCCTGCTGTCACAGGTGTTCCCTCGCAAGGGGAAGTCCGCTAATTACCTCCCCTGTCCATGGGGAGGCACTAGATGCTACCTGCGTTTCCAGCCCAACCCCCGCATTTCCCCGGCAGCCCGTACTGGGAGGGACTCGGGGAAGACTCTCGAAGGGCTCCTAGGAGATCTCGGGTGCTGCACACAGAAGACGGAACCTCCCCACACTCAGAATTCCGGAACACGGCTGACTGTGTTGGGGAGGTTCGTGGCCGCCCTCCACGCAGCTTCCTGGTGTCACAGGTGTTCCCTCGCAAGGGGAAGTCCGCTAGTTACCTCCCCTGTCCATGGGGAGGCACTAGATGCTACCTCCGTTTCCAGCCCATCCCCCGCATTTCCCCGGCAGCCCGCACTGGGAGGGACTCGGGGAAGACTCTCGAAGGGCTCCTAGGAGATCTCGGGTGCTGCAGACAGAAGACGGAACCTCCCCACACTCAGAATTCCGGAACACGGCTGACTGTGTGGGGGAGGTTCGGGGCCGCCCTCCACGCAGCTTCCTGGTGTCACAGGTGTTCCCTCGCAAGGGGAAGTCCGCTACTTACCTCCCCTGTCCATGGGGAGGCACTAGATGCTACCTGCGTTTCCAGCCCAACCCCCGCAATTCCCCGGCAGCCCGTACTGGGAGGGACTCGGGGAAGACTCTCGAAGGGCTCCTAGGAGATCTCGGGTGCTGCAGACAGAAGACGGAACCTCCCCACACTCAGAATTCCGGAACACGGCTGACTGTGTGGGGGAGGTTCGGGGCCGCCCTCCACGCAGCTTCCTGTTGTCACAGGTGTTCCCTCGCAAGGGGAAGTCCGCTAATTACCTCCCCTGTCCATGGGGAGGCACTAGATGCTACCTGCGTTTCCAGCCCAACCCCCGCATTTCCCCGGCAGCCCGTACTGGGAGGGACTCGGACAAGACTCTCGAAGGGCTCCTAGGAGATCTCGGGTGCTGCAGACAGAAGACGGAACCTCCCCACACTCAGAGATCCGGAACACGGCTGACTGTGTGGGGGAGGTTCGGGGCCGCCCTCCACGCAGCTTCCTGTTGTCACAGGTGTTCCCTCGCAAGGGGAAGTCCGCTAATTACCTCCCCTGTCCATGGGGAGGCACTAGATGCTACCTGCGTTTCCAGCCCAACCCCCGCATTTCCCCGGCAGCCGGTACAGGGAGGGACTCGGGGAAGACACTCGAAGGGCTCCTAGGAGATCTCGGGTGCTGCAGACAGAAGACGGAACCTCCCCACACTCAGAATTCCGGAACACGGCTGACTGTGTGGGGGAGGTGCGGGGCCGCCCTCCACGCAGCTTCCTGTGGTCACAGGTGTTCCCTCGCAAGGGAAAGTCCGCTAATTACCTCCCCTGTCCATGGGGAGGCACTAGATGCTACCTGCGTTTCCAGCCCAAACCCCGCATTTCCACGGCAGCCCGTACTGGGAGGGACTCGGGGAAGACTCTCGATGGGCTCCTAGGAGATCTCGGGTGCTGCAGACAGAAGACGGAACCTCCCCACACTCAGAATTCCGGAACACGGCTGACTGTGTGGGGGGGTTCGGGGCCGCCTTCCACGCAGCTTCCTGTTGTCACAGGTGTTCCCTCGCAAGGGGAAGTCCGCTAATTACCTCCCCTGTCCATGGGGAGGCACTAGATGCTACCTGCGTTTCCAGCCCAACCCCCGCATTTCCCCGGCAGCCCGTACTGGGAGGGACTCGGACAAGACTCTCGAAGGGCTCCTAGGAGATCTCGGGTGCTGCAGACAGAAGACGGAACCTCCCCACACTCAGAATTCCGGAACACGGCTGACTGTGTGGGGGAGGTTCGGGGCCGCCCTCCACGCAGCTTCCTGTTGTCACAGGTGTTCCCTCGCAAGGGGAAGTCCGCTAATTACCTCCCCTGTCCATGGGGAGGCACTAGATGCTACCTGCGTTTCCAGCCCAACCCCCGCATTTCCCCGGCAGCCGGTACAGGGAGGGACTCGGGGAAGACACTCGAAGGGCTCCTAGGAGATCTCGGGTGCTGCAGACAGAAGACGGAACCTCCCCACACTCAGAATTCCGGAACACGGCTGACTGTGTGGGGGAGGTGCGGGGCCGCCCTCCACGCAGCTTCCTGTGGTCACAGGTGTTCCCTCGCAAGGGAAAGTCCGCTAATTACCTCCCTTGGCCATGTGGAGGCACTAGATGCTACCTGCGTTTCCAGCCCAACCCCCGCATTTCCCCGGCAGCCAGTACTGGGAGGGACTCGGGGAAGACTCTCGAAGGGCTCCTAGGGGATCTCGGGTGCTGCAGACAGAAGACGGAACCTCCCCACACTCAGAATTCTGGAAGAAGTGTGACTGTGTGGGTGAGGTTCAGGGCCGCCCTCCACGTAGATTCCTGGTGTCACAGGTGTTCCCTCGCAAGGGGAAGTCCGCTAATTACCTCCCCTGTCCATGGGGATGCGTAGATGCTACCTGCGTTTCCAGCCGAACCCCCGCCTTTCCCCGGCAGCCCGCACTGGGAGTGACTCGGGGAAGACTCTCGAAGGGCTCCTCGGAGATCTCGGGTGCTGCAGACAGAAGACGGAACCTCCCCACACTCAGAATTTCGGAACAAGGGTGACTGTGTTGGTGAGGTTTATGGCCGCCCTCCACGCAGCTTCCTGGTGTCACAGGTGTTCCCTCGCAAGGGGAAGTCCACTATTTACCTCCCCTGACCATGGGGAGGCACTAGATGCTACCTGCGTTTCCAGCCCAACCCCCGCCTTTCCCCGGCAGCCCGCACTGGGAGGGATTCGGGGAAGACTCTCGAAGGGCTCCTAGGAGATCCCGGGTGCTGCAGACAGAAGACGGAACCTCCCCATACTCAGAATTCCGGAGCAAGTGTGACTGTTTGGGTGAGGTTTAGGGCCGCCCTCCACGCAGCTTCCTGGTGTCACAGGTGTTCCCTGGCAAGGGGAAGTCCGCTAATTACCTCCCCTGACCATGGGGAGGCACTAGATGCTACCTGCGTTTCCAGCCCAACCCCCGCATTTCCCCGGCAGCCCGTACTGGGAGGGACTCGGGGAAGACTCTCGAAGGGCTCCTAGGAGATCTCGGGTGCTGCAGACAGAAGACGGAACCTCCCCACACTCAGAATTCCGGAAAAAGGATGACTGTTTGGGTGAGGTTTATGGCCGCCCTCCACGCAGCTTCCTGGTGTCACAGGTGTTCCCTCGCAAGGGGAAGTCCGCTACTTACCTCCCCTGTCCATGGGGAGGCACTAGATGCTACCTGCGTTTCCAGCCCAACCCCCGCATTTCCTCGGCCGCCCGTACTGGGAGGGACTCGGGGAAGACTCTCGAAGGGCTCCTAGGAGATCTCGGGTGCTGCAGACAGAAGACGGAACCTCCCCACACTCAGAATTCCGGAACACGGCTGACTGTGTGGGGGAGGTTCGGGGCCGCACTCCACGCAGCTTCCTGTTGTCACAGGTGTTCCCTCGCAAGGGGAAGTCCGCTAATTACATCCCCTGTCCATGGGGAGGCACTAGATGCTACCTGCGTTTCCAGCACAACCCCCGCCTTTCCCCGGCATCCCGCACTGGGAGGGACTCGGGGAAGACTCTCGAAGGGCTCCTAGGAGATCTCGGGTGCTGCAGACAGAAGACGGAACCTCCCCACACTCAGAATTCCGGAACACGGCTGACTGTTTGGGGGAGGTTCGGGGCCGCCCTCCACGCAGCTTCCTGGTGTCACAGGTGTTCCCTCGCAAGGTGAAGTCCGCTAATTACCTCCCTTGTCCATGTGGAGGCACTAGATGCTACCTGCGTTTCCAGCCCAACCCCCGCATTTCCCCGGCAGCCAGTACTGGGAGGGACTCGGGGAAGACTCTCGAAGGGCTCCTAGGGGATCTCGGGTGCTGCAGACAGAAGACGGAACCTCCCCACACTCAGAATTCTTGAAGAAGTGTGACTGTGTGGGTGAGGTTCAGGGCCGCCCTCCACGTAGATTCCTGGTGTCACAGGTGTTCCCTCGCAAGGGGAAGTCCGCTAATTACCTCCCCTGTCCATGGGGATGCGTAGATGCTACCTGCGTTTCCAGCCGAACCCCCGCCTTTCCCCGGCAGCCCGCACTGGGAGTGACTCGGGGAAGACTCTCGAAGGGCTCCTAGGAGATCTCGGGTGCTGCAGACAGAAGACGGAACCTCCCCACACTCAGAATTCCGGAAAAAGGGTGACTGTTTGGGTGAGGTTTAGGGCCGCCCTCCACGCAGCTTCCTGGTGTCACAGGTGTTCCCTCGCAAGGGGAAGTCCGCTACTTACCTCCCCTGTCCATGGGGAGGCACTAGATGCTACCTGCGTTTCCAGCCCAACCCCCGCATTTCCCCGGCAGCCCGTACTGGGAGGGACTCGGGGAAGACTCTCGAAGGGCTCCTAGGAGATCTCGGGTGCTGCAGACAGAAGACGGATCCTCCCCACACTCAGAATTCCGGAACACGGCTGACTGTGTGGGGGAGGTTTAGGGCCGCCCTCCACGAAGCTTCCTGGTGTCACAGGTGTTCCCTCGCAAGGGGAAGTCCGCTAATTACCTCCCCTGTCCATGAGGAGGCACTAGATGCTACCTGCGTTTCCAGCATAACCCCCGCATTTCCCCGGCAGCCCGTACTGGGAGGGACTCGGGGAAGATTCTCGAAGGGCTCCTAGGAGATCTCGGGTGCTGCAGACAGAAGACGGAACCTCCCCACACTCAGAATTTCGGAACAAGGGTGACTGTGTGGGTGAGGTTTATGGCCGCCCTCCACGCAGCTTCCTGGTGTCACAGGTGTTCCCTCGCAAGGGGAAGTCCGCTAATTACCTCCCCTGACCATGGGGAGGCACTAGATGCTACCTGAGTTTCCAGCCCAACCCCCGCCTTTCCCCGGCAGCCCGCACTGGGAGGGATTCGGGGAAGACTCTCGAAGGGCTCCTAGGAGATCCCGGGTGCTGCAGACAGAAGATATAACCTCCCCATACTCAGAATTCCGGAGCAAGTGTGACTGTTTGGGTGAGGTTTAGGGCCGCCCTCCACGCAGCTTCCTGGTGTCACAGGTGATCCCTCGCAAGGGGAAGTCCGCTACTTACCTCCCCTGTCCATGCGGAGGCACTAGATGCTACCTGCGTTTCCAGCCCAACCCCCGCATTTCCCCGGCAGCCCTTACTAGGAGGGACTCGGGGAAGACTCTCGAAGGGCTCCTAGGAGATCTCGGGTGCTGCAGACAGAAGACGGAACCTCCCCACACTCAGAATTTCGGAACAAGTGTGACTGTGTGGGTGAGGTTTATGGCCGCCCTCCACGCAGCTTCCTGTTGTCACAGGTGTTCCCTCGCAAGGGGAAGTCCGCTAATTACCTCCCCTGACCATGGGGAGGCACTAGATGCTACCTGCGTTTCCAGCATAACCCCCGCATTTCCCCGGCAGCCCGCACTGGGAGGGATTCGGGGAAGACTCTCGAAGGGCTCCTAGGAGATCCCGGGTGCTGCAGACAGAAGACGGAACCTCCCCATACTCAGAATTCCGGAGCAAGTGTGACTGTTTGGGTGAGGTTTAGGGCCGCCCTCCACGCAGCTTCCTGGTGTCACAGGTGTTCCCTGGCAAGGGGAAGTCCGCTAATTACCTCCCCTGACCATGGGGAGGCACTAGATGCTACCTGCGTTTCCAGCCCAAACCCCGCATTTCCACGGCAGCCCGTACTGGGAGGGACTCGGGGAAGACTCTCGATGGGCTCCTAGGAGATCTCGGGTGCTGCAGACAGAAGACGGAACCTCCCCACACTCAGAATTCCGGAACACGGCTGACTGTGTGGGGGGGTTCGGGGCCGCCTTCCACGCAGCTTCCTGTTGTCACAGGTGTTCCCTCGCAAGGGGAAGTCCGCTAATTACCTCCCCTGTCCATGGGGAGGCACTAGATGCTACCTGCGTTTCCAGCCCAACCCCCGCATTTCCCCGGCAGCCCGTACTGGGAGGGACTCGGACAAGACTCTCGAAGGGCTCCTAGGAGATCTCGGGTGCTGCAGACAGAAGACGGAACCTCCCCACACTCAGAATTCCGGAACACGGCTGACTGTGTGGGGGAGGTTCGGGGCCGCCCTCCACGCAGCTTCCTGTTGTCACAGGTGTTCCCTCGCAAGGGGAAGTCCGCTAATTACCTCCCCTGTCCATGGGGAGGCACTAGATGCTACCTGCGTTTCCAGCCCAACCCCCGCATTTCCCCGGCAGCCGGTACAGGGAGGGACTCGGGGAAGACACTCGAAGGGCTCCTAGGAGATCTCGGGTGCTGCAGACAGAAGACGGAACCTCCCCACACTCAGAATTCCGGAACACGGCTGACTGTGTGGGGGAGGTGCGGGGCCGCCCTCCACGCAGCTTCCTGTGGTCACAGGTGTTCCCTCGCAAGGGAAAGTCCGCTAATTACCTCCCTTGGCCATGTGGAGGCACTAGATGCTACCTGCGTTTCCAGCCCAACCCCCGCATTTCCCCGGCAGCCAGTACTGGGAGGGACTCGGGGAAGACTCTCGAAGGGCTCCTAGGGGATCTCGGGTGCTGCAGACAGAAGACGGAACCTCCCCACACTCAGAATTCTGGAAGAAGTGTGACTGTGTGGGTGAGGTTCAGGGCCGCCCTCCACGTAGATTCCTGGTGTCACAGGTGTTCCCTCGCAAGGGGAAGTCCGCTAATTACCTCCCCTGTCCATGGGGATGCGTAGATGCTACCTGCGTTTCCAGCCGAACCCCCGCCTTTCCCCGGCAGCCCGCACTGGGAGTGACTCGGGGAAGACTCTCGAAGGGCTCCTAGGAGATCTCGGGTGCTGCAGACAGAAGACGGAACCTCCCCACACTCAGAATTTCGGAACAAGGGTGACTGTGTGGGTGAGGTTTATGGCCGCCCTCCACGCAGCTTCCTGGTGTCACAGGTGTTCCCTCGCAAGGGGAAGTCCGCTATTTACCTCCCCTGACCATGGGGAGGCACTAGATGCTACCTGCGTTTCCAGCACAACCCCCGCCTTTCCCCGGCAGCCCGCACTGGGAGGGATTCGGGGAAGACTCTCGAAGGGCTCCTAGGAGATCCCGGGTGCTGCAGACAGAAGACGGAACCTCCCCATACTCAGAATTCCGGAGCAAGTGTGACTGTTTGGGTGAGGTTTAGGGCCGCCCTCCACGCAGCTTCCTGGTGTCACAGGTGTTCCCTGGCAAGGGGAAGTCCGCTAATTACCTCCCCTGACCATGGGGAGGCACTAGATGCTACCTGCGTTTCCAGCCCAACCCCCGCATTTCCCCGGCAGCCCGTACTGGGAGGGACTCGGGGAAGACTCTCGAAGGGCTCCTAGGAGATCTCGGGTGCTGCAGACAGAAGACGGAACCTCCCCACACTCAGAATTCCGGAAAAAGGATGACTGTTTGGGTGAGGTTTATGGCCGCCCTCCACGCAGCTTCCTGGTGTCACAGGTGTTCCCTCGCAAGGGGAAGTCCGCTACTTACCTCCCCTGTCCATGGGGAGGCACTAGATGCTACCTGCGTTTCCAGCCCAACCCCCGCATTTCCCCGGCCGCCCGTACTGGGAGGGACTCGGGGAAGACTCTCGAAGGGCTCCTAGGAGATCTCGGGTGCTGCAGACAGAAGACGGAACCTCCCCACACTCAGAATTCCGGAACACGGCTGACTGTGTGGGGGAGGTTCGGGGCCGCAATCCACGCAGCTTCCTGTTGTCACAGGTGTTCCCTCGCAAGGGGAAGTCCGCTAATTACATCCCCTGTCCATGGGGAGGCACTAGATGCTACCTGCGTTTCCAGCACAACCCCCGCCTTTCCCCGGCATCCCGCACTGGGAGGGACTCGGGGAAGACTCTCGAAGGGCTCCTAGGAGATCTCGGGTGCTGCAGACAGAAGACGGAACCTCCCCACACTCAGAATTCCGGAACACGGCTGACTGTTTGGGGGAGGTTCGGGGCCGCCCTCCACGCAGCTTCCTGGTGTCACAGGTGTTCCCTCGCAAGGTGAAGTCCGCTAATTACCTCCCTTGTCCATGTGGAGGCACTAGATGCTACCTGCGTTTCCAGCCCAACCCCCGCATTTCCCCGGCAGCCAGTACTGGGAGGGACTCGGGGAAGACTCTCGAAGGGCTCCTAGGGGATCTCGGGTGCTGCAGACAGAAGACGGAACCTCCCCACACTCAGAATTCTTGAAGAAGTGTGACTGTGTGGGTGAGGTTCAGGGCCGCCCTCCACGTAGATTCCTGGTGTCACAGGTGTTCCCTCGCAAGGGGAAGTCCGCTAATTACCTCCCCTGTCCATGGGGATGCGTAGATGCTACCTGCGTTTCCAGCCGAAACCCCGCCTTTCCCCGGCAGCCCGCACTGGGAGTGACTCGGGGAAGACTCTCGAAGGGCTCCTAGGAGATCTCGGGTGCTGCAGACAGAAGACGGAACCTCCCCACACTCAGAATTCCGGAAAAAGGGTGACTGTTTGGGTGAGGTTTAGGGCCGCCCTCCACGCAGCTTCCTGGTGTCACAGGTGTTCCCTCGCAAGGGGAAGTCCGCTACTTACCTCCCCTGTCCATGGGGAGGCACTAGATGCTACCTGCGTTTCCAGCCCAACCCCCGCATTTCCCCGGCAGCCCGTAATGGGAGGGACTCGGGGAAGACTCTCGAAGGGCTCCTAGGAGATCTCGGGTGCTGCAGACAGAAGACGGAACCTCCCCACACTCAGAATTCCGGAACACGGCTGATTGTGTGGGGGAGGTTCGGGGCCGCCCTCCACGCAGCTTCCTGTTGTCACAGGTGTTCCCTCGCAAGGGGAAGTCCGCTAATTACCTCCCCTGTCCATGGGGAGGCACTAGATGCTACCTGCGTTTCCAGCCCAACCCCCGCATTTCCCCGGCAGCCCGTACTGGGAGGGACTCGGGGAAGACTCTCGAAGGGCTCCTAGGAGATCTCGGGTGCTGCAGACAGAAGACGGATCCTCCCCACACTCAGAATTCCGGAACACGGCTGACTGTGTGGGGGAGGTTTAGGGCCGCCCTCCACGAAGCTTCCTGGTGTCACAGGTGTTCCCTCGCAAGGGGAAGTCCGCTAATTACCTCCCCTGTCCATGAGGAGGCACTAGATGCTACCTGCGTTTCCAGCATAACCCCCGCATTTCCCCGGCAGCCCGTACTGGGAGGGACTCGGGGAAGATTCTCGAAGGGCTCCTAGGAGATCTCGGGTGCTGCAGACAGAAGACGGAACCTCCCCACACTCAGAATTTCGGAACAAGGGTGACTGTGTGGGTGAGGTTTATGGCCGCCCTCCACGCAGCTTCCTGGTGTCACAGGTGTTCCCTCGCAAGGGGAAGTCCGCTAATTACCTCCCCTGACCATGGGGAGGCACTAGATGCTACCTGAGTTTCCAGCCCAACCCCCGCCTTTCCCCGGCAGCCCGCACTGGGAGGGATTCGGGGAAGACTCTCGAAGGGCTCCTAGGAGATCCCGGGTGCTGCAGACAGAAGATATAACCTCCCCATACTCAGAATTCCGGAGCAAGTGTGACTGTTTGGGTGAGGTTTAGGGCCGCCCTCCACGCAGCTTCCTGGTGTCACAGGTGATCCCTCGCAAGGGGAAGTCCGCTACTTACCTCCCCTGTCCATGGGGAGGCACTAGATGCTACCTGCGTTTCCAGCCCAACCCCCGCATTTCCCCGGCAGCCCTTACTAGGAGGGACTCGGGGAAGACTCTCGAAGGGCTCCTAGGAGATCTCGGGTGCTGCAGACAGAAGACGGAACCTCCCCACACTCAGAATTTCGGAACAAGTGTGACTGTGTGGGTGAGGTTTATGGCCGCCCTCCACGCAGCTTCCTGTTGTCACAGGTGTTCCCTCGCAAGGGGAAGTCCGCTAATTACCTCCCCTGACCATGGGGAGGCACTAGATGCTACCTGCGTTTCCAGCATAACCCCCGCATTTCCCCGGCAGCCCGCACTGGGAGGGATTCGGGGAAGACTCTCGAAGGGCTCCTAGGAGATCCCGGGTGCTGCAGACAGAAGACGGAACCTCCCCATACTCAGAATTCCGGAGCAAGTGTGACTGTTTGGGTGAGGTTTAGGGCCGCCCTCCACGCAGCTTCCTGGTGTCACAGGTGTTCCCTGGCAAGGGGAAGTCCGCTAATTACCTCCCCTGACCATGGGGAGGCACTAGATGCTACCTGCGTTTCCAGCCCAACCCCCGCATTTCCCCGGCAGCCCGTACTGGGAGGGACTCGGGGATGAATCTCGAAGGGCTCCTAGGAGATCTCGGGTGCTGCAGACAGAAGACGGAACCTCCCCACACTCAGAATTCCGGAACACGGCTGACTGTGTGGGTGAGGTTCAGGGCCGCCCTCCACGCAGCTTCCTGGTGTCACAGGTGTTCCCTCGCAAGGGGAAGTCCGCTAATTACCTCCCCTGTCCATGGGGAGGCGTAGATGCTACCTGTGTTTCAAGTGCAACCCCCGCCTTTCCCCGGCAGCCCGCACTGGGAGGGACTCGGGGAAGACTCTCGAACGGCTCCTATGTGATCCCGGGTGCTGCAGACAGAAGACGGAACCTCCCCACACTCAGAATTCCGGAACAATGGTGACTGTTTGGGTGAGGTTTAGGGCCGCCCTCCACGCAGCTTCCTGGTGTCACAGGTGTTCCCTCGCAAGGGGAAGTCCGCTACTTACCTCCCCTGTCCATGGGGAGGCACTAGATGCTACCTGCGTTTCCAGCCCAACCCCCGCATTTCCCCGGCACCCGTACTGGGAGGGACTCGGGGAAGACTCTCGAAGGGCTCCTAGGAGATCTCGGGTGCTGCAGACAGAAGACGGAACCTCCCCACACTCAGAATTCCGGAACACGGCTGACTGTGTGGGGGAGGTTCGGGGCCGCCCTCCACGCAGCTTCCTGGGGTCACAGGTGTTCCCTCGCAAGGGGAAGTCCGCTAATTACCTCCCCTGTCCATGGGGAGGCACTAGATGCTACCTGCGTTTCCAGCCCAACCCCCGCATTTCCCAGGCAGCCCGTACAGGGAGGGACTCGGTCAAGACTCTTGAAGGGCTCCTAGGAGATCTCGGGTGCTGCAGACAGAAGACGGAACCTCCCCACACTCAGAATTCCGGAACACGGCTGACTGTGTGGGGGAGGTTCGGGGCCGCCCTCCACGCAGCTTCCTGGTGTCACAGGTGTTCCCTCGCAAGGGGAAATCCGCTAGTTTCCTCTCCTGTCCATGGGAAGGCACTAGATGCTACCTGCGTTTCCAGCCCATCCCCCGCATTTCCCCGGCAGCCCGCACTGGGAGGGACTCGGGGAAGACTCTCGAAGGGCTCCTAGGAGATCTCGGGTTCTGCAGACAGAAGACGGAACCTCCCCACACTCAGAATTCCGGAACACGGCTGACTGTGTGGGGGAGGTTCGGGGCCGCCCTCCACGCAGCTTCCTGGTGTCACAGGTGTTCCCTCGCAAGGGGAAGTCCGCTACTTACCTCCCCTGTCCATGGGGAGGCACTAGATGCTACCTGCGTTTCCAGCCCAACCCCCGCATTTCCCCGGCAGCCCGTACTGGGAGGGACTCGGGGAAGACTCTCGAAGGGCTCCTAGGGGATCTCGGGTGCTGCAGACAGAAGACGGAACCTCCCCACACTCAGAATTCTGGAAGAAGTGTAACTGTGTGGGTGAGGTTCAGGGCCGCCCTCCACGTAGATTCCTGGTGTCACAGGTGTTCCCTCGCAAGGGGAAGTCCGCTAATTACCTCCCCTGTCCATGGGGAGGCACTAGATGCTACCTGCGTTTCCAGCACAACCCCCGCCTTTCCCCGGCATCCCGCACTGGGAGGGACTCGGGGAAGACTCTCGAAGGGCTCCTAGGAGATCTCGGGTGCTGCAGACAGAAGACGGAACCTCCCCACACTCAGAATTCCGGAACACGGCTGACTGTTTGGGGGAGGTTCGGGGCCGCCCTCCACGCAGCTTCCTGGTGTCACAGGTGTTCCCTCGCAAGGGGAAGTCCGCTAATTACCTCCCCTGTCCAGGGGAAGGCACTAGATGCTACCTGCGTTTCCAGCCCAACCCCCGCATTTCCCCGGCAGCCAGTACTGGGAGGGACTCGGGGAAGACTCTCGAAGGGCTCCTAGGGGATCTCGGGTGCTGCAGACAGAAGACGGAACCTCCCCACACTCAGAATTCTGGAAGAAGTGTGACTGTGTGGGTGAGGTTCAGGGCCGCCCTCCACGTAGATTCCTGGTGTCACAGGTGTTCCCTCGCAAGGGGAAGTCCGCTAATTACCTCCCCTGTCCATGGGGATGCGTAGATGCTACCTGCGTTTCCAGCCGAACCCCCGCCTTTCCCCGGCAGCCCGCACTGGGAGTGACTCGGGGAAGACTCTCGAAGGGCTCCTAGGAGATCTCGGGTGCTGCAGACAGAAGACGGAACCTCCCCACACTCAGAATTCCGGAAAAAGGGTGACTGTTTGGGTGAGGTTTAGGGCCGCCCTCCACGCAGCTTCCTGGTGTCACAGGTGTTCCCTCGCAAGGGGAAGTCCGCTACTTACCTCCCCTGTCCATGGGGAGGCACTAGATGCTACCTGCGTTTCCAGCCCAACCCCCGCATTTCCCCGGCAGCCCGTACTGGGAGGGACTCGGGGAAGACTCTCGAAGGGCTCCTAGGAGATATCGGGTGCTGCAGACAGAAGACGGAACCTCCCCACACTCAGAATTCCGGAACACGGCTGATTGTGTGGGGGAGGTTCGGGGCCGCCCTCCACGCAGCTTCCTGTTGTCACAGGTGTTCCCTCGCAAGGGGAAGTCCGCTAATTACCTCCCCTGTCCATGGGGAGGCACTAGATGCTACCTGCGTTTCCAGCCCAACCCCCGCATTTCCCCGGCAGCCCGTACTGGGAGGGACTCGGGGAAGACTCTCGAAGGGCTCCTAGGAGATCTCGGGTGCTGCAGACAGAAGACGGAACCTCCCCACACTCAGAATTTCGGAACAAGGGTGACTGTGTGGGTGAGGTTTATGGCCGCCCTCCACGCAGCTTCCTGGTGTCACAGGTGTTCCCTCGCAAGGGGAAGTCCGCTAATTACCTCCCCTGACCATGGGGAGGCACTAGATGCTACCTGCGTTTCCAGCCCAACCCCCGCATTTCCCCGGCAGCCCGCACTGGGAGGGATTCGGGGAAGACTCTCGAAGGGCTCCTAGGAGATCCCGGGTGCTGCAGACAGAAGACGGAACCTCCCCATACTCAGAATTCCGGAGCAAGTGTGACTGTTTGGGTGAGGTTTAGGGCCGCCCTCCACGCAGCTTCCTGGTGTCACAGGTGTTCCCTGGCAAGGGGAAGTCCGCTAATTACCTCCCCTGACCATGGGGAGGCACTAGATGCTACCTGCGTTTCCAGCCCAACCCCCGCATTTCCCCGGCAGCCCGTACTGCGAGGGACTCGGGGATGAATCTCGAAGGGCTCCTAGGAGATCTCGGGTGCTGCAGACAGAAGACGGAACCTCCCCACACTCAGAATTCCGGAACACGGCTGACTGTGTGGGTGAGGTTCAGGGCCGCCCTCCACGCAGCTTCCTGGTGTCACAGGTGTTCCCTCGCAAGGGGAAGTCCGCTAATTACCTCCCCTGTCCATGGGGAGGCGTAGATGCTACCTGCGTTTCCAGTGCAACCCCCGCCTTTCCCCGGCAGCCCGCACTGGGAGGGACTCGGGGAAGACTCTCGAAGGGCTCCTATGTGATCCCGGGTGCTGCAGACAGAAGACGGAACCTCCCCACACTCAGAATTCCGGAACAATGGTGACTGTTTGGGTGAGGTTTAGGGCCGCCCTCCACGCAGCTTCCTGGTGTCACAGGTGTTCCCTCGCAAGGGGAAGTCCGCTACTTACCTCCCCTGTCCATGGGGAGGCACTAGATGCTACCTGCGTTTCCAGCCCAACCCCCGCATTTCCCCGGCACCCGTACTGGGAGGGACTCGGGGAAGACTCTCGAAGGGCTCCTAGGAGATCTCGGGTGCTGCAGACAGAAGACGGAACCTCCCCACACTCAGAATTCCGGAACACGGCTGACTGTGTGGGGGAGGTTCGGGGCCGCCCTCCACGCAGCTTCCTGGGGTCACAGGTGTTCCCTCGCAAGGGGAAGTCCGCTAATTACCTCCCCTGTCCATGGGGAGGCACTAGATGCTACCTGCGTTTCCAGCCCAACCCCCGCATTTCCCAGGCAGCCCATACAGGGAGGGACTCGGTCAAGACTCTTGAAGGGCTCCTAGGAGATCTCGGGTGCTGCAGACAGAAGACGGAACCTCCCCACACTCAGAATTCCGGAACACGGCTGACTGTGTGGGGGAGGTTCGGGGCCGCCCTCCACGCAGCTTCCTGGTGTCACAGGTGTTCCCTCGCAAGGGGAAATCCGCTAGTTTCCTCTCCTGTCCATGGGAAGGCACTAGATGCTACCTGCTTTTCCAGCCCATCCCCCGCATTTCCCCGGCAGCCCGCACTGGGAGGGACTCGGGGAAGACTCTTGAAGGGCTCCTAGGAGATCTCGGGTTCTGCAGACAGAAGACGGAACCTCCCCACACTCAGAATTCCGGAACACGGCTGACTGTGTGGGGGAGGTTCGGGGCCGCCCTCCACGCAGCTTCCTGGTGTCACAGGTGTTCCCTCGCAAGGGGAAGTCCGCTACTTACCTCCCCTGTCCATGGGGAGGCACTAGATGCTACCTGCGTTTCCAGCCCAACCCCCGCATTTCCCCGGCAGCCCGTACTGGGAGGGACTCGGGGAAGACTCTCGAAGGGCTCCTAGGGGATCTCGGGTGCTGCAGACAGAAGACGGAACCTCCCCACACTCAGAATTCTGGAAGAAGTGTGACTGTGTGGGTGAGGTTCAGGGCCGCCCTCCACGTAGATTCCTGGTGTCACAGGTGTTCCCTCGCAAGGGGAAGTCCGCTAATTACCTCCCCTGTCCATGGGGAGGCACTAGATGCTACCTGCGTTTCCAGCACAACCCCCGCCTTTCCCCGGCATCCCGCACTGGGAGGGACTCGGGGAAGACTCTCGAAGGGCTCCTAGGAGATCTCGGGTGCTGCAGACAGAAGACGGAACCTCCCCACACTCAGAATTCCGGAACACGGCTGACTGTTTGGGGGAGGTTCGGGGCCGCCCTCCACGCAGCTTCCTGGTGTCACAGGTGTTCCCTCGCAAGGGGAAGTCCGCTAATTACCTCCCCTGTCCAGGGGAAGGCACTAGATGCTACCTGCGTTTCCAGCCCAACCCCCGCATTTCCCCGGCAGCCAGTACTGTGAGGGACTCGGGGAAGACTCTCGAAGGGCTCCTAGGGGATCTCGGGTGCTGCAGACAGAAGACGGAACCTCCCCACACTCAGAATTCTGGAAGAAGTGTGACTGTGTGGGTGAGGTTCAGGGCCGCCCTCCACGTAGATTCCTGGTGTCACAGGTGTTCCCTCGCAAGGGGAAGTCCGCTAATTACCTCCCCTGTCCATGGGGATGCGTAGATGCTACCTGCGTTTCCAGCCGAACCCCCGCCTTTCCCCGGCAGCCCGCACTGGGAGTGACTCGGAGAAGACTCTCGAAGGGCTCCTAGGAGATCTCGGGTGCTGCAGACAGAAGACGGAACCTCCCCACACTCAGAATTCCGGAAAAAGGGTGACTGTTTGGGTGAGGTTTAGGGCCGCCCTCCACGCAGCTTCCTGGTGTCACAGGTGTTCCCTCGCAAGGGGAAGTCCGCTACTTACCTCCCCTGTCCATGGGGAGGCACTAGATGCTACCTGCGTTTCCAGCCCAACCCCCGCATTTCCCCGGCAGCCCGTACTGGGAGGGACTCGGGGAAGACTCTCGAAGGGCTCCTAGGAGATATCGGGTGCTGCAGACAGAAGACGGAACCTCCCCACACTCAGAATTCCGGAACACGGCTGATTGTGTGGGGGAGGTTCGGGGCCGCCCTCCACGCAGCTTCCTGTTGTCACAGGTGTTCCCTCGCAAGGGGAAGTCCGCTAATTACCTCCCCTGTCCATGGGGAGGCACTAGATGCTACCTGCGTTTCCAGCCCAACCCCCGCATTTCCCCGGCAGCCCGTACTGGGAGGGACTAGGGGAAGACTCTTGAAGGGCTCCTAGGAGATCTCGGGTGCTGCAGACAGAAGACGGAACCTCCCCACACTCAGAATTTCGGAACAAGGGTGACTGTGTGGGTGAAGTTTATGGCCGTCCTCCACGCAGCTTCCTGGTGTCACAGGTGTTCCCTCGCAAGGGGAAGTCCGCTAATTACCTCCCCTGACCATGGGGAGGCACTAGATGCTACCTGCGTTTCCAGCCCAACCCCCGCATTTCCCCGGCAGCCCGCACTGGGAGGGATTCGGGGAAGACTCTCGAAGGGCTCCTAGGAGATCCCGGGTGCTGCAGACAGAAGATGGAACCTCCCCATACTCAGAATTCCGGAGCAAGTGTGACTGTTTGGGTGAGGTTTAGGGCCGCCCTCCACACAGCTTCCTGGTGTCACAGGTGTTCCCTCGCAAGGGGAAGTCCGCTACTTACCTCCCCTGTCCATGGGGAGGCACTAGATGCTACCTGCGTTTCCAGCCCAACCCCCGCATTTCCCCGGCAGCCCGTACTGGGAGGGACTCGGGGAAGACTCTCGAAGGGCTCCTAGGAGATCTCGGGTGCTGCAGACAGAAGACGGAACCTCCCCACACTCAGAATTTCGGAACAAGTGTGACTGTGTGGGTGAGGTTTATGGCCGCCCTCCACGCAGCTTCCTGGTGTCACAGGTGTTCCCTCGCAAAGGGAAGTCCGCTAATTACCTCCTCTGACCATGGGGAGGCACTAGATGCTACCTGCGTTTCCAGCCCAACCCCCGCCTTTCCCCGGCAGCCCGCACTGGGAGGGATTCGGGGAAGACTCTCGAAGGACTCCTAGGAGATCCCGGGTGCTGCAGACAGAAGACGGAACCTCCCCATACTCAGAATTCCGGAGCAAGTGTGACTGTTTGGGTGAGGTTTAGGGCCGCCCTCCACGCAGCTTCCTGGTGTCACAGGTGTTCCCTCGCAAGGGGAAGTCCGCTAATTACCTCCCCTGTCCATGGGGAGGCACTAGATGCTACCTGCTTTTCCAGCACAACCCCCGCCTTTCCCCGGCATCCCGCACTGGGAGGGACTCGGGGAAGACTCTCGAAGGGCTCCTAGGAGATCTCGGGTGCTGCAGACAGAAGACGGAACCTCCCCACACTCAGAATTCCGGAACACGGCTGACTGTTTGGGGGAGGTCCGGGGCCGCCCTCCACGCAGCTTCCTGGTGTCACAGGTGTTCCCTGGCAAGGGGAAGTCCGCTAATTACCTCCCCTGACCATGGGGAGGCACTAGATGCTACCTGCGTTTCCAGCCCAACCCCCGCATTTCCCCGGCAGCCCGTACTGGGAGGGACTCGGGGATGAATCTCGAAGGGCTCCTAGGAGATCTCGGGTGCTGCAGACAGAAGACGGAACCTCCCCACACTCAGAATTCCGGAACACGGCTGACTGTGTGGGTGAGGTTCAGGGCCGCCCTCCACGCAGCTTCCTGGTGTCACAGGTGTTCCCTCGCAAGGGGAAGTCTGCTAATTACCTCCCCTGTCCAAGGGGAGGCGGAGATGCTACCTGCGTTTCCAGTGCAACCCCCGCCTTTCCCCGGCAGCCCGCACTGGGAGGGACTCGGGGAAGAATCTCGAAGGGCTTCTATGTGATCCCGGGTGCTGCAGACAGAAGACGGAACCTCCCCACACTCAGAATTCCGGAACAATGGTGACTGTTTGGGTGAGGTTTAGGGCCGCCCTCCACGCAGCTTCCTGGTGTCACAGGTGTTCCCTCGCAAGGGGAAGTCCGCTACTTACCTCCCCTGTCCATGGGGAGGCACTAGATGCTACCTGCGTTTCCAGCCCAACCCCCGCATTTCCCCGGCACCCGTACTGGGAGGGACTCGGGGAAGACTCTCGAAGGGCTCCTAGGAGATCTCGGGTGCTGCAGACAGAAGACGGAACCTCCCCACACTCAGAATTCCGGAACACGGCTGACTGTGTGGGGGAGGTTCGGGGCCGCCCTCCACGCAGCTTCCTGGTGTCACAGGTGTTCCCTCGCAAGGGGAAGTCCGCTAGTTTCCTCTCCTGTCCATGGGGAGGCACTAGATGCTACCTGCGTTTCCAGCCCATCCCCCGCATTTCCCCGGCAGCCCGCACTGGGAGGGACTCGGGGAAGACTCTCGAAGGGCTCCTAGGAGATCTCGGGTGCTGCAGACAGAAGACGGAACCTCCCCACACTCAGAATTCCGGAACACGGCTGACTGTGTGGGGGAGGTTCGGGGCCGCCCTCCACGCAGCTTCCTGGTGTCACAGGTGTTCCCTCGCAAGGGGAAGTCGTCTACTTACCTCCCCTGTCCATGGGGAGGCACTAGATGCTACCTGCGTTTCCAGCCCAACCCCCGCATTTCCCCGGCAGCCCGTACTGGGAGGGACTCGGGGAAGACTCTCGAAGGGCTCCTAGGAGATCTCGGGTGCTGCAGACAGAAGACGGAACCTCCCCACACTCAGAATTTCGGAAGAAGTGTGACTGTGTGGGTGAGGTTTATGGCCGCCCTCCACGCAGCTTCCTGGTGTCACAGGTGTTCCCTCGCAACGGGAAGTCCGCTAATTACCTCCTCTGACCATGGGGAGGCACTAGATGCTACCTGCGTTTCCAGCCCAACCCCCGCCTTTCCCCGGCAGCCCGCACTGGGAGGGATTCGGGGAAGACTCTCGAAGGACTCCTAGGAGATCCCGGGTGCTGCAGACAGAAGACGGAACCTCCCCATACTCATAATTCCGGAGCAAGTGTGACTGTTTGGGTGAGGTTTAGAGCCGCCCTCCACGCAGCTTCCTGGTGTCACAGGTGTTCCCTGGCAAGGGGAAGTCCGCTAATTACCTCCCCTGACCATGGGGAGGCACTAGATGCTACCTGCGTTTCCAGCCCAACCCCCGCATTTCCCCGGCAGCCCGTACTGGGAGGGACTCGGGGATGACTCTCGAAGGGCTCCTAGGAGATCTCGGGTGCTGCAGACAGAAGACGGAACCTCCCCACACTCAGAATTCCGGAACACGGCTGACTGTGTGGGTGAGGTTCAGGGCCGCCCTCCACGCAGCTTCCTGGTGTCACAGGTGTTCCCTCGCAAGGGGAAGTCCGCTAATTACCTCCCCTGTCCATGGGGAGTCGTAGATGCTACCTGCGTTTCCAGTGCAACCCCCGCCTTTCCCCGGCAGCCCGCACTGGGAGGGACTCGGGGAAGACTCTCGAAGGGCTCCTATGTGATCCCGGGTGCTGCAGACAGAAGACGGAACCTCCCCACACTCAGAATTCCGGAACAATGGTGACTGTTTGGGTGAGGTTTAGGGCCGCCCTCCACGCAGCTTCCTGGTGTCACAGGTGTTCCCTCGCAAGGAGAAGTCCGCTACTTACCTCCCCTGTCCATGGGGAGGCACTAGATGCTACCTGCGTTTCCAGCCCAACCCCCGCATTTCCCCGGCACCCGTACTGGGAGGGACTCGGGGAAGACTCTCGAAGGGCTCCTAGGAGATCTCGGGTGCTGCAGACAGAAGACGGAACCTCCCCACACTCAGAATTCCGGAACACGGCTGACTGTGTGGGGGAGGTTCGGGGCCGCCCTCCACGCAGCTTCCTGGTGTCACAGGTGTTCCCTCGCAAGGGGAAGTCCGCTAATTACCTCCCCTGTCCATGGGGAGGCACTAGATGCTACCTGCGTTTCCAGCCCAACCCCCGCATTTCCCAGGCAGCCCGTACAGTGAGGGACTCGGTCAAGACTCTTGAAGGGCTCCTAGGAGATCTCGGGTTCTGCAGACAGAAGACGGAACCTCCCCACACTCAGAATTCCGGAACACGGCTGACTGTGTGGGGGAGGTTCGGGGCCGCCCTCCACGCAGCTTCCTGGTGTCACAGGTGTTCCCTCGCAAGGGGAAGTCCGCTACTTACCTCCCCTGTCCATGGGGAGGCACTAGATGCTACCTGCGTTTCCAGCCCAACCCCCGCATTTCCCCGGCAGCCCGTACTGGGAGGGACTCGGGGAAGACTCTCGAAGGGCTCCTAGGGGATCTCGGGTGCTGCAGACAGAAGACGGAACCTCCCCACACTCAGAATTCTGGAAGAAGTGTGACTGTGTGGGTGAGGTTTATGGCCGCCCTCCACGCAGCTTCCTGGTGTCACAGGTGTTCCCTCGCAAGGGGAAGTCCGCTAATTACCTCCCCTGACCATGGGGAGGCACTAGATGCTACCTGCGTTTCCAGCCCAAACCCCGCCTTTCCCCGGCAGCCCGCACTGGGAGGGATTCGGGGAAGACTCTCGAAGGGCTCCTAGGAGATCCCGGGTGCTGCAGACAGAAGACGGAACCTCCCCATACTCAGAATTTCGGAGCAAGTGTGACTGTTTGGGTGAGGTTTAGGGCCGCCCTCCACGCAGCTTCCTGGTGTCACAGGTGTTCCCTGGCAAGGGGAAGTCCGCTAATTACCTCCCCTGACCATGGGGAGGCACTAGATGCTACCTGCGTTTCCAGCCCAACCCCCGCATTTCCCCGGCAGCCCGTACTGGGAGGGACTCGGGGATGAATCTCGAAGGGCTCCTAGGAGATCTCGGGTGCGGCAGACAGAAGACGGAACCTCCCCACACTCAGAATTCCGGAACACGGCTGACTGTGTGGGTGAGGTTCAGGGCCGCCCTCCACGCAGCTTCCTGGTGTCACAGGTGTTCCCTCGCAAGGGGAAGTCCGCTAATTACCTCCCCTGTCCATGGGGAGGCGTAGATGCTACCTGCGTTTCCAGTGCAACCCCCGCCTTTCCCCGGCAGCCCGCACTGGGAGGGACTCGGGGAAGAATCTCGAAGGGCTCCTATGTGATCCCGGGTGCTGCAGACAGAAGACGGAACCTCCCCACACTCAGAATTCCGGAACAATGGTGACTGTTTGGGTGAGGTTTAGGGCCGCCCTCCACGCAGCTTCCTGGTGTCACAGGTGTTCCCTCGCAAGGGGAAGTCCGCTACTTACCTCCCCTGTCCATGGGGAGGCACTAGATGCTACCTGCGTTTCCAGCCCAACCCCCGCATTTCCCCGGCACCCGTACTGGGAGGGACTCGGGGAAGACTCTCGAAGGGCTCCTAGGGGATCTCGGGTGCTGCAGACAGAAGACGGAACCTCCCCACACTCAGAATTCCGGAACACGGCTGACTGTGTGGGGGAGGTTCGGGGCCGCCCTCCACGCAGCTTCCTGGTGTCACAGGTGTTCCCTCGCAAGGGGAAGTCCGCTAGTTTCCTCTCCTGTCCATGGGGAGGCACTAGATGCTACCTGCGTTTCCAGCCCATCCCCCGCATTTCCCCGGCAGCCCGCACTTTGAGGGACTCGGGGAAGACTCTCGAAGGGCTCCTAGGAGATCTCGGGTGCTGCAGACAGAAGACGGAACCTCCCCACACTCAGAATTCCGGAACACGGCTGACTGTTTGGGGGAGGTTCGGGGCCGCCCTCCACGCAGCTTCCTGGTGTCACAGGTGTTCCCTCGCAAGGGGAAGTCCGCTAATTACTTCCCTTGTCCATGTGGAGGCACTAGATGCTACCTGCGTTTCCAGCCCAACCCCCGCATTTCCCCGGCAGCCAGTACTGGGAGGGACTCGGGGAAGACTCTCGAAGGGCTCCTAGGGGATCTCGGGTGCTGCAGACAGAAGACGGAACCTCCCCACACTCAGAATTCTGGAAGAAGTGTGAGTGTGTGGGTGAGGTTCAGGGCCGCCCTCCACGTAGATTCCTGGTGTCACAGGTGTTCCCTCGCAAGGGGAAGTCCGCTAATTACCTCCCCTGTCCATGGGGATGCGTAGATGCTACCTGCGTTTCCAGCCGAACCCCCGCCTTTCCCCGGCAGCCCGCACTGGGAGTGACTCGGGGAAGACTCTCGAAGGGCTCCTAGGAGATCTCGGGTGCTGCAGACAGAAGACGGAACCTCCCCACACTCAGAATTCCGGAAAAAGGGTGACTGTTTGGGTGAGGTTTAGGGCCGCCCTCCACGCAGCTTCCTGGTGTCACAGGTGTTCCCTCGCAAGGGGAAGTCCGCTACTTACCTCCCCTGTCCATGGGGAGGCACTAGATGCTACCTGCGTTTCCAGCCCAACCCCCGCATTTCCCAGGCAGCCCGTACTGAGAGGGACTCGGGGAAGACTCTCGAAGGGCTCCTAGGAGATCTCGGGTGCTGCAGACAGAAGACGGATCCTCCCCACACTCAGAATTCCGGAACACGGCTGACTGTGTGGGGGAGGTTTAGGGCCGCCCTCCACGAAGCTTCCTGGTGTCACAGGTGTTCCCTCGCAAGGGGAAGTCCGCTACTTACCTCCCCTGTCCATGGGGAGGCACTAGATGCTACCTGCGTTTCCAGCCCAACCCCCGCATTTCCCCGGCAGCCCGTACTGGGAGGGACTCGGGGAAGACTCTCGAAGGGCTCCTAGGAGATCTCGGGTGCTGCAGACAGAAGACGGAACCTCCCCACACTCAGAATTTCGGAACAAGTGTGACTGTGTGGGTGAGGTTTATGGCCGCCCTCCACGCAGCTTCCTGGTGTCACAGGTGTTCCCTCGCAAAGGGAAGTCCGCTAATTACCTCCTCTGACCATGGGGAGGCACTAGATGCTACCTGCGTTTCCAGCCCAACCCCCGCCTTTCCCCGGCAGCCCGCACTGGGAGGGATTCGGGGAAGACTCTCGAAGGACTCCTAGGAGATCCCGGGTGCTGCAGACAGAAAACGGAACCTCCCCATACTCAGAATTCCGGAGCAAGTGTGACTGTTTGGGTGAGGTTTAGAGCCGCCCTCCACGCAGCTTCCTGGTGTCACAGGTGTTCCCTGGCAAGGGGAAGTCCGCTAATTACCTCCCCTGACCATGGGGAGGCACTAGATGCTACCTGCGTTTCCAGCCCAACCCCCGCATTTCCCCGGCAGCCCGTACTGGGAGGGACTCGGGGATGACTCTCGAAGGGCTCCTAGGAGATCTCGGGTGCTGCAGACAGTAGACGGAACCTCCCCACACTCAGAATTCCGGAACACGGCTGACTGTGTGGGTGAGGTTCAGGGCCGCACTCCACGCAGCTTCCTGGTGTCACAGGTGTTCCCTCGCAAGGGGAAGTCCGCTAATTACCTCCCCTGTCCATGGGGAGTCGTAGATGCTACCTGCGTTTCCAGTGCAACCCCCGCCTTTCCCCGGCAGCCCGCACTGGGAGGGACTCGGGGAAGACTCTCGAAGGGCTCCTATGTGATCCCGGGTGCTGCAGACAGAAGACGGAACCTCCCCACACTCAGAATTCCGGAACAATGGTGACTGTTTGGGTGAGGTTTAGGGCCGCCCTCCACGCAGCTTCCTGGTGTCACAGGTGTTCCCTCGCAAGGGGAAGTCCGCTAATTACCTCCCCTGTCCATGGGGATGCGTAGATGCTACCTGCGTTTCCAGCCGAACCCCCGCCTTTCCCCGGCAGCCCGCACTGGGAGTGACTCGGGGAAGACTCTCGAAGGGCTCCTAGGAGATCTCGGGTGCTGCAGACAGAAGACGGATCCTCCCCACACTCAGAATTCCGGAACACGGCTGACTGTGTGGGGGAGGTTTAGGGCCGCCCTCCACGAAGCTTCCTGGTGTCACAGGTGTTCCATCGCAAGGGGAAGTCCGCTAATTACCTCCCCTGTCCATGGGGAGGCACTAGATGCTACCTGCGTTTCCAGCCCAACCCCCGCATTTCCCCGGCAGCCCGTACTGGGAGGGACTCGGGGAAGACTCTCGAAGGGCTCCTAGGAGATCTCGGGTGCTGCAGACAGAAGACGGAACCTCCCCACACTCAGAATTTCGGAACAAGGGTGACTGTGTGGGTGAGGTTTATGGCCGCCCTCCACGCAGCTTCCTGGTGTCACAGGTGTTCCCTCGCAAGGGGAAGTCCGCTAATTACCTCCCCTGACCATGGGGAGGCACTAGATGCTACCTGCGTTTCCAGCCCAACCCCCGCATTTCCCCGGCAGCCCGCACTGGGAGGGATTCGGGGAAGACTCTGGAAGGGCTCCTAGGAGATCCCGGGTGCTGCAGACAGAAGATGGAACCTCCCCATACTCAGAATTCCGGAGCAAGTGTGACTGTTTGGGTGAGGTTTAGGGCCGCCCTCCACGCAGCTTCCTGGTGTCACAGGTGTTCCCTCGCAAGGGGAAGTCCGCTACTTACCTCCCCTGTCCATGGGGAGGCACTAGATGCTACCTGCGTTTCCAGCCCAACCCCCGCATTTCCCCGGCAGCCCGTACTGGGAGGGACTCGGGGAAGACTCTCGAAGGGCTCCTAGGAGATCTCGGGTGCTGCAGACAGAAGACGGAACCTCCCCACACTCAGAATTTCGGAACAAGTGTGACTGTGTGGGTGAGGTTTATGGCCGCCCTCCACGCAGCTTCCTGGTGTCACAGGTGTTCCCTCGCAAAGGGAAGTCCGCTAATTACCTCCTCTGACCATGGGGAGGCACTAGATGCTACCTGCGTTTCCAGCCCAACCCCCGGATTTCCCCGGCAGCCCGCACTGGGAGGGATTCGGGGAAGACTCTCGAAGGACTCCTAGGAGATCCCGGGTGCTGCAGACAGAAAACGGAACCTCCCCATACTCAGAATTCCGGAGCAAGTGTGACTGTTTGGGTGAGGTTTAGAGCCGCCCTCCACGCAGCTTCCTGGTGTCACAGGTGTTCCCTGGCAAGGGGAAGTCCGCTAATTACCTCCCCTGACCATGGGGAGGCACTAGATGCTACCTGCGTTTCCAGCCCAACCCCCGCATTTCCCCGGCAGCCCGTACTGGGAGGGACTCGGGGATGACTCTCGAAGGGCTCCTAGGAGATCTCGGGTGCTGCAGACAGAAGACGGAACCTCCCCACACTCAGAATTCCGGAACACGGCTGACTGTGTGGGTGAGGTTCAGGGCCGCCCTCCACGCAGCTTCCTGGTGTCACAGGTGTTCCCTCGCAAGGGGAAGTCCGCTAATTACCTCCCCTGTCCATGGGGAGTCGTAGATGCTACCTGCGTTTCCAGTGCAACCCCCGCCTTTCCCCGGCAGCCCGCACTGGGAGGGACTCGGGGAAGACTCTCGAAGGGCTCCTATGTGATCCCGGGTGCTGCAGACAGAAGACGGAACCTCCCCACACTCAGAATTCCGGAACAATGGTGACTGTTTGGGTGAGGTTTAGGGCCGCCCTCCACGCAGCTTCCTGGTGTCACAGGTGTTCCCTCGCAAGGGGAAGTCCGCTAATTACCTCCCCTGTCCATGGGGATGCGTAGATGCTACCTGCGTTTCCAGCCGAACCCCCGCCTTTCCCCGGCAGCCCGCACTGGGAGTGACTCGGCGAAGACTCTCGAAGGGCTCCTAGGAGATCTCGGGTGCTGCAGACAGAAGACGGATCCTCCCCACACTCAGAATTCCGGAACACGGCTGACTGTGTGGGGGAGGTTTAGGGCCGCCCTCCACGAAGCTTCCTGGTGTCACAGGTGTTCCATCGCAAGGGGAAGTCCGCTAATTACCTCCCCTGTCCATGGGGAGGCACTAGATGCTACCTGCTTTTCCAGCCCAACCCCCTTGCATTTCCCCGGCAGCCCGTACTGGGAGGGACTCGGGGAAGACTCTCGAAGGGCTCCTAGGAGATCTCGGGTGCTGCAGACAGAAGACGGAACCTCCCCACACTCAGAATTTCGGAACAAGGGTGACTGTGTGGGTGAGGTTTATGGCCGCCCTCCACGCAGCTTCCTGGTGTCACAGGTGTTCCCTCGCAAGGGGAAGTCCGCTAATTACCTCCCCTGACCATGGGGAGGCACTAGATGCTACCTGCGTTTCCAGCCCAACCCCCGCATTTCCCCGGCAGCCCGCACTGGGAGGGATTCGGGGAAGACTCTCGAAGGGCTCCTAGGAGATCCCGGGTGCTGCAGACAGAAGATGGAACCTCCCCATACTCAGAATTCCGGAGCAAGTGTGACTGTTTGGGTGAGGTTTAGGGCCGCCCTCCACGCAGCTTCCTGGTGTCACAGGTGTTCCCTCGCAAGGGGAAGTCCGCTACTTACCTCCCCTGTCCATGGGGAGGCACTAGATGCTACCTGCGTTTCCAGCCCAACCCCCGCATTTCCCCGGCAGCCCGTACTGGGAGGGACTCGGGGAAGACTCTCGAAGGGCTCCTAGGAGATCTCGGGTGCTGCAGACAGAAGACGGAACCTCCCCACACTCAGAATTTCGGAACAAGTGTGACTGTGTGGGTGAGGTTTATGGCCGCCCTCCACGCAGCTTCCTGGTGTCACAGGTGTTCCCTCGCAAAGGGAAGTCCGCTAATTACCTCCTCTGACCATGGGGAGGCACTAGATGCTACCTGCGTTTCCAGCCCAACCCCCGGCTTTCCCCGGCAGCCCGCACTGGGAGGGATTCGGGGAAGACTCTCGAAGGACTCCTAGGAGATCCCGGGTGCTGCAGACAGAAAACGGAACCTCCCCATACTCAGAATTCCGGAGCAAGTGTGACTGTTTGGGTGAGGTTTAGAGCCGCCCTCCACGCAGCTTCCTGGTGTCACAGGTGTTCCCTGGCAAGGGGAAGTCCGCTAATTACCTCCCCTGACCATGGGGAGGCACTAGATGCTACCTGCGTTTCCAGCCCAACCCCCGCATTTCCCCGGCAGCCCGTACTGGGAGGGACTCGGGGATGACTCTCGAAGGGCTCCTAGGAGATCTCGGGTGCTGCAGACAGAAGACGGAACCTCCCCACACTCAGAATTCCGGAACACGGCTGACTGTGTGGGTGAGGTTCAGGGCCGCCCTCCACGCAGCTTCCTGGTGTCACAGGTGTTCCCTCGCAAGGGGAAGTCCGCTAATTACCTCCCCTGTCCATGGGGAGTCGTAGATGCTACCTGCGTTTCCAGTGCAACCCCCGACTTTCCCCGGCAGCCCGCACTGGGAGGGACTCGGGGAAGACTCTCGAAGGGCTCCTATGTGATCCTGGGTGCTGCAGACAGAAGACGGAACCTCCCCACACTCAGAATTCCGGAACAATGGTGACTGTTTGGGTGAGGTTTAGGGCCGCCCTCCACGCAGCTTCCTGGTGTCACAGGTGTTCCCTCGCAAGGGGAAGTCCGCTAATTACCTCCCCTGTCCATGGGGATGCGTAGATGCTACCTGCGTTTCCAGCCGAACCCCCGCCTTTCCCCGGCAGCCCGCACTGGGAGTGACTCGGGGAAGACTCTCGAAGGGCTCCTAGGAGATCTCGGGTGCTGCAGACAGAAGACGGAACCTCCCAACACTCAGAATTCCGGAAAAAGGGTGACTGTTTGGGTGAGGTTTAGGGCCGCCCACCACGCAGCTTCCTGGTGTCACAGGTGTTCCCTCGCAAGGGGAAGTCCGCTACTTACCTCCCCTGTCCATGGGGAGGCACTAGATGCTACCTGCGTTTCCAGCCCAACCCCCGCATTTCCCCGGGAGCCCGTACTGGGAGGGACTCGGGGAAGACTCTCGAAGGGCTCCTAGATCTCGGGTGCTGCAGACAGAAGACGGAACCTCCCCACACTCAGAATTCCGGAACACGGCTGATTGTGTGGGGGAGGTTCGGGGCCGCCCTCCACGCAGCTTCCTGTTGTCACAGGTGTTCCCTCGCAAGGGGAAGTCCGCTAATTACCTCCCCTGTCCATGGGGAGGCACTAGATGCTACCTGCGTTTCCAGCCCAACCCCCGCATTTCCCCGGCAGCCCGTACTGGGAGGGACTCGGGGAAGACTCTCGAAGGGCTCCTAGGAGATCTCGGGTGCTGCAGACAGAAGACGGATCCTCCCCACACTCAGAATTCCGGAACACGGCTGACTGTGTGGGGGAGGTTTAGGGCCGCCCTCCACGAAGCTTCCTGGTGTCACAGGTGTTCCCTCGCAAGGGGAAGTCCGCTAATTACCTCCCCTGACCATGGGGAGGCACTAGATGCTACCTGCGTTTCCAGCCCAAACCCCGCCTTTCCCCGGCAGCCCGCACTGGGAGGGATTCGGGGAAGACTCTCGAAGGGCTCCTAGGAGATCCCGGGTGCTGCAGACAGAAGACGGAACCTCCCCATACTCAGAATTCCGGAGCAAGTGTGACTGTTTGGGTGAGATTTAGGACCGCCCTCCACGCAGCTTCCTGGTGTCACAAGTGTTCCCTGGCAAGGTGAAGTCCGCTAATTACCTCCCCTGACCATGGGGAGGCACTAGATGCTACCTGCGTTTCCAGCCCAACCCCCGCATTTCCCCGGCAGCCCGTACTGGGAGGGAATCGGGGATGACTCTCGAAGGGCTCCTAGGAGATCTCGGGTGCTGCAGACAGAAGACGGAACCTCCCCACACTCAGAATTCCGGAACAAGTGTGACTGTGTGGGTGAAGTTCAGGGCCGCCCTCCACGCAGCTTCCTGGTGTCACAGGTGTTCCCTCGCAAGGGGAAGTCCGCTAATTACCTCCCCTGTCCATGGGGAGGCGTAGATGCTACCTGCGTTTCCAGCCCAACCCCCGCCTTTCCCCGGCAGCCCGCACTGGGAGGGACTCGGGGAAGACTCTCGAAGGGCTCCTATGTGATCCCGGGTGCTGCAGACAGAAGACGGAACCTCCCCACACTCAGAATTCCGGAACAATGGTGACTGTTTGGGTGAGGTTTAGGGCCGCCCTCCACGCAGCTTCCTGGTGTCACAGGTGTTCCCTCGCACGGGGAAGTCCGCTACTTACCTCCCCTGTCCATGGGGAGGCACTAGATGCTACCTGCGTTTCCAGCCCAACCCCCGCATTTCCCCGGCACCCGTACTGGGAGGGAATCGGGGAAGACTCTCGAAGGGCTCCTAGGAGATCTCGGGTGCTGCAGACAGAAGACGGAACCTCCCCACACTCAGAATTCCGGAACACGGCTGACTGTGTGGGGGAGGTTCGGGGCCGCCCTCCACGCAGCTTCCTGGTGTCACAGGTGTTCCCTCGCAAGGGGAAGTCCGCTAATTACCTCCCCTGTCCATGGGGAGGCACTAGATGCTACCTGCGTTTCCAGCCCAACCCCCGCATTTCCCAGGCAGCCTGTACAGGGAGGGACTCGGTCAAGACTCTTGAAGGGCTCCTAGGAGATCTCTTGTGCTGCAGACAGAAGACGGAACCTCCCCACACTCAGAATTCCGGAACACGGCTGACTGTGTGGGGGAGGTTCGGGGCCGCTCTCCACGCAGCTTCCTGGTGTCACAGGTGTTCCCTCGCAAGGGGAAGTCCGCTAGTTACCTCCCCTGTCCATGGGGAGGCACTAGATGCTACCTGCGTTTCCAGCCCATCCCAAGCATTTCCCCGGCAGCCCGCACTGGGAGGGACTCGGGGAAGACTCTCGAAGGGCTCCTAGGAGATCTCGGGTGCTGCAGACAGAAGACGGAACCTCCCCACACTCAGAATTCCGGAACACGGCTGACTGTGTGGGGGAGGTTCGGGGCCGCCCTCTACGCAGCTTCCTGGTGTCATAGGTGTTCCCTCGCAAGGGGAAGTCCGCTACTTACCTCCCCTATCCATGGGGAGGCACTAGATGCTACCTGCGTTTCCAGCCCAACCCCCGCATTTCCCCGGCAGCCCGTACTGGGAGGGACTCGGGGAAGACTCTCGAAGGGCTCCTAGGAGTTCTCGGGTGCTGCAGACAGAAGACGGAACCTCCCCACACTCAGAATTCCGGAACACGGCTGACTGTGTGGGGGAGGTTCGGGGCCGCCCTCCACGCAGCTTCCTGTTGTCACAGGTGTTCCCTCGCAAGGGGAAGTCCGCTAATTACCTCCCCTGTCCATGGGGAGGCACTAGATGCTACCTGCTTTTCCAGCCCAACCCCCGCATTTCCCCGGCAGCCCGTACTGGGAGGGACTCGGGGAAGACTCTCGAAGGGCTCCTAGGAGATATCGGGTGCTGCAGACAGAAGACGGAACCTCCCCACACTCAGAATTCCGGAACACGGCTGACTGTTTGGGGGAGGTTCGGGGCCGCCCTCCACGCAGGTTCCTGGTGTCACAGGTGTTCCCTCGCAAGGGGAAGTCCGCTAATTACCTCCCCTGTCCATGGGGAGGCACTAGATGCTACCTGCGTTTCCAGCCCAACCCCCGCATTTCCCCGGCAGCCAGTACTGGGAGGGACTCGGGGAAGACTATCGAAGGGCTCCTAGGGGATCTCGGGTGCTGCAGACAGAAGACGGAACCTCCCCACACTCAGAATTCTGGAAGAAGTGTGACTGTGTGGGTGAGGTTCAGGGCCGCCCTCCACGCAGATTCCTGGTGTCACAGGTGTTCCCTCGCAAGGGGAAGTCTGCTAATTACCTCCCCTGTCCATGGGGATGCGTAGATGCTACCTGCGTTTCCAGCCCAACTCCCGCCTTTCCCCGGCAGCCCGCACTGGGAGTGACTCGGGGAAGAATCTCGAAGGGCTCCTAGGAGATCTCGGGTGCTGCAGACAGAAGACGGAACCTCCCCACACTCAGAATTCCGGAAAAAGGGTGACTGTTTGGGTGAGGTTTAGGGCCGCCCTCCACGCAGCTTCCTGGTGTCACAGGTGTTCCCTCGCAAGGGGAAGTCCGCTACTTACCTCCCCTGTCCATGGGGAGGCACTAGATGCTACCTGCGTTTCCAGCCCAACCCCCGCATTTCCCCGGCAGCCCGTACTGGGAGGGACTCGGGGAAGACTCTCGAAGGGCTCCTATGTGATCCCGGGTGCTGCAGACAGAAGACGGAACCTCCCCACACTCAGAATTCCGGAACAATGGTGACTGTTTGGGTGAGGTTTAGGGCCGCCCTCCACGCAGCTTCCTGGTGTCACAGGTGTTCCCTCGCACGGGGAAGTCCGCTACTTACCTCCCCTGTCCATGTGGAGGCACTAGATGCTACCTGCGTTTCCAGCCCAACCCCCGCATTTCCCCGGCACCCGTACTGGGAGGGACTCGGGGAAGACTCTCGAAGGGCTCCTAGGAGATCTCGGGTGCTGCAGACAGAAGACGGAACCTCCCCACACTCAGAATTCCGGAACACGGCTGACTGTGTGGGGGAGGTTCGGGGCCGTCCTCCACGTAGCTTCCTGGTGTCACAGGTGTTCCCTCGCAAGGGGAAGTCCGCTAATTACCTCCCCTGTCCATGGGGAGGCACTAGATGCTACCTGCGTTTCCAGCCCAACCCCCGCATTTCCCAGGCAGCCTGTACAGGGAGGGACTCGGTCAAGACTCTTGAAGGGCTCCTAGGAGATCTCGGGTGCTGCAGACAGAAGACGGAACCTCCCCACACTCAGAATTCCGGAACACGGCTGACTGTGTGGGGGAGGTTCGGGGCCGCTCTCCACGCAGCTTCCTGGTGTCACAGGTGTTCCCTCGCAAGGGGAAGTCCGCTAGTTACCTCCCCTGTCCATGGGGAGGCACTAGATGCTACCTGCGTTTCCAGCCCATCCCAAGCATTTCCCCGGCAGCCCGCACTGGGAGGGACTCGGGGAAGACTCTCGAAGGGCTCCTAGGAGATCTCGGGTGCTGCAGACAGAAGACGGAACCTCCCCACACTCAGAATTCCGGAACACGGCTGACTGTGTGGGGGAGGTTCGGGGCCGCCCTCTACGCAGCTTCCTGGTGTCATAGGTGTTCCCTCGCAAGGGGAAGTCCGCTACTTACCTCCCCTATCCATGGGGAGGCACTAGATGCTACCTGCGTTTCCAGCCCAACCCCCGCATTTCCCCGGCAGCCCGAACTGGGAGGGACTCGGGGAAGACTCTCGAAGGGCTCCTAGGAGTTCTCGGGTGCTGCAGACAGAAGACGGAACCTCCCCACACTCAGAATTCCGGAACACGGCTGACTGTGTGGGGGAGGTTCGGGGCCGCCCTCCACGCAGCTTCCTGTTGTCACAGGTGTTCCCTCGCAAGGGGAAGTCCGCTAATTACCTCCCCTGTCCATGGGGAGGCACTAGATGCTACCTGCTTTTCCAGCCCAACCCCCGCATTTCCCCGGCAGCCCGTACTGGGAGGGACTCGGGGAAGACTCTCGAAGGGCTCCTAGGAGATATCGGGTGCTGCAGACAGAAGACGGAACCTCCCCACACTCAGAATTCCGGAACACGGCTGACTGTTTGGGAGAGGTTCGGGGCCGCCCTCCACGCAGGTTCCTGGTGTCACAGGTGTTCCCTCGCAAGGGGAAGTCCGCTAATTACCTCCCCTGTCCATGGGGAGGCACTAGATGCTACCTGCGTTTCCAGCCCAACCCCCGCATTTCCCCGGCAGCCAGTACTGGGAGGGACTCGGGGAAGACTATCGAAGGGCTCCTAGGGGATCTCGGGTGCTGCAGACAGAAGACGGAACCTCCCCACACTCAGAATTCTGGAAGAAGTGTGACTGTGTGGGTGAGGTTCAGGGCCGCCCTCCACGCAGATTCCTGGTGTCACAGGTGTTCCCTCGCAAGGGGAAGTCTGCTAATTACCTCCCCTGTCCATGGGGATGCGTAGATGCTACCTGCGTTTCCAGCCCAACTCCCGCCTTTCCCCGGCAGCCCGCACTGGGAGTGACTCGGGGAAGAATCTCGAAGGGCTCCTAGGAGATCTCGGGTGCTGCAGACAGAAGACGGAACCTCCCCACACTCAGAATTCCGGAAAAAGGGTGACTGTTTGGGTGAGGTTTAGGGCCGCCCTCCACGCAGCTTCCTGGTGTCACAGGTGTTCCCTCGCAAGGGGAAGTCCGCTACTTACCTCCCCTGTCCATGGGGAGGCACTAGATGCTACCTGCGTTTCCAGCCCAACCCCAGCATTTCCCCGGCAGCCCCTACTGGGAGGGACTCGGGCAAGACTCTCGAAGGGCTCCTAGGAGATCTCGGGTGCTGCAGACAGAAGACGGAACCTCCCCACACTCAGAATTCCGGAACACGGCTGACTGTGTGGGGGAGGTTCGGGGCCGCCCTCCACGCAGCTTCCTGTTGTCTCAGGTGATCCCTCGCTAGGGGAAGTCCGCTACTTACCTCCCCTGTCCATGGGGAGGCACTGGATGCTACCTGCGTTTCCAGCCCAACCACCGCATTTCCCAGGCAGCCCGTACTGGGAGGGACTCGGGGAAGACTCTCGAAGGGCTCCTAGGAGATCTCGGGTGCTGCAGACAGAAGACGGAACCTCCCCACACTCAGAATTCCGGAACACGGCTGACTGTGTGGGGGAGGTTCGGGGCCGCCCTCCACGCAGCTTCCTGGTGTCACAGGTGTTCCCTCGCAAGGGGAAGTCCACTAATTACCTCCCCTGTCCATGGGGAGGCACTAGATGCTACCTGCGTTTCCAGCCCAACCCCCGCATTTCCCCGGCAGCCAGTACTGGGAGGGACTCGGGGAAGACTCTCGAAGGGCTCCTAGGGGATCTCGGGTGCTGCAGACAGAAGACGGATCCTCCCCACACTCAGAATTCTGGAAGAAGGGTGACTGTGTGGGTGAGATTCAGGGCCGCCCTCCACGCAGATTCCTGGTGTCACAGGTGTTCCCTCGCAAGGGGAAGTCCGCTAATTACCTCCCCAGTCCATGGGGATGCGTAGATGCTACCTGCGTTTCCAGCCCAACCCCCGCCTTTCCCCGGCAGCCCGTACTGGGAGGGACTCGGGGAAGACTCTCGAAGGGCTCCTAGGAGATCTCGGGTGCTGCAGACAGAAGACGGAACCTCCCCACACTCAGAATTCCGGAACACGGCTGACTGTGTGGGGGAGGTTCGGGGCCGCCCTCCACGCAGCTTCCTGTTGTCACAGGTGTTCCCTCGCAAGGGGAAGTCCGCTAATTACCTCCCCTGTCCATGGGGAGGCACTAGATGCTACCTGCGTTTCCAGCCCAACCCCCGCATTTCCCCGGCAGCCCGTACTGGGAGGGACTCGGGGAAGACACTCGAAGGGCTGCTAGGAGATCTCGGGTGCTGCAGACAGAAGACGGAACCTCCCCACACTCAGAATTCCGGAACACGGCTGACTGTGTGGGGGAGGTTCGGGGCCGCCCTCCACGCAGCTTCCTGGTGTCACAGGTGTTCCCTCGCAAGGGGAAGTCCGCTACTTACCTCCCCTGTCCATGGGGAGGCACTAGATGCTACCTGCGTTTCCAGCCAAACCCCCGCATTTCCCCGGCAGCCCGTACTGGGAGGGACTCCGGGAAGACTCTCGAAGGGCTCCTAGGAGATCTCGGGTGCTGCAGACAGAAGACGGAACCTCCCCACACTCAGAATTCCGGAACACGGCTGACTGTGTGGGGGAGGTTCGGGGCCGCCCTCCACGCAGCTTCCTGTTGTCACAGGTGTTCCCTCGCAAGGGGAAGTCCGCTAATTACCTCCCCTGTCCATGGGGAGGCACTAGATGCTACCTGCGTTTCCAGCCCAACCCCCGCATTTCCCCGGCACCCGTACTGGGAGGGACTCGGGGAAGACTCTCGAAGGGCTCCTAGGAGATCTCGGGTGCTGCAGACAGAAGACGGAACCTCCCCACACTCAGAATTCCGGAACACGGCTGACTGTTTGGGGGAGGTTCGGGGCCGACCTCCACGCAGCTTCCTGGTGTCACAGGTGTTCCCTCGCAAGGGGAAGTCCGCTAATTACCTCCCCTGTCCGTGGGGAGGCACTAGATGCTACCTGCGTTTCCAGCCCAACCCCCGCATTTCCCCGGCAGCCAGTACTGGGAGGGACTAGGGGAAGACTCTCGAAGGGTCCTAGGGGATCTCGGGTGCTGCAGACAGAACACGGAACCTCCCCACACTCAGAATTCTGGAAGAAGGGTGACTGTGTGGGTGAGGTTCAGGGCCGCCCTCCACGCAGATTCCTGGTGTCACAGGTGTTCCCTCGCAAGGGGAATTCCGCTAATTACCTCCCCTGTCCATGGTGATGCGTAGATGCTACCTGCGTTTCCAGCCCAACCCCCGGCTTTCCCCGGCAGCCCGCACTGGGAGTGACTCGGGGAAGAATCTCGAAGGGCTCCTAGGAGATCTCGGGTGCTGCAGACAGAAGACGGAACCTCCCCACACTCAGAATTCCGGAACACGGCTGACTGTGTGGGGGAGGTTTAGGGCCGCCCTCCACGCAGCTTCCTGGTGTCACAGGTGTTCCCTCGCAAGGGGAAGTCCGCTAATTACCTCCCCTGTCCATGGGGAGGCACTAGATGCTACCTGCGTTTCCAGCCCAACCCCCGCATTTCCCCGGCAGTCCGTACTGGGAGGGACTCGGGGAAGACTCTCGAAGGGCTCCTAGGAGATCTCGGGTGCTGCAGACAGAAGACGGAACCTCCCCACACTCAGAATTCCGGAACAAGGGTGACTGTGTGGGTGAGGTTTAGGGCCGCCCTCCACGCAGCTTCCTGGTGTCACAGGTGTTCCCTCGCAAGGGGAAGTCCGCTAATTACCTCCCCTGACCATGTGGAGGCACTAGATGCTACCTGCGTTTCCAGCCCAATCCCCGCCTTTTCCCGGCAGCCCGCACTGGGAGGGATTCGGGGAAGGCTCTCGAAGGGCTCCTAGGAGATCCCGGGTGCTGCAGACAGAAGACGGATCCTCCCCACACTCAGAATTCCGGAACAAGTGTGACTGTTTGGGTGAGGTTTAGGGCCGCCCTCCACGCAGCTTCTTGGTGTCACAGGTGTTCCCTGGCAAGGGGAAGTCCGCTACTTACATCACCTGACCATGGGGAGGCACTAGATGCTACCTGCGTTTCCAGCCCAACCCCCGCATTTCCCCGGCAGCCCGTACTGGGAGGTACTCGGGGAAGACTCTCGAAGGGCTCCTAGGAGATCTCGGGTGCTGCAGACAGAAGACGGAACCTCCCCACACTCAGAATTCCGGAACACGGCTGACTGTTTGGGGGAGGTTCGGGGCCGAACTCCACGCAGCTTCCTGGTGTCACAGGTGTTCCCTCGCAAGGGGAAGTCCGCTAATTACCTCCCCTGTCCGTGGGGAGGCACTAGATGCTACCTGCGTTTCCAGCCCAACCCCCGCATTTCCCCGGCAGCCAGTACTGGGAGGGACTCGGGGAAGACTCTCGAAGGGCTCCTAGGGGATCTCGGGTGCTGCAGACAGAACACGGAACCTCCCCACACTCAGAATTCCGGAACAATGGTGACTGTTTGGGTGAGGTTTAGGGCCGCCCTCCACGAAGCTTCCTGGTGTCACAGGTGTTCCCTCGCAAGGGGAAGTCCGCTAATTACCTCCCCTGTCCTTGGGGAGGCACTAGATGCTACCTGCGTTTCCAGCCCAACCCCCGCATTTCCCCGGCACCCGTACTGGGAGGGACTCGGGGAAGACTCTCGAAGGGCTCCTAGGAGATCTCGGGTGCTGCAGACAGAAGACGGAACCTCCCCACACTCAGAATTCCGGAACACGGCTGACTCTGAGGGGGAGGTTCGGGGCCGCACTCCACGCAGCTTCCTGGTGTCACAGGTGTTCCCTCGCAAGGGGAAATCTGCTAATTACCTCCCCTGTCCATGGGGAGGCACTAGATGCTACCTGCGTTTGCAGCCCAACCCCTGCTTTTCCCCGGCTGCCCCCAGTGAGAGGGACTCGGGGAAGACCCTCGAGGGGCTCCTAGGAGATCCCGGGTGCTGCAGACAGAAGACGGAACCTCCCCACACTCAGAATTCCGGAACACGGCTGACTGTGTGGACGAGGTTCGGGGCCGCCCTCCACGCAGCTGCCTGGTGTCACAGGTGTTCCCTGGCAGGCGGAAATCCGCTAATTACCTCCCCTGTCCAGGGGGAGGCACTAGATGCTACCTGCGTTTCCAGCACAACCGCCGCTTTTCCCCGGCAGCCCGCAGTGTGAGGGACTCGGGGAAGACTCTCGAAGGGCTCCTAGGAGATCCCGGGTGCTGCAGACCGAAGACGGAACCTCCCCACACTCAGAATTCCGGAACACGGCTGACTGTGTGGGGGAGGTTCGGGGCCGCCCTCCACGCAGCTTCCTGGTGTCACAGGTGTTCCCTCGCAATGGGAAGTCCGCTACTTACCTCCCCTGTCCATGGGGAGGCACTAGATGCTACCTGCGTTTCCAGCCCAACCCCCGCATTTCACCGGCAGCCCGTACTGGGAGGGACTCGGGGAAGACTCTCGAAGGGCTCCTAGGAGATCTCGGGTGCTGCAGACAGAAGACGGAACCTCCCCACACTCAGAATTCCGGAACAAGGATGACTGTGTGGGTGAGGTTTAGGGCCGCCCTCCACGCAGCTTCCTGGTGTCACAGGTGTTCCCTCGCAAGGGGAAGTCCGCTAATTACCTCCCCTGACCATGGGGAGGCACTAGATGCTACCTGCGTTTCCAGCCCAACCCCCGCCTTTCCCCGGCAGCCCGCACTGGGAGGGATTCGGGGAAGACTCTCGAAGGGCTCCTAGGAGATCCCGTGTGCTGCAGACAGAAGACGGAACCTCCCCACACTCAGAATTCCGGAACAAGTGTGACTGTTTGGGTGAGGTTTAGGGCCGCCCTCCATGCAGCTTCCTGGTGTCACAGGTGTTTCCTCGCAAGGGGAAGTCCGCTACTTACCTCCCCTGACCATGGGGAGGCACTAGATGCTACCTGCGTTTCCAACCCAACCCCCGCATTTCCCCGGCAGCCCGCACTGGGAGGGACTCGGGGAAGACTCTCGAAGGGCTCCTAGGAGATTTCGGTTGCTGCAGACAGAAGACGGAACCTCCCCACACTCAGAATTCCGGAACACGGCTGACTGTGTGGGTGAGGTTCAGGGCCGCCCTCCACGCAGCTTCCTGGTGTCACAGGTGTTCCCTCGCAAGTGGAAGTCCGCTAATTACCTCCCCTGTCCATGGGGAGGCGTAGATGCTACCTGCGTTTCCAGCCCAACCCCCGCCTTTCCCCGGCAGCCCGCACTGGGAGGGACTCGGGGAAGAATCTCGAAGGGCTCCAAGGAGATCCCGGGTGCTGCAGACAGAAGACGGAACCTCCCCACACTCAGAATTCCGGAACAAGCGTGACTGCTTGGGTGAGGTTTAGGGCCGCCCTCCACGCAGCTTCCTGGTGTCACAGGTGTTCCCTCGCAAGGGGAATTCCGCTAATTACCTCCGCTGTCCTTGGGGAGGCACTACATGCTACCTGCGTTTCCAGCCCAACCCCCGCATTTCCCGGGCAGCCCGTACTGGGAGGGACTCGGGGAAGACTCTCGAAGGGCTCCTAGGAGATCTCGGGTGCTGCAGACAGAAGACGGAACCTCCCCACACTCAGAATTCCGGAACACGGCTGACTGTGTGGGGGAGGTTTAGGGCCGCCCTCCACGCAGCTTCCTGGTGTCACAGGTGTTCCCTCGCAAGGGGAAGTCCGCTAATTACCTCCCCTGTCCATGGGGAGGCACTAGATGCTTCCTGCGTTTCCAGCCCAACCCCCGCATTTCCCCGGCAGTCCGTACTGGGAGGGACTCGGGGAAGACTCTCGAAGGGCTCCTAGGAGATCTCGGGTGCTGCAGACAGAAGACGGAACCTCCCCACACTCAGAATTCCGGAACAAGGGTGACTGTGTGGGTGAGGTTTAGGGCCGCCCTCCACGCAGCTTCCTGGTGTCACAGGTGTTCCCTCGCAAGGGGAAGTCCGCTAAATACCTCCCCTGACCATGTGGAGGCACTATATGCTACCTGCGTTTCCAGCCCAACCCCCGCCTTTTCCCGGCATCCCGCACTGGGAGGGATTCGGGGAAGACTCTCGAAGGGCTCCTAGGAGATCCCGGGTGCTGAAGACAGAAGACGGAACCTCCCCACACTCAGAATTCCGGAACAAGGGTGACTGTGTGGGTGAGGTTTAGGGCCGCCCTCCACGCAGCTTCCTGGTGTCACAGGTGTTCCCTCGCAAGGGGAAGTCCGCTAATTACCTCCCCTGACCATGGGGAGGCACTAGATGCTACCTGCGTTTCCAGCCCAACCCCCGCCTTTCCCCGGCAGCCCGCACTGGGAGGGATTCGGGGAAGACTCTCGAAGGGCTCCTAGGAGATCTCGGGTGCTGCAGACAGAAGACGGAACCTCCCCACACTCAGAATTCCGGAACAAGTGTGACTGTGTGGGTGAGGTTCAGGGCCGCCCTCCACGCAGCTTCCTGGTGTCACAGGTGTTCCCTCGCAAGGGGAAGTCCGCTACTTACCTCCCCTGTCCATGGGGAGGCACTAGATGCTACCTGCGTTTCCAGCCCAACCCCCGCATTTCCCCGGCACCCGTACTGGGAGGGACTCGGGGAAGACTCTCGAAGGGCTCCTAGGAGATCTCGGGTGCTGCAGACAGAAGACGGAACCTCCCCACACTCAGAATTCCGGAACACGGCTGACTCTGAGGGGGAGGTTCGGGGCCGCCCTCCACGCAGCTTCCTGGTGTCACAGGTGTTCCCTCGCAAGGGGAAATCCGCTAATTACCTCCCCTGTCCATGGGGAGGCACTAGATGCTACCTGCGTTTCCAGCCCAACCCCCGCATTTCCCCCGCTGCCCCCAGTGAGAGGGACTCGGGGAAGAACCTCGAAGGGCTCCTAGGAGATCCCGGGTGCTGCAGACAGATGACGGAACCTCCCCACACTCAGAATTCCGGAACACGGCTGACTCTGAGGGGGAGGTTCGGGGCCGCACTCCACGCATCTTCCTGGTGTCACAGGTTTTCCCTCGCAAGGGGAAGTCCGCTAATTACCTCCCCTGTCCATGGGGAGGCACTAGATGCTACCTGAGTTTCCAGCCAAACCCCCGCCTTTCCCCGGCAGCCCGCACTGGGAAGGACTCGGGGAAGACTCTCGAAGGGCTCCTAGGAGATACCGGGTGCTGCAGAACGAAGACGGAACCTCCCCACACTCAGAATTCCGGAACACGGCTGACTGTGTGGGGGAGGTTCGGGGCCGCCCTCCAGGCAGCTTCCTGGTGTCACAGGTGTTCCCTCGCAAGGGGAAGTCCGCTAATTACCTCCGCTGTCCATGGGGAGGCACTAGATGCTACCTGCGTTTCCAGCCCAACCCCCGCATTTCCCCGGCAGCCCGTACTGGGAGGGACTCGGGGAAGACTCTCGAAGGGCTCCTAGGAGATCTCGGGTGCTGCAGACAGAAGACGGAACCTCCCCACACTCAGAATTCCGGAACAAGTGTGACTGTGTGGGTGAGGTTCAGGGCCGCCCTCCACGCATCTTCCTGGTGTCACAGGTGTTCCCTCGCAAGGGGAAGTCCGCTAATTACCTCCCCTGTCCATGGGGAGGCGTAGATTCTACCTGCGTTTCCAGCCCAACCCCCGCCTTTCCCCGGCAGCCCGTACTGGGAGGGACTCGGGGAAGACTCTCGAAGGGCTCCTAGGAGATCCCGGGTGCTGCAGATAGAAGACGGAACCTCCCCACACTCAGAATTCCGGAACAAGTGTGACTGTATGGGTGAGGTTTAGGGCCGCCCTCCACGCAGCTTCCTGGTGTCACAGGTGTTCCCTCGCAAGGGGAAGTCCGCTACTTACCTCCCCTGTCCATGGGGAGGCACTAGATGCTACCTGCGTTTCCAGCCCAACCCCGCATTTCCCCGGCAGCCCGTACTGGTAGGGACTCGGGGAAGAGTCTCGATGGGCTCCTAGGAGATCTCGGGTACTGCAGACAGAAGACGGAACCACCCCACACTCAGAATTCCAGAACACGGCTGACTGTGTGGGGGAGGTTCGGGGCCGCCCTCCACGCAGATACCTGGTGTCACAGGTGTTCCATCGCAAGTGGAAGTCCGCTAATTACCTCCCCTGTCCATGGGGAGGCACTAGATGCTACCTGCGTTTCCAGCCCAACCCCCGCATTTCCCCGGCAGCCCGTACTGGGAGGGACTCGGGGAAGACTCTCGCAGGGCTCCTAGGAGATCTCGGGTGCTGCAGACAGAAGACGGAACCTCCCCACACTCAGAATTCCGGAACAAGTGTGACTGTGTGGGTGAGGTTCAGGGCCGCCCTCCACGCAGCTTCCTGGTGTCACAGGTGTTCCCTCGCAAGGGGAAGTCCGCTAATTACCTCCCCTGTCCATGGGGAGGTGTAGACGCTACCTGCGTTTCCAGCACAACCCCCGCCTTTCCCCGGCAGCCCGCACTGGGAGGGACTCCGGGAGACTCTCGAAGGGCTCCTAGGAGATCCCGGGTGCTGCAGACAGAAGACGGAACCTCCCCACACTCAGAATTCCGGAACACGGCTGACTGTGTGGGGGAGGTTCGGGGCCGCCCTCCACGCAGCTGCCTGGTGTCACAGGTGTTCCCTCGCAAGGGGAAATCCGCTAAATACCTCCCCTGTCCATGGGGAGGCACAAGATGCTACCTGCGTTTCCAGCCCAACCCCCGCTTTTCCCCGGCTGCCCGCAGTGAGAGGGACTCGGGGAAGACTATCGAAGGGCTCCTAGGAGATCCCGGGTGCTGCAGACAGAAGACGGAACCTCCCCACACTCAGAATTCCGGAACACGGCTGACTGTGTGGGCGAGGTTCGGGGCCGCACTCCACGCAGTTGCCTGGTGTCACAGGTGTTCCCTGGCAGACGGAAATCCGCTAATAACCTCCCCTGTCCAGGGGGAGGCACTAGATGCTACCTGCGTTTCCAGCCCAACCGCCGCATTTCCCCGGCATCCCGCAGTGTGAGGGACTCGGGGAAGTCTCTCGAAGGGCTCCTAGGAGATCCCGGGTGCTGCAGACAGAAGACGGAACCTCCCCACACTCAGAATTCCGGAACAAGAGTGACTGTTTGGGTGAGGTTTAGGGACGCCCTCCACGCAGCTTCCTGGTGTCACAGGTGTTCCCTCGCAAGTGGAAGTCCGCTACTTACCTCCCCTGTCCATGGGGAGGCACTAGATACTACCTGCGTTTCCAGCCCAACCCCCGCATTTCCCCGGCAGCCCGTACTGTGAGGGACTCGGGGAAGACTCTCGAAGGGCTCCTAGGAGATCTCGGGTGCTGCAGACAGAAGACGGAACCTCCCCACACTCAGAATTCCAGAACACGGCTGACTGTGTGGGGGAGTTTCGGGGCCGCCCTCCACGCAGCTTCCTGGTGTCACAGGTGTTCCCTCGCAAGGGGAAGTCCGCTAATTACCTCCCCTGTCCATGGGGAGGCTCTAGATGCTACCTGCGTTTCCAGCCCAACCCCGCATTTCCCCGGGAGCCCGTACTGGGAGGGACTCGGGGAAGACTCTCGAAGGGCTCCTAGGAGATCTCGGGTGCTGCAGACAGAAGACGGAACCTCCCCACACTCAGAATTCCGGAACACGGCTGACTGTGTGGGGGAGGTTCGGGGCCGCCCTCCACGCAGCTTCCTGCTGTCACAGGTGTTCCCTCGCAAGGGGAAGTCCGCTAATTACCTCCCCTGTCCATGGGGGGGCGTAGATTCTACCTGAGTTTCCAGCCCAACCCCCGCATTTCCCCGGCAGCCCGTACTGGGAGGGACTCGGGGAAGACTCTCGAAGGGCTCCTAGGAGATCTCGGGTGCTGCAGACAGAAGACGGAACCTCCCCACACTCAGAATTCCGGAACACGGCTGACTGTGTGGCGGAGTTTCGGGGCCGCCCTCCACGCAGCTTCCTGGTGTCACAGGTGTTCCCTCGCAAGGGGAAGTCCGCTAATTACCTCCCCTGTCCATGGGGAGGCACTAGATGCTACCTGCGTTTCCAGCCCAACCCCCGCATTTCCCCGGCAGCCCGTACTGGGAGGGACTCGGGGAAGACTCTCGAAGGGCTCCTAGGAGATCTCGGGTGCTGCAGACGGAAGACGGAACCTCCCCACACTCAGAATTCCGGAACACGGCTGACTGTGTGGGGGAGGTTCGGGGCCGCCCTCCACGCAGCTTCCTGGTGTCACAGGTGTTCCCTCGCAAGGGGAAGTCCGCTAATTACCTCCCCTGTCCATGGGGAGGCACTAGATGCTACCTGGGTTTCCAGCCCAACCCCCGCATTTCCCCTGCAGCCCGTACTGGGAGGGACTCGGGGAAGATTCTCGAAGGGCTCCTCGGAGATCTCGGGTGCTGCAGACAGAAGACGGAACCTCCCCACACTCAGAATTCCGGAACACGGCTTACTGTGTGGGGGAGGTTCGGGGCCGCCCTCCACGCAGCTTCCTGGTGTCACAGGTGTTCCCTCGCAAGGGGAAGTCCGCTAATTACCTCCCCTGTCCATGGGGAGGCACTAGATGCTACCTGCGTTTCCAGACCATCCCCGCATTTCCCCGGCAGCCCGCACTGGGAGGGACTCGGGGAAGACTCTCGAAAGGCTCCTCGGAGATCTCGGGTGCTGCAGACAGAAGACGGAACCTCCCCACACTCAGAAATCCGGAACACGGCTGACTGTGTGGGTGAGGTTCAGGGCCGCACTCCACGCAGCTTCCTGGTGTCACAGGTGTTCCCTCGCAAGGGGAAGTCCGCTAATTACCTCCCCTGTCCATGGGGAGGCGTATATGCTACCTGCGTTTCCAGCCCAAACCCCGCCTTTCCCCGGCAGCCCGCACTGGGAGGGTCTCGGGGAAGACTCTCGAAGGGCTCCTAGGAGATCTCGGGTGCTGCAGACAGAAGACGGAACCTCCCCACACTCAGAATTCCGGAACACGGCTGACTGTGTGGGGGAGGTTCGGGGCCGCCCTCCACGCAGCTTCCTGGTGTCACAGGTGTTCCCTCGCAAGGGGAAGTCCGCTAATTACCTCCCCTGTCCATGGGGAAGCACTAGATGCTACCTGCGTTTCCAGCCCAACCGCCGCAATTCCCCGGCAGCCCGTACTGGGAGGGAGTCGGGGAAGGCTCTCGAAGGGCTTCTAGGAGATCTCGGGTGCTGCAGACAGAAGACGGAACCTCCCCACACTCAGAATTCCGGAACACGGCTGACTGTGTGGGGGAGGTTCGGGGCCGCCCTCCACGCAGCTTCCTGGTGTCACAGGTGTTCCCTCGCAAGGGGAAGTCCGCTAATTACCTCCCCTGTCCATGGGGAAGCACTAGATGCTACCTGCGTTTCCAGCCCAACCCCCGCATTTCCCCGGCAGCCCGTACTGGGAGGGACTCGGGGAAGACTCTCGAAGGGCTCCTAGGAGATCTCGGGTGCTGCAGACAGAAGACGGAACCTCCCCACACTCAGAATTCCGGAACACGGCTGACTGTGTGGGGGAGGTTCGGGGCTGCCCTCCACGCAGCTTCCTGGTGTCACAGGTGTTCCCTCGCAAGGGGAAGTCCGCTAATTACCTCCCCTGCCCATGGGGAGGCACTAGATGCTACCTGCGTTTCCAGCACAACCCCCGCATTTCCCCGGCAGCCCGTACTGGGAGGGACTCGGGGAAGACTCTCGAAGGGCTCCTCGGAGATCTCGGGTGCTGCAGACAGAAGACGGAACCTCCCCACACTCAGAATTCCGGAACACGGCTGACTGTGTGGGTGAGGTTCAGGGCCGCACTCCACGCAGCTTCCTGGTGTCACAGGTGTTCCCTCGCAAGGGGAAGTCCGCTAATTACCTCCCCTGTCCATGGGGAGGCACTAGATGCTACCTGCGTTTCCAGCCCAACCCCCGCATTTCCCCGGCAGCCCGTACTGGGAGGGACTCGGGGAAGGCTCTCGAAGGGCTTCTAGGAGATCTCGGGTGCTGCAGACAGAAGACGGAACCTCCCCACACTCAGAATTCCGGAACACGGCTGACTGTGTGGGGGAGGTTCGGGGCCGCCCTCCACGCAGCTTCCTGGTGTCACAGGTGTTCCCTCGCAAGGGGAAGTCCGCTAATTACCTCCCCTGTCCATGGGGAGGCACTAGATGCTACCTGCGTTTCCAGCCCAACCCCCGCATTTCCCCGGCAGCCCGTACTGGGAGGGACTCGGGAAGACTCTCGAAGGGCTCCTAGGAGATCTCGGGTGCTGCAGACAGAAGACGGAACCTCCCCACACTCAGAATTCCGGAACACGGCTGACTGTGTGGGGGAGGTTCGGGGCTGCCCTCCACGCAGCTTCCTGGTGTCACAGGTGTTCCCTCGCAAGGGGAAGTCCGCTAATTACCTCCCCTGTCCATGGGGAGGCACTAGATGCTACCTGCGTTTCCAGCCCAACCCCCGCATTTCCCCGGCAGCCCGTACTGGGAGGGACTCGGGGAAGACTCTCGAAGGGCTCCTCGGAGATCTCGGGTGCTGCAGACAGAAGACGGAACCTCCCCACACTCAGAATTCCGGAACACGGCTGACTGTGTGGGTGAGGTTCAGGGCCGCACTCCACGCAGCTTCCTGGTGTCACAGGTGTTCCCTCGCAAGGGGAAGTCCGCTAATTACCTCCCCTGTCCATGGGGAGGCGTAGATGCTACCTGCGTTTCCAGACCAACCCCCGCATTTCCCCGGCAGCCCGTACTTGGAGGGACTCGGGGAAGACTCTCGAAGGGCTCCTAGGAGATCTCGGGTGCTGCAGACAGAAGACGGAACCTCCCCACTCTCAGAATTCCGGAACACGGCTGACTGTGTGGGGGAGGTTCGGGGCCGCCCTCCACGCAGCTTCCTGGTGTCACAGGTGTTCCCTCGCAAGGGGAAGTCCGCTAATTACCTCCCCTGTCCATGGGGAGGCACTAGATGCTACCTGCGTTTCCAGCCCAACCCCCGCATTTCCCCGGCAGCCCGTACTGGGAGGGACTCGGGGAAGACTCTCGAAGGGCTCCTAGGAGATCTCGGGTGCTGCAGACAGAAGACGGAACCTCCCCACACTCAGAATTCCGGAACACGGCTGACTGTGTGGGGGACGTTCGGGGCCGCACTCCACGCAGCTTCCTGGTGTCACAGGTGTTCCCTCGCAAGGGGAAGTCCGCTAATTACCTCCCCTGTCCATGGGGAGGCACTAGATGCTACCTGCGTTTCCAGCCCAACCCCCGCATTTCCCCGGCAGCCCGTACTGGGAGGTACTCGGGGAAGACTCTCGAAGGGCTCCTAGGAGATCTCGGGTGCTGCAGACAGAAGACGGAACCTCCCCACACTCAGAATTCCGGAACACGGCTGACTGTGTGGGGGAGGTTCGGGGCCGCCCTCCACGCAGCTTCCTGGTGTCACAGGTGTTCCCTCGCAAGGGGAAGTCCGCTAATTACCTCCCCTGTCCATGGGGAGGCACTAGATGCTACCTGCGTTTCCAGCCCAACCCCCGCATTTCCCCGGCAGCCCGTACTGGGAGGGACTCGGGGAAGACTCTCGAAGGGCTCCTAGGAGATCTCGGGTGCTGCAGACAGAAGACGGAACCTCCCCACACTCAGAATTCCGGAACACGGCTGACTGTGTGGGGGAGGTTCGGGGCCGCCCTCCACGCAGCTTCCTGGTGTCACAGGTGTTCCCTCGCAAGGGGAAGTCCGCTAATTACCTCCCCTGTCCATGGGGAGGCACTAGATGCTACCTGCGTTTCCAGCCCAACCCCCGCATTTCCCCGGCAGCCCGTACTGGGAGGGACTCGGGGAAGACTCTCGAAGGGCTCCTCGGAGATCTCGGGTGCTGCAGACAGAAGACGGAACCTCCCCACACTCAGAATTCCGGAACACGGCTGAGTGTGTGGGTGAGGTTCAGGGCCGAACTCCACGCAGCTTCCTGGTGTCACAGGTGTTCCCTCGCAAGGGGAAGTCCGCTAATTACCTCCCCTGTCCATGGGGAAGCACTAGATGCTACCTGCGTTTCCAGCCCAACCCCCGCATTTCCCCGGCAGCCCGTACGGGGAGGGACTCGGGGAAGGCTCTCGAAGGGCTTCTAGGAGATCTCGGGTGCTGCAGACAGAAGACGGAACCTCCCCACACTCAGAATTCCGGAACACGGCTGACTGTGTGGGGGAGGTTCGGGGCCGCCCTCCACGCAGCTTCCTGGTGTCACAGGTGTTCCCTCGCAAGGGGAAGTCCGCTAATTACCTCCCCTGTCCATGGGGAAGCACTAGATGCTACCTGCGTTTCCAGCCCAACCCCCGCATTTCCCCGGCAGCCCGTACTGGGAGGGACTCGGGGAAGACTCTCGAAGGGCTCCTAGGAGATCTCGGGTGCTGCAGACAGAAGACGGAACCTCCCCACACTCAGAATTCCGGAACACGGCTGACTGTGTGGGGGAGGTTCGGGGCTGCCCTCCACGCAGCTTCCTGGTGTCACAGGTGTTCCCTCGCAAGGGGAAGTCCGCTAATTACCTCCCCTGCCCATGGGGAGGCACTAGATGCTACCTGCGTTTCCAGCACAACCCCCGCATTTCCCCGGCAGCCCGTACTGGGAGGGACTCGGGGAAGACTCTCGAAGGGCTCCTCGGAGATCTCGGGTGCTGCAGACAGAAGACGGAACCTCCCCACACTCAGAATTCCGGAACACGGCTGACTGTGTGGGTGAGGTTCAGGGCCGCACTCCACGCAGCTTCCTGGTGTCACAGGTGTTCCCTCGCAAGGGGAAGTCCGCTAATTACCTCCCCTGTCCATGGGGAGGCACTAGATGCTACCTGCGTTCCAGCCCAACCCCCGCATTTCCCCGGCAGCCCGTACTGGGAGGGACTCGGGGAAGACTCTCGAAGGGCTCCTAGGAGATCTCGGGTGCTGCAGACAGAAGACGGAACCTCCCCACACTCAGAATTCCGGAACACGGCTGACTGTGTGGGGGAGGTTCGGGGCCGCCCTCCACGGAGCTTCCTGGTGTCACAGGTGTTCCCTCGCAAGGGGAAGTCCGCTAATTACCTCCCCTGTCCATGGGGAGGCACTAGATGCTACCTGCGTTTCCAGCCCAACCCCCGCATTTCCCCGGCAACCCGTACTGGGAGGGACTCGGGGAAGACTCTTGAAGGGCTCCTAGGAGATCTCGGGTGCTGCAGACAGAAGACAGAACCTCCCCACACTCAGAATTCCGGAACACGGCTGACTGTGTGGGGGAGGTTCGGGGCCGCCCTCCACGCAGCTTCCTGGTGTCACAGGTGTTCCCTCGCAAGGAGAAGTCCGCTAATTACCTCCCCTGTCCATGGGGAGGCACTAGATGCTACCTGCGTTTCCAGCCCAACCCCCGCATTTCCCCGGCAGCCCGTACTGGGAGGGACTCGGGGAAGACTCTCGAAGGGCTCCTCGGAGATCTCGGGTGCTGCAGACAGAAGACGGAACCTCCCCACACTCAGAATTCCGGAACACGGCTGAGTGTGTGGGTGAGGTTCAGGGCCGAACTCCACGCAGCTTCCTGGTGTCACAGGTGTTCCCTCGCAAGGGGAATTCCGCTAATTACCTCCCCTGTCCATGGGGAGGCACTAGATGCTACCTGCGTTTCCAGCCCAACCCCCGCATTTCCCCGGCAGCCCGTACTGGGAGGGACTCGGGGAAGACTCTCGAAGGGCTCCTAGGAGATCTCGGGTGCTGCAGACAGAAGACGGAACCTCCCCACACTCAGAATTCCGGAACACGGCTGACTGTGTGGCGGAGTTTCGGGGCCGCCCTCCACGCAGCTTCTTGGTGTCACAGGTGTTCCCTCGCAAGGGGAAGTCCGCTAATTACCTCCCCTGTCCATGGGGAGGCACTAGATGCTACCTGCGTTTCCAGCCCAACCCCCGCATTTCCCCGGCAGCCCGTACTGGGAGGGACTCGGGGAAGACTCTCGAAGGGCTCCTAGGAGATCTCGGGTGCTGCAGACAGAAGACGGAACCTCCCCACACTCAGAATTCCGGAACACGGCTGACTGTGTGGGGGAGGTTCGGGGCCGCCCTCCACGCAGCTTCCTGGTGTCACAGGTGTTCCCTCGCAAGGGGAAGTCCGCTAATTACCTCCCCTGTCCATGGGGAGGCACTAGATGCTACCTGCGTTTCCAGCCCAACCCCCGCATATCCCCGGCAGCCCGTACTGTGAGGGACTCGGGGAAGACTCTCGAAGGGCTCCTAGGAGATCTCGGGTGCTGCAGACAGAAGACAGAACGTCCCCACACTCAGAATTCCGGAACACGGCTGACTGTGTGGGGGAGGTTCGGGGCCGCCCTCCACGCAGCTTCCTGGGGTCACAGGTGTTCCCTCGCAAGGGGAAGTCCGCTAATTACCTCCCCTGTCCATGGGGAGGCACTAGATGCTACCTGGGTTTCCAGCCCAACCCCCGCATTTCCCCTGCAGCCCGTACTGGGAGGGACTCGGGGAAGACTCTCGAAGGGCTCCTCGGAGATCTCGGGTGGTGCAGACAGAAGACGGAACCTCCCCACACTCAGAATTCCGGAACACGGCTGACTGTGTGGGGGAGGTTCGGGGCCGCCCTCCACGCAGCTTCCTGGTGTCACAGGTGTTCCCTCGCAAGGGGAAGTCCGCTAATTACCTCCCCTGTCCATGGGGAGGCACTAGATGCTACCTGCGTTTCCAGACCATCCCCGCATTTCCCCGGCAGCCCGCACTGGGAGGGACTCGGGGAAGACTCTCGAAGGGCTCCTCGGAGATCTCGGGTGCTGCAGACAGAAGACGGAACCTCCCCACACTCAGAATTCCGGAACACGGCTGACTGTGTGGGGGAGGTTCGGGGCCGCCCTCCACGCAGCTTCCTGGTGTCACAGGTGTTCCCTCGCAAGGAGAAGTCCGCTAATTACCTCCCCTGTCCATGGGGAGGCACTAGATGCTACCTGCGTTTCCAGCCCAACCCCCGCATTTCCCCGGCAGCCCGTACTGGGAGGGACTCGGGGAAGACTCTCGAAGGGCTCCTAGGAGATCTCGGGTGCTGCAGACAGAAGACGGAACCTCCCCACACTCAGAATTCCGGAACACGGCTGAGTGTGTGGGTGAGGTTCAGGGCCGAACTCCACGCAGCTTCCTGGTGTCACAGGTGTTCCCTCGCAAGGGGAATTCCGCTAATTACCTCCCCTGTCCATGGGGAGGCACTAGATGCTACCTGCGTTTCCAGCCCAACCCCCGCATTTCCCCGGCAGCCCGTACTGGGAGGGACTCGGGGAAGACTCTCGAAGGGCTCCTAGGAGATCTCGGGTGCTGCAGACAGAAGACGGAACCTCCCCACACTCAGAATTCCGGAACACGGCTGACTGTGTGGCGGAGTTTCGGGGCCGCCCTCCACGCAGCTTCTTGGTGTCACAGGTGTTCCCTCGCAAGGGGAAGTCCGCTAATTACCTCCCCTGTCCATGGGGAGGCACTAGATGCTACCTGCGTTTCCAGCCCAACCCCCGCATTTCCCCGGCAGCCCGTACTGGGAGGGACTCGGGGAAGACTCTCGAAGGGCTCCTAGGAGATCTCGGGTGCTGCAGACAGAAGACGGAACCTCCCCACACTCAGAATTCCGGAACACGGCTGACTGTGTGGGGGAGGTTCGGGGCCGCCCTCCACGCAGCTTCCTGGTGTCACAGGTGTTCCCTCGCAAGGGGAAGTCCGCTAATTACCTCCCCTGTCCATGGGGAGGCACTAGATGCTACCTGCGTTTCCAGCCCAACCCCCGCATATCCCCGGCAGCCCGTACTGGGAGGGACTCGGGGAAGACTCTCGAAGGGCTCCTAGGAGATCTCGGGTGCTGCAGACAGAAGACAGAACGTCCCCACACTCAGAATTCCGGAACACGGCTGACTGTGTGGGGGAGGTTCGGGGCCGCCCTCCACGCAGCTTCCTGGGGTCACAGGTGTTCCCTCGCAAGGGGAAGTCCGCTAATTACCTCCCCTGTCCATGGGGAGGCACTAGATGCTACCTGGGTTTCCAGCCCAACCCCCGCATTTCCCCTGCAGCCCGTACTGGGAGGGACTCGGGGAAGACTCTCGAAGGGCTCCTCGGAGATCTCGGGTGGTGCAGACAGAAGACGGAACCTCCCCACACTCAGAATTCCGGAACACGGCTGACTGTGTGGGGGAGGTTCGGGGCCGCCCTCCACGCAGCTTCCTGGTGTCACAGCTGTTCCCTCGCAAGGGGAAGTCCGCTAATTACCTCCCCTGTCCATGGGGAGGCACTAGATGCTACCTGCGTTTCCAGACCATCCCCGCATTTCCCCGGCAGCCCGCACTGGGAGGGACTCGGGGAAGACTCTCGAAGGGCTCCTCGGAGATCTCGGGTGCTGCAGACAGAAGACGGAACCTCCCCACACTCAGAATTCCGGAACACGGCTGACTGTGTGGGTGAGGTTCAGGGCCGCACTCCACGCAGCTTCCTGGTGTCACAGGTGTTCCCTCGCAAGGGGAAGTCCGCTAATTACCTCCCCTGTCCATGGGGAGGCGTAGATGCTACCTGCGTTTCCAGCCCAAACCCCGCCTTTCCCCGGCAGCCCGCACTGGAAGGGTCTCGGGGAAGACTCTCGAAGGGCTCCTAGGAGATCTCGGGTGCTGCAGACAGAAGACGGAACCTCCCCACACTCAGAATTCCGGAACACGGCTGACTGTGTGGGGGAGGTTCGGGGCCGCCCTCCACGCAGCTTCCTGGTGTCACAGGTGTTCCCTCGCAAGGGGAAGTCCGCTAATTACCTCCCCTGTCCATGGGGAGGCGTAGATGTTACCTGCGCTTCCAGCCCAACCCCCGCCTTTCCCCGGCAGCCCGCACTGGGAGGGACTCGGGGAAGACTCTCGAAGGGCTCCTAGGAGATCTCGGGTGCTGCAGACAGAAGACGGAACCTCCCCACACTCAGAATTCCGGAACAAGCGTGACTGTTTGGGTGAGGTTTAAGGCCGCCCTCCACGCAGCTTCCTGGTGTCACAGGTGTTCCCTCGCAAGGGGAAGTCCGCTACTTACCTCCCCTGTCCATGGGGAGGCACTAGATGCTACCTGCGTTTTCAGCCCAACCCCCGCATTTCCCCGGCAGCCCGTACTGGGTGGGACTCGGGGAAGGCTCTCGAAGGGCTTCTAGGAGATCTCGGGTGCTGCAGACAGAAGACGGAACCTCCCCACACTCAGAATTCCGGAACACGGCTGACTGTGTGGGGGAGGTTCGGGGCCGCCCTCCACGCAGCTTCCTGGTGTCACAGGTGTTCCCTCGCAAGGGGAAGTCCGCTAATTACCTCCCCTGTCCATGGGGAAGCACTAGATGCTACCTGCGTTTCCAGCCCAACCCCCGCATTTCCCCGGCAGCCCGTACTGGGAGGGACTCGGGGAAGACTCTCGAAGGGCTCCTAGGAGATCTCGGGTGCTGCAGACAGAAGACGGAACCTCCCCACACTCAGAATTCCGGAACACGGCTGACTGTGTGGGGGAGGTTCGGGGCTGCCCTCCACGCAGCTTCCTGGTGTCACAGGTGTTCCCTCCCAAGGGGAAGTCCGCTAATTACCTCCCCTGCCCATGGGGAGGCACTAGATGCTACCTGCGTTTCCAGCACAACCCCCGCATTTCCCCGGCAGCCCGTACTGGGAGGGACTCGGGGAAGACTCTCGAAGGGCTCCTCGGAGATCTCGGGTGCTGCAGACAGAAGACGGAACCTCCCCACACTCAGAATTCCGGAACACGGCTGACTGTGTGGGTGAGGTTCAGGGCCGCACTCCACGCAGCTTCCTGGTGTCACAGGTGTTCCCTCGCAAGGGGAAGTCCGCTAATTACCTCCCCTGCCCATGGGGAGGCACTAGATGCTACCTGCGTTTCCAGCCCAACCCCCGCATTTCCCCGGCAGCCCGTACTGGGGGGGACTCGGGGAAGACTCTCGAAGGGCTCCTAGGAGATCTCGGGTGCTGCAGACAGAAGACGGAACCTCCCCACACTCAGAATTCCGGAACACGGCTGACTGTGTGGGGGAGGTTCGGGGCCGCCCTCCACGCAGCTTCCTGGTGTCACAGGTGTTCCCTCGCAAGGGGAAGTCCGCTTATTACCTCCCCTGTCCATGGGGAGGCACTAGATGCTACCTGCGTTTCCAGCCCAACCCCCGCATTTCCCCGGCAACCCGTACTGGGAGGGACTCGGGGAAGACTCTCGAAGGGCTCCTAGGAGATCTTGGGTGCTGCAGACAGAAGACAGAACCTCCCCACACTCAGAATTCCGGAACACGGCTGACTGTGTGGGGGAGGTTCGGGGCCGCCCTCCACGCAGCTTCCTGGTGTCACAGGTGTTCCCTCGCAAGGAGAAGTCCGCTAATTACCTCCCCTGTCCATGGGGAGGCACTAGATGCTACCTGCGTTTCCAGCCCAACCCCCGCATTTCCCCGGCAGCCCGTACTGGGAGGGACTCGGGGAAGACTCTCGAAGGGCTCCTCGGAGATCTCGGGTGCTGCAGACAGAAGACGGAACCTCCCCACACTCAGAATTCCGGAACACGGCTGAGTGTGTGGGTGAGGTTCAGGGCCGAACTCCACGCAGCTTCCTGGTGTCACAGGTGTTCCCTCGCAAGGGGAAGTCCGCTAATTACCTCCCCTGTCCATGGGGAAGCACTAGATGCTACCTGCGTTTCCAGCCCAACCCCCGCATTTCCCCGGCAGCCCGTACTGGGAGGGACTCGGGGAAGGCTCTCGAAGGGCTTCTAGGAGATCTCGGGTGCTGCAGACAGAAGACGGAACCTCCCCACACTCAGAATTCCGGAACACGGCTGACTGTGTGGGGGAGGTTCGGGGCCGCCCTCCACGCAGCTTCCTGGTGTCACAGGTGTTCCCTCGCAAGGGGAAGTCCGCTAATTACCTCCCCTGTCCATGGGGAGGCACTAGATGCTACCTGCGTTTCCAGCCCAACCCCCGCATTTCCCCGGCAGCCCGTACTGGGAGGGACTCGGGGAAGACTCTCGAAGGGCTCCTCGGAGATCTCGGGTGCTGCAGACAGAAGACGGAACCTCCCCACACTCAGAATTCCGGAACACGGCTGACTGTGTGGGGGAGGTTCGGGGCTGCCCTCCACGCAGCTTCCTGGTGTCACAGGTGTTCCCTCGCAAGGGGAAGTCCGCTAATTACCTCCCCTGTCCATGGGGAGGCACTAGATGCTACCTGCGTTTCCAGCCCAACCCCCGCATTTCCCCGGCAACCCGTACTGGGAGGGACTCGGGGAAGACTCTCGAAGGGCTCCTAGGAGATCTTGGGTGCTGCAGACAGAAGACAGAACCTCCCCACACTCAGAATTCCGGAACACGGCTGAGTGTGTGGGTGAGGTTCAGGGCCGCCCTCCACGCAGCTTCCTGGTGTCACAGGTGTTCCCTCGCAAGGAGAAGTCCGCTAATTACCTCCCCTGTCCATGGGGAGGCACTAGATGCTACCTGCGTTTCCAGCCCAACCCCCGCATTTCCCCGGCAGCCCGTACTGGGAGGGACTCGGGGAAGACTCTCGAAGGGCTCCTCGGAGATCTCGGGTGCTGCAGACAGAAGACGGAACCTCCCCACACTCAGAATTCCGGAACACGGCTGAGTGTGTGGGTGAGGTTCAGGGCCGAACTCCACGCAGCTTCCTGGTGTCACAGGTGTTCCCTCGCAAGGGGAAGTCCGCTAATTACCTCCCCTGTCCATGGGGAAGCACTAGATGCTACCTGCGTTTCCAGCCCAACCCCCGCATTTCCCCGGCAGCCCGTACTGGGAGGGACTCGGGGAAGGCTCTCGAAGGGCTTCTAGGAGATCTCGGGTGCTGCAGACAGAAGACGGAACCTCCCCACACTCAGAATTCCGGAACACGGCTGACTGTGTGGGGGAGGTTCGGGGCCGCCCTCCACGCAGCTTCCTGGTGTCACAGGTGTTCCCTCGCAAGGGGAAGTCCGCTAATTACCTCCCCTGTCCATGGGGAGGCACTAGATGCTACCTGCGTTTCCAGCCCAACCCCCGCATTTCCCCGGCAGCCCGTACTGGGAGGGACTCGGGAAGACTCTCGAAGGGCTCCTAGGAGATCTCGGGTGCTGCAGACAGAAGACGGAACCTCCCCACACTCAGAATTCCGGAACACGGCTGACTGTGTGGGGGAGGTTCGGGGCTGCCCTCCACGCAGCTTCCTGGTGTCACAGGTGTTCCCTCGCAAGGGGAAGTCCGCTAATTACCTCCCCTGTCCATGGGGAGGCACTAGATGCTACCTGCGTTTCCAGCCCAACCCCCGCATTTCCCCGGCAGCCCGTACTGGGAGGGACTCGGGGAAGACTCTCGAAGGGCTCCTCGGAGATCTCGGGTGCTGCAGACAGAAGACGGAACCTCCCCACACTCAGAATTCCGGAACACGGCTGACTGTGTGGGTGAGGTTCAGGGCCGCACTCCACGCAGCTTCCTGGTGTCACAGGTGTTCCCTCGCAAGGGGAAGTCCGCTAATTACCTCCCCTGTCCATGGGGAGGCGTAGATGCTACCTGCGTTTCCAGCCCAACCCCCGCATTTCCCCGGCAGCCCGTACTGGGAGGGACTCGGGGAAGACTCTCGAAGGGCTCCTAGGAGATCTCGGGTGCTGCAGACAGAAGAGGGAACCTCCCCACACTCAGAATTCCGGAACACGGCTGACTGTGTGGGGGACGTTCGGGGCCGCACTCCACGCAGCTTCCTGGTGTCACAGGTGTTCCCTCGCAAGGGGAAGTCCGCTAATTACCTCCCCTGTCCATGGGGAGGCACTAGATGCTACCTGCGTTTCCAGCCCAACCCCCGCATTTCCCCGGCAGCCCGTACTGGGAGGTACTCGGGGAAGACTCTCGAAGGGCTCCTAGGAGATCTCGGGTGCTGCAGACAGAAGACGGAACCTCCCCACACTCAGAATTCCGGAACACGGCTGACTGTGTGGGGGAGGTTCGGGGAAGCCCTCCACGCAGCTTCCTGGTGTCACAGGTGTTCCCTCGCAAGGGGAAGTCCGCTAATTACCTCCCCTGTCCATGGGGAGGCACTAGATGCTACCTGCGTTTCCAGCCCAACCCCCGCATTTCCCCGGCAGCCCGTACTGGGAGGGACTCGGGGAAGACTCTCGAAGGGCTCCTAGGAGATCTCGGGTGCTGCAGACAGAAGACGGAACCTCCCCACACTCAGAATTCCGGAACACGGCTGACTGTGTGGGGGAGGTTCGGGGCCGCCCTCCACGCAGCTTCCTGGTGTCACAGGTGTTCCCTCGCAAGGGGAAGTCCGCTAATTACCTCCCCTGTCCATGGGGAGGCACTAGATGCTACCTGCGTTTCCAGCCCAACCCCCGCATTTCCCCGGCAGCCCGTACTGGGAGGGACTCGGGGAAGACTCTCGAAGGGCTCCTCGGAGATCTCGGGTGCTGCAGACAGAAGACGGAACCTCCCCACACTCAGAATTCCGGAACACGGCTGACTGTGTGGGGTAGATTCAGGGCCGCACTCCGCACAGGTTCCTGGTGTCACAGGTGTTCCCTCCCAAGGGGAAGTCCGCTAATTACCTCCCCTGTCCATGGGGAGGCACTAGATGCTACCTGCGTTTCCAGCACAACCCCCGCATTTCCCCGGCAGCCCGTACTGGGAGGGACTCGGGGAAGACTCTCGAAGGGCTCCTCGGAGATCTCGGGTGCTGCAGACAGAAGACGGAACCTCCCCACACTCAGAATTCCGGAACACGGCTGACTGTGTGGGTGAGGTTCAGGGCCGCACTCCACGCAGCTTCCTGGTGTCACAGGTGTTCCCTCGCAAGGGGAAGTCCGCTAATTACCTCCCCTGTCCATGGGGAGGCACTAGATGCTACCTGCGTTTCCAGCCCAACCCCCGCATTTCCCCGGCAGCCCGTACTGGGAGGGACTCGGGGAAGACTCTCGAAGGGCTCCTAGGAGATCTCGGGTGCTGCAGACAGACGACGGAACCTCCCCACACTCAGAATTCCGGAACACGGCTGACTGTGTGGGGGAGGTTCGGGGCCGCCCTCCACGCAGCTTCCTGGTGTCACAGGTGTTCCCTCGCAAGGGGAAGTCCGCTAATTACCTCCCCTGTCCATGGGGAGGCACTAGATGCTACCTGCGTTTCCAGCCCAACCCCCGCATTTCCCCGGCAGCCCGTACTGGGAGGGACTCGGGAAGACTCTCGAAGGGCTCCTAGGAGATCTCGGGTGCTGCAGACAGAAGACGGAACCTCCCCACACTCAGAATTCCGGAACACGGCTGACTCTGTGGGGGAGGTTCGGGGCTGCCCTCCACGCAGCTTCCTGGTGTCACAGGTGTTCCCTCGCAAGGGGAAGTCCGCTAATTACCTCCCCTGTCCATGGGGAGGCACTAGATGCTACCTGCGTTTCCAGCCCAACCCCCGCATTTCCCCGGCAGCCCGTACTGGGAGGGACTCGGGGAAGACTCTCGAAGGGCTCCTCGGAGATCTCGGGTGCTGCAGACAGAAGACGGAACCTCCCCACACTCAGAATTCCGGAACACGGCTGACTGTGTGGGTGAGGTTCAGGGCCGCACTCCACGCAGCTTCCTGGTGTCACAGGTGTTCCCTCGCAAGGGGAAGTCCGCTAATTACCTCCCCTGTCCATGGGGAGGCGTAGATGCTACCTGCGTTTCCAGCCCAACCCCCGCATTTCCCCGGCAGCCCGTACTTGGAGGGACTCGGGGAAGACTCTCGAAGGGCTCCTAGGAGATCTCGGGTGCTGCAGACAGAAGACGGAACCTCCCCACACTCAGAATTCCGGAACACGGCTGACTGTGTGGGGGACGTTCGGGGCCGCCCTCCACGCAGCTTCCTGGTGTCACAGGTGTTCCCTCGCAAGGGGAAGTCCGCTAATTACCTCCCCTGTCCATGGGGAGGCACTAGATGCTACCTGCGTTTCCAGCCCAACCCCCGCATTTCCCCGGCAGCCCGTACTGGGAGGGACTCGGGGAAGACTCTCGAAGGGCTCCTAGGAGATCTCGGGTGCTGCAGACAGAAGACGGAACCTCCCCACACTCAGAATTCCGGAACACGGCTGACTGTGTGGGGGAGGTTCGGGGCCGCCCTCCACGCAGCTTCCTGGTGTCACAGGTGTTCCCTCGCAAGGGGAAGTCCGCTAATTACCTCCCCTGTCCATGGGGAGGCACTAGATGCTACCTGCGTTTCCAGCCCAACCCCCGCATATCCCCGGCAGCCCGTACTGGGAGGGACTCGGGGAAGACTCTCGAAGGGCTCCTAGGAGATCTCGGGTGCTGCAGACAGAAGACAGAACGTCCCCACACTCAGAATTCCGGAACACGGCTGACTGTGTGGGGGAGGTTCGGGGCCGCCCTCCACGCAGCTTCCTGGGGTCACAGGTGTTCCCTCGCAAGGGGAAGTCCGCTAATTACCTCCCCTGTCCATGGGGAGGCACTAGATGCTACCTGGGTTTCCAGCCCAACCCCCGCATTTCCCCTGCAGCCCGTACTGGGAGGGACTCGGGGAAGACTCTCGAAGGGCTCCTCGGAGATCTCGGGTGGTGCAGACAGAAGACGGAACCTCCCCACACTCAGAATTCCGGAACACGGCTGACTGTGTGGGGGAGGTTCGGGGCCGCCCTCCACGCAGCTTCCTGGTGTCACAGCTGTTCCCTCGCAAGGGGAAGTCCGCTAATTACCTCCCCTGTCCATGGGGAGGCACTAGATGCTACCTGCGTTTCCAGACCATCCCCGCATTTCCCCGGCAGCCCGCACTGGGAGGGACTCGGGGAAGACTCTCGAAGGGCTCCTCGGAGATCTCGGGTGCTGCAGACAGAAGACGGAACCTCCCCACACTCAGAATTCCGGAACACGGCTGACTGTGTGGGTGAGGTTCAGGGCCGCACTCCACGCAGCTTCCTGGTGTCACAGGTGTTCCCTCGCAAGGGGAAGTCCGCTAATTACCTCCCCTGTCCATGGGGAGGCGTAGATGCTACCTGCGTTTCCAGCCCAAACCCCGCCTTTCCCCGGCAGCCCGCACTGGAAGGGTCTCGGGGAAGACTCTCGAAGGGCTCCTAGGAGATCTCGGGTGCTGCAGACAGAAGACGGAACCTCCCCACACTCAGAATTCCGGAACACGGCTGACTGTGTGGGGGAGGTTCGGGGCCGCCCTCCACGCAGCTTCCTGGTGTCACAGGTGTTCCCTCGCAAGGGGAAGTCCGCTAATTACCTCCCCTGTCCATGGGGAGGCGTAGATGTTACCTGCGCTTCCAGCCCAACCCCCGCCTTTCCCCGGCAGCCCGCACTGGGAGGGACTCGGGGAAGACTCTCGAAGGGCTCCTAGGAGATCTCGGGTGCTGCAGACAGAAGACGGAACCTCCCCACACTCAGAATTCCGGAACAAGCGTGACTGTTTGGGTGAGGTTTAAGGCCGCCCTCCACGCAGCTTCCTGGTGTCACAGGTGTTCCCTCGCAAGGGGAAGTCCGCTACTTACCTCCCCTGTCCATGGGGAGGCACTAGATGCTACCTGCGTTTCCAGCCCAACCCCCGCATTTCCCCGGCAGCCCGTACTGGGAGGGACTCGGGGAAGGCTCTCGAAGGGCTTCTAGGAGATCTCGGGTGCTGCAGACAGAAGACGGAACCTCCCCACACTCAGAATTCCGGAACACGGCTGACTGTGTGGGGGAGGTTCGGGGCCGCCCTCCACGCAGCTTCCTGGTGTCACAGGTGTTCCCTCGCAAGGGGAAGTCCGCTAATTACCTCCCCTGTCCATGGGGAAGCACTAGATGCTACCTGCGTTTCCAGCCCAACCCCCGCATTTCCCCGGCAGCCCGTACTGGGAGGGACTCGGGGAAGACTCTCGAAGGGCTCCTAGGAGATCTCGGGTGCTGCAGACAGAAGACGGAACCTCCCCACACTCAGAATTCCGGAACACGGCTGACTGTGTGGGGGAGGTTCGGGGCTGCCCTCCACGCAGCTTCCTGGTGTCACAGGTGTTCCCTCCCAAGGGGAAGTCCGCTAATTACCTCCCCTGCCCATGGGGAGGCACTAGATGCTACCTGCGTTTCCAGCACAACCCCCGCATTTCCCCGGCAGCCCGTACTGGGAGGGACTCGGGGAAGACTCTCGAAGGGCTCCTCGGAGATCTCGGGTGCTGCAGACAGAAGACGGAACCTCCCCACACTCAGAATTCCGGAACACGGCTGACTGTGTGGGTGAGGTTCAGGGCCGCACTCCACGCAGCTTCCTGGTGTCACAGGTGTTCCCTCGCAAGGGGAAGTCCGCTAATTACCTCCCCTGCCCATGGGGAGGCACTAGATGCTACCTGCGTTTCCAGCCCAACCCCCGCATTTCCCCGGCAGCCCGTACTGGGGGGGACTCGGGGAAGACTCTCGAAGGGCTCCTAGGAGATCTCGGGTGCTGCAGACAGAAGACGGAACCTCCCCACACTCAGAATTCCGGAACACGGCTGACTGTGTGGGGGAGGTTCGGGGCCGCCCTCCACGCAGCTTCCTGGTGTCACAGGTGTTCCCTCGCAAGGGGAAGTCCGCTTATTACCTCCCCTGTCCATGGGGAGGCACTAGATGCTACCTGCGTTTCCAGCCCAACCCCCGCATTTCCCCGGCAACCCGTACTGGGAGGGACTCGGGGAAGACTCTCGAAGGGCTCCTAGGAGATCTTGGGTGCTGCAGACAGAAGACAGAACCTCCCCACACTCAGAATTCCGGAACACGGCTGACTGTGTGGGGGAGGTTCGGGGCCGCCCTCCACGCAGCTTCCTGGTGTCACAGGTGTTCCCTCGCAAGGAGAAGTCCGCTAATTACCTCCCCTGTCCATGGGGAGGCACTAGATGCTACCTGCGTTTCCAGCCCAACCCCCGCATTTCCCCGGCAGCCCGTACTGGGAGGGACTCGGGGAAGACTCTCGAAGGGCTCCTCGGAGATCTCGGGTGCTGCAGACAGAAGACGGAACCTCCCCACACTCAGAATTCCGGAACACGGCTGAGTGTGTGGGTGAGGTTCAGGGCCGAACTCCACGCAGCTTCCTGGTGTCACAGGTGTTCCCTCGCAAGGGGAAGTCCGCTAATTACCTCCCCTGTCCATGGGGAAGCACTAGATGCTACCTGCGTTTCCAGCCCAACCCCCGCATTTCCCCGGCAGCCCGTACTGGGAGGGACTCGGGGAAGGCTCTCGAAGGGCTTCTAGGAGATCTCGGGTGCTGCAGACAGAAGACGGAACCTCCCCACACTCAGAATTCCGGAACACGGCTGACTGTGTGGGGGAGGTTCGGGGCCGCCCTCCACGCAGCTTCCTGGTGTCACAGGTGTTCCCTCGCAAGGGGAAGTCCGCTAATTACCTCCCCTGTCCATGGGGAGGCACTAGATGCTACCTGCGTTTCCAGCCCAACCCCCGCATTTCCCCGGCAGCCCGTACTGGGAGGGACTCGGGGAAGACTCTCGAAGGGCTCCTAGGAGATCTCGGGTGCTGCAGACAGAAGACGGAACCTCCCCACACTCAGAATTCCGGAACACGGCTGACTGTGTGGGGGAGGTTCGGGGCTGCCCTCCACGCAGCTTCCTGGTGTCACAGGTGTTCCCTCGCAAGGGGAAGTCCGCTAATTACCTCCCCTGTCCATGGGGAGGCACTAGATGCTACCTGCGTTTCCAGCCCAACCCCCGCATTTCCCCGGCAACCCGTACTGGGAGGGACTCGGGGAAGACTCTCGAAGGGCTCCTAGGAGATCTTGGGTGCTGCAGACAGAAGACAGAACCTCCCCACACTCAGAATTCCGGAACACGGCTGAGTGTGTGGGTGAGGTTCAGGGCCGCCCTCCACGCAGCTTCCTGGTGTCACAGGTGTTCCCTCGCAAGGAGAAGTCCGCTAATTACCTCCCCTGTCCATGGGGAGGCACTAGATGCTACCTGCGTTTCCAGCCCAACCCCCGCATTTCCCCGGCAGCCCGTACTGGGAGGGACTCGGGGAAGACTCTCGAAGGGCTCCTCGGAGATCTCGGGTGCTGCAGACAGAAGACGGAACCTCCCCACACTCAGAATTCCGGAACACGGCTGAGTGTGTGGGTGAGGTTCAGGGCCGAACTCCACGCAGCTTCCTGGTGTCACAGGTGTTCCCTCGCAAGGGGAAGTCCGCTAATTACCTCCCCTGTCCATGGGGAAGCACTAGATGCTACCTGCGTTTCCAGCCCAACCCCCGCATTTCCCCGGCAGCCCGTACTGGGAGGGACTCGGGGAAGGCTCTCGAAGGGCTTCTAGGAGATCTCGGGTGCTGCAGACAGAAGACGGAACCTCCCCACACTCAGAATTCCGGAACACGGCTGACTGTGTGGGGGAGGTTCGGGGCCGCCCTCCACGCAGCTTCCTGGTGTCACAGGTGTTCCCTCGCAAGGGGAAGTCCGCTAATTACCTCCCCTGTCCATGGGGAGGCACTAGATGCTACCTGCGTTTCCAGCCCAACCCCCGCATTTCCCCGGCAGCCCGTACTGGGAGGGACTCGGGAAGACTCTCGAAGGGCTCCTAGGAGATCTCGGGTGCTGCAGACAGAAGACGGAACCTCCCCACACTCAGAATTCCGGAACACGGCTGACTGTGTGGGGGAGGTTCGGGGCTGCCCTCCACGCAGCTTCCTGGTGTCACAGGTGTTCCCTCGCAAGGGGAAGTCCGCTAATTACCTCCCCTGTCCATGGGGAGGCACTAGATGCTACCTGCGTTTCCAGCCCAACCCCCGCATTTCCCCGGCAGCCCGTACTGGGAGGGACTCGGGGAAGACTCTCGAAGGGCTCCTCGGAGATCTCGGGTGCTGCAGACAGAAGACGGAACCTCCCCACACTCAGAATTCCGGAACACGGCTGACTGTGTGGGTGAGGTTCAGGGCCGCACTCCACGCAGCTTCCTGGTGTCACAGGTGTTCCCTCGCAAGGGGAAGTCCGCTAATTACCTCCCCTGTCCATGGGGAGGCGTAGATGCTACCTGCGTTTCCAGCCCAACCCCCGCATTTCCCCGGCAGCCCGTACTGGGAGGGACTCGGGGAAGACTCTCGAAGGGCTCCTAGGAGATCTCGGGTGCTGCAGACAGAAGAGGGAACCTCCCCACACTCAGAATTCCGGAACACGGCTGACTGTGTGGGGGACGTTCGGGGCCGCACTCCACGCAGCTTCCTGGTGTCACAGGTGTTCCCTCGCAAGGGGAAGTCCGCTAATTACCTCCCCTGTCCATGGGGAGGCACTAGATGCTACCTGCGTTTCCAGCCCAACCCCCGCATTTCCCCGGCAGCCCGTACTGGGAGGTACTCGGGGAAGACTCTCGAAGGGCTCCTAGGAGATCTCGGGTGCTGCAGACAGAAGACGGAACCTCCCCACACTCAGAATTCCGGAACACGGCTGACTGTGTGGGGGAGGTTCGGGGAAGCCCTCCACGCAGCTTCCTGGTGTCACAGGTGTTCCCTCGCAAGGGGAAGTCCGCTAATTACCTCCCCTGTCCATGGGGAGGCACTAGATGCTACCTGCGTTTCCAGCCCAACCCCCGCATTTCCCCGGCAGCCCGTACTGGGAGGGACTCGGGGAAGACTCTCGAAGGGCTCCTAGGAGATCTCGGGTGCTGCAGACAGAAGACGGAACCTCCCCACACTCAGAATTCCGGAACACGGCTGACTGTGTGGGGGAGGTTCGGGGCCGCCCTCCACGCAGCTTCCTGGTGTCACAGGTGTTCCCTCGCAAGGGGAAGTCCGCTAATTACCTCCCCTGTCCATGGGGAGGCACTAGATGCTACCTGCGTTTCCAGCCCAACCCCCGCATTTCCCCGGCAGCCCGTACTGGGAGGGACTCGGGGAAGACTCTCGAAGGGCTCCTCGGAGATCTCGGGTGCTGCAGACAGAAGACGGAACCTCCCCACACTCAGAATTCCGGAACACGGCTGACTGTGTGGGGTAGATTCAGGGCCGCACTCCGCACAGGTTCCTGGTGTCACAGGTGTTCCCTCCCAAGGGGAAGTCCGCTAATTACCTCCCCTGTCCATGGGGAGGCACTAGATGCTACCTGCGTTTCCAGCACAACCCCCGCATTTCCCCGGCAGCCCGTACTGGGAGGGACTCGGGGAAGACTCTCGAAGGGCTCCTCGGAGATCTCGGGTGCTGCAGACAGAAGACGGAACCTCCCCACACTCAGAATTCCGGAACACGGCTGACTGTGTGGGTGAGGTTCAGGGCCGCACTCCACGCAGCTTCCTGGTGTCACAGGTGTTCCCTCGCAAGGGGAAGTCCGCTAATTACCTCCCCTGTCCATGGGGAGGCACTAGATGCTACCTGCGTTTCCAGCCCAACCCCCGCATTTCCCCGGCAGCCCGTACTGGGAGGGACTCGGGGAAGACTCTCGAAGGGCTCCTAGGAGATCTCGGGTGCTGCAGACAGACGACGGAACCTCCCCACACTCAGAATTCCGGAACACGGCTGACTGTGTGGGGGAGGTTCGGGGCCGCCCTCCACGCAGCTTCCTGGTGTCACAGGTGTTCCCTCGCAAGGGGAAGTCCGCTAATTACCTCCCCTGTCCATGGGGAGGCACTAGATGCTACCTGCGTTTCCAGCCCAACCCCCGCATTTCCCCGGCAGCCCGTACTGGGAGGGACTCGGGAAGACTCTCGAAGGGCTCCTAGGAGATCTCGGGTGCTGCAGACAGAAGACGGAACCTCCCCACACTCAGAATTCCGGAACACGGCTGACTCTGTGGGGGAGGTTCGGGGCTGCCCTCCACGCAGCTTCCTGGTGTCACAGGTGTTCCCTCGCAAGGGGAAGTCCGCTAATTACCTCCCCTGTCCATGGGGAGGCACTAGATGCTACCTGCGTTTCCAGCCCAACCCCCGCATTTCCCCGGCAGCCCGTACTGGGAGGGACTCGGGGAAGACTCTCGAAGGGCTCCTCGGAGATCTCGGGTGCTGCAGACAGAAGACGGAACCTCCCCACACTCAGAATTCCGGAACACGGCTGACTGTGTGGGTGAGGTTCAGGGCCGCACTCCACGCAGCTTCCTGGTGTCACAGGTGTTCCCTCGCAAGGGGAAGTCCGCTAATTACCTCCCCTGTCCATGGGGAGGCGTAGATGCTACCTGCGTTTCCAGCCCAACCCCCGCATTTCCCCGGCAGCCCGTACTTGGAGGGACTCGGGGAAGACTCTCGAAGGGCTCCTAGGAGATCTCGGGTGCTGCAGACAGAAGACGGAACCTCCCCACACTCAGAATTCCGGAACACGGCTGACTGTGTGGGGGACGTTCGGGGCCGCACTCCACGCAGCTTCCTGGTGTCACAGGTGTTCCCTCGCAAGGGGAAGTCCGCTAATTACCTCCCCTGTCCATGGGGAGGCACTAGATGCTACCTGCGTTTCCAGCCCAACCCCCGCATTTCCCCGGCAGCCCGTACTGGGAGGTACTCGGGGAAGACTCTCGAAGGGCTCCTAGGAGATCTCGGGTGCTGCAGACAGAAGACGGAACCTCCCCACACTCAGAATTCCGGAACACGGCTGACTGTGTGGGGGAGGTTCGGGGCAGCCCTCCACGCAGCTTCCTGGTGTCACAGGTGTTCCCTCGCAAGGGGAAGTCCGCTAATTACCTCCCCTGTCCATGGGGAGGCACTAGATGCTACCTGCGTTTCCAGCCCAACCCCCGCATTTCCCCGGCAGCCCGTACTGGGAGGGACTCGGGGAAGACTCTCGAAGGGCTCCTAGGAGATCTCGGGTGCTGCAGACAGAAGACGGAACCTCCCCACACTCAGAATTCCGGAACACGGCTGACTGTGTGGGGGAGGTTCGGGGCCGCCCTCCACGCAGCTTCCTGGTGTCACAGGTGTTCCCTCGCAAGGGGAAGTCCGCTAATTACCTCCCCTGTCCATGGGGAGGCACTAGATGCTACCTGCGTTTCCAGCCCAACCCCCGCATTTCCCCGGCAGCCCGTACTGGGAGGGACTCGGGGAAGACTCTCGAAGGGCTCCTAGGAGATCTCGGGTGCTGCAGACAGAAGAGGGAACCTCCCCACACTCAGAATTCCGGAACACGGCTGACTGTGTGGGGGACGTTCGGGGCCGCACTCCACGCAGCTTCCTGGTGTCACAGGTGTTCCCTCGCAAGGGGAAGTCCGCTAATTACCTCCCCTGTCCATGGGGAGGCACTAGATGCTACCTGCGTTTCCAGCCCAACCCCCGCATTTCCCCGGCAGCCCGTACTGGGAGGTACTCGGGGAAGACTCTCGAAGGGCTCCTAGGAGATCTCGGGTGCTGCAGACAGAAGACGGAACCTCCCCACACTCAGAATTCCGGAACACGGCTGACTGTGTGGGGGAGGTTCGGGGCAGCCCTCCACGCAGCTTCCTGGTGTCACAGGTGTTCCCTCGCAAGGGGAAGTCCGCTAATTACCTCCCCTGTCCATGGGGAGGCACTAGATGCTACCTGCGTTTCCAGCCCAACCCCCGCATTTCCCCGGCAGCCCGTACTGGGAGGGACTCGGGGAAGACTCTCGAAGGGCTCCTAGGAGATCTCGGGTGCTGCAGACAGAAGACGGAACCTCCCCACACTCAGAATTCCGGAACACGGCTGACTGTGTGGGGGAGGTTCGGGGCCGCCCTCCACGCAGCTTCCTGGTGTCACAGGTGTTCCCTCGCAAGGGGAAGTCCGCTAATTACCTCCCCTGTCCATGGGGAGGCACTAGATGCTACCTGCGTTTCCAGCCCAACCCCCGCATTTCCCCGGCAGCCCGTACTGGGAGGGACTCGGGGAAGACTCTCGAAGTGCTCCTCGGAGATCTCGGGTGCTGCAGACAGAAGACGGAACCTCCCCACACTCAGAATTCCGGAACACGGCTGACTGTGTGGGGTAGATTCAGGGCCGCACTCCGCACAGGTTCCTGGTGTCACAGGTGTTCCCTCCCAAGGGGAAGTCCGCTAATTACCTCCCCTGTCCATGGGGAGGCGTAGATGCTACCTGCGTTTCCAGCCCAACCCCCGCCTTTCCCCAGCAGCCCGCACTGGGAGGGACTCGGGGAAGACTCTCGAAGGGCTCCTCGGAGATCTCGGGTGCTGCAGACAGAAGACGGAACCTCCCCACACTCAGAATTCCGGAACACGGCTGACTGTGTGGGGGAGGTTCGCGGCCGCCCTCCACGCAGCTTCCTGGTGTCACAGGTGTTCCCTCGCAAGGAGAAGTCCGCTAATTACCTCCCCTGTCCATGGGGAGGCACTAGATGCTACCTGCGTTTCCAGCCCAACCCCCGCATTTCCCCGGCAGCCCGTACTGGGAGGGACTCGGGGAAGACTCTCGAAGGGCTCCTCGGAGATCTCGGGTGCTGCAGACAGAAGACGGAACCTCCCCACACTCAGAATTCCGGAACACGGCTGAGTGTGTGGGTGAGGTTCAGGGCCGCACTCCACGCAGCTTCCTGGTGTCACAGGTGTTCCCTCGCAAGGGGAAGTCCGCTAATTACCTCCCCTGTCCATGGGGAGGCACTAGATGCTACCTGCGTTTCCAGCCCAACCCCCGCATTTCCCCGGCAGCCCGTACTGGGAGGGACTCGGGGAAGACTCTCGAAGGGCTCCTAGGAGATCTCGGGTGCTGCAGACAGAAGACGGAACCTCCCCACACTCAGAATTCCGGAACACGGCTGACTGTGTGGGGGAGGTTCGGGGCCGCCCTCCACGCAGCTTCCTGGTGTCACAGGTGTTCCCTCGCAAGGGGAAGTCCGCTAATTACCTCCCCTGTCCATGGGGAGGCACTAGATGCTACCTGCGTTTCCAGCCCAACCCCCGCATTTCCCCGGCAACCCGTACTGGGAGGGACTCGGGGAAGACTCTCGAAGGGCTCCTAGGAGATCTCGGGTGCTGCAGACAGAAGACAGAACCTCCCCACACTCAGAATTCCGGAACACGGCTGACTGTGTGGGGGAGGTTCGGGGCCGCCCTCCACGCAGCTTCCTGGTGTCACAGGTGTTCCCTCGCAAGGAGAAGTCCGCTAATTACCTCCCCTGTCCATGGGGAGGCACTAGATGCTACCTGCGTTTCCAGCCCAACCCCCGCATTTCCCCGGCAGCCCGTACTGGGAGGGACTCGGGGAAGACTCTCGAAGGGCTCCTCGGAGATCTCGGGTGCTGCAGACAGAAGACGGAACCTCCCCACACTCAGAATTCCGGAACACGGCTGACTGTGTGGGTGAGGTTCAGGGCCGCACTCCACGCAGCTTCCTGGTGTCACAGGTGTTCCCTCGCAAGGGGAAGTCCGCTAATTACCTCCCCTGTCCATGGGGAGGCGTAGATGCTACCTGCGTTTCCAGCCCAACCCCCGCATTTCCCCGGCAGCCCGTACTTGGAGGGACTCGGGGAAGACTCTCGAAGGGCTCCTAGGATATCTCGGGTGCTGCAGACAGAAGACGGAACCTCCCCACACTCAGAATTCCGGAACACGGCTGACTGTGTGGGGGAGGTTCGGGGCCGCCCTCCACGCAGCTTCCTGGTGTCACAGGTGTTCCCTCGCAAGGGGAAGTCCGCTAATTACCTCCCCTGTCCATGGGGAGGCACTAGATGCTACCTGCGTTTCCAGCCCAACCCCCGCATTTCCCCGGCAGCCCGTACTGGGAGGGACTCGGGGAAGACTCTCGAAGGGCTCCTAGGAGATCTCGGGTGCTGCAGACAGAAGACGGAACCTCCCCACACTCAGAATTCCGGAACACGGCTGACTGTGTGGGGGAGGTTCGGGGCCGCCCTCCACGCAGCTTCCTGGTGTCACAGGTGTTCCCTCGCAAGGGGAAGTCCGCTAATTACCTCCCCTGTCCATGGGGAGGCACTAGATGCTACATGCGTTTCCAGCCAAACCCCCGCATTTCCCCGGCAGCCCGTACTGGGAGGGACTCGGGGAAGACTCTCGAAGGGCTCCTCGGAGATCTCGGGTGCTGCAGACAGAAGACGGAACCTCCCCACACTCAGAATTCCGGAACACGGCTGACTGTGTGGGTGAGGTTCAGGGCCGCACTCCACAAAGCTTCCTGGTGTCACAGGTGTTCCCTCGCAAGGGGAAGTCCGCTAATTACCTCCCCTGTTCATGGGGAGGCGTAGATGCTACCTGCGTTTCCAGCCCAACCCCGGCCTTTCCCCGGCAGCCCGCACAGGGAGGGACTCGGGGAAGAATCTCGAAGGGCTCCTCGGAGATCTCGGGTGCTGCAGACAGAAGACGGAACCTCCCCACACTCAGAATTCCGGAACACAGCTGACTGTGTGGGGGAGGTTCAGTGCCGCACTCCGCGCAGTTTCCTGGTGTCACAGGTGTTCCCTCGCAAGGGGAAGTCCGCTAATTACCTCCCCTGTCCATGGGGAGGCGTAGATGCTACCTGCGTTTCCAGCCCAACCCCCGCCTTTCCCCGGCACCCCGCACTGGGAGGGACTCGGGGAAGACTCTCGAAGGGCTCCTAGGAGATCTCGGGTGCTGCAGACAGAAGACGGAACCTCCCCACACTCAGAATTCTGGAACAAGGGTGACTGTTTGGGTGAGGTTTAGGGCCGCCCTCCACGCAGCTTCCTGGTGTCACAGGTGTTCCCTCGCAAGGGGAAGTCCGCTACTTACCTCCCCTGTCCATGGGGAGGCACTAGATGCTACCTGCGTTTCCAGCCCAACCCCCGCATTTCCCCGGCAGCCCGTACTGGGAGGGACTCGGGGACGACTCTCGAAGGGCTCCTAGGAGATCTCGGGTGCTGCAGACAGAAGACGGAACCTCCCCACACTCAGAATTCCGGAACACGGCTGACTGTGTGGGGGAGGTTCGGGGCCGCACTCCACGCAGCTTCCTGGTGTCACAGGTGTTCCCTCGCAAGGGGAAGTCCGCTAATTACCTCCCCTGTCCATGGGGAGGCACTAGATGCTACCTGCGTTTCCAGCCCAACCCCCGCATTTCCCCGGCAGCCCGTACTGGGAGGGACTCGGGGAAGACTCTCGAAGGGCTCCTCGGAGATCTCGGGTGCTGCAGACAGAAGACGGAACCTCCCCACACTCAGAATTCCGGAACACGGCTGACTGTGTGGGTGAGGTTCAGGGCCGCACTCCACGCAGCTTCCTGGTGTCACAGGTGTTCCCTCGCAAGGGGAAGTCCGCTAATTACCTCCCCTGTCCATGGGGAGGCGTAGATGCTACCTGCGTTTCCAGCCAAACCCCCGCCTTTCCCCGGCAGCCCGCACTGGGAGGGACTCGGGGAAGACTCTCGAAGGGCTCCTAGGAGATCTCGGGTGCTGCAGACAGAAGACGGAACCTCCCCACACTCAGAATTCCGGAACACGGCTGACTGTGTGGGGGAGGTTCGGGGCCGCCCTCCACGCAGCTTCCTGGTGTCACAGGTGTTCCCTCGCAAGGGGAAGTCCGCTAATTACCTCCCCTGTCCATGGGGAGGCACTAGATGCTACCTGCGTTTCCAGCCCAACCCCCGCATTTCCCCGGCAGCCCGTACTGGGAGGGACTCGGGGAAGACTCTCGAAGGGCTCCTAGGAGATCTCGGGTGCTGCAGACAGAAGACGGTACCTCCCCACACTCAGAATTCCGGAACACGGCTGACTGTGTGGGGGAGGTTCGGGGCCGCCCTCCACGCAGCTTCCTGGTGTCACAGGTGTTCCCTCGCAAGGGGAAGTCCGTTAATTACCTCCCCTGTCCATGGGGAGGCACTAGATGCTACCTGCGTTTCCAGCCCAACCCCCGCATTTCCCCGGCAGCCCGTACTGGGAGGGACTCGGGGAAGACTCTCGAAGGGCTCCTCGGAGATCTCGGGTGCTGCAGACAGAAGACGGAACCTCCCCACACTCAGAATTCCGGAACACGGCTGACTGTGTGGGGGAGGTTCGGGGCCGCCCTCCACGCAGCTTCCTGGTGTCACAGGTGTTCCCTCGCAAGGGGAAGTCCGCTACTTACCTCCCCTGTCCATGGGGAGGCACTAGATGCTACATGCGTTTCCAGCCCAACCCCCGCATTTCCCCGGCAGCCCGTACTGGGAGGGACTCGGGGAAGACTCTCGAAGGGCTCCTCGGAGATCTCGGGTGCTGCAGACAGAAGACGGAACCTCCCCACACTCAGAATTCCGGAACACGGCTGACTGTGTGGGGGAGGTTCGGGGCCGCCCTCCACGCAGCTTCCTGGTGTCACAGGTGTTCCCTCGCAAGGGGAAGTCCGCTACTTACCTCCCCTGTCCATGGGGAGGCACTAGATGCTACATGCGTTTCCAGCCCAACCCCCGCATTTCCCCGGCAGCCCGTACTGGGAGGGACTCGGGGAAGACTCTCGAAGGGCTCCTCGGAGATCTCGGGTGCTGCAGACAGAAGACGGAACCTCCCCACACTCAGAATTCCGGAACACGGCTGACTGTGTGGGGGAGGTTCGGGGCCGCCCTCCACGCAGCTTCCTGGTGTCACAGGTATTCCCTCGCAAGGGGAAGTCCGCTACTTACCTCCCCTGTCCATGGGGAGGCACTAGATGCTACCTGCGTTTCCAGCCCAACCCCCGCATTTCCCCGGCAGCCCGTACTGGGAGGGACTCGGGGAAGACTCTCGAAGGGCTCCTAGGAGATCTCGGGTGCTGCAGACAGAAGACGGAACCTCCCCACACTCAGAATTCCGGAACACGGCTGACTGTGTGCGGGAGGTTCGGGGCCGCCCTCCACGCAGCTTCCTGGTGTCACAGGTGTTCCCTCGCAAGGGGAAGTCCGCTAATTACCTCCCCTGTCCATGGGGAGGCACTAGATGCTACCTGCGTTTCCAGCCCAACCCCCGCATTTCCCCGGCAGCCCGTACTGGGAGGGACTCGGGGAAGACTCTCGAAGTGCTCCTAGGAGATCTCAGGTGCTGCAGACAGAAGACGGAACCTCCCCACACTCAGAATTCCGGAACACGGCTGACTGTGTGGGGGAGGTTCGGGGCCGCCCTCCACGCAGCTTCCTGGTGTCACAGGTGTTCCCTCGCAAGGGGAAGTCCGCTAATTACCTCCCCGGTCCATGGGGAGGCACTAGATGCTACCTGCGTTTCCAGCCCAACCCCCACATTTCCTCGGCAGCCCGTACTGGGAGGGACTCGGGGAAGACTCTCGAAGGGCTCCTAGGAGATCTCGGGTGCTGCAGACAGAAGACGGAACCTCCCCACACTCAGAATTCCGGAACACGGCTGACTGTGTGGGGGAGGTTCGGGGCCGCCCTCCACGCAGCTTCCTGGTGTCACAGGTGTTCCCTCGCAAGGGGAAGTCCGCTAATTACCTCCCCTGTCCATGGGGAGGCACTAGATGCTACCTGCGTTTCCAGCCCAACCCCCGCATTTCCCCGGCAGCCCGTACTGGGAGGGACTCGGGGGAGACTCTCGAAGGGCTCCTAGGAGATCTCGGGTGCTGCAGACAGAAGACGGAACCTCCCCACACTCAGAATTCCGGAACACGGCTGACTGTGTGGGGGAGGTTCGGGGCCGCCCTCCACGCAGCTTCCTGGTGTCACAGGTGTTCCCTCGCAAGGGGAAGTCCGTTAATTACCTCCCCTGTCCATGGGGAGGCACTAGATGCTACCTGCGTTTCCAGCCCAACCCCCGCATTTCCCCGGCAGCCCGTACTGGGAGGGACTCGGGGAAGACTCTCGAAGGGCTCCTAGGAGATCTCGGGTGCTGCAGACAGAAGACGGAACCTCCACACACTCAGAATTCCGAAACAAGGGTGACTGTGTGGGTGAGGTTCAGGGCCGCCCTCCACGCAGCTTCCTGGTGTCACAGTTGTTCCCTCGCAAGGGGAAGTCCGCTAATTACCTCCCCTGTCCATGGGGAGGCGTAGATGCTACTTGCGTTTCCAGCCCAACCCCCGCCTTTCCCCGGCAGCCCGCACTGGGAGGGACTCGGGGAAGACTCTCGAAGGGCTCCTAGGAGATCCCGGGTGCTGCAGACAGAAGACGGAACCTCCCCACACTCAGAATTCCGGAACAAGTGTGACTGATTGGGTGAGGTTTAGGGCCGACCTCCACGCAGCTTCCTGGTGTCACAGGTGTTCCCTCGCAAGGGGAAGTCCGCTACTTACCTCCCCTGTCCATGGGGAGGCACTAGATGCTACCTGCTTTTCCAGCCCAACCCCCGCATTTCCCCGGCAGCCCGTACTGGGAGGGACTCGGGGAAGACTCTCGAAGGGCTCCTAGGAGATCTCGGGTGCTGCAGACAGAAGACGGAACCTCCCCACACTCAGAATTCCGGAACACGGCTGACTGTGTGGGGGAGGTTCGGGGCCGCCCTCCACGCAGCTTCCTGGTGTCACAGGTGTTCCCTCGCAAGGGGAAGTCCGCTAATTACCTCCCCAGTCCATGGGGAGGCACTAGATGCTACCTGCGTTTCCAGCCCAACCCCCGCCTTTCCCCGGCAGCCCGTACTGGGAGGGACTCGGGGAAGACTCTCGAAGGGCTCCTAGGAGATCTCGGGTGCTGCAGACAGAAGACGGAACCTCCCCACACTCAGAATTCCGGAACACGGCTGACTGTGTGGGGGAGGTTCGGGGCCGCCCTCCACGCAGCTTCCTGGTGTCACAGGTGTTCCCTCGCAAGGGGAATTCCGCTAATTACCTCCCCTGTCCATGGGGAGGCACTAGATGCTACCTGCGTTTCCAGCCCAACCCCCGCATTTCCCCGGCAGCCCGTACTGGGAGGGACTCGGGGAAGACTCTCGAAGGGCTCCTAGGAGATCTCGGGTGCTGCAGACAGAAGACGGAACCTCCCCACACTCAGAATTCCGGAACACGGCTGACTGTGTGGGGGAGGTTCGGGGCCGCCCTCCACGAAGCTTCCTGGTGTCACAGCTGTTCCCTCGCAAGGGGAAATTCGCTAATTACCTCCACTGTCCATGGGGAGGCACTAGATGCTACCCGCGTTTCCAGCACAACCCCCGCTTTTCCCCGGCTGCCCGCAATGAGAGGGACTCGGGGAAGACTCTCGAAGGGCTCCTAGGAGATCTCGGGTGCTGCAGACAGAAGACGGAACCTCCACACACTCAGAATTCCGAAACAAGTGTGACTGTGTGGGTGAGGTTCAGGGCCGCCCTCCACGCAGCTTCCTGGTGTCACAGTTGTTCCCTCGCAAGGGGAAGTCCGCTAATTACCTCCCCTGTCCATGGGGAGGCGTAGATGCTACTTGCGTCTCCAGCCCAACCCCCGCCTTTCCCCGGCAGCCCGCACTGGGAGGGACTCGGGGAAGACTCTCGAAGGGCTCCTAGGAGATCCCGGGTGCTGCAGACAGAAGACGGAACCTCCCCACACTCAGAATTCCGGAACAAGTGTGACTGATTGGGTGAGGTTTAGGGCCGACCTCCACGCAGCTTCCTGGTGTCACAGGTGTTCCCTCGCAAGGGGAAGTCCGCTACTTACCTCCCCTGTCCATGGGGAGGCACTAGATGCTACCTGCTTTTCCAGCCCAACCCCCGCATTTCCCCGGCACCCCGTACTGGGAGGGACTCGGTGAAGACTCTCGAAGTGCTCCTAGGAGATCTCGGGTGCTGCAGACAGAAGACGGAACCTCCCCACACTCAGAATTCCGGAACACGGCTGACTGTGTGGGGGAGGTTCGGGGCCGCCCTCCACGAAGCTTCCTGGTGTCACAGGTGTTCCCTCGCAACGGGAAGTCCGCTAATTACCTCCCCTGTCCATGGGGAGGCGTAGATGCTACCTGCGTTTCCAGCCCAACCCCCACATTTCCCCGGCAGCCCGTACTGGGAGGGACTCGGGGAAGACTCTCGAAGGGCTCCTAGGGGATCTCGGGTGCTGCAGACAGAAGACGGAACCTCCCCACACTCAGAATTCCGGAACACGGCTGACTGTGTGGGGGAGGTTCGGGGCCGCCCTCCACGCAGGTTCCTGGTGTCACAGGTGTTCCCTCGCAAGGGGAATTCCGCTAATTACCTCCCCTGTCCATGTGGAGGCACTAGATGCTACCTGCGTTTCCAGCCCAACCCCCGCATTTCCCCGGCAGCCTGTACAGGGAGGGACTCGGGGAAGACTCTCGAAGGGCTCCTAGGAGATCTCGGGTGCTGCAGACAGAAGACGGAACCTCCCCACACTCAGAATTCCGGAACACGGCTGACTGTGTGGGGGAGGTTCGGGGCCGCACTCCACGCAGCTTCCTGGTGTCACAGGTGTTCCCTCGCAAGGGGAAATCCGCTAATTACCTCCCCTGTCCATGGGGAGGCACTAGATGCTACCTGCGTTTCCAGCCCAACCCCCGCTTTTCCCCGGCTGCCCGCAGTGAGAGGGACTCGGGGAAGACTCTCGAAGGGCTCCTAGGAGATCCCGGGTGCTGCAGACAGAAGACAGAACCTCCCCACACTCAGAATTCCGGAACACGGCTGACTGTGTGGGCGAGGTTCGGGGCCGCCCTCCACGCAGCTGCCTGGTGTCACAGGTGTTCCCTGGCAGGCGGAAATCCGCTAATTACCTCCCCTGTCCAGGGGGAGGCACTAGATGCTACCTGCGTTTCCAGCCCAACCGCCGCTTTTCCCCGGCAGCCCGCAGTGTGAGGGACTCGGGGAAGACTCTCGAAGGGCTCCTAGTAGATCCCGGGTGTTGCAGACAGAAGACGGAACCTCCCCACACTCAGAATTCCGGAACACGGCTGACTGTGTGGGGGAGGTTCGGGGCCGCCCTCCACGCAGCTTCCTGGTGTCACAGGTGTTCCCTCGCAAGGGGAAGTCCGCTACTTACCTCCCCTGTCCATGGGGAGGCACTAGATGATACCTGCGTTTCCTGCCCAACCCCCGCATTTCCCCGGCAGCCCTTACTGGGAGGGATTCGGGGAAGACTCTCGAAGGGCTCCTAGGAGATCCCGGGTGCTGCAGAACGAAGACGGAACCTCCCCACACTCAGAATTCCGGAACACGGCTGACTGTGTGGGGGAGGTTCGGGGCCGCCCTCCACGCAGCTTCCTGGTGTCACAGGTGTTCCCTCGCAAGGGGAATTCCGCTAATTACCTCCCCTGTCCATGGGGAGGCACTAGATGCTACCTGCGTTTCCAGCCCAACCCCCGCATTTCCCCGGCAGCCCGTACTGGGAGGGACTCGGGGAAGACTCTCGAAGGGCTCCTAGGAGATCTCGGGTCCTGCAGACAGAAGACGGAACCTCCCCACACTCAGAATTCCGGAACACGGCTGACTGTGTGGGGGAGGTTCGGGGCCGCCCTCCACGAAGGTTCCTGGTGTCACAGCTGTTCCCTCGCAAGGGGAAATTCGCTAATTACCTCCCCTGTCAATGGGGAGGCGTAGATGCTACCTGCGTTTCCAGCCCAACCCCCGCCTTTACCCGGCAGCCCGCACTGGGAGGGACTCGGGGAAGACTCTCGAAGGGCTCCTAGGAGATCCCGGGTGCTGCAGACAGAAGACGGAACCTCCCCACACTCAGAATTTCGGAACAAGTGTGACTGTTTGGGTGAGGTTTAGGGCCGCACTCCACGCAGCTTCCTGTTGTCACAGGTGTTCCCTCGCAAGGGGAAGTCCGCTACTTACCTCCCCTGTCCATGGGGAGGCACTAGATGATACCTGAGTTTCCAGCCCAACCCCCGCATTTCCCCGGCAGCCCGTACTGGGAGGGATTCGGGGAAGACTCTCGAAGGGCTCCTAGGAGATCTCGGGTGTTGCAGACAGAAGACGGAACCTCCCCACACTCAGAATTCCGGAACACGGCTGACTGTGTGGGGGAGGTTCGGGGCCGCCCTCCACGCAGCTTCCTGGTGTCACAGGTGTTCTCTCGCAAGGGGAAGTCCGCTAATTACCTCCCCTGTCCATGGGGAGGCACTTGATGCTACCTGCGTTTCCAGCCCAACCCCCGCATTTCCCCGGCAGCCCGTACTGGGAGGGACTCGGGGAAGACTCTCGAAGGGCTCCTAGGAGATCTCGGGTGCTGCAGACAGAAGACGGAACCTCCACACACTCAGAATTCTGAAACAAGGGTGACTGTGTGGGTGAGGTTCGGGGCCGCCCTCCACGCAGCTTCCTGGTGTCACAGTTGTTCCCTCGCAAGGGGAAGTCCGCTAATTACCTCCCCTGTCCATTGTGAGGCGTAGATGCTACTTGCGTTTCCAGCCCAACCCCCGCATTTCCCCGGCAGCCCGCACTGGGAGGGACTCGGGGAAGACTCTCGAAGGGCTCCTAGGAGATCTCGGGTGCTGCAGACAGAAGACGGAACCTCCACACACTCAGAATTCTGAAACAAGGGTGACTGTGTGGGTGAGGTTCGGGGCCGCCCTCCACGCAGCTTCCTGGTGTCACAGTTGTTCCCTCGCAAGGGGAAGTCCGCTAATTACCTCCCCTGTCCATTGTGAGGCGTAGATGCTACTTGCGTTTCCAGCCCAACCCCCGCATTTCCCCGGCAGCCCGCACTGGGAGGGACTCGGGGAAGACTCTCGAAGGGCTCCTAGGAGATCCCGGGTGCTGCAGACAGAAGACGGAACCTCCCCACACTCAGAATTCCGGAACAAGGGTGACTGTTTGGGTGAGGTTTAGGGCCGCCCTCCACGCAGCTTCCTGGTGTCACAGGTGTTCCCTCGCAAGGGGAAGTTCGCTACTTACCTCCCCTGTCCATGTGGAGGCACTAGATGCTACCTGCTTTTCCAGCCCAACCCCCGCATTTCCCCGGCAGCCCGTACTGGGAGGGACTCGGGGAAGACTCTCGAAGGGCTCCTAGGAGATCTCGGGTGCTGCAGACAGAAGACGGAACCTCCCCACACTCAGAATTCCGGAACACGGCTGACTGTGTGGGGGAGGTTCGGGGCCGACCTCCACGCAGCTTCCTGGTGTCACAGGTGTTCCCTCGCAAGGGGAAGTCCGCTAATTACCTCCCCAGTCCATGGGGAGGCACTAGATGCTACCTGCGTTTCCAGCCCAACCCCCGCCTTTCCCCGGCAGCCCGTACTGGGAGGGACTCGGGGAAGACTCTCGAAGGGCTCCTAGGAGATCTCGGGTGCTGCAGACAGAAGACGGAACCTCCCCACACTCAGAAATCCGGAACACGGCTGACTGTGTGGGGGAGGTTCGGGGCCGCCCTCCACGCAGCTTCCTGGTGTCACAGGTGTTCCCTCGCAAGGGGAATTCCGCTAATTACCTCCCCTGTCCATGGGGAGGCACTAGATGCTACCTGCGTTTCCAGCCCAACCCCCGCATTTCCCCGGCAGCCCGTACTGGGAGGGACTCGGGGAAGACTCTCGAAGGGCTCCTAGGAGATCTCGGGTGCTGCAGACAGAAGACGGAACCTCCCCACACTCAGAATTCCGGAACACGGCTGACTGTGTGGGGGAGGTTCGGGGCCGCCCTCCACGCAGCTTCCTGGTGTCACAGCTGTTCCCTCGCAAGGGGAAATTCGCTAATTACCTCCACTGTCCATGGGGAGGCACTAGATGCTACCTGCGTTTCCAGCCCAACCCCCGCTTTTCCCCGGCTGCCCGCAGTGAGAGGGACTCGGGGAAGACTCTCGAAGGGCTCCTAGGAGATCCTGTGTGCTGCAGACAGAAGACAGAACCTCCCCACACTCAGAATTCCGGAACACGGCTGACTGTGTGGGGGAGGTTCGGGGCCGCCCTCCACGCAGCTTCCTGGTGTCACAGGTGTTCCCTCGCAAGGGGAAGTCCGCTAATTACCTCCCCTGTCCATGGGGAGGCACTAGATGCTACCTGCGTTTCCAGCCCAACCCCCGCATTTCCCCGGCAGCCCGTACTGGGAGGGACTCGGGGAAGACTCTCGAAGGGCTCCTAGGAGATCTCGGGTGCTGCAGACAGAAGACGGAACCTCCACACACTCAGAATTCCGAAACAAGTGTGACTGTGTGGGTGAGGTTCAGGGCCGCACTCCACGCAGCTTCCTGGTGTCACAGTTGTTCCCTCGCAAGGGGAAGTCCGCTAATTACCTCCCCTGTCCATGGGGAGGCGTAGATGCTACTTGCGTCTCCAGCCCAACCCCCGCCTTTCCCCGGCAGCCCGCACTGGGAGGGACTCGGGGAAGACTCTCGAAGGGCTCCTAAGAGATCCCGGGTGCTGCAGACAGAAGACGGAACCTCCCCACACTCAGAATTCCAGAACAAGTGTTACTGTTTGGGTGAGGTTTAGGGCCGCCCTCCACGCAGCTTCCTGGTGTCACAGGTGTTCCCTCGCAAGGGGAAGTCCGCTATTTACCTCCCCTGTCCATGGGGAGGCACTAGATACTACCTGCTTTTCCAGCCCAACCCCCGCATTTCCCCGGCAGCCCGTACTGGGAGGGACTCGGGGAAGACTCTCGAAGTGCTCCTAGGAGATCTCGGGTGCTGCAGACAGAAGACGGAACCTCCCCACACTCAGAATTCCGGAACACGGCTGACTGTGTGGGGGAGTTTCGGGGCCGCCCTCCACGCAGTTTCCTGGTGTCACAGGTGTTCCCTCGCAAGGGGAAGTCCGCTAATTACCTCCCCTGTCCATGGAGAGGCACTAGATGCTACCTGCGTTTCCAGCCCAACCCCCGCCTTTCCCCGGCAGCCCGTACTGGGAGGGACTCGGGGAAGACTCTCGAAGGGCTCCTAGGAGATCTCGGGTGCTGCAGACAGAAGACGGAACCTCCCCACACTCAGAATTCCGGAACACGGCTGACTGTGTGAGGGAGGTTCGGGGCCGCCCTCCACGCAGCTTCCTGGTGTCACAGGTGTTCCCTCGCAAGGGGAATTCCGCTAATTACCTCCCCTGTCCAGGGGGAGGCACTAGATGCTACCTGCGTTTCCAGCCCAACTGCCGATTTTCCCCGGCAGCCCGCAGTGTGAGGGACGCGGGGAAGACTCTCGAAGTGCTCCTAGTAGATCCCGGGTGCTGCAGACAGAAGACGGAACCTGCCCACACTCAGAATTCCGGAACACGGCTGACTGTGTGGGGGAGGTTCGGGGCCGCCCTCCACGCAGCTTCCTGGTGTCACACGTGTTCCCTGGCAGGGGGAAGTCCGCTAATTACCTCCCCTGTCCAGGGGGAGGCACTAGATGCTACCTGCTTTTCCAGCCCAACCCCCGCCTTTCCCCGGCAGCCCGCAGTGCGAGGGACTCGGGGAAGACCCTCGAAGGGCTCCTAGGAGATCCCGGGTGCTGTAGACAGAAGACGGAACCTCCCCACACTCAGAATTCCGGAACAAGGGTGACTGTGTGGGTGAGGTTTAGGGCCGCCCTCCACGCAGCTTCCTGGTGTCACAGGTGTTCCCTCGCAAGGGGAAGTCCGCTACTTACCTCCCCTGTCCATGGGGAGGCACTAGATGCTACCTGCGTTTCCAGCCCAACCCCCGCATTTCCCCGGCAGCCCGTAATGGGAGGGACTCGGGGAAGACTCTCGAAGGGCTCCTAGGAGATGCCGGGTGCTGCAGACAGAAGACGGAACCTCCCCACACTCAGAATTCCGGAACACGGCTGACTGTGTGGGGGAGGTTCGGGGCCGCCCTCCACGCAGCTGCCTGGTGTCACAGGTGTTCCCTGGCAGGCGGAAATCCGCTAAATACCTCCCCTGTCCATGGGGAGGCACTAGATGCTACCTGCGTTTCCAGCCCAACCGCCGCTTTTCCCCGGCAGCCCGCAGTGAGAGGGACTCGGGGAAGACTCTCGAAGGGCTCCTAGGAGATCCCGGGTGCTGCAGACAGAAGACGGAACTTCCCCACACTCAGAATTCCGGAACACGGCTGACTGTGTGGGGGAGGTTCGGGGCCGCCCTCCACGCAGCTTCCTGGTGTCACAGGTGTTCCCTCGCAAGGGGAAGTCTGCTACGTACCTCCCCTGTCCATGGGGAGGCACTAGATGCTACCTGCTTTTCCAGCCCAACCCCCGCATTTCCCCGGCAGCCCGTACTGGGAGGGACTCGGGGACGACTCTCGAAGGGCTCCTAGGAGATCTCGTGTGATGCAGACAGAAGACGGAACCTCCCCATACTCAGAATTCGAAACACGGCTGACTGTGTGGGGGAGGTTCGGGGCCGAACTCCACGCAGCTTCCTGGTGTCACAGGTGTTCCCTCGCAAGGGGAAGTCCGCTAATTAACTCCCCTGTCCATGGGGAGGCACTAGATGCTACCTGCGTTTCCAGCCCAACCCCCGCATTTCCCCGGCAGCCCGTACTTGGAGGGACTCGGTGAAGACTCTCGAAGGGCTCCTAGGAGATCTCGAGTGCTGCAGACAGAAGACGGAATCTCCCCACACTCAGAATTCCGGAACAAGAATGACTGTGTGGGTGAGGTTCAGGGCCGCCCTCCACGCAGCTTCCTGGTGTCACAGGTGTTCCCTCGCAAGGGGAAGTCCGCTAATTACCTCCCCTGTCCATGGGGAGGCGTAGATGCTACCTGCGTTTCCAGCCCAACCCCCGAATTTCCCCGGCAGCCCGCACTGGGAGGGACTCGGGGAAGACTCTCGAAGGGCTCCTAGGAGATCCCGGTTGCTGCAGACAGAAGACGGAACCTCCCCACACTCAGAATTCCGGAACAAGGGTGACTGTTTGGGTGAGGTTTAGGGCCGCCCTCCACGCAGCTTCCTGGTGTCACAGGTGTTCCCTCGCAAGGGAAGTCCGCTAATTACCTCCCCTGTCCATGGGGAGGCACTAGATGCTACCTGCGTTTCCAGCCCAACCCCCGCATTTCCCCGGCAGCCCGTACTGGGAGGGACTCGGGGAAGAATCTCGAAGGGCTCCTAGGAGATCTCGGGTGCTGCAGACAGAAGACGAAACCTCCCCACACTCAGAATTCCGGAACAAGGGTGACTGTGTGGGTGAGGTTCAGGGCCGCCCTCCACGCAGCTTCCTGGAGTCACAGGTGTTCCCTCGCAAGGGGAAGTCCGCTAATTACCTCCCCTGTCCATGGGGAGGCGTAGATGCTACCTGCGTTTCCAGCCCAACCCCCGCTTTTACCCGGCTGCCGGCAGTGAGAGGGACTCGGGGAAGACTCTCGAAGGGCTCCTAGGAGATCCCGGGTGCTGCAGACAGAAGACGGAACCTCCCCACACTCAGAATTCCGGAACACGTCTGACTGTGTGGGCGAGGTTCGGGGCCGCCCTCCACGCAGCTGCCTGGTGTCACAGGTGTTCCCTGGCAGGCGGAAATCCGTTAATTACCTCCCCTGTCCAGGGGGAGGCACTAGATGCTACCTGCGTTTCCAGCCCAACCGCAGCTTTTCCCCGGCTGCCCGCAGTGAAAGGGACTCGGGGAAGACTCTCGAAGGGCTCCTAGGAGTTCCCGGGTGCTGCAGACAGAAGACGGAACCTCCCCACACTCAGAATTCCGGAACACGGCTGACTGTGTGGGCGAGGTTCGGGGCCGCCCTCCACGCAGCTGCCTGGTGTCACAGGTGTTCCCTGGCAGGCGGAAATCCGCTAATTACCTCCCCTGTCCAGGGGGAGGCACTAGATGCTACCTGCGTTTCCAGCCCAACCGCCGCTTTTCCCCGGCATCCCGCAGTGTGAGGGACTCGGGGAAGACTCTCGAAGGGCTCCTAGGAGATCCCGGGTGCTGCAGACAGAAGACGGAACCTCCCCACACTCAGAATTCCGGAACACGGCTGACTGTGTGGGGGAGGTTCGGGGCCGCCCTCCACGCAGCTTCCTGGTGTCACAGGTGTTCCCTCGCAAGGGGAAGTCCGCTAATTACCTCCCCAGGCCATGGGGAGGCGTAGATGCTACCTGCGTTTCCAGCCCAACCCCCGCCTTTCCCCGGCAGCCCGTACTGGGAGGGACTCGGGGAAGACTCTCGAAGGGCTCCTAGGAGATCTCGGGTGCTGCAGACAGAAGACGGAACCTCCCCACACTCAGAATTCCGGAACACGGCTGACTGTGTGGGGGAGGTTCGGGGCCGCCCTCCACGCAGCTTCCTGGTGTCACAGGTGTTCCCTCGCAAGGGGAAGTCCGCTACTTACCTCCCGTGTCCATGGGGAGGCACTAGATGCTAGCTGCGTTTCCAGCCCAACCCCCGCATTTCCCCGGCAGCCCGTACTGGGAGGGACTCGGGGAAGACTCTCGAAGGGCTCCTAGGAGATCTCGGGTGCTGCAGACAGAAGACGGAACCTCCCCACACTCAGAATTCCGGAACAAGGGTGAATGTGTGGGTGAGGTTCAGGGCCGCCCTCCACGCAGCTTCCTGGTGTCACAGGTGTTCCCTCGCAAGGGGAAGTCCGCTACTTACCTCCCCTGTCCATGGGGAGGCACTAGATGCTACCTGCGTTTCCAGCCCAACCCCCGCATTTCCCCGGCAGCCCGTATTGGGAGGGACTCGGGGAAGATTCTCGAAGGGCTCCTAGGAGATCTCGAGTGCTGCAGACAGAAGACGGAATCTCCCCACACTCAGAATTCCGGAACAAGAATGACTGTGTGTGTGAGGTTCAGGGCCGCACTCCACGCAGCTTCCTGGTGTCACAGGTGTTTCCTCGCAAGGGGAAGTCCGCTAATTACCTCCCCTGTCCATGGGGAGGCGTAGATGCTACCTGCGTTTCCAGCCCAACCCCCGCCTTTCCCCGGCAGCCCGCACTGGGAGGGACTCGGGGAAGACTCTCGAAGGGCTCCTAGGAGATCCCGGGTGCTGCAGACAGAAGACGGAACCTCCCCACACTCAGAATTCCGGAACACGGCTGACTGTGTGGGCGAGGTTCGGGGCCGCCCTCCACGCAGCTTCCTGGTGTCACAGGTTTTCCCTCGCAAGGGGAAGTCCGCTAATTACCTCCCCTGTCCATGGGGAGGCACTAGATGCTAACTGCGTTTCCAGCCCAACCAACGCCTTTCCCCGGCAGCCCGCACTGTGAAGGACTCGGGGAAGACACTCGAAGTGCTCCTAGGAGATCCCGGGTGCTGCAGAACGAAGACGGAACCTCCCCACACTCAGAATTCCGGAATACGGCTGACTGTGTGGGGGAGGTTCGGGGCCGCCCTCCACGCAGCTTCCTGGTGTCACACGTTTTCCCTGGCAGGGGGAAGTCCGCTAATTACCTCCCCTGTCCAGGGGGAGGCACTAGATGCTACCTGCGTTTCCAGCCCAACCCCATCCTTTCTCCGGCAGCCCGCAGTGCGAGGGACTCGGGGAAGACCCTCGAAGGGCTCCTAGGAGATCCCGTGTGCTGCAGACAGAAGACGGAACCTCCCCACAATCAGAATTCCGGAATAAGGGTGACTGTGTGGGTGAGGTATAGGGCCGCCCTCCACGCAGCTTCCTGGTGTCACAGGTGTTCCCTCGCAAGGGGAATTCCGCTACTTACCTCCCCTGTCCATGGGGAGGCATAGATGCTACCTGCGTTTCCAGCCCAACCCCCGCCTTTCCCCGGCAGCCCGCACTGGGAGGGACTCGGGGAAGACTCTCGAAGGGCTCCTAGGAGATCTCGGGTGCTGCAGACAGAAGACGGAACCTCCCCACACTCAGAATTCCGGAACATGGCTGACTGTGTGGGGGAGTTTCGGAGCCGCCCTCCACGCAGCTTCCTGGTGTCACAGGTGTTCCCTCGCAAGGGGAAGTCCGCTAAATACCTCCCCTGTCCATGGGGATTCGTAGATGCTACCTGCGTTTCCAGCCCAACCCCCGCCTTTCCCCGGCAGCCCGCACTGGGAGGGACTCGGGGAAGACTCTCGAAGGGCTCCTAGGAGATCTCGGGTGCTGCAGACAGAAGACCGAACCTCCCTACACTCAGAATTCCGGAACACGGCTGACTGTGTGGGGGAGGTTCGGGGCCGCCCTCCACGCAGCTTCCTGGTGTCACAGGTGTTCCCTCGCAAGGGGAATTCCGCTACTTACCTCCCCTGTCCATGGGGAGGCACTAGATGCTACCTGCGTTTCCAGCCCAACCCCCGCATTTCCCCGGCAGCCCGTACTGGGAGGGACTCGGGGAAGACTCTCGAAGGGCTCCTAGGAGATCTCGGGTGCTGCAGACAGAAGACGGAACCTCCCCACACTCAAAATTCCGGAACAAGGGTGACTGTGTGGGTGAGGTTCAGGGCCGCCCTCCACGCAGCTTCCTGTTGTCACAGGTGTTCCCTCGCAAGGGGAAGTCCGCTACTTACCTCCCCTGTCCATGGGGAGGCACTAGATGCTACCTGCGTTTCCAGCCCAACCCCCGCATTTCCCCGGCAGCCCGTATTGGGAGGGACTCGGGGAAGACTCTCGAAGGGCTCCTAGGAGATCTCGAGTGCTGCAGACAGAAGACGGAATCTCCCCACACTCAGAATTCCGGAACAAGAATGACTGTGTGTGTGAGGTTCAGGGCCGCACTCCACGCAGCTTCCTGGTGTCACAGGTGTTCCCTCGCAAGGGGAAGTCCGCTAATTACCTCCCCTGTCCATGGGGAGGCGTAGATGCTACGTGCGTTTCCAGCCAAACCCCCGCCTTTCCCCGGCAGCCCGCACTGGGAGGGACTCGGGGAAGAATCTCGAAGGGCTCCTAGGAGATCCCGGGTGCTGCAGACAGAAGACGGAACCTCCCCACACTCAGAATTCCGGAACACGGCTGACTGTGTGGGCGAGGTTCGGGGCCGCCCTCCACGCAGCTTCCTGGTGTCTCAGGTTTTCCCTCGCAAGGGGAAGTCCGCTAATTACCTCCTCTGTCCATGGGGAGGCACTAGATGCTAACTGCGTTTCCAGCCAAACCCACGCCTTTCCCCGGCAGCCCGCACTGGGAAGGACTCGGGGAAGACACTCGAAGTGCTCCTAGGAGATCCCGGGTGCTGCAGAACGAAGACGGAACCTCCCCACACTCAGAATTCCGGAACACGGCTGACTGTGTGGGGGAGGTTCGGGGCCGCCCTCCACGCAGCTTCCTAGTATCACACGTGTTCCCTGGCAGGGGGAAGTCCGCTAATTACCTCCCCTGTCCAGGGGGAGGAACTAGATGCTACCTGCGTTTCCAGCCCAACCCCAGCCTTTCTCCGGCAGCCCGCAGTGCGAGGGACTCGGGGAAGACCCTCGAAGGGCTCCTAGGAGATCCCGTGTGCTGCAGACAGAAGACGGAACCTCCCCACAATCAGAATTCCGGAATAAGGGTGACTGTGTGGGTGAGGTTTAGGGCCGCACTCCACGCAGCTTCCTGGTGTCACAGGTGTTCCCTTGCAAGGGGAACTCCGCTACTTACCTCCCCTGTCCATGGGGAGGCGTAGATGCTACCTGCGTTTCCAGCCCATCCCCCGCCTTCCCCGGCAGCCCGCACTGGGAGGGACTCGGGGAAGACTCTCGAAGGGCTCCTAGGAGATCTCGGGTGCTGCAGAGGGAAGACGGAACCTCCCCACACTCAGAATTCCGGAACACGGCTGACTGTGTGGGGGAGGTTCGGGGCCGCCCTCCACGCAGCTTCCTGGTGTCACACGTGTTCCCTGGCAGGGGGAAGTCCGCTAATTACCTCCCCTGTCCAGGGGGAGGCACTAGATGCTACCTGCGTTTCCAGCACAACCCCCGACTTTCCCCGGCAGATCGCAGTGCGAGGGACTCGGGGAAGACCCTCGAAGGGCTCCTAGGAGATCCCGGGTGCTGCAGTCAGAAGACGGAAACTCCCCACACTCAGAATTCCGGAACACGGGTGGCTGTGTGGGGGAGGTTTAGGGCCACCCTCCACGCAGCTTCCTGGTGTCTCAGGTGTTCCCTCGCAAGGGGAAGTCCGCTACTTACCTCCCCTGTCCATGGGGAGGCACTAGATGCTACCTGCGTTTCCAGCCAAACCTCCGCATTTCCCCGGCAGCCCGTATAGTGAGGGACTCAGGGAAGACTCTCGAAGGGCTCCTAGGAGATCTCGGGTGCTGCAGACAGAAGACGGAACCTCCCCACACTCAGAATTCCGGAACAAGGGTGACTGTTGGGGTGAGGTTTAGGGCCGCCCTCCACGCAGCTTCTTGGTGTCATAGGTGTTCCCTCGCAAGGGGAAGTCCGTTACTTACCTCCCCTGTCCATGGGGAGGCACTAGATGCTACCTGCGTTTCCAGCCCAACCCCCGCATTTCCCCGGCAGCCCGTACTGGGAGGGACTCGGGGAAGACTCTCGAAGGGCTCCTAGGGGATCTCGGGTGCTGCAGACAGAAGACGGAACCTCCCCACACTCAGAATTCTGGAAGAAGGGTGACTGTGTGGGTGAGGTTCAGGGCCGCCCTCCACGCAGATTCCTGGTGTCACAGGTGTTCCCTCGCAAGGGGAAGTCCGCTAATTACCTCCCCTGTCCATGGGGATGCGTAGATGCTACCTGCGTTTCCAGCCCAACCCCCGCCTTTCCCCGGCAGCCCGCACTGGGAGTGACTCGGGGAAGAATCTCGAAGGGCTCCTAGGAGATCTCGGGTGCTGCAGACAGAAGACGGAACCTCCCCACACTCAGAATTCCGGAAAAAGGGTGACTGTTTGGGTGAGGTTTAGGGCCGCCCTCCACGCAGCTTCCTGGTGTTACAGGTGTTCCCTCGCAAGGGGAAGTCCGCTACATACCTCCCCTGTCCATGGGGAGGCACTAGATGCTACCTGCGTTTCCAGCCCAACCCCCGCATTTCCCCGGCAGCCCGTACAGGGAGGGACTCGGGGAAGACTCTCGAAGGGCTCCTAGGAGATCTCGGGTGCTGCAGACAGAAGACGGAACCTCCCCACACTCAGAATTCCGGAACACGGCTGACTGTGTGGGGGAGGTTTAGGGCCGCCCTCCACGAAGCTTCCTGCTGTCACAGGTGTTCCCTCGCAAGGGGAAGTCCGCTAATTACCTCCCCTGTCCATGGGGAGGCACTAGATGCTACCTGCGTTTCCAGCCCAACCCTCGCAATTCCCCGGCAGCCCGTACTGGGAGGGACTCCGGGAAGACTCTCGAAGGGCTCCTAGGAGATCTCGGGTGCTGCAGACAGAAGACGGAACCTCCCCACACTCAGAATTCCGGAACACGGCTGACTGTGTGGGGGAGGTTCGGGGCCGCCCTCCACGCAGCTTCCTGCTGTCACAGGTGTTCCCTCGCAAGGGGAAGTCCGCTAATTACCTCCCCTGTCCATGGGGAGGCACTAGATGCTACCTGCGTTTCCAGCCCAACCCCCGCATTTCCCCGGCAGCCCGTACTGGGAGGGACTCGGGGAAGACTCTCGAAGGGCTCCTAGGAGATCTCGGGTGCTGCACACAGAAGACGGAACCTCCCCACACTCAGAATTCCGGAACACGGCTGACTGTGTGGGGGAGGTTCGTGGCCGCCCTCCACGCAGCTTCCTGGTGTCACAGGTGTTCCCTCGCAAGGGGAAGTCCGCTAGTTACCTCCCCTGTCCATGGGGAGGCACTAGATGCTACCTCCGTTTCCAGCCCATCCCCCGCATTTCCCCGGCAGCCCGCACTGGGAGGGACTCGGGGAAGACTCTCGAAGGGCTCCTAGGAGATCTCGGGTGCTGCAGACAGAAGACGGAACCTCCCCACACTCAGAATTCCGGAACACGGCTGACTGTGTGGGGGAGGTTCGGGGCCGCCCTCCACGCAGCTTCCTGGTGTCACAGGTGTTCCCTCGCAAGGGGAAGTCCGCTACTTACCTCCCCTGTCCATGGGGAGGCACTAGATGCTACCTGCGTTTCCAGCCCAACCCCCGCAATTCCCCGGCAGCCCGTACTGGGAGGGACTCGGGGAAGACTCTCGAAGGGCTCCTAGGAGATCTCGGGTGCTGCAGACAGAAGACGGAACCTCCCCACACTCAGAATTCCGGAACACGGCTGACTGTGTGGGGGAGGTTCGGGGCCGCCCTCCACGCAGCTTCCTGTTGTCACAGGTGTTCCCTCGCAAGGGGAAGTCCGCTAATTACCTCCCTTGTCCATGGGGAGGCACTAGATGCTACCTGCGTTTCCAGCCCAACCCCCGCATTTCCCCGGCAGCCCGTACTGGGAGGGACTCGGACAAGACTCTCGAAGGGCTCCTAGGAGATCTCGGGTGCTGCAGACAGAAGACGGAACCTCCCCACACTCAGAGATCCGGAACACGGCTGACTGTGTGGGGGAGGTTCGGGGCCGCCCTCCACGCAGCTTCCTGTTGTCACAGGTGTTCCCTCGCAAGGGGAAGTCCGCTAATTACCTCCCCTGTCCATGGGGAGGCACTAGATGCTACCTGCGTTTCCAGCCCAACCCCCGCATTTCCCCGGCAGCCGGTACAGGGAGGGACTCGGGGAAGACACTCGAAGGGCTCCTAGGAGATCTCGGGTGCTGCAGACAGAAGACGGAACCTCCCCACACTCAGAATTCCGGAACACGGCTGACTGTGTGGGGGAGGTGCGGGGCCGCCCTCCACGCAGCTTCCTGTGGTCACAGGTGTTCCCTCGCAAGGGAAAGTCCGCTAATTACCTCCCCTGTCCATGGGGAGGCACTAGATGCTACCTGCGTTTCCAGCCCAAACCCCGCATTTCCACGGCAGCCCGTACTGGGAGGGACTCGGGGAAGACTCTCGAAGGGCTCCTAGGAGATCTCGGGTGCTGCAGACAGAAGACGGAACCTCCCCACACTCAGAATTCCGGAACACGGCTGACTGTGTGGGGGGGTTCGGGGCCGCCTTCCACGCAGCTTCCTGTTGTCACAGGTGTTCCCTCGCAAGGGGAAGTCCGCTAATTACCTCCCCTGTCCATGGGGAGGCACTAGATGCTACCTGCGTTTCCAGCCCAACCCCCGCATTTCCCCGGCAGCCCGTACTGGGAGGGACTCGGACAAGACTCTCGAAGGGCTCCTAGGAGATCTCGGGTGCTGCAGACAGAAGACGGAACCTCCCCACACTCAGAATTCCGGAACACGGCTGACTGTGTGGGGGAGGTTCGGGGCCGCCCTCCACGCAGCTTCCTGTTGTCACAGGTGTTCCCTCGCAAGGGGAAGTCCGCTAATTACCTCCCCTGTCCATGGGGAGGCACTAGATGCTACCTGCGTTTCCAGCCCAACCCCCGCATTTCCCCGGCAGCCGGTACAGGGAGGGACTCGGGGAAGACACTCGAAGGGCTCCTAGGAGATCTCGGGTGCTGCAGACAGAAGACGGAACCTCCCCACACTCAGAATTCCGGAACACGGCTGACTGTGTGGGGGAGGTGCGGGGCCGCCCTCCACGCAGCTTCCTGTGGTCACAGGTGTTCCCTCGCAAGGGAAAGTCCGCTAATTACCTCCCTTGGCCATGTGGAGGCACTAGATGCTACCTGCGTTTCCAGCCCAACCCCCGCATTTCCCCGGCAGCCAGTACTGGGAGGGACTCGGGGAAGACTCTCGAAGGGCTCCTAGGGGATCTCGGGTGCTGCAGACAGAAGACGGAACCTCCCCACACTCAGAATTCTGGAAGAAGTGTGACTGTGTGGGTGAGGTTCAGGGCCGCCCTCCACGTAGATTCCTGGTGTCACAGGTGTTCCCTCGCAAGGGGAAGTCCGCTAATTACCTCCCCTGTCCATGGGGATGCGTAGATGCTACCTGCGTTTCCAGCCGAACCCCCGCCTTTCCCCGGCAGCCCGCACTGGGAGTGACTCGGGGAAGACTCTCGAAGGGCTCCTAGGAGATCTCGGGTGCTGCAGACAGAAGACGGAACCTCCCCACACTCAGAATTTCGGAACAAGGGTGACTGTGTGGGTGAGGTTTATGGCCGCCCTCCACGCAGCTTCCTGGTGTCACAGGTGTTCCCTCGCAAGGGGAAGTCCGCTAATTACCTCCCCTGACCATGGGGAGGCACTAGATGCTACCTGCGTTTCCAGCCCAACCCCCGCCTTTCCCCGGCAGCCCGCACTGGGAGGGATTCGGGGAAGACTCTCGAAGGGCTCCTAGGAGATCCCGGGTGCTGCAGACAGAAGACGGAACCTCCCCATACTCAGAATTCCGGAGCAAGTGTGACTGTTTGGGTGAGGTTTAGGGCCGCCCTCCACGCAGCTTCCTGGTGTCACAGGTGTTCCCTGGCAAGGGGAAGTCCGCTAATTACCTCCCCTGACCATGGGGAGGCACTAGATGCTACCTGCGTTTCCAGCCCAACCCCCGCATTTCCCCGGCAGCCCGTACTGGGAGGGACTCGGGGAAGACTCTCGAAGGGCTCCTAGGAGATCTCGGGTGCTGCAGACAGAAGACGGAACCTCCCCACACTCAGAATTCCGGAAAAAGGATGACTGTTTGGGTGAGGTTTATGGCCGCCCTCCACGCAGCTTCCTGGTGTCACAGGTGTTCCCTCGCAAGGGGAAGTCCGCTACTTACCTCCCCTGTCCATGGGGAGGCACTAGATGCTACCTGCGTTTCCAGCCCAACCCCCGCATTTCCCCGGCAGCCCGTACTGGGAGGGACTCGGGGAAGACTCTCGAAGGGCTCCTAGGAGATCTCGGGTGCTGCAGACAGAAGACGGAACCTCCCCACACTCAGAATTCCGGAACACGGCTGACTGTGTGGGGGAGGTTCGGGGCCGCACTCCACGCAGCTTCCTGTTGTCACAGGTGTTCCCTCGCAAGGGGAAGTCCGCTAATTACATCCCCTGTCCATGGGGAGGCACTAGATGCTACCTGCGTTTCCAGCACAACCCCCGCCTTTCCCCGGCATCCCGCACTGGGAGGGACTCGGGGAAGACTCTCGAAGGGCTCCTAGGAGATCTCGGGTGCTGCAGACAGAAGACGGAACCTCCCCACACTCAGAATTCCGGAACACGGCTGACTGTTTGGGGGAGGTTCGGGGCCGCCCTCCACGCAGCTTCCTGGTGTCACAGGTGTTCCCTCGCAAGGGGAAGTCCGCTAATTACCTCCCTTGTCCATGTGGAGGCACTAGATGCTACCTGCGTTTCCAGCCCAACCCCCGCCTTTCCCCGGCATCCCGCACTGGGAGGGACTCGGGGAAGACTCTCGAAGGGCTCCTAGGAGATCTCGGGTGCTGCAGACAGAAGACGGAACCTCCCCACACTCAGAATTCCGGAACACGGCTGATTGTGTGGGGGAGGTGCGGGGCCGCCCTCCACGCAGCTTCCTGTTGTCACAGGTGTTCCCTCGCAAGGGGAAGTCCGCTAATTACCTCCCCTGTCCATGGGGAGGCACTAGATGCTACCTGCGTTTCCAGCCCAACCCCCGCATTTCCCCGGCAGCCCGTACTGGGAGGGACTCGGGGAAGACTCTCGAAGGGCTCCTAGGAGATCTCGGGTGCTGCAGACAGAAGACGGATCCTCCCCACACTCAGAATTCCGGAACACGGCTGACTGTGTGGGGGAGGTTTAGGGCCGCCCTCCACGAAGCTTCCTGGTGTCACAGGTGTTCCCTCGCAAGGGGAAGTCCGCTAATTACCTCCCCTGTCCATGAGGAGGCACTAGATGCTACCTGCGTTTCCAGCATAACCCCCGCATTTCCCCGGCAGCCCGTACTGGGAGGGACTCGGGGAAGACTCTCGAAGGGCTCCTAGGAGATCTCGGGTGCTGCAGACAGAAGACGGAACCTCCCCACACTCAGAATTTCGGAACAAGGGTGACTGTGTGGGTGAGGTTTATGGCCGCCCTCCACGCAGCTTCCTGGTGTCACAGGTGTTCCCTCGCAAGGGGAAGTCCGCTAATTACCTCCCCTGACCATGGGGAGGCACTAGATGCTACCTGAGTTTCCAGCCCAACCCCCGCCTTTCCCCGGCAGCCCGCACTGGGAGGGATTCGGGGAAGACTCTCGAAGGGCTCCTAGGAGATCCCGGGTGCTGCAGACAGAAGATATAACCTCCCCATACTCAGAATTCCGGAGCAAGTGTGACTGTTTGGGTGAGGTTTAGGGCCGCCCTCCACGCAGCTTCCTGGTGTCACAGGTGTTCCCTCGCAAGGGGAAGTCCGCTACTTACCTCCCCTGTCCATGGGGAGGCACTAGATGCTACCTGCGTTTCCAGCCCAACCCCCGCATTTCCCCGGCAGCCCTTACTAGGAGGGACTCGGGGAAGACTCTCGAAGGGCTCCTAGGAGATCTCGGGTGCTGCAGACAGAAGACGGAACCTCCCCACACTCAGAATTTCGGAACAAGTGTGACTGTGTGGGTGAGGTTTATGGCCGCCCTCCACGCAGCTTCCTGGTGTCACAGGTGTTCCCTCGCAAGGGGAAGTCCGCTAATTACCTCCCCTGACCATGGGGAGGCACTAGATGCTACCTGCGTTTCCAGCATAACCCCCGCATTTCCCCGGCAGCCCGCACTGGGAGGGATTCGGGGCAGACTCTCGAAGGGCTCCTAGGAGATCCCGGGTGCTGCAGACAGAAGACGGAACCTCCCCATACTCAGAATTCCGGAGCAAGTGTGACTGTTTGGGTGAGGTTTAGGGCCGCCCTCCACGCAGCTTCCTGGTGTCACAGGTGTTCCCTGGCAAGGGGAAGTCCGCTAATTACCTCCCCTGACCATGGGGAGGCACTAGATGCTACCTGCGTTTCCAGCCCAACCCCCGCATTTCCCCGGCAGCCCGTACTGGGAGGGACTCGGGGATGAATCTCGAAGGGCTCCTAGGAGATCTCGGGTGCTGCAGACAGAAGACGGAACCTCCCCACACTCAGAATTCCGGAACACGGCTGACTGTGTGGGTGAGGTTCAGGGCCGCCCTCCACGCAGCTTCCTGGTGTCACAGGTGTTCCCTCGCAAGGGGAAGTCCGCTAATTACCTCCCCTGTCCATGGGGAGGCGTAGATGCTACCTGCGTTTCCAGTGCAACCCCCGCCTTTCCCCGGCAGCCCGCACTGGGAGGGACTCGGGGAAGACTCTCGAAGGGCTCCTATGTGATCCCGGGTGCTGCAGACAGAAGACGGAACCTCCCCAAAATCAGAATTCCGGAACAATGGTGACTGTATGGGTGAGGTTTAGGGCCGCCCTCCACGCAGCTTCCTGGTGTCACAGGTGTTCCCTGGCAAGGGGAAGTCCGCTAATTACCTCCCCTGTCCATGGGGAGGCACTAGATGCTACCTGCGTTTCCAGCCCAACCCCCGCATTTCCCCGGCAGCCCGTACTGGGAGGGACTCGGGGAAGACTCTCGAAGGGCTCCTAGGAGATCTCGGGTGCTGCAGACAGAAGACGGATCCTCCCCACACTCAGAATTCCGGAACACGTCTGACTGTGTGGGGGAGGTTTAGGGCCGCCCTCCACGAAGCTTCCTGGTGTCACAGGTGTTCCCTCGCAAGGGGAAGTCCGCTAATTACCTCCCCTGTCCATGAGGAGGCACTAGATGCTACCTGCGTTTCCAGCATAACCCCCGCATTTCCCCGGCAGCCCGTACTGGGAGGGACTCGGGGAAGACTCTCGAAGGGCTCCTAGGAGATCTCGGGTGCTGCAGACAGAAGACGGAACCTCCCCACACTCAGAATTTCGGAACAAGGGTGACTGTGTGGGTGAGGTTTATGGCCGCCCTCCACGCAGCTTCCTGGTGTCACAGGTGTTCCCTCGCAAGGGGAAGTCCGCTAATTACCTCCCCTGACCATGGGGAGGCACTAGATGCTACCTGCGTTTCCAGCCCAACCCCCGCCTTTCCCCGGCAGCCCGCACTGGGAGGGACTCGGGGAAGACTCTCGAAGGGCTCCTAGGAGATCTCGGGTTCTGCAGACAGAAGATATAACCTCCCCATACTCAGAATTCCGGAACACGGCTGACTGTGTGGGGGAGGTTCGGGGCCGCCCTCCACGCAGCTTCCTGGTGTCACAGGTGTTCCCTCGCAAGGGGAAGTCCGCTACTTACCTCCCCTGTCCATGGGGAGGCACTAGATGCTACCTGCGTTTCCAGCCCAACCCCCGCATTTCCCCGGCAGCCCTTACTAGGAGGGACTCGGGGAAGACTCTCGAAGGGCTCCTAGGAGATCTCGGGTGCTGCAGACAGAAGACGGAACCTCCCCACACTCAGAATTTCGGAACAAGTGTGACTGTGTGGGTGAGGTTTATGGCCGCCCTCCACGCAGCTTCCTGGTGTCACAGGTGTTCCCTCGCAAGGGGAAGTCCGCTAATTACCTCCCCTGACCATGGGGAGGCACTAGATGCTACCTGCGTTTCCAGCATAACCCCCGCATTTCCCCGGCAGCCCGCACTGGGAGGGATTCGGGGAAGACTCTCGAAGGGCTCCTAGGAGATCCCGGGTGCTGCAGACAGAAGACGGAACCTCCCCATACTCAGAATTCCGGAGCAAGTGTGACTGTTTGGGTGAGGTTTAGGGCCGCCCTCCACGCAGCTTCCTGGTGTCACAGGTGTTCCCTGGCAAGGGGAAGTCCGCTAATTACCTCCCCTGACCATGGGGAGGCACTAGATGCTACCTGCGTTTCCAGCCCAACCCCCGCATTTCCCCGGCAGCCCGTACTGGGAGGGACTCGGGGATGAATCTCGAAGGGCTCCTAGGAGATCTCGGGTGCTGCAGACAGAAGACGGAACCTCCCCACACTCAGAATTCCGGAACACGGCTGACTGTGTGGGTGAGGTTCAGGGCCGCCCTCCACGCAGCTTCCTGGTGTCACAGGTGTTCCCTCGCAAGGGGAAGTCCGCTAATTACCTCCCCTGTCCATGGGGAGGCGTAGATGCTACCTGCGTTTCCAGTGCAACCCCCGCCTTTCCCCGGCAGCCCGCACTGGGAGGGACTCGGGGAAGACTCTCGAAGGGCTCCTATGTGATCCCGGGTGCTGCAGACAGAAGACGGAACCTCCCCAAAATCAGAATTCCGGAACAATGGTGACTGTTTGGGTGAGGTTTAGGGCCGCCCTCCACGCAGCTTCCTGGTGTCACAGGTGTTCCCTCGCAAGGGGAAGTCCGCTACTTACCTCCCCTGTCCATGGGGAGGCACTAGATGCTACCTGGGTTTCCAGCCCAACCCCCGCATTTCCCCAGCACCCGTACTGGGAGGGACTCGGGGAAGACTCTCGAAGGGCTCCTAGGAGATCTCGGGTGCTGCAGACAGAAGACGGAACCTCCCCACACTCAGAATTCCGGAACACGGCTGACTGTGTGGGGGAGGTTCGGGGCCGCCCTCCACGCAGCTTCCTGGGGTCACAGGTGTTCCCTCGCAAGGGGAAGTCCGCTAATTACCTCCCCTGTCCATGGGGAGGCACTAGATGCTACCTGCGTTTCCAGCCCAACCCCCGCATTTCCCAGGCAGCCCGTACAGGGAGGGACTCGGTCAAGACTCTTGAAGGGCTCCTAGGAGATCTCGGGTGCTGCAGACAGAAGACGGAACCTCCCCACACTCAGAATTCCGGAACACGGCTGACTGTGTGGGGGAGGTTCGGGGCCGCCCTCCACGCAGCTTCCTGGTGTCACAGGTGTTCCCTCGCAAGGGGAAATCCGCTAGTTTCCTCTCCTGTCCATGGGAAGGCACTAGATGCTACCTGCGTTTCCAGCCCATCCCCCGCATTTCCCCGGCAGCCCGCACTGGGAGGGACTCGGGGAAGACTCTCGAAGGGCTCCTAGGAGATCTCGGGTTCTGCAGACAGAAGACGGAACCTCCCCACACTCAGAATTCCGGAACACGGCTGACTGTGTGGGGGAGGTTCGGGGCCGCCCTCCACGCAGCTTCCTGGTGTCACAGGTGTTCCCTCGCAAGGGGAAGTCCGCTACTTACCTCCCCTGTCCATGGGGAGGCACTAGATGCTACCTGCGTTTCCAGCCCAACCCCCGCATTTCCCCGGCAGCCCGTACTGGGAGGGACTCGGGGAAGACTCTCGAAGGGCTCCTAGGGGATCTCGGGTGCTGCAGACAGAAGACGGAACCTCCCCACACTCAGAATTCTGGAAGAAGTGTGACTGTGTGGGTGAGGTTCAGGGCCGCCCTCCACGTAGATTCCTGGTGTCACAGGTGTTCCCTCGCAAGGGGAAGTCCGCTAATTACCTCCCCTGTCCATGGGGAGGCACTAGATGCTACCTGCGTTTCCAGCACAACCCCCGCCTTTCCCCGGCATCCCGCACTGGGAGGGACTCGGGGAAGACTCTCGAAGGGCTCCTAGGAGATCTCGGGTGCTGCAGACAGAAGACGGAACCTCCCCACACTCAGAATTCCGGAACACGGCTGACTGTTTGGGGGAGGTTCGGGGCCGCCCTCCACGCAGCTTCCTGGTGTCACAGGTGTTCCCTCGCAAGGGGAAGTCCGCTAATTACCTCCCCTGTCCAGGGGAAGGCACTAGATGCTACCTGCGTTTCCAGCCCAACCCCCGCATTTCCCCGGCAGCCAGTACTGGGAGGGACTCGGGGAAGACTCTCGAAGGGCTCCTAGGGGATCTCGGGTGCTGCAGACAGAAGACGGAACCTCCCCACACTCAGAATTCTGGAAGAAGTGTGACTGTGTGGGTGAGGTTCAGGGCCGCCCTCCACGTAGATTCCTGGTGTCACAGGTGTTCCCTCGCAAGGGGAAGTCCGCTAATTACCTCCCCTGTCCATGGGGATGCGTAGATGCTACCTGCGTTTCCAGCCGAACCCCCGCCTTTCCCCGGCAGCCCGCACTGGGAGTGACTCGGGGAAGACTCTCGAAGGGCTCCTAGGAGATCTCGGGTGCTGCAGACAGAAGACGGAACCTCCCCACACTCAGAATTCCGGAAAAAGGGTGACTGTTTGGGTGAGGTTTAGGGCCGCCCTCCACGCAGCTTCCTGGTGTCACAGGTGTTCCCTCGCAAGGGGAAGTCCGCTACTTACCTCCCCTGTCCATGGGGAGGCACTAGATGCTACCTGCGTTTCCAGCCCAACCCCCGCATTTCCCCGGCAGCCCGTACTGGGAGGGACTCGGGGAAGACTCTCGAAGGGCTCCTAGGAGATATCGGGTGCTGCAGACAGAAGACGGAACCTCCCCACACTCAGAATTCCGGAACACGGCTGATTGTGTGGGGGAGGTTCGGGGCCGCCCTCCACGCAGCTTCCTGTTGTCACAGGTGTTCCCTCGCAAGGGGAAGTCCGCTAATTACCTCCCCTGTCCATGGGGAGGCACTAGATGCTCCCTGCGTTTCCAGCCCAACCCCCGCATTTCCCCGGCAGCCCGTACTGGGAGGGACTCGGGGAAGACTCTCGAAGGGCTCCTAGGAGATCTCGGGTGCTGCAGACAGAAGACGGAACCTCCCCACACTCAGAATTTCGGAACAAGGGTGACTGTGTGGGTGAGGTTTATGGCCGCCCTCCACGCAGCTTCCTGGTGTCACAGGTGTTCCCTCGCAAGGGGAAGTCCGCTAATTTCCTCCCCTGACCATGGGGAGGCACTAGATGCTACCTGCGTTTCCAGCCCAACCCCCGCATTTCCCCGGCAGCCCGCACTGGGAGGGATTCGGGGAAGACTCTCGAAGGGCTCCTAGGAGATCCCGGGTGCTGCAGACAGAAGACGGAACCTCCCCATACTCAGAATTCCGGAGCAAGTGTGACTGTTTGGGTGAGGTTTAGGGCCGCCCTCCACGCAGCTTCCTGGTGTCACAGGTGTTCCCTGGCAAGGGGAAGTCCGCTAATTACCTCCCCTGACCATGGGGAGGCACTAGATGCTACCTGCGTTTCCAGCCCAACCCCCGCATTTCCCCGGCAGCCCGTACTGGGAGGGACTCGGGGATGAATCTCGAAGGGCTCCTAGGAGATCTCGGGTGCTGCAGACAGAAGACGGAACCTCCCCACACTCAGAATTCCGGAACACGGCTGACTGTGTGGGTGAGGTTCAGGGCCGCCCTCCACGCAGCTTCCTGGTGTCACAGGTGTTCCCTCGCAAGGGGAAGTCCGCTAATTACCTCCCCTGTCCATGGGGAGGCGTAGATGCTACCTGCGTTTCCAGTGCAACCCCCGCCTTTCCCCGGCAGCCCGCACTGGGAGGGACTCGGGGAAGACTCTCGAAGGGCTCCTATGTGATCCCGGGTGCTGCAGACAGAAGACGGAACCTCCCCACACTCAGAATTCCGGAACAATGGTGACTGTTTGGGTGAGGTTTAGGGCCGCCCTCCACGCAGCTTCCTGGTGTCACAGGTGTTCCCTCGCAAGGGGAAGTCCGCTACTTACCTCCCCTGTCCATGGGGAGGCACTAGATGCTACCTGCGTTTCCAGCCCAACCCCCGCATTTCCCCGGCACCCGTACTGGGAGGGACTCGGGGAAGACTCTCGAAGGGCTCCTAGGAGATCTCGGGTGCTGCAGACAGAAGACGGAACCTCCCCACACTCAGAATTCCGGAACACGGCTGACTGTGTGGGGGAGGTTCGGGGCCGCCCTCCACGCAGCTTCCTGGGGTCACAGGTGTTCCCTCGCAAGGGGAAGTCCGCTAATTACCTCCCCTGTCCATGGGGAGGCACTAGATGCTACCTGCGTTTCCAGCCCAACCCCCGCATTTCCCAGGCAGCCCGTACAGGGAGGGACTCGGTCAAGACTCTTGAAGGGCTCCTAGGAGATCTCGGGTGCTGCAGACAGAAGACGGAACCTCCCCACACTCAGAATTCCGGAACACGGCTGACTGTGTGGGGGAGGTTCGGGGCCGCCCTCCACGCAGCTTCCTGGTGTCACAGGTGTTCCCTCGCAAGGGGAAATCCGCTAGTTTCCTCTCCTGTCCATGGGAAGGCACTAGATGCTACCTGCGTTTCCAGCCCATCCCCCGCATTTCCCCGGCAGCCCGCACTGGGAGGGACTCGGGGAAGACTCTCGAAGGGCTCCTAGGAGATCTCGGGTTCTGCAGACAGAAGACGGAACCTCCCCACACTCAGAATTCCGGAACACGGCTGACTGTGTGGGGGAGGTTCGGGGCCGCCCTCCACGCAGCTTCCTGGTGTCACAGGTGTTCCCTCGCAAGGGGAAGTCCGCTACTTACCTCCCCTGTCCATGGGGAGGCACTAGATGCTACCTGCGTTTCCAGCCCAACCCCCGCATTTCCCCGGCAGCCCGTACTGGGAGGGACTCGGGGAAGACTCTCGAAGGGCTCCTAGGGGATCTCGGGTGCTGCAGACAGAAGACGGAACCTCCCCACACTCAGAATTCTGGAAGAAGTGTGACTGTGTGGGTGAGGTTCAGGGCCGCCCTCCACGTAGATTCCTGGTGTCACAGGTGTTCCCTCGCAAGGGGAAGTCCGCTAATTACCTCCCCTGTCCATGGGGAGGCACTAGATGCTACCTGCGTTTCCAGCACAACCCCCGCCTTTCCCCGGCATCCCGCACTGGGAGGGACTCGGGGAAGACTCTCGAAGGGCTCCTAGGAGATCTCGGGTGCTGCAGACAGAAGACGGAACCTCCCCACACTCAGAATTCCGGAACACGGCTGACTGTTTGGGGGAGGTTCGGGGCCGCCCTCCACGCAGCTTCCTGGTGTCACAGGTGTTCCCTCGCAAGGGGAAGTCCGCTAATTACCTCCCCTGTCCAGGGGAAGGCACTAGATGCTACCTGCGTTTCCAGCCCAACCCCCGCATTTCCCCGGCAGCCAGTACTGGGAGGGACTCGGGGAAGACTCTCGAAGGGCTCCTAGGGGATCTCGGGTGCTGCAGACAGAAGACGGAACCTCCCCACACTCAGAATTCTGGAAGAAGTGTGACTGTGTGGGTGAGGTTCAGGGCCGCCCTCCACGTAGATTCCTGGTGTCACAGGTGTTCCCTCGCAAGGGGAAGTCCGCTAATTACCTCCCCTGTCCATGGGGATGCGTAGATGCTACCTGCGTTTCCAGCCGAACCCCCGCCTTTCCCCGGCAGCCCGCACTGGGAGTGACTCGGGGAAGACTCTCGAAGGGCTCCTAGGAGATCTCGGGTGCTGCAGACAGAAGACGGAACCTCCCCACACTCAGAATTCCGGAAAAAGGGTGACTGTTTGGGTGAGGTTTAGGGCCGCCCTCCACGCAGCTTCCTGGTGTCACAGGTGTTCCCTCGCAAGGGGAAGTCCGCTACTTACCTCCCCTGTCCATGGGGAGGCACTAGATGCTACCTGCGTTTCCAGCCCAACCCCCGCATTTCCCCGGCAGCCCGTACTGGGAGGGACTCGGGGAAGACTCTCGAAGGGCTCCTAGGAGATATCGGGTGCTGCAGACAGAAGACGGAACCTCCCCACACTCAGAATTCCGGAACACGGCTGATTGTGTGGGGGAGTTTCGGGGCCGCCCTCCACGCAGCTTCCTGTTGTCACAGGTGTTCCCTCGCAAGGGGAAGTCCGCTAATTACCTCCCCTGTCCATGGGGAGGCACTAGATGCTACCTGCGTTTCCAGCCCAACCCCCGCATTTCCCCGGCAGCCCGTACTGGGAGGGACTCGGGGAAGACTCTCGAAGGGCTCCTAGGAGATCTCGGGTGCTGCAGACAGAAGACGGAACCTCCCCACACTCAGAATTTCGGAACAAGTGTGACTGTTTGGGTGAGGTTTAGGGCCGCCCTCCACGCAGCTTCCTGGTGTCACAGGTGTTCCCTCGCAAGGGGAAGTCCGCTACTTACCTCCCCTGTCCATGGGGAGGCACTAGATGCTACCTGCGTTTCCAGCCCAACCCCCGCATTTCCCCGGCAGCCCGTACTGGGAGGGACTCGGGGAAGACTCTCGAAGGGCTCCTAGGAGATCTCGGGTGCTGCAGACAGAAGACGGAACCTCCCCACACTCAGAATTTCGGAACAAGTGTGACTGTGTGGGTGAGGTTTATGGCCGCCCTCCACGCAGCTTCCTGGTGTCACAGGTGTTCCCTCGCAAAGGGAAGTCCGCTAATTACCTCCTCTGACCATGGGGAGGCACTAGATGCTACCTGCGTTTCCAGCCCAACCCCCGCCTTTCCCCGGCAGCCCGCACTGGGAGGGATTCGGGGAAGACTCTCGAAGGACTCCTAGGAGATCCCGGGTGCTGCAGACAGAAGACGGAACCTCCCCATACTCAGAATTCCGGAGCAAGTGTGACTGTTTGGGTGAGGTTTAGGGCCGCCCTCCACGCAGCTTCCTGGTGTCACAGGTGTTCCCTCGCAAGGGGAAGTCCGCTAATTACCTCCCCTGTCCATGGGGAGGCACTAGATGCTACCTGCGTTTCCAGCACAACCCCCGCCTTTCCCCGGCATCCCGCACTGGGAGGGACTCGGGGAAGACTCTCGAAGGGCTCCTAGGAGATCTCGGGTGCTGCAGACAGAAGACGGAACCTCCCCACACTCAGAATTCCGGAACACGGCTGACTGTTTGGGGGAGGTCCGGGGCCGCCCTCCACGCAGCTTCCTGGTGTCACAGGTGTTCCCTGGCAAGGGGAAGTCCGCTAATTACCTCCCCTGACCATGGGGAGGCACTAGATGCTACCTGCGTTTCCAGCCCAACCCCCGCATTTCCCCGGCAGCCCGTACTGGGAGGGACTCGGGGATGAATCTCGAAGGGCTCCTAGGAGATCTCGGGTGCTGCAGACAGAAGACGGAACCTCCCCACACTCAGAATTCCGGAACACGGCTGACTGTGTGGGTGAGGTTCAGGGCCGCCCTCCACGCAGCTTCCTGGTGTCACAGGTGTTCCCTCGCAAGGGGAAGTCTGCTAATTACCTCCCCTGTCCAAGGGGAGGCGTAGATGCTACCTGCGTTTCCAGTGCAACCCCCGCCTTTCCCCGGCAGCCCGCACTGGGAGGGACTCGGGGAAGAATCTCGAAGGGCTTCTATGTGATCCCGGGTGCTGCAGACAGAAGACGGAACCTCCCCACACTCAGAATTCCGGAACAATGGTGACTGTTTGGGTGAGGTTTAGGGCCGCCCTCCACGCAGCTTCCTGGTGTCACAGGTGTTCCCTCGCAAGGGGAAGTCCGCTACTTACCTCCCCTGTCCATGGGGAGGCACTAGATGCTACCTGCGTTTCCAGCCCAACCCCCGCATTTCCCCGGCACCCGTACTGGGAGGGACTCGGGGAAGACTCTCGAAGGGCTCCTAGGAAATCTCGGGTGCTGCAGACAGAAGACGGAACCTCCCCACACTCAGAATTCCGGAACACGGCTGACTGTGTGGGGGAGGTTCGGGGCCGCCCTCCACGCAGCTTCCTGGTGTCACAGGTGTTCCCTCGCAAGGGGAAGTCCGCTAGTTTCCTCTCCTGTCCATGGGGAGGCACTAGATGCTACCTGCGTTTCCAGCCCATCCCCCGCATTTCCCCGGCAGCCCGCACTGGGAGGGACTCGGGGAAGACTCTCGAAGGGCTCCTAGGAGATCTCGGGTGCTGCAGACAGAAGACGGAACCTCCCCACACTCAGAATTCCGGAACACGGCTGACTGTGTGGGGGAGGTTCGGGGCCGCCCTCCACGCAGCTTCCTGGTGTCACAGGTGTTCCCTCGCAAGGGGAAGTCCGCTACTTACCTCCCCTGTCCATGGGGAGGCACTAGATGCTACCTGCGTTTCCAGCCCAACCCCCGCATTTCCCCGGCAGCCCGTACTGGGAGGGACTCGGGGAAGACTCTCGAAGGGCTCCTAGGGGATCTCGGGTGCTGCAGACAGAAGACGGAACCTCCCCACACTCAGAATTCCGGAACACGGCTGACTGTTTGGAGGAGGTTCGGGGCCGCCCTCCACGCAGCTTCCTGGTGTCACAGGTGTTCCCTCGCAAGGGGAAGTCCGCTAATTACCTCCCCTGACCATGGGGAGGCACTAGATGCTACCTGCGTTTCCAGCCCAACCCCCGCATTTCCCCGGCAGCCCGCACTGGGAGGGATTCGGGGAAGACTCTCGAAGGGCTCCTAGGAGATCCCGGGTGCTGCAGACAGAAGATGGAACCTCCCCATACTCAGAATTCCGGAGCAAGTGTGACTGTTTGGGTGAGGTTTAGGGCCGCCCTCCACGCAGCTTCCTGGTGTCACAGGTGTTCCCTCGCAAGGGGAAGTCCGCTACTTACCTCCCCTGTCCATGGGGAGGCACTAGATGCTACCTGCGTTTCCAGCCCAACCCCCGCATTTCCCCGGCAGCCCGTACTGGGAGGGACTCGGGGAAGACTCTCGAAGGGCTCCTAGGAGATCTCGGGTGCTGCAGACAGAAGACGGAACCTCCCCACACTCAGAATTTCGGAAGAAGTGTGACTGTGTGGGTGAGGTTTATGGCCGCCCTCCACGCAGCTTCCTGGTGTCACAGGTGTTCCCTCGCAACGGGAAGTCCGCTAATTACCTCCTCTGACCATGGGGAGGCACTAGATGCTACCTGCGTTTCCAGCCCAACCCCCGCCTTTCCCCGGCAGCCCGCACTGGGAGGGATTCGGGGAAGACTCTCGAAGGACTCCTAGGAGATCCCGGGTGCTGCAGACAGAAGACGGAACCTCCCCATACTCAGAATTCCGGAGCAAGTGTGACTGTTTGGGTGAGGTTTAGAGCCGCCCTCCACGCAGCTTCCTGGTGTCACAGGTGTTCCCTGGCAAGGGGAAGTCCGCTAATTACCTCCCCTGACCATGGGGAGGCACTAGATGCTACCTGCGTTTCCAGCCCAACCCCCGCATTTCCCCGGCAGCCCGTACTGGGAGGGACTCGGGGATGACTCTCGAAGGGCTCCTAGGAGATCTCGGGTGCTGCAGACAGAAGACGGAACCTCCCCACACTCAGAATTCCGGAACACGGCTGACTGTGTGGGGGAGGTTCAGGGCCGCCCTCCACGCAGCTTCCTGGTGTCACAGGTGTTCCCTCGCAAGGGGAAGTCCGCTAATTACCTCCCCTGTCCATGGGGAGTCGTAGATGCTACCTGCGTTTCCAGTGCAACCCCCGCCTTTCCCCGGCAGCCCGCACTGGGAGGGACTCGGGGAAGACTCTCGAAGGGCTCCTATGTGATCCCGGGTGCTGCAGACAGAAGACGGAACCTCCCCACACTCAGAATTCCGGAACAATGGTGACTGTTTGGGTGAGGTTTAGGGCCGCCCTCCACGCAGCTTCCTGGTGTCACAGGTGTTCCCTCGCAAGGAGAAGTCCGCTACTTACCTCCCCTGTCCATGGGGAGGCACTAGATGCTACCTGCGTTTCCAGCTCAACCCCCGCATTTCCCCGGCACCCGTACTGGGAGGGACTCGGGGAAGACTCTCGAAGGGCTCCTAGGAGATCTCGGGTGCTGCAGACAGAAGACGGAACCTCCCCACACTCAGAATTCCGGAACACGGCTGACTGTGTGGGGGAGGTTCGGGGCCGCCCTCCACGCAGCTTCCTGGTGTCACAGGTGTTCCCTCGCAAGGGGAAGTCCGCTAATTACCTCCCCTGTCCATGGGGAGGCACTAGATGCTACCTGCGTTTCCAGCCCAACCCCCGCATTTCCCAGGCAGCCCGTACAGTGAGGGACTCGGTCAAGACTCTTGAAGGGCTCCTAGGAGATCTCGGGTTCTGCAGACAGAAGACGGAACCTCCCCACACTCAGAATTCCGGAACACGGCTGACTGTGTGGGGGAGGTTCGGGGCCGCCCTCCACGCAGCTTCCTGGTGTCACAGGTGTTCCCTCGCAAGGGGAAGTCCGCTAGTTACCTCTCCTGTCCATGGGGAGGCACTAGATGCTACCTGCGTTTCCAGCCCATCCCCCGCATTTCCCCGGCAGCCCGCACTGGGAGGGACTCGGGGAAGACTCTCGAAGGGCTCCTAGGAGATCTCGGGTGCTGCAGACAGAAGACGGAACCTCCCCACACTCAGAATTCCGGAACACGGCTGACTGTGTGGGGGAGGTTCGGGGCCGCCCTCCACGCAGCTTCCTGGTGTCACAGGTGTTCCCTCGCAAGGGGAAGTCCGCTACTTACCTCCCCTGTCCATGGGGAGGCACTAGATGCTACCTGCGTTTCCAGCCCAACCCCCGCATTTCCCCGGCAGCCCGCACTGGGAGGGACTCGGGGAAGACTCTCGAAGGGCTCCTAGGGGATCTCGGGTGCTGCAGACAGAAGACGGAACCTCCCCACACTCAGAATTCTGGAAGAAGTGTGACTGTGTGGGTGAGGTTTATGGCCGCCCTCCACGCAGCTTCCTGGTGTCACAGGTGTTCCCTCGCAAGGGGAAGTCCGCTAATTACCTCCCCTGACCATGGGGAGGCACTAGATGCTACCTGCGTTTCCAGCCCAAACCCCGCCTTTCCCCGGCAGCCCGCACTGGGAGGGATTCGGGGAAGACTCTCGAAGGGCTCCTAGGAGATCCCGGGTGCTGCAGACAGAAGACGGAACCTCCCCATACTCAGAATTTCGGAGCAAGTGTGACTGTTTGGGTGAGGTTTAGGGCCGCCCTCCACGCAGCTTCCTGGTGTCACAGGTGTTCCCTGGCAAGGGGAAGTCCGCTAATTACCTCCCCTGACCATGGGGAGGCACTAGATGCTACCTGCGTTTCCAGCCCAACCCCCGCATTTCCCCGGCAGCCCGTACTGGGAGGGACTCGGTGATGAATCTCGAAGGGCTCCTAGGAGATCTCGGGTGCTGCAGACAGAAGACGGAACCTCCCCACACTCAGAATTCCGGAACACGGCTGACTGTGTGGGTGAGGTTCAGGGCCGCCCTCCACGCAGCTTCCTGGTGTCACAGGTGTTCCCTCGCAAGGGGAAGTCCGCTAATTACCTCCCCTGTCCATGGGGAGGCGTAGATGCTACCTGCGTTTCCAGTGCAACCCCCGCCTTTCCCCGGCAGCCCGCACTGGGAGGGACTCGGGGAAGAATCTCGAAGGGCTCCTATGTGATCCCGGGTGCTGCAGACAGAAGACGGAACCTCCCCACACTCAGAATTCCGGAACAATGGTGACTGTTTGGGTGAGGTTTAGGGCCGCCCTCCACGCAGCTTCCTGGTGTCACAGGTGTTCCCTCGCAAGGGGAAGTCCGCTACTTACCTCCCCTGTCCATGGGGAGGCACTAGATGCTACCTGCGTTTCCAGCCCAACCCCCGCATTTCCCCGGCACCCGTACTGGGAGGGACTCGGGGAAGACTCTCGAAGGGCTCCTAGGAGATCTCGGGTGCTGCAGACAGAAGACGGAACCTCCCCACACTCAGAATTCCGGAACACGGCTGACTGTGTGGGGGAGGTTCGGGGCCGCCCTCCACGCAGCTTCCTGGTGTCACAGGTGTTCCCTCGCAAGGGGAAGTCCGCTAATTACCTCCCCTGTCCATGGGGAGGCACTAGATGCTACCTGCGTTTCCAGCCCAACCCCCGCATTTCCCAGGCAGCCCGTACAGGGAGGGACTCGGTCAAGACTCTTGAAGGGCTCCTAGGAGATCTCGGGTGCTGCAGACAGAAGACGGAACCTCCCCACACTCAGAATTCCGGAACACGGCTGACTGTGTGGGGGAGGTTCGGGGCCGCCCTCCACGCAGCTTCCTGGTGTCACAGGTGTTCCCTCGCAAGGGGAAGTCCGCTAGTTTCCTCTCCTGTCCATGGGGAGGCACTAGATGCTACCTGCGTTTCCAGCCCATCCCCCGCATTTCCCCGGCAGCCCGCACTGGGAGGGACTCGGGGAAGACTCTCGAAGGGCTCCTAGGAGATCTCGGGTGCTGCAGACAGAAGACGGAACCTCCCCACACTCAGAATTCCGGAACACGGCTGACTGTTTGGGGGAGGTTCGGGGCCGCCCTCCACGCAGCTTCCTGGTGTCACAGGTGTTCCCTCGCAAGGGGAAGTCCGCTAATTACCTCCCTTGTCCATGTGGAGGCACTAGATGCTACCTGCGTTTCCAGCCCAACCCCCGGATTTCCCCGGCAGCCAGTACTGGGAGGGACTCGGGGAAGACTCTCGAAGGGCTCCTAGGGGATCTCGGGTGCTGCAGACAGAAGACGGAACCTCCCCACACTCAGAATTCTGGAAGAAGTGTGAGTGTGTGGGTGAGGTTCAGGGCCGCCCTCCACGTAGATTCCTGGTGTCACAGGTGTTCCCTCGCAAGGGGAAGTCCGCTAATTACCTCCCCTGTCCATGGGGATGCGTAGATGCTACCTGCGTTTCCAGCCGAACCCCCGCCTTTCCCCGGCAGCCCGCACTGGGAGTGACTCGGGGAAGACTCTCGAAGGGCTCCTAGGAGATCTCGGGTGCTGCAGACAGAAGACGGAACCTCCCCACACTCAGAATTCCGGAAAAAGGGTGACTGTTTGGGTGAGGTTTAGGGCCGCCCTCCACGCAGCTTCCTGGTGTCACAGGTGTTCCCTCGCAAGGGGAAGTCCGCTACTTACCTCCCCTGTCCATGGGGAGGCACTAGATGCTACCTGCGTTTCCAGCCCAACCCCCGCATTTCCCCGGCAGCCCGTACTGAGAGGGACTCGGGGAAGACTCTCGAAGGGCTCCTAGGAGATCTCGGGTGCTGCAGACAGAAGACGGATCCTCCCCACACTCAGAATTCCGGAACACGGCTGACTGTGTGGGGGAGGTTTAGGGCCGCCCTCCACGAAGCTTCCTGGTGTCACAGGTGTTCCCTCGCAAGGGGAAGTCCGCTACTTACCTCCCCTGTCCATGGGGAGGCACTAGATGCTACCTGCGTTTCCAGCCCAACCCCCGCATTTCCCCGGCAGCCCGTACTGGGAGGGACTCGGGGAAGACTCTCGAAGGGCTCCTAGGAGATCTCGGGTGCTGCAGACAGAAGACGGAACCTCCCCACACTCAGAATTTCGGAACAAGTGTGACTGTGTGGGTGAGGTTTATGGCCGCCCTCCACGCAGCTTCCTGGTGTCACAGGTGTTCCCTCGCAAAGGGAAGTCCGCTAATTACCTCCTCTGACCATGGGGAGGCACTAGATGCTACCTGCGTTTCCAGCCCAACCCCCGCCTTTCCCCGGCAGCCCGCACTGGGAGGGATTCGGGGAAGACTCTCGAAGGACTCCTAGGAGATCCCGGGTGCTGCAGACAGAAAACGGAACCTCCCCATACTCAGAATTCCGGAGCAAGTGTGACTGTTTGGGTGAGGTTTAGAGCCGCCCTCCACGCAGCTTCCTGGTGTCACAGGTGTTCCCTGGCAAGGGGAAGTCCGCTAATTACCTCCCCTGACCATGGGGAGGCACTAGATGCTACCTGCGTTTCCAGCCCAACCCCCGCATTTCCCCGGCAGCCCGTACTGGGAGGGACTCGGGGATGACTCTCGAAGGGCTCCTAGGAGATCTCGGGTGCTGCAGACAGAAGACGGAACCTCCCCACACTCAGAATTCCGGAACACGGCTGACTGTGTGGGTGAGGTTCAGGGCCGCCCTCCACGCAGCTTCCTGGTGTCACAGGTGTTCCCTCGCAAGGGGAAGTCCGCTAATTACCTCCCCTGTCCATGGGGAGTCGTAGATGCTACCTGCGTTTCCAGTGCAACCCCCGCCTTTCCCCGGCAGCCCGCACTGGGAGGGACTCGGGGAAGACTCTCGAAGTGCTCCTATGTGATCCCGGGTGCTGCAGACAGAAGACGGAACCTCCCCACACTCAGAATTCCGGAACAATGGTGACTGTTTGGGTGAGGTTTAGGGCCGCCCTCCACGCAGCTTCCTGGTGTCACAGGTGTTCCCTCGCAAGGGGAAGTCCGCTAATTACCTCCCCTGTCCATGGGGATGCGTAGATGCTACCTGCGTTTCCAGCCGAACCCCCGCCTTTCCCCGGCATCCCGCACTGGGAGGGACTCGGGGAAGACTCTCGAAGGGCTCCTAGGAGATCTCGGGTGCTGCAGACAGAAGACGGATCCTCCCCACACTCAGAATTCCGGAACACGGCTGACTGTGTGGGGGAGGTTTAGGGCCGCCCTCCACGAAGCTTCCTGGTGTCACAGGTGTTCCATCGCAAGGGGAAGTCCGCTAATTACCTCCCCTGTCCATGGGGAGGCACTAGATGCTACCTGCGTTTCCAGCCCAACCCCCGCATTTCCCCGGCAGCCCGTACTGGGAGGGACTCGGGGAAGACTCTCGAAGGGCTCCTAGGAGATCTCGGGTGCTGCAGACAGAAGACGGAACCTCCCCACACTCAGAATTTCGGAACAAGGGTGACTGTGTGGGTGAGGTTTATGGCCGCCCTCCACGCAGCTTCCTGGTGTCACAGGTGTTCCCTCGCAAGGGGAAGTCCGCTAATTACCTCCCCTGACCATGGGGAGGCACTAGATGCTACCTGCGTTTCCAGCCCAACCCCCGCATTTCCCCGGCAGCCCGCACTGGGAGGGATTCGGGGAAGACTCTCGAAGGGCTCCTAGGAGATCCCGGGTGCTGCAGACAGAAGATGGAACCTCCCCATACTCAGAATTCCGGAGCAAGTGTGACTGTTTGGGTGAGGTTTAGGGCCGCCCTCCACGCAGCTTCCTGGTGTCACAGGTGTTCCCTCGCAAGGGGAAGTCCGCTACTTACCTCCCCTGTCCATGGGGAGGCACTAGATGCTACCTGCGTTTCCAGCCCAACCCCCGCATTTCCCCGGCAGCCCGTACTGGGAGGGACTCGGGGAAGACTCTCGAAGGGCTCCTAGGAGATCTCGGGTGCTGCAGACAGAAGACGGAACCTCCCCACACTCAGAATTTCGGAACAAGTGTGACTGTGTGGGTGAGGTTTATGGCCGCCCTCCACGCAGCTTCCTGGTGTCACAGGTGTTCCCTCGCAAAGGGAAGTCCGCTAATTACCTCCTCTGACCATGGGGAGGCACTAGATGCTACCTGCGTTTCCAGCCCAACCCCCGGCTTTCCCCGGCAGCCCGCACTGGGAGGGATTCGGGGAAGACTCTCGAAGGACTCCTAGGAGATCCGGGGTGCTGCAGACAGAAAACGGAACCTCCCCATACTCAGAATTCCGGAGCAAGTGTGACTGTTTGGGTGAGGTTTAGAGCCGCCCTCCACGCAGCTTCCTGGTGTCACAGGTGTTCCCTGGCAAGGGGAAGTCCGCTAATTACCTCCCCTGACCATGGGGAGGCACTAGATGCTACCTGCTTTTCCAGCCCAACCCCCGCATTTCCCCGGCAGCCCGTACTGGGAGGGACTCGGGGATGACTCTCGAAGGGCTCCTAGGAGATCTCGGGTGCTGCAGACAGAAGACGGAACCTCCCCACACTCAGAATTCCGGAACACGGCTGACTGTGTGGGTGAGGTTCAGGGCCGCCCTCCACGCAGCTTCCTGGTGTCACAGGTGTTCCCTCGCAAGGGGAAGTCCGCTAATTACCTCCCCTGTCCATGGGGAGTCGTAGATGCTACCTGCGTTTCCAGTGCAACCCCCGACTTTCCCCGGCAGCCCGCACTGGGAGGGACTCGGGGAAGACTCTCGAAGGGCTCCTATGTGATCCTGGGTGCTGCAGACAGAAGACGGAACCTCCCCACACTCAGAATTCCGGAACAATGGTGACTGTTTGGGTGAGGTTTAGGGCCGCCCTCCACGCAGCTTCCTGGTGTCACAGGTGTTCCCTCGCAAGGGGAAGTCCGCTAACTACCTCCCCTGTCCATGGGGATGCGTAGATGCTACCTGCGTTTCCAGCCGAACCCCCGCCTTTCCCCGGCAGCCCGCACTGGGAGTGACTCGGGGAAGACTCTCGAAGGGCTCCTAGGAGATCTCGGGTGCTGCAGACAGAAGACGGAACCTCCCAACACTCAGAATTCCGGAACAAGGGTGACTGTTTGGGTGAGGTTTAGGGCCGCCCTCCACGCAGCTTCCTGGTGTCACAGGTGTTCCCTCGCAAGGGGAAGTCCGCTACTTACCTCCCCTGTCCATGGGGAGGCACTAGATGCTACCTGCGTTTCCAGCCCAACCCCCGCATTTCCCCGGGAGCCCGTACTGGGAGGGACTCGGGGAAGACTCTCGAAGGGCTCCTAGGAGATCTCGGGTGCTGCAGACAGAAGACGGATCCTCCCCACACTCAGAATTCCGGAACACGGCTGACTGTGTGGGGGAGGTTTAGGGCCGCCCTCCACGAAGCTTCCTGGTGTCACAGGTGTTCCCTCGCAAGGGGAAGTCCGCTAATTACCTCCCCTGACCATGGGGAGGCACTAGATGCTACCTGCGTTTCCAGCCCAAACCCCGCCTTTCCCCGGCAGCCCGCACTGGGAGGGATTCGGGGAAGACTCTCGAAGGGCTCCTAGGAGATCCCGGGTGCTGCAGACAGAAGACGGAACCTCCCCATACTCAGAATTCCGGAGCAAGTGTGACTGTTTGGGTGAGATTTAGGACCGCCCTCCACGCAGCTTTCTGGTGTCACAAGTGTTCCCTGGCAAGGTGAAGTCCGCTAATTACCTCCCCTGACCATGGGGAGGCACTAGATGCTACCTGCGTTTCCAGCCCAACCCCCGCATTTCCCCGGCAGCCCGTACTGGGAGGGAATCGGGGATGACTCTCGAAGGGCTCCTAGGAGATCTCGGGTGCTGCAGACAGAAGACGGAACCTCCCCACACTCAGAATTCCGGAACAAGTGTGACTGTGTGGGTGAAGTTCAGGGCCGCCCTCCACGCAGCTTCCTGGTGTCACAGGTGTTCCCTCGCAAGGGGAAGTCCGCTAATTACCTCCCCTGTCCATGGGGAGGCGTAGATGCTACCTGCGTTTCCAGCCCAACCCCCGCCTTTCCCCGGCAGCCCGCACTGGGAGGGACTCGGGGAAGACTCTCGAAGGGCTCCTATGTGATCCCGGGTGCTGCAGACAGAAGACGGAACCTCCCCACACTCAGAATTCCGGAACAATGGTGACTGTTTGGGTGAGGTTTAGGGCCGCCCTCCACGCAGCTTCCTGGTGTCACAGGTGTTCCCTCGCACGGGGAAGTCCGCTACTTACCTCCCCTGTCCATGGGGAGGCACTAGATGCTACCTGCCTTTCCAGCCCAACCCCCGCATTTCCCCGGCACCCGTACTGGGAGGGACTCGGGGAAGACTCTCGAAGGGCTCCTAGGAGATCTCGGGTGCTGCAGACAGAAGACGGAACCTCCCCACACTCAGAATTCCGGAACACGGCTGACTGTGTGGGGGAGGTTCGGGGCCGCCCTCCACGCAGCTTCCTGGTGTCACAGGTGTTCCCTCGCAAGGGGAAGTCCGCTAATTACCTCCCCTGTCCATGGGGAGGCACTAGATGCTACCTGCGTTTCCAGCCCAACCCCCGCATTTCCCAGGCAGCCTGTACAGGGAGGGACTCGGTCAAGACTCTTGAAGGGCTCCTAGGAGATCTCTTGTGCTGCAGACAGAAGACGGAACCTCCCCACACTCAGAATTCCGGAACACGGCTGACTGGGTGGGGGAGGTTCGGGGCCGCTCTCCACGCAGCTTCCTGGTGTCACAGGTGTTCCCTCGCAAGGGGAAGTCCGCTAGTTACCTCCCCTGTCCATGGGGAGGCACTAGATGCTACCTGCGTTTCCAGCCCATCCCAAGCATTTCCCCGGCAGCCCGCACTGGGAGGGACTCGGGGAAGACTCTCGAAGGGCTCCTAGGAGATCTCGGGTGCTGCAGACAGAAGACGGAACCTCCCCACACTCAGAATTCCGGAACACGGCTGACTGTGTGGGGGAGGTTCGGGGCCGCCCTCTACGCAGCTTCCTGGTGTCATAGGTGTTCCCTCGCAAGGGGAAGTCCGCTACTTACCTCCCCTATCCATGGGGAGGCACTAGATGCTACCTGCGTTTCCAGCCCAACCCCCGCATTTCCCCGGCAGCCCGTACTGGGAGGGACTCGGGGAAGACTCTCGAAGGGCTCCTAGGAGTTCTCGGGTGCTGCAGACAGAAGACGGAACCTCCCCACACTCAGAATTCCGGAACACGGCTGACTGTGTGGGGGAGGTTCGGGGCCGCCCTCCACGCAGCTTCCTGTTGTCACAGGTGTTCCCTCGCAAGGGGAAGTCCGCTAATTACCTCCCCTGTCCATGGGGAGGCACTAGATGCTACCTGCTTTTCCAGCCCAACCCCCGCATTTCCCCGGCAGCCCGTACTGGGAGGGACTCGGGGAAGACTCTCGAAGGGCTCCTAGGAGATATCGGGTGCTGCAGACAGAAGACGGAACCTCCCCACACTCAGAATTCCGGAACACGGCTGACTGTTTGGGGGAGGTTCGGGGCCGCCCTCCACGCAGGTTCCTGGTGTCACAGGTGTTCCCTCGCAAGGGGAAGTCCGCTAATTACCTCCCCTGTCCATGGGGAGGCACTAGATGCTACCTGCGTTTCCAGCCCAACCCCCGCATTTCCCCGGCAGCCAGTACTGGGAGGGACTCGGGGAAGACTATCGAAGGGCTCCTAGGGGATCTCGGGTGCTGCAGACAGAAGACGGAACCTCCCCACACTCAGAATTCTGGAAGAAGTGTGACTGTGTGGGTGAGGTTCAGGGCCGCCCTCCACGCAGATTCCTGGTGTCACAGGTGTTCCCTCGCAAGGGGAAGTCTGCTAATTACCTCCCCTGTCCATGGGGATGCGTAGATGCTACCTGCGTTTCCAGCCCAACTCCCGCCTTTCCCCGGCAGCCCGCACTGGGAGTGACTCGGGGAAGAATCTCGAAGGGCTCCTAGGAGATCTCGGGTGCTGCAGACAGAAGACGGAACCTCCCCACACTCAGAATTCCGGAAAAAGGGTGACTGTTTGGGTGAGGTTTAGGGCCGCCCTCCACGCAGCTTCCTGGTGTCACAGGTGTTCCCTCGCAAGGGGAAGTCCGCTACTTACCTCCCCTGTCCATGGGGAGGCACTAGATGCTACCTGCGTTTCCAGCCCAACCCCCGCATTTCCCCGGCAGCCCGTACTGGGAGGGAATCGGGGATGACTCTCGAAGGGCTCCTAGGAGATCTCGGGTGCTGCAGACAGAAGACGGAACCTCCCCACACTCAGAATTCCGGAACAAGTGTGACTGTGTGGGTGAAGTTCAGTGCCGCCCTCCACGCAGCTTCCTGGTGTCACAGGTGTTCCCTCGCAAGGGGAAGTCCGCTAATTACCTCCCCTGTCCATGGGGAGGCGTAGATGCTACCTGCGTTTCCAGCCCAACCCCCGCCTTTCCCCGGCAGCCCGCACTGGGAGGGACTCGGGGAAGACTCTCGAAGGGCTCCTATGTGATCCCGGGTGCTGCAGACAGAAGACGGAACCTCCCCACACTCAGAATTCCGGAACAATGGTGACTGTTTGGGTGAGGTTTAGGGCCGCCCTCCACGCAGCTTCCTGGTGTCACAGGTGTTCCCTCGCACGGGGAAGTCCGCTACTTACCTCCCCTGTCCATGGGGAGGCACTAGATGCTACCTGCGTTTCCAGCCGAACCCCCGCATTTCCCCGGCACCCGTACTGGGAGGGACTCGGGGAAGACTCTCGAAGGGCTCCTAGGAGATCTCGGGTGCTGCAGACAGAAGACGGAACCTCCCCACACTCAGAATTCCGGAACACGGCTGACTGTGTGGGGGAGGTTCGGGGCCGCCCTCCACGCAGCTTCCTGGTGTCACAGGTGTTCCCTCGCAAGGGGAAGTCCGCTAATTACCTCCCCTGTCCATGGGGAGGCACTAGATGCTACCTGCGTTTCCAGCCCAACCCCCGCATTTCCCAGGCAGCCTGTACAGGGAGGGACTCGGTCAAGACTCTTGAAGGGCTCCTAGGAGATCTCGGGTGCTGCAGACAGAAGACGGAACCTCCCCACACTCAGAATTCCGGAACACGGCTGACTGTGTGGGGGAGGTTCGGGGCCGCTCTCCACGCAGCTTCCTGGTGTCACAGGTGTTCCCTCGCAAGGGGAAGTCCGCTAGTTACCTCCCCTGTCCATGGGGAGGCACTAGATGCTACCTGCGTTTCCAGCCCATCCCAAGCATTTCCCCGGCAGCCCGCACTGGGAGGGACTCGGGGAAGACTCTCGAAGGGCTCCTAGGAGATCTCGGGTGCTGCAGACAGAAGACGGAACCTCCCCACACTCAGAATTCCGGAACACGGCTGACTGTGTGGGGGAGGTTCGGGGCCGCCCTCTACGCAGCTTCCTGGTGTCATAGGTGTTCCCTCGCAAGGGGAAGTCCGCTACTTACCTCCCCTATCCATGGGGAGGCACTAGATGCTACCTGCGTTTCCAGCCCAACCCCCGCCTTTCCCCGGCAGCCCGTACTGGGAGGGACTCGGGGAAGACTCTCGAAGGGCTCCTAGGAGTTCTCGGGTGCTGCAGACAGAAGACGGAACCTCCCCACACTCAGAATTCCGGAACACGGCTGACTGTGTGGGGGAGGTTCGGGGCCGCCCTCCACGCAGCTTCCTGTTGTCACAGGTGTTCCCTCGCAAGGGGAAGTCCGCTAATTACCTCCCCTGTCCATGGGGAGGCATTAGATGCTACCTGCTTTTCCAGCCCAACCCCCGCATTTCCCCGGCAGCCCGTACTGGGAGGGACTCGGGGAAGACTCTCGAAGGGCTCCTAGGAGATATCGGGTGCTGCAGACAGAAGACGGAACCTCCCCACACTCAGAATTCCGGAACACGGCTGACTGTTTGGGGGAGGTTCGGGGCCGCCCTCCACGCAGGTTCCTGGTGTCACAGGTGTTCCCTCGCAAGGGGAAGTCCGCTAATTACCTCCCCTGTCCATGGGGAGGCACTAGATGCTACCTGCGTTTCCAGCCCAACCCCCGCATTTCCCCGGCAGCCAGTACTGGGAGGGACTCGGGGAAGACTATCGAAGGGCTCCTAGGGGATCTCGGGTGCTGCAGACAGAAGACGGAACCTCCCCACACTCAGAATTCTGGAAGAAGTGTGACTGTGTGGGTGAGGTTCAGGGCCGCCCTCCACGCAGATTCCTGGTGTCACAGGTGTTCCCTCGCAAGGGGAAATCTGCTAATTACCTCCCCTGTCCATGGGGATGCGTAGATGCTACCTGCGTTTCCAGCCCAACTCCCGCCTTTCCCCGGCAGCCCGCACTGGGAGTGACTCGGGGAAGAATCTCGAAGGGCTCCTAGGAGATCTCGGGTGCTGCAGACAGAAGACGGAACCTCCCCACACTCAGAATTCCGGAAAAAGGGTGACTGTTTGGGTGAGGTTTAGGGCCGCCCTCCACGCAGCTTCCTGGTGTCACAGGTGTTCCCTCGCAAGGGGAAGTCCGCTACTTACCTCCCCTGTCCATGGGGAGGCACTAGATGCTACCTGCGTTTCCAGCCCAACCCCAGCATTTCCCCGGCAGCCCCTACTGGGAGGGACTCGGGCAAGACTCTCGAAGGGCTCCTAGGAGATCTCGGGTGCTGCAGACAGAAGACGGAACCTCCCCACACTCAGAATTCCGGAACACGGCTGACTGTGTGGGGGAGGTTCGGGGCCGCCCTCCACGCAGCTTCCTGTTGTCACAGGTGTTCCCTCGCAAGGGGAAGTCCGCTAATTACCTCCCCTGTCCATGGGGAGGCACTAGATGCTACCTGCTTTTCCAGCCCAACCCCCGCATTTCCCCGGCAGCCCGTACTGGGAGGGACTCGGGGAAGACTCTCGAAGGGCTCCTAGGAGATATCGGGTGCTGCAGACAGAAGACGGAACCTCCCCACACTCAGAATTCCGGAACACGGCTGACTGTTTGGGGGAGGTTCGGGGCCGCCCTCCACGCAGGTTCCTGGTGTCACAGGTGTTCCCTCGCAAGGGGAAGTCCGCTAATTACCTCCCCTGTCCATGGGGAGGCACTAGATGCTACCTGCGTTTCCAGCCCAACCCCCGCATTTCCCCGGCAGCCAGTACTGGGAGGGACTCGGGGAAGACTATCGAAGGGCTCCTAGGGGATCTCGGGTGCTGCAGACAGAAGACGGAACCTCCCCACACTCAGAATTCTGGAAGAAGTGTGACTGTGTGGGTGAGGTTCAGGGCCGCCCTCCACGCAGATTCCTGGTGTCACAGGTGTTCCCTCGCAAGGGGAAGTCTGCTAATTACCTCCCCTGTCCATGGGGATGCGTAGATGCTACCTGCGTTTCCAGCCCAACTCCCGCCTTTCCCCGGCAGCCCGCACTGGGAGTGACTCGGGGAAGAATCTCGAAGGGCTCCTAGGAGATCTCGGGTGCTGCAGACAGAAGACGGAACCTCCCCACACTCAGAATACCGGAAAAAGGGTGACTGTTTGGGTGAGGTTTAGGGCCGCCCTCCACGCAGCTTCCTGGTGTCACAGGTGTTCCCTCGCAAGGGGAAGTCCGCTACTTACCTCCCCTGTCCATGGGGAGGCACTAGATGCTACCTGCGTTTCCAGCCCAACCCCCGCATTTCCCCGGCAGCCCGTACTGGGAGGGAATCGGGGATGACTCTCGAAGGGCTCCTAGGAGATCTCGGGTGCTGCAGACAGAAGACGGAACCTCCCCACACTCAGAATTCCGGAACAAGTGTGACTGTGTGGGTGAAGTTCAGGGCCGCCCTCCACGCAGCTTCCTGGTGTCACAGGTGTTCCCTCGCAAGGGGAAGTCCGCTAATTACCTCCCCTGTCCATGGGGAGGCGTAGATGCTACCTGCGTTTCCAGCCCAACCCCCGCCTTTCCCCGGCAGCCCGCACTGGGAGGGACTCGGGGAAGACTCTCGAAGGGCTCCTATGTGATCCCGGGTGCTGCAGACAGAAGACGGAACCTCCCCACACTCAGAATTCCGGAACAATGGTGACTGTTTGGGTGAGGTTTAGGGCCGCCCTCCACGCAGCTTCCTGGTGTCACAGGTGTTCCCTCGCACGGGGAAGTCCGCTACTTACCTCCCCTGTCCATGGGGAGGCACTAGATGCTACCTGCGTTTCCAGCCCAACCCCCGCATTTCCCCGGCACCCGTACTGGGAGGGACTCGGGGAAGACTCTCGAAGGGCTCCTAGGAGATCTCGGGTGCTGCAGACAGAAGACGGAACCTCCCCACACTCAGAATTCCGGAACACGGCTGACTGTGTGGGGGAGGTTCGGGGCCGCCCTCCACGCAGCTTCCTGGTGTCACAGGTGTTCCCTCGCAAGGGGAAGTCCGCTAATTACCTCCCCTGTCCATGGGGAGGCACTAGATGCTACCTGCGTTTCCAGCCCAACCCCCGCATTTCCCAGGCAGCCTGTACAGGGAGGGACTCGGTCAAGACTCTTGAAGGGCTCCTAGGAGATCTCGGGTGCTGCAGACAGAAGACGGAACCTCCCCACACTCAGAATTCCGGAACACGGCTGACTGTGTGGGGGAGGTTCGGGGCCGCTCTCCACGCAGCTTCCTGGTGTCACAGGTGTTCCCTCGCAAGGGGAAGTCCGCTAGTTACCTCCCCTGTCCATGGGGAGGCACTAGATGCTACCTGCGTTTCCAGCCCATCCCAAGCATTTCCCCGGCAGCCCGCACTGGGAGGGACTCGGGGAAGACTCTCGAAGGGCTCCTAGGAGATCTCGGGTGCTGCAGACAGAAGACGGAACCTCCCCACACTCAGAATTCCGGAACACGGCTGACTGTGTGGGGGAGGTTCGGGGCCGCCCTCTACGCAGCTTCCTGGTGTCACAGGTGTTCCCTCGCAAGGGGAAGTCCGCTACTTACCTCCCCTATCCATGGGGAGGCACTAGATGCTACCTGCGTTTCCAGCCCAACCCCCGCCTTTCCCCGGCAGCCCGTACTGGGAGGGACTCGGGGAAGACTCTCGAAGGGCTCCTAGGAGTTCTCGGGTGCTGCAGACAGAAGACGGAACCTCCCCACACTCAGAATTCCGGAACACGGCTGACTGTGTGGGGGAGGTTCGGGGCCGCCCTCCACGCAGCTTCCTGTTGTCACAGGTGTTCCCTCGCAAGGGGAAGTCCGCTAATTACCTCCCCTGTCCATGGGGAGGCACTAGATGCTACCTGCTTTTCCAGCCCAACCCCCGCATTTCCCCGGCAGCCCGTACTGGGAGGGACTCGGGGAAGACTCTCGAAGGGCTCCTAGGAGATATCGGGTGCTGCAGACAGAAGACGGAACCTCCCCACACTCAGAATTCCGGAACACGGCTGACTGTTTGGGGGAGGTTCGGGGCCGCCCTCCACGCAGGTTCCTGGTGTCACAGGTGTTCCCTCGCAAGGGGAAGTCCGCTAATTACCTCCCCTGTCCATGGGGAGGCACTAGATGCTACCTGCGTTTCCAGCCCAACCCCCGCATTTCCCCGGCAGCCAGTACTGGGAGGGACTCGGGGAAGACTATCGAAGGGCTCCTAGGGGATCTCGGGTGCTGCAGACAGAAGACGGAACCTCCCCACACTCAGAATTCTGGAAGAAGTGTGACTGTGTGGGTGAGGTTCAGGGCCGCCCTCCACGCAGATTCCTGGTGTCACAGGTGTTCCCTCGCAAGGGGAAATCTGCTAATTACCTCCCCTGTCCATGGGGATGCGTAGATGCTACCTGCGTTTCCAGCCCAACTCCCGCCTTTCCCCGGCAGCCCGCACTGGGAGTGACTCGGGGAAGAATCTCGAAGGGCTCCTAGGAGATCTCGGGTGCTGCAGACAGAAGACGGAACCTCCCCACACTCAGAATTCCGGAAAAAGGGTGACTGTTTGGGTGAGGTTTAGGGCCGCCCTCCACGCAGCTTCCTGGTGTCACAGGTGTTCCCTCGCAAGGGGAAGTCCGCTACTTACCTCCCCTGTCCATGGGGAGGCACTAGATGCTACCTGCGTTTCCAGCCCAACCCCAGCATTTCCCCGGCAGCCCCTACTGGGAGGGACTCGGGCAAGACTCTCGAAGGGCTCCTAGGAGATCTCGGGTGCTGCAGACAGAAGACGGAACCTCCCCACACTCAGAATTCCGGAACACGGCTGACTGTGTGGGGGAGGTTCGGGGCCGCCCTCCACGCAGCTTCCTGTTGTCTCAGGTGATCCCTCGCTAGGGGAAGTCCGCTACTTACCTCCCCTGTCCATGGGGAGGCACTGGATGCTACCTGCGTTTCCAGCCCAACCACCGCATTTCCCAGGCAGCCCGTACTGGGAGGGACTCGGGGAAGACTCTCGAAGGGCTCCTAGGAGATCTCGGGTGCTGCAGACAGAAGACGGAACCTCCCCACACTCAGAATTCCGGAACACGGCTGACTGTGTGGGGGAGGTTCGGGGCCGCCCTCCACGCAGCTTCCTGGTGTCACAGGTGTTCCCTCGCAAGGGGAAGTCCACTAATTACCTCCCCTGTCCATGGGGAGGCACTAGATGCTACCTGCGTTTCCAGCCCAACCCCCGCATTTCCCCGGCAGCCAGTACTGGGAGGGACTCGGGGAAGACTCTCGAAGGGCTCCTAGGGGATCTCGGGTGCTGCAGACAGAAGACGGATCCTCCCCACACTCAGAATTCTGGAAGAAGGGTGACTGTGTGGGTGAGGTTCAGGGCCGCCCTCCACACAGATTCCTGGTGTCACAGGTGTTCCCTCGCAAGGGGAAGTCCGCTAATTACCTCCCCAGTCCATGGGGATGCGTAGATGCTACCTGCGTTTCCAGCCCAACCCCCGCCTTTCCCCGGCAGCCCGCACTGGGAGTGACTCGGGGAAGAATCTCGAAGGGCTCCTAGGAGATCTCGGGTGCTGCAGACAGAAGACGGAACCTCCCCACACTCAGAATTCCGGAAAAAGGGTGACTGTTTGGGTGAGGTTTAGGGCCGCCCTCCACGCAGCTTCCTGGTGTCACAGGTGTTCCCTCGCAAGGGGAGGTCCGCTACTTACCTCCCCTGTCCTTGGGGAGGCACTAGATGCTACCTGCGTTTCCAGCCCAACCCCCGAATTTCCCCGGCAGCCCGTACTGGGAGGGACTCGGGGAAGACTCTCGAAGGGCTCCTAGGAGATCTCGGGTGCTGCAGACAGAAGACGGAACCTCCCCACACTCAGAATTCCGGAACACGGCTGACTGTGTGGGGGAGGTTCGGGGCCGCCCTCCACGCAGCTTCCTGGTGTCACAGGTGTTCCCTCGCAAGGGGAAGTCCGCTACTTACCTCCCCTGTCCATGGGGAGGCACTAGATGCTACCTGCGTTTCCAGCCAAACCCCCGCATTTCCCCGGCAGCCCGTACTGGGAGGGACTCCGGGAAGACTCTCGAAGGGCTCCTAGGAGATCTCGGGTGCTGCAGACAGAAGACGGAACCTCCCCACACTCAGAATTCCGGAACACGGCTGACTGTGTGGGGGAGGTTCGGGGCCGCCCTCCACGCAGCTTCCTGTTGTCACAGGTGTTCCCTCGCAAGGGGAAGTCCGCTAATTACCTCCCCTGTCCATGGGGAGGCACTAGATGCTACCTGCGTTTCCAGCCCAACCCCCGAATTTCCCCGGCACCCGTACTGGGAGGGACTCGGGGAAGACTCTCGAAGGGCTCCTAGGAGATCTCGGGTGCTGCAGACAGAAGACGGAACCTCCCCACACTCAGAATTCCGGAACACGGCTGACTGTTTGGGGGAGGTTCGGGGCCGCCCTCCACGCAGCTTCCTGGTGTCACAGGTGTTCCCTCGCAAGGGGAAGTCCGCTAATTACCTCCCCTGTCCATGGGGATGCACTAGATGCTACCTGCGTTTCCAGCCCAACCCCCGCATTTCCCCGGCAGCCAGTACTGGGAGGGACTCGGGGAAGACTCTCGAAGGGCTCCTAGGGGATCTCGGGTGCTGCAGACAGAACACGGAACCTCCCCACACTCAGAATTCTGGAAGAAGGGTGACTGTGTGGGTGAGGTTCAGGGCCGCCCTCCACGCAGATTCCTGGTGTCACAGGTGTTCCCTCGCAAGGGGAATTCCGCTAATTACCTCCCCTGTCCATGGTGATGCGTAGATGCTACCTGCGTTTCCAGCCCAACCCCCGGCTTTCCCCGGCAGCCCGCACTGGGAGTGACTCGGGGAAGAATCTCGAAGGGCTCCTAGGAGATCTCGGGTGCTGCAGACAGAAGACGGAACCTCCCCACACTCAGAATTCCGGAACACGGCTGACTGTGTGGGGGAGGTTTAGGGCCGCCCTCCACGCAGCTTCCTGGTGTCACAGGTGTTCCCTCGCAAGGGGAAGTCCGCTAATTACCTCCCCTGTCCATGGGGAGGCACTAGATGCTACCTGCGTTTCCAGCCCAACCCCCGCATTTCCCCGGCAGTCCGTACTGGGAGGGACTCGGGGAAGACTCTCGAAGGGCTCCTAGGAGATCTCGGGTGCTGCAGACAGAAGACGGAACCTCCCCACACTCAGAATTCCGGAACAAGGGTGACTGTGTGGGTGAGGTTTAGGGCCGCCCTCCACGCAGCTTCCTGGTGTCACAGGTGTTCCCTCGCAAGGGGAAGTCCGCTAATTACCTCCCCTGACCATGTGGAGGCACTACATGCTACCTGCGTTTCCAGCCCAATCCCCGCCTTTTCCCGGCAGCCCGCACTGGGAGGGATTCGGGGAAGGCTCTCGAAGGGCTCCTAGGAGATCCCGGGTGCTGCAGACAGAAGACGGATCCTCCCCACACTCAGAATTCCGGAACAAGTGTGACTGTTTGGGTGAGGTTTAGGGCCGCCCTCCACGCAGCTTCTTGGTGTCACAGGTGTTCCCTGGCAAGGGGAAGTCCGCTACTTACATCACCTGACCATGGGGAGGCACTAGATGCTACCTGCGTTTCCAGCCCAACCCCCGCATTTCCCCGGCAGCCCGTACTGGGAGGGACTCGGGGAAGACTCTCGAAGGGCTCCTAGGAGATCTCGGGTGCTGCAGACAGAAGACGGAACCTCCCCACACTCAGAATTCCGGAACACGGCTGACTGTTTGGGGGAGGTTCGGGGCCGACCTCCACGCAGCTTCCTGGTGTCACAGGTGTTCCCTCGCAAGGGGAAGTCCGCTAATTACCTCCCCTGTCCGTGGGGAGGCACTAGATGCTACCTGCGTTTCCAGCCCAACCCCCGCATTTCCCCGGCAGCCAGTACTGGGAGGGACTCGGGGAAGACTCTCGAAGGGCTCCTAGGGGATCTCGGGTGCTGCAGACAGAACACGGAACCTCCCCACACTCAGAATTCCGGAACAATGGTGACTGTTTGGGTGAGGTTTAGGGCCGCCCTCCACGAAGCTTCCTGGTTTCACAGGTGTTCCCTCGCAAGGGGAAGTCCGCTAATTACCTCCCCTGTCCTTGGGGAGGCACTAGATGCTACCTGCGTTTCCAGCCCAACCCCCGCATTTCCCCGGCACCCGTACTGGGAGGGACTCGGGGAAGACTCTCGAAGGGCTCCTAGGAGATCTCGGGTGCTGCAGACAGAAGTCGGAACCTCCCCACACTCAGAATTCCGGAACACGGCTGACTCTGAGGGGGAGGTTCGGGGCCGCACTCCACGCAGCTTCCTGGTGTCACAGGTGTTCCCTCGCAAGGGGAAATCTGCTAATTACCTCCCCTGTCCATGGGGAGGCACTAGATGCTACCTGCGTTTGCAGCCCAACCCCTGCTTTTCCCCGGCTGCCCCCAGTGAGAGGGACTCGGGGAAGACCCTCGAGGGGCTCCTAGGAGATCCCGGGTGCTGCAGACAGAAGACGGAACCTCCCCACACTCAGAATTCCGGAACACGGCTGACTGTGTGGACGAGGTTCGGGGCCGCCCTCCACGCAGCTGCCTGGTGTCACAGGTGTTCCCTGGCAGGCGGAAATCCGCTAATTACCTCCCCTGTCCAGGGGGAGGCACTAGATGCTACCTGCGTTTCCAGCACAACCGCCGCTTTTCCCCGGCAGCCCGCAGTGTGAGGGACTCGGGGAAGACTCTCGAAGGGCTCCTAGGAGATCCCGGGTGCTGCAGACCGAAGACGGAACCTCCCCACACTCAGAATTCCGGAACACGGCTGACTGTGTGGGGGAGGTTCGGGGCCGCCCTCCACGCAGCTTCCTGGTGTCACAGGTGTTCCCTCGCAATGGGAAGTCCGCTACTTACCTCCCCTGTCCATGGGGAGGCACTAGATGCTACCTGCGTTTCCAGCCCAACCCCCGCATTTCACCGGCAGCCCGTACTGGGAGGGACTCGGGGAAGACTCTCGAAGGGCTCCTAGGAGATCTCGGGTGCTGCAGACAGAAGACGGAACCTCCCCACACTCAGAATTCCGGAACAAGGATGACTGTGTGGGTGAGGTTTAGGGCCGCCCTCCACGCAGCTTCCTGGTGTCACAGGTGTTCCCTCGCAAGGGGAAGTCCGCTAATTACCTCCCCTGACCATGGGGAGGCACTAGATGCTACCTGCGTTTCCAGCCCAACCCCCGCCTTTCCCCGGCAGCCCGCACTGGGAGGGATTCGGGGAAGACTCTCGAAGGGCTCCTAGGAGATCCCGGGTGCTGCAGACAGAAGACGGAACCTCCCCACACTCAGAATTCCGGAACAAGGGTGACTGTGTGGGTGAGGTTTAGGGCCGCCCTCCACGCAGCTTCCTGGTGTCACAGGTGTTCCCTCGCAAGGGGAAATCCGCTAATTACCTCCCCTGTCCATGGGGAGGCACTAGATGCTACCTGCGTTTCCAGCCCAACCCCCGCATTTCCCCCGCTGCCCCCAGTGAGAGGGACTCGGGGAAGAACCTCGAAGGGCTCCTAGGAGATCCCGGGTGCTGCAGACAGATGACGGAACCTCCCCACACTCAGAATTCCGGAACACGGCTGACTGTGTGGACGAGTTTCGGGGCCGCCCTCCACGCAGCTGTCTGGTGTCACAGGTGTTCCCTGGCAGGCGGAAATCCGCTAATTACCTCCCCTGTCCAGGGTTAGGCACTAGATGCTACCTGCGTTTCCAGCACATCCGCCGCTTTTCTCCAGCAACCCGCAGTGTGAGGGACTCGGGGAAGACTCTCGAAGGGCTCCTAGGAGATCCCGGGTGCTGCAGACCGAAGACGGTACCTCCCCACACTCAGAATTCCGGAACACGGCTGACTGTGTGGGGGAGGTTCGGGGCCGCCCTCCACGCAGCTTCCTGGTGTCACAGGTTTTCCCTCGCAAGGGGAAGTCCGCTAATTACCTCCCCTGTCCATGGGGAGGCACTAGATGCTACCTGCGTTTCCAGCCCAACCCCCGGCTTTCCCCGGCAGCCCGCACTGGGAAGGACTCGGGGAAGAGCCTCGAAGGGCTCCTAGGAGATCCCGGGTGCTGCAGAACGAAGACGGAACCTCCCCACACTCAGAATTCCGGAACACGGCTGACTGTGTGGGGGAGGTTCGGGGCCGCCCTCCACGCAGCTTCCTGGTGTCACAGGTGTTCCCTCGCAAGGGGAAGTCCGCTAATTACCTCCCCTGTCCATGGGGAGGCACTAGATGCTACCTGCGTTTCCAGCCCAACCCCCGCATTTCCCAGGCAGCCCGTAATGGGAGGGACTCGGGGAAGACTCTCGAAGGGCTCCTAGGAGATCTCGGGTGCTGCAGACAGAAGACGGAACCTCCCCACACTCAGAATTCCGGAACACGGCTGACTGTGTGGTGGAGGTTCGGGGCCGCCCTCCACGCAGCTTCCTGGTGTCACAGGTGTTCCCTCGCAAGGGGAAGTCCGCTAATTACCTCCCCTGTCCATGGGGAGGCACTAGATGCTACCTGCGTTTCCAGCCCAACCCCCGCATTTCCCCGGCAGCCCGTACTGGGAGGGACTCGGGGAAGACTCTCGAAGGGCTCCTAGGATATCTCGGGTGCTGCAGACAGAAGACGGAACCTCCCCACACTCAGAATTCCGGAACAAGGGTGACTGTGTGGGTGAGGTTTAGGGCCGCCCTCCACGCAGCTTCCTGGTGTCACAGGTGTTCCCTCGCAAGGGGAAGTCCGCTAATTACCTCCCCTGACCATGGGGAGGCACTAGATGCTACCTGCGTTTCTAGCCCAACCCCGCCTTTCCCCGGCAGCCCGCACTGGGAGGGATTCGGGGAAGACTCTCGAAGGGCTCCTAGGAGATCCCGGGTGCTGCAGACAGAAGACGGAACCTCCCCACACTCAGAATTCCGGAACAAGTGTGACTGTTTGGGTGAGGTTTAGGGCCGCCCTCCACGCAGCTTCCGGGTGTCACAGGTGTTTCCTCGCAAGGGGAAGTCCGCTACTTACCTCCCCTGACCATGGGGAGGCACTAGATGCTACCTGCGTTTCCAGCCCAACCCCCGCATTTCCCCGGCAGCCCGCACTGGGAGGGACTCGGGGAAGACTCTCGAAGGGCTCCTAGGAGATCTCGGGTGCTGCAGACAGAAGACGGAACCTCCCCACACTCAGAATTCCGGAACAAGTGTGACTGTGTGGGTGAGGTTCAGGGCCGCCCTCCACGCAGCTTCCTGGTGTCACAGGTGTTCCCTCGCAAGGGGAAGTCCGCTAATTACCTCCCCTGTCCATGGGGAGGCGTAGATGCTACCTGCGTTTCCAGCCCAATCCCCGCCTTTCCCCGGCAGCCCGCAAAGGGAGGGACTCGGGGAAGACTCTCGAAGGGCTCCTAGGAGATCCCGGGTGCTGCAGACAGAAGACGGAACCTCCCCACACTCAGAATTCCGGAACAATGGTGACTGTTTGGGTGAGGTTTAGGGCCGCCCTCCACGCAGCTTCCTGGTTTCACAGGTGTTCCCTCGCAAGGGGAAGTCCGCTACTTACCTCCCCTGTCCATGGGGAGGCACTAGATGCTACCTGCTTTCCAGCCCAACCCCCGCATTTCCCCGGCAGCCCGTACTGGGAGGGACTCCGGGAAGAATTTCGAAGGGCTCCTAGGAGATCTCGGGTGCTGCAGACAGAAGACGGAACCTCCCCACACTCAGAATTCCGGAACCCAGCTGACTCTGAGGGGGAGGTTCGGGGCCGCCCTCCATGCAGGTTCCTGGTGTCACAGGTGTTCCCTCGCAAGGGGAAATCCGCTAATTACCTCCCCTGACCATGGGGAGGCACTAGATGCTACTTGCGTTTCCAGCCCAACCCCCGCTTTTCCCCGGCTGCCCCCAGTGAGAGGGACTCGGGGAAGACTCTCGAAGGGCTCCTAGGTGATCTCGGGTGCTGCAGACAGAACACGGAACCTCCCCACACTCAGAATTCCGGAACACGGCTGACTGTGTGGACGAGGTTCGGGGCCTCCCTCCACGCAGCTGCCTGGTGTCACAGGTGTTCCCTGGCAGGCGGAAATCCGTTAATTACCTCCCCTGTCCAGGGGGAGGCACTAGATGCTACCTGCGTTTCCAGCCCAACCGCCGCTTTTCCCCGGCAGCCCGCAGTGTGAGGGACTCTGGGAAGACTCTCGAAGGGCTCCTAGGAGATCCCGGGTGCTGCAGACTGAAGACGGAACCTCCCCACACTCAGAATTCCGGAACACGGCTGACTGTGTGGGGGAGGTTCGGGGCCGCACTCCACGCATCTTCCTGGTGTCACAGGTTTTCCCTCGCAAGGGGAAGTCCGCTACTTACCTCCCCTGTCCATGGGGAGGCACTAGATGCTACCTGCGTTTCCAGCCCAACCCCGCATTTCCCCGGCAGCCCGTACTGGTAGGGACTCGGGGAAGAGTCTCGATGGGCTCCTAGGAGATCTCGGGTACTGCAGACAGAAGACGGAACCACCCCACACTCAGAATTCCAGAACACGGCTGACTGTGTGGGGGAGGTTCGGGGCCGCCCTCCACGCAGATACCTGGTGTCACAGGTGTTCCCTCGCAAGTGGAAGTCCGCTAATTACCTCCCCTGTCCATGGGGAGGCACTAGATGCTACCTGCGTTTCCAGCCCAACCCCCGCATTTCCCCGGCAGCCCGTACTGGGAGGGACTCGGGGAAGACTCTCGCAGGGCTCCTAGGAGATCTCGGGTGCTGCAGACAGAAGACGGAACCTCCCCACACTCAGAATTCCGGAACAAGTGTGACTGTGTGGGTGAGGTTCAGGGCCGCCCTCCACGCAGCTTCCTGGTGTCACAGGTGTTCCCTCGCAAGGGGAAGTCCGCTAATTACCTCCCCTGTCCATGGGGAGGTGTAGACGCTACCTGCGTTTCCAGCACAACCCCCGCCTTTCCCCGGCAGCCCGCACTGGGAGGGACTCCGGGAGACTCTCGAAGGGCTCCTAGGAGATCCCGGGTGCTGCAGACAGAAGACGGAACCTCCCCACACTCAGAATTCCGGAACACGGCTGACTGTGTGGGGGAGGTTCGGGGCCGCTCTCCACGCAGCTGCCTGGTGTCACAGGTGTTCCCTCGCAAGGGGAAATCCGCTAAATACCTCCCCTGTCCATGGGGAGGCACAAGATGCTACCTGCGTTTCCAGCCCAACCCCCGCTTTTCCCCGGCTGCCCGCAGTGAGAGGGACTCGGGAAGACTATCGAAGGGCTCCTAGGAGATCCCGGGTGCTGCAGACAGAAGACGGAACCTCCCCACACTCAGAATTCCGGAACACGGCTGACTGTGTGGGCGAGGTTCGGGGCCGCCCTCCACGCAGTTGCCTGGTGTCACAGGTGTTCCCTGGCAGACGGAAATCCGCTAATAACCTCCCCTGTCCAGGGGGAGGCACTAGATGCTACCTGCGTTTCCAGCCCAACCGCCGCATTTCCCCGGCATCCCGCAGTGTGAGGGACTCGGGGAAGTCTCTCGAAGGGCTCCTAGGAGATCCCGGGTGCTGCAGACAGAAGACGGAACCTCCCCACACTCAGAATTCCGGAACAAGTGTGACTGTTTGGGTGAGGTTTAGGGACGCCCTCCACGCAGCTTCCTGGTGTCACAGGTGTTCCCTCGCAAGTGGAAGTCCGCTACTTACCTCCCCTGTCCATGGGGAGGCACTAGATACTACCTGCGTTTCCAGCCCAACCCCCGCATTTCCCCGGCATCCCGTACTGTGAGGGACTCGGGGAAGACTCTCGAAGGGCTCCTAGGAGATCTCGGGTGCTGCAGACAGAAGACGGAACCTCCCCACACTCAGAATTCCAGAACACGGCTGACTGTGTGGGGGAGTTTCGGGGCCGCCCTCCACGCAGCTTCCTGGTGTCACAGGTGTTCCCTCGCAAGGGGAAGTCCGCTAATTACCTCCCCTGTCCATGGGGAGGCTCTAGATGCTACCTGCGTTTCCAGCCCAACCCCGCATTTCCCCGGGAGCCCGTACTGGGAGGGACTCGGGGAAGACTCTCGAAGGGCTCCTAGGAGATCTCGGGTGCTGCAGACAGAAGACGGAACCTCCCCACACTCAGAATTCCGGAACACGGCTGACTGTGTGGGGGAGGTTCGGGGCCGCCCTCCACGCAGCTTCCTGCTGTCACAGGTGTTCCCTCGCAAGGGGAAGTCCGCTAATTACCTCCCCTGTCCATGGGGGGGCGTAGATTCTACCTGAGTTTCCAGCCCAACCCCCGCATTTCCCCGGCAGCCCGTACTGGGAGGGACTCGGGGAAGACTCTCGAAGGGCTCCTAGGAGATCTCGGGTGCTGCAGACAGAAGACGGAACCTCCCCACACTCAGAATTCCGGAACACGGCTGACTGTGTGGCGGAGTTTCGGGGCCGCCCTCCACGCAGCTTCCTGGTGTCACAGGTGTTCCCTCGCAAGGGGAAGTCCGCTAATTACCTCCCCTGTCCATGGGGAGGCACTAGATGCTACCTGCGTTTCCAGCCCAACCCCCGCATTTCCCCGGCAGCCCGTACTGGGAGGGACTCGGGGAAGACTCTCGAAGGGCTCCTAGGAGATCTCGGGTGCTGCAGACGGAAGACGGAACCTCCCCACACTCAGAATTCCGGAACACGGCTGACTGTGTGGGGGAGGTTCGGGGCCGCCCTCCACGCAGCTTCCTGGTGTCACAGGTGTTCCCTCGCAAGGGGAAGTCCGCTAATTACCTCCCCTGTCCATGGGGAGGCACTAGATGCTACCTGCGTTTCCAGCCCAACCCCCGCATTTCCCCGGCAGCCCGTACTGGGAGGGACTCGGGGAAGACACTCGAAGGGCTCCTAGGAGATCTCGGGTGCTGCAGACAGAAGACGGAACCTCCCCACACTCAGAATTCCGGAACACGGCTGACTGTGTGGGGGAGGTTCGGGGCCGCCCTCCACGCAGCTTCCTGGTGTCACAGGTGTTCCCTCGCAAGGGGAAGTCCGCTAATTACCTCCCCTGTCCATGGGGAGGCACTAGATGCTACCTGGGTTTCCAGCCCAACCCCCCGCATTTCCCCTGCAGCCCGTACTGGGAGGGACTCGGGGAAGACTCTCGAAGGGCTCCTCGGAGATCTCGGGTGCTGCAGACAGAAGACGGAACCTCCCCACACTCAGAATTCCGGAACACGGCTGACTGTGTGGGGGAGGTTCGGGGCCGCCCTCCACGCAGCTTCCTGGTGTCACAGGTGTTCCCTCGCAAGGGGAAGTCCGCTAATTACCTCCCCTGTCCATGGGGAGGCACTAGATGCTACCTGCGTTTCCAGACCATCCCCGCATTTCCCCGGCAGCCCGCACTGGGAGGGACTCGGGGAAGAATCTCGAAGGGCTCCTCGGAGATCTCGGGTGCTGCAGACAGAAGACGGAACCTCCCCACACTCAGAATTCCGGAACACGGCTGACTGTGTGGGTGAAGTTCAGGGCCGCACTCCACGCAGCTTCCTGGTGTCACAGGTGTTCCCTCGCAAGGGGAAGTCCGCTAATTACCTCCCCTGTCCATGGGGAGGCGTAGATGCTACCTGCGTTTCCAGCCCAAACCCCGCCTTTCCCCGGCAGCCCGCACTGGGAGGGTCTCGGGGAAGACTCTCGAAGGGCTCCTAGGAGATCTCGGGTGCTGCAGACAGAAGACGGAACCTCCCCACACTCAGAATTCCGGAACACGGCTGACTGTGTGGGGGAGGTTCGGGGCCGCCCTCCACGCAGCTTCCTGGTGTCACAGGTGTTCCCTCGCAAGGGGAAGTCCGCTAATTACCTCCCCTGTCCATGGGGAAGCACTAGATGCTACCTGCGTTTCCAGCCCAACCCCCGCATTTCCCCGGCAGCCCGTACTGGGAGGGAGTCGGGGAAGGCTCTCGAAGGGCTTCTAGGAGATCTCGGGTGCTGCAGACAGAAGACGGAACCTCCCCACACTCAGAATTCCGGAACACGGCTGACTGTGTGGGGGAGGTTCGGGGCCGCCCTCCACGCAGCTTCCTGGTGTCACAGGTGTTCCCTCGCAAGGGGAAGTCCGCTAATTACCTCCCCTGTCCATGGGGAAGCACTAGATGCTACCTGCGTTTCCAGCCCAACCCCCGCATTTCCCCGGCAGCCCGTACTGGGAGGGACTCGGGGAAGACTCTCGAAGGGCTCCTAGGAGATCTCGGGTGCTGCAGACAGAAGACGGAACCTCCCCACACTCAGAATTCCGGAACACGGCTGACTGTGTGGGGGAGGTTCGGGGCTGCCCTCCACGCAGCTTCCTGGTGTCACAGGTGTTCCCTCGCAAGGGGAAGTCCGCTAATTACCTCCCCTGCCCATGGGGAGGCACTAGATGCTACCTGCGTTTCCAGCACAACCCCCGCATTTCCCCGGCAGCCCGTACTGGGAGGGACTCGGGGAAGACTCTCGAAGGGCTCCTCGGAGATCTCGGGTGCTGCAGACAGAAGACGGAACCTCCCCACACTCAGAATTCCGGAACACGGCTGACTGTGTGGGTGAGGTTCAGGGCCGCACTCCACGCAGCTTCCTGGTGTCACAGGTGTTCCCTCGCAAGGGGAAGTCCGCTAATTACCTCCCCTGTCCATGGGGAGGCACTAGATGCTACCTGCGTTTCCAGCCCAACCCCCGCATTTCCCCGGCAGCCCGTACTGGGAGGGACTCGGGGAAGACTCTCGAAGGGCTCCTAGGAGATCTCGGGTGCTGCAGACAGAAGACGGAACCTCCCCACACTCAGAATTCCGGAACACGGCTGACTGTGTGGGGGAGTTTCGGGGCCGCCCTCCACGCAGCTTCCTGGTGTCACAGGTGTTCCCTCGCAAGGGGAAGTCCGCTAATTACCTCCCCTGTCCATGGGGAGGCACTAGATGCTACCTGCGTTTCCAGCCCAACCCCCGCATTTCCCCGGCAGCCCGTACTGGGAGGGACTCGGGGAAGACTCTCGAAGGGCTCCTCGGAGATCTCGGGTGCTGCAGACAGAAGACGGAACCTCCCCACACTCAGAATTCCGGAACACGGCTGAGTGTGTGGGTGAGGTTCAGGGCCGAACTCCACGCAGCTTCCTGGTGTCACAGGTGTTCCCTCGCAAGGGGAAGTCCGCTAATTACCTCCCCTGTCCATGGGGAAGCACTAGATGCTACCTGCGTTTCCAGCCCAACCCCCGCATTTCCCCGGCAGCCCGTACTGGGAGGGACTCGGGGAAGGCTCTCGAAGGGCTTCTAGGAGATCTCGGGTGCTGCAGACAGAAGACGGAACCTCCCCACACTCAGAATTCCGGAACACGGCTGACTGTGTGGGGGAGGTTCGGGGCCGCCCTCCACGCAGCTTCCTGGTGTCACAGGTGTTCCCTCGCAAGGGGAAGTCCGCTAATTACCTCCCCTGTCCATGGGGAGGCACTAGATGCTACCTGCGTTTCCAGCCCAACCCCCGCATTTCCCCGGCAGCCCGTACTGGGAGGGACTCGGGAAGACTCTCGAAGGGCTCCTAGGAGATCTCGGGTGCTGCAGACAGAAGACGGAACCTCCCCACACTCAGAATTCCGGAACACGGCTGACTGTGTGGGGGAGGTTCGGGGCTGCCCTCCACGCAGCTTCCTGGTGTCACAGGTGTTCCCTCGCAAGGGGAAGTCCGCTAATTACCTCCCCTGTCCATGGGGAGGCACTAGATGCTACCTGCGTTTCCAGCCCAACCCCCGCATTTCCCCGGCAGCCCGTACTGGGAGGGACTCGGGGAAGACTCTCGAAGGGCTCCTCGGAGATCTCGGGTGCTGCAGACAGAAGACGGAACCTCCCCACACTCAGAATTCCGGAACACGGCTGACTGTGTGGGTGAGGTTCAGGGCCGCACTCCACGCAGCTTCCTGGTGTCACAGGTGTTCCCTCGCAAGGGGAAGTCCGCTAATTACCTCCCCTGTCCATGGGGAGGCGTAGATGCTACCTGCGTTTCCAGACCAACCCCCGCATTTCCCCGGCAGCCCGTACTTGGAGGGACTCGGGGAAGACTCTCGAAGGGCTCCTAGGAGATCTCGGGTGCTGCAGACAGAAGACGGAACCTCCCCACTCTCAGAATTCCGGAACACGGCTGACTGTGTGGGGGAGGTTCGGGGCCGCCCTCCACGCAGCTTCCTGGTGTCACAGGTGTTCCCTCGCAAGGGGAAGTCCGCTAATTACCTCCCCTGTCCATGGGGAGGCACTAGATGCTACCTGCGTTTCCAGCCCAACCCCCGCATTTCCCCGGCAGCCCGTACTGGGAGGGACTCGGGGAAGACTCTCGAAGGGCTCCTAGGAGATCTCGGGTGCTGCAGACAGAAGACGGAACCTCCCCACACTCAGAATTCCGGAACACGGCTGACTGTGTGGGGGACGTTCGGGGCCGCACTCCACGCAGCTTCCTGGTGTCACAGGTGTTCCCTCGCAAGGGGAAGTCCGCTAATTACCTCCCCTGTCCATGGGGAGGCACTAGATGCTACCTGCGTTTCCAGCCCAACCCCCGCATTTCCCCGGCAGCCCGTACTGGGAGGTACTCGGGGAAGACTCTCGAAGGGCTCCTAGGAGATCTCGGGTGCTGCAGACAGAAGACGGAACCTCCCCACACTCAGAATTCCGGAACACGGCTGACTGTGTGGGGGAGGTTCGGGGCCGCCCTCCACGCAGCTTCCTGGTGTCACAGGTGTTCCCTCGCAAGGGGAAGTCCGCTAATTACCTCCCCTGTCCATGGGGAGGCACTAGATGCTACCTGCGTTTCCAGCCCAACCCCCGCATTTCCCCGGCAGCCCGTACTGGGAGGGACTCGGGGAAGACTCTCGAAGGGCTCCTAGGAGATCTCGGGTGCTGCAGACAGAAGACGGAACCTCCCCACACTCAGAATTCCGGAACACGGCTGACTGTGTGGGGGAGGTTCGGGGCCGCCCTCCACGCAGCTTCCTGGTGTCACAGGTGTTCCCTCGCAAGGGGAAGTCCGCTAATTACCTCCCCTGTCCATGGGGAGGCACTAGATGCTACCTGCGTTTCCAGCCCAACCCCCGCATTTCCCCGGCAGCCCGTACTGGGAGGGACTCGGGGAAGACTCTCGAAGGGCTCCTCGGAGATCTCGGGTGCTGCAGACAGAAGACGGAACCTCCCCACACTCAGAATTCCGGAACACGGCTGAGTGTGTGGGTGAGGTTCAGGGCCGAACTCCACGCAGCTTCCTGGTGTCACAGGTGTTCCCTCGCAAGGGGAAGTCCGCTAATTACCTCCCCTGTCCATGGGGAAGCACTAGATGCTACCTGCGTTTCCAGCCCAACCCCCGCATTTCCCCGGCAGCCCGTACGGGGAGGGACTCGGGGAAGGCTCTCGAAGGGCTTCTAGGAGATCTCGGGTGCTGCAGACAGAAGACGGAACCTCCCCACACTCAGAATTCCGGAACACGGCTGACTGTGTGGGGGAGGTTCGGGGCCGCCCTCCACGCAGCTTCCTGGTGTCACAGGTGTTCCCTCGCAAGGGGAAGTCCGCTAATTACCTCCCCTGTCCATGGGGAAGCACTAGATGCTACCTGCGTTTCCAGCCCAACCCCCGCATTTCCCCGGCAGCCCGTACTGGGAGGGACTCGGGGAAGACTCTCGAAGGGCTCCTAGGAGATCTCGGGTGCTGCAGACAGAAGACGGAACCTCCCCACACTCAGAATTCCGGAACACGGCTGACTGTGTGGGGGAGGTTCGGGGCTGCCCTCCACGCAGCTTCCTGGTGTCACAGGTGTTCCCTCGCAAGGGGAAGTCCGCTAATTACCTCCCCTGCCCATGGGGAGGCACTAGATGCTACCTGCGTTTCCAGCACAACCCCCGCATTTCCCCGGCAGCCCGTACTGGGAGGGACTCGGGGAAGACTCTCGAAGGGCTCCTCGGAGATCTCGGGTGCTGCAGACAGAAGACGGAACCTCCCCACACTCAGAATTCCGGAACACGGCTGACTGTGTGGGTGAGGTTCAGGGCCGCACTCCACGCAGCTTCCTGGTGTCACAGGTGTTCCCTCGCAAGGGGAAGTCCGCTAATTACCTCCCCTGTCCATGGGGAGGCACTAGATGCTACCTGCGTTCCAGCCCAACCCCCGCATTTCCCCGGCAGCCCGTACTGGGAGGGACTCGGGGAAGACTCTCGAAGGGCTCCTAGGAGATCTCGGGTGCTGCAGACAGAAGACGGAACCTCCCCACACTCAGAATTCCGGAACACGGCTGACTGTGTGGGGGAGGTTCGGGGCCGCCCTCCACGCAGCTTCCTGGTGTCACAGGTGTTCCCTCGCAAGGGGAAGTCCGCTAATTACCTCCCCTGTCCATGGGGAGGCACTAGATGCTACCTGCGTTTCCAGCCCAACCCCCGCATTTCCCCGGCAACCCGTACTGGGAGGGACTCGGGGAAGACTCTCGAAGGGCTCCTAGGAGATCTCGGGTGCTGCAGACAGAAGACAGAACCTCCCCACACTCAGAATTCCGGAACACGGCTGACTGTGTGGGGGAGGTTCGGGGCCGCCCTCCACGCAGCTTCCTGGAGTCACAGGTGTTCCCTCGCAAGGAGAAGTCCGCTAATTACCTCCCCTGTCCATGGGGAGGCACTAGATGCTACCTGCGTTTCCAGCCCAACCCCCGCATTTCCCCGGCAGCCCGTACTGGGAGGGACTCGGGGAAGACTCTCGAAGGGCTCCTCGGAGATCTCGGGTGCTGCAGACAGAAGACGGAACCTCCCCACACTCAGAATTCCGGAACACGGCTGAGTGTGTGGGTGAGGTTCAGGGCCGAACTCCACGCAGCTTCCTGGTGTCACAGGTGTTCCCTCGCAAGGGGAATTCCGCTAATTACCTCCCCTGTCCATGGGGAGGCACTAGATGCTACCTGCGTTTCCAGCCCAACCCCCGCATTTCCCCGGCAGCCCGTACTGGGAGGGACTCGGGGAAGACTCTCGAAGGGCTCCTAGGAGATCTCGGGTGCTGCAGACAGAAGACGGAACCTCCCCACACTCAGAATTCCGGAACACGGCTGACTGTGTGGCGGAGTTTCGGGGCCGCCCTCCACGCAGCTTCCTGGTGTCACAGGTGTTCCCTCGCAAGGGGAAGTCCGCTAATTACCTCCCCTGTCCATGGGGAGGCACTAGATGCTACCTGCGTTTCCAGCCCAACCCCCGCATTTCCCCGGCAGCCCGTACTGGGAGGGACTCGGGGAAGACTCTCGAAGGGCTCCTAGGAGATCTCGGGTGCTGCAGACAGAAGACGGAACCTCCCCACACTCAGAATTCCGGAACACGGCTGACTGTGTGGGGGAGGTTCGGGGCCGCCCTCCACGCAGCTTCCTGGTGTCACAGGAGTTCCCTCGCAAGGGGAAGTCCGCTAATTACCTCCCCTGTCCATGGGGAGGCACTAGATGCTACCTGCGTTTCCAGCCCAACCCCCGCATATCCCCGGCAGCCCGTACTGTGAGGGACTCGGGGAAGACTCTCGAAGGGCTCCTAGGAGATCTCGGGTGCTGCAGACAGAAGACAGAACGTCCCCACACTCAGAATTCCGGAACACGGCTGACTGTGTGGGGGAGGTTCGGGGCCGCCCTCCACGCAGCTTCCTGGGGTCACAGGTGTTCCCTCGCAAGGGGAAGTCCGCTAATTACCTCCCCTGTCCATGGGGAGGCACTAGATGCTACCTGGGTTTCCAGCCCAACCCCCGCATTTCCCCTGCAGCCCGTACTGGGAGGGACTCGGGGAAGACTCTCGAAGGGCTCCTCGGAGATCTCGGGTGGTGCAGACAGAAGACGGAACCTCCCCACACTCAGAATTCCGGAACACGGCTGACTGTGTGGGGGAGGTTCGGGGCCGCCCTCCACGCAGCTTCCTGGTGTCACAGGTGTTCCCTCGCAAGGGGAAGTCCGCTAATTACCTCCCCTGTCCATGGGGAGGCACTAGATGCTACCTGCGTTTCCAGACCATCCCCGCATTTCCCCGGCAGCCCGCACTGGGAGGGACTCGGGGAAGACTCTCGAAGGGCTCCTCGGAGATCTCGGGTGCTGCAGACAGAAGACGGAACCTCCCCACACTCAGAATTCCGGAACACGGCTGACTGTGTGGGTGAGGTTCAGGGCCGCACTCCACGCAGCTTCCTGGTGTCACAGGTGTTCCCTCGCAAGGGGAAGTCCGCTAATTACCTCCCCTGTCCATGGGGAGGCGTAGATGCTACCTGCGTTTCCAGCCCAAACCCCGCCTTTCCCCGGCAGCCCGCACTGGGAGGGTCTCGGGGAAGACTCTCGAAGGGCTCCTAGGAGATCTCGGGTGCTGCAGACAGAAGACGGAACCTCCCCACACTCAGAATTCCGGAACACGGCTGACTGTGTGGGGGAGGTTCGGGGCCGCCCTCCACGCAGCTTCCTGGTGTCACAGGTGTTCCCTCGCAAGGGGAAGTCCGCTAATTACCTCCCCTGTCCATGGGGAGGCGTAGATGTTACCTGCGCTTCCAGCCCAACCCCCGCCTTTCCCCGGCAGCCCGCACTGGGAGGGACTCGGGGAAGACTCTCGAAGGGCTCCTAGGAGATCTCGGGTGCTGCAGACAGAAGACGGAACCTCCCCACACTCAGAATTCCGGAACAAGGGTGACTGTTTGGGTGAGGTTTAAGGCCGCCCTCCACGCAGCTTCCTGGTGTCACAGGTGTTCCCTCACAAGGGGAAGTCCGCTACTTACCTCCCCTGTCCATGGGGAGGCACTAGATGCTACCTGCGTTTCCAGCCCAACCCCCGCATTTCCCCGGCAACACGTACTGGGAGGGACTCGGGGAAGACTCTCGAAGGGCTCCTAGGAGATCTCGGGTGCTGCAGACAGAAGACAGAACCTCCCCACACTCAGAATTCCGGAACACGGCTGACTGTGTGGGGGAGGTTCGGGGCCGAACTCCACGCAGCTTCCTGGTGTCACAGGTGTTCCCTCGCAAGGAGAAGTCCGCTAATTACCTCCCCTGTCCATGGGGAGGCACTAGATGCTACCTGCGTTTCCAGCCCAACCCCCGCATTTCCCCGGCAGCCCGTACTGGGAGGGACTCGTGGAAGACTCTCGAAGGGCTCCTCGGAGATCTCGGGTGCTGCAGACAGAAGACGGAACCTCCCCACACTCAGAATTCCGGAACACGGCTGAGTGTGTGGGTGAGGTTCAGGGCCGAACTCCACGCAGCTTCCTGGTGTCACAGGTGTTCCCTCGCAAGGGGAAGTCCGCTAATTACCTCCCCTGTCCATGGGGAAGCACTAGATGCTACCTGCGTTTCCAGCCCAACCCCCGCATTTCCCCGGCAGCCCGTACTGGGAGGGACTCGGGGAAGGCTCTCGAAGGGCTTCTAGGAGATCTCGGGTGCTGCAGACAGAAGACGGAACCTCCCCACACTCAGAATTCCGGAACACGGCTGAGTGTGTGGGTGAGGTTCAGGGCCGAACTCCACGCAGCTTCCTGGTGTCACAGGTGTTCCCTCGCAAGGGGAAGTCCGCTAATTACCTCCCCTGTCCATGGGGAAGCACTAGATGCTACCTGCGTTTCCAGCCCAACCCCCGCATTTCCCCGGCAGCCCGTACTGGGGGGGACTCGGGGAAGACTCTCGAAGGGCTCCTCGGAGATCTCGGGTGCTGCAGACAGAAGACGGAACCTCCCCACACTCAGAATTCCGGAACACGGCTGACTGTGTGGGTGAGGTTCAGGGCCGCACTCCACGCAGCTTCCTGGTGTCACAGGTGTTCCCTCGCAAGGGGAAGTCCGCTAATTACCTCCCCTGCCCATGGGGAGGCACTAGATGCTACCTGCGTTTCCAGCCCAACCCCCGCATTTCCCCGGCAGCCCGTACTGGGGGGGACTCGGGGAAGACTCTCGAAGGGCTCCTAGGAGATCTCGGGTGCTGCAGACAGAAGACGGAACCTCCCCACACTCAGAAATCCGGAACACGGCTGACTGTGTGGGGGAGGTTCGGGGCCGCCCTCCACGCAGCTTCCTGGTGTCACAGGTGTTCCCTCGCAAGGGGAAGTCCGCTTATTACCTCCCCTGTCCATGGGGAGGCACTAGATGCTACCTGCGTTTCCAGCCCAACCCCCGCATTTCCCCGGCAACCCGTACTGGGAGGGACTCGGGGAAGACTCTCGAAGGGCTCCTAGGAGATCTTGGGTGCTGCAGACAGAAGACAGAACCTCCCCACACTCAGAATTCCGGAACACGGCTGACTGTGTGGGGGAGGTTCGGGGCCGCCCTCCACGCAGCTTCCTGGTGTCACAGGTGTTCCCTCGCAAGGAGAAGTCCGCTAATTACCTCCCCTGTCCATGGGGAGGCACTAGATGCTACCTGCGTTTCCAGCCCAACCCCCGCATTTCCCCGGCAGCCCGTACTGGGAGGGACTCGGGGAAGACTCTCGAAGGGCTCCTCGGAGATCTCGGGTGCTGCAGACAGAAGACGGAACCTCCCCACACTCAGAATTCCGGAACACGGCTGAGTGTGTGGGTGAGGTTCAGGGCCGAACTCCACGCAGCTTCCTGGTGTCACAGGTGTTCCCTCGCAAGGGGAAGTCCGCTAATTACCTCCCCTGTCCATGGGGAAGCACTAGATGCTACCTGCGTTTCCAGCCCAACCCCCGCATTTCCCCGGCAGCCCGTACTGGGAGGGACTCGGGGAAGGCTCTCGAAGGGCTTCTAGGAGATCTCGGGTGCTGCAGACAGAAGACGGAACCTCCCCACACTCAGAATTCCGGAACACGGCTGACTGTGTGGGGGAGGTTCGGGGCCGCCCTCCACGCAGCTTCCTGGTGTCACAGGTGTTCCCTCGCAAGGGGAAGTCCGCTAATTACCTCCCCTGTCCATGGGGAGGCACTAGATGCTACCTGCGTTTCCAGCCCAACCCCCGCATTTCCCCGGCAGCCCGTACTGGGAGGGACTCGGGAAGACTCTCGAAGGGCTCCTAGGAGATCTCGGGTGCTGCAGACAGAAGACGGAACCTCCCCACACTCAGAATTCCGGAACACGGCTGACTGTGTGGGGGAGGTTCGGGGCTGCCCTCCACGCAGCTTCCTGGTGTCACAGGTGTTCCCTCGCAAGGGGAAGTCCGCTAATTACCTCCCCTGTCCATGGGGAGGCACTAGATGCTACCTGCGTTTCCAGCCCAACCCCCGCATTTCCCCGGCAGCCCGTACTGGGAGGGACTCGGGGAAGACTCTCGAAGGGCTCCTCGGAGATCTCGGGTGCTGCAGACAGAAGACGGAACCTCCCCACACTCAGAATTCCGGAACACGGCTGACTGTGTGGGTGAGGTTCAGGGCCGCACTCCACGCAGCTTCCTGGTGTCACAGGTGTTCCCTCGCAAGGGGAAGTCCGCTAATTACCTCCCCTGTCCATGGGGAGGCGTAGATGCTACCTGCGTTTCCAGCCCAACCCCCGCATTTCCCCGGCAGCCCGTACTTGGAGGGACTCGGGGAAGACTCTCGAAGGGCTCCTAGGAGATCTCGGGTGCTGCAGACAGAAGACGGAACCTCCCCACACTCAGAATTCCGGAACACGGCTGACTGTGTGGGGGAGGTTCGGGGCCGCCCTCCACGCAGCTTCCTGGTGTCACAGGTGTTCCCTCGCAAGGGGAAGTCCGCTAATTACCTCCCCTGTCCATGGGGAGGCACTAGATGCTACCTGCGTTTCCAGCCCAACCCCCGCAATTCCCCGGCAGCCCGTACTGGGAGGGACTCGGGGAAGACTCTCGAAGGGCTCCTAGGAGATCTCGGGTGCTGCAGACAGAAGAGGGAACCTCCCCACACTCAGAATTCCGGAACACGGCTGACTGTGTGGGGGACGTTCGGGGCCGCACTCCACGCAGCTTCCTGGTGTCACAGGTGTTCCCTCGCAAGGGGAAGTCCGCTAATTACCTCCCCTGTCCATGGGGAGGCACTAGAAGCTACCTGCGTTTCCAGCCCAACCCCCGCATTTCCCCGGCAGCCCGTACTTGGAGGTACTCGGGGAAGACTCTCGAAGGGCTCCTAGGAGATCTCGGGTGCTGCAGACAGAAGACGGAACCTCCCCACACTCAGAATTCCGGAACACGGCTGACTGTGTGGGGGAGGTTCGGGGCAGCCCTCCACGCAGCTTCCTGGTGTCACAGGTGTTCCCTCGCAAGGGGAAGTCCGCTAATTACCTCCCCTGTCCATGGGGATGCACTAGATGCTACCTGCGTTTCCAGCCCAACCCCCGCATTTCCCCGGCAGCCCGTACTGGGAGGGACTCGGGGAAGACTCTCGAAGTGCTCCTAGGAGATCTCGGGTGCTGCAGACAGAAGACGGAACCTCCCCACACTCAGAATTCCGGAACACGGCTGACTGTGTGGGGGAGGTTCGGGGCCGCCCTCCACGCAGCTTCCTGGTGTCACAGGTGTTCCCTCGCAAGGGGAAGTCCGCTAATTACCTCCCCTGTCCATGGGGAGGCACTAGATGCTACCTGCGTTTCCAGCCCAACCCCCGCATTTCCCCGGCAGCCCGTACTGGGAGGGACTCGGGGAAGACTCTCGAAGGGCTCCTCGGAGATCTCGGGTGCTGCAGACAGAAGACGGAACCTCCCCACACTCAGAATTCCGGAACACGGCTGACTGTGTGGGGTAGATTCAGGGCCGCACTCCGCACAGGTTCCTGGTGTCACAGGTGTTCCCTCCCAAGGGGAAGTCCGCTAATTACCTCCCCTGTCCATGGGGAGGCGTAGATGCTACCTGCGTTTCCAGCCCAACCCCCGCCTTTCCCCAGCAGCCCGCACTGGGAGGGACTCGGGGAAGACTCTCGAAGGGCTCCTCGGAGATCTCGGGTGCTGCAGACAGAAGACGGAACCTCCCCACACTCAGAATTCCGGAACACGGCTGACTGTGTGGGGGAGGTTCGCGGCCGCCCTCCACGCAGCTTCCTGGTGTCACAGGTGTTCCCTCGCAAGGAGAAGTCCGCTAATTACCTCCCCTGTCCATGGGGAGGCACTAGATGCTACCTGCGTTTCCAGCCCAACCCCCGCATTTCCCCGGCAGCCCGTACTGGGAGGGACTCGGGGAAGACTCTCGAAGGGCTCCTCGGAGATCTCGGGTGCTGCAGACAGAAGACGGAACCTCCCCACACTCAGAATTCCGGAACACGGCTGAGTGTGTGGGTGAGGTTCAGGGCCGAACTCCACGCAGCTTCCTGGTGTCACAGGTGTTCCCTCGCAAGGGGAAGTCCGCTAATTACCTCCCCTGTCCATGGGGAAGCACTAGATGCTACCTGCGTTTCCAGCACAACCCCCGCATTTCCCCGGCAGCCCGTACTGGGAGGGACTCGGGGAAGGCTCTCGAAGGGCTTCTAGGAGATCTCGGGTGCTGCAGACAGAAGACGGAACCTCCCCACACTCAGAATTCCGGAACACGGCTGACTGTGTGGGGGAGGTTCGGGGCCGCCTTCCACGCAGCTTCCTGGTGTCACAGGTGTTCCCTCGCAAGGGGAAGTCCGCTAATTACCTCCCATGTCCATGGGGAAGCACTAGATGCTACCTGCGTTTCCAGCCCAACCCCCGCATTTCCCCGGCAGCCCGTACTGGGAGGGACTCGGGGAAGACTCTCGAAGGGCTCCTAGGAGATCTCGGGTGCTGCAGACAGAAGACGGAACCTCCCCACACTCAGAATTCCGGAACACGGCTGACTGTGTGGGGGAGGTTCGGGGCTGCCCTCCACGCAGCTTCCTGGTGTCACAGGTGTTCCCTCGCAAGGGGAAGTCCGCTAATTACCTCCCCTGCCCATGGGGAGGCACTAGATGCTACCTGCGTTTCCAGCACAACCCCCGCATTTCCCCGGCAGCCCGTACTGGGAGGGACTCGGGGAAGACTCTCGAAGGGCTCCTCGGAGATCTCGGGTGCTGCAGACAGAAGACGGAACCTCCCCACACTCAGAATTCCGGAACACGGCTGACTGTGTGGGTGAGGTTCAGGGCCGCACTCCACGCAGCTTCCTGGTGTCACAGGTGTTCCCTCGCAAGGGGAAGTCCGCTAATTACCTCCCCTGTCCATGGGGAGGCACTAGATGCTACCTGCGTTTCCAGCCCAACCCCCGCATTTCCCCGGCAGCCCGTACTGGGAGGGACTCGGGGAAGACTCTCGAAGGGCTCCTAGGAGATCTCGGGTGCTGCAGACAGAAGACGGAACCTCCCCACACTCAGAATTCCGGAACACGGCTGACTGTGTGGGTGAGGTTCAGGGCCGCACTCCACGCAGCTTCCTGGTGTCACAGGTGTTCCCTCGCAAGGGGAAGTCCGCTAATTACCTCCCCTGTCCATGGGGAGGCGTAGATGCTACCTGCGTTTCCAGCCCAACCCCCGCATTTCCCCGGCAGCCCGTACTTGGAGGGACTCGGGGAAGACTCTCGAAGGGCTCCTAGGAGATCTCGGGTGCTGCAGACAGAAGACGGAACCTCCCCACACTCAGAATTCCGGAACACGGCTGACTGTGTGGGGGAGGTTCGGGGCCGCCCTCCACGCAGCTTCCTGGTGTCACAGGTGTTCCCTCGCAAGGGGAAGTCCGCTAATAACCTCCCCTGTCCATGGGGAGGCACTAGATGCTACCTGCGTTTCCAGCCCAACCCCCGCATTTCCCCGGCAGCCCGTACTGGGAGGGACTCGGGGAAGACTCTCGAAGGGCTCCTAGGAGATCTCGGGTGCTGCAGACAGAAGAGGGAACCTCCCCACACTCAGAATTCCGGAACACGGCTGACTGTGTGGGGGACGTTCGGGGCCGCACTCCACGCAGCTTCCTGGTGTCACAGGTGTTCCCTCGCAAGGGGAAGTCCGCTAATTACCTCCCCTGTCCATGGGGAGGCACTAGATGCTACCTGCGTTTCCAGCCCAACCCCCGCATTTCCCCGGCAGCCCGTACTGGGAGGTACTCGGGGAAGACTCTCGAAGGGCTCCTAGGAGATCTCGGGTGCTGCAGACAGAAGACGGAACCTCCCCACACTCAGAATTCCGGAACACGGCTGACTGTGTGGGGGAGGTTCGGGGCAGCCCTCCACGCAGCTTCCTGGTGTCACAGGTGTTCCCTCGCAAGGGGAAGTCCGCTAATTACCTCCCCTGTCCATGGGGAGGCACTAGATGCTACCTGCGTTTCCAGCCCAACCCCCGCATTTCCCCGGCAGCCCGTACTGGGAGGGACTCGAGGAAGACTCTCGAAGGGCTCCTAGGAGATCTCGGGTGCTGCAGACAGAAGACGGAACCTCCCCACACTCAGAATTCCGGAACACGGCTGACTGTGTGGGGGAGGTTCGGGGCCGCCCTCCACGCAGATTCCTGGTGTCACAGGTGTTCCCTCGCAAGGGGAAGTCCGCTAATTACCTCCCCTGTCCATGGGGAGGCACTAGATGCTACCTGCGTTTCCAGCCCAACCCCCGCATTTCCCCGGCAGCCCGTACTGGGAGGGACTCGGGGAAGACTCTCGAAGTGCTCCTCGGAGATCTCGGGTGCTGCAGACAGAAGACGGAACCTCCCCACACTCAGAATTCCGGAACACGGCTGACTGTGTGGGGTAGATTCAGGGCCGCACTCCGCACAGTTTCCTGGTGTCACAGGTGTTCCCTCCCAAGGGGAAGTCCGCTAATTACCTCCCCTGTCCATGGGGAGGCGTAGATGCTACCTGCGTTTCCAGCCCAACCCCCGCCTTTCCCCAGCAGCCCGCACTGGGAGGGACTCGGGGAAGACTCTCGAAGGGCTCCTCGGAGATCTCGGGTGCTGCAGACAGAAGACGGAACCTCCCCACACTCAGAATTCCGGAACACGGCTGACTGTGTGGGGGAGGTTCGCGGCCGCCCTCCACGCAGCTTCCTGGTGTCACAGGTGTTCCCTCGCAAGGAGAAGTCCGCTAATTACCTCCCCTGTCCATGGGGAGGCACTAGATGCTACCTGCGTTTCCAGCCCAACCCCCGCATTTCCCCGGCAGCCCGTACTGGGAGGGACTCGGGGAAGACTCTCGAAGGGCTCCTCGGAGATCTCGGGTGCTGCAGACAGAAGACGGAACCTCCCCACACTCAGAATTCCGGAACACGGCTGAGTGTGTGGGTGAGGTTCAGGGCCGAACTCCACGCAGCTTCCTGGTGTCACAGGTGTTCCCTCGCAAGGGGAAGTCCGCTAATTACCTCCCCTGTCCATGGGGAAGCACTAGATGCTACTTGCGTTTCCAGCCCAACCCCCGCATTTCCCCGGCAGCCCGTACTGGGAGGGACTCGGGGAAGGCTCTCGAAGGGCTTCTAGGAGATCTCGGGTGCTGCAGACAGAAGACGGAACCTCCCCACACTCAGAATTCCGGAACACGGCTGACTGTGTGGGGGAGGTTCGGGGCCGCCTTCCACGCAGCTTCCTGGTGTCACAGGTGTTCCCTCGCAAGGGGAAGTCCGCTAATTACCTCCCCTGTCCATGGGGAAGCACTAGATGCTACCTGCGTTTCCAGCCCAACCCCCGCATTTCCCCGGCAGCCCGTACTGGGAGGGACTCGGGGAAGACTCTCGAAGGGCTCCTAGGAGATCTCGGGTGCTGCAGACAGAAGACGGAACCTCCCCACACTCAGAATTCCGGAACACGGATGACTGTGTGGGGGAGGTTCGGGGCTGCCCTCCACGCAGCTTCCTGGTGTCACAGGTGTTCCCTCGCAAGGGGAAGTCCGCTAATTACCTCCCCTGCCCATGGGGAGGCACTAGATGCTACCTGCGTTTCCAGCACAACCCCCGCATTTCCCCGGCAGCCCGTACTGGGAGGGACTCGGGGAAGACTCTCGAAGGGCTCCTCGGAGATCTCGGGTGCTGCAGACAGAAGACGGAACCTCCCCACACTCAGAATTCCGGAACACGGCTGACTGTGTGGGTGAGGTTCAGGGCCGCACTCCACGCAGCTTCCTGGTGTCACAGGTGTTCCCTCGCAAGGGGAAGTCCGCTAATTACCTCCCCTGTCCATGGGGAGGCACTAGATGCTACCTGCGTTTCCAGCCCAACCCCCGCATTTCCCCGGCAGCCCGTACTGGGAGGGACTCGGGGAAGACTCTCGAAGGGCTCCTAGGAGATCTCGGGTGCTGCAGACAGAAGACGGAACCTCCCCACACTCAGAATTCCGGAACACGGCTGACTGTGTGGGGGAGGTTCGGGGCCGCCCTCCACGCAGCTTCCTGGTGTCACAGGTGTTCCCTCGCAAGGGGAAGTCCGCTAATTACCTCCCCTGTCCATGGGGAGGCACTAGATGCTACCTGCGTTTCCAGCCCAACCCCCGCATTTCCCCGGCAACCCGTACTGGGAGGGACTCGGGGAAGACTCTCGAAGGGCTCCTAGGAGATCTCGGGTGCTGCAGACAGAAGACAGAACCTCCCCACACTCAGAATTCCGGAACACGGCTGACTGTGTGGGGGAGGTTCGGGGCCGCCCTCCACGCAGCTTCCTGGTGTCACAGGTGTTCCCTCGCAAGGAGAAGTCCGCTAATTACCTCCCCTGTCCATGGGGAGGCACTAGATGCTACCTGCGTTTCCAGCCCAACCCCCGCATTTCCCCGGCAGCCCGTACTGGGAGGGACTCGGGGAAGACTCTCGAAGGGCTCCTCGGAGATCTCGGGTGCTGCAGACAGAAGACGGAACCTCCCCACACTCAGAATTCCGGAACACGGCTGACTGTGTGGGGGAGGTTCGGGGCTGCCCTCCACGCAGCTTCCTGGTGTCACAGGTGTTCCCTCGCAAGGGGAAGTCCGCTAATTACCTCCCCTGTCCATGGGGAGGCACTAGATGCTACCTGCGTTTCCAGCCCAACCCCCGCATTTCCCCGGCAGCCCGTACTGGGAGGGACTCGGGGAAGACTCTCGAAGGGCTCCTCGGAGATCTCGGGTGCTGCAGACAGAAGACGGAACCTCCCCACACTCAGAATTCCGGAACACGGCTGACTGTGTGGGTGAGGTTCAGGGCCGCACTCCACGCAGCTTCCTGGTGTCACAGGTGTTCCCTCGCAAGGGGAAGTCCGCTAATTACCTCCCCTGTCCATGGGGAGGCGTAGATGCTACCTGCGTTTCCAGCCCAACCCCCGCATTTCCCCGGCAGCCCGTACTTGGAGGGACTCGGGGAAGACTCTCGAAGGGCTCCTAGGATATCTCGGGTGCTGCAGACAGAAGACGGAACCTCCCCACACTCAGAATTCCGGAACACGGCTGACTGTGTGGGGGAGGTTCGGGGCCGCCCTCCACGCAGCTTCCTGGTGTCACAGGTGTTCCCTCGCAAGGGGAAGTCCGCTAATTACCTCCCCTGTCCATGGGGAGGCACTAGATGCTACCTGCGTTTCCAGCCCAACCCCCGCATTTCCCCGGCAGCCCGTACTGGGAGGGACTCGGGGAAGACTCTCGAAGGGCTCCTAGGAGATCTCGGGTGCTGCAGACAGAAGACGGAACCTCCCCACACTCAGAATTCCGGAACACGGCTGACTGTGTGGGGGACGTTCGGGGCCGCACTCCACGCAGCTTCCTGGTGTCACAGGTGTTCCCTCGCAAGGGGAAGTCCGCTAATTATCTCCCCTGTCCATGGGGAGGCACTAGATGCTACCTGCGTTTCCAGCCCAACCCCCGCATTTCCCCGGCAGCCCGTACTGGGAGGTACTCGGGGAAGACTCTCGAAGGGCTCCTAGGAGATCTCGGGTGCTGCAGACAGAAGACGGAACCTCCCCACACTCAGAATTCCGGAACACGGCTGACTGTGTGGGGGAGGTTCGGGGCCGCCCTCCACGCAGCTTCCTGGTGTCACAGGTGTTCCCTCGCAAGGGGAAGTCCGCTAATTACCTCCCCTGTCCATGGGGAGGCACTAGATGCTACCTGCGTTTCCAGCCCAACCCCCGCATTTCCCCGGCAGCCCGTACTGGGAGGGACTCGGGGAAGACTCTCGAAGGGCTCCTAGGAGATCTCGGGTGCTGCAGACAGAAGACGGAACCTCCCCACACTCAGAATTCCGGAACACGGCTGACTGTGTGGGGGAGGTTCGGGGCCGCCCTCCACGCAGCTTCCTGGTGTCACAGGTGTTCCCTCGCAAGGGGAAGTCCGCTAATTACCTCCCCTGTCCATGGGGAGGCACTAGATGCTACCTGCGTTTCCAGCCCAACCCCCGCATTTCCCCGGCTGCCCGTACTGGGAGGGACTCGGGGAAGACTCTCGAAGGGCTCCTCGGAGATCTCGGGTGCTGCAGACAGAAGACGGAACCTCCCCACACTCAGAATTCCGGAACACGGCTGACTGTGTGGGGGAGGTTCAGGGCCGCACTCCGCACAGGTTCCTGGTGTCACAGGTGTTCCCTCCCAAGGGGAAGTCCGCTAATTACCTCCCCTGTCCATGGGGAGGCGTAGATGCTACCTGCGTTTCCAGCCCAACCCCCGCCTTTCCCCAGCAGCCCGCACTGGGAGGGACTCGGGGAAGACTCTCGAAGGGCTCCTAGGAGATCTCGGGTGCTGCAGACAGAAGACGGAACCTCCCCACACTCAGAATTCTGGAACAAGGGTGACTGTTTGGGTGAGGTTTAGGGCCGCCCTCCACGCAGCTTCCTGGTGTCACAGGTGTTCCCTCGCAAGGGGAAGTCCGCTACTTACCTCCCCTGTCCATGGGGAGGCACTAGATGCTACCTGCGTTTCCAGCCCAACCCCCGCATTTCCCCGGCAGCCCGTACTGGGAGGGACTCGGGGAAGACTCTCGAAGGGCTCCTCGGAGATCTCGGGTGCTGCAGACAGAAGACGGAACCTCCCCACACTCAGAATTCCGGAACACGGCTGACTGTGTGGGTGAGGTTCAGGGCCGCACTCCACGCAGCTTCCTGGTGTCACAGGTGTTCCCTCGCAAGGGGAAGTCCGCTACTTACCTCCCCTGTCCATGGGGAGGCGTAGATGCTACCTGCGTTTCCAGCCCAACCCCCGCCTTTCCCCGGCAGCCCGCACTGGGAGGGACTCGGGGAAGACTCTCGAAGGGCTCCTCGGAGATCTCGGGTGCTGCAGACAGAAGACGGAACCTCCCCACACTCAGAATTCCGGAACACGGCTGACTGTGTGGGGGAGGTTCGGGGCCGCCCTCCACGCAGCTTCCTGGTGTCACAGGTGTTCCCTCGCAAGGGGAAGTCCGCTAATTACCTCCCCTGTCCATGGGGAGGCACTAGATGCTACCTGCGTTTCCAGCCCAACCCCCGCATTTCCCCGGCAGCCCGTACTGGGAGGGACTCTTGGAAGACTCTCGAAGGGCTCCTAGGAGATCTCGGGTGCTGCAGACAGAAGACGGAACCTCCCCACACTCAGAATTCCGGAACACTGCTGACTGTGTGGGGGAGGTTCGGGGCCGCCCTCCACGCAGCTTCCTGGTGTCACAGGTGTTCCCTCGCAAGGGGAAGTCCGTTAATTACCTCCCCTGTCCATGGGGAGGCACTAGATGCTACCTGCGTTTCCAGCCCAACCCCCGCATTTCCCCGGCAGCCCGTACTGGGAGGGACTCGGGGAAGACTCTCGAAGGGCTCCTCGGAGATCTCGGGTGCTGCAGACAGAAGACGGAACCTCCCCACACTCAGAATTCCGGAACACGGCTGACTGTGTGGGGGAGGTTCGGGGCCGCCCTCCACGCAGCTTCCTGGTGTCACAGGTGTTCCCTCGCAAGGGGAAGTCCGCTAATTACCTCCCCTGTCCATGGGGAGGCACTGGATGCTACCTGCGTTTCCAGCCCAACCCCCGCATTTCCCCGGCAGCCCGTACTTGGAGGGACTCGGGGAAGACTCTCGAAGGGCTCCTGGGAGATCTCGGGTGCTGCAGACAGAAGACGGAACCTCCCCACACTCAGAATTCTGGAACACGTCTGACTGTGTGGGGGAGGTTCGGGGCCGCCCTCCACGCAGATTCCTGGTGTCACAGGTGTTCCCTCGCAAGGGGAAGTCCGCTAATTACCTCCCCTGTCCATGGGGAGGCGTAGATACTACCTGCGTTTCCAGCCCAACCCCCGCCTTTCCCCGGCAGCCCGCAGTGGGAGGGACTCGGGGAAGACTCTCGAAGGGCTCCTAGGAGATCTCGGGTGCTGCAGACAGAAGACGGAACCTCCCCACACTCAGAATTCCGGAACAAGTGTGACTGTTTGGGTGAGGTTTAGGGCCGCCCTCCACGCAGCTTCCTGGTGTCACAGGTGTTCCCTCGCAAGGGGAAGTCCGCTACTTACCTCCCCTGTCAATGGGGAGGCACTAGATGCTACATGCGTTTCCAGCCCAACCCCCGCATTTCCCCGGCAGCCCGTACTGGGAGGGACTCGGGGAAGACTCTCGAAGGGCTCCTCGGAGATCTCGGGTGCTGCAGACAGAAGACGGAACCTCCCCACACTCAGAATCCCGGAACACGGCTGACTGTGTGGGGGAGGTTCAGGGCCGCAATCCACGCAGCTTCCTGGTGTCACAGGTGTTCCCTCGCAAGGGGAAGTCCGCTAATTACCTCCCCTGTCCATGGGGAGGCGTAGATGCTACCTGCGTTTCCAGCCCAACCCCCGCATTTCCCCGGCAGCCCGTACTGGGAGGGACTCGGGGAAGACTCTCGAAGGGCTCCTAGGAGATCTCGGGTGCTGCAGACAGAAGACGGAACCTCCCCACACTCAGAATTCCGGAACACGGCTGACTGTGTGGGGGAGGTTCGGGGCCGCCCTCCACGCAGCTTCCTGGTGTCACAGGTGTTCCCTCGCAAGGGGAAGTCCGCTAATTACCTCCCCTGTCCATGGGGAGGCACTAGATGCTACCTGCGTTTCCAGCCCAACCCCCACATTTCCCCGGCAGCCCGTAATGGGAGGGACTCGGGGAAGACTCTCGAAGGGCTCCTAGGAGATCTCGGGTGCTGCAGACAGAAGACGGAACCTCCCCACACTCAGAATTCCGGAACACGGCTGACTGTGTGGGGGAGGTTCGGGGCCGCCCTCCACGCAGCTTCCTGGTGTCACAGGTGTTCCCTCGCAAGGGGAAGTCCGCTAATTACCTCCCCTGTCCATGGGGAGGCACTAGATGCTACATGCGTTTCCAGCCAAACCCCCGCATTTCCCCGGCAGCCCGTACTGGGAGGGACTCGGGGAAGACTCTCGAAGGGCTCCTCGGAGATCTCGGGTGCTGCAGACAGAAGACGGAACCTCCCCACACTCAGAATTCCGGAACACGGCTGACTGTGTGGGTGAGGTTCAGGGCCGCACTCCACAAAGCTTCCTGGTGTCACAGGTGTTCCCTCGCAAGGGGAAGTCCGCTAATTACCTCCCCTGTCCATGGGGAGGCGTAGATGCTACCTGCGTTTCCAGCCCAACCCCGGCCTTTCCCCGGCAGCCCGCACAGGGAGGGACTCGGGGAAGAATCTCGAAGGGCTCCTCGGAGATCTCGGGTGCTGCAGACAGAAGACGGAACCTCCCCACACTCAGAATTCCGGAACACAGCTGACTGTGTGGGGGAGGTTCAGTGCCGCACTCCGCGCAGTTTCCTGGTGTCACAGGTGTTCCCTCGCAAGGGGAAGTCCGCTAATTACCTCCCCTGTCCATGGGGAGGCGTAGATGCTACCTGCGTTTCCAGCCCAACCCCCGCCTTTCCCCGGCACCCCGCACTGGGAGGGACTCGGGGAAGACTCTCGAAGGGCTCCTAGGAGATCTCGGGTGCTGCAGACAGAAGACGGAACCTCCCCACACTCAGAATTCTGGAACAAGGGTGACTGTTTGGGTGAGGTTTAGGGCCGCCCTCCACGCAGCTTCCTGGTGTCACAGGTGTTCCCTCGCAAGGGGAAGTCCGCTACTTACCTCCCCTGTCCATGGGGAGGCACTAGATGCTACCTGCGTTTCCAGCCCAACCCCCGCATTTCCCCGGCAGCCCGTACTGGGAGGGACTCGGGGAAGACTCTCGAAGGGCTCCTAGGAGATCTCGGGTGCTGCAGACAGAAGACGGAACCTCCCCACACTCAGAATTCCGGAACACGGCTGACTGTGTGGGGGAGGTTCGGGGCCGCACTCCACGCAGCTTCCTGGTGTCACAGGTGTTCCCTCGCAAGGGGAAGTCCGCTAATTACCTCCCCTGTCCATGGGGAGGCACTAGATGCTACCTGCGTTTCCAGCCCAACCCCCGCATTTCCCCGGCAGCCCGTACTGGGAGGGACTCGGGGAAGACTCTCGAAGGGCTCCTCGGAGATCTCGGGTGCTGCAGACAGAAGACGGAACCTCCCCACACTCAGAATTCCGGAACACGGCTGACTGTGTGGGTGAGGTTCAGGGCCGCACTCCACGCAGCTTCCTGGTGTCACAGGTGTTCCCTCGCAAGGGGAAGTCCGCTAATTACCTCCCCTGTCCATGGGGAGGCGTAGATGCTACCTGCGTTTCCAGCCAAACCCCCGCCTTTCCCCGGCAGCCCGCACTGGGAGGGACTCGGGGAAGACTCTCGAAGGGCTCCTCGGAGATCTCGGGTGCTGCAGACAGAAGACGGAACCTCCCCACACTCAGAATTCCGGAACACGGCTGACTGTGTGGGGGAGGTTCGGGGCCGTCCTCCACGCAGCTTCCTGGTGTCACAGGTGTTCCCTCGCAAGGGGAAGTCCGCTAATTACCTCCCCTGTCCATGGGGAGGCACTAGATGCTACCTGCGTTTCCAGCCCAACCCCCGCATTTCCCCGGCAGCCCGTACTGGGAGGGACTCGGGGAAGACTCTCGAAGGGCTCCTAGGAGATCTCGGGTGCTGCAGACAGAAGACGGTACCTCCCCACACTCAGAATTCCGGAACACGGCTGACTGTGTGGGGGAGGTTCGGGGCCGCCCTCCACGCAGCTTCCTGGTGTCACAGGTGTTCCCTCGCAAGGGGAAGTCCGTTAATTACCTCCCCTGTCCATGGGGAGGCACTAGATGCTACCTGCGTTTCCAGCCCAACCCCCGCATTTCCCCGGCAGCCCGTACTGGGAGGGACTCGGGGAAGACTCTCGAAGGGCTCCTCGGAGATCTCGGGTGCTGCAGACAGAAGACGGAACCTCCCCACACTCAGAATTCCGGAACACGGCTGACTGTGTGGGGGAGGTTCGGGGCCGCCCTCCACGCAGCTTCCTGGTGTCACAGGTGTTCCCTCGCAAGGGGAAGTCCGCTACTTACCTCCCCTGTCCATGGGGAGGCACTAGATGCTACATGCGTTTCCAGCCCAACCCCCGCATTTCCCCGGCAGCCCGTACTGGGAGGGACTCGGGGAAGACTCTCGAAGGGCTCCTCGGAGATCTCGGGTGCTGCAGACAGAAGACGGAACCTCCCCACACTCAGAATTCCGGAACACGGCTGACTGTGTGGGGGAGGTTCGGGGCCGCCCTCCACGCAGCTTCCTGGTGTCACAGGTGTTCCCTCGCAAGGGGAAGTCCGCTACTTACCTCCCCTGTCCATGGGGAGGCACTAGATGCTACATGCGTTTCCAGCCCAACCCCCGCATTTCCCCGGCAGCCCGTACTGGGAGGGACTCGGGGAAGACTCTCGAAGGGCTCCTCGGAGATCTCGGGTGCTGCAGACAGAAGACGGAACCTCCCCACACTCAGAATTCCGGAACACGGCTGACTGTGTGGGGGAGGTTCGGGGCCGCCCTCCACGCAGCTTCCTGGTGTCACAGGTATTCCCTCGCAAGGGGAAGTCCGCTACTTACCTCCCCTGTCCATGGGGAGGCACTAGATGCTACCTGCGTTTCCAGCCCAACCCCCGCATTTCCCCGGCAGCCCGTACTGGGAGGGACTCGGGGAAGACTCTCGAAGGGCTCCTAGGAGATCTCGGGTGCTGCAGACAGAAGACGAAACCTCCCCACACTCAGAATTCCGGAACACGGCTGACTGTGTGCGGGAGGTTCGGGGCCGCCCTCCACGCAGCTTCCTGGTGTCACAGGTGTTCCCTCGCAAGGGGAAGTCCGCTAATTACCTCCCCTGTCCATGGGGAGGCACTAGATGCTACCTGCGTTTCCAGCCCAACCCCCGCATTTCCCCGGCAGCCCGTACTGGGAGGGACTCGGGGAAGACTCTCGAAGTGCTCCTAGGAGATCTCAGGTGCTGCAGACAGAAGACGGAACCTCCCCACACTCAGAATTCCGGAACACGGCTGACTGTGTGGGGGAGGTTCGGGGCCGCCCTCCACGCAGCTTCCTGGTGTCACAGGTGTTCCCTCGCAAGGGGAAGTCCGCTAATTACCTCCCCGGTCCATGGGGAGGCACTAGATGCTACCTGCGTTTCCAGCCCAACCCAAACATTTCCTCGGCAGCCCGTACTGGGAGGGACTCGGGGAAGACTCTCGAAGGGCTCCTAGGAGATCTCGGGTGCTGCAGACAGAAGACGGAACCTCCCCACACTCAGAATTCCGGAACACGGCTGACTGTGTGGGGGAGGTTCGGGGCCGCCCTCCACGCAGCTTCCTGGTGTCACAGGTGTTCCCTCGCAAGGGGAAGTCCGCTAATTACCTCCCCTGTCCATGGGGAGGCACTAGATGCTACCTGCGTTTCCAGCCCAACCCCCGCATTTCCCCGGCAGCCCGTACTGGGAGGGACTCGGGGAAGACTCTCGAAGGGCTCCTAGGAGATCTCGGGTGCTGCAGACAGAAGACGGAACCTCCCCACACTCAGAATTCCGGAACACGGCTGACTGTGTGGGGGAGGTTCGGGGCCGCCCTCCACGCAGCTTCCTGGTGTCACAGGTGTTCCCTCGCAAGGGGAAGTCCGTTAATTACCTCCCCTGTCCATGGGGAGGCACTAGATGCTACCTGCGTTTCCAGCCCAACCCCCGCATTTCCCCGGCAGCCCGTACTGGGAGGGACTCGGGGAAGACTCTCGAAGGGCTCCTCGGAGATCTCGGGTGCTGCAGACAGAAGACGGAACCTCCCCACACTCAGAATTCCGGAACACGGCTGACTGTGTGGGGGAGGTTCGGGGCCGCCCTCCACGCAGCTTCCTGGTGTCACAGGTGTTCCCTCGCAAGGGGAAGTCCGCTAATTACCTCCCCTGTCCATGGGGAGGCACTAGATGCTACCTGCGTTTCCAGCCCAACCCCCGCATTTCCCCGGCAGCCCGTACTTGGAGGGACTCGGGGAAGACTCTCGAAGGGCTCCTCGGAGATCTCGGGTGCTGCAGACAGAAGACGGAACCTCCCCACACTCAGAATTCCGGAACACGGCTGACTGTGTGGGGGAGGTTCGGGGCCGCCCTCCACGCAGCTTCCTGGTGTCACAGGTGTTCCCTCGCAAGGGGAAGTCCGCTAATTACCTCCCCTGTCCATGGGGAGGCACTAGATGCTACCTGCGTTTCCAGCCCAACCCCCGCATTTCCCCGGCAGCCCGTACTTGGAGGGACTCGGGGAAGACTCTCGAAGGGCTCCTGGGAGATCTCGGGTGCTGCAGACAGAAGACGGAACCTCCCCACACTCAGAATTCCGGAACACGTCTGACTGTGTGGGGGAGGTTCGGGGCCGCCCTCCACGCAGATTCCTGGTGTCACAGGTGTTCCCTCGCAAGGGGAAGTCCGCTAATTACCTCCCCTGTCCATGGGGAGGCGTAGATACTACCTGCGTTTCCAGCCCAACCCCCGCCTTTCCCCGGCAGCCCGCACTGGGAGGGACTCGGGGAAGACTCTTGAAGGGCTCCTAGGAGATCTCGGGTGCTGCAGACAGAAGACGGAACCTCCCCACACTCAGAATTCCGGAACAAGTGTGACTGTTTGGGTGAGGTTTAGGGCCGCCCTCCACGCAGCTTCCTGGTGTCACAGGTGTTCCCTCGCAAGGGGAAGTCCGCTACTTACCTCCCCTGTCAATGGGGAGGCACTAGATGCTACATGCGTTTCCAGCCCAACCCCCGCATTTCCCCGGCAGCCCGTACTGGGAGGGACTCGGGGAAGACTCTCGAAGGGCTCCTCGGAGATCTCGGGTGCTGCAGACAGAAGACGGAACCTCCCCACACTCAGAATTCCGGAACACGGCTGACTGTGTGGGGGAGGTTCAGGGCCGCAATCCACGCAGCTTCCTGGTGTCACAGGTGTTCCCTCGCAAGGGGAAGTCCGCTAATTACCTCCCCTGTCCATGGGGAGGCGTAGATGCTACCTGCGTTTCCAGCCCAACCCCCGCATTTCCCCGGCAGCCCGTACTGGGAGGGACTCGGGGAAGACTCTCGAAGGGCTCCTAGGAGATCTCGGGTGCTGCAGACAGAAGACGGAACCTCCCCACACTCAGAATTCCGGAACACGGCTGACTGTGTGGGGGAGGTTCGGGGCCGCCCTCCACGCAGCTTCCTGGTGTCACAGGTGTTCCCTCGCAAGGGGAAGTCCGCTAATTACCTCCCCTGTCCATGGGGAGGCACTAGATGCTACCTGCGTTTCCAGCCCAACCCCCACATTTCCCCGGCAGCCCGTAATGGGAGGGACTCGGGGAAGACTCTCGAAGGGCTCCTAGGAGATCTCGGGTGCTGCAGACAGAAGACGGAACCTCCCCACACTCAGAATTCCGGAACACGGCTGACTGTGTGGGGGAGGTTCGGGGCCGCCCTCCACGCAGCTTCCTGGTGTCACAGGTGTTCCCTCGCAAGGGGAAGTCCGCTAATTACCTCCCCTGTCCATGGGGAGGCACTAGATGCTACCTGCGTTTCCAGCCAAACCCCCGCATTTCCCCGGCAGCCCGTACTGGGAGGGACTCGGGGAAGACTCTCGAAGGGCTCCTCGGAGATCTCGGGTGCTGCAGACAGAAGACGGAACCTCCCCACACTCAGAATTCCGGAACACGGCTGACTGTGTGGGTGAGGTTCAGGGCCGCACTCCACAAAGCTTCCTGGTGTCACAGGTGTTCCCTCGCAAGGGGAAGTCCGCTAATTACCTCCCCTGTCCATGGGGAGGCGTAGATGCTACCTGCGTTTCCAGCCCAACCCCGGCCTTTCCCCGGCAGCCCGCACAGGGAGGGACTCGGGGAAGAGTCTCGAAGGGCTCCTCGGAGATCTCGGGTGCTGCAGACAGAAGACGGAACCTCCCCACACTCAGAATTCCGGAACACAGCTGACTGTGTGGGGGAGGTTCAGTGCCGCACTCCGCGCAGTTTCCTGGTGTCACAGGTGTTCCCTCGCAAGGGGAAGTCCGCTAATTACCTCCCCTGTCCATGGGGAAGCACTAGATGCTACCTGCGTTTCCAGCCCAACCCCCGCCTTTCCCCGGCACCCCGCACTGGGAGGGACTCGGGGAAGACTCTCGAAGGGCTCCTAGGAGATCTCGGGTGCTGCAGACAGAAGACGGAACCTCCCCACACTCAGAATTCTGGAACAAGGGTGACTGTTTGGGTGAGGTTTAGGGCCGCCCTCCACGCAGCTTCCTGGTGTCACAGGTGTTCCCTCGCAAGGGGAAGTCCGCTACTTACCTCCCCTGTCCATGGGGAGGCACTAGATGCTACCTGCGTTTCCAGCCCAACCCCCGCATTTCCCCGGCAGCCCGTACTGGGAGGGACTCGGGGAAGACTCTCGAAGGGCTCCTAGGAGATCTCGGGTGCTGCAGACAGAAGACGGAACCTCCCCACACTCAGAATTCCGGAACACGGCTGACTGTGTGGGGGAGGTTCGGGGCCGCACTCCACGCAGCTTCCTGGTGTCACAGGTGTTCCCTCGCAAGGGGAAGTCCGCTAATTACCTCCCCTGTCCATGGGGAGGCACTAGATGCTACCTGCGTTTCCAGCCCAACCCCCGCATTTCCCCGGTAGCCCGTACTGGGAGGGACTCGGGGAAGACTCTCGAAGGGCTCCTCGGAGATCTCGGGTGCTGCAGACAGAAGACGGAACCTCCCCACACTCAGAATTCCGGAACACGGCTGACTGTGTGGGTGAGGTTCAGGGCCGCACTCCACGCAGCTTCCTGGTGTCACAGGTGTTCCCTCGCAAGGGGAAGTCCGCTAATTACCTCCCCTGTCCATGGGGAGGCGTAGATGCTACCTGCGTTTCCAGCCAAACCCCCGCCTCTCCCCGGCAGCCCGCACTGGGAGGGACTCGGGGAAGACTCTCGAAGGGCTCCTAGGAGATCTCGGGTGCTGCAGACAGAAGACGGAACCTCCCCACACTCAGAATTCCGGAACACGGCTGACTGTGTGGGGGAGGTTCGGGGCCGCCCTCCACGCAGCTTCCTGGTGTCACAGGTGTTCCCTCGCAAGGGGAAGTCCGCTAATTACCTCCCCTGTCCATGGGGAGGCACTAGATGCTACCTGCGTTTCCAGCCCAACCCCCGCATTTCCCCGGCAGCCCGTACTGGGAGGGACTCGGGGAAGACTCTCGAAGGGCTCCTAGGAGATCTCGGGTGCTGCAGACAGAAGACGGAACCTCCCCACACTCAGAATTCCGGAACACGGCTGACTGTGTGGGGGAGGTTCGGGGCCGCCCTCCACGCAGCTTCCTGGTGTCACAGGTGTTCCCTCGCAAGGGGAAGTCCGTTAATTACCTCCCCTGTCCATGGGGAGGCACTAGATGCTACCTGCGTTTCCAGCCCAACCCCCGCATTTCCCCGGCAGCCCGTACTGGGAGGGACTCGGGGAAGACTCTCGAAGGGCTCCTCGGAGATCTCGGGTGCTGCAGACAGAAGACGGAACCTCCCCACACTCAGAATTCCGGAACACGGCTGACTGTGTGGGGGAGGTTCGGGGCCGCCCTCCACGCAGCTTCCTGGTGTCACAGGTGTTCCCTCGCAAGGGGAAGTCCGCTACTTACCTCCCCTGTCCATGGGGAGGCACTAGATGCTACATGCGTTTCCAGCCCAACCCCCGCATTTCCCCGGCAGCCCGTACTGGGAGGGACTCGGGGAAGACTCTCGAAGGGCTCCTCGGAGATCTCGGGTGCTGCAGACAGAAGACGGAACCTCCCCACACTCAGAATTCCGGAACACGGCTGACTGTGTGGGGGAGGTTCGGGGCCGCCCTCCACGCAGCTTCCTGGTGTCACAGGTGTTCCCTCGCAAGGGGAAGTCCGCTACTTACCTCCCCTGTCCATGGGGAGGCACTAGATGCTACATGCGTTTCCAGCCCAACCCCCGCATTTCCCCGGCAGCCCGTACTGGGAGGGACTCGGGGAAGACTCTCGAAGGGCTCCTCGGAGATCTCGGGTGCTGCAGACAGAAGACGGAACCTCCCCACACTCAGAATTCCGGAACACGGCTGACTGTGTGGGGGAGGTTCGGGGCCGCCCTCCACGCAGCTTCCTGGTGTCACAGGTGTTCCCTCGCAAGGGGAAGTCCGCTACTTACCTCCCCTGTCCATGGGGAGGCACTAGATGCTACCTGCGTTTCCAGCCCAACCCCCGCATTTCCCCGGCAGCCCGTACTGGGAGGGACTCGGGGAAGACTCTCGAAGGGCTCCTAGGAGATCTCGGGTGCTGCAGACAGAAGACGGAACCTCCCCACACTCAGAATTCCGGAACACGGCTGACTGTGTGCGGGAGGTTCGGGGCCGCCCTCCACGCAGCTTCCTGGTGTCACAGGTGTTCCCTCGCAAGGGGAAGTCCGCTAATTACCTCCCCTGTCCATGGGGAGGCACTAGATGCTACCTGCGTTTCCAGCCAAACCCCCGCATTTCCCCGGCAGCCCGTACTGGGAGGGACTCGGGGAAGACTCTCGAAGGGCTCCTAGGAGATCTCGGGTGCTGCAGACAGAAGACGGAACCTCCCCACACTCAGAATTCCGGAACACGGCTGACTGTGTGGGGGAGGTTCGGGGCCGCACTCCACGCAGCTTCCTGGTGTCACAGGTGTTCCCTCGCAAGGGGAAGTCCGCTAATTACCTCCCCTGTCCATGGGGAGGCACTAGATGCTACCTGCGTTTCCAGCCCAACCCCCGCATTTCCCCGGCAGCCCGTACTGGGAGGGACTCGGGGAAGACTCTCGAAGGGCTCCTCGGAGATCTCGGGTGCTGCAGACAGAAGACGGAACCTCCCCACACTCAGAATTCCGGAACACGGCTGACTGTGTGGGTGAGGTTCAGGGCCGCACTCCACGCAGCTTCCTGGTGTCACAGGTGTTCCCTCGCAAGGGGAAGTCCGCTAATTACCTCCCCTGTCCATGGGGAGGCGTAGATGCTACCTGCGTTTCCAGCCCAACCCCCGCCTTTCCCCGGCAGCCCGCACTGGGAGGGACTCGGGGAAGACTCTCGAAGGGCTCCTAGGAGATCTCGGGTGCTGCAGACAGAAGACGGAACCTCCCCACACTCAGAATTCCGGAACACGGCTGACTGTGTGGGGGAGGTTCGGGGCCGCCCTCCACGCAGCTTCCTGGTGTCACAGGTGTTCCCTCGCAAGGGGAAGTCCGCTAATTACCTCCCCTGTCCATGGGGAGGCACTAGATGCTACCTGCGTTTCCAGCCCAACCCCCGCATTTCCCCGGCAGCCCGTACTGGGAGGGACTCGGGGAAGACTCTCGAAGGGCTCCTAGGAGATCTCGGGTGCTGCAGACAGAAGACGGAACCTCCCCACACTCAGAATTCCGGAACACGGCTGACTGTGTGGGGGAGGTTCGGGGCCGCCCTCCACGCAGCTTCCTGGTGTCACAGGTGTTCCCTCGCAAGGGGATGTCCGTTAATTACCTCCCCTGTCCATGGGGAGGCACTAGATGCTACCTGCGTTTCCAGCCCAACCCCCGCATTTCCCCGGCAGCCCGTACTGGGAGGGACTCGGGGAAGACTCTCGAAGGGCTCCTCAGAGATCTCGGGTGCTGCAGACAGAAGACGGAACCTCCCCACACTCAGAATTCCGGAACACGTCTGACTGTGTGGGGGAGGTTCGGGGCCGCCCTCCACGCAGCTTCCTGGTGTCACAGGTGTTCCCTCGCAAGGGGAAGTCCGCTAATTACTTCCCCTGTCCATGGGGAGGCACTAGATGCTACCTGCGTTTCCAGCCCAACCCCCGCATTTCCCCGGCAGCCCGTACTGGGAGGGACTCGGGGAAGACTCTCGAAGGGCTCCTCGGAGATCTCGGGTGCTGCAGACAGAAGACGGAACCTCCCCACACTCAGAATTCCGGAACACGGCTGACTGTGTGGGGGAGGTTCGGGGCCGCCCTCCACGAAGCTTCCTGGTGTCACAGGTGTTCCCTCGCAAGGGGAAGTCCGCTAATTACCTCCCCTGTCCATGGGGAGGCACTAGATGCTACCTGCGTTTCCAGCCCAACCCCCGCCTTTCCCCGGCAGCCCGCAGTGGGAGGGACTCGGGGAAGACTCTCGAAGGGCTCCTAGGAGATCTCGGGTGCTGCAGACAGAAGACGGAACCTCCCCACACTCAGAATTCCGGAACACGGCTGACTGTGTGGGTGAGGTTCAGGGCCGCACTCCACAAAGATTCCTGGTGTCACAGGTGTTCCCTCGCAAGGGGAAGTCCGCTAATTACCTCCCCTGTCCATGGGGAGGCGTAGATGCTACCTGCGTTTCCAGCCCAAACCCCGCCTTTCCCCGGCAGCCCGCACTGGGAGGGACTCGGGGAAGACTCTCGAAGGGCTCCTAGGAGATCTCGGGTGCTGCAGACAGAAGACGGAACCTCCCCACACTCAGAATTCTGGAACAAGGGTGACTGTTTGGGTGAGGTTTAGGGCCGCCCTCCACGCAGCTTCCTGGTGTCACAGGTGTTCCCTCGCAAGGGGAAGTCCGCTAATTACCTCCCCTGTCCATGGGGAGGCACTAGATGCTACCTGCGTTTCCAGCCCAACCCCCGCATTTCCCCGGCAGCCCGTACTGGGAGGGACTCGGGGAAGACTCTCGAAGGGCTCCTAGGAGATCTCGGGTGCTGCAGACAGAAGACGGAACCTCCCCACACTCAGAATTCCGGAACACGGCTGACTGTGTGGGGGAGGTTCGGGGCCGCACTCCACGCAGCTTCCTGGTGTCACAGGTGTTCCCTCGCAAGGGGAAGTCCGCTAATTACCTCCCCTGTCCATGGGGAGGCACTAGATGCTACCTGCGTTTCCAGCCCAACCCCCGCATTTCCCCGGCAGCCCGTACTGGGAGGGACTCGGGGAAGTCTCTCGAAGGGCTCCTCGGAGATCTCGGGTGCTGCAGACAGAAGACGGAACCTCCCCACACTCAGAATTCCGGAACACGTCTGACTGTGTGGGTGAGGTTCAGGGCCGCACTCCACGCAGCTTCCTGGTGTCACAGGTGTTCCCTCGCAAGGGGAAGTCCGCTAATTACCTCCCCTGTCCATGGGGAGGCGTAGATGCTACCTGCGTTTCCAGCCCAACCCCCGCCTTTCCCCGGCAGCCCGCACTGGGAGGGACTCGGGGAAGACTCTCGAAGGGCTCCTAGGAGATCTCGGGTGCTGCAGACAGAAGACGGAACCTCCCCACACTCAGAATTCCGGAACACGGCTGACTGTGTGGGGGAGGTTCGGGGCCGCCCTCCACGCAGCTTCCTGGTGTCACAGGTGTTCCCTCGCAAGGGGAAGTCCGCTAATTACCTCCCCTGTCCATGGGGAGGCACTAGATGCTACCTGCGTTTCCAGCCCAACCCCCGCATTTCCCCGGCAGCCCGTACTGGGAGGGACTCGGGGAAGACTCTCGAAGGGCTCCTAGGAGATCTCGGGTGCTGCAGACAGAAGACGGAACCTCCCCACACTCAGAATTCCGGAACACGGCTGACTGTGTGGGGGAGGTTCGGGGCCGCCCTCCACGCGGCTTCCTGGTGTCACAGGTGTTCCCTCGCAAGGGGATGTCCGTTAATTACCTCCCCTGTCCATGGGGAGGCACTAGATGCTACCTGCGTTTCCAGCCCAACCCCCGCATTTCCCCGGCAGCCCGTACTGGGAGGGACTCGGGGAAGACTCTCGAAGGGCTCCTCGGAGATCTCGGGTGCTGCAGACAGAAGACGGAACCTCCCCACACTCAGAATTCCGGAACACGGCTGACTGAGTGGGGGAGGTTCGGGGCCGCCCTCCACGCAGCTTCCTGGTGTCACAGGTGTTCCCTCGCAAGGGGAAGTCCGCTAATTACTTCCCCTGTCCATGGGGAGGCACTAGATGCTACCTGCGTTTCCAGCCCAACCCCCGCATTTCCCCGGCAGCCCGTACTGGGAGGGACTCGGGGAAGACTCTCGAAGGGCTCCTAGGAGATCTCGAGTGCTGCAGACAGAAGACGGAACCTCCCCACACTCAGAATTCCGGAACACGGCTGACTGTGTGGGGGAGGTTCGGGGCCGCCCTCCACGAAGCTTCCTGGTGTCACAGGTGTTCCCTCGCAAGGGGAAGTCCGCTAATTACCTCCCCTGTCCATGGGGAGGCGTAGATGCTACCTGCGTTTCCAGCCCAACCCCCGCCTTTCCCCGGCAGCCCGCAGTGGGAGGGACTCGGGGAAGACTCTCGAAGGGCTCCTAGGAGATCTCGGGTGCTGCAGACAGAAGACGGAACCTCCCCACACTCAGAATTCCGGAACAAGGGTGACTGTTTGGGTGAGGTTTAGGGCCGCCCTCCACGCAGCTTCCTGGTGTCACAGGTGTTCCCTCGCAAGGGGAAGTCCGCTACTTACCTCCCCTGTCCATGGGGAGGCACTAGATGCTACATGCGTTTCCAGCCCAACCCCCGCATTTCCCCGGCAGCCCGTACTGGGAGGGACTCGGGGAAGACTCTCGAAAGGCTCCTCGGAGATCTCGGGTGCTGCAGACAGAAGACGGAACCTCCCCACACTCAGAATTCCGGAACACGGCTGACTGTGTGGGGGAGGTTCAGGGCCGCAATCCACGCAGGTCCTGGTGTCACAGGTGTTCCCTCGCAAGGGGAAGTCCGCTAATTACCTCCCCTGTCCATGGGGAGGCACTAGATGCTACCTGCGTTTCCAGCCCAACCCCCGCATTTCCCCGGCAGCCCGTACTGGGAGGGACTCGGGGAAGACTCTCGAAGGGCTCCTAGGAGATCTCGGGTGCTGCAGACAGAAGACGGAACCTCCCCACACTCAGAATTCCGGAACACGGCTGACTGTGTGGGGGAGGTTCAGGGCCGCACTCCACAAAGCTTCCTGGTGTCACAGGTGTTCCCTCGCAAGGGGAAGTCCGCTACTTACCTCCCCTGTCCATGGGGAGGCACTAGATGCTACCTGAGTTTCCAGCCCAACCCCCGCATTTCCCCGGCAGCCCGTACTGGGAGGGACTCGGGGAAGACTCTCGAAGGGCTCCTAGGAGATCTCGGGTGCTGCAGACAGAAGACGGAACCTCCCCACACTCAGAATTCCGGAACACGGCTGACTGTGTGGGGGAGGTTCGGGGCCGCCCTCCACGCAGCTTCCTGGTGTCACAGGTGTTCCCTCGCAAGGGGAAGTCCTCTAATTACCTCCCCTGTCCATGGGGAGGCACTAGATGCTACCTGCGTTTCCAGCCCAACCCCCGCATTTCCCCGGCAGCCCGTACTGGGAGGGACTCGGGGAAGACTCTCGAAGGGCTCCTCGGAGATCTCTGGTGCTGCAGACAGAAGACGGAACCTCCCCACACTCAGAATTCCGGAACACGGCTGACTGTGTGGGGGAGGTTCGGGGCCGCCCTCCACGCAGCTTCCTGGTGTCACAGGTGTTCCCTCGCAAGGGGAAGTCCGCTAAATACCTCCCCTGTCCATGGGGAGGCACTAAATGCTACCTGCGTTTCCAGCCCAACCCCCGCATTTCCCCGGCAGCCCGTACTGGGAGGGACTCGGGGAAGATTCTCGAAGGGCTCCTAGGAGATCTCGGGTGCTGCAGACAGAAGACGGAACCTCCCCACACTCAGAATTCCGGAACACGGCTGACTGTGTGGGGGAGGTTCGGGGCCGCCCTCCACGCAGCTTCCTGGTGTCACAGGTGTTCCCTCGCAAGGGGAAGTCCGCTAATTACCTCCCCTGTCCATGGGGAGGCACTAGATGCTACCTGCGTTTCCAGCCCAACCCCCGCATTTCCCCGGCAGCCCGTACTGGGAGGGACTCCGGGAAGACTCTCGAAGGGCTCCTAGGAGATCTCGGGTGCTGCAGACAGAAGACGGAACCTCCCCACACTCAGAATTCCGGAACACGGCTGACTGTGTGGGGGAGGTTCGGGGCCGCCCTCCACGCAGCTTCCTGGTGTCACAGGTGTTCCCTCGCAAGGGGAAGTCCGCTAATTACCTCCCCTGTCCATGGGGAGGCACTAGATGCTACCTGCGTTTCCAGCCCAACCCCCACATTTCCCCGGCAGCCCGTACTGGGAGGGACTCGGGGAAGACTCTCGAAGGGCTCCTAGGAGATCTCGGGTGCTGCAGACAGAAGACGGAACCTCCCCACACTCAGAATTCCGGAACACGGCTGACTGTGTGGGGGAGGTTCGGGGCCGCCCTCCACGCAGCTTCCTGGTGTCACAGGTGTTCCCTCGCAAGGGGAAGTCCGCTAATTACCTCCCCTGTCCATGGGGAGGCACTAGATGCTACCTGCGTTTCCAGCCAAACCCCCGCATTTCCCTGGCAGCCCGTACTGCGAGGGACTCGGGGTAGACTCTCGAAGGGCTCCTCGGAGATCTCGGGTGCTGCAGACAGAAGACGGAACCTCCCCACACTCAGAATTCCGGAACAAGTGTGACTGTTTGGGTGTGGTTTAGGGCCGCCCTCCACGCAGCTTCCTGGTGTCACAGGTGTTCCCTCGCAAGGGGAAGTCCGCTACTTACCTCCCCTGTACATGGGGAGGCACTAGATGCTACCTGCGTTTCCAGCCCAACCCCCGCATTTCCCCGGCAGCCCGTACTGGGAGGGACTCGGGGAAGACTCTCGAAGGGCTCCTCGGAGATCTCGGGTGCTGCAGACAGAAGACGGAACCTCCCCACAATCAGAATTCCGGAACACGGCTGACTGTGTGGGGGAGTTTCAGGGCCGCAATCCACGCAGCTTCCTGGTGTCACAGGTGTTCCCTCGCAAGGGGAAGTCCGCTAATTACCTCCCCTGTCCATGGGGAGGCGTAGATGCTACCTGCGTTTCCAGCCCAACCCCCGCATTTCCCCGGCAGCCCGTACTGGGAGGGACTCGGGGAAGACTCTCGAAGGGCTCCTAGGAGATCTCGGGTGCTGCAGACAGAAGACGGAACCTCCCCACACTCAGAATTCCGGAACACGGCTGACTGTGTGGGGGAGGTTCGGGGCCGCCCTCCACGCAGCTTCCTTGTGTCACAGGTGTTCCCTCGCAAGGGGAAGTCCGCTAATTACCTCCCCTGTCCATGGGGAGGCACTAGATGCTACCTGCGTTTCCAGCCCAACCCCCGATTTCCCCGGCAGCCCGTACTGGGAGGGACTCGGGGAAGACTCTCGAATGGCTCCTCGGAGATCTCGGGTGCTGCAGACAGAAGACGGAACCTCCCCACACTCAGAATTCCGGAACACGGCTGACTGTGTGGGTGAGGTTCAGGGCCGCACTCCACGCAGCTTCCTGGTGTCACAGGTGTTCCCTCGCAAGGGGAAGTCCGCTACTTACCTCCCCTGTCCATGGGGAGGCACTAGATGCTACCTGAGTTTCCAGCCCAACCCCCGCATTTCCCCGGCAGCCCGCACTGGGAGGGACTCGGGGAAGACTCTCGAAGGGCTCCTAGGAGATCTCGGGTGCTGCAGACAGAAGACGGAACCTCCCCACACTCAGAATTCCGGAACACGGCTGACTGTGTGGGGGAGGTTCGGGGCCGCCCTCCACGCAGCTTCCTGGTGTCACAGGTGTTCCCTCGCAAGGGGAAGTCCGCTAAATACCTCCCCTGTCCATGGGGAGGCACTAAATGCTACCTGCGTTTCCAGCCCAACCCCCGCATTTCCCCGGCAGCCCGTACTGGGAGGGACTCGGGGAAGACTCTCGAAGGGCTCCTAGGAGATCTCGGGTGCTGCAGACAGAAGACGGAACCTCCCCACACTCAGAATTCCGGAACACGGCTGACTGTGTGGGGGAGGTTCGGGGCCGCCCTCCACGCAGCTTCCTGGTGTCACAGGTGTTCCCTCGCAAGGGGAAGTCCGCTAATTACCTCCCCAGTCCATGGGGAGGCACTAGATGCTACCTGCGTTTCCAGCCCAACCCCCGCATTTCCCCGGCAGCCCGTACTGGGAGGGACTCGGGGAAGACTCTCGAAGGGCTCCTAGGAGATCTCGGGTGCTGCAGACAGAAGACGGAACATCCCCACACTCAGAATTCCGGAACACGGCTGACTGTGTGGGGGAGGTTCGGGGCCGCCCTCCACGCAGCTTCCTGGTGTCACAGGTGTTCCCTCGCAAGGGGAAGTCCGCTAATTACCTCCCCTGTCCATGGGGAGGCACTAGATGCTACCTGCGTTTCCAGCCCAACCCCCACATTTCCCCGGCAGCCCGTACTGGGAGGGACTCGGGGAAGACTCTCGAAGGGCTCCTAGGAGATCTCGGGTGCTGCAGACAGAAGACGGAACCTCCCCACACTCAGAATTCCGGAACACGGCTGACTGCGTGGGGGAGGTTCGGGGCCGCCCTCCACGCAGCTTCCTGGTGTCACAGGTGTTCCCTCGCAAGGGGAAGTCCGCTAATTACCTCCCCTGTCCATGGGGAGGCACTAGATGCTACCTGCGTTTCCAGCCAAACCCCCGCATTTCCCCGGCAGCCCGTACTGGGAGGGACTCGGGGAAGACTCTCGAAGGGCTCCTCGGAGATCTCGGGTGCTGCAGACAGAAGACGGAACCTCCCCACACTCAGAATTCCGGAACACGGCTGACTGTGTGTGTGAGGTTCAGGGCCGCACTCCACGAAGCTTCCTGGTGTCACAGGTGTTCCCTCGCAAGGGGAAGTCCGCTAATTACCTCCCCTGTCCATGGGGAGGCGTAGATGCTACCTGCGTTTCCAGCCCAACCCCCGCCTTTCCCCGGCAGCCCGCACAGGGAGGGACTCGGGGAAGAATCTCGAAGGGCTCCTAGGAGATCTCGGGTGCTGCAGACAGAAGACGGAACCTCCCCACACTCAGAATTCCGGAACAAGTGTGACTGTTTGGGTGTGGTTTAGGGCCGCCCTCCACGCAGCTTCCTGGTGTCACAGGTGTTCCCTCGCAAGGGGAAGTCCGCTACTTACCTCCCCTGTACATGCGGAGGCACTAGATGCTACCTGCGTTTCCAGCCCAACCCCCGCAATTCCCCGGCAGCCCGTACTGGGAGGGACTCGGGGAAGACTCTCGAAGGGCTCCTAGAGATCTCGGGTGCTGCAGACAGAAGACGGAACCTCCCCACACTCAGAATTCCGGAACACGGCTGACTGTGTGGGGGAGGTTCGGGGCCGCCCTCCACGCAGCTTCCTGGTGTCACAGGTGTTCCCTCGCAAGGGGAAGTCTGCTAATTACCTCCCCTGTCCATGGGGAGGCACTAGATGCTACCTGCGTTTCCAGCCCAACCCCTGCATTTCCCCGGCAGCCCGTACTGGGAGGGACTCGGGGAAGACTCTCGAAGGGCTCCTCGGAGATCTCGGGTGCTGCAGACAGAAGACGGAACCTCCCCACACTCAGAATTCCGGAACACGGCTGACTGTGTGGGGGAGGTTCGGGGCCGCCCTCCACGCAGCTTCCTGGTGTCACAGGTGTTCCCTCGCAAGGGGAAGTCCGCTAATTACCTCCCCTGTCCATGGGGAGGCGTAGATGTTACCTGCGTTTCCAGCCCAACCCCCGCCTTTCCCCGGCAGCCCGCACTGGGAGGGACTCGGGGAAGACTCTCGAAGGGCTCCTAGGAGATCTCGGGTGCTGCAGACAGAAGACGGAACCTCCCCACACTCAGAATTCCGGAACACGGCTGACTGTGTGGGGGAGGTTCGGGGCCGCCCTCCACGCAGCTTCCTGGTGTCACAGGTGTTCCCTCGCAAGGGGAAGTCCGCTAATTACCTCCCCTGTCCATGGGGAGGCACTAGATGCTACCTGAGTTTCCAGCCCAACCCCCTCATTTCCCCGGCAGCCCGTACTGGGAGGGACTCGGGGAAGACTCTCGAAGGGCTCCTAGGAGATCTCGGGTGCTGCAGACAGAAGACGGAACCTCCCCACACTCAGAATTCCGGAACACGGCTGACTGTGTGGGGGAGGTTCGGGGCCGCCCTCCACGCAGCTTCCTGGTGTCACAGGTGTTCCCTCGCAAGGGGAAGTCCGCTAATTACCTCCCCTGTCCATGGGGAGGCACTAGATGCTACCTGCGTTTCCAGCCCAACCCCCGCATTTCCCCGGCAGCCCGTACTGGGAGGGACTCGGGGAAGACTCTCGAAGGGCTCCTCGGAGATCTCGGGTGCTGCAGACAGAAGACGGAACCTCCCCACACTCAGAATTCCGGAACACGGCTGACTGTGTGGGGGAGGTTCGGGGCCGCCCTCCACGCAGCTTCCTGGTGTCACAGGTGTTCCCTCGCAAGGGGAAGTCCGCTAAATACCTCCCCTGTCCATGGGGAGGCACTAGATGCTACCTGCGTTTCCAGCCCAACCCCCGCATTTCCCCGGCAGCCCGTACTGGGAGGGACTCGGGGAAGACTCTCGAAGGGCTCCTAGGAGATCTCGGGTGCTGCAGACAGAAGACGGAACCTCCCCACACTCAGAATTCCGGAACACGGCTGACTGTGTGGGGGAGGTTCGGGGCCGCCCTCCACGCAGCTTCCTGGTGTCACAGGTGTTCCCTCGCAAGGGGAAGTCCGCTAATTACCTCCCCTGTCCATGGGGAGGCACTAGATGCTACCTGCGTTTCCAGCCCAACCCCCGCATTTCCCCGGCAGCCCGTACTGGGAGGGACTCGGGGAAGACTCTCGAAGGGCTCCTAGGAGATCTCGGGTGCTGCAGACAGAAGACGGAACCTCCCCACACTCAGAATTCCGGAACACGGCTGACTGTGTGGGGGAGGTTCGGGGCCGCCCTCCACGCAGCTTCCTGGTGTCACAGGTGTTCCCTCGCAAGGGGAAGTCCGCTAATTACCTCCCCTGTCCATGGGGAGGCACTAGATGCTACCAGCGTTTCCAGCCCAACCCCCACATTTCCCCGGCAGCCCGTACTGGGAGGGACTCGGGGAAGACTCTCGAAGGGCTCCTAGGAGATCTCGGGTGCTGCAGACAGAAGACGGAACCTCCCCACACTCAGAATTCCGGAACACGGCTGACTGTGTGGGGGAGGTTCGGGGCCGCCCTCCACGCAGCTTCCTGGTGTCACAGGTGTTCCCTCGCAAGGGGAAGTCCGCTAATTACCTCCCCTGTCCATGGGAAGGCACTAGATGCTACCTGCGTTTCCAGCCAAACCCCCGCATTTCCCCGGCAGCCCGTACTGGGAGGGACTCGGGGAAGACTCTCGAAGGGCTCCTCGGAGATCTCGGGTGCTGCAGACAGAAGACGGAACCTCCCCACACTCAGAATTCCGGAACACGGCTGACTGTGTGGGTGAGTTTCAGGGCCGCACTCCACGCAGCTTCCTGGTGTCACAGGTGTTCCCTCGCAAGGGGAAGTCCGCTAATTACCTCCCGTGTCCATGGGGAGGCGTAGATGCTACCTGCGTTTCCAGCCCAACCCCCGCCTTTCCCCGGCAGCCCGCACAGGGAGGGACTCGGGGAAGAATCTCGAAGGGCTCCTAGGAGATCTCGGGTTCTGCAGACAGAAGACGGAACCTCCCCACACTCAGAATTCCGGAACACGGCTGACTGTGTGGGGGAGGTTCGGGGCCGCCCTCCACGCAGCTTCCTGGTGTCACAGGTGTTCCCTCGCAAGGGGAAGTCCGCTAATTACCTCCCCTGTCCATGGGGAGGCACTAGATGCTACCTGCGTTTCCAGCCCAACCCCCACATTTCCCCGGCAGCCCGTACTGGGAGGGACTCGGGGAAGACTCTCGAAGGGCTCCTAGGAGATCTAGGGTGCTGCAGACAGAAGACGGAACCTCCCCACACTCAGAATTCCGGAACACGGCTGACTGTGTGGGGGAGGTTCGGGGCCGCCCTCCACGCAGCTTCCTGGTGTCACAGGTGTTCCCTCGCAAGGGGAAGTCCGCTAATTACCTCCCCTGTCCATGGGGAGGCACTAGATGCTACCTGCGTTTCCAGCTCAACCCCCGCATTTCCCCGGCAGCCCGTACTGGGAGGGACTCGGGGAAGACTCTCGAAGGGCTCCTCGGAGATCTCGGGTGCTGCAGACAGAAGACGGAACCTCCCCACACTCAGAATTCCGGAACACGGCTGACTGTGTGGGGGAGGTTCGGGGCCGCCCTCCACGCAGCTTCCTGGTGTCACAGGTGTTCCCTCGCAAGGGGAAGTCCGCTAAATACCTCCCCTGTCCATGGGGAGGCACTAGATGCTACCTGCGTTTCCAGCCCAACCCCCGCATTTCCCCGGCAGCCCGTACTGGGAGGGACTCGGGGAAGACTCTCGAAGGGCTCCTAGGAGATCTCGGGTGCTGCAGGCAGAAGACGGAACCTCCCCACACTCAGAATTCCGGAACACGGCTGACTGTGTGGGGGAGGTTCGGGGCCGCCCTCCACGCAGCTTCCTGGTGTCACAGGTGTTCCCTCGCAAGGGGAAGTCCGCTAATTACCTCCCCTGTCCATGGGGAGGCACTAGATGCTACCTGCGTTTCCAGCCCAACCCCCGCATTTCCCCGGCAGCCCGTACTGGGAGGGACTCGGGGAAGACTCTCGAAGGGCTCCTAGGAGATCTCGGGTGCTGCAGATAGAAGACGGAACCTCCCCACACTCAGAATTCCGGAACACGGCTGACTGTGTGGGGGAGGTTCGGGGCCGCCCTCCACGCAGCTTCCTGGTGTCACAGGTGTTCCCTCGCAAGGGGAAGTCCGCTAATTACCTCCCCTGTCCATGGGGAGGTACTAGATGCTACCTGCGTTTCCAGCCCAACCCCCGCATTTCCCCGGCAGCCCGTACTGGGAGGGACTCGGGGAAGTCTCTCGAAGTGCTCCTAGGAGATCTCGGGTGCTGCAGACAGAAGACGGAACCTCCCCACACTCAGAATTCCGGAACACGGCTGACTGTGTGGGGGAGGTTCGGGGCCGCCCTCCACGCAGCTTCCTGGTGTCACAGGTGTTCCCTCGCAAGGGGAAGTCCGCTAATTACCTCCCCTGTCCATGGGGAGGCACTAGATGCTACCTGCGTTTCCAGCCAAACCCCCGCATTTCCCCGGCAGCCCGTACTGGGAGGGACTCGGGGAAGACTCTCGAAGGGCTCCTCGGAGATCTCGGGTGCTGCAGACAGAAGACGGAACCTCCCCACACTCAGAATTCCGGAACACGGCTGACTGTGTGGGTGAGTTTCAGGGCCGCACTCCACGCAGCTTCCTGGTGTCACAGGTGTTCCCTCGCAAGGGGAAGTCCGCTAATTACCTCCCCTGTCCATGGGGAGGCGTAGATGCTACCTGCGTTTCCAGCCCAACCCCCGCCTTTCCCCGGCAGCCCGCACAGGGAGGGACTCGGGGAAGAATCTCGAAGGGCTCCTAGGAGATCTCGGGTGCTGCAGACAGAAGACGGAACCTCCCCACACTCAGAATTCCGGAACACGGCTGACTGTGTGGGGGAGGTTCGGGGCCGCCCTCCACGCAGCTTCCTGGTGTCACAGGTGTTCCCTCGCAAGGGGAAGTCCGCTAATTACCTCCCCTGTCCATGGGGAGGCACTAGATGCTACCTGCGTTTCCAGCCCAACCCCCGCATTTCCCTGGCAGCCCGTACTGGGAGGGACTCGGGGAAGACTCTCGAAGGGCTCCTCGGAGATCTCGGGTGCTGCAGACAGAAGACGGAACCTCCCCACACTCAGAATTCCGGAACACGGCTGACTGTGTGGGTGAGGTTCAGGGCCGCACTCCACGCAGCTTCCTGGTGTCACAGGTGTTCCCTCGCAAGGGGAATTCCGCTAATTACCTCCCCTGTCCATGGGGAGGCATAGATGCTACCTGCGTTTCCAGCCCAACCCCCGCCTTTCCCCGGCAGCCCGCACTGGGAGGGACTCGGGGAAGACTCTCGAAGGGCTCCTCGGAGATCTCGGGTGCTGCAGACAGAAGACGGAACCTCCCCACACTCAGAATTCCGGAACACGGCTGACTGTGTGGGGGAGGTTCGGGGCCGCCCTCCACGCAGCTTCCTGGTGTCACAGGTGTTCCCTCGCAAGGGGAAGTCCGCTAATTACCTCCCCTGTCCATGGGGAGGCACTAGATGCTACCTGCGTTTCCAGCCCAACCCCCGCATTTCCCCGGCAGCCCGTAAAGGGAGGGACTCGGGGAAGACTCTCGAAGGGCTCCTAGGAGATCTCGGGTGCTGCAGACAGAAGACGGAACCTCCCCACACTCAGAATTCCGGAACACGGCTGACTGTGTGGGGGAGGTTCGGGGCCGCCCTCCACGCAGCTTCCTGGTGTCACAGGTGTTCCCTCGCAAGGGGAAGTCCGCTAATTACCTCCCCTGTCCATGGGGAGGCACTAGATGCTACCTGCGTTTCCAGCCCAACCCCCACATTTCCCCGGCAGCCCGTACTGGGAGGGACTCGGGGAAGACTCTCGAAGGGCTCCTAGGAGATCTCGGGTGCTGCAGACAGAAGACGGAACCTCCCCACACTCAGAATTCCGGAACACGGCTGACTGTGTGGGGGAGGTTCGGGGCCGCCCTCCACGCAGCTTCCTGGTGTCACAGGTGTTCCCTCGCAAGGGGAAGTCCGCTAATTACCTCCCCTGTCCATGGGGAGGCACTAGATGCTACCTGCGTTTCCAGCCAAACCCCCGCATTTCCCCGGCAGCCCGTACTGGGAGGGACTCGGGGAAGACTCTCGAAGGGCTCCTCGGAGATCTCGGGTGCTGCAGACAGAAGACGGAACCTCCCCACACTCAGAATTCCGGAACAAGTGTGACTGTTTGGGTGTGGTTTAGGGCCGCCCTCCACGAAGCTTCCTGGTGTCACAGGTGTTCCCTCGCAAGGGGAAGTCCGCTACTTACCTCCCCTGTACATGGGGAGGCACTAGATGCTACCTGCGTTTCCAGCCCAACCCCCGCATTTCCCCGGCAGCCCGTACTGGGACGGACTCGGGGAAGACTCTCGAAGGGCTCCTAGGAGATCTCGGGTGCTGCAGACAGAAGACGGAACCTCCCCACACTCAGAATCCCGGAACACGGCTGACTGTGTGGGGGAGGTTCGGGGCCGCCCTCCACGCAGCTTCCTGGTGTCACAGGTGTTCCCTCACAAGGGGAAGTCCGCTAATTACCTCCCCTGTCCATGGGGAGGCACTAGATGCTACCTACGTTTCCAGCCCAACCCCCGCATTTCCCCGGCAGCCCGTACTGTTAGGGACTCGGGGAAGACTCTCGAAGGGCTCCTAGGAGATCTTGGGTGCTGCAGACAGAAGACGGAACCTCCCCACACTCAGAATTCCGGAACACGGCTGACTGTGTGGGGGAGGTTCGGGGCCGCCCTCCACGCAGCTTCCTGGTGTCACAGGTGTTCCCTCGCAAGGGGAAGTCCGCTAATTACCTCCCCTGTCCATGGGGAGGCACTAGATGCTACCTGCGTTTCCAGCCCAACCCCCGCCTTTCCCCGGCAGCCCGTACTGGGAGGAACTCGGGGAAGACTCTCGAAGGGCTCCTAGGAGATCTCGGGTGCTGCAGACAGAAGACGGAACCTCCCCACACTCAGAATTCCGGAACACGGCTGACTGTGTGGGGGAGGTTCGGGGCCGCCCTCCACGCAGCTTCCTGGTGTCACAGGTGTTCCCTCGCAAGGGGAAGTCCGCTAATTACCTCCCCTGTCCATGGGGAGGCACTAGATGCTACCTGCGTTTCCAGCCCAACCCCCGCATTTCCCCGGCAGCCCGTACTGGGAGGGACTCGGGGAAGACTCTCGAAGGGCTCCTCGGAGATCTCGGGTGCTGCAGACAGAAGACGGAACCTCCCCACACTCAGAATTCCGGAACACGGCTGACTGTGTGGGGGAGGTTCGGGGCCGCCCTCCACGCAGCTTCCTGGTGTCACAGGTGTTCCCTCGCAAGGGGAATTCCGCTAAATACCTCCCCTGTCCATGGGGAGGCACTAGATGCTACCTGCGTTTCCAGCACAACCCCCGCATTTCCCCGGCAGCCCGTACTGGGAGGGACTCGGGGAAGACTCTCGAAGGGCTCCTAGGAGATCTCGGGTGCTGCAGACAGAAGACGGAACCTCCCCACACTCAGAATTCCGGAACACGGCTGACTGTGTGGGGGAGGTTCGGGGCCGCCCTCCACGCAGCTTCCTGGTGTCACAGGTGTTCCCTCGCAAGGGGAAGTCAGCTAATTACCTCCCCTGTCCATGGGGAGGCACTAGATGCTACCTGCGTTTCCAGCCCAACCCCCGCATTTCCCCGGCAGCCCGTACTGGGAGGGACTCGGGGAAGACTCTCGAAGGGCTCCTAGGAGATCTCGGGTGCTGCAGACAGAAGACGGAACCTCCCCACACTCAGAATTCCGGAACACGGCTGACTGTGTGGGGGAGGTTCGGGGCCGCCCTCCACGCAGCTTCCTGGTGTCACAGGTGTTCCCTCGCAAGGGGAAGTCCGCTAATTACCTCCCCTGTCCATGGGGAGGCACTAGATGCTACCTGCGTTTCCAGCCCAACCCCCACATTTCCCCGGCAGCCCGTAATGGGAGGGAATCGGGGAAGACTCTCGAAGGGCTCCTAGGAGATCTCGGGTGCTGCAGACAGAAGACGGAACCTCCCCACACTCAGAATTCCGGAACACGGCTGACTGTGTGGGGGAGGTTCGGGGCCGCCCTCCACGCAGCTTCCTGGTGTCACAGGTGTTCCCTCGCAAGGGGAAGTCCGCTAATTACCTCCCCTGTCCATGGGGAGGCACTAGATGCTACCTGCGTTTCCAGCCCAACCCCCGCATTTCCCCGGCAGCCCGTACTGGGAGGGACTCGGGGAAGACTCTCGAAGGGCTCCTCGGAGATCTCGGGTGCTGCAGACAGAAGACGGAACCTCCCCACACTCAGAATTCCGGAACACGGCTGACTGTGTGGGTGAGTTTCAGGGCCGCACTCCACGCAGCTTCCTGGTGTCACAGGTGTTCCCTCGCAAGGGGAAGTCCGCTAATTACCTCCCCTGTCCATGGGGAGGCGTAGATGCTACCTGCGTTTCCAGCCCAACCCCCGCCTTTCCCCGGCAGCCCGTACTGGGAGGAACTCGGGGAAGACTCTCGAAGGGCTCCTAGGAGATCTCGGGTGCTGCAGACCGAAGACGGAACCTCCCCACACTCAGAATTCCGGAACACGGATGACTGTGTGGGGAAGTTCGGGGCCGCCCTCCACGCAGCTTCCTGGTGTCACAGGTGTTCCCTCGCAAGGGGAAGTCCGCTACTTACCTCCCCTGTCCATGGGGAGGCACTAGATGCTACCTGCGTTTCCAGCCCAACCCCCGCATTTCCCTGGCAGCCCGTACTGTTAGGGACTCGGGGAAGACTCTCGAAGGGCTCCTAGGAGATCTCGGGTGCTGCAGACAGAAGACGGAACCTCCCCACACTCAGAATTCCGGAACACGGCTGACTGTGTGGGGGAGGTTCGGGGCCGCCCTCCACGCAGCTTCCTGGTGTCACAGGTGTTCCCTCGCAAGGGGAAGTCCGCTAATTACCTCCCCTGTCCATGGGGAGGCACTAGATGCTACCTGCGTTTCCAGCCCAACCCCCGCCTTTCCCCGGCAGCCCGTACTGGGAGGAACTCGGGGAAGACTCTCGAAGGGCTCCTAGGAGATCTCGGGTGCTGCAGACAGAAGACGGAACCTCCCCAAACTCAGAATTCCGGAACACGGCTGACTGTGTGGGGGAGGTTCGGGGCCGCCCTCCACGCAGCTTCCTGGTGTCACAGGTGTTCCCTCGCAAGGGGAAGTCCGCTAATTACCTCCCCTGTCCATGGGGAGGCACTAGATGCTACCTGCGTTTCCAGCCCAACCCCCGCCTTTCCCCGGCAGCCCGTACTGGGAGGAACTCGGGGAAGACTCTCGAAGGGCTCCTAGGAGATCTCGGGTGCTGCAGACAGAAGACGGAACCTCCCCACACTCAGAATTCCGGAACACGGCTGACTGTGTGGGGGAGGTTCGGGGCCGCCCTCCACGCAGCTTCCTGGTGTCACAGGTGTTCCCTCGCAAGGGGAAGTCCGCTAATTACCTCCCCTGTCCATGGGGAGGCACTAGATGCTACCTGCGTTTCCAGCCCAACCCCCGCATTTCCCCGGCAGCCCGTACTGGGAGGGACTCGGGGAAGACTCTCGAAGGGCTCCTCGGAGATCTCGGGTGCTGCAGACAGAAGACGGAACCTCCCCACACTCAGAATTCCGGAACACGGCTGACTGTGTGGGGGAGGTTCCGGGCCGCCCTCCACGCAGCTTCCTGGTGTCACAGGTGTTCCCTCGCAAGGGGAATTCCGCTAAATACCTCCCCTGTCCATGGGGAGGCACTAGATGCTACCTGCGTTTCCAGCACAACCCCCGCATTTCCCCGGCAGCCCGTACTGGGAGGGACTCGGGGAAGACTCTCGAAGGGCTCCTAGGAGATCTCGGGTGCTGCAGACAGAAGACGGAACCTCCCCACACTCAGAATTCCGGAACACGGCTGACTGTGTGGGGGAGGTTCGGGGCCGCCCTCCACGCAGCTTCCTGGTGTCACAGGTGTTCCCTCGCAAGGGGAAGTCCGCTAATTACCTCCCCTGTCCATGGGGAGGCACTAGATGCTACCTGCGTTTCCAGCCCAACCCCCGCATTTCCCCGGCAGCCCTTACTGGGAGGGACTCGGGGAAGACTCTCGAAGGGCTCCTAGGAGATCTCGGGTGCTGCAGACAGAAGACGGAACCTCCCCACACTCAGAATTCCGGAACACGGCTGACTGTGTGGGGGAGGTTCGGGGCCGCCCTCCACGCAGCTTCCTGGTGTCACAGGTGTTCCCTCGCAAGGGGAAGTCCGCTAATTACCTCCCCTGTCCATGGGGAGGCACTAGATGCTACCTGCGTTTCCAGCCCAACCCCCACATTTCCCCGGCAGCCCGTACTGGGAGGGAATCGGGGAAGACTCTCGAAGGGCTCCTAGGAGATCTCGGGTGCTGCAGACAGAAGACGGAACCTCCCCACACTCAGAATTCCGGAACACGGCTGACTGTGTGGGGGAGGTTCGGGGCCGCCCTCCACGCAGCTTCCTGGTGTCACAGGTGTTCCCTCGCAAGGGGAAGTCCGCTAATTACCTCCCCTGTCCATGGGGAGGCACTAGATGCTACCTGCGTTTCCAGCCCAACCCCCGCATTTCCCCGGCAGCCCGTACTGGGAGGGACTCGGGGAAGACTCTCGAAGGGCTCCTCGGAGATCTCGGGTGCTGCAGACAGAAGACGGAACCTCCCCACACTCAGAATTCCGGAACACGGCTGACTGTGTGGGTGAGTTTCAGGGCCGCACTCCACGCAGCTTCCTGGTGTCACAGGTGTTCCCTCGCAAGGGGAAGTCCGCTAATTACCTCCCCTGTCCATGGGGAGGCGTAGATGCTACCTGCGTTTCCAGCCCAACCCCCGCCTTTCCCCGGCAGCCCGTACTGGGAGGAACTCGGGGAAGACTCTCGAAGGGCTCCTAGGAGATCTCGGGTGCTGCAGACCGAAGACGGAACCTCCCCACACTCAGAATTCCGGAACACGGATGACTGTGTGGGGAAGTTCGGGGCCGCCCTCCACGCAGCTTCCTGGTGTCACAGGTGTTCCCTCGCAAGGGGAAGTCCGCTAATTACCTCCCCTGTCCATGGGGAGGCACTAGATGCTACCTGCGTTTCCAGCCCAACCCCCGCATTTCCCCGGCAGCCCGTACTGGGAGGGACTCGGGGAAGACTCTCGAAGGGCTCCTCGGAGATCTCGGGTGCTGCAGACAGAAGACGGAACCTCCCCACACTCAGAATTCCGGAACACGGCTGACTGTGTGGGTGAGGTTCAGGGCCGCACTCCACGCAGCTTCCTGGTGTCACAGGTGTTCCCTCGCAAGGGGAATTCCGCTAATTACCTCCCCTGTCCATGGGGAGGCGTAGATGCTACCTGCGTTTCCAGCCCAACCCCCGCCTTTCCCCGGCAGCCCGCACTGGGAGGGACTCGGGGAAGACTCTCGAAGGGCTCCTCGGAGATCTCGGGTGCTGCAGACAGAAGACGGAACCTCCCCACACTCAGAATTCCGGAGCACGGCTTACTGTGTGGATGAGGTTCAGGGCCGCACTCCACGCAGCTTCCTGGTGTCACAGGTGTTCCCTCGCAAGGGGAAGTCCGCTAATTACCTCCCCTGTCCATGGGGAGGCACTAGATGCTACCTGCGTTTCCAGGCCAACCCCCGCATTTCCCCGGCAGCCCGCACTGGGAGGGACTCGGGGAAGACTCTCGAAGGGCTCCTAGGAGATCTCGGGTGCTGCAGACAGAAGACGGAACCTCCCCACACTCAGAATTCCGGAACACGGCTGACTGTGTGGGGGAGGTTCGGGGCCGCCCTCCACGCAGCTTCCTGGTGTCACAGGTGTTCCCTCGCAAGGGGAAGTCCGCTAATTACCTCCCCTGTCCATGGGGAGGCACTAGATGCTACCTGCGTTTCCAGCCCAACCCCCGCCTTTCCCCGGCAGCCCGTACTGGGAGGAACTCGGGGAAGACTCTCGAAGGGCTCCTAGGAGATCTCGGGTGCTGCAGACAGAAGACGGAACCTCCCCAAACTCAGAATTCCGGAACACGGCTGACTGTGTGGGGGAGGTTCGGGGCCGCCCTCCACGCAGCTTCCTGGTGTCACAGGTGTTCCCTCGCAAGGGGAAGTCCGCTAATTACCTCCCCTGTCCATGGGGAGGCACTAGATGCTACCTGCGTTTCCAGCCCAACCCCCGCCTTTCCCCGGCAGCCCGTACTGGGAGGAACTCGGGGAAGACTCTCGAAGGGCTCCTAGGAGATCTCGGGTGCTGCAGACAGAAGACGGAACCTCCCCACACTCAGAATTCCGGAACACGGCTGACTGTGTGGGGGAGGTTCGGGGCCGCCCTCCACGCAGCTTCCTGGTGTCACAGGTGTTCCCTCGCAAGGGGAAGTCCGCTAATTACCTCCCCTGTCCATGGGGAGGCACTAGATGCTAGCTGCGTTTCCAGCCCAACCCCCGCATTTCCCCGGCAGCCCGTACTGGGAGGGACTCGGGGAAGACTCTCGAAGGGCTCCTCGGAGATCTCGGGTGCTGCAGACAGAAGACGGAACCTCCCCACACTCAGAATTCCGGAACACGGCTGACTGTGTGGGGGAGGTTCGGGGCCGCCCTCCACGCAGCTTCCTGGTGTCACAGGTGTTCCCTCGCAAGGGGAATTCCGCTAAATACCTCCCCTGTCCATGGGGAGGCACTAGATGCTACCTGCGTTTCCAGCACAACCCCCGCATTTCCCCGGCAGCCCGTACTGGGAGGGACTCGGGGAAGACTCTCGAAGGGCTCCTAGGAGATCTCGGGTGCTGCAGACAGAAGACGGAACCTCCCCACACTCAGAATTCCGGAACACGGCTGACTGTGTGGGGGAGGTTCGGGGCCGCCCTCCACGCAGCTTCCTGGTGTCACAGGTGTTCCCTCGCAAGGGGAAGTCAGCTAATTACCTCCCCTGTCCATGGGGAGGCACTAGATGCTACCTGCGTTTCCAGCCCAACCCCCGCATTTCCCCGGCAGCCCGTACTGGGAGGGACTCGGGGAAGACTCTCGAAGGGCTCCTAGGAGATCTCGGGTGCTGCAGACAGAAGACGGAACCTCCCCACACTCAGAATTCCGGAACACGGCTGACTGTGTGGGGGAGGTTCGGGGCCGCCCTCCACGCAGCTTCCTGGTGTCACAGGTGTTCCCTCGCAAGGGGAAGTCCGCTAATTACCTCCCCTGTCCATGGGGAGGCACTAGATGCTACCTGCGTTTCCAGCCCAACCCCCACATTTCCCCGGCAGCCCGTACTGGGAGGGAATCGGGGAAGACTCTCGAAGGGCTCCTAGGAGATCTCGGGTGCTGCAGACAGAAGACGGAACCTCCCCACACTCAGAATTCCGGAACACGGCTGACTGTGTGGGGGAGGTTCGGGGCCGCCCTCCACGCAGCTTCCTGGTGTCACAGGTGTTCCCTCGCAAGGGGAAGTCCGCTAATTACCTCCCCTGTCCATGGGGAGGCACTAGATGCTACCTGCGTTTCCAGCCCAACCCCCGCATTTCCCCGGCAGCCCGTACTGGGAGGGACTCGGGGAAGACTCTCGAAGGGCTCCTCGGAGATCTCGGGTGCTGCAGACAGAAGACGGAACCTCCCCACACTCAGAATTCCGGAACACGGCTGACTGTGTGGGTGAGTTTCAGGGCCGCACTCCACGCAGCTTCCTGGTGTCACAGGTGTTCCCTCGCAAGGGGAAGTCCGCTAATTACCTCCCCTGTCCATGGGGAGGCGTAGATGCTACCTGCGTTTCCAGCCCAACCCCCGCCTTTCCCCGGCAGCCCGTACTGGGAGGAACTCGGGGAAGACTCTCGAAGGGCTCCTAGGAGATCTCGGGTGCTGCAGACCGAAGACGGAACCTCCCCACACTCAGAATTCCGGAACACGGATGACTGTGTGGGGAAGTTCGGGGCCGCCCTCCACGCAGCTTCCTGGTGTCACAGGTGTTCCCTCGCAAGGGGAAGTCCGCTAATTACCTCCCCTGTCCATGGGGAGGCACTAGATGCTACCTGCGTTTCCAGCCCAACCCCCGCATTTCCCCGGCAGCCCGTACTGGGAGGGACTCGGGGAAGACTCTCGAAGGGCTCCTCGGAGATCTCGGGTGCTGCAGACAGAAGACGGAACCTCCCCACACTCAGAATTCCGGAACACGTCTGACTGTGTGGGTGAGGTTCAGGGCCGCACTCCACGCAGCTTCCTGGTGTCACAGGTGTTCCCTCGCAAGGGGAAGTCCGCTAATTACCTCCCCTGTCCGTGGGGAGGCGTAGATGCTACCTGCGTTTCCAGCCCAATCCCCGCCTTTCCCCGGCAGCCCGCACTGGGAGGGACTCGGGGAAGACTCTCGAAGGGCTCCTAGAAGATCTCGGGTGCTGCAGACAGAAGACGGAACCTCCCCACACTCAGAATTCCGGAACAAGGGTGACTGTTTGGGTGAGGTTTAGGGCCGCCCTCCACGCAGCTTCCTGGTGTCACAGGTGTTCCCTCGCAAGGAGAAGTCCGCTACTTACCTCCCCTGTCCATGGGGAGGCACTAGATGCTACCTGCGTTTCCAGCCCAACCCCCGCATTTCCCTGGCAGCCCGTACTGGGAGGGACTCGGGGAAGACTCTCGAAGGGCTCCTCGGAGATCTCGGGTGCTGCAGACAGAAGACGGAACCTCCCCACACTCAGAATTCCGGAACACGGCTGACTGTGTGGGTGAGGTTCAGGGCCGCACTCCACGCAGCTTCCTGGTGTCACAGGTGTTCCCTCGCAAGGGGAATTCCGCTAATTACCTCCCCTGTCCATGGGGAGGCGTAGATGCTACCTGCGTTTCCAGCCCAACCCCCGCCTTTCCCCGGCAGCCCGCACTGGGAGGGACTCGGGGAAGACTCTCGAAGGGCTCCTCGGAGATCTCGGGTGCTGCAGACAGAAGACGGAACCTCCCCACACTCAGAATTCCGGAGCACGGCTTACTGTGTGGATGAGGTTCAGGGCCGCACTCCACGCAGCTTCCTAGTGTCACAGGTGTTCCCTCGCAAGGGGAAGTCCGCTAATTACCTCCCCTGTCCATGGGGAGGCACTAGATGCTACCTGCGTTTCCAGGCCAACCCCCGCATTTCCCCGGCAGCCCGCACTGGGAGGGACTCGGGGAAGACTCTCGAAGGGCTCCTAGGAGATCTCGGGTGCTGCAGACAGAAGACGGAACCTCCCCACACTCAGAATTCCGGAACAAGGGTGACTGTTTGGGTGAGTTTTAGGGCCGCCCTCCACGCAGCTTCCTGGTGTCACAGGTGTTCCCTCGCAAGGGGAATTCCGCTACTTACCTCCCCTGTCCATGGGGAGGCACTAGATGCTACATGCGTTTCCAGCCAAACCCCCGCATTTCCCCGGCAGCCCGTACTGGGAGGGACTCGGGGAAGACTCTCGAAGGGCTCCTCGGAGATCTCGGGTGCTGCAGACAGAAGACGGAACCTCCCCACACTCAGAATTCCGGAGCACGGCTTACTGTGTGGGTGAGGTTCAGGGCCGCACTCCACGCAGCTTCCTGGTGTCACAGGTGTTCCCTCGCAAGGGGAAGTCCGCTAATTACCTCCCCTGTCCATGGGGAGGCACTAGATGCTACCTGCGTTTCCAGCCCAACCCCCGCCTTTCCCCGGCAGCCCGCACTGGGAGGGACTCGGGGAAGACTCTCGAAGGGCTCTAGGAGATCTCGGGTGCTGCAGACAGAAGACGGAACCTCCCCACACTCAGAATTCCGGAACAAGTGTGACTGTTTGGGTGAGGTTTAGGGCCGCCCTCCACGCAGCTTCCTGGTGTCACAGGTGTTCCCTCGCAAGGAGAAGTCCGCTACTTACCTCCCCTGTCCATGGGGAGGCACTAGATGCTACCTGCGTTTCCAGCACAACCCCCGCATTTCCCCGGCAGCCCGTACTGGGAGGGACTCGGGGAAGACTCTCGAAAGGCTCCTCGGAGATCTCGGGTGCTGCAGACAGAAGACGGAACCTCCCCACACTCAGAATTCCGGAACACGGCTGACTGTGTGGGTGAGGTTCAGGGCCGCACTCCACGCAGCTTCCTGGTGTAACAGGTGTTCCCTCGCAAGGGGAAGTCCGCTAATTACCTCCCCTGTCCATGGGGAGGCGTAGATGCTACCTGCGTTTCCAGCCCAACCCCCGCCTTTCCCCGGCAGCCGGCACTGGGAGGGACTCGGGGAAGACTCTCGAAGGGCTCCTAGGAGATCTCAGGTGCTGCAGACAGAAGACGGAACCTCCCCACACTCAGAATTCCGGAACACGGCTGACTGTGTGGGGGAGGTTCGGGGCCGCCCTCCACGCAGCTTCCTGGTGTCACAGGTGTTCCCTCGCAAGGGGAAGTCCGCTAATTACCTCCCCTGTCCATGGGGAAGCACTAGATGCTACCTGCGTTTCCAGCCCAACCCCCGCATTTCCCCGGCAGCCCGTACTGGGAGGGACTCGGGGAAGACTCTCGAAGGGCTCCTAGGAGATCTCGGGTGCTGCAGACAGAAGACGGAACATCCCCACACTCAGAATTCCGGAACACGGCTGACTGTGTGGGGGAGGTTCGGGGCCGCCCTCCACGCAGGTTCCTGGTGTCACAGGTGTTCCCTCGCAAGGGGAAGTCCGCTAATTACCTCCCCTGTCCATGGGGAGGCACTAGATGCTACCTGCTTTTCCAGCAAAACCCCCGCATTTCCCCGGCAGCCCGTACTGGGAGGGACTCGGGGAAGACTCTCGAAGGGCTCCTAGGAGATCTCGGGTGCTGCAGACAGAAGACGGAACCTCCCCACACTCAGAATTCCGGAACAAGTGTGACTGTTTGGGTGTGTTTTAGGGCCGCCCTCCACGCAGCTTCCTGGTGTCACAGGTGTTCCCTCGCAAGGGGAAGTCCGCTACTTACCTCCCCTGTACATGGGGAGGCACTAGATTCTACCTGCGTTTCCAGCCCAACCCCCGCATTTCCCCGGCAGCCCGTACTGGGAGGGACTCGGGGAAGACTCTCGAAGGGCTCCTAGGAGATCTCGGGTGCTGCAGACAGAAGACGGAACCTCCCCACACTCAGAATTCCGGAACACGGCTGACTGTGTGGGGGAGGTTCGGGGCCGCCCTCCACGCAGCTTCCTGGTGTCACAGGTGTTCCCTCGCAAGGGGAAGTCCGCTAATTACCTCCCCTGTCCATGGGGAGGCACTAGATGCTACCTGCGTTTCCAGCCCAACCCCCGCCTTTCCCCGGCAGCCCGTACTGGGAGGAACTCGGGGAAGACTCTCGAAGGGCTCCTAGGAGATCTCGGGTGCTGCAGACCGAAGACGGAACCTCCCCACACTCAGAATTCCGGAACACGGATGACTGTGTGGGGAAGTTCGGGGCCGCCCTCCACGCAGCTTCCTGGTGTCACAGGTGTTCCCTCGCAAGGGGAAGTCCGCTAATTACCTCCCCTGTCCATGGGGAGGCACTAGAGGCTACCTGCGTTTCCAGCCCAACCCCCGCATTTCCCCGGCAGCCCGTACTGGGAGGGACTCGGGGAAGACTCTCGAAAGGCTCCTCGGAGATCTCGGGTGCTGCAGACAGAAGACGGAACCTCCCCACACTCAGAATTCCGGAACACGGCTGACTGTGTGGGTGAGGTTCAGGGCCGCACTCCACGCAGCTTCCTGGTGTAACAGGTGTTCCCTCGCAAGGGGAAGTCCGCTAATTACCTCCCCTGTCCATGGGGAGGCGTAGATGCTACCTGCGTTTCCAGCCCAACCCCCGCCTTTCCCCGGCAGCCGGCACTGGGAGGGACTCGGGGAAGACTCTCGAAGGGCTCCTAGGAGATCTCAGGTGCTGCAGACAGAAGACGGAACCTCCCCACACTCAGAATTCCGGAACACGGCTGACTGTGTGGGGGAGGTTCGGGGCCGCCCTCCACGCAGCTTCCTGGTGTCACAGGTGTTCCCTCGCAAGGGGAAGTCCGCTAATTACCTCCCCTGTCCATGGGGAAGCACTAGATGCTACCTGCGTTTCCAGCCCAACCCCCGCATTTCCCCGGCAGCCCGTACTGGGAGGGACTCGGGGAAGACTCTCGAAGGGCTCCTAGGAGATCTCGGGTGCTGCAGACAGAAGACGGAACCTCCCCACACTCAGAATTCCGGAACACGGCTGACTGTGTGGGGGAGGTTCGGGGCCGCCCTCCACGCAGCTTCCTGGTGTCACAGGTGTTCCCTCGCAAGGGGAAGTCCGCTACTTACCTCCCCTGTCCATGGGGAGGCACTAGATGCTACCTGCGTTTCCAGCCCAACCCCCGCATTTCCCCGGCAGCCCGTACTGGGAGGGACTCGGGTAAGACTCTCGAAGGGCTCCTAGGAGATCTCGGGTGCTGCAGACAGAAGACGGAACCTCCCCACACTCAGAATTCCGGAACACGGCTGACTGTGTGGGGGAGGTTCGGGGCCGCCCTCCACGCAGCTTCCTGGTGTCACAGGTGTTCCCTCGCAAGGGGAAGTCCGCTACTTCCCTCCCCTGTCCATGGGGAGGCACTAGATGCTACCTGCGTTTCCAGCCCAACCCCCGCATTTCCCCGGCAGCCCGTACTGGGAGGGACTCGGGGAAGACTCTCGAAGGGCTCCTAGGAGATCTCGGGTGCTGCAGACAGAAGACGGAACCTCCCCACACTCAGAATTCCGGAACACGGATGACTGTGTGGGGGAGGTTCGGGGCCGCCCTCCACGCAGCTTCCTGGTGTCACAGGTGTTCCCTCGCAAGGGGAAGTCCGCTAATTACCTCCCCTGTCCATGGGGAGGCACTAGATGCTACATGCGTTTCCAGCCAAACCCCCGCATTTCCCCGGCAGCCCGTACTGGGAGGGACTCGGGGAAGACTCTCGAAGGGCTCCTCGGAGATCTCGGGTGCTGCAGACAGAAGACGGAACCTCCCCACACTCAGAATTCCGGAGCACGGCTTACTGTGTGGGTGAGGTTCAGGGCCGCACTCCACGCAGCTTCCTGGTGTCACAGGTGTTCCCTCGCAAGGGGAAGTCCGCTAATTACCTCCCCTGTCCATGGGGAGGCACTAGATGCTACCTGCGTTTCCAGCCCAACCCCCGCCTTTCCCCGGCAGCCCGCACTGGGAGGGACTCGGGGAAGACTCTCGAAGGGCTCTAGGAGATCTCGGGTGCTGCAGACAGAAGACGGAACCTCCCCACACTCAGAATTCCGGAACAAGTGTGACTGTTTGGGTGAGGTTTAGGGCCGCCCTCCACGCAGCTTCCTGGTGTCACAGGTGTTCCCTCGCAAGGAGAAGTCCGCTACTTACCTCCCCTGTCCATGGGGAGGCACTAGATGCTACCTGCGTTTCCAGCACAACCCCCGCATTTCCCCGGCAGCCCGTACTGGGAGGGACTCGGGGAAGACTCTCGAAAGGCTCCTCGGAGATCTCGGGTGCTGCAGACAGAAGACGGAACCTCCCCACACTCAGAATTCCGGAACACGGCTGACTGTGTGGGTGAGGTTCAGGGCCGCACTCCACGCAGCTTCCTGGTGTAACAGGTGTTCCCTCGCAAGGGGAAGTCCGCTAATTACCTCCCCTGTCCATGGGGAGGCGTAGATGCTACCTGCGTTTCCAGCCCAACCCCCGCCTTTCCCCGGCAGCCGGCACTGGGAGGGACTCGGGGAAGACTCTCGAAGGGCTCCTAGGAGATCTCAGGTGCTGCAGACAGAAGACGGAACCTCCCCACACTCAGAATTCCGGAACACGGCTGACTGTGTGGGGGAGGTTCGGGGCCGCCCTCCACGCAGCTTCCTGGTGTCACAGGTGTTCCCTCGCAAGGGGAAGTCCGCTAATTACCTCCCCTGTCCATGGGGAAGCACTAGATGCTACCTGCGTTTCCAGCCCAACCCCCGCATTTCCCCGGCAGCCCGTACTGGGAGGGACTCGGGGAAGACTCTCGAAGGGCTCCTAGGAGATCTCGGGTGCTGCAGACAGAAGACGGAACATCCCCACACTCAGAATTCCGGAACACGGCTGACTGTGTGGGGGAGGTTCGGGGCCGCCCTCCACGCAGGTTCCTGGTGTCACAGGTGTTCCCTCGCAAGGGGAAGTCCGCTAATTACCTCCCCTGTCCATGGGGAGGCACTAGATGCTACCTGCTTTTCCAGCAAAACCCCCGCATTTCCCCGGCAGCCCGTACTGGGAGGGACTCGGGGAAGACTCTCGAAGGGCTCCTAGGAGATCTCGGGTGCTGCAGACAGAAGACGGAACCTCCCCACACTCAGAATTCCGGAACAAGTGTGACTGTTTGGGTGTGTTTTAGGGCCGCCCTCCACGCAGCTTCCTGGTGTCACAGGTGTTCCCTCGCAAGGGGAAGTCCGCTACTTACCTCCCCTGTACATGGGGAGGCACTAGATTCTACCTGCGTTTCCAGCCCAACCCCCGCATTTCCCCGGCAGCCCGTACTGGGAGGGACTCGGGGAAGACTCTCGAAGGGCTCCTAGGAGATCTCGGGTGCTGCAGACAGAAGACGGAACCTCCCCACACTCAGAATTCCGGAACACGGCTGACTGTGTGGGGGAGGTTCGGGGCCGCCCTCCACGCAGCTTCCTGGTGTCACAGGTGTTCCCTCGCAAGGGGAAGTCCGCTAATTACCTCCCCTGTCCATGGGGAGGCACTAGATGCTACCTGCGTTTCCAGCCCAACCCCCGCATTTCCCCGGCAGCCCGTACTGGTAGGGACTCGGGGAAGACTCTCGAAGGGCTCCTAGGAGATCTCGGGTGCTGCAGACAGAAGACGGAACCTCCCCACACTCAGAATTCCGGAACACGGCTGACTGTGTGGGGGAGGTTCGGGGCCGCCCTCCACGCAGCTTCCTGGTGTCACAGGTGTTCCCTCGCAAGGGGAAGTCCGCTAATTACCTCCCCTGTCCATGGGGAGGCACTAGATGCTACCTGCGTTTCCAGCCCAACCCCCGCCTTTCCCCGGCAGCCCGTACTGGGAGGAACTCGGGGAAGACTCTCGAAGGGCTCCTAGGAGATCTCGGGTGCTGCAGACCGAAGACGGAACCTCCCCACACTCAGAATTCCGGAACACGGATGACTGTGTGGGGAAGTTCGGGGCCGCCCTCCACGCAGCTTCCTGGTGTCACAGGTGTTCCCTCGCAAGGGGAAGTCCGCTAATTACCTCCCCTGTCCATGGGGAGGCACTAGAGGCTACCTGCGTTTCCAGCCCAACCCCCGCATTTCCCCGGCAGCCCGTACTGGGAGGGACTCGGGGAAGACTCTCGAAGGGCTCCTCGGAGATCTCGGGTGCTGCAGACAGAAGACGGATCCTCCCCACACTCAGAATTCCGGAACACGTCTGACTGTGTGGGTGAGGTTCGGGGCCGCACTCCACGCAGCTTCCTGGTGTCACAGGTGTTCCCTCGCAAGGGGAAGTCCGCTAATTACCTCCCCTGTCCATGGGGAGGCGTAGATGCTACCTGCGTTTCCAGCCCAATCCCCGCCTTTCCCCGGCAGCCCGCACTGGGAGGGACTCGGGGAAGACTCTCGAAGGGCTCCTAGGAGATCTCGGGTGCTGCAGACAGAAGACGGAACCTCCCCACACTCAGAATTCCGGAACAAGGGTGACTGTTTGGGTGAGGTTTAGGGCCGCCCTCCACGCAGCTTCCTGGTGTCACAGGTGTTCCCTCGCAAGGAGAAGTCCGCTACTTACCTCCCCTGTCCATGGGGAGGCACTAGATGCTACCTGCGTTTCCAGCCCAACCCCCGCATTTCCCTGGCAGCCCGTACTGGGAGGGACTCGGGGAAGACTCTCGAAGGGCTCCTCGGAGATCTCGGGTGCTGCAGACAGAAGACGGAACCTCCCCACACTCAGAATTCCGGAACACGGCTGACTGTGTGGGTGAGGTTCAGGGCCGCACTCCACGCAGCTTCCTGGTGTCACAGGTGTTCCCTCGCAAGGGGAATTCCGCTAATTACCTCCCCTGTCCATGGGGAGGCGTAGATGCTACCTGCGTTTCCAGCCCAACCCCCGCCTTTCCCCGGCAGCCCGCACTGGGAGGGACTCGGGGAAGACTCTCGAAGGGCTCCTCGGAGATCTCGGGTGCTGCAGACAGAAGACGGAACCTCCCCACACTCAGAATTCCGGAGCACGGCTTACTGTGTGGATGAGGTTCAGGGCCGCACTCCACGCAGCTTCCTAGTGTCACAGGTGTTCCCTCGCAAGGGGAAGTCCGCTAATTACCTCCCCTGTCCATGGGGAGGCACTAGATGCTACCTGCGTTTCCAGGCCAACCCCCGCATTTCCCCGGCAGCCCGCACTGGGAGGGACTCGGGGAAGACTCTCGAAGGGCTCCTAGGAGATCTCGGGTGCTGCAGACAGAAGACGGAACCTCCCCACACTCAGAATTCCGGAACAAGGGTGACTGTTTGGGTGAGTTTTAGGGCCGCCCTCCACGCAGCTTCCTGGTGTCACAGGTGTTCCCTCGCAAGGGGAATTCCGCTACTTACCTCCCCTGTCCATGGGGAGGCACTAGATGCTACATGCGTTTCCAGCCAAACCCCCGCATTTCCCCGGCAGCCCGTACTGGGAGGGACTCGGGGAAGACTCTCGAAGGGCTCCTCGGAGATCTCGGGTGCTGCAGACAGAAGACGGAACCTCCCCACACTCAGAATTCCGGAGCACGGCTTACTGTGTGGGTGAGGTTCAGGGCCGCACTCCACGCAGCTTCCTGGTGTCACAGGTGTTCCCTCGCAAGGGGAAGTCCGCTAATTACCTCCCCTGTCCATGGGGAGGCACTAGATGCTACCTGCGTTTCCAGCCCAACCCCCGCCTTTCCCCGGCAGCCCGCACTGGGAGGGACTCGGGGAAGACTCTCGAAGGGCTCTAGGAGATCTCGGGTGCTGCAGACAGAAGACGGAACCTCCCCACACTCAGAATTCCGGAACAAGTGTGACTGTTTGGGTGAGGTTTAGGGCCGCCCTCCACGCAGCTTCCTGGTGTCACAGGTGTTCCCTCGCAAGGAGAAGTCCGCTACTTACCTCCCCTGTCCATGGGGAGGCACTAGATGCTACCTGCGTTTCCAGCACAACCCCCGCATTTCCCCGGCAGCCCGTACTGGGAGGGACTCGGGGAAGACTCTCGAAAGGCTCCTCGGAGATCTCGGGTGCTGCAGACAGAAGACGGAACCTCCCCACACTCAGAATTCCGGAACACGGCTGACTGTGTGGGTGAGGTTCAGGGCCGCACTCCACGCAGCTTCCTGGTGTAACAGGTGTTCCCTCGCAAGGGGAAGTCCGCTAATTACCTCCCCTGTCCATGGGGAGGCGTAGATGCTACCTGCGTTTCCAGCCCAACCCCCGCCTTTCCCCGGCAGCCGGCACTGGGAGGGACTCGGGGAAGACTCTCGAAGGGCTCCTAGGAGATCTCAGGTGCTGCAGACAGAAGACGGAACCTCCCCACACTCAGAATTCCGGAACACGGCTGACTGTGTGGGGGAGGTTCGGGGCCGCCCTCCACGCAGCTTCCTGGTGTCACAGGTGTTCCCTCGCAAGGGGAAGTCCGCTAATTACCTCCCCTGTCCATGGGGAAGCACTAGATGCTACCTGCGTTTCCAGCCCAACCCCCGCATTTCCCCGGCAGCCCGTACTGGGAGGGACTCGGGGAAGACTCTCGAAGGGCTCCTAGGAGATCTCGGGTGCTGCAGACAGAAGACGGAACATCCCCACACTCAGAATTCCGGAACACGGCTGACTGTGTGGGGGAGGTTCGGGGCCGCCCTCCACGCAGGTTCCTGGTGTCACAGGTGTTCCCTCGCAAGGGGAAGTCCGCTAATTACCTCCCCTGTCCATGGGGAGGCACTAGATGCTACCTGCTTTTCCAGCAAAACCCCCGCATTTCCCCGGCAGCCCGTACTGGGAGGGACTCGGGGAAGACTCTCGAAGGGCTCCTAGGAGATCTCGGGTGCTGCAGACAGAAGACGGAACCTCCCCACACTCAGAATTCCGGAACAAGTGTGACTGTTTGGGTGTGTTTTAGGGCCGCCCTCCACGCAGCTTCCTGGTGTCACAGGTGTTCCCTCGCAAGGGGAAGTCCGCTACTTACCTCCCCTGTACATGGGGAGGCACTAGATTCTACCTGCGTTTCCAGCCCAACCCCCGCATTTCCCCGGCAGCCCGTACTGGGAGGGACTCGGGGAAGACTCTCGAAGGGCTCCTAGGAGATCTCGGGTGCTGCAGACAGAAGACGGAACCTCCCCACACTCAGAATTCCGGAACACGGCTGACTGTGTGGGGGAGGTTCGGGGCCGCCCTCCACGCAGCTTCCTGGTGTCACAGGTGTTCCCTCGCAAGGGGAAGTCCGCTAATTACCTCCCCTGTCCATGGGGAGGCACTAGATGCTACCTGCGTTTCCAGCCCAACCCCCGCATTTCCCCGGCAGCCCGTACTGGTAGGGACTCGGGGAAGACTCTCGAAGGGCTCCTAGGAGATCTCGGGTGCTGCAGACAGAAGACGGAACCTCCCCACACTCAGAATTCCGGAACACGGCTGACTGTGTGGGGGAGGTTCGGGGCCGCCCTCCACGCAGCTTCCTGGTGTCACAGGTGTTCCCTCGCAAGGGGAAGTCCGCTAATTACCTCCCCTGTCCATGGGGAGGCACTAGATGCTACCTGCGTTTCCAGCCCAACCCCCGCCTTTCCCCGGCAGCCCGTACTGGGAGGAACTCGGGGAAGACTCTCGAAGGGCTCCTAGGAGATCTCGGGTGCTGCAGACCGAAGACGGAACCTCCCCACACTCAGAATTCCGGAACACGGATGACTGTGTGGGGAAGTTCGGGGCCGCCCTCCACGCAGCTTCCTGGTGTCACAGGTGTTCCCTCGCAAGGGGAAGTCCGCTAATTACCTCCCCTGTCCATGGGGAGGCACTAGAGGCTACCTGCGTTTCCAGCCCAACCCCCGCATTTCCCCGGCAGCCCGTACTGGGAGGGACTCGGGGAAGACTCTCGAAGGGCTCCTCGGAGATCTCGGGTGCTGCAGACAGAAGACGGAACCTCCCCACACTCAGAATTCCGGAACACGTCTGACTGTGTGGGTGAGGTTCGGGGCCGCACTCCACGCAGCTTCCTGGTGTCACAGGTGTTCCCTCGCAAGGGGAAGTCCGCTAATTACCTTCCCTGTCCATGGGGAGGCGTAGATGCTACCTGCGTTTCCAGCCCAATCCCCGCCTTTCCCCGGCAGCCCGCACTGGGAGGGACTCGGGGAAGACTCTCGAAGGGCTCCTAGGAGATCTCGGGTGCTGCAGACAGAAGACGGAACCTCCCCACACTCAGAATTCCGGAACAAGGGTGACTGTTTGGGTGAGGTTTAGGGCCGCCCTCCACGCAGCTTCCTGGTGTCACAGGTGTTCCCTCGCAAGGAGAAGTCCGCTACTTACCTCCCCTGTCCATGGGGAGGCACTAGATGCTACCTGCGTTTCCAGCCCAACCCCCGCATTTCCCTGGCAGCCCGTACTGGGAGGGACTCGGGGAAGACTCTCGAAGGGCTCCTCGGAGATCTCGGGTGCTGCAGACAGAAGACGGAACCTCCCCACACTCAGAATTCCGGAACACGGCTGACTGTGTGGGTGAGGTTCAGGGCCGCACTCCACGCAGCTTCCTGGTGTCACAGGTGTTCCCTCGCAAGGGGAATTCCGCTAATTACCTCCCCTGTCCATGGGGAGGCGTAGATGCTACCTGCGTTTCCAGCCCAACCCCCGCCTTTCCCCGGCAGCCCGCACTGGGAGGGACTCGGGGAAGACTCTCGAAGGGCTCCTCGGAGATCTCGGGTGCTGCAGACAGAAGACGGAACCTCCCCACACTCAGAATTCCGGAGCACGGCTTACTGTGTGGATGAGGTTCAGGGCCGCACTCCACGCAGCTTCCTGGTGTCACAGGTGTTCCCTCGCAAGGGGAAGTCCGCTAATTACCTCCCCTGTCCATGGGGAGGCACTAGATGCTACCTGCGTTTCCAGCCCAACCCCCGCATTTCCCCGGCAGCCCGCACTGGGAGGGACTCGGGGAAGACTCTCGAAGGGCTCCTAGGAGATCTCGGGTGCTGCAGACAGAAGACGGAACCTCCCCACACTCAGAATTCCGGAACAAGGGTGACTGTTTGGGTGAGGTTTAGGGCCGCCCTCCACGCAGCTTCCTGGTGTCACAGGTGTTCCCTCGCAAGGGGAATTCCGCTACTTACCTCCCCTGTCCATGGGGAGGCACTAGATGCTACATGCGTTTCCAGCCAAACCCCCGCATTTCCCCGGCAGCCCGTACTGGGAGGGACTCGGGGAAGACTCTCGAAGGGCTCCTCGGAGATCTCGGGTGCTGCAGACAGAAGACGGAACCTCCCCACACTCAGAATTCCGGAGCACGGCTTACTGTGTGGGTGAGGTTCAGGGCCGCACTCCACGCAGCTTCCTGGTGTCACAGGTGTTCCCTCGCAAGGGGAAGTCCGCTAATTACCTCCCCTGTCCATGGGGAGGCACTAGATGCTACCTGCGTTTCCAGCCCAACCCCCGCCTTTCCCCGGCAGCCCGCACTGGGAGGGACTCGGGGAAGACTCTCGAAGGGCTCTAGGAGATCTCGGGTGCTGCAGACAGAAGACGGAACCTCCCCACACTCAGAATTCCGGAAGAAGGGTGACTGTTTGGGTGAGGTTTAGGGCCGCCCTCCACGCAGCTTCCTGGTGTCACAGGTGTTCCCTCGCAAGGAGAAGTCCGCTACTTACCTCCCCTGTCCATGGGGAGGCACTAGATGCTACCTGCGTTTCCAGCACAACCCCCGCATTTCCCCGGCAGCCCGTACTGGGAGGGACTCGGGGAAGACTCTCGAAAGGCTCCTCGGAGATCTCGGGTGCTGCAGACAGAAGACGGAACCTCCCCACACTCAGAATTCCGGAACACGGCTGACTGTGTGGGTGAGGTTCAGGGCCGCACTCCACGCAGCTTCCTGGTGTCACAGGTGTTCCCTCGCAAGGGGAAGTCCGCTAATTACCTCCCCTGTCCATGGGGAGGCGTAGATGCTACCTGCGTTTCCAGCCCAACCCCCGCCTTTCCCCGGCAGCCGGCACTGGGAGGGACTCGGGGAAGACTCTCGAAGGGCTCCTAGGAGATCTCAGGTGCTGCAGACAGAAGACGGAACCTCCCCACACTCAGAATTCCGGAACACGGCTGACTGTGTGGGGGAGGTTCGGGGCCGCCCTCCACGCAGCTTCCTGGTGTCACAGGTGTTCCCTCGCAAGGGGAAGTCCGCTAATTACCTCCCCTGTCCATGGGGAAGCACTAGATGCTACCTGCGTTTCCAGCCCAACCCCCGCATTTCCCCGGCAGCCCGTACTGGGAGGGACTCGGGGAAGACTCTCGAAGGGCTCCTAGGAGATCTCGGGTGCTGCAGACAGAAGACGGAACATCCCCACACTCAGAATTCCGGAACACGGCTGACTGTGTGGGGGAGGTTCGGGGCCGCCCTCCACGCAGGTTCCTGGTGTCACAGGTGTTCCCTCGCAAGGGGAAGTCCGCTAATTACCTCCCCTGTCCATGGGGAGGCACTAGATGCTACCTGCTTTTCCAGCAAAACCCCCGCATTTCCCCGGCAGCCCGTACTGGGAGGGACTCGGGGAAGACTCTCGAAGGGCTCCTAGGAGATCTCGGGTGCTGCAGACAGAAGACGGAACCTCCCCACACTCAGAATTCCGGAACACGGCTGACTGTGTGGGGGAGGTTCGGGGCCTCCCTCCACGCAGCTTCCTGGTGTCACAGGTGTTCCCTCGCAAGGGGAAGTCCGCTAATTACCTCCCCTGTCCATGGGGAGGCATTAGATGCTACCTGCGTTTCCAGCCCAACCCCCGCATTTCCCCGGCAGCCCGTACTGTGAGGGACTCGGGGAAGACTCTCGAAGGGCTCCTAGGAGATCTCGGGTGCTGCAGACAGAAGACGGAACCTCCCCACACTCAGAATTCTGGAACACGGCTGACTGTGTGGGGGAGGTTCGGGGCCGCCCTCCACGCAGCTTCCTGGTGTCACAGGTGTTCCCTCGCAAGGGGAAGTCCGCTAATTACCTCCCCTGTCCATGGGGAGGCACTAGATGCTACCTGCGTTTCCAGCCCAACCCCCGCATTTCCCCGGCAGCCCGTACTGGGAGGGACTCGGGGAAGACTCTCGAAGGGCTCCTCGGAGATCTCGGGTGCTGCAGACAGAAGACGGAACCTCCCCACACTCAGAATTCCGGAACACGGCTGACTGTGTGGGTGAGGTTCGGGGCCGCACTCCACGCAGCTTCCTGGTGTCACAGGTGTTCCCTCGCAAGGGGAAATCCGCTAATTACCTCCCCTGTCCATGGGGAGGCATAGATGCTACCTGCGTTTCCAGCCCAACCCCCGCCTTTCCCCTGCAGCCCGCACTGGAAGGGACTCGGGGAAGACTCTCGAAGGGCTCCTAGGAGATCTCGGGTGCTGCAGACAGAAGACGGAACCTCCCCACACTCAGAATTCCGGAACAAGGGTGACTGTTTGGGTGAGGTTTAGGGCCGCCCTCCACGCAGCTTCCTGGTGTCACAGGTGTTCCCTCGCAAGGGGAAGTCCGCTACTTTCCTCCCCTGTCCATGGGGAGGCACTTGATGCTACCTGCGTTTCCAGCCCAACCCCCGCATTTCCCCGGCAGCCTGTACTGGGAGGGACTCGGGGAAGACTCTCGAAGGGCTCCTAGGAGATCTCGGGTGCTGCAGACAGAAGACGGAACCTCCCCACACTCAGAATTCCGGAACACGGCTGACTGTGTTGGGGAGGTTCGGTGCCGCCCTCCACGCAGCTTCCTGGTGTCACAGGTGTTCCCTCGCAAGGGGAAGTCCGCTAATTACCTCCCCTGTCCATGGGGAGGCACTATATGCTACCTGCGTTTCCAGCCAAACCCCCGCATTTCCCCGGCAGCCCGTACAGGGAGGGACTCGGGGAAGACTCTCGAAGGGCTCCTCGGAGATCTTGGGTGCTGCAGATAGAAGACGGAACCTCCCCACACTCAGAATTCCGGAACACGGCTGACTGTGTGGGTGAGGATCAGGGCCGCACTCCACGAAGCTTCCTGGTGTCACAGGTGTTCCCTCGCAAGGGGAAATCCGCTAATTACCTCCCCTGTCCATGGGGAGGCGTAGATGCTACCTGCGTTTCCAGCCCAACCCCCGCCTTTCCCCGGCAGCCCGCACAGGGAGGGACTCGGGGAAGAATCTCGAAGGGCTCCTAGGAGATCTCGGGTGCTGCAGACAGAAAACGGAACCTCCCCACACTCAGAATTCCGGAACAAGGGTGACTGTTTGGGTGTGGTTTAGGGCCGCCCTCCACGCAGCTTCCTGGTGTCACAGGTGTTCCCTCGCAAGGGGAAGTCCGCTACTTACCTCCCCTGTCCATGGGGAGGCACTAGATGCTACCTGCGTTTCCAGCCCATCCCCCGCATTTCCCCTGCAGTCCGTACTGGGAGGGACTCGGGGAAGATTCTCGAAGGGCTCCTAGGAGATCTCGGGTGCTGCAGACAGAAGACGGAACCTCCCCACACTCAGAATTCCGGAACACGGCTGACTGTGTGGGGGAGGTTCGGGGCCGCCCTCCACGCAGCTTCCTGGTGTCACAGGTGTTCCCTCGCAAGGGGAAGTCCGCTAATTACCTCCCCTGTCCATGGGGAGGCACTAGATGCTACCTGCGTTTCCAGCACAACCCCCGCATTTCCCCGGCAGCCCGTACTGGGAGGGACTCGGGGAAGACTCTCGAAAGGCTCCTCGGAGATCTCGGGTGCTGCAGACAGAAGACGGAACCTCCCCACACTCAGAATTCCGGAACACGGCTGACTGTGTGGGTGAGGTTCAGGGCCGCACTCCACGCAGCTTCCTGGTGTCACAGGTGTTCCCTCGCAAGGGGAAGTCCGCTAATTACCTCCCCTGTCCATGGGGAGGCGTAGATGCTACCTGCGTTTCCAGCCCAACCCCCGCCTTTCCCCGGCAGCCCGCACTGGGAGGGACTCGGGGAAGACTCTCGAAGGGCTCCTAGGAGATCTCGGGTGCTGCAGACAGAAGACGGAACCTCCCCACACTCAGAATTCCGGAACAAGGGTGACTGGGTGAGGTTTAGGGCCGCCCTCCACGCAGCTTCCTGGTGTCACAGGTGTTCCCTCGCAAGGGGAAGTCCGCTACTTACCTCCCCTGTCCATGGGGAGGAACTAGATGCTACCTGCGTTTCCAGCCCAACCCCCGCATTTCCCCGGCAGCCCGTACTGTGAGGGACTCGGGGAAGACTCTCGAAGGGCTCCTAGGAGATCTCGGGTGCTGTAGACAGAAGACGGAACCTCCCCACACTCAGAATTCCGGAACACGGCTGACTGTGTGGGGGAGGTTCGGGGCCGCCCTCCACGCAGCTTCCTGGTGTCACAGGTGTTCCCTCGCAAGGGGAAGTCCGCTAATTACCTCCCCTGTCCATGGGGAGGCACTAGATGCTACCTGCGTTTCCAGCCCAACCCCCGCATTTCCCCGGCAGCCCGTACTGGGAGGGACTCTGGGAAGACTCTCGAAGGGCTCCTAGGAGATCTCGGGTGCTGCAGACAGAAGACGGAACCTCCCCACACTCAGAATTCCGGAACACGGCTGACTGTGTGGGGGAGGTTCGGGGCCGCACTCCACGCAGCTTCCTGGTGTCACAGGTGTTCCCTCGCAAGGGGAAGTCCGCTAATTACCTCCCCTGTCCATGGGGAGGCACTAGATGCTACCTGCGTTTCCAGCCCAACCCCCGCATTTCCCCGGCAGCCCGTACTGGGAGGGACTCTGGGAAGACTCTCGAAGGGCTCCTAGGAGATCTCGGGTGCTGCAGACAGAAGACGGAACCTCCCCACACTCAGAATTCCGGAACACGGCTGACTGTGTGGGTGATGTTCAGGGCCGCACTCCACGCAGCTTCCTGGTGTCACAGGTGTTCCCTCGCAAGGGGAAGTCCGCTAATTACCTCCCCTGTCCATGGGGAGGCGTAGATGCTACCTGCGTTTCCAGCCCAACCCCCGCCTTTCCCCGGCAGCCCGCACAGGGAGGGACTCGGGGAAGAATCTCGAAGGGCTCCTAGGAGATCTCGGGTGCTGCAGACAGAAAACGGAACCTCCCCACACTCAGAATTCCGGAACAAGGGTGACTTTTTGGGTGTGGTTTAGGGCCGCCCTCCACGCACCTTCCTGGTGTCACAGGTGTTCCCTCGCAAGGGGAAGTCCGCTACTTACCTCCCCTGTCCATGGGGAGGCACTAGATGCTACCTGCGTTTCCAGCCCAACCCCCGCATTTCCCCGGCAGCCCGTACTGGGAAGGACTCGGGGAAGACTCTCGAAAGGCTCCTCGGAGATCTCGGGTGCTTCAGACAGAAGACGGAACCTCCCCACACTCAGAATTCCGGAACACGGCTGACTGTGTGGGTGAGGTTCAGGGCCGAACTCCTCGCAGCTTCCTGGTGTCACAGGTGTTCCCTCACAAGGGGAAGTCCGCTAATTTCCTCCCCTGTCCATGGGGAGGCGTAGATGCTACCTGCGTTTCCAGCCCAACCCCCGCCTTTCCCCGGCAGCCCGCACTTGGAGGGACTCGGGGAAGACTCTCGAAGGGCTCCTAGGAGATCCCGGGTGCTGCAGACAGAAGACGGAACCTCCTCACATTCAGAATTCCGGAACACGGCTGACTGTGTGGGGGAGGATCGGGGCCGCCCTCCACGCAGCTTACTAGTGTCACAGGTGTTCCCTCGTAAGGGGAATTCCGCTAATTATCTCCCCTGTCCATGGGGAGGCACTAGATGCTACCTGCGTTTCCAGCCCAACCCCCGCATTTCCCCGGCAGCCCATACTGGGAGGGACTCGGGGAAGACTCTCGAAGGGCTCCTAGGAGATCTCGGGTGCTGCAGACAGAAGACGGAACCTCCCCACACTCAGAATTCCGGAACACGGCTGACTGTGTGGGGTAGGATCGGGGCCGCCCTCCACGCAGCTTCCTGGTGTCACAGGTGTTCCCTCGCAAGGGGAAGTCCGCTAATTACCTCCCCTGTCCATGGGGAGGCACTAGATGCTACCTGCGTTTCCAGCCCAACCCCCGCATTTCCCCGGCAGCCCGTACTGGGAGGGACTCTGGGAAGACTCTCGAAGGGCTCCTAGGAGATCTCGGGTGCTGCAGACAGAAGACGGAACCTCCCCACACTCAGAATTCCGGAACACGGCTGACTGTGTGGGGGAGGTTCGGGGCCGCCCTCCACGCAGCTTCCTGGTGTCACAGGTGTTCCCTCGCAAGGGGAAGTCCGCTAATTACCTCCCCTGTCCATGGGGAGGCACTAGATGCTACCTGCGTTTCCAGCCCAACCCCCGCATTTCCCCGGGAGCCCGCACTGGGAGGGATTCGGGGAAGACTCTCGAAGGGCTCCTAGGAGATCTCGGGTGCTGCAGACAGAAGACGGAACCTCCCCACACTCAGAATTCCGGAACACGGATGACTGTGTGGGGGAGGTTCGGGGCCGCCCTCCACGCAGCTTCCTGTTGTCACAGGTGTTCCCTCGCAAGGGGAAGTCCGCTAATTACCTCCCCTGTCCATGGGGAGGCACTAGATGCTACCTGCGTTTCCAGCCCAACCCCCGCATTTCCCCAGCAGCCCGTACTGGGAGGGACTCAGGGAAGACTCTCGAAGGGCTCCTAGGAGATCTCGGGTGCTGCAGACAGAAGACGGAACCTCCCCACACTCAGAATTCCGGAACACGGCTGACTGTGTGGGTGAGGTTCAGGGCCGCACTCCACGCAGCTTCCTGGTGTCACAGGTGTTCCCTCGCAAGGGGAAGTCCGCTAATTACCTCCCCTGTCCATGGGGAGGCGTAGATGCTACCTGCGTTTCCAGCCCAACCCCCGACTTTCCCCGGCAGCCCGCACAGGGAGGGACTCGGGGAAGAATCTCGAAGGGCTCCTAGGAGATCTCGGGTGCTGCAGACAGAAAACGGAACCTCCCCACACTCAGAATTCCGGAACAAGTGTGACTGTTTGGGTGTGGTTTAGGGCCGCCCTCCACGCAGCTTCCTGGTGTCACAGGTGTTCCCTCGCAAGGGGAAGTCCGCTACTTACCTCCCCTGTCCATGGGGAGGCACTAGATGCTACCTGCGTTTCCAGCCCAACCCCCGCATTTCCCCGGCAGCCCGTACTGGGAGGGACTCGGGGAAGATTCTCGAAGGGCTCCTAGGAGATCTCGGGTGCTGCAGACAGAAGACGGAACCTCCCCACACTCAGAATTCCGGAACACGGCTGACTGTGTTGTGGAGGTTCGGGGCCGCCCTCCACGCAGCTTCCTGGTGTCACAGGTGTTCCCTCGCAAGGGGAAGTCCGCTACTTACCTCCCCTGTCCATGGGGAGGCACTAGATGCTACCTGCGTTTCCAGCCCAACCCCCGCAATTCCCCGGCAGCCCGTACTGGGAGGGACTCGGGGAAGACTCTCGAAAGGCTCCTCGGAGATCTCGGGTGCTGCAGACAGAAGACGGAACCTCCCCACACTCAGAATTCCGGAACACGGCTGACTGTGTGGGGGAGGTTCGGGGCCGCCCTCCACGCAGCTTCGTGGTGTCACATGTGTTCCCTCGCAAGGGGAAGTCCGCTACTTACCTCCCCTGTCCATGGGGAGGCACTAGATGCTACCTGCGTTTCCAGCCCAACCCCCGCATTTCCCCGGCAGCCCGTACTGGGAAGGACTCGGGGAAGACTCTCGAAAGGCTCCTCGGAGATCTCGGGTGCTTCAGACAGAAGACGGAACCTCCCCACACTCAGAATTCCGGAACACGGCTGACTGTGTGGGTGAGGTTCAGGGCCGAACTCCTCGCAGCTTCCTGGTGTCACAGGTGTTCCCTCACAAGGGGAAGTCCGCTAATTTCCTCCCCTGTCCATGGGGAGGCGTAGATGCTACCTGCGTTTCCAGCCCAACCCCCGCCTTTCCCCGGCAGCCCGCACTTGGAGGGACTCGGGGAAGACTCTCGAAGGGCTCCTAGGAGATCCCGGGTGCTGCAGACAGAAGACGGAACCTCCTCACATTCAGAATTCCGGAACACGGCTGACTGTGTGGGGGAGGTTCGGGGCCGCCCTCCACGCAGCTTACTGGTGTCACAGGTGTTCCCTCGTAAGGGGAATTCCGCTAATTATCTCCCCTGTCCATGGGGAGGCACTAGATGCTACCTGCGTTTCCAGCCCAACCCCCGCATTTCCCCGGCAGCCCATACTGGGAGGGACTCGGGGAAGACTCTCGAAGGGCTCCTAGGAGATCTCGGGTGCTGCAGACAGAAGACGGAACCTCCCCACACTCAGAATTCCGGAACACGGATGACTGTGTGGGGTAGGATCGGGGCCGCCCTCCACGCAGCTTCCTGGTGTCACAGGTGTTCCCTCGCAAGGGGAAGTCCGCTAATTACCTCCCCTGTCCATGGGGAGGCACTAGATGCTACCTGCGTTTCCAGCCCAACCCCCGCATTTCCCCGGAAGCCCGTACTGGGAGGGACTCTGGGAAGACTCTCGAAGGGCTCCTAGGAGATCTCGGGTGCTGCAGACAGAAGACGGAACCTCCCCACACTCAGAATTCCGGAACACGGCTGACTGTGTGGGGGAGGTTCGGGGCCGCCCTCCACGCAGCTTCCTGGTGTCACAGGTATTCCCTCGCAAGGGGAAGTCCGCTAATTACCTCCCCTGTCCATGGGGAGGCACTAGATGCTACCTGCGTTTCCAGCCCAACCCCCGCATTTCCCCGGGAGCCCGCACTGGGAGGGATTCGGGGAAGACTCTCGAAGGGCTCCTAGGAGATCTCGGGTGCTGCAGACAGAAGACGGAACCTCCCCACACTCAGAATTCCGGAACACGGCTGACTGTGTGGGGGAGGTTCGGGGCCGCCCTCCACGCAGCTTCCTGGTGTCACAGGTGTTCCCTCGCAAGGGGAAGTCCGCTAATTACCTCCCCTGTCCATGGGGAGGCACTAGATGCTACCTGCGTTTCCAGCCCAACCCCCGCATTTCCCCGGCAGCCCGTACTGGGAGGGACTCAGGGAAGACTCTCGAAGGGCTCCTAGGAGATCTCGGGTGCTGCAGACAGAAGACGGAACCTCCCCACACTCAGAATTCCGGAACACGGCTGACTGTGTGGGTGAGGTTCAGGGCCGCACTCCACGCAGCTTCCTGGTGTCACAGGTGTTCCCTCGCAAGGGGAAGTCCGCTAATTACCTCCCCTGTCCATGGGGAGGCGTAGATGCTACCTGCGTTTCCAGCCCAACCCCCGCCTTTCCCCGGCAGCCCGCACAGGGAGGGACTCGGGGAAGAATCTCGAAGGGCTCCTAGGAGATCTCGGGTGCTGCAGACAGAAAACGGAACCTCCCCACACTCAGAATTCCGGAACAAGGGTGACTGTTTGGGTGTGGTTTAGGGCCGCCCTCCACGCAGCTTCCTGGTGTCACAGGTGTTCCCTCGCAAGGGGAAGTCCGCTACTTACCTCCCCTGTCCATGGGGAGGCACTAGATGCTACCTGCGTTTCCAGCCCAACCCCCGCATTTCCCCGGCAGCCCGTACTGGGAGGGACTCGGGGAAGATTCTCGAAGGGCTCCTAGGAGATCTCGGGTGCTGCAGACAGAAGACGGAACCTCCCCACACTCAGAATTCCGGAACACGGCTGACTGTGTTGTGGAGGTTCGGGGCCGCCCTCCACGCAGCTTCCTGGTGTCACAGGTGTTCCCTCGCAAGGGGAAGTCCGCTACTTACCTCCCCTGTCCATGGGGAGGCACTAGATGCTACCTGCGTTTCCAGCCCAACCCCCGCAATTCCCCGGCAGCCCGTACTGGGAGGGACTCGGGGAAGACTCTCGAAAGGCTCCTCGGAGATCTCGGGTGCTGCAGACAGAAGACGGAACCTCCCCACACTCAGAATTCCGGAACACGGCTGACTGTGTGGGTGAGGTTCAGGGCCGAACTCCTCGCAGCTTCCTGGTGTCACAGGTGTTCCCTCACAAGGGGAAGTCCGCTAATTTCCTCCCCTGTCCATGGGGAGGCGTAAATGCTACCTGCGTTTCCAGCTCAACCCCCGCCTTTCCCCGGCAGCCCGCACTGGGAGGGACTCGGGGAAGACTCTCGAAGGGCTCCTAGGAGATCCCGGGTGCTGCAGACAGAAGACGGATCCTCCTCACATTCAGAATTCCGGAACACGGCTGACTGTGTGGGGGAGGTTCGGGGCCGCCCTCCACGCAGCTTCCTGGTGTCACAGGTGTTCCCTCGCAAGGGGAAGTCCGCTAATTATCTCCCCTGTCCATGGGGAGGCACTAGATGCTACCTGCGTTTCCAGCCCAACCCCCGCATTTCCCCGGCAGCCCATACTGGGAGGGACTCGGGGAAGACTCTCGAAGGGCTCCTAGGAGATCTCGGGTGCTGCAGACAGAAGACGGAACCTCCCCACACTCAGAATTCCGGAACACGGCTGACTGTGTGGGGGAGGTTCGGGGCCGCCCTCCACGCAGCTTCCTGGTGTCACAGGTGTTCCCTCGCAAGGGGAAGTCCGCTAATTACCTCCCCTGTCCATGGGGAGGCACTAGATGCTACCTGCGTTTCCAGCCCAACCCCCGCATTTCCCCGGCAGCCCGTACTGGGAGGGACTCGGGGAAGACTCTCGAAGGGCTCCTAGGAGATTTCGGGTGCTGCAGACAGAAGACGGAACCTCCCCACACTCAGAATTCCGGAACACGGCTGACTGTGTGGGGGAGGTTCGGGGCCGCCCTCCACGCAGCTTCCTGGTGTCACAGGTGTTCCCTCGCAAGGGGAAGTCCGCTAATTACCTCCCCTGTCCATGGGGAGGCACTAGATGCTACCTGCGTTTCCAGCCCAACCCCCGCATTTCCCCGGCAGCCCGTACTGGGAGGGACTCGGGGAAGACTCTCAAAGGGCTCCTAGGAGATCTCGGGTGCTGCAGACAGAAGACGGAACCTCCCCACACTCAGAATTCCGGAACACGGCTGACTGTGTGGGGGAGGTTCGGGGCCGCCCTCCACGCAGCTTCCTGGTGTCACAGGTGTTCCCTCGCAAGGGGAAGTCCGCTACTTACCTCCCCTGTCCATGGGGAGGCACTAGATGCTACCTGCGTTTCCAGCCCAACCCCCGCATTTCCCCGGCAGCCCGTACTGGGAGGGACTCGGGGAAGATTCTCGAAGGGCTCCTAGGAGATCTCGGGTGCTGCAGACAGAAGACGGAACCTCCCCACACTCAGAATTCCGGAACACGGCTGACTGTGTGGGGGAGGTTCGGGGCCGCCCTCCACGCAGCTTCCTGGTGTCACAGGTGTTCCCTCGCAAGGGGAAGTCCGCTACTTACCTCCCCTGTCCATGGGGAGGCACTAGATGCTACCTGCGTTTCCAGCCCAACCCCCGCATTTCCCCGGCAGCCCGTATTGGGAGGGACTCGGGGAAGACTCTCGAAAGGCTCCTCGGAGATCTCGGGTGCTGCAGACAGAAGACGGAACCTCCCCACACTCAGAATTCCGGAACACGGCTGACTGTGTGGGTGAGGTTCAGGGCCGAACTCCTCACAGCTACCTGGTGTCACAGGTGTTCCCTCACAAGGGGAAGTCCGCTAATTTCCTCCCCTGTCCATGGGGAGGCGTAGATGCTACCTGCGTTTCCAGCCCAACCCCCGACTTTCCCCGGCAGCCCGCACTGGGAGGGACTCGGGGAAGACTCTCGAAGGGCTCCTAGGAGATCCCGGGTGCTGCAGACAGAAGACGGAACCTCCTCACATTCAGAATTCCGGAACACGGATGACTGTGTGGGGGAGGTTCGGGGCCGCCCTCCACGCAGCTTCCTGGTGTCACAGGTGTTCCCTCGCAAGGGGAAGTCCGCTAATTACCTCCCCTGTCCATGGGGAGGCACTAGATGCTACCTGCGTTTCCAGCCCAACCCCCGCATTTCCCCGGCAGCCCGTACTGGGAGGGACTCGGGAAGACTCTCGAAGGGCTCCTAGGAGATTTCGGGTGCTGCAGACAGAAGACGGAACCTCCCCACACTCAGAATTCCGGAACACGGCTGACTGTGTGGGGGAGGTTCGGGGCCGCCCTCCACGCAGCTTCCTGGTGTCACAGGTGTTCCCTCGCAAGGGGAAGTCCGCTAATTACCTCCCCTGTCCATGGGGAGGCACTAGATGCTACCTGCGTTTCCAGCCCAACCCCCGCATTTCCCCGGCAGCCCGTACTGGGAGGGACTCGGGGAAGACTCTCAAAGGGCTCCTAGGAGATCTCGGGTGCTGCAGACAGAAGACGGAACCTCCCCACACTCAGAATTCCGGAACACGGCTGACTGTGTGGGGGAGGTTCGGGGCCGCCCTCCACGCAGCTTCCTGGTGTCACAGGTGTTCCCACGCAAGGGGAAGTCCGCTAATTACCTCCCCTGTCCATGGGGAGGCACTAGATGCTACCTGCGTTTCCAGCCCAACCCCCGCATTTCCCCGGCAGCCCGAACTGGAAGGGACTCGGGGAAGACTCTCGAAGGGCTCCTCGGAGATCTCGGGTGCTGCAGACAGAAGACGGAACCTCCCCACACTCAGAATTCCGGAACACGGCTGACTGTGTGGGGGAGGTTCGGGGCCGCCCTCCACGCAGCTTCCTGGTGTCACAGGTGTTCCCTCGCAAGGGGAAGTCCGCTAATTACCTCCCCTGTCCATGGGGAGGCACTAGATGCTACCTGCGTTTCCAGCCCAACCCCCGCATTTCCCCGGCAGCCCGTACTGGGAGGGACTCTGGGAAGACTCTCGAAGGGCTCCTAGGAGATCTCGGGTGCTGCAGACAGAAGACGGAACCTCCCCACACTCAGAATTCCGGAACACGGCTGACTGTGTGGGGGAGGTTCGGGGCCGCCCTCCACGCAGCTTCCTGGTGTCACAGGTGTTCCCTCGCAAGGGGAAGTCCGCTAATTACCTCCCCTGTCCATGGGGAGGCACTAGATGCTACCTGCGTTTCCAGCCCAACCCCCGCATTTCCCCGGCAGCCCGTACTGGGAGGGACTCAGGGAAGACTCTCGAAGGGCTCCTAGGATATCTCGGGTGCTGCAGACAGAAGACGGAACCTCCCCACACTCAGAATTCCGGAACACGGCTGACTGTGTGGGGGAGGTTCGGGGCCGCCCTCCACGCAGCTTCCTGGTGTCACAGGTGTTCCCTCGCAAGGGGAAGTCCGCTAATTACCTCCCCTGTCCATGGGGAGGCACTAGATGCTACCTGCGTTTCCAGCCCAACCCCCGCATTTCCCCGGCAGCCCGTACTGGGAGGGACTCGGGGAAGACTCTCGAAGGGCTCCTAGGAGATCTCGGGTGCTGCAGACAGAAGACGGAACCTCCCCACACTCAGAATTCCGGAACACGGCTGACTGTGTGGGGGAGGTTCGGGGCCGCCCTCCACGCAGCTTCCTGTTGTCACAGGTGTTCCCTCGCAAGGGGAAGTCCGCTAATTACCTCCCCTGTCCATGGGGAGGCACTAGATGCTACCTGCGTTTCCAGCCCAACCCCCGCATTTCCCCGGCAGCCCGAACTGGAAGGGACTCGGGGAAGACTCTCGAAGGGCTCCTCGGAGATCTCGGGTGCTGCAGACAGAAGACGGAACCTCCCCACACTCAGAATTCCGGAACACGGCTGACTGTGTGGGGGAGGTTCGGGGCCGCCCTCCACGCAGCTTCCTGGTGTCACAGGTGTTCCCTCGCAAGGGGAAGTCCGCTAATTACCTCCCCTGTCCATGGGGAGGCACTAGATGCTACCTGCGTTTCCAGCCCAACCCCCGCATTTCCCCGGCAGCCCGTACTGGGAGGGACTCTGGGAAGACTCTCGAAGGGCTCCTAGGAGATCTCGGGTGCTGCAGACAGAAGACGGAACCTCCCCACACTCAGAATTCCGGAACACGGCTGACTGTGTGGGGGAGGTTCGGGGCCGCCCTCCACGCAGCTTCCTGGTGTCACAGGTGTTCCCTCGCAAGGGGAAGTCCGCTAATTACCTCCCCTGTCCATGGGGAGGCACTAGATGCTACCTGCGTTTCCAGCCCAACCCCCGCATTTCCCCGGCAGCCCGTACTGGGAGGGACTCAGGGAAGACTCTCGAAGGGCTCCTAGGAGATCTCGGGTGCTGCAGACAGAAGACGGAACCTCCCCACACTCAGAATTCCGGAACACGGCTGACTGTGTGGGGGAGGTTCGGGGCCGCCCTCCACGCAGCTTCCTGGTGTCACAGGTGTTCCCTCGCAAGGGGAAGTCCGCTAATTACCTCCCCTGTCCATGGGGAGGCACTAGATGCTACCTGCGTTTCCAGCCCAACCCCCGCATTTCCCCGGCAGCCCGTACTGGGAGGGACTCGGGGAAGACTCTCGAAGGGCTCCTAGGAGATCTCGGGTGCTGCAGACAGAAGACGGAACCTCCCCACACTCAGAAATCCGGAACACGGCTGACTGTGTGGGGGAGGTTCGGGGCCGCCCTCCACGCAGCTTCCTGTTGTCACAGGTGTTCCCTCGCAAGGGGAAGTCCGCTAATTACCTCCCCTGTCCATGGGGAGGCACTAGATGCTACCTGCGTTTCCAGCCCAACCCCCGCATTTCCCCGGCAGCCCGCACTGGGAGGGATTCGGGGAAGACTGTCGAAGGGCTCCTAGGAGATCTCGGGTGCTGCAGACAGAAGACGGAACCTCCCCACACTCAGAATTCCGGAACACGGCTGACTGTGTGGGGGAGTTTCGGGGCCGCCCTCCACGCAGCTTCCTGGTGTCACAGGTGTTCCCTCGCAAGGGGAAGTCCGCTAATTACCTCCCCTGTCCATGGGGAGGCACTAGATGCTACCTGCGTTTCCAGCCCAACCCCCGCATTTCCCCGGCAGCCCGTAATGGGAGGGACTCGGGGAAGACTCTCGAAGGGCTCCTAGGAGATCTCGGGTGCTGCATACAGAAGACGGAACCTCCCCACACTCAGAATTCCGGAACACGGCTGACTTTGTGGGGGAGGTTCGGGGCCGCACTCCACGCAGGTTCCTGGTGTCACAGGTGTTCCCTCGCAAGGGGAAGTCCGCTAATTACCTCCCCTGTCCATGGGGAGGCGTAGATGCTACCTGCGTTTCCAGCCCAACCCCCGCCTTTCCCCGGCAGCCCGCACTGGGAGGGACTCGGGGAAGACTCTCGAAGGGCTCCTAGGAGATCTCGGGTGCTGCAGACAGAAGACGGAACCTCCCCACACTCAGAATTCCGGAACACGGCTGACTGTGTGGGTGAGGTTCAGGGCCGCACTCCACGCAGCTTCCTGGTGTCACAGGTGTTCCTTCGCAAGGGGAAGTCCGCTAATTACCTCCCCTGTCCATGGGGAGGCACTAGATGCTACCTGCGTTTCCAGCCCAACCCCCGCATTTCCCTGGCAGCCCGTATTGGGAGGGACTCGGGGAAGACTCTCGAAGGGCTCCTAGGAGGTCTCGGGTGCTGCAGACAGAAGACGGAACCTCCCCACACTCAGAATTCCGGAACACGTCTGACTGTGTGGGGGAGGTTAAGGGCCGCCCTCCACGCAGTTTCCTGGTGTCACAGGTGTTCCCTCGCAAGGGGAATTCCGCTAATTACCTCTCCTGTCCATGGGGAGGCACTAGATGCTACCTGCGTTTCCAGCCCAACCCCCGCATTTCCCCGGCAGCCCGTACTGGGAGGGACTCGGGGAAGACTCTCGAAGGGCTCCTAGGAGATCCCGGGTGCTGCAGACAGAAGACGGAACCTCCCCACATTCAGAATTCCGGAACACGGCTGACTGTGTGGGGGAGGTTCGGGGCCGCCCTCCACGCAGCTTCCTGGTGTCACAGGTGTTCCCTCGCAAGGGGAAGTCCGCTAATTACCTCCCCTGTCCATGGGGAGGCACTAGATGCTACCTGCGTTTCCAGCCCAACCCCCGCATTTCCCCGGCAGCCCGTACTGGGAGGGACTCGGGGAAGACTCTCGAAGGGCTCCTAGGAGATCTCGGGTGCTGCAGACAGAAGACGGAACCTCCCCACACTCAGAATTCCGGAACACGGCTGACTGTGTGGGGGAGGTTCGGGGCCGCCCTCCACGCAGCTTCCTGGTGTCACAGGTGTTCCCTCGCAAGGGGAAGTCCGCTACTTACCTCCCCTGTCCATGGGGAGGCACTAGATACTACCTGCGTTTCCAGCCCAACCCCCGCATTTCCCCGGCAGCCCGTACTGGGAGGGACTCGGGGAAGACTCTCGAAGGGCTCCTCGGAGATCTCGGGTGCTGCAGACAGAAGACGGAACCTCCCCACACTCAGAATTCCGGAGCACGGCTGACTGTTTGGGTGAGGTTCAGGGCCGCACTCCACGCAGCTTCCTGGTGTCACAGGTGTTCCCTCGCAAGGGGAAGTCCGCTAATTACCTCCCCTGTCCATGGGGAGGCACTAGATGCTACCTGCGTTTCCAGCCCAACCCCCGCCTTTCCCAGGCAGCCCGCACTGTGAGGGACTCGGGGAAGACTCTCGAAGGGCTCCTAGGAGATCTCGGGTGCTGCAGACAGAAGTCGGAACCTCCCCACACTCAGAATTCCGGAACAAGGGTGACTGTTTGGGTGAGGTTTAGGGCCGCCCTCCACGCAGCTTCCTGGTGTCACAGGTGTTCCCTCGCAAGGAGAAGTCCGCTACTTACCTCCCCTGTCCATGGGGAGGCACTAGATGCTACCTGCGTTTCTAGCCCAACCCCCGCATTTCCCCGGCAGTCCGTACTGGGAGGGACTCGGGGAAGACTCTCGAAAGGCTCCTCGGAGATTTCGGGTGCTGCAGACAGAAGACGGAACCTCCCCACACTCAGAATACCGGAACACGGCTGACTGTGTGGGTGAGGTTCAGGGCCGCACTCCTCGCAGCTTCCTGGTGTCACAGGTGTTCCCTCGCAAGGGGAAGTCCGCTAATTACCTCCCCTGTCCATGGGGAGGCGTAGATGCTACCTGCGTTTCCAGCCCAACCCCCGCCTTTCCCCGGCAGCCCGCACTGGGAGGGACTCGGGGAAGACTCTCGAAGGGCTCCTAGGAGATCCCGGGTGCTGCAGACAGAAGACGGAACCTCCTCACATTCAGAATTCCGGAACACGGCTGACTGTGTGGGGGAGGTTCGGGGCCGCCCTCCACGCAGCTTCCTGGTGTCACAGGTGTTCCCTCGCAAGGGGAAGTCCGCTAATTACCTCCCTTGTCCATGGGGAGGCACTAGATGCTACCTGCGTTTCCAGCCCAACCCCCGCATTTCCCCGGCAGCCCGTACTGGGAGGGACTCGGGGAAGACTCTCGAAGGGCTCCTAGGAGATCTCGGGTGCTGCAGACAGAAGACGGAACCTCCCCACACTCAGAATTCCGGAACACGGCTGACTGTGTGGGTGAGGTTCGGGGCCGCCCTCTACGCAGCTTCCTGGTGTCACAGGTGTTCCCTCGCAAGGGGAAGTCCGCTAATTACCTCCCCTGTCCATGGGGAGGCACTAGATGCTACCTGCGTTTCCAGCCCAACCCCCGCATTTCCCCGGCAGCCCGTACTGGGAGGGACTCGGGGAAGACTCTCGAAGGGCTCCTAGGAGATCTCGGGTGCTGCAGACAGAAGACGGAACCTCCCCACACTCAGAATTCCGGAACACGGCTGACTGTGTGGGGGAGGTTCGGGGCCGCCCTCCACGCAGCTTCCTGGTGTCACAGGTGTTCCCTCGCAAGGGGAAGTCCGCTAATTACCTCCCCTGTCCATGGGGAGGCACTAGATGCTACCTGTGTTTCCAGCCCAACACCCGCATTTCCCCGGCAGCCCGTACTGGGAGGGACTCGGGGAAGACTCTCAAAGGGCTCCTAGGAGATCTCGGGTGCTGCAGACAGAAGACGGAACCTCCCCACACTCAGAATTCCGGAACACGGCTGACTGTGTGGGGGAGGTTCGGGGCCGCCCTCCACGCAGCTTCCTGGTGTCACAGGTGTTCCCACGCAAGGGGAAGTCCGCTAATTACCTCCCCTGTCCATGGGGAGGCACTAGATGCTACCTGCGTTTCCAGCCCAACCCCCGCATTTCCCCGGCAGCCCGAAATGGGAGGGACTCGGGGAAGACTCTCGAAGGGCTCCTCGGAGATCTCGGGTGCTGCAGACAGAAGACGGAACCTCCCCACACTCAGAATTCCGGAACACGGCTGACTGTGTGGGTGAGGTTCAGGGCCGCATTCCACGCAGTTTCCTGGTGTCACAGGTGTTCCCTCGCAAGGGGAAGTCCGCTAATTACCTCCCCTGTCCATGGGGAGGCGTAGATGCTACCTGCGTTTCCAGCCCAACCCCCGCATTTCCCCGGCAGCCCGTACTGGGAGGGACTCTGGGAAGACTCTCGAAGGGCTCCTAGGAGATCTCGGGTGCTGCAGACAGAAGACGGAACCTCCCCACACTCAGAATTCCGGAACACGGCTGACTGTGTGGGGGAGGTTCGGGGCCGCCCTCCACGCAGCTTCCTGGTGTCACAGGTGTTCCCTCGCAAGGGGAAGTCCGCTAATTACCTCCCCTGTCCATGGGGAGGCACTAGATGCTACCTGCGTTTCCAGCCCAACCCCCGCATTTCCCCGGCCGCCCGTACTGGGAGGGACTCGGGGAAGACTCTCGAAGGGCTCCTAGGAGATCTCGGGTGCTGCAGACAGAAGACGGAACCTCCCCACACTCAGAATTCCGGAACACGGCTGACTGTGTGGGGGAGGTTCGGGGCCGCCCTCCACGCAGCTTCCTGGTGTCACAGGTGTTCCTTCGCAAGGGGAAGTCCGCTAATTACCTCCCCTGTCCATGGGGAGGCACTAGATGCTACCTGCGTTTCCAGCCCAACCCCCGCCTTTCCCTGGCAGCCCGCACTGGGAGGGACTCGGGGAAGACTCTCGAAGGGCTCCTAGGAGTTCCCGGGTGCTGCAGACAGAAGACGGAACCTCCTCACATTCAGAATTCCGGAACACGGCTGACTGTGTGGGGGAGGTTCGGGGCCGCCCTCCACGCAGCTTCCTGGTGTCACAGGTGTTCCCTCGCAAGGGGAAGTCCGCTACTTACCTCCCCTGTCCATGGGGAGGCACTAGATGCTACCTGCGTTTCCAGCCCAACCCCCGCATTTCCCCGGCAGCCCGTACTGGGAGGGACTCGGGGAAGACACTCGAAGGGCTCCTAGGAGATCTCGGGTGCTGCAGACAGAAGACGGAACCTCCCCACACTCAGAATTCCGGAACACGGCTGACTGTGTGGGGGAGGTTCGGGGCCGCCCTCCACGCAGCTTCCTGGTGTCACAGGTGTTCCCTCGCAAGGGGAAGTCCGCTAATTACCTCCCCTGTCCATGGGGAGGCACTAGATGCTAACTGCGTTTCCAGCCCAACCCCCGCATTTCCCCGGCAGCCCGAACTGGGAGGGACTCGGGGAAGACTCTCGAAGGGCTCCTCGGAGATCTCGGGTGCTGCAGACAGAAGACGGAACCTCCCCACACTCAGAATTCCGGAACACGGCTGACTGTGTGGGGGAGGTTCAGGGCCGCACTCCACGCAGCTTCCTGGTGTCACAGGTGTTCCCTCGCAAGGTGAATTCCGCAAATTACCTCCCCTGTCCATGGGGAGGCGTAGATGCTACCTGCGTTTCCAGCCCAACCCCCGCCTTTCCCCGGCAGCCCGCACTGGGAGGGACTCGGGGAAGACTCTCGAAGGGCTCCTAGGAGATCTCGGGTGCTGCAGACAGAAGACGGAACCTCCCTACACTCAGAATTCCGGAACAAGGGTGACTGCTTGGGTGAGGTTTAGGGCCGCCCTCCACGCAGCTTCCTGGTGTCACAGGTGTTCCCTCGCAAGGGGAAGTCCGCTACTTACCTCCCCTGTCCATGGGGAGGCAGTAGATGCTACCTGCGTTTCCAGCCCAACCCCCGCATTTCCCCGGCAGCCCGTACTGGGAGGGACTCGGGGAAGACTCTCGAAGGGCTCCTAGGAGATCTCGGGTGCTGCAGACAGAAGACGGAACCTCCCAACACTCAGAATTCCGGAACACGGCTGACTGTGTGGGGGAGGTTCGGGGCCGCCCTCCACGCAGCTTCCTGGTGTCACAGGTGTTCCCTCGCAAGGGGAAGTCCGCTAATTACCTCCCCTGTCCATGGGGAGGCACTAGATGCTACCTGCGTTTCCAGCCCAACCCCCGCATTTCCCCGGCAGCCCGTACTGGGAGGGACTCGGGGAAGACTCTCGAAGGGCTCCTAGGAGATCTCGGGTGCTGCAGACAGAAGACGGAACCTCCCCACACTCAGAATTCCGGAACACGGCTGACTGTGTGGGGGAGGTTCGGGACCGCCCTCCACGCAGCTTCCTGGTGTCACAGGTGTTCCCTCGCAAGGGGAAGTCCGCTAATTACCTCCCCTGTCCATGGGGAGGCACTAGATGCTACCTGCGTTTCCAGCCAAACCCCCGCATTTCCCCGGCAGCCCGTACTGGGATGGACTCGGGGAAGACTCTCGAAGGGCTCCTCGGAGATCTCGGCTGCTGCAGACAGAAGACGGAACCTCCCCACACTCAGAATTCCGGAACATGGCTGACTGTGTGGGGGAGGTTCAGGGCCGCACTCCACGCAGTTTCCTGGTGTCACAGGTGTTCCCTCGCAAGGGGAAGTCCGCTAATTACCTCCGCTGTCCATGGGGAGGCGTAGATGCTACCTGCGTTTCCAGCCCAACCCCCGCCTTTCCCCGGCAGCCCGCAATGGGAGGGACTCATGGAAGACTCTCGAAGGGCTCCTCGGAGATCTCGGGTGCTGCAGACAGAAGACGGAACCTCCCCACACTCAGAATTCCGGAACACGGCTGACTGTGTGGGTGAGTTTCAGGGCCGCACTCCACGCAGCTTCCTGGTGTCACAGGTGTTCCCTCGCAAGGGGAAGTCCGCTAATTACCTCCCCTGTCCATGGGGAGGCGTAGATGCTACCTGCGTTTCCAGGCCAACCCCCGCCTTTCCCCGGCAGCCCGCACTGGGAGGGACTCGGGGAAGACTCTCGAAGGGCTCCTAGGAGATCCCGGGTGCTGCGGACAGAAGACGGAACCTCCTCACATTCAGAATTCCGGAACATGGCTGACTGTGTGGGGGAGGTTCGGGGCCGCCCTCCACGCAGCTTCCTGGTGTCACAGGTGTTCCCTCGCAAGGGGAAGTCCGCTAATTACCTCCCCTGTCCATGGGGCGGCGTAAATGCTACCTGCGTTTCCAGCCCAACCCCCGCCTTTCCCCGGCAGCCCGCAGTGGGAGGGACTCGGGGAAGACTCTCGAAGGGCTCCTAGGAGATCTCGGGTGCTGCAGACAGAAGACGGAACCTCCCCACACTCAGAATTCCGGAACAAGTGTGACTGTTTGGGTGAGGTTTAGGGCCGCCCTCCACGCAGCTTCCTGGTGTCACAGGTGTTCCCTCGCAAGGGGAAGTCCGCTACTTCCCTCCCCTGTCCATGGGGAGGCACTAGATGCTACATGCGTTTCCAGCCCAACCCCCGCATTTCCCCGGCAGCCCGTACTGGGAGGGACTCGGGGAAGACTCTCGAAGGGCTCCTCGGAGATCTCGGGTGCTGCAGACAGAAGACGGAACCTCCCCACACTCAGAATTCCGGAACACGGCTGACTGTGTGCGGGAGTTTCAGGGCCGCAATCCACGCAGCTTCCTGGTGTCACAGGTGTTCCCTCGCAAGGGGAAGTCCGCTAATTTCCTCCCCTGTCCATGGGGAGGCGTGGATGCTACCTGCGTTTCCAGCCCAACCCCCGCCTTTCCCCGGCAGCCCGCACTGGGAGGGACTCGGGGAAGACTCTCGAAGGGCTCCTAGGAGATCTCGGGTGCTGCAGACAGAAGACGGAACCTCCCCACACTCAGAATTCCGGAACACGGCTGACTGTGTGGGGGAGGATCGGGGCCGCCCTCCACGCAGCTTCCTTGTGTCACAGGTGTTCCCTCGCAAGGGGAAGTCCGCTAATTACCTCCCCTGTCCATGGGGAGGCACTAGATGCTACCTGCGTTTCCAGCCCAACCCCCGCATTTCCCCGGCAGCCCGTACTGGGAGGGACTCGGGGAAGACTCTCGAAGGGCTCCTCGGAGATCTCGGGTGCTGCAGACAGAAGACGGAACCTCCCCACACTCAGAATTCCGGAACACGGCTGACTGTGTGGGTGAGGTTCAGGGCCGCACTCCACGCAGCTTCCTGGTGTCACAGGTGTTCCCTCGCAAGGGGAAGTCCGCTAATTACCTCCCCTGTCCATGGGGAGGCGTAGATGCTACCTGCGTTTCCAGCCCAACCCCCGCCTTTCCCCGGCAGCCCACACTGGGAGGGACTCGGGGAAGACTCTCGAAGGGCTCCTAGGATATCTCGGGTGCTGCAGACAGAAGACGGAACCTCCCCACAGTCAGAATTCCGGAACACGGCTGACTGTGTGGGGGAGGTTCGGGGCCGCCCTCCACGCAGCTTCCTGGTGTCACAGGTGTTCCCTCGCAAGGGGAAGTCCGCTAATTACCTCCCCTGTCCATGGGGAGGCACTAGATGCTACCTGAGTTTCCAGCCCAACCCCCGCATTTCCCCGGCAGCCCGTACTGGGAGGGACTCGGGGAAGACTCTCGAAGGGCTCCTAGGAGATCTCGGGTGCTGCAGACAGAAGACGGAACCTCCCCACACTCAGAATTCCGGAACACGGCTGACTGTGTGGGGGAGGTTCGGGGCCGCCCTCCACGCAGCTTCCTGGTGTCACAGGTGTTCCCTCGCAAGGGGAAGTCCGCTAATTACCTCCCCTGTCCATGGGGAGGCACTAGATGCTACCTGCGTTTCCAGCCCAACCCCCGCATTTCCCCGGCAGCCCGTACTGGGAGGGACTCGGGGAAGACTCTCGAAGGGCTCCTCGGAGATCTCGGGTGCTGCAGACAGAAGACGGAACCTCCCCACACTCAGAATTCCGGAACACGGCTGACTGTGTGGGGGAGGTTCGGGGCCGCCCTCCACGCAGCTTCCTGGTGTCACAGGTGTTCCCTCGCAAGGGGAAGTCCGCTAAATACCTCCCTTGTCCATGGGGAGGCACTAGATGCTACCTGCGTTTCCATCCCAACCCCCGCATTTCCCCGAATTCCCGTACTGGGAGGGACTCGGGGAAGACTCTCGAAGGGCTCCTAGGAGATCTCGGGTGCTGCAGACAGAAGACGGAACCTCCCCACACTCAGAATTCCGGAACACGGCTGACTGTGTGGGGGAGGTTCGGGGCCGCCCTCCACGCAGCTTCCTGGTGTCACAGGTGTTCCCTCGCAAGGGGAAGTCCTCTAATTACCTCCCCTGTCCATGGGGAGGCACTAGATGCTACCTGCGTTTCCAGCCCAACCCCCGCATTTCCCCGGCAGCCCGTACTGGGAGGGACTCGGGGAAGACTCTCGAAGGGCTCCTAGGAGATCTCGGGTGCTGCAGACAGAAGACGGAACCTCCCCACACTCAGAATTCCGGAACACGGCTGACTGTGTGGGGGAGGTTCGGGGCCGCCCTCCACGCAGCTTCCTGGTGTCACAGGTGTTCCCTCGCAAGGGGAAGTCCGCTACTTACCTCCCCTGTCCATGGGGAGGCGTAGATGCTACCTGCGTTTCCAGCCCAACCCCCGCCTTTCCCCGGCAGCCCGCAATGGGAGGGACTCATGGAAGACTCTCGAAGGGCTCCTCGGAGATCTCGGGTGCTGCAGACAGAAGACGGAACCTCCCCACACTCAGAATTCCGGAACACGGCTGACTGTGTGGGTGAGTTTCAGGGCCGCACTCCACGCAGCTTCCTGGTGTCACAGGTGTTCCCTCGCAAGGGGAAGTCCGCTAATTACCTCCCCTGTCCATGGGGAGGCGTAGATGCTACCTGCGTTTCCAGGCCAACCCCCGCCTTTCCCCGGCAGCCCGCACTGGGAGGGACTCGGGGAAGACTCTCGAAGGGCTCCTAGGAGATCCCGGGTGCTGCGGACAGAAGACGGAACCTCCTCACATTCAGAATTCCGGAAAACGGCTGACTGTGTGGGGGAGGTTCGGGGCCGCCCTCCACGCAGTTTCCTGGTGTCACAGGTGTTCCCTCGCAAGGGGAAGTCCGCTAATTACCTCCCCTGTCCATGGGGCGGCGTAAATGCTACCTGCGTTTCCAGCCCAACCCCCGCCTTTCCCCGGCAGCCCGCAGTGGGAGGGACTCGGGGAAGACTCTCGAAGGGCTCCTAGGAGATCTCGGGTGCTGCAGACAGAAGACGGAACCTCCCCACACTCAGAATTCCGGAACAAGTGTGACTGTTTGGGTGAGGTTTAGGGCCGCCCTCCACGCAGCTTCCTGGTGTCACAGGTGTTCCCTCGCAAGGGGAAGTCCGCTACTTCCCTCCCCTGTCCATGGGGAGGCACTAGATGCTACATGCGTTTCCAGCCCAACCCCCGCATTTCCCCGGCAGCCCGTACTGGGAGGGACTCGGGGAAGACTCTCGAAGGGCTCCTCGGAGATCTCGGGTGCTGCAGACAGAAGACGGAACCTCCCCACACTCAGAATTCCGGAACACGGCTGACTGTGTGCGGGAGTTTCAGGGCCGCAATCCACGCAGCTTCCTGGTGTCACAGGTGTTCCCTCGCAAGGGGAAGTCCGCTAATTTCCTCCCCTGTCCATGGGGAGGCGTGGATGCTACCTGCGTTTCCAGCCCAACCCCCGCCTTTCCCCGGCAGCCCGCACTGGGAGGGACTCGGGGAAGACTCTCGAAGGGCTCCTAGGAGATCTCGGGTGCTGCAGACAGAAGACGGAACCTCCCCACACTCAGAATTCCGGAACACGGCTGACTGTGTGGGGGAGGTTCGGGGCCGCCCTCCACGCAGCTTCCTTGTGTCACAGGTGTTCCCTCGCAAGGGGAAGTCCGCTAATTACCTCCCCTGTCCATGGGGAGGCACTAGATGCTACCTGCGTTTCCAGCCCAACCCCCGCATTTCCCCGGCAGCCCGTACTGGGAGGGACTCGGGGAAGACTCTCGAAGGGCTCCTCGGAGATCTCGGGTGCTGCAGACAGAAGACGGAACCTCCCCACACTCAGAATTCCGGAACACGGCTGACTGTGTGGGTGAGGTTCAGGGCCGCACTCCACGCAGCTTCCTGGTGTCACAGGTGTTCCCTCGCAAGGGGAAGTCCGCTAATTACCTCCCCTGTCCATGGGGAGGCGTAGATGCTACCTGCGTTTCCAGCCCAACCCCCGCCTTTCCCCGGCAGCCCACACTGGGAGGGACTCGGGGAAGACTCTCGAAGGGCTCCTAGGATATCTCGGGTGCTGCAGACAGAAGACGGAACCTCCCCACACTCAGAATTCCGGAACACGGCTGACTGTGTGGGGGAGGTTCGGGGCCGCCCTCCACGCAGCTTCCTGGTGTCACAGGTGTTCCCTCGCAAGGGGAAGTCCGCTAATTACCTCCCCTGTCCATGGGGAGGCACTAGATGCTACCTGAGTTTCCAGCCCAACCCCCGCATTTCCCCGGCAGCCCGTACTGGGAGGGACTCGGGGAAGACTCTCGAAGGTCTCCTAGGAGATCTCGGGTGCTGCAGACAGAAGACGGAACCTCCCCACACTCAGAATTCCGGAACACGGCTGACTGTGTGGGGGAGGTTCGGGGCCGCCCTCCACGCAGCTTCCTGGTGTCACAGGTGTTCCCTCGCAAGGGGAAGTCCGCTAATTACCTCCCCTGTCCATGGGGAGGCACTAGATGCTACCTGCGTTTCCAGCCCAACCCCCGCATTTCCCCGGCAGCCCGTACTGGGAGGGACTCGGGGAAGACTCTCGAAGGGCTCCTCGGAGATCTCGGGTGCTGCAGACAGAAGACGGAACCTCCCCACACTCAGAATTCCGGAACACGGCTGACTGTGTGGGGGAGGTTCGGGACCGCCCTCCACGCAGCTTCCTGGTGTCACAGGTGTTCCCTCGCAAGGGGAAGTCCGCTAAATACCTCCCCTGTCCATGGGGAGGCACTAGATGCTACCTGCGTTTCCATCCCAACCCCCGCATTTCCCCGAATTCCCGTACTGGGAGGGACTCGGGGAAGACTCTCGAAGGGCTCCTAGGAGATCTCGGGTGCTGCAGACAGAAGACGGAACCTCCCCACACTCAGAATTCCGGAACACGGCTGACTGTGTGGGGGAGGTTCGGGGCCGCCCTCCACGCAGCTTCCTGGTGTCACAGGTGTTCCCTCGCAAGGGGAAGTCCTCTAATTACCTCCCCTGTCCATGGGGAGGCACTAGATGCTACCTGCGTTTCCAGCCCAACCCCCGCATTTCCCCGGCAGCCCGTACTGGGAGGGACTCGGGGAAGACTCTCGAAGGGCTCCTAGGAGATCTCGGGTGCTGCAGACAGAAGACGGAACCTCCCCACACTCAGAATTCCGGAACACGGCTGACTGTGTGGGGGAGGTTCGGGGCCGCCCTCCACGCAGCTTCCTGGTGTCACAGGTGTTCCCTCGCAAGGGGAAGTCCGCTAATTACCTCCCCTGTCCATGGGGAGGCACTAGATGCTACCTGCGTTTCCAGCCCAACCCCCACATTTCCCCGGCAGCCCGTACTGGGAGGGACTCTGGGAAGACTCTCGAAGGGCTCCTAGGAGATCTCGGGTGCTGCAGACAGAAGACGGAACCTCCCCACACTCAGAATTCCGGAACACGGCTGACTGTGTGGGGGAGGTTCGGGGCCGCCCTCCACGCAGCTTCCTGGTGTCACAGGTGTTCCCTCGCAAGGGGAAGTCCGCTAATTACCTCCCCTGTCCATGGGGAGGCACTAGATGCTACCTGCGTTTCCAGCCAAACCCCCGCATTTCCCCGGCAGCCCGTACTGGGAGGGACTCGGGGAAGACTCTCGAAGGGCTCCTCGGAGATCTCGGGTGCTGCAGACAGAAGACGGAACCTCCCCACACTCAGAATTCCGGAACACGGCTGACTGTGTGGGTGAGTTTCAGGGCCGCACTCCACGCAGCTTCCTGGTGTCACAGGTGTTCCCTCGCAAGGGGAAGTCCGCTAATTACCTCCCCTGTCCATGGGGAGGCGTAGATGCTACCTGCGTTTCCAGCCCAACCCCCGCCTTTCCCCGGCAGCCCGCACAGGGAGGGACTCGGGGAAGAATCTCGAAGGGCTCCTAGGAGATCTCGGGTGCTGCAGACAGAAGACGGAACCTCCCCACACTCAGAATTCCGGAACAAGTGTGACTGTTTGGGTGTGGTTTAGGGCCGCCTTCCACGCAGCTTCCTGGTGTCACAGGTGTTCCCTCGCAAGGGGAAGTCCGCTACTTACCTCCCCTGTACATGGGGTGGCACTAGATGCTACCTGCGTTTCCAGCCGAACCCCCGCATTTCCACGGCAGCCCGTACTGGGAGGGACTCGGGGAAGACTCTCGAAGGGCTCCTAGGAGATCTCGGGTGCTGCAGACAGAAGACGGAACCTCCCCACACTCAGAATTCCGGAACACGGCTGACTGTGTGGGGGAGGTTCGGGGCCGCCCTCCACGCAGCTTCCTGGTGTCACAGGTGTTCCCTCGCAAGGGGAAGTCCGCTAATTACCTCCCCTGTCCATGGGGAGGCACTAGATGCTACCTGCGTTTCCAGCCCAACCCCCGCATTTCCCCGGCAGCCCGTACTGGGAGGGACTCGGGGAAGAATCTCGAAGGGCTCCTAAGAGATCTCGGGTGCTGCAGACAGAAGACGGAACCTCCCCACACTCAGAATTCCGGAACACGGCTGACTGTGTGGGGGAGGTTCGGGGCCGCCCTCCACGCAGCTTCCTGGTGTCACAGGTGTTCCCTCGCAAGGGGAAGTCCGCTAATTACCTCCCCTGTCCATGGGGAGGCACTAGATGCTACCTGCGTTTCCAGCCCAACCCCCGCCTTTCCCCGGCAGCCCGTACTGGGAGGAACTCGGGGAAGACTCTCGAAGGGCTCCTAGGAGATCTCGGGTGCTGCAGACAGAAGACGGAACCTCCCCACACTCAGAATTCCGGAACACGGCTGACTGTGTGGGGGAGGTTCGGGGCCGCCCTCCACGCAGCTTCCTGGTGTCACAGGTGTTCCCTCGCAAGGGGAAGTCCGCTAATTACCTCCCCTGTCCATGGGGAGGCACTAGATGCTACCTGCGTTTCCAGCCCAACCCCCGCATTTCCCCGGCAGCCCGTACTGGGAGGGACTCGGGGAAGACTCTCGAAGGGCTCCTCGGAGATCTCGGGTGCTGCAGACAGAAGACGGAACCTCCCCACACTCAGAATTCCGGAACACGGCTGACTGTGTGGGTGAGGTTCAGGGCCGCACTCCACGCAGCTTCCTGGTGTCACAGGTGTTCCATCGCAAGGGGAAGTCCGCTAATTACCTCCCCCGTCCATGGGGAGGCGTAGATGCTACCTGCGTTTCCAGCCCAATCCCCGCCTTTCCCCGGCAGCCCGCACTGGGAGGGACTCGGGGAAGACTCTCGAAGGGCTCCTAGGAGATCTCGGGTGCTGCAGACAGAAGACGGATCCTCCCCACACTCAGAATTCCGGAACAAGGGTGACTGTTTGGGTGAGGTTTAGGGCCGCCCTCCACGCAGCTTCCTGGTGTCACAGGTGTTCCCTCGCAAGGAGAAGTCCGCTACATACCTCCCCTGTCCATGGGGAGGCACTAGATGCTACCTGCGTTTCCAGCCCAACCCCCGCATTTCCCCGGCAGCCCGTACAGGGAGGGACTCGGGGAAGACTCTCGAAGGGCTCCTCGGAGATCTCGGGTGCTGCAGACAGAAGACGGAACCTCCCCACACTCAGAATTCCGGAACACGGCTGACTGTGTGGGTGAGGTTCAGGGCCGCACTCCACGCAGCTTCCTGGTGTCACAGGTGTTCCCTCGCAAGGGGAATTCCGCTAATTACCTCCCCTGTCCATGGGGAGGCGTAGATGCTACCTGCGTTTCCAGCCCAACCCCCGCCTTTCCCCGGCAGCCCGCACTGGGAGGGACTCGGGGAAGACTCTCGAAGGGCTCCTCGGAGATCTCGGGTGCTGCAGACAGAAGACGGAACCTCCCCACACTCAGAATTCTGGAGCACGGCTTACTGTGTTGGTCAGGTTCAGGGCCGCAATCCACGCAGCTTCCTGGTGTCACAGGTGTTCCCTCGCAAGGGGAAGTCCGCTAATTACCTCCCCTGTCCATGGGGAGGCACTAGATGCTACCTGCGTTTCCAGCCCAACCCTCGCCTTTCCCCGGCAGCCCGCACTGGGAGGGACTCGGGGAAGACTCTCGAAGGGCTCCTAGGATATCTCGGGTGCTGCAGACAGAAGACGGAACCTCCCCACACTCAGAATTCCGGAACACGGCTGACTGTGTGGGGGAGGTTCGGGGCCGCCCTCCACGCAGCTTCCTGGTGTCACAGGTGTTCCCTCGCAAGGGGAAGTCCGCTAATTACCTCCCCTGTCCATGGGGAGGCACTAGATGCTACCTGAGTTTCCAGCCCAACCCCCGCATTTCCCCGGCAGCCCGTACTGGGAGGGACTCGGGGAAGACTCTCGAAGGGCTCCTAGGAGATCTCGGGTGCTGCAGACAGAAGACGGAACCTCAGCACACTCAGAATTCCGGAACACGGCTGACTGTGTGGGGGAGGTTCGGGGCCGCCCTCCACGCAGCTTCCTGGTGTCACAGGTGTTCCCTCGCAAGGGGAAGTCCGCTAATTACCTCCCCTGTCCATGGGGAGGCACTAGATGCTACCTGCGTTTCCAGCCCAACCCCCGCATTTCCCCGGCAGCCCGTACTGGGAGGGACTCGGGGAAGACTCTCGAAGGGCTCCTCGGAGATCTCGGGTGCTGCAGACAGAAGACGGAACCTCCCCACACTCAGAATTCCGGAACACGGCTGACTGTGTGGGGGAGGTTCGGGGCCGCCCTCCACGCAGCTTCCTGGTGTCACAGGTGTTCCCTCGCAAGGGGAAGTCCGCTAAATACCTCCCCTGTCCATGGGGAGGCACTAGATGCTACCTGCGTTTCCATCCCAACCCCCGCATTTCCCCGAATTCCCGTACTGGGAGGGACTCGGGGAAGACTCTCGAAGGGCTCCTAGGAGATCTCGGGTGCTGCAGACAGAAGACGGAACCTCCCCACACTCAGAATTCCGGAACACGGCTGACTGTGTGGGGGAGGTTCGGGGCCGCCCTCCACGCAGCTTCCTGGTGTCACAGGTGTTCCCTCGCAAGGGGAAGTCCTCTAATTACCTCCCCTGTCCATGGGGAGGCACTAGATGCTACCTGCGTTTCCAGCCCAACCCCCGCATTTCCCCGGCAGCCCGTACTGGGAGGGACTCGGGGAAGACTCTCGAAGGGCTCCTAGGAGATCTCGGGTGCTGCAGACAGAAGACGGAACCTCCCCACACTCAGAATTCCGGAACACGGCTGACTGTGTGTGGGAGGTTCGGGGCCGCCCTCCACGCAGCTTCCTGGTGTCACAGGTGTTCCCTCGCAAGGGGAAGTCCGCTAATTACCTCCCCTGTCCATGGGGAGGCACTAGATGCTACCTGCGTTTCCAGCCCAACCCCCACATTTCCCCGGCAGCCCGTACTGGGAGGGACTCGGGGAAGACTCTCGAAGGGCTCCTAGGAGATCTCGGGTGCTGCAGACAGAAGACGGAACCTCCCCACACTCAGAATTCCGGAACACGGCTGACTGTGTGGGGGAGGTTCGGGGCCGCCCTCCACGCAGCTTCCTGGTGTCACAGGTGTTCCCTCGCAAGGGGAAGTCCGCTAATTACCTCCCCTGTCCATGGGGAGGCACTAGATGCTACCTGCGTTTCCAGCCAAACCCCCGCATTTCCCCGGCAGCCCGTACTGGGAGGGACTCGGGGAAGACTCTCGAAGGGCTCCTCGGAGATCTCGGGTGCTGCAGACAGAAGACGGAACCTCCCCACACTCAGAATTCCGGAACACGGCTGACTGTGTGGGTGAGTTTCAGGGCCGCCCTCCACGCAGCTTCCTGGTGTCACAGGTGTTCCCTCGCAAGGGGAAGTCCGCTAATTACCTCCCCTGTCCATGGGGAGGCGTAGATGCTACCTGCGTTTCCAGCCCAACCCCCGCCTTTCCCCGGCAGCCCGCACAGGGAGGGACTCGGGGAAGAATCTCGAAGGGCTCCTAGGAGATCTCGGGTGCTGCAGACAGAAGACGGAACCTCCCCACACTCAGAATTCCGGAACAAGTGTGACTGTTTGGGTGTGGTTTAGGGCCGCCTTCCACGCAGCTTCCTGGTGTCACAGGTGTTCCCTCGCAAGGGGAAGTCCGCTACTTACCTCCCCTGTACATGGGGAGGCACTAGATGCTACCTGCGTTTCCAGCCGAACCCCCGCATTTCCCCGGCAGCCCGTACTGGGAGGGACTCGGGGAAGACTCTCGAAGGGCTCCTAGGAGATCTCGGGTGCTGCAGACAGAAGACGGAACCTCCCCACACTCAGAATTCCGGAACACGGCTGACTGTGTGGGGGAGGTTCGGGGCCGCCCTCCACGCAGCTTCCTGGTGTCACAGGTGTTCCCTCGCAAGGGGAAGTCCGCTAATTACCTCCCCTGTCCATGGGGAGGCACTAGATGCTACCTGCGTTTCCAGCCCAACCCCCGCATTTCCCCGGCAGCCCGTACTGGGAGGGACTCGGGGAAGAATCTCGAAGGGCTCCTAAGAGATCTCGGGTGCTGCAGACAGAAGACGGAACCTCCCCACACTCAGAATTCCGGAACACGGCTGACTGTGTGGGGGAGGTTCGGGGCCGCCCTCCACGCAGCTTCCTGGTGTCACAGGTGTTCCCTCGCAAGGGGAAGTCCGCTAATTACCTCCCCTGTCCATGGGGAGGCACTAGATGCTACCTGCGTTTCCAGCCCAACCCCCGCCTTTCCCCGGCAGCCCGTACTGGGAGGAACTCGGGGAAGACTCTCGAAGGGCTCCTAGGAGATCTCGGGTGCTGCAGACAGAAGACGGAACCTCCCCACACTCAGAATTCCGGAACACGGCTGACTGTGTGGGGGAGGTTCGGGGCCGCCCTCCACGCAGCTTCCTGGTGTCACAGGTGTTCCCTCGCAAGGGGAAGTCCGCTAATTACCTCCCCTGTCCATGGGGAGGCACTAGATGCTACCTGCGTTTCCAGCCCAACCCCCGCATTTCCCCGGCAGCCCGTACTGGGAGGGACTCGGGGAAGACTCTCGAAGGGCTCCTCGGAGATCTCGGGTGCTGCAGACAGAAGACGGAACCTCCCCACACTCAGAATTCCGGAACACGGCTGACTGTGTGGGTGAGGTTCAGGGCCGCACTCCACGCAGCTTCCTGGTGTCACAGGTGTTCCATCGCAAGGGGAAGTCCGCTAATTACCTCCCCCGTCCATGGGGAGGCGTAGATGCTACCTGCGTTTCCAGCCCAATCCCCGCCTTTCCCCGGCAGCCCGCACTGGGAGGGACTCGGGGAAGACTCTCGAAGGGCTCCTAGGAGATCTCGGGTGCTGCAGACAGAAGACGGATCCTCCCCACACTCAGAATTCCGGAACAAGGGTGACTGTTTGGGTGAGGTTTAGGGCCGCCCTCCACGCAGCTTCCTGGTGTCACAGGTGTTCCCTCGCAAGGAGAAGTCCGCTACATACCTCCCCTGTCCATGGGGAGGCACTAGATGCTACCTGCGTTTCCAGCCCAACCCCCGCATTTCCCCGGCAGCCCGTACTGGGAGGGACTCGGGGAAGACTCTCGAAGGGCTCCTCGGAGATCTCGGGTGCTGCAGACAGAAGACGGAACCTCCCCACACTCAGAATTCCGGAACACGGCTGACTGTGTGGGTGAGGTTCAGGGCCGCACTCCACGCAGCTTCCTGGTGTCACAGGTGTTCCCTCGCAAGGGGAATTTCGCTAATTACCTCCCCTGTCCATGGGGAGGCGTAGATGCTACCTGCGTTTCCAGCCCAACCCCCGCCTTTCCCCGGCAGCCCGCACTGGGAGGGACTCGGGGAAGACTCTCGAAGGGCTCCTCGGAGATCTCGGGTGCTGCAGACAGAAGACGGAACCTCCCCACACTCAGAATTCTGGAGCACGGCTTACTGTGTTGGTCAGGTTCAGGGCCGCAATCCACGCAGCTTCCTGGTGTCACAGGTGTTCCCTCGCAAGGGGAAGTCCGCTAATTACCTCCCCTGTCCATGGGGAGGCACTAGATGCTACCTGCGTTTCCAGCCCAACCCTCGCCTTTCCCCGGCAGCCCGCACTGGGATGGACTCGGGGAAGACTCTCGAAGGGCTCTAGGAGATCTCGGGTGCTGCAGACAGAAGACGGAACCTCCCCACACTCAGAATTCCGGAACAAGTGTGACTGTTTGGGTGAGGTTTAGGGCCGCCCTCCACGCAGCTTCCTGGTGTCACAGGTGTTCCCTCGCAAGGAGAAGTCCGCTACTTACCTCCCCTGTCCATGGGGAGGCACTAGATGCTACCTGCGTTTCCAGCCCAACCCCCGCATTTCCCCGGCAGCCCGTACTGGGAGGGACTCGGGGAAGACTCTAGAAGGGCTCCTAGGAGATCTCGGGTGCTGCAGACAGAAGACGGAACATCCCCACACTCAGAATTCCGGAACACGGCTGACTGTGTGGGGGAGGTTCGGGGCCGCCCTCCACGCAGTTTCCTGGTGTCACAGGTGTTCCCTCGCAAGGGGAAGTCCGCTAATTACCTCCCCTGTCCATGGGGAGGCACTAGATGCTACCTGCTTTTCCAGCAAAACCCCCGCATTTCCCCGGTAGCCCGTACTGGGAGGGACTCGGGGAAGACTCTCGAAGGGCTCCTAGGAGATCTCGGGTGCTGCAGACAGAAGACGGAACCTCCCCACACTCAGAATTCCGGAACACGGCTGACTGTGTGGGGGAGGTTCGGGGCCTCCCTCCACGCAGCTTCCTGGTGTCACAGGTGTTCCCTCGCAAGGGGAAGTCCGCTAATTACCTCCCCTGTCCATGGGGAGGCACTAGATGCTAACTGCGTTTCCAGCCCAACCCCCGCATTTCCCCGGCAGCCCGTACTGTGAGGGACTCGGGGAAGACTCTCGAAGGGCTCCTAGGAGATCTCGGGTGCTGCAGACAGAAGACGGAACCTCCCCACACTCAGAATTCCGGAACACGGCTGACTGTGTGGGGGAGGTTCGGGGCCGCCCTCCACGCAGCTTCCTGGTGTCACAGGTGTTCCCTCGCAAGGGGAATTCCGCTAATTACCTCCCCTGTCCATGGGGAGGCACTAGATGCTACCTGCATTTACAGCCCAACCCCCGCATTTCCCCGGCAGCCCGTACTGGGAGGGACTCGGGGAAGATTCTCGAAGGGCTCCTCGGAGATCTCGGGTGCTGCAGACAGAAGACGGAACCTCCCCACACTCAGAATTCCGGAACACGGCTGACTGTGTGGGTGAGTTTCAGGGCCGCACTCCACGCAGCTTCCTGGTGTCACAGGTGTTCCCTCGCAAGGGGAAGTCCGCTAATTACCTCCCCTGTCCATGGGGAGGCGTAGATGCTACCTGCGTTTCCAGCCCAACCCCCGACTTTCCCGGCAGCCCGCACTGGTAGGGACTCGGGGAAGACTCTCGAAAGGCTCCTAGGAGATCTCGGGTGCTGCATACAGAAGACGGAACCTCCCCACACTCAGAATTCCGGAACTAGGGTGACTGTTTGGGTGAGGTTTAGGGCCGCCCTCCACGCAGCTTCCTGGTGTCACAGGTGTTCCCTCGCAAGGGGAAGTCCGCTACTTTCCTCCCCTGTCCATGGGGAGGCCTAGATGCTACCTGCGTTTCCAGCCCAACCCCCGCCTTTCCCCGGCAGCCCGCACTGGGAGGGACTCGGGGAAGACTCTCGAAGGGCTCCTAGGAGATCCCGAGTGCTGCAGACAGAAGACGGAACCTCCTCACAATCAGAATTCCGGAACACGGCTGACTGTGTGGGGGAGGTTCGGGGCCGCCCTCCACGCAGCTTCCTGGTGTCACAGGTGTTCCCTCGCAAGGGGAAGTCCGCTAATTATCTCCCCTGTCCATGGGGAGGCACTAGATGCTACCTGCGTTTCCAGCCCAACCCCCGCATTTCCCCGGCAGCCCATACTGGGAGGGACTCGGGGAAGACTCTCGAAGGGCTCCTAGGAGATCTCGGGTGCTGCAGACAGAAGACGGAACCTCCCCACACTCAGAATTCCGGAACACGGCTGACTGTGTGGGTGAGGTTCAGGGCCGCACTCCACGCAGTTTCCTGGTGTCACAGGTGTTCCCTCGCAAGGGGAAGTCCGCTAATTACCTCCCCTATCCATGGGGAGGCGTAGATGCTACCTGCGTTTCCAGCCCAACCCCCGCCTTTCCCCGGCAGCCCGCACAGGGAGGGACTCGGGGAAGAATCTCGAAGGGCTCCTAGGAGATCTCGGGTGCTGCAGACAGAAGACGGAACCTCCCCACACTCAGAATTCCGGAACACGGCTGACTGTGTGGGGGAGGTTCGGGGCCGCCCTCCACGCAGCTTCCTGGTGTCACAGGTGTTCCCTCGCAAGGGGAAGTCCGCTACTTACCTCCCCTGTCCATGGGGAGGCACTAGATGCTACCTGCGTTTCCAGCCCAACCCCCGCATTTCCCCGGCAGCCCGTACTGGGAGGGACTCGGGGAAGACTCTCGTAAGGCTCCTCGGAGATCTCGGGTGCTGCAGACAGAAGACGGAACCTCCCCACACTCAGAATTCCGGAACACGGCTGACTGTGTGGGTGAGGTTCAGGGCCGAACTCCTCGCAGCTTCCTGGTGTCACAGGTGTTCCCTCACAAGGGGAAGTCCGCTAATTACCTCCCCTGTCCATGGGGAGGCGTAGATGCTACCTGCGTTTCCAGCCCAACCCCCGCCTTTCCCCGGCAGCCCGCACTGGGAGGGACTCGGGGAAGACTCTCGAAGGGCTCCTAGGAGATCCCGGGTGCTGCAGACAGAAGACGGAACCTCCTCACATTCAGAATTCCGGAACACGGCTGACTGTGTGGGGGAGGTTCGGGGCCGCCCTCCACGCAGCTTCCTGGTGTCACAGGTGTTCCCTCGCAAGGGGAAGTCCGCTAATTATCTCCCCTGTCCATGGGGAGGCACTAGATGCTACCTGCGTTTCCAGCCCAACCCCCGCATTTCCCCGGCAGCCCATACTGGGAGGGACTCGGGGAAGACTCTCGAAGGGCTCCTAGGAGATCTCGGGTGCTGCAGACAGAAGACGGAACCTCCCCACACTCAGAATTCCGGAACACGGCTGACTGTGTGGGGGAGGTTCGGGGCCGCCCTCCACGCAGCTTCCTGGTGTCACAGGTGTTCCCTCGCAAGGGGAAGTCCGCTAATTACCTCCCCTGTCCATGGGGAGGCACTAGATGCTACCTGCGTTTCCAGCCCAACCCCCGCATTTCCCCGGCAGCCCGTACTGGGAGGGACTCGGGGAAGACTCTCGAAGGGCTCCTAGGAGATCTCGGGTGCTGCAGACAGAAGACGGAACCTCCCCACACTCAGAATTCCGGAACACGTCTGACTGTGTGGGGGAGGTTCGGGGCCGCCCTCCACGCAGCTTCCTGGTGTCACAGGTGTTCCCTCGCAAGGGGAAGTCCGCTAATTACCTCCCCTGTCCATGGGGAGGCACTAGATGCTACCTGCGTTTCCAGCCCAACCCCCGCATTTCCCCGGCCGCCCATACTGGGAGGGACTCGGGGAAGACTCTCAAAGGGCTCCTAGGAGATCTCGGGTGCTGCAGACAGAAGACGGAACCTCCCCACACTCAGAATTCCGGAACACGGCTGACTGTGTGGGGGAGGTTCGGGGCCGCCCTCCACGCAGCTTCCTGGTGTCACAGGTGTTCCCACGCAAGGGGAAGTCCGCTAATTACCTCCCCTGTCCATGGGGAGGCAATAGATGCTACCTGCGTTTCCAGCCCAACCCCCGCATTTCCCCGGCAGCCCGAACTGGGAGGGACTCGGGGAAGACTCTCGAAGGGCTCCTCGGAGATCTCGGGTGCTGCAGACAGAAGACGGAACCTCCCCACACTCAGAATTCCGGAACAAGGGTGACTGGGTGAGGTTTAGGGCCGCCCTCCACGCAGCTTCCTGGTGTCACAGGTGTTCCCTCGCAAGGGGAAGTCCGCTAATTACCTCCCCTGTCCATGGGGAGGCACTAGATGCTACCTGCGTTTCCAGCCCAACCCCCGCATTTCCCCGGCAGCCCGTACTGGGAGGGACTCGGGGAAGACTCTCGAAGGGCTCCTAGGAGATCTCGGGTGCTGCAGACAGAAGACGGAACCTCCCCACACTCAGAATTCCGGAACACGGCTGACTGTGTGGGGGAGGTTCGGGGCCGCCCTCCACGCAGCTTCCTGGTGTCACAGGTGTTCCCTCGCAAGGGGAAGTCCGCTAATTACTTCCCCTGTCCATGGGGAGGCACTAGATGCTACCTGCGTTTCCAGGCAAACCCCCGCATTTCCCCGGCAGCCCGTACTGGGAGGGAATCTGGGAAGACTCTCGAAGGGCTCCTAGGAGATCTCGGGTGCTGCAGACAGAAGACGGAACCTCCCCACACTCAGAATTCCGGAACACGGCTGACTGTGTGGGGGAGGTTCGGGGCCGCCCTCCACGCAGCTTTCTGGTATCACAGGTGTTCCCTCGCAAGGGGAAGTCCGCTAATTACCTCCCCTGTCCATGGGGAGGCACTAGATGCTACCTGCGTTTCCAGCCCAACCCCCGCATTTCCCCGGCAGCCCGTACTGGGAGGGACTCTGGGAAGACTCTCGAAGGGCTCCTAGGAGATCTCGGGTGCTGCAGACAGAAGACGGAACCTCCCCACACTCAGAATTCCGGAACACGGCTGACTGTGTGGGGGAGGTTCGGGGCCGCCCTCCACGCAGCTTCCTGGTGTCACAGGTGTTCCCTCGCAAGGGGAAGTCCGCTAATTACCTCCCCTGTCCATGGGGAGGCACTAGATGCTACCTGCGTTTCCAGCCCAACCCCCGCATTTCCCCGGCAGCCCGTACTGGGAGGGACTCAGGGAAGACTCTCGAAGGGCTCCTAGGAGATCTCGGGTGCTGCAGACAGAAGACGGAACCTCCCCACACTCAGAATTCCGGAACACGGCTGACTGTGTGGGGGAGGTTCGGGGCCGCCCTCCACGCAGCTTCCTGGTGTCACAGGTGTTCCCTCGCAAGGGGAAGTCCGCTAATTACCTCCCCTGTCCATGGGGAGGCACTAGATGCTACCTGCGTTTCCAGCCCAACCCCCGCATTTCCCAGGCAGCCCGTACTGGGAGGGACTCGGGGAAGACTCTCGAAGGGCTCCTAGGAGATCTCGGGTGCTGCAGACAGAAGACGGAACCTCCCCACACTCAGAATTCCGGAACACGGCTGACTGTGTGGGGGAGGTTCGGGGCCGCCCTCCACGCAGCTTCCTGGTGTCACAGGTTTTCCCTCGCAAGGGGAAGTCCGCTAATTACCTCCCCTGTCCATGGGGAGGCACTAGATGCTACCTGCGTTTCCAGCCCAACCCCCGCATTTCCCCGGCAGCCCGTAATGGGAGGGCCTCGGGGAAGACTCTCGAAGGGCTCCTAGGAGATCTCGGGTGCTGCAGACAGAAGACGGAACCTCCCCACACTCAGAATTCCGGAACACGGCTGACTGTGTGGGGGAGGTTCAGGGCCGCACTCCACGCAGTTTCCTGGTGTCACAGGTGTTCCCTCGCAAGGGGAAGTCCGCTAATTACCTCCCCTGTCCATGGGGAGGCGTAGATGCTACCTGCGTTTCCAGCCCAACCCCCGCATTTCCCCGGCAGCCCGCACTGGGAGGGACTCGGGGAAGACTCTCGAAGGGCTCCTAGGAGATCTCGGGTGCTGCAGACAGAAGACGGAACCTCCCCACACTCAGAATTCCGGAACACGGCTGACTGTGTGGGTGAGGTTCAGGGCCGCACTCCACGCAGCTTCCTGGTGTCCCAGGTGTTCCTTCGCAAGGGGAAGTCCGCTAATTACCTCCCCTGTCCATGGGGAGGCACTAGATGCTACCTGCGTTTCCAGCCCAACCCCCGCATTTCCCTGGCAGCCCGTATTGTGAGGGACTCGGGGAAGACTCTCGAAGGGCTCCTAGGAGATCTCGGGTGCTGCAGACAGAAGACGGAACCTCCTCACACTCAGAATTCCGGAACACGGCTGACTGTGTCGGGGAGGTTAAGGGCCGCACTCCACGCAGTTTCCTGGTGTCACAGGTGTTCCCTCGCAAGGGGAAGTCCGCTAATTACCTCTCCTGTCCATGGGGAGGCACTAGATGCTACCTGCGTTTCCAGCCCAACCCCCGCCTTTCCCTGGCATCCCGTACTGGGAGGGACTCGGGGAAGACTCTCGAAGGGCTCCTAGGAGATCCCGGGTGCTGCAGACAGAAGACGGAACCTCCTCACATTCAGAATTCCGGAACATGGCTGACTGTGTGGGGGAGGTTCGGGGCCGCCCTCCACGCACCTTCCTGGTGTCACAGGTGTTCCCTCGCAAGGGGAAGTCCGCTAATTACCTCCCCTGTCCATTTGGAGGCACTAGATGCTACCTGCGTTTCCAGCCCAACCACCGCATTTCCCCGGCAGCCCGTACTGGGAGGGACTCGGGGAAGACTCTCGAAGGGCTCCTAGGAGATCTCGGGTGCTGCAGACAGAAGACGGAACCTCCCCACACTCAGAATTCCGGAACACGTCTGACTGTGTGGGGGAGGTTCGGGGCCGCCCTCCACGCAGCTTCCTGGTGTCACAGGTGTTCCCTCGCAAGGGGAAGTCCGCTAATTACCTCCCCTGTCCATGGGGAGGCACTAGATGCTACCTGCGTTTCCAGCCAAACCCCCGCATTTCCCCGGCAGCCCCTACTGGGAGGGACTCGGGGAAGACTCTCGAAGGGCTCCTAGGAGATCTCGGGTGCTGCAGACAGAAGACGGAACCTCCCCACACTCAGAATTCCGGAACACGGCTGACTGTGTTGGGGAGGTTCGGGGCCGCCCCCCACGCAGCTTCCTGGTGTCACAGGTGTTCCCTCGCAAGGGGAAGTCCGCTAATTACCTCCCCTGTCCATGGGGAGGCACTAGATGCTACCTGCGTTTCCAGCCAAACCCCCGCATTTCCCCGGCAGCCCGTACTGGGAGGGACTCGGGGAAGACTCTCGAAGGGCTCCTAGGAGATCTCGGGTGCTGCAGACAGAAGACGGAACCTCCCCACACTCAGAATTCCGGAACACGGCTGACTGTGTGGGGGAGGTTCGGGGCCGCCCTCCACGCAGCTTCCTGGTGTCACAGGTTTTCCCTCGCAAGGGGAAGTCCGCTAATTCCCTCCCCTGTCCATGGGGAGGCACTAGATGCTACCTGCGTTTCCAGCCCAACCCCCGCCTTTCCCTGGCAGCCCGCACTGGGAGGGACTCGGGGAAGACTCTCGAAGGGCTCCTAGGAGATCCCGGGTGCTGCAGACAGAAGACGGAACCTCCTCACATTCAGAATTCCGGAACACGGCTGACTGTGTGGGGGAGGTTCGGGGCCGCCCTCCACGCAGCTTCCTGGTGTCACAGGTGTTCCCTCGCAAGGGGAAGTCCGCTAATTACCTCCCCTGTCCATGGGGAGGCACTAGATGCTACCTGCGTTTCCAGCCCAACCCCCGAATTTCCCCGGCAGCCCGAACTGGGAGGGACTCGGGGAAGACTCTCGAAGGGCTCCTCGGAGATCTCGGGTGCTCCAGACAGAAGACGGAACCTCCCCACACTCAGAATTCCGGAACACGGCTGACTGTGTGGGGGAGGTTCAGGGCCGCACTCCACGCAGCTTCCTGGTGTCACAGGTGTTCCCTCGCAAGGGGAAGTCCGCTAATTACCTCCCCTGTCCATGGGGAGGCGTAGATGCTACCTGCGTTTCCAGCCCAACCCCCGCCTTTCCCCGGCAGCCCGCACTGGGAGGGACTCGGGGAAGACTCTCGAAGGGCTCCTAGGAGATCTCGGATGCTGCAGACAGAAGACGGAACCTCCCCACACTCAGAATTCCGGAACAAGGGTGACTGTTTGGGTGAGGTTTAGGGCCGCCCTTCACGCAGCTTCCTGGTGTCACAGGTGTTCCCTCGCAAGGGGAAGTCCGCTACTTACCTCCCCTCCAAGGGGAGGCACTAGATGCTACCTGCGTTTCCAGCCCAACCCCCGCATTTCCCCGGCAGCCCGTACTGGGAGGGACTCGTGGAAGAATCTCGAAGGGCTCCTAGGAGATCTCGGGTGCTGCAGACAGAAGACGGAACCTCCCCACACTCAGAATTCCGGAACACGGCTGACTGTGTGGGGGAGGTTCGGGGCCGCCCTCCACGCAGCTTCCTGGTGTCACAGGTGTTCCCTCGCAAGGGGAAGTCCGCTAATTTCCTCCCCTGTCCATGGGGAGGCAGTAGATGCTACCTGCGTTTCCAGCAAAACCCCCGCATTTCCCCGGCAGCCCGTACTGGGAGGGACTCGGGGAAGACTCTCGAAGGGCTCCTAGGAGATCTCGGGTGCTGCAGACAGAAGACGGAACCTCCCCAAACTCAGAATTCCGGAACACGGCTGACTGTGTGGGGGAGGTTCGGGGCCGCCCTCCACGCAGCTTCCTGGTGTCACAGGTGTTCCCTCGCAAGGGGAAGTCCGCTAATTACCTCCCCTGTCCATGGGGAGGCACTAGATGCTACCTGCTTTTCCAGCCCAACCCCCGCATTTCCCCGGCAGCCCGTACTGGGAGGGACTCGGGGAAGACTCTCGAAGGGCTCCTAGGAGATCTCGGGTGCTGCAGACAGAAGACGGAACCTCCCCACACTCAGAATTCCGGAACACGGCTGACTGTGTGGGGGAGGTTCGGGGCCGCCCTCCACGCAGCTTCCTGGTGTCACAGGTGTTCCCTCGCAAGGGGAAGTCCGCTACTTACCTCCCCTGTCCATGGGGAGGCACTAGATGCTACCTGCGTTTCCAGCCCAACCCCCGCATTTCCCCGGCAGCCCGTACTGGGAGGGACTCGGGGAAGACTCTCGAATGGCTCCTAGGAGATCTCGGGTGCTGCAGACAGAAGACGGAACCTCCCCACACTCAGAATTCCGGAACACGGCTGACTGTGTGGGGGAGGTTCGGGGCCGCCCTCCACGCAGCTCCCTGGTGTCACAGGTGTTCCCTAGCAAGGGGAAGTCCGCTAATTACCTCCCCTGTCCAAGGGGAGGCACTAGATGCTACCTGCGTTTCCAGCCAAACCCCCGCATTTCCCCGGCAGCCCGTACTGGGAGGGACTCGGGGAAGACTCTCGAAGGGCTCCTCGGAGATCTCGGGTGCTGCAGACAGAAGACGGAACCTCCCCACACTCAGAATTCCGGAACACGGCTGACTGTGTGGGGGAGGTTCAGGGCCGCACTCCACGCAGTTTCCTGGTGTCACAGGTGTTCCCTCGCAAGGGGAAGTCCGCTAATTACCTCCCCTGTCCATGGGGAGGCGTAGATGCTACCTGCGTTTCCAGCCCAACCCCCGCCTTTCCCCGGCAGCCCGCACTGGGAGGGACTCGGGGAAGACTCTCGAAGGGCTCCTCGGAGATCTCGGGTGCTGCAGACAGAAGACGGAACCTCCTCACATTCAGAATTCCGGAACACGGCTGACTGTGTGGGGGAGGTTCGGGGCCGCCCTCCACGCAGCTTCCTGGTGTCACAGGTGTTCCCTCGCAAGGGGAAGTCCGCTAATTACCTCCCCTGTCCATGGGGAGGCGTAGATGCTACCTGCGTTTCCAGCCCAATCCCCGCCTTTCCCCGGCAGCCCGCACTGGGAGGGACTCGGGGAAGACTCACGAAGGGCTCCTAGGAGATCTCGGTTGCTGCAGACAGAAGACGGAACCTCCCCACACTCAGAATTCCGGAACAAGTGTGACTGTTTGGGTGAGTTTTAGGGCCGCCCTCCACGCAGCTTCCTGGTGTCACAGGTGTTCCCTCGCAAGGAGAAGTCCGCTACTTACCTCCCCTGTCCATGGGGAGGCACTAGATGCTACCTGCGTTTCCAGCCCAACCCCCGCATTTCCCCGGCAGTCCGTACTGGGAGGGACTCGGGGAAGACTCTCGAAAGGCTCCTCGGAGATTTCGGGTGCTGCAGACAGAAGACGGAACCTCCCCACACTCAGAATACCGGAACACGGCTGACTGTGTGGGTGAGGTTCAGGGCCGCACTCCTCACAGCTTCCTGGTGTGACAGGTGTTCCCTCGCAAGGGGAAGTCCGCTAATTACCTCCCCTGTCCATGGGGAGGCGTAGATGCTACCTGCGTTTCCAGCCCAACCCCCGCCTTTCCCCGGCAGCCCGCACTGGGAGGGACTCGGGGAAGACTCTCGAAGGGCTCCTAGGAGATCCCGGGTGCTGCAGACAGAAGACGGAACCTCCTCACATTCAGAATTCCGAAACACGGCTGACTGTGTGGGTGAGGTTCGGGGCCGCCCTCCACGCAGCTTCCTGGTGTCACAGGTGTTCCCTCGCAAGGGGAAGTCCGCTAATTACCTCCCCTGTCCATGGGGAGGCACTAGATGCTACCTGCGTTTCCAGCCCAACCCCCGCATTTCCCCGGCAGCCCGTACTGGGAGGGACTCGGGAAAGACTCTCGAAGAGCTCCTAGGAGATCTCGGGTGCTGCAGACAGAAGACGGAACCTCCCCACACTCAGAATTCCGGAACGCGGCTGACTGTGTGGGGGAGGTTCGGGGCCGCCCTCCACGCAGCTTCCTGGTGTCACAGGTGTTCCCTCGCAAGGGGAAGTCCGCTAATTACCTCCCCTGTCCATGAGGAGGCACTAGATGCTACCTGCGTTTCCAGCCCAACCCCCGCATTTCCCCGGCAGCCCGTACTGTGAGGGACTCGGGGAAGACTCTCAAAGGGCTCCTAGGAGATCTCGGGTGCTGCAGACAGAAGACGGAACCTCCCCACACTCAGAATTCCGGAACACGGCTGACTGTGTGGGGGAGGTTCGGGGCCGCCCTCCACGCAGCTTCCTGGTGTCACAGGTGTTCCCACGCAAGGGGAAGTCCGCTAATTACCTCCCCTGTCCATGGGGAGGCACTAGATGCTACCTGCGTTTCCAGCCCAACCCCCGCATTTCCCCGGCAGCCCGAACTGGGAGGGACTCGGGGAAGACTCTCGAAGGGCTCCTCGGAGATCTCGGGTGCTGCAGACAGAAGACGGAACCTCCCCACACTCAGAATTCCGGAACACGGCTGACTGTGTGGGTGAGGTTCAGGGCCGCACTCCACGCTTCTTCCTGGTGTCACAGGTGTTCCCTCGCAAGGGGAAGTCCGCTAATTACCTCCCCTGTCCATGGGGAGGCGTAGATGCTACCTGCGTTTCCAGCCCAACCCCCGCCTTTCCCCGGCAGCCCGCACTGGGAGGGACTCGGGGAAGACTCTCGAAGGGCTCCTAGGAGATCCCGGGTGCTGCAGACAGAAGACGGAACCTCCTCACATTCAGAATTCCGAAACACGGCTGACTGTGTGGGGGAGGTTCGGGGCAGCCCTCCACGCAGCTTCCTGGTGTCACAGGTGTTCCCTCGCAAGGGGAAGTCCGCTAATTACCTCCCCTGTCCATGGGGAGGCACTAGATGCTACCTGCGTTTCCAGCCCAACCCCCGCATTTCCCCGGCAGCCCGTACTGGGAGGGACTCGGGGAAGACTCTCGAAGGGCTCCTAGGAGATCTCGGGTGCTTCAGACAGAAGACGGAACCTCCCCACACTCAGAATTCCGGAACACGGCTGACTGTGTGGGTGAGGTTCGGGGCCGCCCTCCACGCAGCTTCCTGGTGTCACAGGTGTTCCCTCGCAAGGGGAAGTCCGCTAATTACCTCCCCTGTCCATGGGGAGGCACTAGATGCTACCTGCGTTTCCAGCCCAACCCCCGCATTTCCCCGGCAGCCCGTACTGGGAGGGACTCGGGGAAGACTCTCGAAGGGCTCCTAGGAGATCTCGGGTGCTGCAGACAGAAGACGGAACCTCCCCAAACTCAGAATTCCGGAACGCGGCTGACTGTGTGGGGGAGGTTCGGGGCCGCCCTCCACGCAGCTTCCTGGTGTCACAGGTGTTCCCTCGCAAGGGGAAGTCCGCTAATTACCTCCCCTGTCCATGGGGAGGCACTAGATGCTACCTGCGTTTCCAGCCCAACCCCCGCATTTCCCCGGCAGCCCGTACTGGGAGGGACTCGGGGAAGACTCTCAAAGGGCTCCTAGGAGATCTCGGGTGCTGCAGACAGAAGACGGAACCTCCCCACACTCAGAATTCCGGAACACGGCTGACTGTGTGGGTGAGGTTCAGGGCCGCACTCCACGCAACTTCCTGGTGTCACAGGTGTTCCCTCGCAAGGGGAAGTCCGCTAATTACCTCCCCTGTCCATGGCGAGGCGTAGATGCTACCTGCGTTTCCAGCCCAACCCCCGCCTTTCCCCGGCAGCCCGCACTGGGAGGGACACGGGGAAGAATCTCGAAGGGCTCCTAGGAGATCTCGGGTGCTGCAGACAGAAGACGGAACCTCCCCACACTCAGAATTCCGGAACGCGGCTGACTGTGTGGGGGAGGTTCGGGGCCGCCCTCCACGCAGCTTCCTGGTGTCACAGGTGTTCCCTCGCAAGGGGAAGTCTGCTAATTACCTCCCTTGTCCATGGGGAGGCACTAGATGCTACCTGCGTTTCCAGCCCAACCCCCGCATTTCCCCGGCAGCCCGTACTGGGAGGGACTCGGGGAAGACTCTCAAAGGGCTCCTAGGAGATCTCGGGTGCTGCAGACAGAAGACGGAACCTCCCCACACTCAGAATTCCGGAACACGGCTGACTGTGTGGGGGAGGTTCGGGGCCGCCCTCCACGCAGCTTCCTGGTGTCACAGGTGTTCCCACGCAAGGGGAAGTCCGCTAATTACCTCCCCTGTCCATGGGGAGGCACTAGATGCTACCTGCGTTTCCAGCCCAACCCCCGCATTTCCCCGGCAGCCCGAACTGGGAGGGACTCGGGGAAGACTCTCGAAGGGCTCCTCGGAGATCTCGGGTGCTGCAGACAGAAGACGGAACCTCCCCACACTCAGAATTCCGGAACACGGCTGACTGTGTGGGTGAGGTTCAGGGCCGCACTCCACGCAGCTTCCTGGTGTCACAGGTGTTCCCTCGCAAGGGGAAGTCCGCTAATTACCTCCCCTGTCCATGGGGAGGCGTAGATGCTACCTGCGTTTCCAGCCCAACCCCCGCCTTTCCCCGGCAGCCCGCACTGGGAGGGACTCGGGGAATACTCTCGAAGGGCTCCTAGGAGATCTCGGGTGCTGCAGACAGAAGACGGAACCTCCCCACACTCAGAATTCCGGAACAAGGGTGACTGGGTGAGGTTTAGGGCCGCCCTCCACGCAGCTTCCTGGTGTCACAGGTGTTCCCTCGCAAGGGGAAGTCCGCTAATTACCTCCCCTGTCCAAGGGGAGGCACTAGATGCTACCTGCGTTTCCAGCCCAACCCCCGCATTTCCCCGGCAGCCCGTACTGGGAGGGACTCTGGGAAGACTCTCGAAGGGCTCCTAGGAGATCTCGGGTGCTGCAGACAGAAGACGGAACCTCCCCACACTCAGAATTCCGGAACACGGCTGACTGTGTGGGGGAGGTTCGGGGCCGACCTCCACGCAGCTTCCTGGTGTCACAGGTGTTCCCTCGCAAGGGGAAGTCCGCTAATTACCTCCCCTGTCCATGGGGAGGCACTAGATGCTACCTGCGTTTCCAGCCCAACCCCCGCATTTCCCCGGCAGCCCGTACTGGGAGGGACTCAGGGAAGACTCTCGAAGGGCTCCTAGGAGATCTCGGGTGCTGCAGACAGAAGACGGAACCTCCCCACACTCAGAATTCCGGAACACGGCTGACTGTGTGGGGGAGGTTCGGGGCCGCCCTCCACGCAGCTTCCTGGTGTCACAGGTGTTCCCTCGCAAGGGGAAGTCCGCTAATAACCTCCCCTGTCCATGGGGAGGCACTAGATGCTACCTGCGTTTCCAGCCCAACCCCCGCATTTCCCCGGCAGCCCGTACTGGGAGGGACTCTGGGAAGACTCTCGAAGGGCTCCTAGGAGATCTCGGGTGCTGCAGACAGAAGACGGAACCTCCCCACACTCAGAATTCCGGAACACGGCTGACTGTGTGGGGGAGGTTCGGGGCCGCCCTCCACGCAGCTTCCTGGTGTCACAGGTGTTCCCTCGCAAGGGGAAGTCCGCTAATTACCTCCCCTGTCCAAGGGGAGGCATTAGATGCTACCTGCGTTTCCAGCCCAACCCCCGCATTTCCCCGGCAGCCCGTACTGGGAGGGACTCTGGGAAGACTCTCGAAGGGCTCCTAGGAGATCTCGGGTGCTGCAGACAGAAGACGGAACCTCCCCACACTCAGAATTCCGGAACACGGCTGACTGTGTGGGGGAGGTTCGGGGCCGCCCTCCACGCAGCTTCCTGGTGTCACAGGTGTTCCCTCGCAAGGGGAAGTCCGCTAATTACCTCCCCTGTCCAAGGGGAGGCACTAGATGCTACCTGCGTTTCCAGCCCAACCCCCGCATTTCCCCGGCAGCCCGTACTGGGAGGGACTCTGGGAAGACTCTCGAAGGGCTCCTAGGAGATCTCGGGTGCTGCAGACAGAAGACGGAACCTCCCCACACTCAGAATTCCGGAACACGGCTGACTGTGTGGGTGAGGTTCAGGGCCGCACTCCACGCAGTTTCCTGGTGTCACAGGTGTTCCCTCGCAAGGGGAAGTCCGCTAATTACCGCCCCTGTCCATGGGGAGGCGTAGATGCTACCTGCGTTTCCAGCCCAACCCCCGCCTTTCCCCGGCAGCCCGCACTGGGAGGGACTCGGGGAATACTCTCGAAGGGCTCCTAGGAGATCTCGGGTGCTGCAGACAGAAGACGGAACCTCCCCACACTCAGAATTCCGGAACAAGGGTGACTGGGTGAGGTTTAGGGCCGCCCTCCACGCAGCTTCCTGGTGTCACAGGTGTTCCCTCGCAAGGGGAAGTCCGCTACTTCCCTCCCCTGTCCATGGGGAATCACTAGATGCTACCTGCGTTTCCAGCCCAACCCCCGCATTTCCCTGGCAGCCCGTACTGGGAGGGACTCGGGGAAGACTCTCGAAGGGCTCCTAGGAGATCTCGGGTGTTGCAGACAGAAGACGGAACCTCCCCACACTCAGAATTCCGGAACACGGCTGACTGTGTGGGGGAGGTTCGGGGCCGCCCTCCACGCAGCTTCCTGGTGTCACAGGTGTTCCCTCGCAAGGGGAAGTCCGCTACTTACCTCCCCTGTCCATGGGGAGGCACTAGATGCTACCTGCGTTTCCAGCCCAACCCCCGCATTTCCCCGGCAGCCCGTACTGGGAGGGACTCGGGGAAGACTCTCGAAGGGCTCCTAGGAGATCTCGGGTGCTGCAGACAGAAGACGGAACCTCCCCACACTCAGAATTCCGGAACACGGCTGACTGTGTGGGGGAGGTTCGGGGCCGCCCTCCACGCAGCTTCCTGGTGTCACAGGTGTTCCCTCGCAAGGGGAAGTCCGCTAATTACCTCCCCTGTCCATGGGGAGGCACTAGATGCTACCTGCGTTTCCAGCCAAACCCCCGCATTTCCCCGGCAGCCCGTACTGGGAGGGACTCGGGGAAGACTCTCGAAGGGCTCCTAGGAGATCTCGGGTGCTGCAGACAGAAGACGGAACCTCCCCACACTCAGAATTCCGGAACACGGCTGACTGTGTTGTGGAGGTTCGGGGCCGCCCTCCACGCAGCTTCCTGGTGTCACAGGTGTTCCCTCGCAAGGGGAAGTCCGCTACTTCCCTCCCCTCTCCATGGGGAGGCACTAGATGCTACCTGCGTTTCCAGCCCAACCCCCGCATTTCCCCGGCAGCCCGTACTGGGAGGGACTCGGGGAAGACTCTCGAAGGGCTCCTAGGAGATCTCGGGTGCTGCAGACAGAAGACGGAACCTCCCCACACTCAGAATTCCGGAACACGGCTGACTGTGTGGGGGAGGTTCGGGGCCGCCCTCCACGCAGCTTCCTGGTGTCACAGGTGTTCCCTCGCAAGGGGAAGTCCGCTAATTACCTCCCCTGTCCATGGGGAGGCACTAGATGCTACCTGCGTTTCCAGCCCAACCCCCGCATTTCCCCGGCAGCCCGTACTGGGAGGGACTCGGGGAAGACTCTCGAAGGGCTCCTAGGAGATCTCGGGTGCTGCAGACAGAAGACGGAACCTCCCCACACTCAGAATTCCGGAACACGGCTGACTGTGTGGGGGAGGTTCGGGGCCGCCCTCCACGCAGCTTCCTGGTGTCACAGGTGTTCCCTCGCAAGGGGAAGTCCGCTACTTACCTCCCCTGTCCATGGGGAGGCACTAGATGCTACCTGCGTTTCCAGCACAACCCCCGCATTTCCCCGGCAGCCCGTACTGGGAGGGACTCGGGGAAGACTCTCGAAGGGCTCCTAGGAGATCTCGGGTGCTGCAGACAGAAGACGGAAACTCCCCACACTCAGAATTCCGGAACACGGCTGACTGTGTGGGGGAGGTTCGGGGCCGCCCTCCACGCAGCTTCCTGGTGTCACAGGTGTTCCCTCGCAAGGGGAAGTCCGCTACTTCCCTCCCCTGTCCATGGGGAGGCACTAGATGCTACCTGCGTTTCCAGCCCAACCCCCGCATTTCCCCGGCAGCCCGTACTGGGAGGGACTCGGGGAAGACTCTCGAAGGGCTCCTAGGAGATCTCGGGTGCTGCAGACAGAAGACGGAACCTCCCCACACTCAGAATTCCGGAACACGGATGACTGTGTGGGGGAGGTTCGGGGCCGCCCTCCACGCAGCTTCCTGGTGTCACAGGTGTTCCCTCGCAAGGGGAAGTCCGCTAATTACCTCCCCTGTCCATGGGGAGGCACTAGATGCTACCTGCGTTTCCAGCCCAACCCCCGCCTTTCCCCGGCAGCCCGCACTGGGAGGGACTCGGGGAAGACTCTCGAAGGGCTCCTAGGAGATCTCGGGTGCTGCAGACAGAAGACGGAACCTCCCCACACTCAGAATTCCGGAACACGGCTGACTGTGTGGGGGAGGTTCGGGGCCGCCCTCCACGCAGCTTCCTGGTGTCACAGGTGTTCCCTCGCAAGGGGAAGTCCGCTAATTACCTCCCCTGTCCAAGGGGAGGCACTAGATGCTACCTGCGTTTCCAGCCCAACCCCCGCATTTCCCCGGCAGCCCGTACTGGGAGGGACTCTGGGAAGACTCTCGAAGGGCTCCTAGGAGATCTCGGGTGCTGCAGACAGAAGACGGAACCTCCCCACACTCAGAATTCCGGAACACGGCTGACTGTGTGGGGGAGGTTCGGGGCCGCCCTCCACGCAGCTTCCTGGTGTCACAGGTGTTCCCTCGCAAGGGGAAGTCCGCTAATTACCTCCCCTGTCCATGGGGAGGCACTAGATGCTACCTGCGTTTCCAGCCCAACCCCCGCCTTTCCCCGGCAGCCCGTACTGGGAGGGACTCGGGGAAGACTCTCGAAGGGCTCCTAGGAGATCTCGGGTGCTGCAGACAGAAGACGGAACCTCCCCACACTCAGAATTCCGGAACACGGATGACTGTGTGGGGGAGGTTCGGGGCCGCCCTCCACGCAGCTTCCTGGTGTCACAGGTGTTCCCTCGCAAGGGGAAGTCCGCTAATTACCTCCCCTGTCCATGGGGAGGCACTAGATGCTACCTGCGTTTCCAGCCCAACCCCCGCCTTTCCCCGGCAGCCCGCACTGGGAGGGACTCGGGGAAGACTCTCGAAGGGCTCCTAGGAGATCTCGGGTGCTGCAGACAGAAGACGGAACCTCCCCACACTCAGAATTCCGGAACACGGCTGACTGTGTGGGGGAGGTTCGGGGCCGCCCTCCACGCAGCTTCCTGGTGTCACAGGTGTTCCCTCGCAAGGGGAAGTCCGCTAATTACCTCCCCTGTCCAAGGGGAGGCACTAGATGCTACCTGCGTTTCCAGCCCAACCCCCGCATTTCCCCGGCAGCCCGTACTGGGAGGGACTCTGGGAAGACTCTCGAAGGGCTCCTAGGAGATCTCGGGTGCTGCAGACAGAAGACGGAACCTCCCCACACTCAGAATTCCGGAACACGGCTGACTGTGTGGGGGAGGTTCGGGGCCGCCCTCCACGCAGCTTCCTGGTGTCACAGGTGTTCCCTCGCAAGGGGAAGTCCGCTAATTACCTCCCCTGTCCATGGGGAGGCACTAGATGCTACCTGCGTTTCCAGCCCAACCCCCGCATTTCCCCGGCAGCCCGCACTGGGAGGGATTCGGGGAAGACTCTCGAAGGGCTCCTAGGAGATCTCGGGTGCTGCAGACAGAAGACGGAACCTCCCCACACTCAGAATTCCGGAACACGGCTGACTGTGTGGGGGAGGTTCGGGGCCGCCCTCCACGCAGCTTCCTGGTGTCACAGGTGTTCCCTCGCAAGGGGAAGTCCGCTACTTACCTCCCCTGTCCATGGGGAGGCACTAGATGCTACCTGCGTTTCCAGCCCAACCCCCGCATTTCCCCGGCAGCCCGTACTGGGAGGGACTCGGGGAAGACTCTCGAAGGGCTCCTAGGAGATCTCGGGTGCTGCAGACAGAAGACGGAACCTCCCCACACTCAGAATTCCGGAACACGGCTGACTGTGTGGGGGAGGTTTAGGGCCGCCCTCCACGCAGCTTCCTGGTGTCACAGGTGTTCCCTCGCAAGGGGAAGTCCGCTACTTCCCTCCCCTGTCCATGGGGAGGCACTAGATGCTACCTGCGTTTCCAGCCCAACCCCCGCATTTCCCCGGCAGCCCGTACTGGGAGGGACTCGGGGAAGACTCTCGAAGGGCTCCTAGGAGATCTCGGGTGCTGCAGACAGAAGACGGAACCTCCCCACACTCAGAATTCCGGAACACGGCTGACTGTGTGGGGGAGGTTCGGGGCCGCACTCCACGCAGCTTCCTGGTGTCACAGGTGTTCCCTCGCAAGGGGAAGTCCGCTACTTACCTCCCCTGTCCATGGGGAGGCACTAGATGCTACCTGCGTTTCCAGCCCAACCCCCGCATTTCCCCCGCAGCCCGTACTGGGAGGGACTCGGGGAAGACTCTCGAAGGGCTCCTAGGAGATCTCGGGTGCTGCAGACAGAAGACGGAACCTCCCCACACTCAGAATTCCGGAACACGGCTGACTGTGTGGGGGAGGTTCGGGGCCGCCCTCCACGCAGCTTCCTGGTGTCACAGGTGTTCCCTCGCAAGGGGAAGTCCGCTAATTACCTCCCCTGTCCATGGGGAGGCACTAGATGCTACCTGCGTTTCCAGCCCAACCCCCGCATTTCCCCGGCAGCCCGTACTGGGAGGGACTCGGGGAAGACTCTCGAAGGGCTCCTAGGAGATCTCGGGTGCTGCAGACAGAAGACGGAACCTCCCCACACTCAGAATTCCGGAACACGGCTGACTGTGTGGGGGAGGTTCGGGGCCGCCCTCCACGCAGCTTCCTGGTGTCACAGGTGTTCCCTCGCAAGGGGAAGTCCGCTACTTACCTCCCCTGTCCATGGGGAGGCACTAGATGCTACCTGCGTTTCCAGCACAACCCCCGCATTTCCCCGGCAGCCCGTACTGGGAGGGACTCGGGGAAGACTCTCGAAGGGCTCCTAGGAGATCTCGGGTGCTGCAGACAGAAGACGGAAACTCCCCACACTCAGAATTCCGGAACACGGCTGACTGTGTGGGGGAGGTTCGGGGCCGCCCTCCACGCAGCTTCCTGGTGTCACAGGTGTTCCCTCGCAAGGGGAAGTCCGCTACTTCCCTCCCCTGTCCATGGGGAGGCACTAGATGCTACCTGCGTTTCCAGCCCAACCCCCGCATTTCCCCGGCAGCCCGTACTGGGAGGGACTCGGGGAAGACTCTCGAAGGGCTCCTAGGAGATCTCGGGTGCTGCAGACAGAAGACGGAACCTCCCCACACTCAGAATTCCGGAACACGGATGACTGTGTGGGGGAGGTTCGGGGCCGCCCTCCACGCAGCTTCCTGGTGTCACAGGTGTTCCCTCGCAAGGGGAAGTCCGCTAATTACCTCCCCTGTCCATGGGGAGGCACTAGATGCTACCTGCGTTTCCAGCCCAACCCCCGCCTTTCCCCGGCAGCCCGCACTGGGAGGGACTCGGGAAGACTCTCGAAGGGCTCCTAGGAGATCTCGGGTGCTGCAGACAGAAGACGGAACCTCCCCACACTCAGAATTCCGGAACACGGCTGACTGTGTGGGGGAGGTTCGGGGCCGCCCTCCACGCAGCTTCCTGGTGTCACAGGTGTTCCCTCGCAAGGGGAAGTCCGCTAATTACCTCCCCTGTCCAAGGGGAGGCACTAGATGCTACCTGCGTTTCCAGCCCAACCCCCGCATTTCCCCGGCAGCCCGTACTGGGAGGGACTCTGGGAAGACTCTCGAAGGGCTCCTAGGAGATCTCGGGTGCTGCAGACAGAAGACGGAACCTCCCCACACTCAGAATTCCGGAACACGGCTGACTGTGTGGGGGAGGTTCGGGGCCGCCCTCCACGCAGCTTCCTGGTGTCACAGGTGTTCCCTCGCAAGGGGAAGTCCGCTAATTACCTCCCCTGTCCATGGGGAGGCACTAGATGCTACCTGCGTTTCCAGCCCAACCCCCGCCTTTCCCCGGCAGCCCGTACTGGGAGGGACTCGGGGAAGACTCTCGAAGGGCTCCTAGGAGATCTCGGGTGCTGCAGACAGAAGACGGAACCTCCCCACACTCAGAATTCCGGAACACGGATGACTGTGTGGGGGAGGTTCGGGGCCGCCCTCCACGCAGCTTCCTGGTGTCACAGGTGTTCCCTCGCAAGGGGAAGTCCGCTAATTACCTCCCCTGTCCATGGGGAGGCACTAGATGCTACCTGCGTTTCCAGCCCAACCCCCGCCTTTCCCCGGCAGCCCGCACTGGGAGGGACTCGGGGAAGACTCTCGAAGGGCTCCTAGGAGATCTCGGGTGCTGCAGACAGAAGACGGAACCTCCCCACACTCAGAATTCCGGAACACGGCTGACTGTGTGGGGGAGGTTCGGGGCCGCCCTCCACGCAGCTTCCTGGTGTCACAGGTGTTCCCTCGCAAGGGGAAGTCCGCTAATTACCTCCCCTGTCCAAGGGGAGGCACTAGATGCTACCTGCGTTTCCAGCCCAACCCCCGCATTTCCCCGGCAGCCCGTACTGGGAGGGACTCTGGGAAGACTCTCGAAGGGCTCCTAGGAGATCTCGGGTGCTGCAGACAGAAGACGGAACCTCCCCACACTCAGAATTCCGGAACACGGCTGACTGTGTGGGGGAGGTTCGGGGCCGCCCTCCACGCAGCTTCCTGGTGTCACAGGTGTTCCCTCGCAAGGGGAAGTCCGCTAATTACCTCCCCTGTCCATGGGGAGGCACTAGATGCTACCTGCGTTTCCAGCCCAACCCCCGCATTTCCCCGGCAGCCCGCACTGGGAGGGATTCGGGGAAGACTCTCGAAGGGCTCCTAGGAGATCTCGGGTGCTGCAGACAGAAGACGGAACCTCCCCACACTCAGAATTCCGGAACACGGCTGACTGTGTGGGGGAGGTTCGGGGCCGCCCTCCACGCAGCTTCCTGGTGTCACAGGTGTTCCCTCGCAAGGGGAAGTCCGCTACTTACCTCCCCTGTCCATGGGGAGGCACTAGATGCTACCTGCGTTTCCAGCCCAACCCCCGCATTTCCCCGGCAGCCCGTACTGGGAGGGACTCGGGAAGACTCTCGAAGGGCTCCTAGGAGATCTCGGGTGCTGCAGACAGAAGACGGAACCTCCCCACACTCAGAATTCCGGAACACGGCTGACTGTGTGGGGGAGGTTTAGGGCCGCCCTCCACGCAGCTTCCTGGTGTCACAGGTGTTCCCTCGCAAGGGGAAGTCCGCTACTTCCCTCCCCTGTCCATGGGGAGGCACTAGATGCTACCTGCGTTTCCAGCCCAACCCCCGCATTTCCCCGGCAGCCCGTACTGGGAGGGACTCGGGGAAGACTCTCGAAGGGCTCCTAGGAGATCTCGGGTGCTGCAGACAGAAGACGGAACCTCCCCACACTCAGAATTCCGGAACACGGCTGACTGTGTGGGGGAGGTTCGGGGCCGCACTCCACGCAGCTTCCTGGTGTCACAGGTGTTCCCTCGCAAGGGGAAGTCCGCTACTTACCTCCCCTGTCCATGGGGAGGCACTAGATGCTACCTGCGTTTCCAGCCCAACCCCCGCATTTCCCCCGCAGCCCGTACTGGGAGGGACTCGGGGAAGACTCTCGAAGGGCTCCTAGGAGATCTCGGGTGCTGCAGACAGAAGACGGAACCTCCCCACACTCAGAATTCCGGAACACGGCTGACTGTGTGGGGGAGGTTCGGGGCCGCCCTCCACGCAGCTTCCTGGTGTCACAGGTGTTCCCTCGCAAGGGGAAGTCCGCTAATTACCTCCCCTGTCCATGGGGAGGCACTAGATGCTACCTGCGTTTCCAGCCAAACCCCCGCATTTCCCCGGCAGCCCGTACTGGGAGGGACTCGGGGAAGACTCTCGAAGGGCTCCTAGGAGATCTCGGGTGCTGCAGACAGAAGACGGAACCTCCCCACACTCAGAATTCCGGAACACGGCTGACTGTGTTGTGGAGGTTCGGGGCCGCCCTCCACGCAGCTTCCTGGTGTCACAGGTGTTCCCTCGCAAGGGGAAGTCCGCTACTTCCCTCCCCTCTCCATGGGGAGGCACTAGATGCTACCTGCGTTTCCAGCCCAACCCCCGCATTTCCCCGGCAGCCCGTACTGGGAGGGACTCGGGGAAGACTCTCGAAGGGCTCCTAGGAGATCTCGGGTGCTGCAGACAGAAGACGGAACCTCCCCACACTCAGAATTCCGGAACACGGCTGACTGTGTGGGGGAGGTTCGGGGCCGCCCTCCACGCAGCTTCCTGGTGTCACAGGTGTTCCCTCGCAAGGGGAAGTCCGCTAATTACCTCCCCTGTCCAAGGGGAGGCACTAGATGCTACCTGCGTTTCCAGCCCAACCCCCGCATTTCCCCGGCAGCCCGTACTGGGAGGGACTCTGGGAAGACTCTCGAAGGGCTCCTAGGAGATCTCGGGTGCTGCAGACAGAAGACGGAACCTCCCCACACTCAGAATTCCGGAACACGGCTGACTGTGTGGGGGAGGTTCGGGGCCGCCCTCCACGCAGCTTCCTGGTGTCACAGGTGTTCCCTCGCAAGGGGAAGTCCGCTAATTACCTCCCCTGTCCATGGGGAGGCACTAGATGCTACCTGCGTTTCCAGCCCAACCCCCGCCTTTCCCCGGCAGCCCGTACTGGGAGGGACTCGGGGAAGACTCTCGAAGGGCTCCTAGGAGATCTCGGGTGCTGCAGACAGAAGACGGAACCTCCCCACACTCAGAATTCCGGAACACGGATGACTGTGTGGGGGAGGTTCGGGGCCGCCCTCCACGCAGCTTCCTGGTGTCACAGGTGTTCCCTCGCAAGGGGAAGTCCGCTAATTATCTCCCCTGTCCATGGGGAGGCACTAGATGCTACCTGCGTTTCCAGCCCAACCCCCGCCTTTCCCCGGCAGCCCGCACTGTGAGGGACTCGGGGAAGACTCTCGAAGGGCTCCTAGGAGATCTCGGGTGCTGCAGACAGAAGACGGAACCTCCCCACACTCAGAATTCCGGAACACGGCTGACTGTGTGGGGGAGGTTCGGGGCCGCCCTCCACGCAGCTTCCTGGTGTCACAGGTGTTCCCTCGCAAGGGGAAGTCCGCTAATTACCTCCCCTGTCCAAGGGGAGGCACTAGATGCTACCTGCGTTTCCAGCCCAACCCCCGCATTTCCCCGGCAGCCCGTACTGGGAGGGACTCTGGGAAGACTCTCGAAGGGCTCCTAGGAGATCTCGGGTGCTGCAGACAGAAGACGGAACCTCCCCACACTCAGAATTCCGGAACACGGCTGACTGTGTGGGGGAGGTTCGGGGCCGCCCTCCACGCAGCTTCCTGGTGTCACAGGTGTTCCCTCGCAAGGGGAAGTCCGCTAATTACCTCCCCTGTCCATGGGGAGGCACTAGATGCTACCTGCGTTTCCAGCCCAACCCCCGCATTTCCCCGGTAGCCCGTACTGGGAGGGACTCGGGGAAGACTCTCGAAGGGCTCCTAGGAGATCTCGGGTGCTGCAGACAGAAGACGGAACCTCCCCACACTCAGAATTCCGGAACACGGCTGACTGTGTGGGGGAGGTTCGGGGCCGCCCTCCACGCAGCTTCCTGGTGTCACAGGTGTTCCCTCGCAAGGGGAAGTCCGCTAATTACCTCCCCTGTCCATGGGGAGGCACTAGATGCTACCTGCGTTTCCAGCCCAACCCCCGCATTTCCCCGGCAGCCCGCACTGGGAGGGATTCGGGGAAGACTCTCGAAGGGCTCCTAGGAGATCTCGGGTGCTGCAGACAGAAGACGGAACCTCCCCACACTCAGAATTCCGGAACACGGCTGACTGTGTGGGGGAGGTTCGGGGCCGCCCTCCACGCAGCTTCCTGGTGTCACAGGTGTTCCCTCGCAAGGGGAAGTCCGCTACTTACCTCCCCTGTCCATGGGGAGGCACTAGATGCTACCTGCGTTTCCAGCCCAACCCCCGCATTTCCCCGGCAGCCCGTACTGGGAGGGACTCGGGGAAGACTCTCGAAGGGCTCCTAGGAGATCTCGGGTGCTGCAGACAGAAGACGGAACCTCCCCACACTCAGAATTCCGGAACACGGCTGACTGTGTGGGGGAGGTTTAGGGCCGCCCTCCACGCAGCTTCCTGGTGTCACAGGTGTTCCCTCGCAAGGGGAAGTCCGCTACTTCCCTCCCCTGTCCATGGGGAGGCACTAGATGCTACCTGCGTTTCCAGCCCAACCCCCGCATTTCCCCGGCAGCCCGTACTGGGAGGGACTCGGGGAAGACTCTCGAAGGGCTCCTAGGAGATCTCGGGTGCTGCAGACAGAAGACGGAACCTCCCCACACTCAGAATTCCGGAACACGGCTGACTGTGTGGGGGAGGTTCGGGGCCGCCCTCCACGCAGCTTCCTGGTGTCACAGGTGTTCCCTCGCAAGGGGAAGTCCGCTACTTACCTCCCCTGTCCATGGGGAGGCACTAGATGCTACCTGCGTTTCCAGCCCAACCCCCGCATTTCCCCGGCAGCCCGTACTGGGAGGGACTCGGGGAAGACTCTCGAAGGGCTCCTAGGAGATCTCGGGTGCTGCAGACAGAAGACGGAACCTCCCCACACTCAGAATTCCGGAACACGGCTGACTGTGTGGGGGAGGTTCGGGGCCGCCCTCCACGCAGCTTCCTGGTGTCACAGGTGTTCCCTCGCAAGGGGAAGTCCGCTACTTACCTCCCCTGTCCATGGGGAGGCACTAGATGCTACCTGCGTTTCCAGCCCAACCCCCGCATTTCCCCGGCAGCCCGTACTGGGAGGGACTCGGGGAAGACTCTCGAAGGGCTCCTAGGAGATCTCGGGTGCTGCAGACAGAAGACGGAACCTCCCCACACTCAGAATTCCGGAACACGGCTGACTGTGTGGGGGAGGTTTAGGGCCGGCTCCACGCAGCTTCCTGGTGTCACAGGTGTTCCCTCGCAAGGGGAAGTCCGCTACTTCCCTCCCCTGTCCATGGGGAGGCACTAGATGCTACCTGCGTTTCCAGCCCAACCCCCGCATTTCCCCGGCAGCCCGTACTGGGAGGGACTCGGGGAAGACTCTCGAAGGGCTCCTAGGAGATCTCGGGTGCTGCAGACAGAAGACGGAACCTCCCCACACTCAGAATTCCGGAACACGGCTGACTGTGTGGGGGAGGTTCGGGGCCGCCCTCCACGCAGCTTCCTGGTGTCACAGGTGTTCCCTCGCAAGGGGAAGTCCGCTACTTACCTCCCCTGTCCATGGGGAGGCACTAGATGCTACCTGCGTTTCCAGCCCAACCCCCGCATTTCCCCGGCAGCCCGTACTGGGAGGGACTCGGGGAAGACTCTCGAAGGGCTCCTAGGAGATCTCGGGTGCTGCAGACAGAAGACGGAACCTCCCCACACTCAGAATTCCGGAACACGGCTGACTGTGTGGGGGAGGTTCGGGGCCGCCCTCCACGCAGCTTCCTGGTGTCACAGGTGTTCCCTCGCAAGGGGAAGTCCGCTAATTACCTCCCCTGTCCATGGGGAGGCACTGGATGCTACCTGCGTTTCCAGCCAAACCCCCGCATTTCCCCGGCAGCCCGTACTGGGAGGGACTCGGGGAAGACTCTCGAAGGGCTCCTAGGAGATCTCGGGTGCTGCAGACAGAAGACGGAACCTCCCCACACTCAGAATTCCGGAACACGGCTGACTGTGTTGTGGAGGTTCGGGGCCGCCCTCCACGCAGCTTCCTGGTGTCACAGGTGTTCCCTCGCAAGGGGAAGTCCGCTACTTCCCTCCCCTCTCCATGGGGAGGCACTAGATGCTACCTGCGTTTCCAGCCCAACCCCCGCATTTCCCCGGCAGCCCGTACTGGGAGGGACTCGGGGAAGACTCTCGAAGGGCTCCTAGGAGATCTCGGGTGCTGCAGACAGAAGACGGAACCTCCCCACACTCAGAATTCCGGAACACGGCTGACTGTGTGGGGGAGGTTCGGGGCCGCCCTCCACGCAGCTTCCTGGTGTCACAGGTGTTCCCTCGCAAGGGGAAGTCCGCTAATTACCTCCCCTGTCCATGGGGAGGCACTAGATGCTACCTGCGTTTCCAGCCCAACCCCCGCATTTCCCCGGCAGCCCGTACTGGGAGGGACTCGGGGAAGACTCTCGAAGGGCTCCTAGGAGATCTCGGGTGCTGCAGACAGAAGACGGAACCTCCCCACACTCAGAATTCCGGAACACGGCTGACTGTGTGGGGGAGGTTCGGGGCCGCCCTCCACGCAGCTTCCTGGTGTCACAGGTGTTCCCTCGCAAGGGGAAGTCCGCTACTTACCTCCCCTGTCCATGGGGAGGCACTAGATGCTACCTGCGTTTCCAGCCCAACCCCCGCATTTCCCCGGCAGCCCGTACTGGGAGGGACTCGGGGAAGACTCTCGAAGGGCTCCTAGGAGATCTCGGGTGCTGCAGACAGAAGACGGAACCTCCCCACACTCAGAATTCCGGAACACGGCTGACTGTGTGGGGGAGGTTTAGGGCCGGCTCCACGCAGCTTCCTGGTGTCACAGGTGTTCCCTCGCAAGGGGAAGTCCGCTACTTCCCTCCCCTGTCCATGGGGAGGCACTAGATGCTACCTGCGTTTCCAGCCCAACCCCCGCATTTCCCCGGCAGCCCGTACTGGGAGCGACTCGGGGAAGACTCTCGAAGGGCTCCTAGGAGATCTCGGGTGCTGCAGACAGAAGACGGAACCTCCCCACACTCAGAATTCCGGAACACGGCTGACTGTGTGGGGGAGGTTCGGGGCCGCCCTCCACGCAGCTTCCTGGTGTCACAGGTGTTCCCTCGCAAGGGGAAGTCCGCTACTTACCTCCCCTGTCCATGGGGAGGCACTAGATGCTACCTGCGTTTCCAGCCCAACCCCCGCATTTCCCCGGCAGCCCGTACTGGGAGGGACTCGGGGAAGACTCTCGAAGGGCTCCTAGGAGATCTCGGGTGCTGCAGACAGAAGACGGAACCTCCCCACACTCAGAATTCCGGAACACGGCTGACTGTGTGGGGGAGGTTCGGGGCCGCCCTCCACGCAGCTTCCTGGTGTCACAGGTGTTCCCTCGCAAGGGGAAGTCCGCTAATTACCTCCCCTGTCCATGGGGAGGCACTAGATGCTACCTGCGTTTCCAGCCAAACCCCCGCATTTCCCCGGCAGCCCGTACTGGGAGGGACTCGGGGAAGACTCTCGAAGGGCTCCTAGGAGATCTCGGGTGCTGCAGACAGAAGACGGAACCTCCCCACACTCAGAATTCCGGAACACGGCTGACTGTGTTGTGGAGGTTCGGGGCCGCCCTCCACGCAGCTTCCTGGTGTCACAGGTGTTCCCTCGCAAGGGGAAGTCCGCTACTTCCCTCCCCTCTCCATGGGGAGGCACTAGATGCTACCTGCGTTTCCAGCCCAACCCCCGCATTTCCCCGGCAGCCCGTACTGGGAGGGACTCGGGGAAGACTCTCGAAGGGCTCCTAGGAGATCTCGGGTGCTGCAGACAGAAGACGGAACCTCCCCACACTCAGAATTCCGGAACACGGCTGACTGTGTGGGGGAGGTTCGGGGCCGCCCTCCACGCAGCTTCCTGGTGTCACAGGTGTTCCCTCGCAAGGGGAAGTCCGCTAATTACCTCCCCTGTCCATGGGGAGGCACTAGATGCTACCTGCGTTTCCAGCCCAACCCCCGCATTTCCCCGGCAGCCCGTACTGGGAGGGACTCGGGGAAGACTCTCGAAGGGCTCCTAGGAGATCTCGGGTGCTGCAGACAGAAGACGGAACCTCCCCACACTCAGAATTCCGGAACACGGCTGACTGTGTGGGGGAGGTTCGGGGCCGCCCTCCACGCAGCTTCCTGGTGTCACAGGTGTTCCCTCGCAAGGGGAAGTCCGCTACTTACCTCCCCTGTCCATGGGGAGGCACTAGATGCTACCTGCGTTTCCAGCCCAACCCCCGCATTTCCCCGGCAGCCCGTACTGGGAGGGACTCGGGGAAGACTCTCGAAGGGCTCCTAGGAGATCTCGGGTGCTGCAGACAGAAGACGGAACCTCCCCACACTCAGAATTCCGGAACACGGCTGACTGTGTGGGGGAGGTTCGGGGCCGCCCTCCACGCAGCTTCCTGGTGTCACAGGTGTTCCCTCGCAAGGGGAAGTCCGCTACTTCCCTCCCCTGTCCATGGGGAGGCACTAGATGCTACCTGCGTTTCCAGCCCAACCCCCGCATTTCCCCGGCAGCCCGTACTGGGAGGGACTCGGGGAAGACTCTCGAAGGGCTCCTAGGAGATCTCGGGTGCTGCAGACAGAAGACGGAACCTCCCCACACTCAGAATTCCGGAACACGGCTGACTGTGTGGGGGAGGTTCGGGGCCGCCCTCCACGCAGCTTCCTGGTGTCACAGGTGTTCCCTCGCAAGGGGAAGTCCGCTAATTACCTCCCCTGTCCATGGGGAGGCACTAGATGCTACCTGCGTTTCCAGCCCAACCCCCGCCTTTCCCCGGCAGCCCGCACTGGGAGGGACTCGGGGAAGACTCTCGAAGGGCTCCTAGGAGATCTCGGGTGCTGCAGACAGAAGACGGAACCTCCCCACACTCAGAATTCCGGAACACGGCTGACTGTGTGGGGGAGGTTCGGGGCCGCCCTCCACGCAGCTTCCTGGTGTCACAGGTGTTCCCTCGCAAGGGGAAGTCCGCTAATTACCTCCCCTGTCCAAGGGGAGGCACTAGATGCTACCTGCGTTTCCAGCCCAACCCCCGCATTTCCCCGGCAGCCCGCACTGGGAGGGATTCGGGGAAGACTCTCGAAGGGCTCCTAGGAGATCTCGGGTGCTGCAGACAGAAGACGGAACCTCCCCACACTCAGAATTCCGGAACACGGCTGACTGTGTGGGGGAGGTTCGGGGCCGCCCTCCACGCAGCTTCCTGGTGTCACAGGTGTTCCCTCGCAAGGGGAAGTCCGCTAATTACCTCCCCAGTCCATGGGGAGGCACTAGATTCTACCTGCGTTTCCAGCCCAACCCCCGCATTTCCCCGGAAGCCCGTAATGGGAGGGACTCGGGGAAGACTCTCGAAGTGCTCCTAGGAGATCTCGGGTGCTGCAGACAGAAGACGGAACCTCCCCACACTCAGAATCCCGGAACACGGCTGACTTTGTGGGGGAGGTTCAGGGCCGCACTCCACGCAGTTTCCTGGTGTCACAGGTGTTCCCTCGCAAGGGGAAGTCCGCTAAATACCTCCCCTGTCCATGGGGAGGCGTAGATGCTACCTGCGTTTCCAGCCCAACCCCCGCCTTTCCCCGGCAGCCCGCACTGGGAGGGACTCGGGGAAGACTCTCGAAGGGCTCCTAGGAGATCTCGGGTGCTGCAGACAGAAGACGGAACCTCCCCACACTCAGAATTCCGGGACACGGCTGACTGTGTGGGTGAGGTTCAGGGCCGCACTCCACGCAGCTTCCTGGTGTCACAGGTGTTCCTTCGCAAGGGGAAGTCCGCTACTTCCCTCCCCTGTCCATGGGGATGCACTAGATGCTACCTGCGTTTCCAGCCCAACCCCCGCATTTCCCCGGCAGCCCGTACTGGGAGGGACTCGGGGAAGACTCTCGAAGGGCTCCTAGGAGATCTCGGGTGCTGCAGACAGAAGACGGAACCTCCCCACACTCAGAATTCCGGAACACGGCTGACTGTGTGGGGGAGGTTCGGGGCCGCCCTCCACGCAGCTTCCTGGTGTCACAGGTGTTCCCTCGCAAGGGGAAGTCCGCTACTTACCTCCCCTGTCCATGGGGAGGCACTAGATGCTACCTGCGTTTCCAGCCCAACCCCCGCATTTCCCCGGCAGCCCGTACTGGGAGGGACTCGGGGAAGACTCTCGAAGGGCTCCTAGGAGATCTCGGGTGCTGCAGACAGAAGACGGAACCTCCCCACACTCAGAATTCCGGAACACGGCTGACTGTGTGGGGGAGGTTCGGGGCCGCCCTCCACGCAGCTTCCTGGTGTCACAGGTGTTCCCTCGCAAGGGGAAGTCCGCTACTTCCCTCCCCTGTCCATGGGGAGGCACTAGATGCTACCTGCGTTTCCAGCCCAACCCCCGCATTTCCCCGGCAGCCCGTACTGGGAGGGACTCGGGGAAGACTCTCGAAGGGCTCCTAGGAGATCTCGGGTGCTGCAGACAGAAGACGGAACCTCCCCACACTCAGAATTCCGGAACACGGCTGACTGTGTGGGGGAGGTTCGGGGCCGCCCTCCACGCAGCTTCCTGGTGTCACAGGTGTTCCCTCGCAAGGGGAAGTCCGCTAATTACCTCCCCTGTCCATGGGGAGGCACTAGATGCTACCTGCGTTTCCAGCCCAACCCCCGCCTTTCCCCGGCAGCCCGCACTGGGAGGGACTCGGGGAAGACTCTCGAAGGGCTCCTAGGAGATCTCGGGTGCTGCAGACAGAAGACGGAACCTCCCCACACTCAGAATTCCGGAACACGGCTGACTGTGTGGGGGAGGTTCGGGGCCGCCCTCCACGCAGCTTCCTGGTGTCACAGGTGTTCCCTCGCAAGGGGAAGTCCGCTAATTACCTCCCCTGTCCAAGGGGAGGCACTAGATGCTACCTGCGTTTCCAGCCCAACCCCCGCATTTCCCCGGCAGCCCGCACTGGGAGGGATTCGGGGAAGACTCTCGAAGGGCTCCTAGGAGATCTCGGGTGCTGCAGACAGAAGACGGAACCTCCCCACACTCAGAATTCCGGAACACGGCTGACTGTGTGGGGGAGGTTCGGGGCCGCCCTCCACGCAGCTTCCTGGTGTCACAGGTGTTCCCTCGCAAGGGGAAGTCCGCTAATTACCTCCCCAGTCCATGGGGAGGCACTAGATTCTACCTGCGTTTCCAGCCCAACCCCCGCATTTCCCCGGAAGCCCGTAATGGGAGGGACTCGGGGAAGACTCTCGAAGTGCTCCTAGGAGATCTCGGGTGCTGCAGACAGAAGACGGAACCTCCCCACACTCAGAATCCCGGAACACGGCTGACTTTGTGGGGGAGGTTCAGGGCCGCACTCCACGCAGTTTCCTGGTGTCACAGGTGTTCCCTCGCAAGGGGAAGTCCGCTAAATACCTCCCCTGTCCATGGGGAGGCGTAGATGCTACCTGCGTTTCCAGCCCAACCCCCGCCTTTCCCCGGCAGCCCGCACTGGGAGGGACTCGGGGAAGACTCTCGAAGGGCTCCTAGGAGATCTCGGGTGCTGCAGACAGAAGACGGAACCTCCCCACACTCAGAATTCCGGGACACGGCTGACTGTGTGGGTGAGGTTCAGGGCCGCACTCCACGCAGCTTCCTGGTGTCACAGGTGTTCCTTCGCAAGGGGAAGTCCGCTACTTCCCTCCCCTGTCCATGGGGATGCACTAGATGCTACCTGCGTTTCCAGCCCAACCCCCGCATTTCCCTGGCAGCCCGTACTGGGAGGGACTCGGGGAAAACTCTCGAAGGGCTCCTAGGAGATCTCGGGTGCTGCAGACAGAAGACGGAACCTCCCCACACTCAGAATTCCGGAACACGGCTGACTGTGTGGGGGAGGTTAAGGGCCGCACTCCACGCAGCTTCCTGGTGTCACAGGTGTTCCCTCGCAAGGGGAAGTCCGCTAATTACCTCTCCTGTCCATGGGGAGGCACTAGATGCTACCTGCGTTTCCAGCCCAACCCCCGCCTTTCCCCGGCAGCCCGTACTGGGAGGGACTCGGGGAAGACTCTCGAAGGGCTCCTAGGAGATCCCGGGTGCTGCAGACAGAAGACGGAACCTCCTCACATTCAGAATTCCGGAACACGGCTGACTGTGTGGGGGAGGTTCGGGGCCGCCCTCCACGCAGCTTCCTGGTGTCACAGGTGTTCCCTCGCAAGGGGAAGTCCGCTACTTACCTCCCCTGTCCATGGGGAGGCACTAGATGCTACCTGCGTTTCCAGCCCAACCCCCGCATTTCCCCGGCAGCCCGTACTGGGAGGGACTCGGGGAAGACTCTCGAAGGGCTCCTAGGAGATCTCGGGTGCTGCAGACAGAAGACGGAACCTCCCCACACTCAGAATTCCGGAACACGGCTGACTGTGTGGGGGAGGTTCGGGGCCGCCCTCCACGCAGCTTCCTGGTGTCACAGGTGTTCCCTCGCAAGGGGAAGTCCGCTAATTACCTCCCCTGTCCATGGGGAGGCACTAGATGCTACCTGCGTTTCCAGCAAAACCCCCGCATTTCCCCGGCAGCCCGTACTGGGAGGGACTCGGGGAAGACTCTCGAAGGGCTCCTAGGAGATCTCGGGTGCTGCAGACAGAAGACGGAACCTCCCCACACTCAGAATTCCGGAACACGGCTGACTGTGTTGTGGAGGTTCGGGGCCGCCCTCCACGCAGCTTCCTGGTGTCACAGGTGTTCCCTCGCAAGGGGAAGTCCGCTAATTACCTCCCCTGTCCATGGGGAGGCACTAGATGCTACCTGCGTTTCCAGCCCAACCCCCGCATTTCCCCGGCAGCCCGTACTGGGAGGGACTCGGGGAAGACTCTCGAAGGGCTCCTAGGAGATCTCGGGTGCTGCAGACAGAAGACGGAACCTCCCCACACTCAGAATTCCGGAACACGGCTGACTGTGTGGGGGAGGTTCGGGGCCGCCCTCCACGCAGCTTCCTGGTGTCACAGGTGTTCCCTCGCAAGGGGAAGTCCGCTAATTACCTCCCCTGTCCATGGGGAGGCACTAGATGCTACCTGCGTTTCCAGCCCAACCCCCGCATTTCCCCGGCAGCCCGTACTGGGAGGGACTCGGGGAAGACTCTCGAAGGGCTCCTAGGAGATCTCGGGTGCTGCAGACAGAAGACGGAACCTCCCCACACCCAGAATTCCGGAACACGGCTGACTGTGTGGGGGAGGTTCGGGGCCGCCCTCCACGCAGCTTCCTGGTGTCACAGGTGTTCCCTCGCAAGGGGAAGTCCGCTAATTACCTCCCCTGTCCATGGGGAGGCACTAGATGCTACCTGCGTTTCCAGCCCAACCCCCGCATTTCCCCGGCAGCCCGAACTGGGAGGGACTCGGGGAAGACTCTCGAAGGGCTCCTCGGAGATCTCGGGTGCTGCAGACAGAAGACGGAACCTCCCCACACTCAGAATTCCGGAACACGGCTGACTGTGTGGGGGAGGTTCAGGGCCGCACTCCACGCAGTTTCCTGGTGTCACAGGTGTTCCCTCGCAAGGGGAAGTCCGCTAATTACCTCCCCTGTCCATGGGGAGGCGTAGATGCTACCTGCGTTTCCAGCCCAACCCCCGCCTTTCCCCGGCAGCCCGCACTGGGAGGGACTCGGGGAATACTCCCGAAGGGCTCCTAGGAGATCTCGGGTGCTGCAGACAGAAGACGGAACCTCCCCACACTCAGAATTCCGGAACAAGGGTGACTGGGTGAGGTTTAGGGCCGCCCTCCACGCAGCTTCCTGGTGTCACAGGTGTTCCCTCGCAAGGGGAAGTCCGCTACTTCCCTCCCCTGTCCATGGGGAGGCACTAGATGCTACCTGCGTTTCCAGCCCAACCCCCGCATTTCCCCGGCAGCCCGTACTGGGAGGGACTCGGGGAAGACTCTCGAAGGGCTCCTAGGAGATCTCGGGTGCTGCAGACTGAAGACGGAACCTCCCCACACTCAGAATTCCGGAACACGGCTGACTGTGTGTGGGAGGTTCGGGGCCGCCCTCCACGCAGCTTCCTGGTATCACAGGTGTTCCCTCGCAAGGGGAAGTCCGCTACTTACCTCCCCTGTCCATGGGGAGGCACTAGATGCTACCTGCGTTTCCAGCCCAACCCCCGCATTTCCCCGGCAGCCCGTACTGGGAGGGACTCGGGGAAGACTCTCGAAGGGCTCCTAGGAGATCTCGGGTGCTGCAGACAGAAGACGGAACCTCCCCACACTCAGAATTCCGGAACACGGCTGACTGTGTGGGGGAGGTTCGGGGCCGCCCTCCACGCAGCTTCCTGGTGTCACAGGTGTTCCCTCGCAAGGGGAAGTCCGCTAATTACCTCCCCTGTCCATGGGGAGGCACTAGATGCTACCTGCGTTTCCAGCCAAACCCCCGCATTTCCCCGGCAGCCCGTACTGGGAGGGACTCGGGGAAGACTCTCGAAGGGCTCCTAGGAGATCTCGGGTGCTGCAGACAGAAGACGGAACCTCCCCACACTCAGAATTCCGGAACACGGCTGACTGTGTTGTGGAGGTTCGGGGCCGCCCTCCACGCAGCTTCCTGGTGTCACAGGTGTTCCCTCGCAAGGGGAAGTCCGCTACTTCCCTCCCCTCTCCATGGGGAGGCACTAGATGCTACCTGCGTTTCCAGCCCAACCCCCGCATTTCCCCGGCAGCCCGTACTGGGAGGGACTCGGGGAAGACTCTCGAAGGGCTCCTAGGAGATCTCGGGTGCTGCAGACAGAAGACGGAACCTCCCCACACTCAGAATTCCGGAACACGGCTGACTGTGTGGGGGAGGTTCGGGGCCGCCCTCCACGCAGCTTCCTGGTGTCACAGGTGTTCCCTCGCAAGGGGAAGTCCGCTAATTACCTCCCCTGTCCATGGGGAGGCACTAGATGCTACCTGCGTTTCCAGCCCAACCCCCGCATTTCCCCGGCAGCCCGTACTGGGAGGGACTCGGGGAAGACTCTCGAAGGGCTCCTAGGAGATCTCGGGTGCTGCAGACAGAAGACGGAACCTCCCCACACTCAGAATTCCGGAACACGGCTGACTGTGTGGGGGAGGTTCGGGGCCGCCCTCCACGCAGCTTCCTGGTGTCACAGGTGTTCCCTCGCAAGGGGAAGTCCGCTACTTACCTCCCCTGTCCATGGGGAGGCACTAGATGCTACCTGCGTTTCCAGCCCAACCCCCGCATTTCCCCGGCAGCCCGTACTGGGAGGGACTCGGGTAAGACTCTCGAAGGGCTCCTAGGAGATCTCGGGTGCTGCAGACAGAAGACGGAACCTCCCCACACTCAGAATTCCGGAACACGGCTGACTGTGTGGGGGAGGTTCGGGGCCGCCCTCCACGCAGCTTCCTGGTGTCACAGGTGTTCCCTCGCAAGGGGAAGTCCGCTACTTCCCTCCCCTGTCCATGGGGAGGCACTAGATGCTACCTGCGTTTCCAGCCCAACCCCCGCATTTCCCCGGCAGCCCGTACTGGGAGGGACTCGGGGAAGACTCTCGAAGGGCTCCTAGGAGATCTCGGGTGCTGCAGACAGAAGACGGAACCTCCCCACACTCAGAATTCCGGAACACGGATGACTGTGTGGGGGAGGTTCGGGGCCGCCCTCCACGCAGCTTCCTGGTGTCACAGGTGTTCCCTCGCAAGGGGAAGTCCGCTAATTACCTCCCCTGTCCATGGGGAGGCACTAGATGCTACCTGCGTTTCCAGCCCAACCCCCACATTTCCCCGGCAGCCCGTACTGGGAGGGACTCGGGGAAGAATCTCGAAGGGCTCCTAGGAGATCTCGGGTGCTGCAGACAGAAGACGGAACCTCCCCACACTCAGAATTCCGGAACACGGCTGACTGTGTGGGGGAGGTTCGGGGCCGCCCTCCACGCAGCTTCCTGGTGTCACAGGTGTTCCCTCGCAAGGGGAAGTCCGCTAATTACCTCCCCTGTCCAAGGGGAGGCACTAGATGCTACCTGCGTTTCCAGCCCAACCCCCGCATTTCCCCGGCAGCCCGTACTGGGAGGGACTCTGGGAAGACTCTCGAAGGGCTCCTAGGAGATCTCGGGTGCTGCAGACAGAAGACGGAACCTCCCCACACTCAGAATTCCGGAACACGGCTGACTGTGTGGGGGAGGTTCGGGGCCGCCCTCCACGCAGCTTCCTGGTGTCACAGGTGTTCCCTCGCAAGGGGAAGTCCGCTAATTACCTCCCCTGTCCATGGGGAGGCACTAGATGCTACCTGCGTTTCCAGCCCAACCCCCGCATTTCCCCGGCAGCCCGTACAGGGAGGGACTCGGGGAAGACTCTCGAAGGGCTCCTAGGAGATCTCGGGTGCTGCAGACAGAAGACGGAACCTCCCCACACTCAGAATTCCGGAACACGGCTGACTGTGTGGGGGAGGTTCGGGGCCGCCCTCCACGCAGCTTCCTGGTGTCACAGGTGTTCCCTCGCAAGGGGAAGTCCGCTACTTACCTCCCCTGTCCATGGGGAGGCACTAGATGCTACCTGCGTTTCCAGCCCAACCCCCGCATTTCCCCGGCAGCCCGTACTGGGAGGGACTCGGGGAAGACTCTCGAAGGGCTCCTAGGAGATCTCGGGTGCTGCAGACAGAAGACGGAACCTCCCCACACTCAGAATTCCGGAACACGGCTGACTGTGTGGGGGAGGTTCGGGGCCGCCCTCCACGCAGCTTCCTGGTGTCACAGGTGTTCCCTCGCAAGGGGAAGTCCGCTACTTCCCTCCCCTGTCCATGGGGAGGCACTAGATGCTACCTGCGTTTCCAGCCCAACCCCCGCATTTCCCCGGCAGCCCGTACTGGGAGGGACTCGGGGAAGACTCTCGAAGGGCTCCTAGGAGATCTCGGGTGCTGCAGACAGAAGACGGAACCTCCCCACACTCAGAATTCCGGAACACGGATGACTGTGTGGGGGAGGTTCGGGGCCGCCCTCCACGCAGCTTCCTGGTGTCACAGGTGTTCCCTCGCAAGGGGAAGTCCGCTAATTACCTCCCCTGTCCATGGGGAGGCACTAGATGCTACCTGCGTTTCCAGCCCAACCCCCACATTTCCCCGGCAGCCCGTACTGGGAGGGACTCGGGGAAGAATCTCGAAGGGCTCCTAGGAGATCTCGGGTGCTGCAGACAGAAGACGGAACCTCCCCACACTCAGAATTCCGGAACACGGCTGACTGTGTGGGGGAGGTTCGGGGCCGCCCTCCACGCAGCTTCCTGGTGTCACAGGTGTTCCCTCGCAAGGGGAAGTCCGCTAATTACCTCCCCTGTCCAAGGGGAGGCACTAGATGCTACCTGCGTTTCCAGCCCAACCCCCGCATTTCCCCGGCAGCCCGTACTGGGAGGGACTCTGGGAAGACTCTCGAAGGGCTCCTAGGAGATCTCGGGTGCTGCAGACAGAAGACGGAACCTCCCCACACTCAGAATTCCGGAACACGGCTGACTGTGTGGGGGAGGTTCGGGGCCGCCCTCCACGCAGCTTCCTGGTGTCACAGGTGTTCCCTCGCAAGGGGAAGTCCGCTAATTACCTCCCCTGTCCATGGGGAGGCACTAGATGCTACCTGCGTTTCCAGCCCAACCCCCGCATTTCCCCGGCAGCCCGTACTGGGAGGGACTCGGGGAAGACTCTCGAAGGGCTCCTAGGAGATCTCGGGTGCTGCAGACAGAAGACGGAACCTCCCCACACTCAGAATTCCGGAACACGGCTGACTGTGTGGGGGAGGTTCGGGGCCGCCCTCCACGCAGCTTCCTGGTGTCACAGGTGTTCCCTCGCAAGGGGAAGTCCGCTACTTCCCTCCCCTCTCCATGGGGAGGCACTAGATGCTACCTGCGTTTCCAGCCCAACCCCCGCATTTCCCCGGCAGCCCGTACTGGGAGGGACTCGGGGAAGACTCTCGAAGGGCTCCTAGGAGATCTCGGGTGCTGCAGACAGAAGACGGAACCTCCCCACACTCAGAATTCCGAAACACGGCTGACTGTGTGGGGGAGGTTCGGGGCCGCCCTCCACGCAGCTTCCTGGTGTCACAGGTGTTCCCTCGCAAGGGGAAGTCCGCTAATTACCTCCCCTGTCCATGGGGAGGCACTAGATGCTACCTGCGTTTCCAGCCCAACCCCCGCATTTCCCCGGCAACCCGTACTGGGAGGGACTCGGGGAAGACTCTCGAAGGGCTCCTAGGAGATCTCGGGTGCTGCAGACAGAAGACGGAACCTCCCCACACTCAGAATTCCGGAACACGGCTGACTGTGTGGGGGAGGTTCGGGGCCGCCCTCCACGCAGCTTCCTGGTGTCACAGGTGTTCCCTCGCAAGGGGAAGTCCGCTACTTACCTCCCCTGTCCATGGGGAGGCACTAGATGCTACCTGCGTTTCCAGCCCAACCCCCGCATTTCCCCGGCAGCCCGTACTGGGAGGGACTCGGGGAAGACTCTCGAAGGGCTCCTAGGAGATCTCGGGTGCTGCAGACAGAAGACGGAACCTCCCCACACTCAGAATTCCGGAACACGGCTGACTGTGTGGGGGAGGTTCGGGGCCGCCCTCCACGCAGCTTCCTGGTGTCACAGGTGTTCCCTCGCAAGGGGAAGTCCGCTAATTACCTCCCCTGTCCATGGGGAGGCACTAGATGCTACCTGCGTTTCCAGCCCAACCCCCGCATTTCCCCGGCAGCCCGTACTGGGAGGGACTCGGGGAAGACTCTCGAAGGGCTCCTCGGAGATCTCGGGTGCTGCAGACAGAAGACGGAACCTCCCCACACTCAGAATTCCGGAACACGGCTGACTGTGTGGGGGAGGTTCGGGGCCGCCCTCCACGCAGCTTCCTGGTGTCACAGGTGTTCCCTCGCAAGGGGAAGTCCGCTAATTACCTCCCCTGTCCATGGGGAGGCACTAGATGCTACCTGCTTTTCCAGCCCAACCCCCGCCTTTCCCCGGCAGCCCGCACTGGGAGGGACTCGGGGAAGACTCTCGAAGGGCTCCTAGGAGATCTCGGGTGCTGCAGACAGAAGACGGAACCTCCCCACACTCAGAATTCCGGAACACGGCTGACTGTGTGGGGGAGGTTCGGGGCCGCCCTCCACGCAGCTTCCTGGTGTCACAGGTGTTCCCTCGCAAGGGGAAGTCCGCTAATTACCTCCCCTGTCCAAGGGGAGGCACTAGATGCTACCTGCGTTTCCAGCCCAACCCCCGCATTTCCCCGGCAGCCCGTACTGGGAGGGACTCTGGGAAGACTCTCGAAGGGCTCCTAGGAGATCTCGGGTGCTGCAGACAGAAGACGGAACCTCCCCACACTCAGAATTCCGGAACACGGCTGACTGTGTGGGGGAGGTTCGGGGCCGCCCTCCACGCAGCTTCCTGGTGTCACAGGTGTTCCCTCGCAAGGGGAAGTCCGCTAATTACCTCCCCTGTCCATGGGGAGGCACTAGATGCTACCTGCGTTTCCAGCCCAACCCCCGCCTTTCCTCGGCAGCCCGCACTGGGAGGGACTCGGGGAAGACTCTCGAAGGGCTCCTAGGTGATCCCGGGTGCTGCAGACAGAAGACGGAACCTCCTCACATTCAGAATTCCGAAACACGGCTGACTGTGTGGGGGAGGTTCGGGGCCGCCCTCCACGCAGCTTCCTGGTGTCACAGGTGTTCCCTCGCAAGGGGAAGTCCGCTAATTACCTCCCCTGTCCATGGGGAGGCACTAGATGCTACCTGCGTTTCCAGCCCAACCCCCGCATTTCCCCGGCAGCCCGTACTGGGAGGGACTCGGGGAAGACTCTCGAAGGGCTCCTAGGAGATCTCGGGTGCTTCAGACAGAAGACGGAACCTCCCCACACTCAGAATTCCGGAACACGGCTGACTGTGTGGGTGAGGTTCGGGGCCGCCCTCCACGCAGCTTCCTGGTGTCACAGGTGTTCCCTCGCAAGGGGAAGTCCGCTAATTACCTCCCCTGTCCATGGGGAGGCACTAGATGCTACCTGCGTTTCCAGCCCAACCCCCGCATTTCCCCGGCAGCCCGTACTGGGAGGGACTCGGGGAAGACTCTCGAAGGGCTCCTAGGAGATCTCGGGTGCTGCAGACAGAAGACGGAACCTCCCCACACTCAGAATTCCGGAACGCGGCTGACTGTGTGGGGGAGGTTCGGGGCCGCCCTCCACGCAGCTTCCTGGTGTCACAGGTGTTCCCTCGCAAGGGGAAGTCCGCTAATTACCTCCCCTGTCCATGGGGAGGCACTAGATGCTACCTGCGTTTCCAGCCCAACCCCCGCATTTCCCCGGCAGCCCGAACTGGGAGGGACTCGGGGAAGACTCTCGAAGGGCTCCTAGGAGATCTCGGGTGCTGCAGACAGAAGACGGAACCTCCCCACACTCAGAATTCCGGAACACGGCTGACTGTGTGGGTGAGGTTCAGGGCCGCACTCCACGCAGCTTCCTGGTGTCACAGGTGTTCCCTCGCAAGGGGAAGTCCGCTAATTACCTCCCCTGTCCATGGGGAGGCGTAGATGCTACCTGCGTTTCCAGCCCAACCCCAGCCTTTCCCCGGCAACCCGCACTGGGAGGGACTCGGGGAATACTCTCGAAGGGCTCCTAGGAGATCTCGGGTGCTGCAGACAGAAGACGGAACCTCCCCACACTCAGAATTCCGGAACACGGCTGACTGTGTGGGGGAGGTTCGGGGCCGCACTCCACGCAGCTTCCTGGTGTCACAGGTGTTCCCTCGCAAGGGGAAGTCCGCTAATTACCTCCCCTGTCCATGGGGAGGCACTAGATGCTACCTGCGTTTCCAGCCCAACCCCCGCATTTCCCCGGCAGCCCGTACTGGGAGGGACTCGGGGAAGACTCTCGAAGGGCTCCTAGGAGATCTCGGGTGCTGCAGACAGAAGACGGAACCTCCCCACACTCAGAATTCCGGAACACGGCTGACTGTGTGGGGGAGGTTCGGGGCCGCCCTCCACGCAGCTTCCTGGTGTCACAGGTGTTCCCTCGCAAGGGGAAGTCCGCTAATTACCTCCCCTGTCCAAGGGGAGGCACTAGATGCTACCTGCGTTTCCAGCCCAACCCCCGCATTTCCCCGGCAGCCCGTACTGGGAGGGACTCGGGGAAGACTCTCGAAGGGCTCCTAGGAGATCTCGGGTGCTGCAGACAGAAGACGGAACCTCCCCACACTCAGAATTCCGGAACGCGGCTGACTGTGTGGGGGAGGTTCGGGGCCGCCCTCCACGCAGCTTCCTGGTGTCACAGGTGTTCCCTCGCAAGGGGAAGTCCGCTAATTACCTCCCCTGTCCATGGGGAGGCACTAGATGCTACCTGCGTTTCCAGCCCAACCCCCGCATTTCCCCGGCAGCCCGAACTGGGAGGGACTCGGGGAAGACTCTCGAAGGGCTCCTAGGAGATCTCGGGTGCTGCAGACAGAAGACGGAACCTCCCCACACTCAGAATTCCGGAACACGGCTGACTGTGTGGGGGAGGTTCGGGGCCGCCCTCCACGCAGCTTCCTGGTGTCACAGGTGTTCCCTCGCAAGGGGAAGTCCGCTAATTACCTCCCCTGTCCATGGGGAGGCACTAGATGCTACCTGCGTTTCCAGCCCAACCCCCGCATTTCCCCGGCAGCCCGTACTGGGAGGGACTCGGGGAAGACTCTCGAAGGGCTCCTCGGAGATCTCGGGTGCTGCAGACAGAAGACGGAACCTCCCCACACTCAGAATTCCGGAACACGGATGACTGTGTGGGGGAGGTTCGGGGCCGCCCTCCACGCAGCTTCCTGGTGTCACAGGTGTTCCCTCGCAAGGGGAAGTCCGCTAATTACCTCCCCTGTCCATGGGGAGGCACTAGATGCTACCTGCTTTTCCAGCCCAACCCCCGCCTTTCCCCGGCAGCCCGCACTGGGAGGGACTCGGGGAAGACTCTCGAAGGGCTCCTAGGAGATCTCGGGTGCTGCAGACAGAAGACGGAACCTCCCCACACTCAGAATTCCGGAACACGGCTGACTGTGTGGGGGAGGTTCGGGGCCGCCCTCCACGCAGCTTCCTGGTGTCACAGGTGTTCCCTCGCAAGGGGAAGTCCGCTAATTACCTCCCCTGTCCAAGGGGAGGCACTAGATGCTACCTGCGTTTCCAGCCCAACCCCCGCATTTCCCCGGCAGCCCGTACTGGGAGGGACTCTGGGAAGACTCTCGAAGGGCTCCTAGGAGATCTCGGGTGCTGCAGACAGAAGACGGAACCTCCCCACACTCAGAATTCCGGAACACGGCTGACTGTGTGGGGGAGGTTCGGGGCCGCCCTCCACGCAGCTTCCTGGTGTCACAGGTGTTCCCTCGCAAGGGGAAGTCCGCTAATTACCTCCCCTGTCCATGGGGAGGCACTAGATGCTACCTGCGTTTCCAGCCCAACCCCCGCCTTTCCTCGGCAGCCCGCACTGGGAGGGACTCGGGGAAGACTCTCGAAGGGCTCCTAGGTGATCCCGGGTGCTGCAGACAGAAGACGGAACCTCCTCACATTCAGAATTCCGAAACACGGCTGACTGTGTGGGGGAGGTTCGGGGCCGCCCTCCACGCAGCTTCCTGGTGTCACAGGTGTTCCCTCGCAAGGGGAAGTCCGCTAATTACCTCCCCTGTCCATGGGGAGGCACTAGATGCTACCTGCGTTTCCAGCCCAACCCCCGCATTTCCCCGGCAGCCCGTACTGGGAGGGACTCGGGGAAGACTCTCGAAGGGCTCCTAGGAGATCTCGGGTGCTTCAGACAGAAGACGGAACCTCCCCACACTCAGAATTCCGGAACACGGCTGACTGTGTGGGTGAGGTTCGGGGCCGCCCTCCACGCAGCTTCCTGGTGTCACAGGTGTTCCCTCGCAAGGGGAAGTCCGCTAATTACCTCCCCTGTCCATGGGGAGGCACTAGATGCTACCTGCGTTTCCAGCCCAACCCCCGCATTTCCCCGGCAGCCCGTACTGGGAGGGACTCGGGGAAGACTCTCGAAGGGCTCCTAGGAGATCTCGGGTGCTGCAGACAGAAGACGGAACCTCCCCACACTCAGAATTCCGGAACGCGGCTGACTGTGTGGGGGAGGTTCGGGGCCGCCCTCCACGCAGCTTCCTGGTGTCACAGGTGTTCCCTCGCAAGGGGAAGTCCGCTAATTACCTCCCCTGTCCATGGGGAGGCACTAGATGCTACCTGCGTTTCCAGCCCAACCCCCGCATTTCCCCGGCAGCCCGAACTGGGAGGGACTCGGGGAAGACTCTCGAAGGGCTCCTAGGAGATCTCGGGTGCTGCAGACAGAAGACGGAACCTCCCCACACTCAGAATTCCGGAACACGGCTGACTGTGTGGGTGAGGTTCAGGGCCGCACTCCACGCAGCTTCCTGGTGTCACAGGTGTTCCCTCGCAAGGGGAAGTCCGCTAATTACCTCCCCTGTCCATGGGGAGGCGTAGATGCTACCTGCGTTTCCAGCCCAACCCCAGCCTTTCCCCGGCAACCCGCACTGGGAGGGACTCGGGGAATACTCTCGAAGGGCTCCTAGGAGATCTCGGGTGCTGCAGACAGAAGACGGAACCTCCCCACACTCAGAATTCCGGAACACGGCTGACTGTGTGGGGGAGGTTCGGGGCCGCACTCCACGCAGCTTCCTGGTGTCACAGGTGTTCCCTCGCAAGGGGAAGTCCGCTAATTACCTCCCCTGTCCATGGGGAGGCACTAGATGCTACCTGCGTTTCCAGCCCAACCCCCGCATTTCCCCGGCAGCCCGTACTGGGAGGGACTCGGGGAAGACTCTCGAAGGGCTCCTAGGAGATCTCGGGTGCTGCAGACAGAAGACGGAACCTCCCCACACTCAGAATTCCGGAACACGGCTGACTGTGTGGGGGAGGTTCGGGGCCGCCCTCCACGCAGCTTCCTGGTGTCACAGGTGTTCCCTCGCAAGGGGAAGTCCGCTAATTACCTCCCCTGTCCAAGGGGAGGCACTAGATGCTACCTGCGTTTCCAGCCCAACCCCCGCATTTCCCCGGCAGCCCGTACTGGGAGGGACTCGGGGAAGACTCTCGAAGGGCTCCTAGGAGATCTCGGGTGCTGCAGACAGAAGACGGAACCTCCCCACACTCAGAATTCCGGAACACGGCTGACTGTGTGGGGGAGGTTCGGGGCCGCCCTCCACGCAGCTTCCTGGTGTCACAGGTGTTCCCTCGCAAGGGGAAGTCCGCTAATTACCTCCCCTGTCCATGGGGAGGCACTAGATGCTACCTGCGTTTCCAGCCCAACCCCCGCATTTCCCCGGCAGCCCGAACTGGGAGGGACTCGGGGAAGACTCTCGAAGGGCTCCTAGGAGATCTCGGGTGCTGCAGACAGAAGACGGAACCTCCCCACACTCAGAATTCCGGAACACGGCTGACTGTGTGGGTGAGGTTCAGGGCCGCACTCCACGCAGCTTCCTGGTGTCACAGGTGTTCCCTCGCAAGGGGAAGTCCGCTAATTACCTCCCCTGTCCATGGGGAGGCGTAGATGCTACCTGCGTTTCCAGCCCAACCCCAGCCTTTCCCCGGCAACCCGCACTGGGAGGGACTCGGGGAATACTCTCGAAGGGCTCCTAGGAGATCTCGGGTGCTGCAGACAGAAGACGGAACCTCCCCACACTCAGAATTCCGGAACACGGCTGACTGTGTGGGGGAGGTTCGGGGCCGCACTCCACGCAGCTTCCTGGTGTCACAGGTGTTCCCTCGCAAGGGGAAGTCCGCTAATTACCTCCCCTGTCCATGGGGAGGCACTAGATGCTACCTGCGTTTCCAGCCCAACCCCCGCATTTCCCCGGCAGCCCGTACTGGGAGGGACTCGGGGAAGACTCTCGAAGGGCTCCTAGGAGATCTCGGGTGCTGCAGACAGAAGACGGAACCTCCCCACACTCAGAATTCCGGAACACGGCTGACTGTGTGGGGGAGGTTCGGGGCCGCCCTCCACGCAGCTTCCTGGTGTCACAGGTGTTCCCTCGCAAGGGGAAGTCCGCTAATTACCTCCCCTGTCCAAGGGGAGGCACTAGATGCTACCTGCGTTTCCAGCCCAACCCCCGCATTTCCCCGGCAGCCCGTACTGGGAGGGACTCGGGGAAGACTCTCGAAGGGCTCCTAGGAGATCTCGGGTGCTGCAGACAGAAGACGGAACCTCCCCACACTCAGAATTCCGGAACACGGCTGACTGTGTGGGGGAGGTTCGGGGCCGCCCTCCACGCAGCTTCCTGGTCACAGGTGTTCCCTCGCAAGGGGAAGTCCGCTAATTACCTCCCCTGTCCAAGGGGAGGCACTAGATGCTACCTGCGTTTCCAGCCCAACCCCCGCATTTCCCCGGCAGCCCGTACTGGGAGGGACTCTGGGAAGACTCTCGAAGGGCTCCTAGGAGATCTCGGGTGCTGCAGACAGAAGACGGAACCTCCCCACACTCAGAATTCCGGAACACGGCTGACTGTGTGGGTGAGGTTCAGGGCCGCACTCCACGCAGTTTCCTGGTGTCACAGGTGTTCCCTCGCAAGGGGAAGTCCGCTAATTACCTCCCCTGTCCATGGGGAGGCGTAGATGCTACCTGCGTTTCCAGCCCAACCCCCGCCTTTCCCCGGCAGCCCGCACTGGGAGGGACTCGGGGAATACTCTCGAAGGGCTCCTAGGAGATCTCGGGTGCTGCAGACAGAAGACGGAACCTCCCCACACTCAGAATTCCGGAACAAGGGTGACTGGGTGAGGTTTAGGGCCGCCCTCCACGCAGCTTCCTGGTGTCACAGGTGTTCCCTCGCAAGGGGAAGTCCGCTACTTCCCTCCCCTGTCCATGGGGAGGCACTAGATGCTACCTGCGTTTCCAGCCCAACCCCCGCATTTCCCCGGCAGCCCGTACTGGGAGGGACTCGGGGAAGACTCTCGAAGGGCTCCTAGGAGATCTCGGGTGCTGCAGACAGAAGACGGAACCTCCCCACACTCAGAATTCCGGAACACGGCTGACTGTGTGGGGGAGGTTCGGGGCCGCCCTCCACGCAGCTTCCTGGTGTCACAGGTGTTCCCTCGCAAGGGGAAGTCCGCTACTTACCTCCCCTGTCCATGGGGAGGCACTAGATGCTACCTGCGTTTCCAGCCCAACCCCCGCATTTCCCCGGCAGCCCGTACTGGGAGGGACTCGGGGAAGACTCTCGAAGGGCTCCTAGGAGATCTCGGGTGCTGCAGACAGAAGACGGAACCTCCCCACACTCAGAATTCCGGAACACGGCTGACTGTGTGGGGGAGGTTCGGGGCCGCCCTCAACGCAGCTTCCTGGTGTCACAGGTGTTCCCTCGCAAGGGGAAGTCCGCTAATTACCTCCCCTGTCCATGGGGAGGCACTAGATGCTACCTGCGTTTCCAGCCAAACCCCCGCATTTCCCCGGCAGCCCGTACTGTGAGGGACTCGGGGAAGACTCTCGAAGGGCTCCTAGGAGATCTCGGGTGCTGCAGACAGAAGACGGAACCTCCCCACACTCAGAATTCCGGAACACGGCTGACTGTGTTGTGGAGGTTCGGGGCCGCCCTCCACGCAGCTTCCTGGTGTCACAGGTGTTCCCTCGCAAGGGGAAGTCCGCTACTTCCCTCCCCTCTCCATGGGGAGGCACTAGATGCTACCTGCGTTTCCAGCCCAACCCCCGCATTTCCCCGGCAGCCCGTACTGGGAGGGACTCAGGGAAGACTCTCGAAGGGCTCCTAGGAGATCTCGGGTGCTGCAGACAGAAGACGGAACCTCCCCACACTCAGAATTCCGGAACACGGCTGACTGTGTGGGGGAGGTTCGGGGCCGCCCTCCACGCAGCTTCCTGGTGTCACAGGTGTTCCCTCGCAAGGGGAAGTCCGCTAATTACCTCCCCTGTCCATGGGGAGGCACTAGATGCTACCTGCGTTTCCAGCCCAACCCCCGCATTTCCCCGGCAGCCCGTACTGGGAGGGACTCGGGGAAGACTCTCGAAGGGCTCCTAGGAGATCTCGGGTGCTGCAGACAGAAGACGGAACCTCCCCACACTCAGAATTCCGGAACACGGCTGACTGTGTGGGGGAGGTTCAGGGCCGCCCTCCACGCAGCTTCCTGGTGTCACAGGTGTTCCCTCGCAAGGGGAAGTCCGCTACTTACCTCCCCTGTCCATGGGGAGGCACTAGATGCTACCTGCGTTTCCAGCCCAACCCCCGCATTTCCCCGGCAGCCCGTACTGGGAGGGACTCGGGGAAGACTCTCGAAGGTCTCCTAGGAGATCTCGGGTGCTGCAGACAGAAGACGGAACCTCCCCACACTCAGAATTCCGGAACACGGCTGACTGTGTGGGGGAGGTTCGGGGCCGCCCTCCACGCAGCTTCCTGGTGTCACAGGTGTTCCCTCGCAAGGGGAAGTCCGCTACTTCCCTCCCCTGTCCATGGGGAGGCACTAGATGCTACCTGCGTTTCCAGCCCAACCCCCGCATTTCCCCGGCAGCCCGTACTGGGAGGGACTCGGGGAAGACTCTCGAAGGGCTCCTAGGAGATCTCGGGTGCTGCAGACAGAAGACGGAACCTCCCCACACTCAGAATTCCGGAACACGGATGACTGTGTGGGGGAGGTTCGGGGCCGCCCTCCACGCAGCTTCCTGGTGTCACAGGTGTTCCCTCGCAAGGGGAAGTCCGCTAATTACCTCCCCTGTCCATGGGGAGGCACTAGATGCTACCTGCGTTTCCAGCCCAACCCCCGCCTTTCCCCGGCAGCCCGCACTGGGAGGGACTCGGGGAAGACTCTCGAAGGGCTCCTAGGAGATCTCGGGTGCTGCAGACAGAAGACGGAACCTCCCCACACTCAGAATTCCGGAACACGGCTGACTGTGTGGGGGAGGTTCGGGGCCGCCCTCCACGCAGCTTCCTGGTGTCACAGGTGTTCCCTCGCAAGGGGAAGTCCGCTAATTACCTCCCCTGTCCAAGGGGAGGCACTAGATGCTACCTGCGTTTCCAGCCCAACCCCCGCATTTCCCCGGCAGCCCGTACTGGGAGGGACTCTGGGAAGACTCTCGAAGGGCTCCTAGGAGATCTCGGGTGCTGCAGACAGAAGACGGAACCTCCCCACACTCAGAATTCCGGAACACGGCTGACTGTGTGGGGGAGGTTCGGGGCCGCCCTCCACGCAGCTTCCTGGTGTCACAGGTGTTCCCTCGCAAGGGGAAGTCCGCTAATTACCTCCCCTGTCCATGGGGAGGCACTAGATGCTACCTGCGTTTCCAGCCCAACCCCCGCATTTCCCCGGCAGCCCGTACTGGGAGGGACTCGGGGAAGACTCTCGAAGGGCTCCTAGGAGATCTCGGGTGCTGCAGACAGAAGACGGAACCTCCCCACACTCAGAATCCCGGAACACGGCTGACTTTGTGGGGGAGGTTCAGGGCCGCACTCCACGCAGTTTCCTGGTGTCACAGGTGTTCCCTCGCAAGGGGAAGTCCGCTAAATACCTCCCCTGTCCATGGGGAGGCGTAGATGCTACCGGCGTTTCCAGCCCAACCCCCGCCTTTCCCCGGCAGCCCGCACTGGGAGGGACTCGGGGAAGACTCTCGAAGGGCTCCTAGGAGATCTCGGGTGCTGCAGACAGAAGACGGAACCTCCCCACACTCAGAATTCCGGAACACGGCTGACTGTGTGGGTGAGGTTCAGGGCCGCACTCCACGCAGATTCCTGGTGTCACAGGTGTTCCTTCGCAAGGGGAAGTCCGCTAATTACCTCCCCTGTCCATGGGGAGGCACTAGATGCTACCTGCGTTTCCAGCCCAACCCCCGCATTTCCCCGGCAGCCCGTACTGGGAGGGACTCGGGGAAAACTCTCGAAGGGCTCCTAGGAGATCTCGGGTGCTGCAGACAGAAGACGGAACCTCCCCACACTCAGAATTCCGGAACACGGCTGACTGTGTGGGGGAGGTTAAGGGCCGCACTCCACGCAGCTTCCTGGTGTCACAGGTGTTCCCTCGCAAGGGGAAGTCCGCTAATTACCTCTCCTGTCCATGGGGAGGCACTAGATGCTACCTGCGTTTCCAGCCCAACCCCCGCCTTTCCCCGGCAGCCCGTACTGGGAGGGACTCGGGGAAGACTCTCGAAGGGCTCCTAGGAGATCCCGGGTGCTGCAGACAGAAGACGGAACCTCCTCACATTCAGAATTCCGGAACACGGCTGACTGTGTGGGGGAGGTTCGGGGCCGCCCTCCACGCAGCTTCCTGGTGTCACAGGTGTTCCCTCGCAAGGGGAAGTCCGCTACTTACCTCCCCTGTCCATGGGGAGGCACTAGATGCTACCTGCGTTTCCAGCCCAACCCCCGCATTTCCCAGGCAGCCCGTACTGGGAGGGACTCGGGGAAGACTCTCGAAGGGCTCCTAGGAGATCTCGGGTGCTGCAGACAGAAGACGGAACCTCCCCACACTCAGAATTCCGGAACACGGCTGACTGTGTGGGGGAGGTTCGGGGCCGCCCTCCACGCAGCTTCCTGGTGTCACAGGTGTTCCCTCGCAAGGGGAAGTCCGCTACTTACCTCCCCTGTCCATGGGGAGGCACTAGATGCTACCTGCGTTTCCAGCCCAACCCCCGCATTTCCCCGGCAGCCCGTACTGGGAGGGACTCGGGGAAGACTCTCGAAGGGCTCCTAGGAGATCTCGGGTGCTGCAGACAGAAGACGGAACCTCCCCACACTCAGAATTCCGGAACACGGCTGACTGTGTTGTGGAGGTTCGGGGCCGCCCTCCACGCAGCTTCCTGGTGTCACAGGTGTTCCCTCGCAAGGGGAAGTCCGCTAATTACCTCCCCTGTCCATGGGGAGGCACTAGATGCTACCTGCGTTTCCAGCCCAACCCCCGCATTTCCCCGGCAGCCCGTACTGGGAGGGACTCGGGGAAGACTCTCGAAGGGCTCCTAGGAGATCTCGGGTGCTGCAGACAGAAGACGGAACCTCCCCACACTCAGAATTCCGGAACACGGCTGACTGTGTGGGGGAGGTTCGGGGCCGCCCTCCACGCAGCTTCCTGGTGTCACAGGTGTTCCCTCGCAAGGGGAAGTCCGCTAATTACCTCCCCTGTCCATGGGGAGGCACTAGATGCTACCTGCGTTTCCAGCCCAACCCCCGCATTTCCCCGGCAGCCCGTACTGGGAGGGACTCGGGGAAGACTCTCGAAGGGCTCCTAGGAGATCTCGGGTGCTGCAGACAGAAGACGGAACCTCCCCACACCCAGAATTCCGGAACACGGCTGACTGTGTAGGGGAGGTTCGGGGCCGCCCTCCACGCAGCTTCCTGGTGTCACAGGTGTTCCCTCGCAAGGGGAAGTCCGCTAATTACCTCCCCTGTCCATGGGGAGGCACTAGATGCTACCTGCGTTTCCAGCCCAACCCCCGCATTTCCCCGGCAGCCCGAACTGGGAGGGACTCGGGGAAGACTCTCGAAGGGCTCCTCGGAGATCTCGGGTGCTGCAGACAGAAGACGGAACCTCCCCACACTCAGAATTCCGGAACACGCCTGACTGTGTGGGGGAGGTTCAGGGCCGCACTCCACGCAGTTTCCTGGTGTCACAGGTGTTCCCTCGCAAGGGGAAGTCCGCTAATTACCTCCCCTGTCCATGGGGAGGCGTAGATGCTACCTGCGTTTCCAGCCCAACCCCCGCCTTTCCCCGGCAGCCCGCACTGGGAGGGACTCGGGGAATACTCTCGAAGGGCTCCTAGGAGATCTCGGGTGCTGCAGACAGAAGACGGAACCTCCCCACACTCAGAATTCCGGAACAAGGGTGACTGGGTGAGGTTTAGGGCCGCCCTCCACGCAGCTTCCTGGTGTCACAGGTGTTCCCTCGCAAGGGGAAGTCCGCTACTTCCCTCCCCTGTCCATGGGGAGGCACTAGATGCTACCTGCGTTTCCAGCCCAACCCCCGCATTTCCCCGGCAGACCGTACTGGGAGCGACTCGGGGAAGACTCTCGAAGGGCTCCTAGGAGATCTCGGGTGCTGCAGACTGAAGACGGAACCTCCCCACACTCAGAATTCCGGAACACGGCTGACTGTGTGGGGGAGGTTCGGGGCCGCCCTCCACGCAGCTTCCTGGTGTCACAGGTGTTCCCTCGCAAGGGGAAGTCCGCTACTTACCTCCCCTGTCCATGGGGAGTCACTAGATGCTACCTGCGTTTCCAGCCCAACCCCCGCATTTCCCCGGCAGCCCGTACTGGGAGGGACTCGGGGAAGACTCTCGAAGGGCTCCTAGGAGATCTCGGGTGCTGCAGACAGAAGACGGAACCTCCCCACACTCAGAATTCCGGAACACGGCTGACTGTGTGGGGGAGGTTCGGGGCCGCCCTCCACGCAGCTTCCTGGTGTCACAGGTGTTCCCTCGCAAGGGGAAGTCCGCTAATTACCTCCCCTGTCCATGGGGAGGCACTAGATGCTACCTGCGTTTCCAGCCAAACCCCCGCATTTCCCCGGCAGCCCGTACTGGGAGGGACTCGGGGAAGACTCTCGAAGGGCTCCTAGGAGATCTCGGGTGCTGCAGACAGAAGACGGAACCTCCCCACACTCAGAATTCCGGAACACGGCTGACTGTGTTGTGGAGGTTCGGGGCCGCCCTCCACGCAGCTTCCTGGTGTCACAGGTGTTCCCTCGCAAGGGGAAGTCCGCTACTTCCCTCCCCTCTCCATGGGGAGGCACTAGATGCTACCTGCGTTTCCAGCCCAACCCCCGCATTTCCCCGGCAGCCCGTACTGGGAGGGACTCGGGGAAGACTCTCGAAGGGCTCCTAGGAGATCTCGGGTGCTGCAGACAGAAGACGGAACCTCCCCACACTCAGAATTCCGGAACACGGCTGACTGTGTGGGGGAGGTTCGGGGCCGCCCTCCACGCAGCTTCCTGGTGTCACAGGTGTTCCCTCGCAAGGGGAAGTCCGCTAATTACCTCCCCTGTCCATGGGGAGGCACTAGATGCTACCTGCGTTTCCAGCCCAACCCCCGCATTTCCCCGGCAGCCCGAACTGGGAGGGACTCGGGGAAGACTCTCGAAGGGCTCCTCGGAGATCTCGGGTGCTGCAGACAGAAGACGGAACCTCCCCACACTCAGAATTCCGGAACACGCCTGACTGTGTGGGGGAGGTTCAGGGCCGCACTCCACGCAGTTTCCTGGTGTCACAGGTGTTCCCTCGCAAGGGGAAGTCCGCTAATTACCTCCCCTGTCCATGGGGAGGCGTAGATGCTACCTGCGTTTCCAGCCCAACCCCCGCCTTTCCCCGGCAGCCCGCACTGGGAGGGACTCGGGGAATACTCTCGAAGGGCTCCTAGGAGATCTCGGGTGCTGCAGACAGAAGACGGAACCTCCCCACACTCAGAATTCCGGAACAAGGGTGACTGGGTGAGGTTTAGGGCCGCCCTCCACGCAGCTTCCTGGTGTCACAGGTGTTCCCTCGCAAGGGGAAGTCCGCTACTTCCCTCCCCTGTCCATGGGGAGGCACTAGATGCTACCTGCGTTTCCAGCCCAACCCCCGCATTTCCCCGGCAGACCGTACTGGGAGCGACTCGGGGAAGACTCTCGAAGGGCTCCTAGGAGATCTCGGGTGCTGCAGACTGAAGACGGAACCTCCCCACACTCAGAATTCCGGAACACGGCTGACTGTGTGGGGGAGGTTCGGGGCCGCCCTCCACGCAGCTTCCTGGTGTCACAGGTGTTCCCTCGCAAGGGGAAGTCCGCTACTTACCTCCCCTGTCCATGGGGAGTCACTAGATGCTACCTGCGTTTCCAGCCCAACCCCCGCATTTCCCCGGCAGCCCGTACTGGGAGGGACTCGGGGAAGACTCTCGAAGGGCTCCTAGGAGATCTCGGGTGCTGCAGACAGAAGACGGAACCTCCCCACACTCAGAATTCCGGAACACGGCTGACTGTGTGGGGGAGGTTCGGGGCCGCCCTCCACGCAGCTTCCTGGTGTCACAGGTGTTCCCTCGCAAGGGGAAGTCCGCTAATTACCTCCCCTGTCCATGGGGAGGCACTAGATGCTACCTGCGTTTCCAGCCAAACCCCCGCATTTCCCCGGCAGCCCGTACTGGGAGGGACTCGGGGAAGACTCTCGAAGGGCTCCTAGGAGATCTCGGGTGCTGCAGACAGAAGACGGAACCTCCCCACACTCAGAATTCCGGAACACGGCTGACTGTGTTGTGGAGGTTCGGGGCCGCCCTCCACGCAGCTTCCTGGTGTCACAGGTGTTCCCTCGCAAGGGGAAGTCCGCTACTTCCCTCCCCTCTCCATGGGGAGGCACTAGATGCTACCTGCGTTTCCAGCCCAACCCCCGCATTTCCCCGGCAGCCCGTACTGGGAGGGACTCGGGGAAGACTCTCGAAGGGCTCCTAGGAGATCTCGGGTGCTGCAGACAGAAGACGGAACCTCCCCACACTCAGAATTCCGGAACACGGCTGACTGTGTGGGGGAGGTTCGGGGCCGCCCTCCACGCAGCTTCCTGGTGTCACAGGTGTTCCCTCGCAAGGGGAAGTCCGCTAATTACCTCCCCTGTCCATGGGGAGGCACTAGATGCTACCTGCGTTTCCAGCCCAACCCCCGCATTTCCCCGGCAGCCCGTACTGGGAGGGACTCGGGGAAGACTCTCGAAGGGCTCCTAGGAGATCTCGGGTGCTGCAGACAGAAGACGGAACCTCCCCACACTCAGAATTCCGGAACACGGCTGACTGTGTGGGGGAGGTTCGGGGCCGCCCTCCACGCAGCTTCCTGGTGTCACAGGTGTTCCCTCGCAAGGGGAAGTCCGCTACTTACCTCCCCTGTCCATGGGGAGGCACTAGATGCTACCTGCGTTTCCAGCCCAACCCCCGCATTTCCCCGGCAGCCCGTACTGGGAGGGACTCGGGGAAGACTCTCGAAGGGCTCCTAGGAGATCTCGGGTGCTGCAGACAGAAGACGGAACCTCCCCACACTCAGAATTCCGGAACACGGCTGACTGTGTGGGGGAGGTTCGGGGCCGCCCTCCACGCAGCTTCCTGGTGTCACAGGTGTTCCCTCGCAAGGGGAAGTCCGCTACTTCCCTCCCCTGTCCATGGGGAGGCACTAGATGCTACCTGCGTTTCCAGCCCAACCCCCGCATTTCCCCGGCAGCCCGTACTGGGAGGGACTCGGGGAAGACTCTCGAAGGGCTCCTAGGAGATCTCGGGTGCTGCAGACAGAAGACGGAACCTCCCCACACTCAGAATTCCGGAACACGGATGACTGTGTGGGGGAGGTTCGGGGCCGCCCTCCACGCAGCTTCCTGGTGTCACAGGTGTTCCCTCGCAAGGGGAAGTCCGCTAATTACCTCCCCTGTCCATGGGGAGGCACTAGATGCTACCTGCGTTTCCAGCCCAACCCCCACATTTCCCCGGCAGCCCGTACTGGGAGGGACTCGGGGAAGACTCTCGAAGGGCTCCTAGGAGATCTCGGGTGCTGCAGACAGAAGACGGAACCTCCCCACACTCAGAATTCCGGAACACGGCTGACTGTGTGGGGGAGGTTCGGGGCCGCCCTCCACGCAGCTTCCTGGTGTCACAGGTGTTCCCTCGCAAGGGGAAGTCCGCTAATTACCTCCCCTGTCCAAGGGGAGGCACTAGATGCTACCTGCGTTTCCAGCCCAACCCCCGCATTTCCCCGGCAGCCCGTACTGGGAGGGACTCTGGGAAGACTCTCGAAGGGCTCCTAGGAGATCTCGGGTGCTGCAGACAGAAGACGGAACCTCCCCACACTCAGAATTCCGGAACACGGCTGACTGTGTGGGGGAGGTTCGGGGCCGCCCTCCACGCAGCTTCCTGGTGTTACAGGTGTTCCCTCGCAAGGGGAAGTCCGCTAATTACCTCCCCTGTCCATGGGGAGGCACTAGATGCTACCTGCGTTTCCAGCCCAACCCCCGCATTTCCCCGGCAGCCCGTACTGGGAGGGACTCGGGGAAGACTCTCGAAGGGCTCCTAGGAGATCTCGGGTGCTGCAGACAGAAGACGGAACCTCCCCACACTCAGAATTCCGGAACACGGCTGACTGTGTGGGGGAGGTTCGGGGCCGCCCTCCACGCAGCTTCCTGGTGTCACAGGTGTTCCCTCGCAAGGGGAAGTCCGCTACTTACCTCCCCTGTCCATGGGGAGGCACTAGATGCTACCTGCGTTTCCAGCCCAACCCCCGCATTTCCCCGGCAGCCCGTACTGGGAGGGACTCGGGGAAGACTCTCGAAGGGCTCCTAGGAGATCTCGGGTGCTGCAGACAGAAGACGGAACCTCCCCACACTCAGAATTCCGGAACACGGCTGACTGTGTTGTGGAGGTTCGGGGCCGCCCTCCACGCAGCTTCCTGGTGTCACAGGTGTTCCCTCGCAAGGGGAAGTCCGCTACTTCCCTCCCCTCTCCATGGGGAGGCACTAGATGCTACCTGCGTTTCCAGCCCAACCCCCGCATTTCCCCGGCAGCCCGTACTGGGAGGGACTCGGGGAAGACTCTCGAAGGGCTCCTAGGAGATCTCGGGTGCTGCAGACAGAAGACGGAACCTCCCCACACTCAGAATTCCGAAACACGGCTGACTGTGTGGGGGAGGTTCGGGGCCGCCCTCCACGCAGCTTCCTGGTGTCACAGGTGTTCCCTCGCAAGGGGAAGTCCGCTAATTACCTCCCCTGTCCATGGGGAGGCACTAGATGCTACCTGCGTTTCCAGCCCAACCCCCGCATTTCCCCGGCAACCCGTACTGGGAGGGACTCGGGGAAGACTCTCGAAGGGCTCCTAGGAGATCTCGGGTGCTGCAGACAGAAGACGGAACCTCCCCACACTCAGAATTCCGGAACACGGCTGACTGTGTGGGGGAGGTTCGGGGCCGCCCTCCACGCAGCTTCCTGGTGTCACAGGTGTTCCCTCGCAAGGGGAAGTCCGCTACTTACCTCCCCTGTCCATGGGGAGGCACTAGATGCTACCTGCGTTTCCAGCCCAACCCCCGCATTTCCCCGGCAGCCCGTACTGGGAGGGACTCGGGGAAGACTCTCGAAGGGCTCCTAGGAGATCTCGGGTGCTGCAGACAGAAGACGGAACCTCCCCACACTCAGAATTCCGGAACACGGCTGACTGTGTGGGGGAGGTTCGGGGCCGCCCTCCACGCAGCTTCCTGGTGTCACAGGTGTTCCCTCGCAAGGGGAAGTCCGCTAATTACCTCCCCTGTCCATGGGGAGGCACTAGATGCTACCTGCGTTTCCAGCCCAACCCCCGCATTTCCCCGGCAGCCCGTACTGGGAGGGACTCGGGGAAGACTCTCGAAGGGCTCCTAGGAGATCTCGGGTGCTGCAGACAGAAGACGGAACCTCCCCACACTCAGAATTCCGGAACACGGATGACTGTGTGGGGGAGGTTCGGGGCCGCCCTCCACGCAGCTTCCTGGTGTCACAGGTGTTCCCTCGCAAGGGGAAGTCCGCTAATTACCTCCCCTGTCCATGGGGAGGCACTAGATGCTACCTGCGTTTCCAGCCCAACCCCCGCCTTTCCCCGGCAGCCCGCACTGGGAGGGACTCAGGGAAGACTCTCGAAGGGCTCCTAGGAGATCTCGGGTGCTGCAGACAGAAGACGGAACCTCCCCACACTCAGAATTCCGGAACACGGCTGACTGTGTGGGGGAGGTTCGGGGCCGCCCTCCACGCAGCTTCCTGGTGTCACAGGTGTTCCCTCGCAAGGGGAAGTCCGCTAATTACCTCCCCTGTCCAAGGGGAGGCACTAGATGCTACCTGCGTTTCCAGCCCAACCCCCGCATTTCCCCGGCAGCCCGTACTGGGAGGGACTCTGGGAAGACTCTCGAAGGGCTCCTAGGAGATCTCGGGTGCTGCAGACAGAAGACGGAACCTCCCCACACTCAGAATTCCGGAACACGGCTGACTGTGTGGGGGAGGTTCGGGGCCGCCCTCCACGCAGCTTCCTGGTGTCACAGGTGTTCCCTCGCAAGGGGAAGTCCGCTAATTACCTCCCCTGTCCATGGGGAGGCACTAGATGCTACCTGCGTTTCCAGCACAACCCCCGCCTTTCCCCGGCAGCCCGCACTGGGAGGGACTCGGGGAAGACTCTCGAAGGGCTCCTAGGTGATCCCGGGTGCTGCAGACAGAAGACGGAACCTCTTCACATTCAGAATTCCGAAACACGGCTGACTGTGTGGGGGAGGTTCGGGGCCGCCCTCCACGCAGCTTCCTGGTGTCACAGGTGTTCCCTCGCAAGGGGAAGTCCGCTAATTACCTCCCCTGTCCATGGGGAGGCACTAGATGCTACCTGCGTTTCCAGCCCAACCCCCGCATTTCCCCGGCAGCCCGTACTGGGAGGGACTCGGGGAAGACTCTCGAAGGGCTCCTAGGAGATCTCGGGTGCTTCAGACAGAAGACGGAACCTCCCCACACTCAGAATTCCGGAACACGGCTGACTGTGTGGGTGAGGTTCGGGGCCGCCCTCCACGCAGCTTCCTGGTGTCACAGGTGTTCCCTCGCAAGGGGAAGTCCGCTAATTACCTCCCCTGTCCATGGGGAGGCACTAGATGCTACCTGCGTTTCCAGCCCAACCCCCGCATTTCCCCGGCAGCCCGTACTGGGAGGGACTCGGGGAAGACTCTCGAAGGGCTCCTAGGAGATCTCGGGTGCTGCAGACAGAAGACGGAACCTCCCCACACTCAGAATTCCGGAACGCGGCTGACTGTGTGGGGGAGGTTCGGGGCCGCCCTCCACGCAGCTTCCTGGTGTCACAGGTGTTCCCTCGCAAGGGGAAGTCCGCTAATTACCTCCCCTGTCCATGGGGAGGCACTAGATGCTACCTGCGTTTCCAGCCCAACCCCCGCATTTCCCCGGCAGCCCGTACTGGGAGGGACTCGGGGAAGACTCTCGAAGGGCTCCTAGGAGATCTCGGGTGCTGCAGACAGAAGACGGAACCTCCCCACACTCAGAATTCCGGAACACGGCTGACTGTGTGGGGGAGGTTCGGGGCCGCCCTCCACGCAGCTTCCTGGTGTCACAGGTGTTCCCACGCAAGGGGAAGTCCGCTAATTACCTCCCCTGTCCATGGGGAGGCACTAGATGCTACCTGCGTTTCCAGCCCAACCCCCGCATTTCCCCGGCAGCCCGAACTGGGAGGGACTCGGGGAAGACTCTCGAAGGGCTCCTAGGAGATCTCGGGTGCTGCAGACAGAAGACGGAACCTCCCCACACTCAGAATTCCGGAACACGGCTGACTGTGTGGGTGAGGTTCAGGGCCGCACTCCACGCAGCTTCCTGGTGTCACAGGTGTTCCCTCGCAAGGGGAAGTCCGCTAATTACCTCCCCTGTCCATGGGGAGGCGTAGATGCTACCTGCGTTTCCAGCCCAACCCCAGCCTTTCCCCGGCAACCCGCACTGGGAGGGACTCGGGGAATACTCTCGAAGGGCTCCTAGGAGATCTCGGGTGCTGCAGACAGAAGACGGAACCTCCCCACACTCAGAATTCCGGAACACGGCTGACTGTGTGGGGGAGGTTCGGGGCCGCACTCCACGCAGCTTCCTGGTGTCACAGGTGTTCCCTCGCAAGGGGAAGTCCGCTAATTACCTCCCCTGTCCATGGGGAGGCACTAGATGCTACCTGCGTTTCCAGCCCAACCCCCGCATTTCCCCGGCAGCCCGTACTGGGAGGGACTCGGGGAAGACTCTCGAAGGGCTCCTAGGAGATCTCGGGTGCTGCAGACAGAAGACGGAACCTCCCCACACTCAGAATTCCGGAACACGGCTGACTGTGTGGGGGAGGTTCGGGGCCGCCCTCCACGCAGCTTCCTGGTGTCACAGGTGTTCCCTCGCAAGGGGAAGTCCGCTAATTACCTCCCCTGTCCAAGGGGAGGCACTAGATGCTACCTGCGTTTCCAGCCCAACCCCCGCATTTCCCCGGCAGCCCGTACTGGGAGGGACTCTGGGAAGACTCTCGAAGGGCTCCTAGGAGATCTCGGGTGCTGCAGACAGAAGACGGAACCTCCCCACACTCAGAATTCCGGAACACGGCTGACTGTGTGGGGGAGGTTCGGGGCCGCCCTCCACGCAGCTTCCTGGTGTCACAGGTGTTCCCTCGCAAGGGGAAGTCCGCTAATTACCTCCCCTGTCCAAGGGGAGGCACTAGATGCTACCTGCGTTTCCAGCCCAACCCCCGCATTTCCCCGGCAGCCCGTACTGGGAGGGACTCTGGGAAGACTCTCGAAGGGCTCCTAGGAGATCTCGGGTGCTGCAGACAGAAGACGGAACCTCCCCACACTCAGAATTCCGGAACACGGCTGACTGTGTGGGTGAGGTTCAGGGCCGCACTCCACGCAGTTTCCTGGTGTCACAGGTGTTCCCTCGCAAGGGGAAGTCCGCTAATTACCTCCCCTGTCCATGGGGAGGCGTAGATGCTACCTGCGTTTCCAGCCCAACCCCCGCCTTTCCCCGGCAGCCCGCACTGGGAGGGACTCGGGGAATACTCTCGAAGGGCTCCTAGGAGATCTCGGGTGCTGCAGACAGAAGACGGAACCTCCCCACACTCAGAATTCCGGAACAAGGGTGACTGGGTGAGGTTTAGGGCCGCCCTCCACGCAGCTTCCTGGTGTCACAGGTGTTCCCTCGCAAGGGGAAGTTCGCTACTTCCCTCCCCTGTCCATGGGGAGGCACTAGATGCTACCTGCGTTTCCAGCCCAACCCCCGCATTTCCCCGGCAGCCCGTACTGGGAGGGACTCGGGGAAGACTCTCGAAGGGCTCCTAGGAGATCTCGGTTGCTGCAGACAGAAGACGGAACCTCCCCACACTCAGAATTCCGGAACACGTCTGACTGTGTGGGGGAGGTTCGGGGCCGCCCTCCACGCAGCTTCCTGGTGTCACAGGTGTTCCCTCGCAAGGGGAAGTCCGCTACTTACCTCCCCTGTCCATGGGGAGGCACTAGATGCTACCTGCGTTTCCAGCCCAACCCCCGCATTTCCCCGGCAGCCCGTACTGGGAGGGACTCGGGGAAGACTCTCGAAGGGCTCCTAGGAGATCTCGGGTGCTGCAGACAGAAGACGGAACCTCCCCACACTCAGAATTCCGGAACACGGCTGACTGTGTGGGGGAGGTTCGGGGCCGCCCTCCACGCAGCTTCCTGGTGTCACAGGTGTTCCCTCGCAAGGGGAAGTCCGCTAATTACCTCCCCTGTCCATGGGGAGGCACTAGATGCTACCTGCGTTTCCAGCCAAACCCCCGCATTTCCCCGGCAGCCCGTACTGGGAGGGACTCGGGGAAGACTCTCGAAGGGCTCCTAGGAGATCTCGGGTGCTGCAGACAGAAGACGGAACCTCCCCACACTCAGAATTCCGGAACACGGCTGACTGTGTTGTGGAGGTTCGGGGCCGCCCTCCACGCAGCTTCCTGGTGTCACAGGTGTTCCCTCGCAAGGGGAAGTCCGCTACTTCCCTCCCCTCTCCATGGGGAGGCACTAGATGCTACCTGCGTTTCCAGCCCAACCCCCGCATTTCCCCGGCAGCCCGTACTGGGAGGGACTCGGGGAAGACTCTCGAAGGGCTCCTAGGAGATCTCGGGTGCTGCAGACAGAAGACGGAACCTCCCCACACTCAGAATTCCGGAACACGGCTGACTGTGTGGGGGAGGTTCGGGGCCGCCCTCCACGCAGCTTCCTGGTGTCACAGGTGTTCCCTCGCAAGGGGAAGTCCGCTAATTACCTCCCCTGTCCATGGGGAGGCACTAGATGCTACCTGCGTTTCCAGCCCAACCCCCGCATTTCCCCGGCAGCCCGTACTGGGAGGGACTCGGGGAAGACTCTCGAAGGGCTCCTAGGAGATCTCGGGTGCTGCAGACAGAAGACGGAACCTCCCCACACTCAGAATTCCGGAACACGGCTGACTGTGTGGGGGAGGTTCGGGGCCGCCCTCCACGCAGCTTCCTGGTGTCACAGGTGTTCCCTCGCAAGGGGAAGTCCGCTACTTACCTCCCCTGTCCATGGGGAGGCACTAGATGCTACCTGCGTTTCCAGCCCAACCCCCGCATTTCCCCGGCAGCCCGTACTGGGAGGGACTCGGGGAAGACTCTCGAAGGGCTCCTAGGAGATCTCGGGTGCTGCAGACAGAAGACGGAACCTCCCCACACTCAGAATTCCGGAACACGGCTGACTGTGTGGGGGAGGTTCGGGGCCGCCCTCCACGCAGCTTCCTGGTGTCACAGGTGTTCCCTCGCAAGGGGAAGTCCGCTACTTCCCTCCCCTGTCCATGGGGAGGCACTAGATGCTACCTGCGTTTCCAGCCCAACCCCCGCATTTCCCCGGCAGCCCGTACTGGGAGGGACTCGGGGAAGACTCTCGAAGGGCTCCTAGGAGATCTCGGGTGCTGCAGACAGAAGACGGAACCTCCCCACACTCAGAATTCCGGAACACGGATGACTGTGTGGGGGAGGTTCGGGGCCGCCCTCCACGCAGCTTCCTGGTGTCACAGGTGTTCCCTCGCAAGGGGAAGTCCGCTAATTACCTCCCCTGTCCATGGGGAGGCACTAGATGCTACCTGCGTTTCCAGCCCAACCCCCGCCTTTCCCCGGCAGCCCGCACTGGGAGGGACTCGGGGAAGACTCTCGAAGGGCTCCTAGGAGATCTCGGGTGCTGCAGACAGAAGACGGAACCTCCCCACACTCAGAATTCCGGAACACGGCTGACTGTGTGGGGGAGGTTCGGGGCCGCCCTCCACGCAGCTTCCTGGTGTCACAGGTGTTCCCTCGCAAGGGGAAGTCCGCTAATTACCTCCCCTGTCCAAGGGGAGGCACTAGATGCTACCTGCGTTTCCAGCCCAACCCCCGCATTTCCCCGGCAGCCCGTACTGGGAGGGACTCTGGGAAGACTCTCGAAGGGCTCCTAGGAGATCTCGGGTGCTGCAGACAGAAGACGGAACCTCCCCACACTCAGAATTCCGGAACACGGCTGACTGTGTGGGGGAGGTTCGGGGCCGCCCTCCACGCAGCTTCCTGGTGTCACAGGTGTTCCCTCGCAAGGGGAAGTCCGCTAATTACCTCCCCTGTCCATGGGGAGGCACTAGATGCTACCTGCGTTTCCAGCCCAACCCCCGCATTTCCCCGGCAGCCCGTACTGGGAGGGACTCGGGGAAGACTCTCGAAGGGCTCCTAGGAGATCTCGGGTGCTGCAGACAGAAGACGGAACCTCCCCACACTCAGAATTCCGGAACACGGCTGACTGTGTGGGGGAGGTTCGGGGCCGCCCTCCACGCAGCTTCCTGGTGTCACAGGTGTTCCCTCGCAAGGGGAAGTCCGCTACTTACCTCCCCTGTCCATGGGGAGGCACTAGATGCTACCTGCGTTTCCAGCCCAACCCCCGCATTTCCCCGGCAGCCCGTACTGGGAGGGACTCGGGGAAGACTCTCGAAGGGCTCCTAGGAGATCTCGGGTGCTGCAGACAGAAGACGGAACCTCCCCACACTCAGAATTCCGGAACACGGCTGACTGTGTGGGGGAGGTTCGGGGCCGCCCTCCACGCAGCTTCCTGGTGTCACAGGTGTTCCCTCGCAAGGGGAAGTCCGCTAATTACCTCCCCTGTCCATGGGGAGGCACTAGATGCTACCTGCGTTTCCAGCCAAACCCCCGCATTTCCCCGGCAACCCGTACTGGGAGGGACTCGGGGAAGACTCTCGAAGGGCTCCTAGGAGATCTCGGGTGCTGCAGACAGAAGACGGAACCTCCCCACACTCAGAATTCCGGAACACGGCTGACTGTGTGGGGGAGGTTCGGGGCCGCCCTCCACGCAGCTTCCTGGTGTCACAGGTGTTCCCTCGCAAGGGGAAGTCCGCTACTTACCTCCCCTGTCCATGGGGAGGCACTAGATGCTACCTGCGTTTCCAGCCCAACCCCCGCATTTCCCCGGCAGCCCGTACTGGGAGGGACTCGGGGAAGACTCTCGAAGGGCTCCTAGGAGATCTCGGGTGCTGCAGACAGAAGACGGAACCTCCCCACACTCAGAATTCCGGAACACGGCTGACTGTGTGGGGGAGGTTCGGGGCCGCCCTCCACGCAGCTTCCTGGTGTCACAGGTGTTCCCTCGCAAGGGGAAATCCGCTAATTACCTCCCCTGTCCATGGGGAGGCACTAGATGCTACCTGCGTTTCCAGCCCAACCCCCGCATTTCCCCGGCAGCCCGTACTGGGAGGGACTCGGGGAAGACTCTCGAAGGGCTCCTAGGAGATCTCGGGTGCTGCAGACAGAAGACGGAACCTCCCCACACTCAGAATTCCGGAACACGGATGACTGTGTGGGGGAGGTTCGGGGCCGCCCTCCACGCAGCTTCCTGGTGTCACAGGTGTTCCCTCGCAAGGGGAAGTCCGCTAATTACCTCCCCTGTCCATGGGGAGGCACTAGATGCTACCTGCGTTTCCAGCCCAACCCCCGCCTTTCCCCGGCAGCCCGCACTGGGAGGGACTCGGGGAAGACTCTCGAAGGGCTCCTAGGAGATCTCGGGTGCTGCAGACAGAAGACGGAACCTCCCCACACTCAGAATTCCGGAACACGGCTGACTGTGTGGGGGAGGTTCGGGGCCGCCCTCCACGCAGCTTCCTGGTGTCACAGGTGTTCCCTCGCAAGGGGAAGTCCGCTAATTACCTCCCCTGTCCAAGGGGAGGCACTAGATGCTACCTGCGTTTCCAGCCCAACCCCCGCATTTCCCCGGCAGCCCGTACTGGGAGGGACTCTGGGAAGACTCTCGAAGGGCTCCTAGGAGATCTCGGGTGCTGCAGACAGAAGACGGAACCTCCCCACACTCAGAATTCCGGAACACGGCTGACTGTGTGGGGGAGGTTCGGGGCCGCCCTCCACGCAGCTTCCTGGTGTCACAGGTGTTCCCTCGCAAGGGGAAGTCCGCTAATTACCTCCCCTGTCCATGGGGAGGCACTAGATGCTACCTGCGTTTCCAGCCCAACCCCCGCCTTTCCCCGGCAGCCCGCACTGGGAGGGACTCGGGGAAGACTCTCGAAGGGCTCCTAGGTGATCCCGGGTGCTGCAGACAGAAGACGGAACCTCCTCACATTCAGAATTCCGAAACACGGCTGACTGTGTGGGGGAGGTTCGGGGCCGCCCTCCACGCAGCTTCCTGGTGTCACAGGTGTTCCCTCGCAAGGGGAAGTCCGCTAATTACCTCCCCTGTCCATGGGGAGGCACTAGATGCTACCTGCGTTTCCAGCCCAACCCCCGCATTTCCCCGGCAGCCCGTACTGGGAGGGACTCGGGGAAGACTCTCGAAGGGCTCCTAGGAGATCTCGGGTGCTTCAGACAGAAGACGGAACCTCCCCACACTCAGAATTCCGGAACACGGCTGACTGTGTGGGTGAGGTTCGGGGCCGCCCTCCACGCAGCTTCCTGGTGTCACAGGTGTTCCCTCGCAAGGGGAAGTCCGCTAATTACCTCCCCTGTCCATGGGGAGGCACTAGATGCTACCTGCGTTTCCAGCCCAACCCCCGCATTTCCCCGGCAGCCCGTACTGGGAGGGACTCGGGGAAGACTCTCGAAGGGCTCCTAGGAGATCTCGGGTGCTGCAGACAGAAGACGGAACCTCCCCACACTCAGAATTCCGGAACGCGGCTGACTGTGTGGGGGAGGTTCGGGGCCGCCCTCCACGCAGCTTCCTGGTGTCACAGGTGTTCCCTCGCAAGGGGAAGTCCGCTAATTACCTCCCCTGTCCATGGGGAGGCACTAGATGCTACCTGCGTTTCCAGCCCAACCCCCGCATTTCCCCGGCAGCCCGTACTGGGAGGGACTCGGGGAAGACTCTCGAAGGGCTCCTAGGAGATCTCGGGTGCTGCAGACAGAAGACGGAACCTCCCCACACTCAGAATTCCGGAACACGGCTGACTGTGTGGGGGAGGTTCGGGGCCGCCCTCCACGCAGCTTCCTGGTGTCACAGGTGTTCCCACGCAAGGGGAAGTCCGCTAATTACCTCCCCTGTCCATGGGGAGGCACTAGATGCTACCTGCGTTTCCAGCCCAACCCCCGCATTTCCCCGGCAGCCCGAACTGGGAGGGACTCGGGGAAGACTCTCGAAGGGCTCCTAGGAGATCTCGGGTGCTGCAGACAGAAGACGGAACCTCCCCACACTCAGAATTCCGGAACACGGCTGACTGTGTGGGTGAGGTTCAGGGCCGCACTCCACGCAGCTTCCTGGTGTCACAGGTGTTCCCTCGCAAGGGGAAGTCCGCTAATTACCTCCCCTGTCCATGGGGAGGCGTAGATGCTACCTGCGTTTCCAGCCCAACCCCAGCCTTTCCCCGGCAACCCGCACTGGGAGGGACTCGGGGAATACTCTCGAAGGGCTCCTAGGAGATCTCGGGTGCTGCAGACAGAAGACGGAACCTCCCCACACTCAGAATTCCGGAACACGGCTGACTGTGTGGGGGAGGTTCGGGGCCGCACTCCACGCAGCTTCCTGGTGTCACAGGTGTTCCCTCGCAAGGGGAAGTCCGCTAATTACCTCCCCTGTCCATGGGGAGGCACTAGATGCTACCTGCGTTTCCAGCCCAACCCCCGCATTTCCCCGGCAGCCCGTACTGGGAGGGACTCGGGGAAGACTCTCGAAGGGCTCCTAGGAGATCTCGGGTGCTGCAGACAGAAGACGGAACCTCCCCACACTCAGAATTCCGGAACACGGCTGACTGTGTGGGGGAGGTTCGGGGCCGCCCTCCACGCAGCTTCCTGGTGTCACAGGTGTTCCCTCGCAAGGGGAAGTCCGCTAATTACCTCCCCTGTCCAAGGGGAGGCACTAGATGCTACCTGCGTTTCCAGCCCAACCCCCGCATTTCCCCGGCAGCCCGTACTGGGAGGGACTCTGGGAAGACTCTCGAAGGGCTCCTAGGAGATCTCGGGTGCTGCAGACAGAAGACGGAACCTCCCCACACTCAGAATTCCGGAACACGGCTGACTGTGTGGGGGAGGTTCGGGGCCGCCCTCCACGCAGCTTCCTGGTGTCACAGGTGTTCCCTCGCAAGGGGAAGTCCGCTAATTACCTCCCCTGTCCATGGGGAGGCACTAGATGCTACCTGCGTTTCCAGCCCAACCCCCGCATTTCCCCGGCAGCCCGTACTGGGAGGGACTCAGGGAAGACTCTCGAAGGGCTCCTAGGAGATCTCGGGTGCTGCAGACAGAAGACGGAACCTCCCCACACTCAGAATTCCGGAACACGGCTGACTGTGTGGGGGAGGTTCGGGGCCGCCCTCCACGCAGCTTCCTGGTGTCACAGGTGTTCCCTCGCAAGGGGAAGTCCGCTAATTACCTCCCCTGTCCATGGGGAGGCACTAGATGCTACCTGCGTTTCCAGCCCAACCCCCGCATTTCCCCGGCAGCCCGTACTGGGAGGGACTCGGGGAAGACTCTCGAAGGGCTCCTAGGAGATCTCCGGTGCTGCAGACAGAAGACGGAACCTCCCCACACTCAGAATTCCGGAACACGGCTGACTGTGTGGGGGAGGTTCGGGGCCGCCCTCCACGCAGCTTCCTAGTGTCACAGGTGTTCCCTCGCAAGGGGAAGTCCGCTAATTACCTCCCCTGTCCATGGGGAGGCACTAGATGCTACCTGCGTTTCCAGCCCAACCCCCGCATTTCCCCGGCAGCCCGCACTGGGAGGGATTCGGGGAAGACTCTCGAAGGGCTCCTAGGAGATCTCGGGTGCTGCAGACAGAAGACGGAACCTCCCCACACTCAGAATTCCGGAACACGGCTGACTGTGTGGGGGAGGTTCGGGGCCGCCCTCCACGCAGCTTCCTGGTGTCACAGGTGTTCCCTCGCAAGGGGAAGTCCGCTAATTACCTCCCCTGTCCATGGGGAGGCACTAGATGCTACCTGCGTTTCCAGCCCAACCCCCGCATTTCCACGGAAGCCCGTAATGGGAGGGACTCGGGGAAGACTCTCGAAGGGCTCCTAGGAGATCTCGGGTGCTGCAGACAGAAGACGGAACCTCCCCACACTCAGAATTCCGGAACACGGCTGACTTTGTGGGGGAGGTTCAGGGCCGCACTCCACGCAGTTTCCTGGTGTCACAGGTGTTCCCTCGCAAGGGGAAGTCCGCTAATTACCTCCCCTGTCCATGGGGAGGCGTAGATTCTACCTGCGTTTCCAGCCCAACCCCGCATTTCCCCGGCAGCCCGCACTGGGAGGGACTCGGGGAAGACTCTCGAAGGGCTCCTAGGAGATCTCGGGTGCTGCAGACAGAAGACGGAACCTCCCCACACTCAGAATTCCGGAACACGGCTGACTGTGTGGGGGAGGTTATGGGCTCACTCCACGCAGTTTCCTGGTGTCACAGGTGTTCCCTCGCAAGGGGAAGTCCGCTAATTACCTCTCCTGTCCATGGGGAGGCACTAGATGCTACCTGCGTTTCCAGCCCAACCCCCGCCTTTCCCCGGCAGCCCGTACTGGGAGGGACTCGGGGAAGACTCTCGAAGGGCTCCTAGGAGATCCCGGGTGCTGCAGACAGAAGACGGAACCTCCTCACATTCAGAATTCCGGAACACGGCTGACTGTGTGGGGGAGGTTCGGGGCCGCCCTCCACGCAGCTTCCTGGTGTCACAGGTGTTCCCTCGCAAGGGGAAGTCCGCTACTTACCTCCCCTGTCCATGGGGAGGCACTAGATGCTACCTGCGTTTCCAGCCCAACCCCCGCATTTCCCCGGCAGCCCGAACTGGGAGGGACTCGGGGAAGACTCTCGAAGGGCTCCTCGGAGATCTCGGGTGCTGCAGACAGAAGACGGAACCTCCCCACACTCAGAATTCCGGAACACGGCTGACTGTGTGGGTGAGGTTCAGGGCCGCACTCCACGCAGCTTCCTGGTGTCACAGGTGTTCCCTCGCAAGGGGAAGTCCGCTAATTACCTCCCCTGTCCATGGGGAGGCGTAGATGCTACCTGCGTTTCCAGCCCAACCCCCGCCTTTCCCCGGCACCTCGCACTGGGAGGGACTCGGGGAATACTCTCGAAGGGCTCCTAGGAGATCTCGGGTGCTGCAGACAGAAGACGGAACCTCCCCACACTCAGAATTCCGGAACAAGGGTGACTGGGTGAGGTTTAGGGCCGCCCTCCAAGCAGGTTCCTGGTGTCACAGGTGTTCCCTCGCAAGGGGAATTCCGCTACTTCCCTCCCCTGTCCATGGGGAGGCACTAGATGCTACCTGCGTTTCCAGCCCAACCCCCGCATTTCCCCGGCAGCCCGTACTGGGAGGGACTCGGGGAAGACTCTCGAAGGGCTCCTAGGAGATCTCGGGTGCTGCAGACAGAAGACGGAACCTCCCCACACTCAGAATTCCGGAACACGGCTGACTGTGTGGGGGAGGTTCGGGGCCGCCCTCCACGCAGCTTCCTGGTGTCACAGGTGTTCCCTCGCAAGGGGAAGTCCGCTAATTACCTCCCCTGTCCATGGGGAGGCACTAGATGCTACCTGCGTTTCCAGCCCAACCCCCGCATTTCCCCGGCAGCCCGTACTGGGAGGGACTCGGGGAAGACTCTCGAAGGGCTCCTAGGAGATCTCGGGTGCTGCAGACAGAAGACGGAACCTCCCCACACTCAGAATTCCGGAACACGGCTGACTGTGTGGGGGAGGTTCGGGGCCGCCCTCCACGCAGCTTCCTGGTGTCACAGGTGTTCCCTCGCAAGGGGAAGTCCGCTAATTACCTCCCCTGTACAAGGGGAGGCACTAGATGCTACCTGCGTTTCCAGCCCAACCCCCGCATTTCCCCGGCAGCCCGTACTGGGAGGGACTCTGGGAAGACTCTCGAAGGGCTCCTAGGAGATCTCGGGTGCTGCAGACAGAAGACGGAACCTCCCCACACTCAGAATTCCGGAACACGGCTGACTGTGTGGGGGAGGTTCGGGGCCGCCCTCCACGCAGCTTCCTGGTGTCACAGGTGTTCCCTCGCAAGGGGAAGTCCGCTAATTACCTCCCCTGTCCATGGGGAGGCACTAGATGCTACCTGAGTTTCCAGCCCAACCCCCGCATTTCCCCGGCAGCCCGTACTGGGAGGGACTCAGGGAAGACTCTCGAAGGGCTCCTAGGAGATCTCGGGTGCTGCAGACAGAAGACGGAACCTCCCCACACTCAGAATTCCGGAACACGGCTGACTGTGTGGGGGAGGTTCGGGGCCGCCCTCCACGCAGCTTCCTGGTGTCACAGGTGTTCCCTCGCAAGGGGAAGTCCGCTAATTACCTCCCCTGTCCATGGGGAGGCACTAGATGCTACCTGCGTTTCCAGCCCAACCCCCGCATTTCCCCGGCAGCCCGTACTGGGAGGGACTCGGGGAAGACTCTCGAAGGGCTCCTAGGAGATCTCGGGTGCTGCAGACAGAAGACGGAACCTCCCCACACTCAGAATTCCGGAACACGGCTGACTGGGTGGGGGAGGTTCGGGGCCGCCCTCCACGCAGCTTCCTGGTGTCACAGGTGTTCCCTCGCAAGGGGAAGTCCGCTAATTACCTCCCCTGTCCATGGGGAGGCACTAGATGCTACCTGCGTTTCCAGCCCAACCCCCGCATTTCCCCGGCAGCCCGCACTGGGAGGGATTCGGGGAAGACTCTCGAAGGGCTCCTAGGAGATCTCGGGTGCTGCAGACAGAAGACGGAACCTCCCCACACTCAGAATTCCGGAACACGGCTGACTGTGTGGGGGAGGTTCGGGGCCGCCCTCCACGCAGCTTCCTGGTGTCACAGGTGTTCCCTCGCAAGGGGAAGTCCGCTAATTACCTCCCCTGTCCATGGGGAGGCACTAGATGCTACCTGCGTTTCCAGCCCAACCCCCGCATTTCCCCGGAAGCCCGTAATGGGAGGGACTCGGGGAAGACTCTCGAAGGGCTCCTAGGAGATCTCGGGTGCTGCAGAGAGAAGACGGAACCTCCCCACACTCAGAATTCCGGAACACGGCTGACTTTGTGGGGGAGGTTCAGGGCCGCACTCCATGCAGTTTCCTGGTGTCACAGGTGTTCCCTCGCAAGGGGAAGTCCGCTAATTACCTCCCCTGTCCATGGGGAGGCGTAGATGCTACCTGCGTTTCCAGCCCAACCCCCGCCTTTCCCCGGCAGCCCGCACTGGGAGGGACTCGGGGAAGACTCTCGAAGGGCTCCTAGGAGATCTCGGGTGCTGCAGACAGAAGACGGAACCTCCCCACACTCAGAATTCCGGAACACGGCAGACTGTGTGGGTGAGGTTCAGGGCCGCACTCCACGCAGCTTCCTGGTGTCACAGGTGTTCCTTCGCAAGGGGAAGTCCGCTAATTGCCTCCCCTGTCCATGGGGAGGCACTAGATGCTACCTGCGTTTCCAGCCCAACCCCCGCATTTCCCCGGCAGCCCGTACTGGGAGGGACTCGGGGAAAACTCTCGAAGGGCTCCTAGGAGATCTCGGGTGCTGCAGACAGAAGACGGAACCTCCCCACACTCAGAATTCCGGAACACGGCTGACTGTGTGGGGGAGGTTAAGGGCCGCACTCCACGCAGTTTCCTGGTGTCACAGGTGTTCCCTCGCAAGGGGAAGTCCGCTAATTACCTCTCCTGTCCATGGGGAGGCACTAGATGCTACCTGCGTTTCCAGCCCAACCCCCGCCTTTCCCCGTCAGCCCGTACTGGGAGGGACTCGGGGAAGACTCTCGAAGGGCTCCTAGGAGATCCCGGGTGCTGCAGACAGAAGACGGAACCTCCTCACATTCAGAATTCCGGAACACGGCTGACTGTGTGGGGGAGGTTCGGGGCCGCCCTCCACGCAGCTTCCTGGTGTCACAGGTGTTCCCTCGCAAGGGGAAGTCCGCTAATTACCTCCCCTGTCCATGGGGAGGCACTAGATGCTACCTGCGTTTCCAGCCCAACCCCCGCATTTCCCCGGCAGCCCGTACTGGGAGGGACTCGGGGAAGACTCTCGAAGGGCTCCTAGGAGATCTCGGGTGCTGCAGACAGAAGACGGAACCTCCCCACACTCAGAATTCCGGAACACGGCTGACTGTGTGGGGGAGGTTCGGGGCCGCCCTCCACGCAGCTTCCTGGTGTCACAGGTGTTCCCTCGCAAGGGGAAGTCCGCTAATTACCTCCCCTGTCCATGGGGAGGCACTAGATGCTACCTGCGTTTCCAGCCAAACCCCCGCATTTCCCCGGCAGCCCGTACTGGGAGGGACTTGGGGAAGACTCTCGAAGGGCTCCTAGGAGATCTCGGGTGCTGCAGACAGAAGACGGAACCTCCCCACACTCAGAATTCCGGAACACGGCTGACTGTGTTGTGGAGGTTCGGGGCCGCCCTCCACGCAGCTTCCTGGTGTCACAGGTGTTCCCTCGCAAGAGGAAGTCCGCTAATTACCTCCCCTGTCCATGGGGAGGCCCTAGATGCTACCTGCGTTTCCAGCCCAACCCCCGCATTTCCCCGGCAGCCCGTACTGGGAGGGACTCGGGGAAGACTCTCGAAGGGCTCCTAGGAGATCTCGGGTGCTGCAGACAGAAGACGGAACCTCCCCACACTCAGAATTCCGGAACACGGCTGACTGTGTGGGGGAGGTTCGGGGCCGCCCTCCACGCAGCTTCCTGGTGTCACAGGTGTTCCCTCGCAAGGGGAAGTCCGCTAATTACCTCCCCTGTCCATGGGGAGGCACTAGATGCTACCTGCGTTTCCAGCCCAACCCCCGCATTTCCCCGGCAGCCCGAACTGGGAGGGACTCGGGGAAGACTCTCGAAGGGCTCCTCGGAGATCTCGGGTGCTGCAGACAGAAGACGGAACCTCCCCACACTCAGAATTCCGGAACACGGCTGACTGTGTGGGGGAGGTTCAGGGCCGCACTCCACGCAGCTTCCTGGTGTCACAGGTGTTCCCTCGCAAGGGGAAGTCCGCTAATTACCTCCCCTGTCCATGGGGAGGCGTAGATGCTACCTGCGTTTCCAGCCCAACCCCCGCCTTTCCCCGGCAGCCCGCACTGGGAGGGACTCGGGGAAGACTCTCGAAGGGCTCCTAGGAGATCTCGGGTGCTGCAAACAGAAGACGGAACCTCCCCACACTCAGAATTCCGGAACAAGGGTGACTGTTTGGGTGAGGTTTAGGGCCGCCCTCCACGCAGCTTCCTGGTGTCACAGGTGTTCCCTCGCAAGGGGAAGTCCGCTACTTACCTCCCATGTCCATGGGGAGGCAGTAGATGCTACCTGTGTTTCCAGCCCAACCCCCGCATTTCCCTGGCAGCCCGTACTGGGAGGGACTCGGGGAAGACTCTCGAAGGGCTCCTAGGAGATCTCGGGTGCTGCAGACAGAAGACGGAACCTCCCCACACTCAGAATTCCGGAACACGGCTGACTGTGTGGGGGAGGTTCGGGGCCGCCCTCCACGCAGCTTCCTGGTGTCACAGGTGTTCCCTCGCAAGGGGAAGTCCGCTAATTACCTCCCCTGTCCATGGGGAGGCAGTAGATGCTACCTGCGTTTCCAGCCCAACCCCCGCATTTCCCCGGCAGCCCGTACTGGGAGGGACTCGGGGAAGACTCTCGAAGGGCTCCTAGGAGATCTCGGGTGCTGCAGACAGAAGACGGAACCTCCCCACACTCAGAATTCCGGAACACGGCTGACTGTGTGGGGGAGGTTCGGGGCCGCCCTCCACGCAGCTTCCTGGTGTCACAGGTGTTCCCTCGCAAGGGGAAGTCCGCTAATTACCTCCCATGTCCATGGGGAGGCACTAGATGCTACCTGCGTTTCCAGCCCAACCCCCGCATTTCCCCGGCAGCCCGTACTGGGAGGGACTCGGGGAAGACTCTCGAAGGGCTCCTAGGAGATCTCGGGTGCTGCAGACAGAAGACGGAACCTCCCCACACTCAGAATTCCGGAACACGGCTGACTGTGTGGGGGAGGTTCGGGGCCGCCCTCCACGCAGCTTCCTGGTGTCACAGGTGTTCCCTCGCAAGGGGAAGTCCGCTACTTACCTCCCCTGTCCATGGGGAGGCACTAGATGCTACCTGCGTTTCCAGCCCAACCCCCGCATTTCCCCGGCAGCCCGTACTGGGAGGGACTCGGGGAAGACTCTCGAAGGGCTCCTAGGAGATCTCGGGTGCTGCAGACAGAAGACGGAACCTCCCCACCCTCAGAATTCCGGAACACGGCTGACTGTGTGGGGGAGGTTCGGGGCCGCCCTCCACGCAGCTTCCTGGTGTCACAGGTGTTCCCTCGCAAGGGGAAGTCCGCTAATTACCTCCCCTGTCCATGGGGAGGCACTAGATGCTACCTGCGTTTCCAGCCCAACCCCCGCATTTCCCCGGCAGCCCGTACTGGGAGGGACTCGGGGAAGACTCTCGAAGGGCTCCTCGGAGATCTCGGGTGCTGCAGACAGAAGACGGAACCTCCCCACACTCAGAATTCCGGAACACGGCTGACTGTGTGGGGGAGGTTCAGGGCCGCACTCCACGCAGTTTCCTGGTGTCACAGGTGTTCCCTCGCAAGGGGAAGTCCGCTAATTACCTCCCCTGTCCATGGGGAGGCGTAGATGCTACCTGCGTTTCCAGCCCAAACCCCGCCTTTCCCGGGCAGCCCGCAATGGGAGGGACTCGGGGAAGACTCTCGAAGGGCTCCTCGGAGATCTCGGGTGCTGCAGACAGAAGACGGAACCTCCCCACACTCAGAATTCCGGAACACGGCTGACTGTGTGGGTGAGTTTCAGGGCCGCACTCCACGCAGCTTCCTGGTGTCACAGGTGTTCCCTCGCAAGGGGAAGTCCGCTAATTACCTCCCCTGTCCATGGGGAGGCGTAGATACTACCTGCGTTTCCAGCCCAACCCCCGCCTTTCCCCGGCAGCCCGCACTGGGAGGGACTCGGGGAAGACTCTCGAAGGGCTCCTAGGAGATCCCGGGTGCTGCAGACAGAAGACGGAACCTCCTCACATTCAGAATTCCGGAACACGGCTGACTGTGTGGGGGAGGTTCGGGGCCGCCCTCCACGCAGCTTCCTGGTGTCACAGGTGTTCCCTCGCAAGGGGAAGTCCGCTAATTACCTCCCCTGTCCATGGGGAGGCACTAGATGCTACCTGCGTTTCCAGCCCAACCCCCGCATTTCCCCGGCAGCCCGTACTGGGAGGGACTCGGGGAAGACTCTCGAAGGGCTCCTCGGAGATCTCGGGTGCTGCAGACAGAAGACGGAACCTCCCCACACTCAGAATTCCGGAACACGGCTGACTGTGTGGGTGAGGTTCAGGGCAGCCCTCCACGCAGCTTCCTGGTGTCACAGGTGTTCCCTCGCAAGGGGAAGTCCGCTAATTACCTCCCCTGTCCAAGGGGAGGCACTATATGCAACCTGCGTTTCCAGCCAAACCCCCGCATTTCCCCGGCAGCCCGCACTGGGAGGGACTCGGGGAAGACTCTCGAAGGGCTCCTAGGAGATCTCGGGTGCTGCAGACAGAAGACGGAACCTCCCCACACTCAGAATTCCGGAACACGGCTGACTGTGTGGGGGAGGTTCGGGGCCGCCCTCCACGCAGCTTCCTGGTGTCACAGGTGTTCCCTCGCAAGGGGAAGTCCGCTAATTACCTCCCCTGTCCATGGGGAGGCACTAGATGCTACCTGCGTTTCCAGCCCAACCCCCGCATTTCCCCGGCAGCCCGTACTGGGAGGGACTCGGGGAAGACTCTCGAAGGGCTCCTAGGAGATCTCGGGTGCTGCAGACAGAAGACGGAACCTCCCCACACTCAGAATTCCGGAACACGGCTGACTGTGTGGGGGAGGTTCGGGGCCGCCCTCCACGCAGCTTCCTGGTGTCACAGGTGTTCCCTCGCAAGGGGAAGTCCGCTAATTACCTCCCCCGTCCATGGGGAGGCACTAGATGCTACCTGCGTTTCCAGCCCAACCCCCGCATTTCCCCGGCAGCCCGTAATGGGAGGGACTCGGGGAAGACTCTCGAAGGGCTCCTAGGAGATCTCGGGTGCTGCAGACAGAAGACGGAACCTCCCCACACTCAGAATTCCGCAACACGGCTGACTGTGTGGGTGAGGTTCAGGGACGCACTCCACGCAGCTTCCTGGTGTCACAGGTGTTCCCTCGCAAGTGGAATTCCGCTAATTACCTCCCCTGTCCATGGGGAGGCGTAGATGCTACCTGCGTTTCCAGCCCAACCCCCGCCTTTCCCCGGCAGCCCGCACTGGGAGGGACTCGGGGAAGACTCTCGAAGGGCTCCTAGGAGATCCCGGGTGCTGCAGACAGAAGACGGAACCTCCTCACATTCAGAATTCCGGAACACGCTGACTGTGTGGGGGAGGTTCGGGGCCGCCCTCCACGCAGCTTCCTGGTGTCACAGGTGTTCCCTCGCAAGGGGAAGTCCGCTAATTACCTCCCCTGTCCATGGGGAGGCACTAGATGCTACCTGCGTTTCCAGCCCAACCCCCGCATTTCCCCGGCAGCCCGTACTGGGAGGGACTCGGGGAAGACTCTAGAAGGGCTCCTAGGAGATCTCGGGTGCTGCAGACAGAAGACGGAACCTCCCCACACTCAGAATTCCGGAACACGGCTGACTGTGTGGGGGAGGTTCGGGGCCGCCCTCCACGCAGCTTCCTGGTGTCACAGGTGTTCCCTCGCAAGTGGAATTCCGCTAATTACCTCCCCTGTCCATGGGGAGGCGTAGATGCTACCTGCGTTTCCAGCCCAACCCCCGCCTTTCCCCGGCAGCCCGCACTGGGAGGGACTCGGGGAAGACTCTCGAAGGGCTCCTAGGAGATCCCGGGTGCTGCAGACAGAAGACGGAACCTCCTCACATTCAGAATTCCGGAACACGCTGACTGTGTGGGGGAGGTTCGGGGCCGCCCTCCACGCAGCTTCCTGGTGTCACAGGTGTTCCCTCGCAAGGGGAAGTCCGCTAATTACCTCCCCTGTCCATGGGGAGGCACTAGATGCTACCTGCGTTTCCAGCCCAACCCCCGCATTTCCCCGGCAGCCCGTAATGGGAGGGACTCGGGGAAGACTCTCGAAGGGCTCCTAGGAGATCTCGGGTGCTGCAGACAGAAGACGGAACCTCCCCACACTCAGAATTCCGGAACACGGCTGACTGTGTGGGGGAGGTTCGGGGCCGCCCTCCACGCAGCTTCCTGGTGTCACAGGTGTTCCCTCGCAAGGGGAAGTCCGCTAATTACCTCCCCTGTCCATGTGGAGGCACTAGATGCTACCTGCGTTTCCAGCCCAACCCCCGCATTTCCTCGGCAGCCCGTACAGGGAGGGACTCGGGGAAGACTCTCGAAGGGCTCCTAGGAGATCTCGGGTGCTGCAGACATAAGACGGAACCTCCCCACACTCAGAATTCCGGAACACGGCTGACTGTGTGGGGGAGGTTCGGGGCCGCCCTCCACGCAGCTTCCTGGTGTCACAGGTGTTCCCTCGCAAGGGGAAGTCCGCTAATTACCTCCCCTGTCCATGGGGAGGCACTAGATGCTACCTGCGTTTCCAGCCCAACCCCCGCATTTCCCCGGCAGCCCGTACTGGGAGGGACTCGGGGAAGACTCTCGAAGGGCTCCTAGGAGATCTCGGGTGCTGCAGACAGAAGACGGAACCTCCCCACACTCAGAATTCCGGAACACTGCTGACTGTGTGGGGGAGGTTCGGGGCCGCCCTCCACGCAGCTTCCTGGTGTCACAGGTGTTCCCTCGCAAGGGGAAGTCCGCTAATTACCTCCCCTGTCCATGGGGAGGCACTAGATGCTACCTGCGTTTCCAGCCCAACCCCCGCATTTCCCCGGCAGCCCGTACTGGGAGGGACTCGGGGAAGACTCTCGAAGGGCTCCTAGGAGATCTCGGGTGCTGCAGACAGAAGACGGAACCTCCCCACACTCAGAATTCCGGAACACGGCTGACTGTGTGGGGGAGGTTCGGGGCCAACCTCCACGCAGCTTCCTGGTGTCACAGGTGTTCCCTCGCAAGGGGAAGTCCTCTAATTACCTCCCCTGTCCATGGGGTGGCACTAGATGCTACCTGCGTTTCCAGCCCAACCCCCGCATTTCCCCGGCAGCCCGTACTGGGAGGGACTCGGGGAAGACTCTCGAAGGGCTCCTCGGAGATCTCGGGTGCTGCAGACAGAAGACGGATCCTCCCCACACTCAGAATTCCGGAACACGGCTGACTGTGTGGGGGAGGTTCTGGGCCGCACTCCACGCAGCTTCCTGGTGTCACAGGTGTTCCCTCGCAAGGGGAAGTCCGCTAATTACCTCCCCTGTCCATGGGGAGGCGTAGATGCTACCTGCGTTTCCAGCCCAACCCCCGCCTTTCCCCGGCAGCCCGCACTGGGAGGGACTCGGGGAAGACTCTCGAAGGGCTCCTAGGAGATCTCGGGTGCTGCAGACAGAAGACGGAACCTCCCCACACTCAGAATTCCGGAACAAGTGTGACTGTTTGGGTGAGGTTTAGGGCCGCCCTCCACGCAGCTTCCTGGTGTCACAGGTGTTCCCTCGCAAGGGGAAGTCCGCTAATTACCTCCCCTGTCCATGGGGAGGCACTAGATGCTACCTGCGTTTCCAGCCCAACCCCCGCATTTCCCCGGCAGCCCGTACTGGGAGGGACTCGGGGAAGACTCTCGAAGGGCTCCTAGGAGATCTCGGGTGCTGCAGACAGAAGACGGAACCTCCCCACACTCAGAATTCCGGAACACGGCTGACTGTGTGGGGGAGATTCGGGGCCGCCCTCCACGCAGCTTCCTGGTGTCACAGGTGTTCCCTCGCAAGGGGAAGTCCGCTACTTACCTCCCCTGTCCATGGGGAGGCACTAGATGCTACCTGCGTTTCCAGCCCAACCCCCGCATTTCCCCAGCAGCCCGTACTGGGAGGGACTCGGGGAAGACTCTCGAAGGGCTCCTAGGAGATCTCGGGTGCTGCAGACAGAAGACGGAACCTCCCCACACTCAGAATTCCGGAACACGGCTGACTGTGTGGGGGAGGTTCGGGGCCGCCCTCCACGCAGCTTCCTGGTGTCACAGGTGTTCCCTCGCAAGGGGAAGTCCGCTAATTACCTCCCCTGTCCATGGGGAGGCACTAGATGCTACCTGCGTTTCCAGCCCAACCCCCGCATTTCCCCGGCAGCCCGTACTGGGAGTGACTCGGGGAAGACTCTCGAAGGGCTCCTAGGAGATCTCGGGTGCTGCAGACAGAAGACGGAACCTCCCCACACTCAGAATTCCGGAACACGGCTGACTGTGTGGGGGAGGTTCGGGACCGCCCTCCACGCAGCTTCCTGGTGTCACAGGTGTTCCCTCGCAAGGGGAAGTCCGCTAATTACCTCCCCTGTCCATGGGGAGGCACTAGATGCTACCTGCGTTTCCAGCCCAACCCCCGCATTTCCCCGGCAGCCCGTATTGGGAGGGACTCGGGGAAGACTCTCGAAGGGCTCCTAGGAGATCTCGGGTGCTGCAGACAAAAGACGGAACCTCCCCACACTCAGAATTCCGGAACACGGCTGACTGTGTGGGGGAGGTTCGGGGCCACCCTCCACGCAGCTTCCTGGTGTCCCAGGTGTTCCCTCGCAAGGGGAAGTCCGCTACTTACCTCCCCTGTCCATGGGGAGGCACTAGATGCTACCTGCGTTTCCAGCCCAACCCCCGCATTTCCCCGGCAGCCCGTACTGGGAGGGACTCGGGGAAGACTCTCGAAGGGCTCCTAGGAGATCTCGGGTGCTGCAGACAGAAGACGGAACCTCCCCACACTCAGAATTCCGGAACACGGCTGACTGTGTGGCGGAGGATCGGGGCCGCCCTCCACGCAGCTTCCTGGTGTCACAGGTGTTCCCTCGCAAGGGGAAGTCCGCTAATTACCTCCCCTGTCCATGGGGAGGCACTAGATGCTACCTGCGTTTCCAGCCCAACCCCCGCATTTCCCCGGCAGCCCGTACTGGGAGGGACTCGGGGAAGACTCTCGAAAGGCTCCTAGAAGATCTCGGGTGCTGCAGACAGAAGACGGAACCTCCCCACACTCAGAATTCCGGAACACGGCTGACTGTGTGGGGGAGGTTCGGGGCCGCCCTCCACGCAGCTTCCTGGTGTCACAGGTGTTCCCTCGCAAGGGGAAGTCCGCTAATTACCTCCCCTGTCCATGTGGAGGCACTAGATGCTACCTGCGTTTCCAGCCCAACCCCCGCATTTCCCCGGCAGCCCGTACTGGGAGGGACTCGGGTAAGACTCTCGAAGGGCTCCTAGGAGATCTCGGGTGCTGCAGACAGAAGACGGAACCTCCCCACACTCAGAATTCCGGAACACGGCTGACTGTGTGGGGGAGGTTCGGGGCCGCCCTCCACGCAGCTTCCTGGTGTCACAGGTGTTCCCTCGCAAGGGGAAGTCCGCTAATTACCTCCCCTGTCCATGGGGAGGCACTAGATGCTACCTGCGTTTCCAGCCCAACCCCCGCATTTCCCCGGCAGCCCGTACTGGGAGGGACTCGGGGAAGACTCTCGAAGGGCTCCTAGGAGATCTCGGGTGCTGCAGACAGAAGACGGAACCTCCCCACACTCAGAATTCCGGAACACGGCTGACTGTGTGGGGGAGGTTCGGGGCCGCACTCCACGCAGCTTCCTGGTGTCACAGGTGTTCCTTCGCAAGGGGAAGTCCGCTAATTACCTCCCCTGTCCATGTGGAGGCACTAGATGCTACCTGCGTTTCCAGCCCAACCCCCGCATTTCCCCGGCAGCCCGTAAAGGGAGGGACTCGGGGAAGACTCTCGAAGGGCTCCTAGGAGATCTCGGGTGCTGCAGACAGAAGACGGAACCTCCCCACACTCAGAATTCCGGAACACGTCTGACTGTGTGGGGGAGGTTCGGGGCCGCCCTCCACGCAGCTTCCTGGTGTCACAGGTGTTCCCTCGCAAGGGGAAGTCCGCTAATTACCTCCCCTGTCCATGGGGAGGCACTAGATGCTACCTGCGTTTCCAGCCCAACCCCCGCATTTCCCCGGCAGCCCGTACTGGGAGGAACTCGGGGAAGACTCTCGAAGGGCTCCTAGGAGATCTCGGGTGCTGCAGACAGAAGACGGAACCTCCCCACACTCAGAATTCCGGAACACGGCTGACTGTGTGGGGGAGGTTCGGGGCCGCCCTCCACGCAGCTTCCTGGGGTCACAGGTGTTCCCTCGCAAGGGGAAGTCCGCTAATTACCTCCCCTGTCCATGTGGAGGCACTAGATGCTACCTGCGTTTCCAGCCCAACCCCCGCATTTCCCCGGCAGCCCGTACTGGGAGGGACTCGGGTAAGACTCTCGAAGGGCTCCTAGGAGATCTCGGGTGCTGCAGACAGAAGACGGAACCTCCCCACACTCAGAATTCCGGAACACGGCTGACTGTGTGGGGGAGGTTCGGGGCCGCCCTCCACGCAGCTTCCTGGTGTCACAGGTGTTCCCTCGCAAGGGGAAGTCCGCTAATTACCTCCCCTGTCCATGGGGAGGCACTAGATGCTACCTGCGTTTCCAGCCCAACCCCCGCATTTCCCCGGCAGCCGGTACTGGGAGGGACTCGGGGAAGACTCTCGAAGGGCTCCTAGGAGATCTCGGGTGCTGCAGACAGAAGACGGAACCTCCCCACACTCAGAATTCCGGAACACGGCTGACTGTGTGGGGGAGGTTCGGGGCCGCCCTCCACGCAGCTTCCTGGTGTCACAGGTGTTCCCTCGCAAGGGGAAGTCCGCTAATTACCTCCCCTGTCCATGTGGAGGCACTAGATGCTACCTGCGTTTCCAGCCCAACCCCCGCATTTCCCCGGCAGCCCGTAAAGGGAGGGACTCGGGGAAGACTCTCGAAGGGCTCCTAGGAGATCTCGGGTGCTGCAGACAGAAGACGGAACCTCCCCACACTCAGAATTCCGGAACACGTCTGACTGTGTGGGGGAGGTTCGGGGCCGCCCTCCACGCAGCTTCCTGGTGTCACAGGTGTTCCCTCGCAAGGGGAAGTCCGCTAATTACCTCCCCTGTCCATGGGGAGGCACTAGATGCTACCTGCGTTTCCAGCCCAACCCCCGCATTTCCCCGGCAGCCCGTACTGGGAGGGACTCGGGGAAGACTCTCGAAGGGCTCCTAGGAGATCTCGGGTGCTGCAGACAGAAGACGGAACCTCCCCACACTCAGAATTCCGGAACACGGCTGACTGTGTGGGGGAGGTTCGGGGCCGCCCTCCACGCAGCTTCCTGGTGTCACAGGTGTTCCCTCGCAAGGGGAAGTCCGCTAATTACCTCCCCTGTCCATGGGGAGGCACTAGATGCTACCTGCGTTTCCAGCCAAACCCCCGCATTTCCCCGGCAGCCCGTAATGGGAGGGACGCGGGGAAGACTCTCGAAGTACTCCTCGGACATGTCGGGTGCTGCAGACAGAAGACGGAACCTCCCCACACTCAGAATTCCGGAACACGGCTGACTGTGTGGGTGAGGTTCAGGGCCGCACTCCACGCAGCTTCCTGGTGTCACAGGTGTTCCCTCGCAAGGGGAAGTCCGCTAATTACCTCCCCAGTCCATGGGGAGGCGTAGATGCTACCTGCGTTTCCAGCCCAACCCCCGCCTTTCCCCGGCAGCCCGCACTGGGAGGGACTCGGGGAAGATTCTCGAAGGGCTCCTAGGAGATCCTGGGTGCTGCAAACAGAAGACGGAACCTCCTCACATTCAGAATTCCGGAACACGGCTGACTGTGTGGGGGAGGTTCGGGGCCGCCCTCCACGCAGCTTCCTGGGGTCACAGGTGTTCCCTCGCAAGGGGAAGTCCGCTACTTACCTCCCCTGTCCATGGGTAGGCACTAGATTCTACCTGCGTTTCCAGCCCAACCCCCGCATTTCCCCGGCAGCCCGTACTGGGAGGGACTCGGGGAAGACTCTCGAAGGGCTCCTAGGAGATCTCGGGTGCTGCAGACAGAAGACGGAACCTCCCCACACTCAGAATTCCGGAACACGGCTGACTGTGTGGGGGAGGTTCGGGGCCGCCCTCCACGCAGCTTCCTGGTGTCACAGGTGTTCCCTCGCAAGGGGAAGTCCGCTAATTACCTCCCCTGTCCATGGGGAGGCACTAGATGCTACCTGCGTTTCCAGCCCAACCCCCGCATTTCCCCGGCAGCCCGTACTGGGAGGGACTCGGGGAAGACTCTCGAAGGGCTCCTCGGAGATCTCGGGTGCTGCAGACAGAAGACGGAACCTCCCCACACTCAGAATTCCGGAACACGGCTGACTGTGTGGGTGAGGTTCTGGGCCGCACTCCACGCAGCTTCCTGGTGTCACAGGTGTTCCCTCGCAAGGGGAAGTCCTCTAATTACCTCCCCTGTCCATGGGGAGGCGTAGATGCTACCTGCGTTTCCAGCCCAACCCCCGCCTTTCCCCGGCAGCCCGCACTGGGAGGGACTCGGGGAAGAATCTCGAAGGGCTCCTAGGAGATCTCGGGTGCTGCAGACAGAAGACGGAACCTCCCCACACTCAGAATTCCTGAACAAGTGTGACTGTTTGGGTGAGGTTTAGGGCCGCCCTCCACGCAGCTTCCTGGTGTCACAGGTGTTCCCTCGCAAGGGGAAGTCCGCTACTTACCTCCCCTGTCCATGGGGAGGCACTAGATGCTACCTGCGTTTCCAGCCCAACCCCCGCATTTCCCCGGCAGCCCGTACAGGGAGGGACTCGGGGAAGACTCTCGAAGGGCTCCTAGGAGATCTCGGGTGCTGCAGACAGAAGACGGAACCTCCCCACACTCAGAATTCCGGAACACGGCTGACTGTGTGGGGGAGGTTCGGGGCCGCCCTCCACGCAGCTTCCTGGTGTCACAGGTGTTCCCTCGCAAGGGGAAGTCCGCTAATTACCTCCCCTGTCCATGGGGAGGCATTAGATGCTACCTGCGTTTCCAGCCCAACCCCCGCATTTCCACGGCAGCCCGTACTGGGAGGGACTCGGGGAAGACTCTCGAAGGGCTCCTAGGAGATCTCGGGTGCTGCAGACAGAAGACGGAACCTCCCCACACTCAGAATTCCGGAACACGGCTGACTGTGTGGGGGAGGTTCGGGGCCGCCCTCCACGCAGCTTCCTGGTGTCACAGGTGTTCCCTCGCAAGGGGAAGTCCGCTAATTACCTCCCCTGTCCATGGGGAGGCACTAGATGCTACCTGCGTTTCCAGCCCAACCCCCGCATTTCCCCGGCAGCCCGTACTGGGAGGGACTCGGGGAAGACTCTCGAAGGGCTCCTAGGAGATCTCGGGTGCTGCAGACAGAAGACGGAACCTCCCCACACTCAGAATTCCGGAACACGGCTGACTGTGTGGGGGAGGTTCGGGGCCCCCCTCCACGCAGCTTCCTGGTGTCACAGGTGTTCCCTCGCAAGGGGAAGTCCGCTAATTACCTCCCCTGTCCATGGGGAGGCACTAGATGCTACCTGCGTTTCCAGCCCAACCCCCGCATTTCCCCGGCAGCCCGTATTGGGAGGGACTCGGGGAAGACTCTCGAAGGGCTCCTAGGAGTTCTCGGGTGCTGCAGACAGAAGACGGAACCTCCCCACACTCAGAATTCCGGAACACGGCTGACTGTGTGGGGGAGGTTCGGGGCCGCCCTCCACGCAGCTTCCTGGTGTCACAGGTGTTCCCTCGCAAGGGGAAGTCCGCTAATTACCTCCCCTGTCCATGGGGAGGCACTAGATGCTACCTGGGTTTCCAGCCCAACCCCCGCATTTCCCCGGCAGCCCGTACTGGGAGGGACTCGGGGAAGACTCTCGAAGGGCTCCTAGGAGATCTCGGGTGCTGCAGACAGAAGACGGAACCTCCCCACACTCAGAATTCCGGAACACGGCTGACTGTGTGGGGGAGGTTCGGGGCCGCCCTCCACGCAGCTTCCTGGTGTCACAGGTGTTCCCTCGCAAGGGGAAGTCCGCTAATTACCTCCCCAGTCCATGGGGAGGCACTAGATGCTACCTGCGTTTCCAGCCAAACCCCCGCATTTCCCCGGCAGCCCGTAATGGGAGGGACGCGGGGAAGACTCTCGAAGTACTCCTCGGACATGTCGGGTGCTGCAGACAGAAGACGGAACCTCCCCACACTCAGAATTCCGGAACACGGCTGACTGTGTGGGTGAGGTTCAGGGCCGCACTCCACGCAGCTTCCTGGTGTCACAGGTGTTCCCTCGCAAGGGGAAGTCCGCTAATTACCTCCCCAGTCCATGGGGAGGCGTAGATGCTACCTGCGTTTCCAGCCCAACCCACGCCTTTCCCCGGCAGCCCGCACTGGGAGGGACTCGGGGAAGACTCTCGAAGGGCTCCTAGGAGATCCTGGGTGCTGCAAACAGAAGACGGAACCTCCTCACATTCAGAATTCCGGAACACGGCTGACTGTGTGGGGGAGGTTCGGGGCCGCCTTCCACGCAGCTTCCTGGTGTCACAGGTGTTCCCTCGCAAGGGGAAGTCCGCTACTTACCTCCCCTGTCCATGGGTAGGCACTAGATGCTACCTGCGTTTCCAGCCCAACCCCCGCATTTCCCCGGCAGCCCGAACTGGGAGGGACTCGGGGAAGACTCTCGAAGGGCTCCTAGGAGATCTCGGGTGCTGCAGACAGAAGACGGAACCTCCCCACACTCAGAATTCCGGAACACGGCTGACTGTGTGGGGGAGGTTCGGGGCCGCCCTCCACGCAGCTTCCTGGTGTCACAGGTGTTCCCTCGCAAGGGGAAGTCCGCTAATTACCTCCCCTGTCCATGGGGAGGCACTAGATGCTACCTGCGTTTCCAGCCCAACCCCCGCATTTCCCCGGCCGCCCGTATTGGGAGGGACTCGGGGAAGACTCTCGAAGGGCTCCTAGGAGATCTCGGGTGCTGCAGACAGAAGACGGAACCTCCCCACACTCAGAATTCCGGAACACGGCTGACTGTGCAGGGGAGGTTCGGGGCCAACCTCCACGCAGCTGCCTGGTGTCACAGGTGTTCCCTCGCAAGGGGAAGTCCGCTAATTACCTCCCCTGTCCATGGGGAGGCACTAGATGCTACCTGCGTTTCCAGCCCAACCCCCGCATTTCCCCGGCAGCCCGTACTGGGAGGGACTCGGGGAAGACTCTCGAAGGGCTCCTCGGAGATCTCGGGTGCTGCAGACAGAAGACGGAACCTCCCCACACTCAGAATTCCGGAACACGGCTGACTGTGTGGGTGAGGTTCTGGGCCGCACTCCACGCAGCTTCCTGGTGTCACAGGTGTTCCCTCGCAAGGGGAAGTCCTCTAATTACCTCCCCTGTCCATGGGGAGGCGTAGATGCTACCTGCGTTTCCAGCCCAACCCCCGCCTTTCCCCGGCAGCCCGCACTGGGAGGGACTCGGGGAAGACTCTCGAAGGGCTCCTAGGAGATCTCGGGTGCTGCAGACAGAAGACGGAACCTCCCCACACTCAGAATTCCTGAACAAGTGTGACTGTTTGGGTGAGGTTTAGGGCCGCCCTCCACGCAGCTTCCTGGTGTCACAGGTGTTCCCTCGCAAGGGGAAGTCCGCTACTTACCTCCCCTGTCCATGGGGAGGCACTAGATGCTACCTGCGTTTCCAGCCCAACCCCCGCATTTCCCCGGCAGCCCGTACTGGGAGGGACTCGGGGAAGACTCTCGAAGGGCTCCTAGGAGATCTCGGGTGCTGCAGACAGAAGACGGAACCTCCCCACACTCAGAATTCCGGAACACGGCTGACTGTGTGGGGGAGGTTCGGGGCCGCCCTCCACGCAGCTTCCTGGTGTCACAGGTGTTCCCTCGCAAGGGGAAGTCCGCTAATTACCTCCCCTGTCCATGGGGAGGCATTAGATGCTACCTGCGTTTCCAGCCCAACCCCCGCATTTCCACGGCAGCCCGTACTGGGAGGGACTCGGGGAAGACTCTCGAAGGGCTCCTAGGAGATCTCGGGTGCTGCAGACAGAAGACGGAACCTCCCCACACTCAGAATTCCGGAACACGGCTGACTGTGTGGGGGAGGTTCGGGGCCGCCCTCCACGCAGCTTCCTGGTGTCACAGGTGTTCCCTCGCAAGGGGAAGTCCGCTAATTACCTCCCCTGTCCATGGGGAGGCACTAGATGCTACCTGCGTTTCCAGCCCAACCCCCGCATTTCCCCGGCAGCCCGTACTGGGAGGGACTCGGGGAAGACTCTCGAAGGGCTCCTAGGAGATCTCGGGTGCTGCAGACAGAAGACGGAACCTCCCCACACTCAGAATTCCGGAACACGGCTGACTGTGTGGGGGAGGTTCGGGGCCCCCCTCCACGCAGCTTCCTGGTGTCACAGGTGTTCCCTCGCAAGGGGAAGTCCGCTAATTACCTCCCCTGTCCATGGGGAGGCACTAGATGCTACCTGCGTTTCCAGCCCAACCCCCGCATTTCCCCGGCAGCCCGTATTGGGAGGGACTCGGGGAAGACTCTCGAAGGGCTCCTAGGAGATCTCGGGTGCTGCAGACAGAAGACGGAACCTCCCCACACTCAGAATTCCGGAACACGGCTGACTGTGTGGGGGAGGTTCGGGGCCGCCCTCCACGCAGCTTCCTGGTGTCACAGGTGTTCCCTCGCAAGGGGAAGTCCGCTAATTACCTCCCCTGTCCATGGGGAGGCACTAGATTCTACCTGGGTTTCCAGCCCAACCCCCGCATTTCCCCGGCAGCCCGTACTGGGAGGGACTCGGGGAAGACTCTCGAAGGGCTCCTAGGAGATCTCGGGTGCTGCAGACAGAAGACGGAACCTCCCCACACTCAGAATTCCGGAACACGGCTGACTGTGTGGGTGAGGTTCAGAGCCGCACTCCACGCAGCTTCCTGGAGTCACAGGTGTTCCCTCGCAAGGGGAAGTCCGCTAATTACCTCCCCTGTCCATGGGGAGGCGTAGATGCTACCTGCGTTTCCAGCCCAACCCCCGCCTTTCCCCGGCAGCCCGCACTGGGAGGGACTCGGGGAAGACTCTCGAAGGGCTCCTAGGAGATCTCGGGTGCTGCAGACAGAAGACGGAACCTCCCCACACTCAGAATTCCGGAACAAGGGTGACTGTTTGGGTGAGGTTTAGGGCCGCCCTCCATGCAGCTTCATGGTGTCACAGGTGTTCCCTCGCAAGGGGAAGTCCGCTATTTACCTCCCCTGTCCATGGGGAGGCACTAGATGCTACCTGCGTTTCCAGCCCAACCCCCGCATTTCCCCGGCAGCCCGTACTGGGAGGGACTCGGGGAAGACTCTCGAAGGGCTCCTAGGAGATCTCGGGTGCTGCAGACAGAAGACGGAACCTCCCCACACTCAGAATTCCGGAACACGGCTGACTGTGTGGGGGAGGTTCGGGGCCGCCCTCCACGCAGCTTCCTGGTGTCACAGGTGTTCCCTCGCAAGGGGAAGTCCGCTAATTACCTCCCCTGTCCATGGGGAGGCACTAGATGCTACCTGCGTTTCCAGCCCAACCGCCGCATTTCCCCGGCAGCCCGTAATGGGAGGGACTCGGGGAAGTCTCTCGAAGGGCTCCTAGGAGATCTCGGGTGCTGCAGACAGAAGACGGAACCTCCCCACACTCAGAATTCCGGAACACGGCTGACTGTGTGGGGGAGGTTCGGGGCCGCCCTCCACGCAGCTTCCTGGTGTCACAGGTGTTCCCTCGCAAGGGGAAGTCCGCTAATTACCTCCCCTGTCCATGGGGAGGCACTAGATGCTACCTGCGTTTCCAGCCCAACCCCCGCATTTCCCCGGCAGCCCGTACTGGGAGGGACTCGGGGAAGACTCTCGAAGAGCTCCTAGGAGATCTCGGGTGCTGCAGACAGAAGACGGAACCTCCCCACACTCAGAATTCCGGAACACGGCTGACTGTGTGGGGGAGGTTCGGGGCCGCCCTCCACGCAGCTTCCTGGTGTCACAGGTGTTCCCTCGCAAGGGGAAGTCCGCTAATTACCTCCCCTGTCCATGGGGAGGCACTAGATGCTACCTGCGTTTCCAGCCCAACCCCCGCATTTCCCCGGCAGCCCGTACTGGGAGGGACTCGGGGAAGACTCTCGAAGGGCTCCTAGGAGATCTCGGGTGCTGCAGACAGAAGACGGAACCTCCCCACACTCAGAATTCCGGAACACGGCTGACTGTGTGGGTGAGGTTCAGGGCCGCACTCCACGCAGCTTCCTGGTGTCACAGGTGTTCCCTCGCAAGTGGAAGTCCGCTAATTACCTCCCCTGTCCATGGGGAGGCACTAGATGCTACCTGCGTTTCCAGCCCAACCCCCGCATTTCCCCGGCAGCCCGTACTGGGAGGGACTCGGGGAAGACTCTCGAAGGGCTCCTCGGAGATCTCGGGTGCTGCAGACAGAAGACGGAACCTCCCCACACTCAGAATTCCGGAACACGGCTGACTGTGTGGGGGAGGTTCGGGGCCGCCCTCCACGCAGCTTCCTGGTGTCACAGGTGTTCCCTCGCAAGGGGAAGTCCGCTAATTACCTCCCCTGTCCATGGGGAGGCACTAGATGCTACCTGCGTTTCCAGCCCAACCCCCGCATTTCCCCGGCAGCCCGTACTGGGAGGGACTCGGGGAAGACTCTCGAAGGGCTCCTCGGAGATCTCGGGTGCTGCAGACAGAAGACGGAACCTCCCCACACTCAGAATTCCGGAACACGGCTGACTGTGTGGGTGAGGTTCTGGGCCGCACTCCACGCAGCTTCCTGGTGTCACAGGTGTTCCCTCGCAAGGGGAAGTCCTCTAATTACCTCCCCTGTCCATGGGGAGGCGTAGATGCTACCTGCGTTTCCAGCCCAACCCCCGCCTTTCCCCGGCAGCCCGCACTGGGAGGGACTCGGGGAAGACTCTCGAAGGGCTCCTAGGAGATCTCGGGTGCTGCAGACAGAAGACGGAACCTCCCCACACTCAGAATTCCTGAACAAGTGTGACTGTTTGGGTGAGGTTTAGGGCCGCCCTCCACGCAGCTTCCTGGTGTCACAGGTGTTCCCTCGCAAGGGGAAGTCCGCTACTTACCTCCCCTGTCCATGGGGAGGCACTAGATGCTACCTGCGTTTCCAGCCCAACCCCCGCATTTCCCCGGCAGCCCGTACTGGGAGGGACTCGGGGAAGACTCTCGAAGGGCTCCTAGGAGATCTCGGGTGCTGCAGACAGAAGACGGAACCTCCCCACACTCAGAATTCCGGAACACGGCTGACTGTGTGGGGGAGGTTCGGGGCCGCCCTCCACGCAGCTTCCTGGTGTCACAGGTGTTCCCTCGCAAGGGGAAGTCCGCTAATTACCTCCCCTGTCCATGGGGAGGCATTAGATGCTACCTGCGTTTCCAGCCCAACCCCCGCATTTCCACGGCAGCCCGTACTGGGAGGGACTCGGGGAAGACTCTCGAAGGGCTCCTAGGAGATCTCGGGTGCTGCAGACAGAAGACGGAACCTCCCCACACTCAGAATTCCGGAACACGGCTGACTGTGTGGGGGAGGTTCGGGGCCGCCCTCCACGCAGCTTCCTGGTGTCACAGGTGTTCCCTCGCAAGGGGAAGTCCGCTAATTACCTCCCCTGTCCATGGGGAGGCACTAGATGCTACCTGCGTTTCCAGCCCAACCCCCGCATTTCCCCGGCAGCCCGTACTGGGAGGGACTCGGGGAAGACTCTCGAAGGGCTCCTAGGAGATCTCGGGTGCTGCAGACAGAAGACGGAACCTCCCCACACTCAGAATTCCGGAACACGGCTGACTGTGTGGGTGAGGTTCAGGGCCGCACTCCACGCAGCTTCCTGGTGTCACAGGTGTTCCCTCGCAAGTGGAAGTCCGCTAATTACCTCCCCTGTCCATGGGGAGGCACTAGATGCTACCTGCGTTTCCAGCCCAACCCCCGCATTTCCCCGGCAGCCCGTACTGGGAGGGACTCGGGGAAGACTCTCGAAGGGCTCCTCGGAGATCTCGGGTGCTGCAGACAGAAGACGGAACCTCCCCACACTCAGAATTCCGGAACACGGCTGACTGTGTGGGGGAGGTTCGGGGCCGCCCTCCACGCAGCTTCCTGGTGTCACAGGTGTTCCCTCGCAAGGGGAAGTCCGCTAATTACCTCCCCTGTCCATGGGGAGGCACTAGATGCTACCTGCGTTTCCAGCCCAACCCCCGCATTTCCCCGGCAGCCCGTACTGGGAGGGACTCGGGGAAGACTCTCGAAGGGCTCCTCGGAGATCTCGGGTGCTGCAGACAGAAGACGGAACCTCCCCACACTCAGAATTCCGGAACACGGCTGACTGTGTGGGTGAGGTTCTGGGCCGCACTCCACGCAGCTTCCTGGTGTCACAGGTGTTCCCTCGCAAGGGGAAGTCCTCTAATTACCTCCCCTGTCCATGGGGAGGCGTAGATGCTACCTGCGTTTCCAGCCCAACCCCCGCCTTTCCCCGGCAGCCCGCACTGGGAGGGACTCGGGGAAGACTCTCGAAGGGCTCCTAGGAGATCTCGGGTGCTGCAGACAGAAGACGGAACCTCCCCACACTCAGAATTCCTGAACAAGTGTGACTGTTTGGGTGAGGTTTAGGGCCGCCCTCCACGCAGCTTCCTGGTGTCACAGGTGTTCCCTCGCAAGGGGAAGTCCGCTACTTACCTCCCCTGTCCATGGGGAGGCACTAGATGCTACCTGCGTTTCCAGCCCAACCCCCGCATTTCCCCGGCAGCCCGTACTGGGAGGGACTCGGGGAAGACTCTCGAAGGGCTCCTAGGAGATCTCGGGTGCTGCAGACAGAAGACGGAACCTCCCCACACTCAGAATTCCGGAACACGGCTGACTGTGTGGGGGAGGTTCGGGGCCGCCCTCCACGCAGCTTCCTGGTGTCACAGGTGTTCCCTCGCAAGGGGAAGTCCGCTAATTACCTCCCCTGTCCATGGGGAGGCATTAGATGCTACCTGCGTTTCCAGCCCAACCCCCGCATTTCCACGGCAGCCCGTACTGGGAGGGACTCGGGGAAGACTCTCGAAGGGCTCCTAGGAGATCTCGGGTGCTGCAGACAGAAGACGGAACCTCCCCACACTCAGAATTCCGGAACACGGCTGACTGTGTGGGGGAGGTTCGGGGCCGCCCTCCACGCAGCTTCCTGGTGTCACAGGTGTTCCCTCGCAAGGGGAAGTCCGCTAATTACCTCCCCTGTCCATGGGGAGGCACTAGATGCTACCTGCGTTTCCAGCCCAACCCCCGCATTTCCCCGGCAGCCCGTACTGGGAGGGACTCGGGGAAGAATCTCGAAGGGCTCCTAGGAGATCTCGGGTGCTGCAGACAGAAGACGGAACCTCCCCACACTCAGAATTCCGGAACACGGCTGACTGTGTGGGGGAGGTTCGGGGCCCCCCTCCACGCAGCTTCCTGGTGTCACAGGTGTTCCCTCGCAAGGGGAAGTCCGCTAATTACCTCCCCTGTCCATGGGGAGGCACTAGATGCTACCTGCGTTTCCAGCCCAACCCCCGCATTTCCCCGGCAGCCCGTATTGGGAGGGACTCGGGGAAGACTCTCGAAGGGCTCCTAGGAGATCTCGGGTGCTGCAGACAGAAGACGGAACCTCCCCACACTCAGAATTCCGGAACACGGCTGACTGTGTGGGGGAGGTTCGGGGCCGCCCTCCACGCAGCTTCCTGGTGTCACAGGTGTTCCCTCGCAAGGGGAAGTCCGCTAATTACCTCCCCTGTCCATGGGGAGGCACTAGATGCTACCTGGGTTTCCAGCCCAACCCCCGCATTTCCCCGGCAGCCCGTACTGGGAGGGACTCGGGGAAGACTCTCGAAGGGCTCCTAGGAGATCTCGGGTGCTGCAGACAGAAGACGGAACCTCCCCACACTCAGAATTCCGGAACACGGCTGACTGTGTGGGTGAGGTTCAGAGCCGCACTCCACGCAGCTTCCTGGAGTCACAGGTGTTCCCTCGCAAGGGGAAGTCCGCTAATTACCTCCCCTGTCCATGGGGAGGCGTAGATGCTACCTGCGTTTCCAGCCCAACCCCCGCCTTTCCCCGGCAGCCCGCACTGGGAGGGACTCGGGGAAGACTCTCGAAGGGCTCCTAGGAGATCTCGGGTGCTGCAGACAGAAGACGGAACCTCCCCACACTCAGAATTCCGGAACAAGGGTGACTGTTTGGGTGAGGTTTAGGGCCGCCCTCCATGCAGCTTCATGGTGTCACAGGTGTTCCCTCGCAAGGGGAAGTCCGCTATTTACCTCCCCTGTCCATGGGGAGGCACTAGATGCTACCTGCGTTTCCAGCCCAACCCCCGCATTTCCCCGGCAGCCCGTACTGGGAGGGACTCGGGGAAGACTCTCGAAGGGCTCCTAGGAGATCTCGGGTGCTGCAGACAGAAGACGGAACCTCCCCACACTCAGAATTCCGGAACACGGCTGACTGTGTGGGGGAGGTTCGGGGCCGCCCTCCACGCAGCTTCCTGGTGTCACAGGTGTTCCCTCGCAAGGGGAAGTCCGCTAATTACCTCCCCTGTCCATGGGGAGGCACTAGATGCTACCTGCGTTTCCAGCCCAACCGCCGCATTTCCCCGGCAGCCCGTAATGGGAGGGACTCGGGGAAGTCTCTCGAAGGGCTCCTAGGAGATCTCGGGTGCTGCAGACAGAAGACGGAACCTCCCCACACTCAGAATTCCGGAACACGGCTGACTGTGTGGGGGAGGTTCGGGGCCGCCCTCCACGCAGCTTCCTGGTGTCACAGGTGTTCCCTCGCAAGGGGAAGTCCGCTAATTACCTCCCCTGTCCATGGGGAGGCACTAGATGCTACCTGCGTTTCCAGCCCAACCCCCGCATTTCCCCGGCAGCCCGTACTGGGAGGGACTCGGGGAAGACTCTCGAAGAGCTCCTAGGAGATCTCGGGTGCTGCAGACAGAAGACGGAACCTCCCCACACTCAGAATTCCGGAACACGGCTGACTGTGTGGGGGAGGTTCGGGGCCGCCCTCCACGCAGCTTCCTGGTGTCACAGGTGTTCCCTCGCAAGGGGAAGTCCGCTAATTACCTCCCCTGTCCATGGGGAGGCACTAGATGCTACCTGCGTTTCCAGCCCAACCCCCGCATTTCCCCGGCAGCCCGTACTGGGAGGGACTCGGGGAAGACTCTCGAAGGGCTCCTAGGAGATCTCGGGTGCTGCAGACAGAAGACGGAACCTCCCCACACTCAGAATTCCGGAACACGGCTGACTGTGTGGGTGAGGTTCAGGGCCGCACTCCACGCAGCTTCCTGGTGTCACAGGTGTTCCCTCGCAAGTGGAAGTCCGCTAATTACCTCCCCTGTCCATGGGGAGGCACTAGATGCTACCTGCGTTTCCAGCCCAACCCCCGCATTTCCCCGGCAGCCCGTACTGGGAGGGACTCGGGGAAGACTCTCGAAGGGCTCCTCGGAGATCTCGGGTGCTGCAGACAGAAGACGGAACCTCCCCACACTCAGAATTCCGGAACACGGCTGACTGTGTGGGGGAGGTTCGGGGCCGCCCTCCACGCAGCTTCCTGGTGTCACAGGTGTTCCCTCGCAAGGGGAAGTCCGCTAATTACCTCCCCTGTCCATGGGGAGGCACTAGATGCTACCTGCGTTTCCAGCCCAACCCCCGCATTTCCCCGGCAGCCCGTACTGGGAGGGACTCGGGGAAGACTCTCGAAGGGCTCCTAGGAGATCTCGGGTGCTGCAGACAGAAGACGGAACCTCCCCACACTCAGAATTCCGGAACACGGCTGACTGTGTGAGGGAGGTTCGGGGCCGCCCTCCACGCAGCTTCCTGGTGTCACAGGTGTTCCCTCGCAAGGGGAAGTCCGCTAATTACCTCCCCTGTCCATGGGGAGGCACTAGATGCTACCTGCGTTTCCAGCCCAACCCCCGCATTTCCCCGGCAGCCCGTACTGGGAGGGACTCGGGGAAGACTCTCGAAGGGCTCCTAGGAGATCTCGGGTGCTGCAGACAGAAGACGGAACCTCCCCACACTCAGAATTCCGGAACACGGCTGACTGTGTGGGTGAGGTTCAGGGCCGCACTCCACGCAGCTTCCTGGTGTCACAGGTGTTCCCTCGCAAGGGGAAGTCCGCTAATTACCTCCCCTGTCCATGGGGAGGCACTAGATTCTACCTGCGTTTCCAGCCCAACCCCCGCATTTCCCCGGCAGCCCGTACTGGGAGGGACTCGGGGAAGACTCTCGAAGGGCTCCTAGGAGATCTCGGGTGCTGCAGACAGAAGACGGAACCTCCCCACACTCAGAATTCCGGAACACGGCTGACTGTGTGGGGGAGGTTCGGGGCCGCCCTCCACGCAGCTTCCTGGTGTCACAGGTGTTCCCTCGCAAGGGGAAGTGCGCTAATTACCTCCCCTGTCCATGGGGAGGCACTAGATGCTACCTGCGTTTCCAGCCCAACCCCCGCATTTCCCCGGCAGCCCGTACTGGGAGGGACTCAGGGAAGACTCTCGAAGGGCTCCTAGGAGATCTCGGGTGCTGCAGACAGAAGACGGAACCTCCCCACACTCAGAATTCCGGAACACGGCTGACTGTGTGGGGGAGGTTCGGGGCCGCCCTCCACGCAGCTTCCTGGTGTCACAGGTGTTCCCTCGCAAGGGGAAGTCCGCTAATTACCTCCCCTGTCCATGGGGAGGCAGTAGATGCTACCTGCGTTTCCAGCCCAACCCCCGCATTTCCCGGGCAGCCCGTACTGGGAGGGACTCGGGGAAGACTCTCGAAGGGCTCCTCGGAGATCTCGGGTGCTGCAGACAGAAGACGGAACCTCCCCACACACAGAATTCCGGAACACGGCTGACTGTGTGGGTGAGGTTCAGGGCCGCACTCCACGCAGCTTCCTGGTGTCACAGGTGTTCCATCGCAAGGGGAATTCCGCTAATTACCTCCCCTGTCCATGGGGAGGCGTAGATGCTACCTGCGTTTCCAGCCCAACCCCCGCCTTTCCCCGGCAGCCCGCACTGGGAGGGACTCGGGGAAGACTCTCGAAGGGCTCCTAGGAGATCCCGGGTGCTGCAGACAGAAGACGGAACCTCCTCACATTCAGAATTCCGGAACACGGCTGACTGTGTGGGGGAGGTTCGGGGCTGCCCTCCACGCAGCTTCCTGGTGTCACAGTTGTTCCCTCGCAAGGGGAAGTCCGCTAATTACCTCCCCTGTCCATGGGGAGGCACTAGATGCTACCTGCGTTTCCAGCCCAACCCCCGCATTTCCCCGGCAGCCCGTACTGGGAGGGACTCGGGGAAGACTCTCGAAGGGCTCCTCAGAGATCTCGGTTGCTGCAGACAGAAGACGGAACCTCCCCACACTCCGAATTCCGGAACACGCCTGACTGTGTGGGTGAGGTTCAGGGCCGCACTCCACGCAGCTTCCTGGTGTCACAGGTGTTCCCTCGCAAGGGGAAGTCCGCTAATTACCTCCCCTGTCCATGGGGAGGCGTAGAAGCTACCTGCGTTTCCAGCCCAACCCCCGCCTTTCCCCGGCAGCCCGCACTGGGAGGGACTCGGGGAAGACTCTCGAAGGGCTCCTAGGAGATCTCGGGTGCTGCAGACAGAAGACGGAACCTCCCCACACTCAGAATTCCGGAACACGGCTGACTGTGTGGGGGAGGTTCGGGGCCGCCCTCCACGCAGCTTCCTGGTGTCACAGGTGTTCCCTCGCAAGGGGAAGTCCGCTAATTACCTCCCCTGTCCATGGGGAGGCGTAGATGCTACCTGCGTTTCCAGCCCAACCCCCGCATTTCCCCGGCAGCCCGTACTGGGAGGGACTCGGGGAAGACTCTCGAAGGGCTCCTAGGAGATCTCGGGTGCTGCAGACAGAAGACGGAACCTCCCCACACTCAGAATTCCGGAACACGGCTGACTGTGTGGCGGAGGATCGGGGCCGCCCTCCACGCAGCTTCCTGGTGTCACAGGTGTTCCCTCGCAAGGGGAAGTCCGCTAATTACCTCCCCTGTCCATGGGGAGGCACTAGATGCTACCTGCGTTTCCAGCCCAACCCCCGCATTTCCCCGGCAGCCCGTACTGGGAGGGACTCGGGGAAGACTCTCGAAAGGCTCCTAGAAGATCTCGGGTGCTGCAGACAGAAGACGGAACCTCCCCACACTCAGAATTCCGGAACACGGCTGACTGTGTGGGGGAGGTTCGGGGCCGCCCTCCACGCAGCTTCCTGGTGTCACAGGTGTTCCCTCGCAAGGGGAAGTCCGCTAATTACCTCCCCTGTCCATGTGGAGGCACTAGATGCTACCTGCGTTTCCAGCCCAACCCCCGCATTTCCCCGGCAGCCCGTACTGGGAGGGACTCGGGTAAGACTCTCGAAGGGCTCCTAGGAGATCTCGGGTGCTGCAGACAGAAGACGGAACCTCCCCACACTCAGAATTCCGGAACACGGCTGACTGTGTGGGGGAGGTTCGGGGCCGCCCTCCACGCAGCTTCCTGGTGTCACAGGTGTTCCCTCGCAAGGGGAAGTCCGCTAATTACCTCCCCTGTCCATGGGGAGGCACTAGATGCTACCTGCGTTTCCAGCCCAACCCCCGCATTTCCCCGGCAGCCCGTACTGGGAGGGACTCGGGGAAGACTCTCGAAGGGCTCCTAGGAGATCTCGGGTTCTGCAGACAGAAGACGGAACCTCCCCACACTCAGAATTCCGGAACACGGCTGACTGTGTGGGGGAGGTTCGGGGCCGCACTCCACGCAGCTTCCTGGTGTCACAGGTGTTCCTTCGCAAGGGGAAGTCCGCTAATTACCTCCCCTGTCCATGTGGAGGCACTAGATGCTACCTGCGTTTCCAGCCCAACCCCCGCATTTCCCCGGCAGCCCGTAAAGGGAGGGACTCGGGGAAGACTCTCGAAGGGCTCCTAGGAGATCTCGGGTGCTGCAGACAGAAGACGGAACCTCCCCACACTCAGAATTCCGGAACACGTCTGACTGTGTGGGGGAGGTTCGGGGCCGCCCTCCACGCAGCTTCCTGGTGTCACAGGTGTTCCCTCGCAAGGGGAAGTCCGCTAATTACCTCCCCTGTCCATGGGGAGGCACTAGATGCTACCTGCGTTTCCAGCCCAACCCCCGCATTTCCCCGGCAGCCCGTACTGGGAGGAACTCGGGGAAGACTCTCGAAGGGCTCCTAGGAGATCTCGGGTGCTGCAGACAGAAGACGGAACCTCCCCACACTCAGAATTCCGGAACACGGCTGACTGTGTGGGGGAGGTTCGGGGCCGCCCTCCACGCAGCTTCCTGGGGTCACAGGTGTTCCCTCGCAAGGGGAAGTCCGCTAATTACCTCCCCTGTCCATGTGGAGGCACTAGATGCTACCTGCGTTTCCAGCCCAACCCCCGCATTTCCCCGGCAGCCCGTACTGGGAGGGACTCGGGTAAGACTCTCGAAGGGCTCCTAGGAGATCTCGGGTGCTGCAGACAGAAGACGGAACCTCCCCACACTCAGAATTCCGGAACACGGCTGACTGTGTGGGGGAGGTTCGGGGCCGCCCTCCACGCAGCTTCCTGGTGTCACAGGTGTTCCCTCGCAAGGGGAAGTCCGCTAATTACCTCCCCTGTCCATGGGGAGGCACTAGATGCTACCTGCGTTTCCAGCCCAACCCCCGCATTTCCCCGGCAGCCGGTACTGGGAGGGACTCGGGGAAGACTCTCGAAGGGCTCCTAGGAGATCTCGGGTGCTGCAGACAGAAGACGGAACCTCCCCACACTCAGAATTCCGGAACACGGCTGACTGTGTGGGGGAGGTTCGGGGCCGCCCTCCACGCAGCTTCCTGGTGTCACAGGTGTTCCCTCGCAAGGGGAAGTCCGCTAATTACCTCCCCTGTCCATGTGGAGGCACTAGATGCTACCTGCGTTTCCAGCCCAACCCCCGCATTTCCCCGGCAGCCCGTAAAGGGAGGGACTCGGGGAAGACTCTCGAAGGGCTCCTAGGAGATCTCGGGTGCTGCAGACAGAAGACGGAACCTCCCCACACTCAGAATTCCGGAACACGTCTGACTGTGTGGGGGAGGTTCGGGGCCGCCCTCCACGCAGCTTCCTGGTGTCACAGGTGTTCCCTCGCAAGGGGAAGTCCGCTAATTACCTCCCCTGTCCATGGGGAGGCACTAGATGCTACCTGCGTTTCCAGCCCAACCCCCGCATTTCCCCGGCAGCCCGTACTGGGAGGGACTCGGGGAAGACTCTCGAAGGGCTCCTAGGAGATCTCGGGTGCTGCAGACAGAAGACGGAACCTCCCCACACTCAGAATTCCGGAACACGGCTGACTGTGTGGGGGAGGTTCGGGGCCGCCCTCCACGCAGCTTCCTGGTGTCACAGGTGTTCCCTCGCAAGGGGAAGTCCGCTAATTACCTCCCCTGTCCATGGGGAGGCACTAGATGCTACCTGCGTTTCCAGCCAAACCCCCGCATTTCCCCGGCAGCCCGTAATGGGAGGGACGCGGGGAAGACTCTCGAAGTACTCCTCGGACATGTCGGGTGCTGCAGACAGAAGACGGAACCTCCCCACACTCAGAATTCCGGAACACGGCTGACTGTGTGGGTGAGGTTCAGGGCCGCACTCCACGCAGCTTCCTGGTGTCACAGGTGTTCCCTCGCAAGGGGAAGTCCGCTAATTACCTCCCCAGTCCATGGGGAGGCGTAGATGCTACCTGCGTTTCCAGCCCAACCCCCGCCTTTCCCCGGCAGCCCGCACTGGGAGGGACTCGGGGAAGATTCTCGAAGGGCTCCTAGGAGATCCTGGGTGCTGCAAACAGAAGACGGAACCTCCTCACATTCAGAATTCCGGAACACGGCTGACTGTGTGGGGGAGGTTCGGGGCCGCCCTCCACGCAGCTTCCTGGTGTCACAGGTGTTCCCTCGCAAGGGGAAGTCCGCTACTTACCTCCCCTGTCCATGGGTAGGCACTAGATTCTACCTGCGTTTCCAGCCCAACCCCCGCATTTCCCCGGCAGCCCGTACTGGGAGGGACTCGGGGAAGACTCTCGAAGGGCTCCTAGGAGATCTCGGGTGCTGCAGACAGAAGACGGAACCTCCCCACACTCAGAATTCCGGAACACGGCTGACTGTGTGGGGGAGGTTCGGGGCCGCCCTCCACGCAGCTTCCTGGTGTCACAGGTGTTCCCTCGCAAGGGGAAGTCCGCTAATTACCTCCCCTGTCCATGGGGAGGCACTAGATGCTACCTGCGTTTCCAGCCCAACCCCCGCATTTCCCCGGCAGCCCGTACTGGGAGGGACTCGGGGAAGACTCTCGAAGGGCTCCTCGGAGATCTCGGGTGCTGCAGACAGAAGACGGAACCTCCCCACACTCAGAATTCCGGAACACGGCTGACTGTGTGGGTGAGGTTCTGGGCCGCACTCCACGCAGCTTCCTGGTGTCACAGGTGTTCCCTCGCAAGGGGAAGTCCTCTAATTACCTCCCCTGTCCATGGGGAGGCGTAGATGCTACCTGCGTTTCCAGCCCAACCCCCGCCTTTCCCCGGCAGCCCGCACTGGGAGGGACTCGGGGAAGAATCTCGAAGGGCTCCTAGGAGATCTCGGGTGCTGCAGACAGAAGACGGAACCTCCCCACACTCAGAATTCCTGAACAAGTGTGACTGTTTGGGTGAGGTTTAGGGCCGCCCTCCACGCAGCTTCCTGGTGTCACAGGTGTTCCCTCGCAAGGGGAAGTCCGCTACTTACCTCCCCTGTCCATGGGGAGGCACTAGATGCTACCTGCGTTTCCAGCCCAACCCCCGCATTTCCCCGGCAGCCCGTACAGGGAGGGACTCGGGGAAGACTCTCGAAGGGCTCCTAGGAGATCTCGGGTGCTGCAGACAGAAGACGGAACCTCCCCACACTCAGAATTCCGGAACACGGCTGACTGTGTGGGGGAGGTTCGGGGCCGCCCTCCACGCAGCTTCCTGGTGTCACAGGTGTTCCCTCGCAAGGGGAAGTCCGCTAATTACCTCCCCTGTCCATGGGGAGGCATTAGATGCTACCTGCGTTTCCAGCCCAACCCCCGCATTTCCACGGCAGCCCGTACTGGGAGGGACTCGGGGAAGACTCTCGAAGGGCTCCTAGGAGATCTCGGGTGCTGCAGACAGAAGACGGAACCTCCCCACACTCAGAATTCCGGAACACGGCTGACTGTGTGGGGGAGGTTCGGGGCCGCCCTCCACGCAGCTTCCTGGTGTCACAGGTGTTCCCTCGCAAGGGGAAGTCCGCTAATTACCTCCCCTGTCCATGGGGAGGCACTAGATGCTACCTGCGTTTCCAGCCCAACCCCCGCATTTCCCCGGCAGCCCGTACTGGGAGGGACTCGGGGAAGACTCTCGAAGGGCTCCTAGGAGATCTCGGGTGCTGCAGACAGAAGACGGAACCTCCCCACACTCAGAATTCCGGAACACGGCTGACTGTGTGGGGGAGGTTCGGGGCCCCCCTCCACGCAGCTTCCTGGTGTCACAGGTGTTCCCTCGCAAGGGGAAGTCCGCTAATTACCTCCCCTGTCCATGGGGAGGCACTAGATGCTACCTGCGTTTCCAGCCCAACCCCCGCATTTCCCCGGCAGCCCGTATTGGGAGGGACTCGGGGAAGACTCTCGAAGGGCTCCTAGGAGTTCTCGGGTGCTGCAGACAGAAGACGGAACCTCCCCACACTCAGAATTCCGGAACACGGCTGACTGTGTGGGGGAGGTTCGGGGCCGCCCTCCACGCAGCTTCCTGGTGTCACAGGTGTTCCCTCGCAAGGGGAAGTCCGCTAATTACCTCCCCTGTCCATGGGGAGGCACTAGATGCTACCTGGGTTTCCAGCCCAACCCCCGCATTTCCCCGGCAGCCCGTACTGGGAGGGACTCGTGGAAGACTCTCGAAGGGCTCCTAGGAGATCTCGGGTGCTGCAGACAGAAGACGGAACCTCCCCACACTCAGAATTCCGGAACACGGCTGACTGTGTGGGGGAGGTTCGGGGCCGCCCTCCACGCAGCTTCCTGGTGTCACAGGTGTTCCCTCGCAAGGGGAAGTCCGCTAATTACCTCCCCAGTCCATGGGGAGGCACTAGATGCTACCTGCGTTTCCAGCCAAACCCCCGCATTTCCCCGGCAGCCCGTAATGGGAGGGACGCGGGGAAGACTCTCGAAGTACTCCTCGGACATGTCGGGTGCTGCAGACAGAAGACGGAACCTCCCCACACTCAGAATTCCGGAACACGGCTGACTGTGTGGGTGAGGTTCAGGGCCGCACTCCACGCAGCTTCCTGGTGTCACAGGTGTTCCCTCGCAAGGGGAAGTCCGCTAATTACCTCCCCAGTCCATGGGGAGGCGTAGATGCTACCTGCGTTTCCAGCCCAACCCACGCCTTTCCCCGGCAGCCCGCACTGGGAGGGACTCGGGGAAGACTCTCGAAGGGCTCCTAGGAGATCCTGGGTGCTGCAAACAGAAGACGGAACCTCCTCACATTCAGAATTCCGGAACACGGCTGACTGTGTGGGGGAGGTTCGGGGCCGCCCTCCACGCAGCTTCCTGGTGTCACAGGTGTTCCCTCGCAAGGGGAAGTCCGCTACTTACCTCCCCTGTCCATGGGTAGGCACTAGATGCTACCTGCGTTTCCAGCCCAACCCCCGCATTTCCCCGGCAGCCCGAACTGGGAGGGACTCGGGGAAGACTCTCGAAGGGCTCCTAGGAGATCTCGGGTGCTGCAGACAGAAGACGGAACCTCCCCACACTCAGAATTCCGGAACACGGCTGACTGTGTGGGGGAGGTTCGGGGCCGCCCTCCACGCAGCTTCCTGGTGTCACAGGTGTTCCCTCGCAAGGGGAAGTCCGCTAATTACCTCCCCTGTCCATGGGGAGGCACTAGATGCTACCTGCGTTTCCAGCCCAACCCCCGCATTTCCCCGGCCGCCCGTATTGGGAGGGACTCGGGGAAGACTCTCGAAGGGCTCCTAGGAGATCTCGGGTGCTGCAGACAGAAGACGGAACCTCCCCACACTCAGAATTCCGGAACACGGCTGACTGTGCAGGGGAGGTTCGGGGCCAACCTCCACGCAGCTTCCTGGTGTCACAGGTGTTCCCTCGCAAGGGGAAGTCCGCTAATTACCTCCCCTGTCCATGGGGAGGCACTAGATGCTACCTGCGTTTCCAGCCCAACCCCCGCATTTCCCCGGCAGCCCGTACTGGGAGGGACTCGGGGAAGACTCTCGAAGGGCTCCTCGGAGATCTCGGGTGCTGCAGACAGAAGACGGAACCTCCCCACACTCAGAATTCCGGAACACGGCTGACTGTGTGGGTGAGGTTCTGGGCCGCACTCCACGCAGCTTCCTGGTGTCACAGGTGTTCCCTCGCAAGGGGAAGTCCTCTAATTACCTCCCCTGTCCATGGGGAGGCGTAGATGCTACCTGCGTTTCCAGCCCAACCCCCGCCTTTCCCCGGCAGCCCGCACTGGGAGGGACTCGGGGAAGACTCTCGAAGGGCTCCTAGGAGATCTCGGGTGCTGCAGACAGAAGACGGAACCTCCCCACACTCAGAATTCCTGAACAAGTGTGACTGTTTGGGTGAGGTTTAGGGCCGCCCTCCACGCAGCTTCCTGGTGTCACAGGTGTTCCCTCGCAAGGGGAAGTCCGCTACTTACCTCCCCTGTCCATGGGGAGGCACTAGATGCTACCTGCGTTTCCAGCCCAACCCCCGCATTTCCCCGGCAGCCCGTACTGGGAGGGACTCGGGGAAGACTCTCGAAGGGCTCCTAGGAGATCTCGGGTGCTGCAGACAGAAGACGGAACCTCCCCACACTCAGAATTCCGGAACACGGCTGACTGTGTGGGGGAGGTTCGGGGCCGCCCTCCACGCAGCTTCCTGGTGTCACAGGTGTTCCCTCGCAAGGGGAAGTCCGCTAATTACCTCCCCTGTCCATGGGGAGGCATTAGATGCTACCTGCGTTTCCAGCCCAACCCCCGCATTTCCACGGCAGCCCGTACTGGGAGGGACTCGGGGAAGACTCTCGAAGGGCTCCTAGGAGATCTCGGGTGCTGCAGACAGAAGACGGAACCTCCCCACACTCAGAATTCCGGAACACGGCTGACTGTGTGGGGGAGGTTCGGGGCCGCCCTCCACGCAGCTTCCTGGTGTCACAGGTGTTCCCTCGCAAGGGGAAGTCCGCTAATTACCTCCCCTGTCCATGGGGAGGCACTAGATGCTACCTGCGTTTCCAGCCCAACCCCCGCATTTCCCCGGCAGCCCGTACTGGGAGGGACTCGGGGAAGACTCTCGAAGGGCTCCTAGGAGATCTCGGGTGCTGCAGACAGAAGACGGAACCTCCCCACACTCAGAATTCCGGAACACGGCTGACTGTGTGGGGGAGGTTCGGGGCCCCCCTCCACGCAGCTTCCTGGTGTCACAGGTGTTCCCTCGCAAGGGGAAGTCCGCTAATTACCTCCCCTGTCCATGGGGAGGCACTAGATGCTACCTGCGTTTCCAGCCCAACCCCCGCATTTCCCCGGCAGCCCGTATTGGGAGGGACTCGGGGAAGACTCTCGAAGGGCTCCTAGGAGATCTCGGGTGCTGCAGACAGAAGACGGAACCTCCCCACACTCAGAATTCCGGAACACGGCTGACTGTGTGGGGGAGGTTCGGGGCCGCCCTCCACGCAGCTTCCTGGTGTCACAGGTGTTCCCTCGCAAGGGGAAGTCCGCTAATTACCTCCCCTGTCCATGGGGAGGCACTAGATGCTACCTGGGTTTCCAGCCCAACCCCCGCATTTCCCCGGCAGCCCGTACTGGGAGGGACTCGGGGAAGACTCTCGAAGGGCTCCTAGGAGATCTCGGGTGCTGCAGACAGAAGACGGAACCTCCCCACACTCAGAATTCCGGAACACGGCTGACTGTGTGGGTGAGGTTCAGAGCCGCACTCCACGCAGCTTCCTGGAGTCACAGGTGTTCCCTCGCAAGGGGAAGTCCGCTAATTACCTCCCCTGTCCATGGGGAGGCGTAGATGCTACCTGCGTTTCCAGCCCAACCCCCGCCTTTCCCCGGCACCCCGCACTGGGAGGGACTCGGGGAAGACTCTCGAAGGGCTCCTAGGAGATCTCGGGTGCTGCAGACAGAAGACGGAACCTCCCCACACTCAGAATTCCGGAACAAGGGTGACTGTTTGGGTGAGGTTTAGGGCCGCCCTCCATGCAGCTTCATGGTGTCACAGGTGTTCCCTCGCAAGGGGAAGTCCGCTATTTACCTCCCCTGTCCATGGGGAGGCACTAGATGCTACCTGCGTTTCCAGCCCAACCCCCGCATTTCCCCGGCAGCCCGTACTGGGAGGGACTCGGGGAAGACTCTCGAAGGGCTCCTAGGAGATCTCGGGTGCTGCAGACAGAAGACGGAACCTCCCCACACTCAGAATTCCGGAACACGGCTGACTGTGTGGGGGAGGTTCGGGGCCGCCCTCCACGCAGCTTCCTGGTGTCACAGGTGTTCCCTCGCAAGGGGAAGTCCGCTAATTACCTCCCCTGTCCATGGGGAGGCACTAGATGCTACCTGCGTTTCCAGCCCAACCGCCGCATTTCCCCGGCAGCCCGTAATGGGAGGGACTCGGGGAAGTCTCTCGAAGGGCTCCTAGGAGATCTCGGGTGCTGCAGACAGAAGACGGAACCTCCCCACACTCAGAATTCCGGAACACGGCTGACTGTGTGGGGGAGGTTCGGGGCCGCCCTCCACGCAGCTTCCTGGTGTCACAGGTGTTCCCTCGCAAGGGGAAGTCCGCTAATTACCTCCCCTGTCCATGGGGAGGCACTAGATGCTACCTGCGTTTCCAGCCCAACCCCCGCATTTCCCCGGCAGCCCGTACTGGGAGGGACTCGGGGAAGACTCTCGAAGAGCTCCTAGGAGATCTCGGGTGCTGCAGACAGAAGACGGAACCTCCCCACACTCAGAATTCCGGAACACGGCTGACTGTGTGGGGGAGGTTCGGGGCCGCCCTCCACGCAGCTTCCTGGTGTCACAGGTGTTCCCTCGCAAGGGGAAGTCCGCTAATTACCTCCCCTGTCCATGGGGAGGCACTAGATGCTACCTGCGTTTCCAGCCCAACCCCCGCATTTCCCCGGCAGCCCGTACTGTGAGGGACTCGGGGAAGACTCTCGAAGGGCTCCTAGGAGATCTCGGGTGCTGCAGACAGAAGACGGAACCTCCCCACACTCAGAATTCCGGAACACGGCTGACTGTGTGGGTGAGGTTCAGGGCCGCACTCCACGCAGCTTCCTGGTGTCACAGGTGTTCCCTCGCAAGTGGAAGTCCGCTAATTACCTCCCCTGTCCATGGGGAGGCACTAGATGCTACCTGCGTTTCCAGCCCAACCCCCGCATTTCCCCGGCAGCCCGTACTGGGAGGGACTCGGGGAAGACTCTCGAAGGGCTCCTCGGAGATCTCGGGTGCTGCAGACAGAAGACGGAACCTCCCCACACTCAGAATTCCGGAACACGGCTGACTGTGTGGGGGAGGTTCGGGGCCGCCCTCCACGCAGCTTCCTGGTGTCACAGGTGTTCCCTCGCAAGGGGAAGTCCGCTAATTACCTCCCCTGTCCATGGGGAGGCACTAGATGCTACCTGCGTTTCCAGCCCAACCCCCGCATTTCCCCGGCAGCCCGTACTGGGAGGGACTCGGGGAAGACTCTCGAAGGGCTCCTAGGAGATCTCGGGTGCTGCAGACAGAAGACGGAACCTCCCCACACTCAGAATTCCGGAACACGGCTGACTGTGTGAGGGAGGTTCGGGGCCGCCCTCCACGCAGCTTCCTGGTGTCACAGGTGTTCCCTCGCAAGGGGAAGTCCGCTAATTACCTCCCCTGTCCATGGGGAGGCACTAGATGCTACCTGCGTTTCCAGCCCAACCCCCGCATTTCCCCGGCAGCCCGTACTGGGAGGGACTCGGGGAAGACTCTCGAAGGGCTCCTAGGAGATCTCGGGTGCTGCAGACAGAAGACGGAACCTCCCCACACTCAGAATTCCGGAACACGGCTGACTGTGTGGGTGAGGTTCAGGGCCGCACTCCACGCAGCTTCCTGGTGTCACAGGTGTTCCCTCGCAAGGGGAAGTCCGCTAATTACCTCCCCTGTCCATGGGGAGGCACTAGATTCTACCTGCGTTTCCAGCCCAACCCCCGCATTTCCCCGGCAGCCCGTACTGGGAGGGACTCGGGGAAGACTCTCGAAGGGCTCCTAGGAGATCTCGGGTGCTGCAGACAGAAGACGGAACCTCCCCACACTCAGAATTCCGGAACACGGCTGACTGTGTGGGGGAGGTTCGGGGCCGCCCTCCACGCAGCTTCCTGGTGTCACAGGTGTTCCCTCGCAAGGGGAAGTGCGCTAATTACCTCCCCTGTCCATGGGGAGGCACTAGATGCTACCTGCGTTTCCAGCCCAACCCCCGCATTTCCCCGGCAGCCCGTACTGGGAGGGACTCAGGGAAGACTCTCGAAGGGCTCCTAGGAGATCTCGGGTGCTGCAGACAGAAGACGGAACCTCCCCACACTCAGAATTCCGGAACACGGCTGACTGTGTGGGGGAGGTTCGGGGCCGCCCTCCACGCAGCTTCCTGGTGTCACAGGTGTTCCCTCGCAAGGGGAAGTCCGCTAATTACCTCCCCTGTCCATGGGGAGGCAGTAGATGCTACCTGCGTTTCCAGCCCAACCCCCGCATTTCCCCGGCAGCCCGTACTGGGAGGGACTCGGGGAAGACTCTCGAAGGGCTCCTCGGAGATCTCGGGTGCTGCAGACAGAAGACGGAACCTCCCCACACACAGAATTCCGGAACACGGCTGACTGTGTGGGTGAGGTTCAGGGCCGCACTCCACGCAGCTTCCTGGTGTCACAGTTGTTCCCTCGCAAGGGGAATTCCGCTAATTACCTCCCCTGTCCATGGGGAGGCGTAGATGCTACCTGCGTTTCCAGCCCAACCCCCGCCTTTCCCCGGCAGCCCGCACTGGGAGGGACTCGGGGAAGACTCTCGAAGGGCTCCTAGGAGATCCCGGGTGCTGCAGACAGAAGACGGAACCTCCTCACATTCAGAATTCCGGAACACGGCTGACTGTGTGGGGGAGGTTCGGGGCTGCCCTCCACGCAGCTTCCTGGTGTCACAGTTGTTCCCTCGCAAGGGGAAGTCCGCTAATTACCTCCCCTGTCCATGGGGAGGCACTAGATGCTACCTGCGTTTCCAGCCCAACCCCCGCATTTCCCCGGCAGCCCGTACTGGGAGGGACTCGGGGAAGACTCTCGAAGGGCTCCTCAGAGATCTCGGTTGCTGCAGACAGAAGACGGAACCTCCCCACACTCCGAATTCCGGAACACGCCTGACTGTGTGGGTGAGGTTCAGGGCCGCACTCCACGCAGCTTCCTGGTGTCACAGGTGTTCCCTCGCAAGGGGAAGTCCGCTAATTACCTCCCCTGTCCATGGGGAGGCGTAGAAGCTACCTGCGTTTCCAGCCCAACCCCCGCCTTTCCCCGGCAGCCCGCACTGGGAGGGACTCGGGGAAGACTCTCGAAGGGCTCCTAGGAGATCTCGGGTGCTGCAGACAGAAGACGGAACCTCCCCACACTCAGAATTCCGGAACACGGCTGACTGTGTGGGGGAGGTTCGGGGCCGCCCTCCACGCAGCTTCCTGGTGTCACAGGTGTTCCCTCGCAAGGGGAAGTCCGCTAATTACCTCCCCTGTCCATGGGGAGGCGTAGATGCTACCTGCGTTTCCAGCCCAACCCCCGCATTTCCCCGGCAGCCCGTACTGGGAGGGACTCGGGGAAGACTCTCGAAGGGCTCCTCGGAGATCTCGGGTGCTGCAGACAGAAGACGGAACCTCCCCACACACAGAATTCCGGAACACGGCTGACTGTGTGGGTGAGGTTCAGGGCCGCACTCCACGCAGCTTCCTGGTGTCACAGGTGTTCCCTCGCAAGGGGAATTCCGCTAATTACCTCCCCTGTCCATCGGGAGGCGTAGATGCTACCTGCGTTTCCAGCCCAACCCCCGCCTTTCCCCGGCAGCCCGCACTGGGAGGGACTCGGGGAAGACTCTCGAAGGGCTCCTTGGTGATCCCGGGTGCTGCAGACAGAAGACGGAACCTCCTCACATTCAGAATTCCGGAACACGGCTGACTGTGTGGGGGAGGTTCGGGGCTGCCCTCCACGCAGCTTCCTGGTGTCACAGTTGTTCCCTCGCAAGGGGAAGTCCGCTAATTACCTCCCCTGTCCATGGGGAGGCACTAGATGCTACCTGCGTTTCCAGCCCAACCCCCGCATTTCCCCGGCAGCCCGTACTGGGAGGGACTCGGGGAAGACTCTCGAAGGGCTCCTCAGAGATCTCGGTTGCTGCAGACAGAAGACGGAACCTCCCCACACTCAGAATTCCGGAACACGCCTGACTGTGTGGGTGAGGTTCAGGGCCGCACTCCACGCAGCTTCCTGGTGTCACAGGTGTTCCCTCGCAAGGGGAAGTCCGCTAATTACCTCCCCTGTCCATGGGGAGGCGTAGAAGCTACCTGCGTTTCCAGCCCAACCCCCGCATTTCCCCGGCAGCCCGCACTGGGAGGGACTCGGGGAAGACTCTCGAAGGGCTCCTAGGAGATCTCGGGTGCTGCAGACAGAAGACGGAACCTCCCCACACTCAGAATTCCGGAACTCGGCTGACTGTGTGGGGGAGGTTCGGGGCCGCCCTCCACGCAGCTTCCTGGTGTCACAGGTGTTCCCTCGCAAGGGGAAGTCCGCTAATTACCTCCCATGTCCATGGGGAGGCACTAGATGCTACCTGCGTTTCCAGCCCAACCCCCGCATTTCCCCGGCAGCCCGTACTGGGAGGGACTCGGGGAAGACTCTCGAAGGGCTCCTCGGAGATCTCGGGTGCTGCAGACAGAAGACGGAACCTCCCCACACTCAGAATTCCGGAACACGGCTGACTGTGTGGGGGATGTTCGGGGCCGCCCTCCACGCAGCTTCCTGGTGTCACAGGTGTTCCCTCGCAAGGGGAAGTCCGCTAATTACCTCCCCTGTCCATGGGGAGGCACTAGATGCTACCTGCGTTTCCACCCAAACCCCCGCATTTCCCCGGCAGCCCATACAGTGAGGGACTCGGGGAAGACTCTCGAAGGGCTCCTAGGAGATCTCGGGTGCTGCAGACAGAAGACGGAACCTCCCCACACTCAGAATTCCAGAACACGGCTGACTGTGTGGGGGAGGTTCGGTGCCGCACTCCACGCAGCTTCCTGGTTTCACAGGTGTTCCCTCGCAAGGGGAAGTCCGCTAATTACCTCCCTTGTCCATGGGGAGGCACTAGATGCTACCTGCGTTTCCAGCCCAACCCCCGCATTTCCCCGGCAGCCCGTACTGGGAGGGACTCGGGGAAGACTCTCGAAGGGCTCCTAGGAGATCTCGGGTGCTGCAGACAGAAGACGGAACCTCCCCACACTCAGAATTCCGGAACACGGCTGACTGTGTGGGGGAGTTTCGGGGCCGCCCTCCACGCAGCTTCCTGGTGTCACAGGTGTTCCCTCGCAAGGGGAAGTCCGCTAATTACCTCCCCTGTCCATGGGGAGGCACTAGATGCTACCTGCGTTTCCAGCCCAACCCCCGCATTTCCCCGGCAGCCCGTACTGGGAGGGACTCGGGGAAGACTCTCGAAGGGCTCCTAGGAGATCTCGGGTGCTGCAGACAGAAGACGGAACCTCCCCACACTCAGAATTCCGGAACACGGCTGACTGTGTGGGGGAGGTTCGGGGCCGCCCTCCACGAAGCTTCCTGGTGTCACAGGTGTTCCCTCGCAAGGGGAAGTCCGCTAATTACCTCCCCTGTCCATGGGGAGGCACTAGATGCTACCTGCGTTTCCAGCCCAACCCCCGCATTTCCCCGGCAGCCCGTACTGGGAGGGACTCGGGGAAGACTCTCGAAGGGCTCCTCGGAGATCTCGGGTGCTGCAGACAGAAGACGGAACCTCCCCACACTCAGAATACCGGAACACGGCTGACTGTGTAGGGGAGGTTCAGGGCCGCACTCCACGCAGCTTCCTGGTGTCACAGGTGTTCCCTCGCAAGGGAAAGTCCGCTAATTACCTCCCCTGTCCATGGGGAGGCGTAGATGCTACCTGCGTTTCCAGCCCAACCCCCGCCTTTCCCTGGCAGCCCGCACTGAGAGGGACTCGGGGAAGACTCTCGAAGGGCTCCTCGGAGATCTCGGTTGCTGCAGACAGAAGACGGAACCTCCCCACACTCAGAATTCCGGAACACGGCTGACTGTGTGGGTGAGGTTCAGGGCCGCACTCCACGCAGCTTCCTGGTGTCACAGGTGTTCCCTCGCAAGGGGAAGTCCGCTAATTACCTCCCCTGTCCATGGGGAGGCGTAGATGCTACCTGCGTTTCCAGCCCAACCCCCGCATTTCCCCGGCAGCCCGTACTGGGAGGGACTCGGGGAAGACTCTCGAAGGGCTCCTAGGAGATCTCGGGTGCTGCAGACAGAAGACGGAACCTCCCCACACTCAGAATTCCGGAACAAGGGTGACTGTGTTGGTGAGGTTCAGGGCCGCCCTCCACGAAGTTTCCTGGTGTCAGAGGTGTTCCCTCGCAAGGGGAATTCCGCTAATTACCTCCCCTGTCCATGCGGAGGCGTAGATGCTACCTGCGTTTCCAGCCCAACCCCCGCCTTTCCCCGGCAGCCCGTACTGGGAGGGACTCGGGGAAGACTCTCGAAGGGCTCCTAGGAGATCTCGGTTGCTGCAGACAGAAGACGGAACCTCCCCACACTTAGAATTCCGGAACACGGCTGACTGTGTGCGGGAGGTTCGGGGCCGCCCTCCACGCAGCTTCCTGGTGTCACAGGTGTTCCCTCGCAAGGGGAAGTCCGCTAATTACCTCCCCTGTCCATGGGGAGGCACTAGATGCTACCTGCGTTTCCAGCCCAACCCCCGCATTTCCCCAGCAGCCCGTACTGGGAGGGACTCGGGGAAGACTCTCGAAGGGCTCCTAGGAGATCTCGGGTGCTGCAGACAGAAGACGGAACCTCCCCACACTCAGAATTCCGGAACACGGCTGACTGTGTGGGGGATGTTCGGGGCCGCCCTCCACGCAGCTTCCTGGTGTCACAGGTGTTCCCTCGCAAGGGGAAGTCCGCTAATTACCTCCCCTGTCCATGGGGAGGCACTAGATGCTACCTGCGTTTCCAGCCCAACCCCCGCATTTCCCCGGCAGCCCGTACTGGGAGGGACTCGGGGAAGACTCTCGAAGGGCTCCTAGGAGATCTCGGGTGCTGCAGACAGAAGACGGAACCTCCCCACACTCAGAATTCCGGAACACGGCTGACTGTGTGGGTGAGGTTCAGGGCCGCATTCCACGCAGTTTCCTGGTGTCACAGGTGTTCCCTCGCAAGGGGAAGTCCGCTAATTACCTCCCCTGTCCATGGGGAGGCGTAGATGCTACCTGCGTTTCCAGCCCAACCCCCGCGTTTCCCCGGCAGCCCGCACTGGGAGGGACTCGGGGAAGACTCTCGAAGGGCTCCTCGGAGATCTCGGGTGCTGCAGAAAGAAGACGGAACCTCCTCACATTCAGAATTCCGGAACACGGCTGACTGTGTGGGGGAGTTTCGGGGCCGCCCTCCACGCAGCTTCCTGGTGTCACAGGTGTTCCCTCGCAAGGGGAAGTCCGCTAGTTACCTCCCCTGTCCATGGGGAGGCACTAGATGCTACCTGCGTTTCCAGCCCAACCCCCGCATTTCCCCGGCAGCCCGTACTGGGAGGGACTCGGGGAAGACTCTCGAAGGGCTCCTAGGAGATCTCGGGTGCTGCAGACAGAAGACGGAACCTCCCCACACTCAGAATTCCGGAACACGGCTGACTGTGTATGTGAGTTTCAGGGCCGCACTCCACGAAGCTTCCTGGTGTCACAGGTGTTCCCTCGCAAGGGGAAGTCCGCTAATTACCTCCCCTGTCCATGCGGAGGCGTAGATGCTACCTGCGTTTCCAGCCCAACCCCCGCCTTTCCCCGGCAGCCCGTACTGGGAGGGACTCGGGGAAGACTCTCGAAGGGCTCCTTGGAGATCTCGGGTGCTGCAGACAGAAGACGGAACCTCCCCACACTCAGAATTCCGGAACACGGCTGACTGTGTGGGGGAGGTTCGGGGCCGCCCTCCACGCAGCTTCCTGGTGTCACAGGTGTTCCCTCGCAAGGGGAAGTCCGCTAATTACCTCCCATGTCCATGGGGAGGCACTAGATTCTACCTGCGTTTCCAGCCCAACCCCCGCATTTCCCCGGCAGCCCGTACTGGGAGGGACTCGGGGAAGACTCTCGAAGGGCTCCTCGGAGATCTCGGGTGCTGCAGACAGAAGACGGAACCTCCCCACACTCAGAATTCCGGAACACGGCTGACTGTGTGGGTGAGGTTCAGGGCCGCACTCCACGCAGCTTCCTGGTGTCACAGGTGTTCCCTCGCAAGGGGAAGTCCGCTAATTACCTCCCCTGTCCATGGGGTGGCGTAGATGCTACCTGCGTTTCCAACCCAACCCCCGCATTTCCCCGGCAGCCCGTACTGGGAGGGACTCGGGGAAGACTCTCGAAGGGCTCCTCGGAGATCTCGGGTGCTGCAGACAGAAGACGGAACCTCCCCACACTCAGAATTCCGGAACACGGCTGACTGTGTGGGGGAGGTTCGGGGCCGCCCTCCACGCAGCTTCCTGGTGTCACAGGTGTTCCCTCGCAATGGGAATTCCGCTAATTACCTCCCCTGTCCATGGGGAGGCACTAGATGCTACCTGCGTTTCCAGAACAAACCCCCGCATTTCCCCGGCAGCCCGTACTGGGAGGGACTCGGGGAAGACTCTCGAAGGGCTCCTCGGAGATCTCGGGTGCTGCAGACAGAAGACGGAACCTCCCCACACTCAGAATTCCGGAACACGGCTGACTGTGTGGGGGAGGTTCGGGGCCGCCCTCCACGCAGCTTCCTGGTGTCACAGGTGTTCCCTCGCAAGGGGAAGTCCGCTAATTACCTCCCATGTCCATGGGGAGGCACTAGATGCTACCTGCGTTTCCAGCCCAACCCCCGCATTTCCCCGGCAGCCCGTACTGGGAGGGACTCGTGGAAGACTCTCGAAGGGCTCCTCGGAGATCTCGGGTGCTGCAGACAGAAGACGGAACCTCCCCACACTCAGAATTCCGGAACACGGCTGACTGTGTGGGTGAGGTTCAGGGCCGCACTCCACGCAGCTTCCTGGTGTCACAGGTGTTCCCACGCAAGGGGAAGTCCGCTAATTACCTCCCCTGTCCATGGGGAGGCACTAGATGCTACCTGCGTTTCCAGCCCAACCCCCGAATTTCCCCGGCAGCCCGTACTGGGAGGGACTCGGGGAAGACTCTCGAAGGGCTCCTAGGAGATCTCGGGTGCTGCAGACAGAAGACGGAAACTCCCCACACTCAGAATTCCGGAACACGGCTGACTGTGTGGGGGAGGATCGGGGCCGCCCTCCACGCAGCTTCCTGGTGTCACAGGTGTTCCCACGCAAGGGGAAGTCCGCTAATTACCTCCTCTGTCCATGGGGAGGCACTAGATGCTACCTGCATTTCCAGGCCAACCCCCGCATTTCCCCGGCAGCCCGTACTGGGAGGGACTCGGGGAAGACTCTCGAAGTGCTCCTAGGAGATCTCGGGTGCTGCAGACAGAAGACGGAAACTCCCCACACTCAGAATTCCGGAACACGGCTGACTGTGTGGGGGAGGATCGGGGCCGCCCTCCACGCAGCTTCCTGGTGTCACAGGTGTTCCCACGCAAGGGGAATTCCGCTAATTACCTCCCCTGTCCATGGGGAGGCACTAGATGCTACCTGGGTTTCCAGCCCAACCCCCGCATTTCCCCGGCAGCCCGCACTCGGAGGGACTCGGGGAAGACTCTCGAAGGGCTCCTAGGAGATCTCGGGTGCTGCAGACAGAAGACGGAACCTCCCCACACTCAGAATTCCGGAACACGGCTGACTGTGTGGGGGAGGTTCGGGGCCGCCCTCCACGCAGCTTCCTGGTGTCACAGGTGTTCCCTCGCAAGGGGAAGTCCGCTAATTACCTCCCCTGTCCATGGGGAGGCACTAGATGCTACCTGCGTTTCCAGCCCAACCCCCGCATTTCCCCGGCAGCCCGTAATGGGAGGGACTCGGGGAAGACTCTCGAAGGGCTCCTCGGAGATCTCGGGTGCTGCAGACAGAAGACGGAACCTCCCCACACTCAGAATTCCGGAACACGGCTGACTGTGAGGGGGAGGTTCGGGGCCGCCCTCCACGCAGCTTCCTGGAGTCACAGGTGTTCCCTCGCAAGGGGAAGTCCGCTAATTACCTCCCCTGTCCATGGGGAGGCACTAGATGCTACTTGCGTTTCCAGCCCAACCCCCGCCTTTCCCCGGCAGCCCGTACTGGGAGGGACTCGGGGAAGACTCTCGAAGGGCTCCTAGGAGATCTCGGGTGCTGCAGACAGAAGACGGAACCTCCCCACACTCAGAATTCCGGAAAACGGCTGACTGTGTGGGGGAGGTTCGGTGCCGCCCTCCACGCAGCTTCCTGGTGTCACAGGTGTTCCCTCGCAAGGGGAAGTCCGCTAATTACCTCCCCTGTCCATGGGGAGGCACTAGATGCTACCTGGGTTTCCAGCCCAACCCCCGCATTTCCCCGGCAGCCCGTACTGGGAGGGACTCGGGGAAGACTCTCGAAGGGCTCCTAGGAGATCTCGGGTGCTGCAGACAGAAGACGGAACCTCCCCACACTCAGAATTCCGGAACACGGCTGACTGTGTGGGGGAGGTTCGGGGCCGCCCTCCACGCAGCTTCCTGGTGTCACAGGTGTTCCCTCGCAAGGGGAAGTCCGCTAATTACCTCCCCTGTCCATGGGGAGGCACTAGATGCTACCTGCGTTTCCAGCCCAACCCCCGCATTTCCCCGGCAGCCCGTACTGGGAGGGACTCGGGGAAGACTCTCGAAGGGCTCCTAGGAGATCTCGGGTGCTGCAGACAGAAGACGGAACCTCCCCACACTCAGAATTCCGGAACACGGCTGACTGTGTGGGGGAGGTTCGGGGCCGCCCTCCACGCAGCTTCCTGGTGTCACAGGTGTTCCCTCGCAAGGGGAAGTCCGCTAATTACCTCCCCTGTCCATGGGGAGGCACTAGATGCTACCTGCGTTTCCAGCCCAACCCCCGCATTTCCCCGGCAGCCCGTACTGGGAGGGACTCGGGGAAGACTCTCGAAGGGCTCCTAGGAGATCTCGGGTGCTGCAGACAGAAGACGGAACCTCCCCACACTCAGAATTCCGGAACACGGCTGACTGTGTAGGGGAGGTTCAGGGCCGCACTCCACGCAGCTTCCTGGTGTCACAGGTGTTCCCTCGCAAGGGAAAGTCCGCTAATTACCTCCCCTGTCCATGGGGAGGCGTAGATGCTACCTGCGTTTCCAGCCCAACCCCCGCCTTTCCCTGGCAGCCCGCACTGAGAGGGACTCGGGGAAGACTCTCGAAGGGCTCCTCGGAGATCTCGGGTGCTGCAGACAGAAGACGGAACCTCCCCACACTCAGAATTCCGGAACACGGCTGACTGTGTGGGTGAGGTTCAGGGCCGCACTCCACGCAGCTTCCTGGTGTCACAGGTGTTCCCTCGCAAGGGGAAGTCCGCTAATTACCTCCCCTGTCCATGGGGAGGCGTAGATGCTACCTGCGTTTCAGCCCAACCCCCGCATTTCCCCGGCAGCCCGTACTGGGAGGGACTCGGGGAAGACTCTCGAAGGGCTCCTAGGAGATCTCGGGTGCTGCAGACAGAAGACGGAACCTCCCCACACTCAGAATTCCGGAACACGGCTGACTGTGTATGTGAGGTTCAGGGCCGCACTCCACGCAGCTTCCTGGTGTCACAGGTGTTCCCTCGCAAGGGGAAGTCCGCTAGTTACCTCCCCTGTCCATGCGGAGGCGTAGATGCTACCTGCGTTTCCAGCCCAACCCCCGCCTTTCCCCGGCAGCCCGCACTGGGAGGGACTCGGGGAAGACTCTCGAAGGGCTCCTAGGAGATCTCGGGTGCTGCAGACAGAAGACGGAACCTCCCCACACTCAGAATTCCGGAACACGGCTGACTGTGTGGGGGAGGTTCGGGGCCGCCCTCCACGCAGCTTCCTGGTGTCAGAGGTGTTCCCTCGCAAGGGGAAGTCCGCTAATTACCTCCCCTGTCCATGGGGAGGCACTAGATGCTACCTGCGTTTCCAGCCCAACCCCCGCATTTCCCCGGCAGCCCGTACTGGGAGGGACTCGGGGAAGACTCTCGAAGGGCTCCTCGGAGATCTCGGGTGCTGCAGACAGAAGACGGAACCTCCCCACACTCAGAATTCCGGAACACGGCTGACTGTGTGGGGGAGGTTCGGGGCCGCCCTCCACGCAGCTTCCTGGTGTCACAGGTGTTCCCTCGCAAGGGGAAGTCCGCTAATTACCTCCCCTGTCCATGGGGAGGCACTAGATGCTACCTGCGTTTCCAGCCCAACCCCCGCATTTCCCCAGCAGCCCGTACTGGGAGGGACTCGGGGAAGACTCTCGAAGGGCTCCTCGGAGATCTCGGGTGCTGCAGACAGAAGACGGAACCTCCCCACACTCAGAATTCCGGAACACGGCTGACTGTGTGGGTGAGGTTCAGGGCCGCACTCCACGCAGCTTCCTGGTGTCACAGGTGTTCCCTCGCAAGGGGAAGTCCGCTAATTACCTCCCCTGTCCATGGGGAGGCGTAGATGCTACCTGCGTTTCCAGGCAAACCCCCGCCTTTCCCCGGCAGCCCGTACTGGGAGGGACTCGGGGAAGACTCTCGAAGGGCTCCTAGGAGATCTCGGGTGCTGCAGACAGAAGACGGAACCTCCCCACACTCAGAATTCCGGAACACGGCTGACTGTGTGGGTGAGGTTCAGGGCCGCACTCCACGCAGCTTCCTGGTGTCACAGGTGTTCCCTCGCAAGGGGAAGTCCGCTAATTACCTCCCCTGTCCATGGGGAGGCACTAGATGCTACCTGCGTTTCCAGCCCAACCCCCGCATTTCCCCGGCAGCCCGTACTGGGAGGGACTCGGGGAAGACTCTCGAAGGGCTCCTAGGAGATCTCGGGTGCTGCAGACAGAAGACGGAACCTCCCCACACTCAGAATTCCGGAACACGGCTGACTGTGTGGGGGAGGTTCGGGGCCGCCCTCCACGCAGCTTCCTGGTGTCACAGGTGTTCCCTCGCAAGGGGAAGTCCGCTAATTACATCCCCTGTCCATGGGGAGGCACTAGATGCTACCTGCGATTCCAGCCCAACCCCCGCATTTCCCCGGCAGCCCGTACTGGGAGGGACTCGAAGAAGACTCTCGAAGGGCTCCTAGGAGATCTCGGGTGCTGCAGACAGAAGACGGAACCTCCCCACACTCAGAATTCCGGAACACGGCTGACTGTGTGGGGGAGGTTCGGGGCCGCCCTCCACGCAGCTTCCTGGTGTCACAGGTGTTCCCTCGCAAGGGGAAGTCCGCTAATTACCTCCCCTGTCCATGGGGAGGCACTAGATGCTACCTGCGTTTCCAGCCCAACCCCCGCATTTCCCCGGCAGCCCGTACTGGGAGGGACTCGGGGAAGACTCTCGAAGGGCTCCTAGGAGATCTCGGGTGCTGCAGACAGAATACGGAACCTCCCCACACTCAGAATTCCGGAACACGGCTGACTGTGTGGGGGAGGTTCAGGGCCGCACTCCACGCAGCTTCCTGGTGTCACAGGTGTTCCCTCGCAAGGGGAAGTCCGCTAATTACCTCCCCTGTCCATGGGGAGGCGTAGATGCTACCTGCGTTTCCAGCCCAACCCCCGCATTTCCCCGGCAGCCCGTACTGGGAGGGACTCGGGGAAGACTCTCGAAGGGCTCCTAGGAGATCTCGGGTGCTGCAGACAGAAGACGGAACCTCCCCACACTCAGAATTCCGGAACACGGCTGACTGTGTATGTGAGGTTCAGGGCCGCACTCCACGCAGCTTCCTGGTGTCACAGGTGTTCCCTCGCAAGGGGAAGTCCGCTAATTACCTCCCCTGTCCCTGCGGAGGCGTAGATGCTACCTGCGTTTCCAGCCCAACCCCCGCATTTCCCCGGCAGCCCGCACTGGGAGGGACTCGGGGAAGACTCTCGAAGGGCTCCTAGGAGATCTCGGGTGCTGCAGACAGAAGACGGAACCTCCCCACACTCAGAAATCCGGAACACGGCTGACTGTGTGGGGGAGGTTCGGGGCCGCCCTCCACGCAGCTTCCTGGTGTCACAGGTGTTCCCTCGCAAGGGGAAGTCCGCTAATTACCTCCCCTGTCCATGGGGAGGCACTAGATGCTACCTGCGTTTCCAGCCCAACCCCCGCATTTCCCCGGCAGCCCGTACTGGGAGGGACTCGGGGAAGACTCTCGAAGGGCTCCTCGGAGATCTCGGGTGCTGCAGACAGAAGACGGAACCTCCCCACACTCAGAATTCCGGAACACGGCTGACTGTGTGGGGGAGGTTCGGGGCCGCCCTCCACGCAGCTTCCTGGTGTCACAGGTGTTCCCTCGCAAGGGGAAGTCCGCTAATTACCTCCCCTGTCCATGGGGAGGCGTAGATGCTACCTGCGTTTCCAGGCAAACCCCCGCCTTTCCCCGGCAACCCGCACTGGGAGGGACTCGGGGAAGACTCTCGAAGGGCTCCTAGGAGATCTCGGGTGCTGCAGACAGAAGACGGAACCTCCCCACACTCAGAATTCCGGAACACGGCTGACTGTGTGGGGGAGGTTCGGGGCCGCCCTCCACGCAGCTTCCTGGTGTCACAGGTGTTCCCTCGCAAGGGGAAGTCCGCTAATTACCTCCCCTGTCCATGGGGAGGCACTAGATGCTACCTGCGTTTCCAGCCCAACCCCCGCATTTCCCCGGCAGCCCGTACTGGGAGGGACTCGGGGAAGACTCTCGAAGGGCTCCTAGGAGATCTCGGGTGCTGCAGACAGAAGACGGAACCTCCCCACACTCAGAATTCCGGAACACGGCTGACTGTGTGGGGGAGGTTCAGGGCCGCACTCCACGCAGCTTCCTGGTATCACAGGTGTTCCCTCGCAAGGGGAAGTCCGCTAATTACCTCCCCTGTCCATGGGGAGGCACTAGATGCTACCTGCGTTTCCAGCCCAACCCCCGCATTTCCCCGGCAGCCCGTACTGGGAGGGACTCGGGGAAGACTCTCGAAGGGCTACTCGGAGATCTCGGGTGCTGCAGACAGAAGACGGAACCTCCCCACACTCAGAATTCCGGAACACGGCTGACTGTGTGGGGGAGGTTCAGGGCCGCACTCCACGCAGCTTCCTGGTGTCACAGGTGTTCCCTCGCAAGGGGAAGTCCGCTAATTACCTCCCCTGTCCATGGGGAGGCGTAGATGCTACCTGAGTTTCCAGGCAAACCCCCGACTTTCCCCGGCAACCCGCACTGGGAGGGACTCGGGGAAGACTCTCGAAGGGCTCCTAGGAGATCTCGGGTGCTGCAGACAGAAGACGGAACCTCCCCACACTCAGAATTCCGGAACACGGCTGACTGTGTGGGGGAGGTTCGGGGCCGCCCTCCACGCAGCTTCCTGGTGTCACAGGTGTTCCCTCGCAAGGGGAAGTCCTCTAATTACCTCCCCTGTCCATGGGGAGGCACTAGATGCTACCTGCGTTTAAAACCCAACCCCCGCATTTCCCCGGCAGCTCGTACTGGGAGGGACTCGGGGATGACTCTCGAAGGGCTCCTAGGAGATCTCGGGTGCTGCAGACAGAAGACGGAACCTCCCCACACTCAGAATTCCGGAACACGGCTGACTGTGTGGGGGAGGTTCGGGGCCGCCCTCCACGCAGCTTCCTGGTGTCACAGGTGTTCCCTCGCAAGGGGAAGTCCGCTAATTACCTCCCCTGTCCATGGGGTGGCACTAGATGCTACCTGCGTTTCCAGCCCAACCCCCGCATTTCCCCGGCAGCCCGTACTGGGAGGGACTCGGGGAAGACTCTCGAAGGGCTCCTAGGAGATCTCGGGTGCTGCAGACAGAAGACGGAACCTCCCCACACTCAGAATTCCGGAACACGGCTGACTGTGTGGGGGAGGTTCGGGGCCGCCCTCCACGCAGCTTCCTGGTGTCACAGGTGTTCCCTCGCAAGGGGAAGTCCGCTAATTACCTCCCCTGTCCATGGGGAGGCACTAGATGCTACCTGCGTTTCCAGCCCAACCCCCGCATTTTCCCGGCAGCCCGTACTGGGAGGGACTCGGGGAAGACTCTCGAAGGGCTCCTAGGAGATCTCGGGTGCTGCAGACAGAAGACGGAACCTCCCCACACTCAGAATTCCGGAACACGGCTGACTGTGTGGGGGAGGTTCGGGGCCGCCCTCCACGCAGCTTCCTGGTGTCACAGGTGTTCCCTCGCAAGGGGAAGTCCGCTAATTACCTCCCCTGTCCATGGGGAGGCACTAGATGCTACCTGCGTTTCCAGCCCAACCCCCGCATTTCCCCGGCAGCCCGTACTGGGAGGGACTCGGGGAAGACTCTCGAAGGGCTCCTAGGAGATCTCGGGTGCTGCAGACAGAAGACGGAACCTCCCCACACTCAGAATTCCGGAACACGGCTGACTGTGTGGGGGAGGTTCGGGGCCGCCCTCCACGCAGCTTCCTGGTGTCACAGGTGTTCCCTCGCAAGGGGAAGTCCTCTAATTACCTCCCCTGTCCATGGGGAGGCACTAGATGCTACCTGCGTTTAAAACCCAACCCCCGCATTTCCCCGGCAGCTCGTACTGGGAGGGACTCGGGGATGACTCTCGAAGGGCTCCTAGGAGATCTCGGGTGCTGCAGACAGAAGACGGAACCTCCCCACACTCAGAATTCCGGAACACGGCTGACTGTGTGGGGGAGGTTCGGGGCCGCCCTCCACGCAGCTTCCTGGTGTCACAGGTGTTCCCTCGCAAGGGGAAGTCCGCTAATTACCTCCCCTGTCCATGGGGTGGCACTAGATGCTACCTGCGTTTCCAGCCCAACCCCCGCATTTCCCCGGCAGCCCGTACTGGGAGGGACTCGGGGAAGACTCTCGAAGGGCTCCTAGGAGATCTCGGGTGCTGCAGACAGAAGACGGAACCTCCCCACACTCAGAATTCCGGAACACGGCTGACTGTGTGGGGGAGGTTCGGGGCCGCCCTCCACGCAGCTTCCTGGTGTCACAGGTGTTCCCTCGCAAGGGGAAGTCCGCTAATTACCTCCCCTGTCCATGGGGAGGCACTAGATGCTACCTGCGTTTCCAGCCCAACCCCCGCATTTTCCCGGCAGCCCGTACTGGGAGGGACTCGGGGAAGACTCTCGAAGGGCTCCTAGGAGATCTCGGGTGCTGCAGACAGAAGACGGAACCTCCCCACACTCAGAATTCCGGAACACGGCTGACTGTGTGGGGGAGGTTCGGGGCCGCCCTCCACGCAGCTTCCTGGTGTCACAGGTGTTCCCTCGCAAGGGGAAGTCCGCTAATTACCTCCCCTGTCCATGGGGAGGCACTAGATGCTACCTGCGTTTCCAGCCCAACCCCCGCATTTCCCCGGCAGCCCGTACTGGGAGGGACTCGGGGAAGACTCTCGAAGGGCTCCTAGGAGATCTCGGGTGCTGCAGACAGAAGACGGAACCTCCCCACACTCAGAATTCCGGAACACGGCTGACTGTGTAGGGGAGGTTCAGGGCCATACTCCACGCAGCTTCCTGGTGTCACAGGTGTTCCCTCGCAAGGGAAAGTCCGCTAATTACCTCCCCTGTCCATGGGGAGGCGTAGATGCTACCTGCGTTTCCAGCCCAACCCCCGCCTTTCCCTGGCAGCCCGCACTGAGAGGGACTCGGGGAAGAATCTCGAAGGGCTCCTCGGAGATCTCGGGTGCTGCAGACAGAAGACGGAACCTCCCCACACTCAGAATTCCGGAACACGGCTGACTGTGTGGGAGAGGTTCAGGGCCGCACTCCACGCAGCTTCCTGGTGTCACAGGTGTTCCCTCGCAAGGGGAAGTCCGCTAATTACCTCCCCTGTCCATGGGGAGGCGTAGATGCTACCTGCGTTTCCAGCCCAACCCCCGCATTTCCCCGGCAGCCCGTACTGGGAGGGACTCGGGGAAGACTCTCGAAGGGCTCCTAGGAGATCTCGGGTGCTGCAGACAGAAGACGGAACCTCCCCACACTCAGAATTCCGGAACACGGCTGACTGTGTATGTGAGGTTCAGGGCCGCACTCCACGCAGCTTCCTGGTGTCACAGGTGTTCCCTCGCAAGGGGAAGTCCGCTAATTACCTCCCCTGTCCATGCGGAGGCGTAGATGCTACCTGCGTTTCCAGCCCAACCCCCGCCTTTCCCCGGCAGCCCGCACTGGGAGGGACTCGGGGAAGACTCTCGAAGGGCTCCTAGGAGATCTCGGGTGCTGCAGACAGAAGACGGAACCTCCCCACACTCAGAATTCCGGAACACGGCTGACTGTGTGGGGGAGGTTCGGGGCCGCCCTCCACGCAGCTTCCTGGTGTCACAGGTGTTCCCTCGCAAGGGGAAGTCCGCTAATTACCTCCCCTGTCCATGGGGAGGCACTAGATGCTACCTGCGTTTCCAGCCCAACCCCCGCATTTCCCCGGCAGCCCGTACTGGGAGGGACTCGGGGAAGACTCTCGAAGGGCTCCTCGGAGATCTCGGGTGCTGCAGACAGAAGACGGAACCTCCCCACACTCAGAATTCCGGAACACGGCTGACTGTGTGGGGGAGGTTCGGGGCCGCCCTCCACGCAGCTTCCTGGTGTCACAGGTGTTCCCTCGCAAGGGGAAGTCCGCTAATTACCTCCCCTGTCCATGGGGAGGCACTAGATGCTACCTGCCTTTCCAGCCCAACCCCCGCATTTCCCCGGCAGCCCGTACTGGGAGGGACTCGGGGAAGACTCTCGAAGGGCTCCTCGGAGATCTCGGGTGCTGCAGACAGAAGACGGAACCTCCCCACACTCAGAATTCCGGAACACGGCTGACTGTGTGGGGGAGGTTCGGGGCCGCCCTCCACGCAGCTTCCTGGTGTCACAGGTGTTCCCTCGCAAGGGGAAGTCCGCTAATTACCTCCCCTGTCCATGGGGAGGCACTAGATGCTACCTGCGTTTCCAGCCCAACCCCCGCATTTCCCCGGCAGCCCGTACTGGGAGGGACTCGGGGAAGACTCTCGAAGGGCTCCTCGGAGATCTCGGGTGCTGCAGACAGAAGACGGAACCTCCCCACACTCAGAATTCCGGAACACGGCTGACTGTGTGGGGGAGGTTCGGGGCCGCCCTCCACGAAGCTTCCTGTTGTCACAGGTGTTCCCTCGCAAGGGGAATTCCGCTAATTACCTCCCCTGTCCATGGGGAGGCACTAGATGCTACCTGCGTTTCCAGCCCAACCCCCGCATTTCCCCGGCAGCCCGTACTGGGAGGGACTCGGGGAAGACTCTCGAAGGGCTCCTCGGAGATCTCGGGTGCTGCAGACAGAAGACGGAACCTCCCCACACTCAGAATTCCGGAACACGGCTGACTGTGTGGGTGAGGTTCAGGGCCGCACTCCACGCAGCTTCCTGGTGTCACAGGTGTTCCCACGCAAGGGGAAGTCCGCTAATTACCTCCCCTGTCCATGGGGAGGCACTAGATGCTACCTGCGTTTCCAGCCCAACCCCCGCATTTCCCCGGCAGCCCGTACTGGGTGGGACTCGGGGAAGACTCTCGAAGGGCTCCTAGGAGATCTCGGGTGCTGCAGACAGAAGACGGAACCTCCCCACACTCAGAATTCCGGAACACGGCTGACTGTGTGGGGGAGGTTCGGGGCCGCCCTACACGCAGCTTCCTGGTGTCACAGGTGTTCCCTCGCAAGGGGAAGTCCGCTAATTACCAGCCCCTGTCCATGGGGAGGCACTAGATGCTACCTGCGTTTCCAGCCCAACCCCCGCATTTCCCCGGCAGCCCGTACTGGGAGGGACTCGGGGAAGGCTTTCGAAGGGCTCCTAGGAGATCTCGGGTGCTGCAGACAGAAGACGGAACCTCCCCACACTCAGAATTCCGGAACACGGCTGACTGTGTGGGGGAGGTTCGGGGCCGCCCTCCACGCAGCTTCCTGGTGTCACAGGTGTTCCCTCGCAAGGGGAAGTCCGCTAATTACCTCCCCTGTCCATGGGGAGGCACTAGATGCTACCTGCGTTTCCAGCCCAACCCCCGCATTTCCCCGGCAGCCCGTACTGGGAGGGACTCGGGGAAGACTCTCGAAGGGCTCCTAGGAGATCTCGGTTGCTGCAGACAGAAGACGGAACCTCCCCACACTCAGAATTCCGGAACAAGGGTGACTGTTTGGGTGAGGTTTAGGGCCGCCCTCCACGCAGCTTCCTGGTGTCACAGGTGTTCCCTCGCAAGGGGAAGTCCGCTACTTACCTCCCCTGTCCATGGGGAGGCACTGGATGCTACCTGCATTTCCAGCCCAACCCCCGCATTTCCCCGGCAGCCCGTACTGGGAGGGACTCGGGGAAGACTCTCGAAGGGCTCCTAGGAGATCTCGGGTGCTGCAGACAGAAGACGGAACCTCCACACACTCAGAATTCCGGAACACGGCTGACTGTGTGGGGGAGGTTCGGGGCCGCCCTCCACGCAGCTTCCTGGTGTCACAGGTGTTCCCTCGCAAGGGGAAGTCCGCTAATTACCTCCCCTGTCCATGGGGAGGCACTAGATGCTACCTGCGTTTCCAGCCCAACCCCCACATTTCCCCGGCAGCCCGTACTGGGAGGGACTCGGGGAAGACTCTCGAAGGGCTCCTAGGAGATCTCGGGTGCTGCAGACAGAAGACGGAACCTCCCCACACTCAGAATTCCGGAACACGGCTGACTGTGTGGGTGAGGTTCAGGGCCGCCCTCCACGCAGCTTCCTGTTGTCACAGGTGTTCCCTCGCAAGGGGAAATCCTCTAATTACCTCCCCTGTCCATGGGGAGGGACTAGATGCTACCTGCGTTTCCAGCCCAACCCCCGAATTTCCCCAGCAGCCCGTACTGGGAGGGACTCGGGGAAGACTCTCGAAGGGCTCCTAGGAGATCTCGGGTGTTGCAGACAGAAGACGGAACCTCCCCACACTCAGAATTCCGGAACACGGCTGACTGTGTGGGGGAGGTTCGGGACCGCCCTCCACGCAGCTTCCTGGTGTCACAGGTGTTCCCTCGCAAGGGGAAGTCCGCTAATTACCTCCCCTGTCCATGGGGAGGCACTAGATGCTACCTGCGTTTCCAGCCCAACCCCCGCATTTCCCCGGCAGCCCATACTTGGAGGGACTCGGGGAAGACTCTCGAAGGGCTACTCGGAGATCTCGGGTGCTGCAGACAGAAGACGGAACCTCCCCACACTCAGAATTTTGGAACACGGCTGACTGTGTGGGTGAGGTTCAGGGCCGCACTCCACGCAGCTTCCTGGTGTCACAGGTGTTCCCTCGCAAGGGGAAGTCCGCTAATTACCTCCCCTGTCCATGGGGAGGCGTAGATGCTACCTGCGTTTCCAGCCCAACCCCCGCCTTTCCCCGGCAGCCCGCACTGGGAGGGACTCGGGGAAGACTCTCGAAGGGCTCCTAGGAGATCTCGGGTGCTGCAGACAGAAGACGGAACCTCCCCACACTCAGAATTCCGGAACAAGGGTGACTGTTTGGGTGAGGTTTAGGGCCACCCTCCACGCAGCTTCCTGGTGTCACAGGTGTTCCCTCGCAAGGGGAAGTCCGCTACTTACATCCCCTGTCCATGGGGAGGCACTAGATGCTACCTGCATTTCCAGCCCAACCCCCGCATTTCCCCAGCAGCCCGTACTGGGAGGGACTCGGGGAAGACTCTCGAAGGGCTCCTCGGAGATCTCGGGTGCTGCAGACAGAAGACGGAACCTCCCCACACTCAGAATTCCGGAACACGGCTGACTGAGTGGGTGAGGTTCAGGGCCGCACTCCACGCAGCTTCCTGTTGTCACAGGTGCTCCCTCGCAAGTGGAAGTCCGCTAATTACCTCCCCTGTCCATGGGGAGGCGTAGATGCTACCTGCGTTTCCAGCCCAACCCCCGCCTTTCCCCGGCAGCCCGCACTGGGAGGGAATCGGGGAAGACCCTCGAAGGGCTCCTAGGAGATCCCGGGTGCTGCAGACAGAAGACGGAACCTCCTCACACTCAGAATTCCGGAACACGGCTGACTGTGTGGGGGAGGTTCGGGGCCGCCCTCCACGCAGCTTCCTGGTGTCACAGGTGTTCCCTCGCAAGGGGAAGTCCGCTACTTACCTCCCCTGTCCATGGGGAGGCACTAGATGCTACCTGCGTTTCCAGCCCAACCCACGCATTTCCCCGGCAGCCCGTACTGGGAGGGACTCGGGGAAGACTCTCGAAGGTCTCCTAGGAGATCTCGGGTGCTGCAGACAGAAGACGGAACCTCCCCACACTCAGAATTCCGGAACACGGCTGACTGTGTGGGGGAGGTTCGGGGCCGCCCTCCACGCAGCTTCCTGTTGTCACAGGTGTTCCCTTGCAAGGGGAAGTCCGCTAATTACCTCCCCTGTCCATGGGGAGGCACTAGATGCTACCTGCGTTTCCAGCCCAACCCCCGCATTTCCCCGGCAGCCCGTACTGGGAGGGACTCGGGGAAGACTCTCGAAGGGCTCCTAGGGGATCTCGGGTGCTGCAGACAGAAGACGGAACCTCCCCACACTCAGAATTCCGGAACACGGCTGACTCTGTGGGGGAGGTTCGGGGCCGCCCTCCACGCAGCTTCTTGGTGTCACAGGTGTTCCCTCGCAAGGGGAAGTCCGCTAATTACCTCCCCTGTCCATGGGGAGGCACTAGATGCTACCTGCGTTTCCAGCCCAACCCCCGCATTTCCCCGGCAGCCCGTACTGGGAGGGACTCGGGGAAGACTCTCGAAGGGCTCCTCGGAGATCTCGGGTGCTGCAGACAGAAGACGGAACCTCCCCACACTCAGAATTCCGGAACACGGCTGACTGTGTGGGGGAGGTTCGGGGCCGCCCTCCGCGAAGCTTCCTGGTGTCACAGGTGTTCCCTCGCAAGGGGAAGTCCGCTAATTACCTCCCCTGTCCATGGGGAGGCACTAGATGCTACCTGCGTTTCCAGCCCAACCCCCGCATTTCCCCGGCAGCCCGTACTGGGAGGGACTCGGGGAAGACTCTCGAAGGGCTCCTCGGAGATCTCGGGTGCTGCAGACAGAAGACGGAACCTCCCCACACTCAGAATTCCGGAACACGGCTGACTGTGTGGGTGAGGTTCAGGGCCGCACTCCACGCAGCTTCCTGGTGTCACAGGTGTTCCCACGCAAGGGGAATTCCGCTAATTACCTCCCCTGTCCATGGGGAGGCACTAGATGCTACCTGCGTTTCCAGCCCAACCCCCGCATTTCCCCGGCAGCCCGTACTGGGAGGGACTCGGGGAAGACTCTCGAAGGGCTCCTAGGAGACCTCGGGTGCTGCAGACAGAAGACGGAACCTCCCCACACTCAGAATTCCGGAACACGGCTGACTGTGTGGGGGAGGTTCGGGGCCGCCCTCCACGCAGCTTCCTGGTGTCACAGGTGTTCCCTCGCAAGGGGAAGTCCGCTAATTACCTCCCCTGTCCATGGGGAGGCACTAGATGCTACCTGCGTTTCCAGCCCAACCCCCGCATTTCCCCGGCAGCCCGTACTGGGAGGGACTCGGGGAAGACTCTCGAAGGGCTCCTAGGAGATCTCGGGTGCTGCAGACAGAAGACGGAACCTCCCCACACTCAGAATTCCGGAACACGGCTGACTGTGTGGGGGAGGTTCGGGGCCGCACTCCACGCAGCTTCCTGGTGTCACAGGTGTTCCCTCGCAAGGGGAAGTCCGCTAATTACCTCCCCTGTCCATGGGGAGGCACTAGATGCTACCTGCGTTTCCAGCCCAAACCCCGCATTTCCCCGGCAGCCCGTACTGGGAGGGACTCGGGGAAGACTCTCGAAGGGCTCCTAGGAGATCTCGGGTGCTGCAGACAGAAGACGGAACCTCCCCACACTCAGAATTCCGGAACACGGCTGACTGTGTGGGGGAGGTTCGGGGTCGCACTCCACGCAGCTTCCTGGTGTCACAGGTGTTCCCTCGCAAGGGGAAGTCCGCTAATTACCTCCCCTGTCCATGGGGAGGCACTAGATGCTACCTGCGTTTCCAGCCCAACCCCCGCATTTCCCCGGCAGCCCGTACTGGGAGGGACTCGGGGAAGACTCTCGAAGGGATCCTCGGAGATCTCGGGTGCTGCAGACAGAAGACGGAACCTCCCCACACTCAGAATTCCGGAACACGGCTGAATGTGTGGGGGAGGTTCAGGGCCGCACTCCACGCAGCTTCCTGGTGTCACAGGTGTTCCCTCGCAAGGGGAAGTCCGCTAATTACCTCCCCTGTCCATGGGGAGGCGTAGATGCTACCTGCGTTTCCAGCCCAATCCCCGCCTTTCCCCGGCAGCCCGCACTGGGAGGGACTCGGGGAAGACTCTCGAAGGGCTCCTAGGAGATCTCGGTTGCTGCAGACAGAAGACGGAACCTCCCCACACTCAGAATTCCGGAACAAGGGTGACTGTTTGGGTGAGGTTTAGGGCCGCCCTCCACGCAGCTTCCTGGTGTCACAGGTGTTCCCTCGCAAGGGGAAGTCCGCTACTTACCTCCCCTGTCCATGGGGAGGCACTGGATGCTACCCGCTTTTCCAGCCCAACTCCCGCATTTCCCCGGCAGCCCGTACTGGGAGGGACTCGGGGAAGACTCTCGAAGGGCTCCTAGGAGATCTCGGGTGCTGCAGACAGAAGACGGAACCTCCACACACTCAGAATTCCGGAACAGGGCTGACTGTGTGGGGGAAGTTCGGGGCCGCCCTCCACGCAGCTTCCTGGTGTCACAGGTGTTCCCTCGCAAGGGGAAGTCCGCTAATTACCTCCCCTGTCCATGGGGAGGCACTAGATGCTACCTGCGTTTCCAGCCCAACCCCCGCATTTCCCCGGCAGCCCGTACTGGGAGGGACTCGGGGAAGACTCTCGAAGGGCTCCTAGGAGATCTCGGGTGCTGCAGACAGAAGACGGAACCTCCCCACACTCAGAATTCCGGAACACGGCTGACTGTGTGGGGGAGGTTCGGGTCCGCCCTCCACGCAGGTTCCTGGTGTCACAGGTGTTCCCTCGCAAGGGGAAGTCCGCTAATTACCTCCCCTGTCCATGGGGAGGCCCTAGATGCTACCTGCGTTTGCAGCCAAACCCCCGCATTTCCCCGGCAGCCCGTACTGGGAGGGACTCGGGGAAGACTCTCGAAGGGCTCCTAGGAGATCTCGGGTGCTGCAGACAGAAGACGGAACCTCCCCACACTCAGAATTCCGGAACACGGCTGACTGTGTGCGGGAGGTTCGGGGCCGCCCTCCACGCAGCTTCCTGGTGTCACAGGTGTTCCCTCGCAAGGGGAAGTCCGCTAATTACCTCCCCTGTCCATGGGGAGGCACTAGATGCTACCTGCGTTTCCAGCCCAACCCCCGCATTTCCCCGGCAGCCCGTACTGGGAGGGACTCGGGGAAGACACTCGAAGGGCTCCTAGGAGATCTCGGGTGCTGCAGACAGAAGACGGAACCTCCCCACACTCAGAATTCCGGAACACGGCTGACTGTGTGGGGGAGGTTCGGGGCCGCCCTCCACGCAGCTTCCTGGTGTCACAGGTGTTCCCTCGCAAGGGGAAGTCCGCTAATTACCTCCCCTGTCCATGGGGAGGCCCTAGATGCTACCTGCGTTTGCAGCCCAACCCCCGCATTTCCCCGGCAGCCCGTACTGGGAGGGACTCGGGGAAGACTCTCGAAGGGCTCCTAGGAGATCTCGGGTGCTGCAGACAGAAGACGGAACCTCCCCACACTCAGAATTCCGGAACACGTCTGACTGTGTGCGGGAGGTTCGTGGCCGCCCTCCACGCAGCTTCTTGGTGTCACAGGTGTTCCCTCGCAAGGGGAAGTCCGCTAATTACCTCCCCTGTCCATGGGGAGGCACTAGATGCTACCTGCGTTTCCAGCCCAACCCCCGCATTTCCCCGGCAGCCCGTACTGGGAGGGACTCGGGGAAGACTCTCGAAGGGCTCCTAGGAGATCTCGGGTGCTGCAGACAGAAGACGGAACCTCCCCACACTCAGAATTCCGGAACACGGCTGACTGTGTGGGGGAGGTTCGGGGCCGCCCTCCACGCAGCTTCCTGGTGTCACAGGTGTTCCCTCGCAAGGGGAAGTCCGCTAATTACCTCCCCTGTCCATGGGGAGGCACTAGATGCTACCTGCGTTTCCAGCCCAACCCCCGCATTTCCCCGGCATCCCGTACTGGGAGGGACTCGGGGAAGACTCTCGAAGGGCTCCTCGGAGATCTCGGGTGCTGCAGACAGAAGACGGAACCTCCCCACACTCAGAATACCGGAAAACGGCTGACTGTGTGGGTGAGGTTCAGGGCCGCACTCCACGCAGCTTCCTGGTGTCACAGGTGTTCCCTCGCAAGGGGAATTCCGCTAATTACCTCCCCTGTCCATGGGGAGGCGTAGATGCTACCTGCGTTTCCAGCCCAACCACCGCCTTTCCCCGGCAGCCCACACTGGGAGGGACTCGGGGAAGACTCTCGAAGGGCTCCTCGGAGATCTCGGGTGCTGCAGACAGAAGACGGAACCTCCTCACATTCCGAATTCCGGAACACGGCTGACTGTGTGGGGGAGGTTCGGGGCCGCCCTCCACGCAGCTTCCTGGTGTCACAGGTGTTCCCTCGCAAGGGGAAGTCCGCTACTTACCTCCCCTGTCCATGGGGAGGCACTAGATGCTACTTGCGTTTCCAGCCCAACCCACGCATTTCCCCGGCAGCCCGTACTGGGAGGGACTCGGGGAAGACTCTCGAAGGGTTCCTAGGAGATCTCGGGTGCTGCAGACAGAAGACGGAACCTCCCCACACTCAGAATTCCGGAACACGGCTGACTGTGTATGTGAGGTTCAGGGCCGCTCTCCACGAAGCTTCCTGGTGTCACAGGTGTTCCCTCGCAAGAGGAAGTCCGCTAATTACCTCCCCTGTCCATGCGGAGGCGTAGATGCTACCTGCGTTTCCAGCCCAACCCCCGCCTTTCCCCGGCAGCCCGCACTGGGAGGGACTCGGGGAAGACTCTCGAAGGGCTCCTAGGAGATCTCGGGTGCTGCAGACAGAAGACGGAACCTCCCCACACTCAGAATTCCGGAACACGGCTGACTGTGTGTGGGAGGTTCGGGGCCGCCCTCCACGCAGCTTCCTGGTGTCACAGGAGTTCCCTCGCAAGGGGAAGTCCGCTAATTACCTCCCCTGTCCATGGGGAGGCACTAGATGCTACCTGCGTTTCCAGCACAACCCCCGCATTTCCCCGGCAGCCCGTACTGGGAGGGACTTGGGGAAGACTCTCGAAGGGCTCCTCGGAGATCTCGGGTGCTGCAGACAGAAGACGGAACCTCCCCACACTCAGAATTCCGGAACACGGCTGACTGTGTGGGTGAGGTACAGGGCCGCACTCCACGCAGCTTCCTGGTGTCACAGGTGTTCCCTCGCAAGGGGAAGTCCGCTAATTACCTCCCCTGTCCATGGGGAGGCGTAGATGCTACCTGCGTTTCCAGCCCAACCCCCGCCTTTCCCCGGCAGCCCGCACTGGGAGGGACTCGGGGAAGACTCTCGAAGGGCTCCTAGGAGATCTCGGGTGCTGCAGACAGAAGACGGAACCTCCCCACACTCAGAATTCTGGAACAAGGATGACTGTTTGTGTGAGGTTTAGGGCCGCCCTCCACGCAGCTACCTGGTGTCACAGGTGTTCCCTCGCAAGGGGAAGTCCGCTACTTACCTCCCCTGTCCATGGGGAGGCACTAGATGCTACCTGCGTTTCCAGCCCAACCCCCGCATTTCCCCGGCTGCCCGTACTGGGAGGGACTCGGGGAAGACTCTCGAAGGGCTCCTAGGAGATCTCGGGTGCTGCAGACAGAAGACGGAACCTCCCCACACTCAGAATTCCGGAACACGGCTGACTGTGTGGGGGAGGTTCGGGGCCGCCCTCCACGCAGCTTCCTGGTGTCACAGGTGTTCCCTCGCAAGGGGAAGTCCGCTAATTACCTCCCCTGTCCATGGGGAGGCACTAGATGCTACCTGCGTTTAGAGCCCAACCCCCGCATTTCCCCGGCAGCCCGTACTGGGAGGGACTCGGGGAAGACTCTCGAAGGGCTCCTAGGAGATCTCGGGTGCTGCAGACAGAAGACGGAACCTCCCCACACTCAGAATTCCGGAACACGGCTGACTGTGTGGGGGAGGTTCAGGGCCGCACTCCACGCAGCTTCCTGGTGTCACAGGTGTTCCCTCGCAAGGGGAAGTCCGCTAATTACCTCCCCTGTCCATGGGGAGGCGTAGATGCTACCTGCGTTTCCAGCCCAACCCCCGACTTTCCCCGGCAACCCGCACTGGGAGGGACTCGGGGAAGACTCTCGAAGGGCTCCTAGGAGATCTCGGGTGCTGCAGACAGAAGACGGAACCTCCCCACACTCAGAATTCCGGAACAAGGGTGACTGTTTGGGTGAGGTTTAGGGCCGCCCTCCACGCAGCTTCCTGGTGTCACAGGTGTTCCCTCGCAAGGGGAAGTCCGCTAATTACCTCCCCTGTCCATGGGGAGGCACTAGATGCTACCTGCATTTCCAGCACAACCCCCGCATTTCTCCGGCAGCCCGTACTGGGAGGGACTCGGGGAAGACTCTCGAAGGGCTCCTAGGAGATCTCGGGTGCTGCAGACAAAAGACGGAACCTCCCCACACTCAGAATTCCGTAACACGGCTGACTGTGTGGGGGAGGTTCGGGGCCGCCCTCCACGCAGCTTCCTGGTGTCTCAGGTGTTCCCTCGCAAGGGGAAGTCCGCTAATTACCTCCCCTGTCCATGGGGAGGCACTAGATGCTACCTGCGTTTCCAGCCCAACCCCCGCATTTCCCCGGCAGCCCGTACTGTGAGGGACTCGGGGAAGACTCTCGAAGGGCTCCTAGGAGATCTCGGGTGCTGCAGACAGAAGACGGAACCTCCCCACACTCAGAATTCCGGAACAAGGGTGACTGTTTGGGTGTGGTTTAGGGCCGCCCTCCACGCAGCTTCCTGGTGTCACAGGTGTTCCCTCGCAAGGGGAAGTCCGCTACTTACCTCCCCTGTCAATGGGGAGGCACTGGATGCTACCTGCGTTTCCAGCCCAACCCCCGCATTTCCCCGGCAGCCCGTACTGGGAGGGACTCGGGGAAGACTCTCAAAGGGCTCCTAGGAGATCTCGGGTGCTGCAGACAGAAGACGGAACCTCCACACACTCAGAATCCCGGAACACGGCTGACTGTGTGGTGGAGGCTCGGGGCCGCCCTCCACGCAGCTTCCTGGTGTCACAGGTGTTCCCTCGCAAGGGGAAGTCCGCTAATTACCTCCCCTGTCCATGGGGAGGCACTAGATGCTACCTGCGTTTCCAGCCCAACCCCCGCATTTCCCCGGCAGCCCGTACTGGGAGGGACTCGGGGAAGACTCACAAAGGGCTCCTAGGAGATCTCGGGTGCTGCAGACAGAAGACGGAACCTCCCCACACTCAGAATTCCGGAACACGGCTGACTGTGTGGGTGAGGTTCAGGGCCGCCCTCCACGCAGCTTCCTGGTGTCACAGGTGTTCCCTCGCAAGGGGAAGTCCTCTAATTACCTCCCCTGTCCATGGGGAGGCACTAGATGCTACCTGCGTTTCCAGCCCAACCCCCGAATTTCCCCAGCAGCCCGTACTGGGAGGGACTTGGGGAAGACTCTCAAAGGGCTCCTAGGAGATCTCGGGTGCTGCAGACAGAAGACGGAACCTCCCCACACTCAGAATTCCGGAACACGGCTGACTGCGTGGGGGAGGTTCGGGACCGCCCTCCACGCAGCTTCCTGGTGTCACAGGTGTTCCCTCGCAAGGGGAAGTCCGCTAATTACCTCCCCTGTCCATGGGGAGGCGTAGATGCTACCTGCGTTTCCAGCCCAACCCCCGCCTTTCCCCGGCAGCCCGCACTGGGAGGGACTCGGGGAAGAATCTCGAAGGGCTCCTAGGAGATCTCGGTTGCTGCAGACAGAAGACGGAACCTCCCCACACTCAGAATTCCGGAACAAGGGTGACTGTTTGGGTGAGGTTTAGGGCCGCCCTCCACGCAGCTTCCTGGTGTCACAGGTGTTCCCTCGCAAGGGGAAGTCCGCTACTTACCTCCCCTGTCAATGGGGAGGCACTGGATGCTACCTGCGTTTCCAGCCCAACCCCCGCATTTCCCCGGCAGCCCGTACTGGGAGGAACTCGGGGAAGACTCTCAAAGGGCTCCTAGGAGATCTCGGGTGCTGCAGACAGAAGACGGAACCTCCACACACTCAGAATTCCGGAACACGGCTGACTGTGTGGGGGAGGTTCGGGGCCGCCCTCCACGCAGCTTCCTGGTGTCACAGGTGTTCCCTCGCAAGGGGAAGTCCGCTAATTACCTCCCCTGTCCATGGGGAGGCCCTAGATGCTACCTGCGTTTCCAGCCCAACCCCCGCATTTCCCCGGCAGCCCGTACTGGGAGGGACTCGGGGAAGACTCTCGAAGGGCTCCTAGGAGATCTCGGGTGCTGCAGACAGAAGACGGAACCTCCCCACACTCAGAATTCCGGAACACGGCTGACTGTGTGGGTGAGGTTCAGGGCCGCCCTCCACGCAGCTTCCTGGTGTCACAGGTGTTCCCTCGCAAGGGGAAGTCCTCTAATTACCTCCCCTGTCCATGGGGAGGCACTAGATGCTACCTGCGTTTCCAGCCCAACCCCCGAATTTCCCAAGCAGCCCGTACTGGGAGGGACTCGGGGAAGACTCTCGAAGGGCTCCTAGGAGATCTCGGGTGCTGCAGACAGAAGACGGAACCTCCCCACACTCAGAATTCCGGAACACGGCTGACTGTGTGGGGGAGGTTCGGGACCGCCCTCCACGCAGCTTCCTGGTGTCACAGGTGTTCCCTCGCAAGGGGAAGTCCGCTAATTACCTCCCCTGTCCATGGGGAGGCGTAGATGCTACCTGCGTTTCCAGCCCAACCCCCGCCTTTCCCCGGCAGCCCGCACTGGGAGGGACTCGGGGAAGACTCTCGAAGGGCTCCTAGGAGATCTCGGTTGCTGCAGACAGAAGACGGAACCTCCCCACACTCAGAATTCCGGAACAAGGGTGACTGTTTGGGTGAGGTTTAGGGCCGCCCTCCACGCAGCTTCCTGGTGTCACAGGTGTTCCCTCGCAAGGGGAAGTCCGCTATTTACCTCCCCTGTCAATGGGGAGGCACTGGATGCTACCTGCGTTTCCAGCCCAACCCCCGCAATTCCCCGGCAGCCCGTACTGGGAGGGACTCGGGGAAGACTCTCAAAGGGCTCGTAGGAGATCTCGGGTGCTGCAGACAGAAGACGGAACCTCCACACACTCAGAATTCCGGAACACGGCTGACTGTGTGGGGGAGGTTCGGGGCCGCCCTCCACGCAGCTTTCTGGTGTCACAGGTGTTCCCTCGCAAGGGGAAGTCCGCTAATTACATCCCCTGTCCATGGGGAGGCACTAGATGCTACCTGCTTTTCCAGCCCAACCCCCGCATTTCCCCGGCAGCCCGTACTGGGAGGGACTCGGGGAAGACTCTCGAAGGGCTCCTAGGAGATCTCGGGTGCTGCAGACAGAAGACGGAACCTCCCCACACTCAGAATACCGGAACAGGGCTGACTGTGTGGGTGAGGTTCAGGGCCGCCCTCCACGCAGCTTCCTGGTGTCACAGGTGTTCCCTCGCAAGGGGAAGTCCGCTAATTACCTCCCCTGTCCATGGGGAGGCGTAGATGCTACCTGCGTTTAAAGCCCAACCCCCGCCTTTCCCCGGCAGCCCGCACTGGGAGGGACTCGGGGAAGACTCTCGAAGGGCTCCTAGGAGGTCCCGGGTGCTGCAGACAGAAGACGGAACCTCCTCACATTCAGAATTCCGGAACACGGCTGACTGTGTGGGGGAGGTTCGGGGCCGCCCTCCACGCAGCTTCCTGGTGTCACAGGTGTTCCCTCGCAAGGGGAAGTCCGCTACTTACCTCCCCTGTCCATGGGGAGGCACTAGATGCTACCTGCGTTTCCAGCCCAACCCCCGCATTTCCCCGGCAGCCCGTACAGGGAGGGACTCGGGGAAGAATCTCGAAGGGCTCCTAGGAGATCTCGGGTGCTGCAGACAGAAGACGGAACCTCCCCACACTCAGAATTCCGGAACACGGCTGACTGTGTGGGGGAGGTACCGGGCCGCCCTCCACGCAGCTTCCTGGTGTCACAGGTGTTCCCTCGCAAGGGGAAGTCCGCTAATTACCTCCCCTGTCCATGGGGAGGCACTAGATGCTACCTGCGTTTCCAGCCCAACCCCCGCATTTCCCCGGCAGCCCGTACTGGGAGGGACTCGGGGAAGACTCTCGAAGGGCTCCTAGGAGATCTCGGGTGCTGCAGACAGAAGACGGAACCTCCCCACACTCAGAATTCCGGAACACGGCTGACTGTGTGGGGGAGGTTCGGGGCCGCCCTCCACGCAGCTTCCTGGTGTCACAGGTGTTCCCTCGCAAGGGGAAGTCCGCTAATTACCTCCCCTGTCCATGGGGAGGCACTAGATGCTACCTGCGTTTCCAGCCCAACCCCCGCATTTCCCCGGCAGCCCGTACTGGGAGGGACTCGGGGAAGACTCTCGAAGGGCTCCTCGGAGATCTCGGGTGCTGCAGACAGAAGACGGAACCTCCCCACACTCAGAATTCCGGAACACGGCTGACTGTGTGGGTGAGGTACAGGGCCGCCCTCCACGCAGCTTCCTGGTGTCACAGGTGTTCCCTCGCAAGGGGAAGTCCGCTAATTACATCCCCTGTCCATGGGGAGGCACTAGATGCTACCTGCGTTTCCAGCCAAACCCCCGCATTTCCCCGGCAGCCCGTACTGGGAGGGACTCGGGGAAGACTCTCGAAGGGCTCCTAGGAGATCTCGGGTGCTGCAGACAGAAGACGGAACCTCCCCACACTCAGAATTCCGGAACACGGCTGACTGTGTGGGTGAGGTTCAGGGCCGCCCTCCACGCAGCTTCCTGGTGTCACAGGTGTTCCCTCGCAAGGGGAAGTCCTCTAATTACCTCCCCTGTCCATGGGGAGGCACTAGATGCTACCTGCGTTTCCAGCCCAACCCCCGAATTTCCCCAGCAGCCCGTACTGGGAGGGACTCGGGGAAGACTCTCGAAGGGCTCCTAGGAGATCTCGGGTGCTGCAGACAGAAGACAGAACCTCCCCACACTCAGAATTCCGGAACACGGCTGACTGTGTGGGGGAGGTTCGGGACCGCCCTCCACGCAGCTTCCTGGTGTCACAGGTGTTCCCTCGCAAGGGGAAGTCCGCTAATTACCTCCCCTGTCCATGGGGAGGCACTAGATGCTACCTGCGTTTCCAGCCCAACCCCCGCATTTCCCCGGCAGCCCGTACTGGGAGGGACTCGGGGAAGACTCTCGAAGGGCTCCTCGGAGATCTCGGGTGCTGCAGACAGAAGACGGAACCTCCCCACACTCAGAATTCCGGAACACGGCTGACTGTGTGGGGGAGGTTCAGGGCCGCACTCCACGCAGCTTCCTGGTGTCACAGGTGTTCCCTCGCAAGGGGAAGTCCGCTAATTACCTCCCCTGTCCATGGGGAGGCACTAGATGCTACCTGCGTTTCCAGCCCAACCCCCGCATTTCCCCGGCAGCCCGTACTGGGAGGGACTCGGGGAAGACTCTCGAAGGGCTCCTAGGAGATCTCGGGTGCTGCAGACAGAAGACGGAACCTCCCCACACTCAGAATTCCGGAACACGGCTGACTGTGTGGGTGAGGTACAGGGCCGCCCTCCACGCAGCTTCCTGGTGTCACAGGTGTTCCCTCGCAAGGGGAAGTCCGCTAATTACATCCCCTGTCCATGGGGAGGCACTAGATGCTACCTGCGTTTCCAGCCCAACCCCCGCATTTCCCCGGCAGCCCGTACTGGGAGGGACTCGGGGAAGACTCTCGAAGGGCTCCTAGGAGATCTCGGGTGCTGCAGACAGAAGACGGAACCTCCCCACACTCAGAATTCCGGAACACGGCTGACTGTGTGGGTGAGGTTCAGGGCCGCCCTCCACGCAGCTTCCTGGTGTCACAGGTGTTCCCTCGCAAGGGGAAGTCCTCTAATTACCTCCCCTGTCCATGGGGAGGCACTAGATGCTACCTGCGTTTCCAGCCCAACCCCCGAATTTCCCCAGCAGCCCGTACTGGGAGGGACTCGGGGAAGACTCTCGAAGGGCTCCTAGGAGATCTCGGGTGCTGCAGACAGAAGACAGAACCTCCCCACACTCAGAATTCCGGAACACGGCTGACTGTGTGGGGGAGGTTCGGGACCGCCCTCCACGCAGCTTCCTGGTGTCACAGGTGTTCCCTCGCAAGGGGAAGTCCGCTAATTACCTCCCCTGTCCATGGGGAGGCACTGGATGCTACCTGCGTTTCCAGCCCAACACCCGCATTTCCCCGGCAGCCCGTACTGGGAGGGACTCGGGGAAGACTCTCGAAGGGCTCCTCGGAGATCTCGGGTGCTGCAGACAGAAGACGGAACCTCCCCACACTCAGAATTCCGGAACACGGCTGACTGTGTTGGGGAGGTTCAGGGCCGCACTCCACGCAGCTTCCTGGTGTCACAGGTGTTCCCTCGCAAGGGGAAGTCCGCTAATTACCTCCCCTGTCCATGGGGAGGCGTAGATGCTACCTGCGTTTCCAGCCCAACCCCCGCCTTTCCCCGGCAGCCCGCACTGGGAGGGACTCGGGGAAGACTCTCGAAGGGCTCCTCGGAGATCTCGGGTGCTGCAGACAGAAGACGGAACCTCCCCACACTCAGAATTCCGGAACACGGCTGACTGTGTGTGGGAGGTTCGGGGCCGCCATCCACGCAGCTTCCTGGTGTCACAGGTGTTCCCTCGCAAGGGGAAGTCCGCTAATTACCTCCCCTGTCCATGGGGAGGCACTAGATGCTACCTGCGTTTGCAGCCCAACCCCCGCATTTCCCCGGCAGCCCGTACTGGGAGGGACTCGGGGAAGACTCTCGAAGGGCTCCTAGGAGATCTCGGGTGCTGCAGACAGAAGACGGAACCTCCCCACACTCAGAATTCCGGAACACGGCTGACTGTGTGGGGGAGGTTCGGGGCCGCTCTCCACGCAGCTTCCTGGTGTCACAGGTGTTCCCTCGCAAGGGGAAGTCCGCTAATTACCTCCCCTGTCCATGGGGAGGCACTAGATGCTAAATGCGTTTCCAGCCCAACCCCCGCATTTCCCCGGCAGCCCGTACTGGGAGGGACTCGGGGAAGACTCTCGAAGGGCTCCTCGGAGATCTCGGGTGCTGCAGACAGTAGACGGAACCTCCCCAAACTCAGAATTCCGGAACACGGCTGACTGTGTGGGTGAGTTTCTGGGCCGCACTCCACGCAGCTTCCTGGTGTCACAGGTGTTCCCTCGCAAGGGGAAGTCCGCTAATTACCTCCCCTGTCCATGGGGAGGCGTAGATGCTACCTGCGTTTCCAGCCCAACCCCCGCCTTTCCCCGGCATCCCGCACTGGGAGGGTCTCGGGGAAGACTCTCGAAGGGCTCCTAGGAGGTCCCGGGTGCTGCAGACAGAAGACGGAACCTCCTCACATTCAGAATTCCGGAACACGGCTGACTGTGTGGGGGAGGTTCGGGGCCGCCCTCCACGCAGCTTCCTGGTGTCACAGGTGTTCCCTCGCAAGGGGAAGTCCGCTACTTACCTCCCCTGTCCATGTGGAGGCACTAGATGCTACCTGCGTTTCCAGCCCAACCCCCGCATTTCCCCGGCAGCCCGTACTGGGAGGGACTCGGGGAAGACTCTCGAAGGGCTCCTAGGAGATCTCGGGTGCTGCAGACAGAAGACGGAACCTCCCCACACTCAGAATTCCGGAACACGGCTGACTGTGTGGGGGAGGTTCAGGGCCGCACTCCACGCAGCTTCCTGGTGTCACAGGTGTTCCCTCGCAAGGGGAAGTCCGCTAATTACCTCCCCTGTCCATGGGGAGGCGTAGATGCTACCTGCGTTTCCAGCCCAACCCCCGCCTTTCCCCGGCAGCCCGCACTGGGCGGGACTCGGGGAAGACTCTCGAAGGGCTCCTAGGAGATCTCGGGTGCTGCAGACAGAAGACGGAACCTCCCCACACTCAGAATTCCGGAACAAGGGTGACTGCTTGGGTGAGGTTTAGGGCCGCCCTCCACGCAGCTTCCTGGTGTCACAGGTGTTCCCTCGCAAGGGGAAGTCCGCTAATTACCTCCCCTGTCCATGGGGAGGCACTAGATGCTACCTGCCTTTCCAGCCCAACCCCCGCATTTCCCCGGCAGCCCGTACTGGGAGGGACTCGGGGAAGACTCTCGAAGGGCTCCTAGGAGATCTCGGGTGCTGCAGACAGAAGACGGAACCTCCCCACACTCAGAATTCCGGAACACGGCTGACTGTGTGGGGGAGGTTCGGGGCCGCCCTCCACGCAGCTTCCTGGTGTCACAGGTGTTCCCTCGCAAGGGGAAGTCCGCTAATTACCTCCCCTGTCCATGGGGAGGCACTAGATGCTACCTGCGTTTCCAGCCAAACCCCTGCATTTCCCCGGCAGCTCGTACTGGGAGGGACTCGGGGAAGACTCTCGAAGGGCTCCTAGGAGATCTCGGGTGCTGCAGACAGAAGACGGAACCTCCCCACACTCAGAATTCCGGAACACGGCTGACTGTGTGGGGGAGGTTCGGGGCCGCCCTCCACGCAGCTTCCTGGTGTCACAGGTGTTCCCTCGCAAGGGGAAGTCCGCTAATTACCTCCCCTGTCCATGGGGAGGCACTAGATGCTACCTGCGTTTCCAGCCAATCCCCCGCATTTCCCCGGCAGCCCATACTGGGAGGGACTCGGGGAAGACTCTCGAAGGGCTCCTAGGAGATCTCGGGTGCTGCAGACAGAAGACGGAACCTCCCCACACTCAGAATTCCGGAACACGGCTGACTGGGTGGGGGAGGTTCGGGGCCGCCCTCCACGCAGCTTCCTGGTGTCACAGGTGTTCCCTCGCAAGGGGAAGTCCGCTAATTACCTCCCCTGTCCATGTGGAGGCACTAGATGCTACCTGCCTTTCCAGCCCAACCCCCGCATTTCCCCGGCAGCCCGTACTGGGAGGGACTCGGGGAAGACTCTCGAAGGGCTCCTAGGAGATCTCGGGTGCTGCAGACAGAAGACGGAACCTCCCCACACTCAGAATTCCGGAACACGGCTGACTGTGTGGGGGAGGTTCGGGGCCGCCCTCCAAGCAGCTTCCTGGTGTCACAGGTGTTCCCTCGCAAGGGGAAGTCCGCTAATTACCTCCCCTGTCCATGGGGAGGCACTAGATGCTACCTGCGTTTCCAGCCCAACCCCCGCCTTTCCCCGGCAGCCCGCACTGGGAGGGACTCGGGGAAGACTCTCGAAGGGCTCCTAGGAGATCTCGGGTGCTGCAGACAGAAGACGGAACCTCCCCACACTCAGAATTCCGGAACATGGCTGACTGTGTGGGGGAGGTTCGGGGCCGCCCTCCACGCAGCTTCCTGGTGTCACAGGTGTTCCCTCGCAAGGGGAAGTCCGCTAATTACCTCCCCTGTCCATGGGGAGGCACTAGATGCTACCTGCCTTTCCAGCCCAACCCCCGCATTTCCCCGGCAGCCCGTACTGGGAGGGACTCGGGGAAGACTCTCGAAGGGCTCCTAGGAGATCTCGGGTGCTGCAGACAGAAGACGGAACCTCCCCACACTCAGAATTCCGGAACACGGCTGACTGTGTGGGGGAGGTTCGGGGCCGCCCTCCACGCAGCTTCCTGGTGTCACAGGTGTTCCCTCGCAAGGGGAAGTCCGCTAATTACCTCCCCTGTCCATGGGGAGGCACTAGATGCTACCTGCGTTTCCAGCCCAACCCCCGCCTTTCCCCGGGAGCCCGCACTGGGAGGGACTCTGGGAAGACTCTCGAAGGGCTCTTCGGAGATCTCGGGTGCTGCAGACAGAAGACGGAACCTCCCCACACTCAGAATTCCGGAACACGGCTGACTGTGTGGGTGAGGTTCAGGGCCGCCCTCCACGCAGCTTCCTGGTGTCACAGGTGTTCCCTCGCAAGGGGAAGTCCGCTAATTACCTCCCCTGTCCATGGGGAGGCGTAGATGCTACCTGCGTTTCCAGCCCAACCCCCGCCTTTCCCCGGCAGCCCGCACTGGGAGGGACTCGGGGAAGACTCTCGAAGGGCTCCTCGGAGATCTCGGGTGCTGCAGACAGAAGACGGAACCTCCCCACACTCAGAATACCGGAACAAGGGTGACTGTGTAGGTGATGTTCAGGGCCGCCCTCCACGAAGCTTCCTGGTGTCACAGGTGTTCCCTCGCAAGGGGAAGTCCGCTAATTACCTCCCCTGTCCATGCGGAGGCGTAGATGATACCTGCGTTTCCAGCCCAACCCCCGACTTTCCCCGGCAGCCCGCACTGGGTGGGACTCGGGGAAGACTCTCGAAGTGCTCCTAGGAGATCTCGGGTGCTGCAGACAGAAGACGGAACCTCCCCACACTCAGAATTCCGGAACAAGGGTGACTGTTTGGGTGAGGTTTAGGGCCGCCCTCCACGCAGCTTCCTGGTGTCACAGGTGTTCCCTCGCAAGGGGAAGTCCGCTACTTACCTCCCCTGTCCATGGGGAGGCACTAGATGCTACCTGCGTTTCCAGCCCAACCCCCGCATTTCCCCGGCAGCCCGTACTGGGAGGGACTCGGGGAAGACTCTCGAAAGGCTCCTAGGAGATCTCGGGTGCTGCAGACAGAAGACGGAACCTCCCCACACTCAGAATTCCGGAACACGGCTGACTGTGTGGGGGAGGTTCGGGGCCGCCCTCCACGCAGCTTCCTGGTGTCACAGGTGTTCCCTCGCAAGGGGAAGTCCGCTACTTACCTCCCCTGTCCATGGGGAGGCACTAGATGCTACCTGCGTTTCCAGCCCAACCCCCGCATTTCCCCGGCAGCCCGTACTGGGAGGAACTCGGGGAAGACTCTCGAAGGGCTCCTCGGAGATCTCGGGTGCTGCAGACAGAAGACGGAACCTCCCCACACTCAGAATTCCGGAACACGGCTGACTGTGTGGGGGATGTTCGGGGCCGCCCTCCACGCAGCTTCCTGGTGTCACAGGTGTTCCCTCGCAAGGGGAAGTCCGCTAATTACCTCCCATGTCCATGGGGAGGCGTAGATGCTACCTGCGTTTCCAGCCTAACCCCCGCCTTTCCCCGGCAGCCCGCACTGGGAGGGACTCGGGGAAGACTCTCGAAGTGCTCCTAGGAGATCCCGGGTGCTGCAGACAGAAGACAGAACCTCCTCACATTCAGAATTCCGGAACACGGCTGACTGTGTGGGGGAGGTTCGGGGCCGCCCTCCACGCAGCTTCCTGGTGTCACAGGTGTTCCCTCGCAAGGGGAAGTCCGCTAATTACCTCCCCTGTCCATGGGGAGGCACTAGATGCTACCTGCGTTTCCAGCCCAACCCCCGCATTTCCCCGGCAGCCCGTACTGGGAGGGACTCGGGGAAGACTCTCGAAGGGCTCCTAGGTGATCTCGGGTGCTGCAGACAGAAGACGGAACCTCCCCACACTCAGAATTCCGGAACACGGCTTACTGTGTGGGTGAGGTTCGGGGCCGCCCTCCACGCAGCTTCCTGGTGTCACAGGTGTTCCCTCGCAAGGGGAAGTCCGCTAATTACCTCCCCTGTCCATGGGGAGGCACTAGATGCTACCTGCGTTTCCAGCCCAACCCCCGCATTTCCCCGGCAGCCCGTACTGGGAGGGACTCGGGGAAGACTCCCGAAGGGCTCCTAGGAGATCTCGGGTGCTGCAGACAGAAGACGGAACCTCCCCACACTCAGAATTCCGGAACACGGCTTACTGTGTGGGTGAGGTTCGGGGCCGCACTCCACGCAGCTTCCTGGTGTCACAGGTGTTCCCTCGCAAGGGGAAGTCCGCTACTTACCTCCCCTGTCCATGGGGAGGCACTAGATGCTACCTGAGTTTCCAGCCCAACCCCCGCATTTCCCCGGCAGCCCGCATTGTGAGGGACTCGGGGAAGACTCTCGAAGGGCTCCTAGGAGATCTCGGGTGCTGCAGACAGAAGACGGAACCTCCCCACACTCAGAATTCCGGAACACGGCTGACTGTGTGGGGGAGGTTCGGGGCCGCCCTCCACGCAGCTTCCTGGTGTCACAGGTGTTCCCTCGCAAGGGGAAGTCCGCTAATTACCTCCCCTGTCCATGGGGAGGCACTAGATGCTACCTGCGTTTCCAGCCCAACCCCCGCATTTCCCCGGCAGCCCGTACTGGGAGGGACTCGGGGAAGACTCTCGAAGGGCTCCTAGGAGATCTCGGGTGCTGCAGACAGAAGACGGAACCTCCCCACACTCAGAATTCCGGAACACGGCTGACTGTGTGGGGGAGGTTCGGGGCCGCCCTCCACGCAGCTTCCTGGTGTCACAGGTGTTCCCTCGCAAGGGGAAGTCCGCTAATTACCTCCCCTGTCCATGGGGAGGCACTAGATGCTACCTGCGTTTCCAGCCCAACCCCCGCATTTCCCCGGCAGCCCGTACTGGGAGGGACTCGGGGAAGACTCTCGAAGGGCTCCTAGGAGATCTCGGGTGCTGCAGACAGAAGACGGAACCTCCCCACACTCAGAATTCCGGAACACGGCTGACTGTGTGGGGGAGGTTCGGGGCCGCCCTCCACGCAGCTTCCTGGTGTCACAGGTGTTCCATCGCAAGGGGAAGTCCGCTAATTACCTCCCCTGTCCATGGGGAGGCACTAGATGCTACCTGCGTTTCCAGCCCAACCCCCGCATTTCCCCGGCAGCCCGTACTGGGAGGGACTCGGGGAAGACTCTCGAAGGGTTCCTAGGAGATCTCGGGTGCTGCAGACAGAAGACGGAACCTCCCCACACTCAGAATTCCGGAACACGGCTTACTGTGTGGGTGAGGTTCGGGGCCGCACTCCACGCAGCTTCCTGGTGTCACAGGTGTTCCCTCGCAAGGGGAAGTCCGCTAATTACCTCCCCTGTCCATGGGGAGGCGTAGATGCTACCTGCGTTTCCAGCACAACAGCCGCATTTCCCCGGCAGCCCGCACTGGGAGGGACTCGGTTAAGACTCTCGAAGGGCTCCTAGGAGATCCTGGGTGCTGCAGACAGAAGACGGAACCTCCTCACATTCAGAATTCCGGAACACGGCTGACTGTGTGGGGGAGGTCCGGGGCAGCCCTCCACGCAGCTTCCTGGTGTCACAGGTGTTCCCTCGCAAGTGGAAGTCCGCTACTTACCTCCCCTGTCCATGGGGAGGCACTAGATGCTACCTGCGTTTCCAGCCCAACCCCCGCATTTCCCCGGCAGCCCGTACTGGGAGGGACTCGGGGAAGACTCTCGAAGGGCTCCTAGGAGATCTCGGGTGCTGCAGACAGAAGACGGAACCTCCCCACACTCAGAATTCCGTAACAACGGTGACTGTGTAGGTGAGGTTCAGGGCCGCCCTTCACGAAGCTTCCTGGTGTCACAGGTGTTCCCTTGCAAGGGGAATTCCGCTAATTACCTCCCCTGTCCATGGGGAGGCGTAGATGCTACCTGCGTTTCCAGCCTAACCCCCGCCTTTCCCCGGCAGCCAGCACTGGGAGGGACTCGGGGAAGACTCTCGAAGTGCTCCTAGGAGATCCCGGGTGCTGCAGACAGATGACGGAACCTCCCCACACTCAGAATTCCGGAACACGGCTGACTGTGTGGGTGAGGTTCGGGGCCGCACTCCACGCAGCTTCCTGGTGTCACAGGTGTTCCCTCGCAAGGGGAAGTCCGCTAATTACCTCCCCTGTCCATGGGGAGGCGTAGATGCTACCTGCGTTTCCAGCACAACCCCCGCATTTCCCCGGCAGCCCGCACTGGGAGGGACTCGGGGAAGACTCTCGAAGGGCTCCTAGGAGATCCTGGGTGCTGCAGACAGAAGACGGAACCTCCTCACATTCAGAATTCCGGAACACGGCTGACTGTGTGGGGGAGGTCCGGGGCAGCCCTCCACGCAGCTTCCTGGTGTCACAGGTGTTCCCTCGCAAGGGGAAGTCCGCTACTTACCTCCCCTGTCCATGGGGAGGCACTAGATGCTACCTGCGTTTCCAGCCCAACCCCCGCATTTCCCCGGCAGCCCGTACTGGGAGGGACTCGGGGAAGACTCTCGAAGGGCTCCTAGGAGATCTCGGGTGCTGCAGACAGAAGAAGGAACCTCCCCACACTCAGAATTCCGGAACAACGGTGACTGTGTAGGTGAGGTTCAGGGCCGCCCTTCACGAAGCTTCCTGGTGTCACAGGTGTTCCCTTGCAAGGGGAAGTCCGCTAATTACCTCCCCTGTCCATGGGGAGGCGTAGATGCTACCTGCGTTTCCAGCCTAACCCCCGCCTTTCCCCGGCAGCCCGCACTGGGAGGGACTCGGGGAAGACTCTCGAAGTGCTTCTAGGAGATCCCGGGTGCTGCAGACAGAAGACAGAACCTCCTCACATTCAGAATTCCGGAACACGGCTGACTGTGTGGGGGAGGTTCGGGGCCGCCCTCCACGCAGCTTCCTGGTGTCACAGGTGTTCCCTCGCAAGGGGAAGTCCGCTAATTACCTCCCCTGTCCATGGGGAGGCACTAGATGCTACCTGCGTTTCCAGCCCAACCCCCGCATTTCCCCGGCAGCCCGTACTGGGAGGGACTCGGGGAAGACTCTCGAAGGGCTCCTAGGAGATCTCGGGTGCTGCAGACAGAAGACGGAACCTCCCCACACTCAGAATTCCGGAACACGGCTGACTGTGTGGGGGAGGTTCGGGGCCGCCCTCCACGCAGCTTCCTGGTGTCACAGGTGTTCCCTCGCAAGGGGAAGTCCGCTAATTACCTCCCCTGTCCATGGGGAGGCACTAGATGCTACCTGCGTTTCCAGCCCAACCCCCGCATTTCCCCGGCAGCCCGCACTGGGAGGGACTCGGGGAAGACTCTCGAAGTGCTCCTAGGAGATCCCGGGTGCTGCAGACAGAAGACAGAACCTCCTCACATTCAGAATTCCGGAACACGGCTGACTGTGTGGGGGAGGTTCGGGGCCGCCCTCCACACAGCTTCCTGGTGTCACAGGTGTTCCCTCGCAAGGGGAAGTTCGCTACTTACCTCCCCTGTCCATGCGGAGGCGTAGATGCTACCTGCGTTTCCAGCCCAACCCCCGCCTTTCCCCGGCAGCCCGCACTGGGAGGGACTCGGTGAAGACTCTCGAAGGGCTCCTAGGAGATCTCGGGTGCTGCAGACAGAAGACGGAACCTCCCCACACTCAGAATTCCGGAACACGGCTGACTGTGTGGGGGAGGTTCGGGGCCGCACTCCACGCAGCTTCCTGGTGTCACAGGTGTTCCCTCGCAAGGGGAAGTCCGCTAATTACCTCCCCTGTCCATGGGGAGGCACTAGATGCTACCTGCGTTTCCAGCCAAACCCCCGCATTTCCCCGGCAGCCCGTACTGGGAGGAACTCGGGGAAGACTCTCGAAGGGCTCCTCGGAGATCTCGGGTGCTGCAGACAGAAGACGGAACCTCCCCACACTCAGAATTCCGGAACACGGCTGACAGTGTGGGGGAGGTTCGGGGCCGCCCTCCACGCAGCTTCCTGGTGTCACAGGTGTTCCCTCGCAAGGGGAAGTCCGCTAATTACCTCCCCTGTCCATGGGGAGGCACTAGATGCTACCTGCGTTTCCAGCCCAACCCCCGCATTTCCCCGGCAGCCCGTACTGGGAGGGACACGGGGAAGACTCTCGAAGGGCTCCTCGGAGATCTCGGGTGCTGCAGACAGAAGACGGAACCTCCCCACACTCAGAATTCCGGAACACGGCTGACTGTGCGGGTGAGGTTCAAGGCCGCACTCCACGCAGCTTCCTGGTGTCACAGGTGTTCCCTCGCAAGGGGAAGTCCGCTAATTACCTCCCCTGTCCATGGGGAGGCGTAGAAGCTACCTGCGTTTCCAGCCCAACCCCCGCCTTTCCCCGGCAGCCCGCACTGGGAGGGACTCGGGGAAGACTCTCGAAGGGCTCCTAGGAGATCTCGGGTGCTGCAGACAGAAGACGGAACCTCCCCACACTCAGAATTCCGGAACAAGGGTGACTGTTTGGGTGAGGTTTAGGGCCGTCCTCCACGCAGCTTCCTGGTGTCACAGGTGTTCCCTCGCAAGGGGAAGTCCGCTACTTACCTCCCCTGTCCATGGGGAGGCAGTAGATGCTACCTGCGTTTCCAGCCCAACCCCCGCATTTCCCCGGCAGCCCGTACAGGGAGGGACTCGGGGAAGACTCTCGAAGGGCTCCTCGGAGATCTCGGGTGCTGCAGACAGAAGACGGAACCTCCCCACACTCAGAATTCCGGAACACGGCTGACTGTGTGGGTGAGGTTCAGGGCCGCACTCCACGCAGCGTCCTGGTGTCACAGGTGTTCCCTCGCAAGGGGAAGTCCGCTAATTACCTCCCCTGTCCATGGGGAGGCGTAGATGCTACCTGCGTTTCCAGCCCAACCCCCGCCTTTCCCCGGCTGCCCGCACTGGGAGGGACTCGGGGAAGACTCTGGAAGGGCTCCTAGGAGATCCCGGGTGCTGCAGACAGAAGACGGAACCTCCTCACATTCAGAATTCCGGAACACGGCTGACTGTGTGGGGGAGGTTCGGGGCCGCCCTCCACGCAGCTTCCTGGTGTCACAGGTGTTCCCTCGCAAGGGGAAGTCCGCTACTTACCTCCCCTGTCCATGGGGAGGCACTAGATGCTACCTGCGTTTCCAGCCCAACCCCCGCATTTCCCCGGCAGCCCGTACTGGGAGGGACTCGGGGAAGACTCTCGAAGGGCTCCTCGGAGATCTCGGGTGCTGCAGACAGAAGACGGAACCTCCCCACACTCAGAATTCCGGAACACGGCTGACTGTGTGGGGGAGGTTCGGGGCCGCCCTCCACGCAGCTTCCTGGTGTCACAGGTGTTCCCTCGCAAGGGGAAGTCCGCTAATTACCTCCCCTGTCCATGGGGAGGCACTAGATGCTACCTGCGTTTCCAGCCCAACCCCCGCATTTCCCCGGCAGCCCGTACTGGGAGGGACTCGGGGAAGACTCTCGAAGGGCTCCTAGGAGATCTCGGGTGCTGCAGACAGAAGACGGAACCTCCCCACACTCAGAATTCCGGAACACGGCTGACTGTGTGGGTGAGATTCGGGGCCGCCCTCCAGGCAGCTTCCTGTTGTCACAGGTGTTCCCTCGCAAGGGGAAGTCCGCTAATTACCTCCCCTGTCCATGGGGAGGCACTAGATGCTACCTGCGTTTCCAGCCCAACCCCCGCATTTCCCCGGCAGCCCGTACTGGGAGGGACTCGGGGAAGACTCTCGAAGGGCTCCTAGGAGATCTCGGGTGCTGCAGACAGAAGACGGAACCTCCCCACACTCAGAATTCCGGAACACGGCTGACTGTGTGGGGGAGGTTCGGGGCCGCCCTCCACGCAGCTTCCTGGTGTCACAGGTGTTCCCTCGCAAGGGGAAGTCCGCTAATTATCTCCCCTGTCCATGGGGAGGCACTAGATGCTACCTGCGTTTCCAGCCCAACCCCCGCATTTCCCCGGCAGCCCGTACGGGGAGGGACTCGGGGAAGACTCTCGAAGGGCTCCTCGGAGATCTCGGGTGTTGCAGACAGAAGACGGAACCTCCCCACACTCAGAATTCCGGAACACGGCTGACTGTGTGGGTGAGGTTCAGGGCCGCACTCCACGAAGCTTCCTGGTGTCACAGGCGTTCCCTCGCAAGGGGAAGTCCGCTAATTACCTCCCCTGTCCATGGGGAGGCGTAGATGCTACCTGCGTTTCCAGCCCAACCCCCGCCTTTCCCCGGCAGCCCGCACTGGGAGGGACTCGGGGAAGACTCTCGAAGGGCTCCTAGGAGATCTCGGGTGCTGCAGACAGAAGACGGAACCACCCCACACTCAGAATACCGGAACACGGCTTACTGTGTGGGGGAGGTTCGGGGCCGCCCTCCACGCAGCTTCCTGGTGTCACAGGTGTTCCCTCGCAAGGGGAAGTCCGCTAATTACCTCCCCTGTCCATGGGGAGGCACTAGATGCTACCTGCGTTTCCAGCCAAACCCCCGCATTTCCCCGGCAGCCCGTACTGGGAGGGACTCGGGGAAGACTCTCGAAGGGCTCCTCGGAGATCTCGGGTGCTGCAGACAGAAGACGGAACCTCCCCACACTCAGAATTCCGGAACACGGCTGACAGTGTGGGGGAGGTTCGGGGCCGCCCTCCACGCAGCTTCCTGGTGTCACAGGTGTTCCCTCGCAAGGGGAAGTCCGCTACTTACCTCCCCTGTCCATGGGGAGGCAGTAGATGCTACCTGCGTTTCCAGCCCAACCCCCGCATTTCCCCGGCAGCCCGTACTGGGAGGGACTCGGGGAAGAATCTCGAAGGGCTCCTCGGAGATCTCGGGTGCTGCAGACAGAAGACGGAACCTCCCCACACTCAGAATTCCGGAACACGGCTGACTGTGTGGGTGAGGTTCAGGGCCGCACTCCACGCAGCGTCCTGGTGTCACAGGTGTTCCCTCGCAAGGGGAAGTCCGCTAATTACCTCCCCTGTCCATGGGGAGGCGTAGATGCTACCTGCGTTTCCAGCCCAACCCCCGCCTTTCCCCGGCTGCCCGCACTGGGAGGGACTCGGGGAAGACTCTGGAAGGGCTCCTAGGAGATCCCGGGTGCTGCAGACAGAAGACGGAACCTCCTCACATTCAGAATTCCGGAACACGGCTGACTGTGTGGGGGAGGTTCGGGGCCGCCCTCCACGCAGCTTCCTGGTGTCACAGGTGTTCCCTCGCAAGGGGAAGTCCGCTACTTACCTCCCCTGTCCATGGGGAGGCACTAGATGCTACCTGCGTTTCCAGCCCAACCCCCGCATTTCCCCGGCAGCCCGTACTGGGAGGGACTCGTGGAAGACTCTCGAAGGGCTCCTCGGAGATCTCGGGTGCTGCAGACAGAAGACGGAACCTCCCCACACTCAGAATTCCGGAACACGGCTGACTGTGTGGGGGAGGTTCGGGGCCGCCCTCCACGCAGCTTCCTGGTGTCACAGGTGTTCCCTCGCAAGGGGAAGTCCGCTAATTACCTCCCCTGTCCATGGGGAGGCACTAGATGCTACCTGCGTTTCCAGCCCAACCCCAGCATTTCCCCGGCAGCCCGTACTGGGAGGGACTCGGGGAAGACTCTCGAAGGGCTCCTCGGAGATCTCGGGTGCTGCAGACAGAAGACGGAACCTCCCCACACTCAGAATTCCGGAACACGGCTGACTGTGTGGGTGAGGTTCAGGGCCGCCATCCATGAAGCTTCCTGGTGTCACAGGTGTTCCCTCGCAAGGGGAAGTCCGCTAATTACCTCCCCTGTCCATGCGGAGGCCTAGATGCTACCTGCGTTTCCAGCCCAACCCCCGCCTTTCCCCGGCAGCCCGCACTGGGAGGGACTCGGGGAAGACTCTCGAAGGGCTCCTAGGAGATCTCGGGTGCTGCAGACAGAAGACGGAACCTCCCCACACTCAGAATTCCGGAACACGGCTGACTGTGTGGGGGAGTTTCGGGGCCGCACTCCACGTAGCTTCCTGTTGTCACAGGTGTTCCCTCGCAAGGGGAAGTCCGCTAATTACCTCCCCTGTCCATGGGGAGGCACTAGATGCTACCTGCGTTTCCAGCCAAACCCCCGCATTTCCCCGGCAGCCCGTACTGGGAGGGACTCGGGGAAGACTCTCGAAGGGCTCCTAGGAGATCTCGGGTGCTGCAGACAGAAGACGGAACCTCCCCACACTCAGAATTCCGGAACACGGCTGACTGTGTGGGTGAGATTCGGGGCCACCCTCCAGGCAGCTTCCTGTTGTCACAGGTGTTCCCTCGCAAGGGGAAGTCCGCTAATTACCTCCCCTGTCCATGGGGAGGCACTAGATGCTACCTGCGTTTCCAGCCCAACCCCCGCATTTCCCCGGCAGCCCGTACTGGGAGGGACTCGGGGAAGACTCTCGAAGGGCTCCTAGGAGATCTCGGGTGCTGCAGACAGAAGACGGAACCTCCCCACACTCAGAATTCCGGAACACGGCTGACTGTGTGGGGGAGGTTCGGGGCCGCCCTCCACGCAGCTTCCTGGTGTCACAGGTGTTCCCTCGCAAGGGGAAGTCCGCTAATTACCTCCCCTGTCCATGGGGAGGCACTAGATGCTACCTGCGTTTCCAGCCCAACCCCCGCATTTCCCTGGCAGCCCGTACTGGGAGGGACTCGGGGAAGACTCTCGAAGGGCTCCTCGGAGATCTCGGGTGCTGCAGACAGAAGACGGAACCTCCCCACACTCAGAATTCCGGAACACGGCTGACTGTGTGGGTGAGGTTCAGGGCCGCACTCCACGAAGCTTCCTGGTGTCACAGGCGTTCCCTCGCAAGGGGAAGTCCGCTAATTACCTCCCCTGTCCATGGGGAGGCGTAGATGCTACCTGCGTTTCCAGCCCAACCCCCGCCTTTCCCCGGCAGCCCGCACTGGGAGGGACTCGGGGAAGACTCTCGAAGGGCTCCTAGGAGATCTCGGGTGCTGCAGACAGAAGACGGAACCACCACACACTCAGAATTCCGGAACAAGGGTGACTGATTGGGTGAGGTTTAGGGCCGCCCTCCACGCAGCTTCCAGGTGTCACAGGTGTTCCCTCGCAAGGGGAAGTCCGCTACATACCTCCCCTGTCCATGGGGAGGCAATAGATGCTACCTGCGTTTCCAGCCCAACCCCCGTATTTCCCCGGCAGCCCGTACTGGGAGGGACTCGGGGAAGACTCTCGAAGGGCTCCTCGGAGATCTCGGGTGCTGCAGACAGAAGACGGAACCTCCCCACACTCAGAATTCCGGAACACGGCTGACTGTGTGGGGGAGGTTCGGGGCCGCCCTCCACGCAGCTTCCTGGTGTCACAGGTGTTCCCTCGCAAGGGGAAGTCCGCTAATTACCTCCCCTGTCCATGGGGAAGCTTAGATGCTACCTGCGTTTCCAGCCCAACCCCCGCCTTTCCCCGGCAGCCCGCACTGGGAGGGACTCGGGGAAGACTCTCGAAGGGCTCCTAGGAGATCCCGGGTGCTGCAGACAGAAGACGGAACCTCCTCACATTCAGAATTCCGGAACACGGCTGACTGTGTGGGGGAGGTTCGGGGCCGCCCTCCACGCAGCTTCCTGGTGTCACAGGTGTTCCCTCGCAAGGGGAAGTCCGCTAATTACCTCCCCTGTCCATGGGGAGGCACTAGATGCTACCTGCGTTTCCAGCCCAACCCCCGCATTTCCCCGGCAGCCCGTACTGGGAGGGACTCGGGGAAGACTCTCGAAGGGCTCCTAGGAGATCTCGGGTGCTGCAGACAGAAGACGGAACCTCCCCACACTCTGAATTCCGGAACACGGCTGACTGTGTGGGTGAGATTCGGGGCCGCCCTCCACGCAGCTTCCTGTTGTCACAGGTGTTCCCTCGCAAGGGGAAGTCCGCTAATTACCTCCCCTGTCCATGGGGAGGCACTAGATGCTACCTGCGTTTCCAGCCCAACCCCCGCATTTCCCCGGCAGCCCGTACTGGGAGGGACTCGGGGAAGACTCTCGAAGGGCTCCTAGGAGATCTCGGGTGCTGCAGACAGAAGACGGAACCTCCCCACACTCAGAATTCCGGAACAGGGCTGACTGTGTGGGGGAGGTTCGGGGCCGCCCTCCACGCAGCTTCCTGGTGTCACAGGTGTTCCCTCGCAAGGGGAAGTCCGCTAATTACCTCCCCTGTCCATGGGGAGGCACTAGATGCTACCTGCGTTTCCAGCCCAACCCCCGCATTTCCCCGGCAGCCCGTACTGGGAGGGACTCGGGGAAGACTCTCGAAGGGCTCCTAGGAGATCTCGGGTGCTGCAGACAGAAGACGGAACCTCCCCACACTCAGAATTCCGGAACACGGCTGACTGTGTGGGGGAGGTTCGGGGCCGCCCTCCACGCAGCTTCCTGGTGTCACAGGTGTTCCCTCGCAAGGGGAAGTCCGCTAATTACCTCCCCTGTCCATGGGGAGGCACTAGATGCTACCTGCGTTTCCAGCCCAACCCCCGCATTTCCCCGGCAGCCCGTACTGGGAGGGACTCGGGGAAGACACTCGAAGGGCTCCTCGGAGATCTCGGGTGCTGCAGACAGAAGACGGAACCTCCCCACACTCAGAATTCCGGAACACGGCTGACTGTGTGGGTGAGGTTCAGGGCCGCACTCCACGAAGCTTCCTGGTGTCACAGGCGTTCCCTCGCAAGGGGAATTCCGCTAATTACCTCCCCTGTCCATGGGGAGGCGTAGATGCTACCTGCGTTTCCAGCCCAACCCCCGCCTTTCCCCGGCAGCCCGCACTGGGAGGGACTCGGGGAAGACTCTCGAAGGGCTCCTAGGAGATCTCGGGTGCTGCAGACAGAAGACGGAACCACCCCACACTCAGAATTCCGGAACAAGGGTGACTGTTTGGGTGAGGTTTAGGGCCGCCCTCCACGCAGCTTCCAGGTGTCACAGGTGTTCCCTCGCAAGGGGAAGTCCGCTACATACCTCCCCTGTCCATGGGGAGGCACTAGATGCTACCTGCGTTTCCAGCTCAACCCCCGCATTTCCCCGGCAGCCCGTACTGGGAGGGACACTGGGAAGACTCTCGAAGGGCTCCTCGGAGATCTCGGGTGCTGCAGACAGAAGACGGAACCTCCCCACACTCAGAATTCCGGAACACGGCTGACTGTGTGGGGGAGGTTCGGGGCCGCCCTCCACGCAGCTTCCTGGTGTCACAGGTGTTCCCTCGCAACGGGAAGTCCGCTAATTGCCTCCCCTGTCCATGGGGAGGCACTAGATGCTACCTGCGTTTCCAGCCCAACCCCCGCATTTCCCCGGCAGCCCGTACTGGGAGGGACTCGGGGAAGACTCTCGAAGGGCTCCTAGGAGATCTCGGGTGCTGCAGACAGAAGACGGAACCTCCCTACACTCAGAATTCCGGAACACGGCTTACTGTGTGGGGGAGGTTCGGGGCCGCCCTCCACGCAGCTTCCTGGTGTCACAGGTGTTCCCTCGCAAGGGGAAGTCCGCTAATTACCTCCCCTGTCCATGGGGAGGCACTAGATGCTACCTGCGTTTCCAGCCCAACCCCAGCATTTCCCCGGCAGCCCGTACAGGGAGGGACTCGGGGAAGACTCTCGAAGGGCTCCTCGGAGATCTCGGGTGCTGCAGACAGAAGACGGAACCTCCCCACACTCAGAATTCCGGAACACGGCTGACTGTGTGGGTGAGGTTCAGGGCCGCACTCCACGCAGCTTCCTGGTGTCACAGGTGTTCCCTCGCAAGGGGAAGTCCGCTAATTACCTCCCCTGTCCATGGGGAAGCTTAGATGCTACCTGCGTTTCCAGCCCAACCCCCGCCTTTCCCCGGCAGCCCGCACTGGGAGGGACTCGGGGAAGACTCTCGAAGGGCTCCTAGGAGATCCCGGGTGCTGCAGACAGAAGACGGAACCTCCTCACATTCAGAATTCCGGAACACGGCTGACTGTGTGGGGGAGGTTCGGGGCCGACCTCCACGCAGCTTCCTGGTGTCACAGGTGTTCCCTCGCAAGGGGAAGTCCGCTACTTACTTCCCCTGTCCATGGGGAGGCACTAGATGCTACCTGCGTTTCCAGCCCAACCCCCGCATTTCCCCGGCAGCCCGTACTGGGAGGGACTCGGGGAAGACTCTCGAAGGGCTCCTAGGAGATCTCGGGTGCTGCAGACAGAAGACGGAACCTCCCCACACTCAGAATTCCGGAACAAGGGTGACTGTGTAGGTGAGGTTCAGGGCCGCCCTCCACGAAGCTTCCTGGTTTCACAGGTGTTCCCTCGCAAGGGGAAGTCCGCTAATTACCTCCCCTGTCCATGAGGAGGCCTAGATGCTACCTGCGTTTCCAGCCCAACCCCCGCCTTTCCCCGGCAGCCCGCACTGGGAGGGACTCGGGGAAGACTCTCGAAGGGCTCCTAGGAGATCTCGGGTGCTGCAGACAGAAGACGGAACCTCCCCACACTCAGAATTCCGGAACACGGCTGACTGTGTGGGGGAGTTTCGGGGCCGCCCTCCACGCAGCTTCCTGTTGTCACAGGTGTTCCCTCGCAAGGGGAAGTCCGCTAATTACCTCCCCTGTCCATGGGGAGGCACTAGATGCTACCTGCGTTTCCAGCCCAACCCCCGCATTTCCCCGGCAGCCCGTACTGGGAGGGACTCGGGGAAGACTCTCGAAGGGCTCCTAGGAGATCTCGGGTGCTGCAGACAGAAGACGGAACCTCCCCACACTCAGAATTCCGGAACACGGCTGACTGTGTGGGGGAGGTTCGGGGCCGCCCTCCACGCAGCTTCCTGGTGTCACAGGTGTTCCCTCGCAAGGGGAAGTCCGCTAATTACCTCCCCTGTCCATGGGGAGGCACTAGATGCTACCTGCGTTTTCAGCCCAACCCCCGCATTTCCCCGGCAGCCCGTACTGGGAGGGACTCGGGGAAGACTCTCGAAGGGCTCCTCGGAGATCTCGGGTGCTGCAGACAGAAGACGGAACCTCCCCACACTCAGAATTCCGGAACACGGCTGACTGTGTGGGTGAGGTTCAGGGCCGCACTCCACGAAGCTTCGTGGTGTAACAGGCGTTCCCTCGCAAGGGGAAGTCCGCTAATTACCTCCCCTGTCCATGGGGAGGCGTAGATGCTACCTGCGTTTCCAGCCCAACCCCCGCCTTTCCCCGGCAGCCCGCACTGGGAGGGACTCGGGGAAGACTCTCGAAGGGCTCCTAGGAGATCTCGGGTGCTGCAGACAGAAGACGGAACCACCCCACACTCAGAATTCCGGAACAAGGGTGACTGTTTGGGTGAGGTTTAGGGCCGCCCTCCACGCAGCTTCCAGGTGTGACAGGTGTTCCCTCGCAAGGGGAAGTCCGCTACATACCTCCCCTGTCCATGGGGAGGCACTAGATGCTACCTGCGTTTCCAGCCCAACCCCCGCATTTCCCCGGCAGCCCGTACTGGGAGGGACTCGGGGAAGACTCTCGAAGGGCTCCTCGGAGATCTCGGGTGCTGCAGACAGAAGACGGAACCTCCCCACACTCAGAATTCCGGAACAAGGGTGACTGTGTAGGTGAGGTTCAGGGCCGCCCTCCACGAAGCTTCCTGGTTTCACAGGTGTTCCCTCGCAAGGGGAAGTCCGCTAATTACCTCCCCTGTCCATGAGGAGGCCTAGATGCTACCTGCGTTTCCAGCCCAACCACCGCCTTTCCCCGGCAGCCCGCACTGGGAGGGACTCGGGGAAGACTCTCGAAGGGCTCCTAGGAGATCTCGGGTGCTGCAGACAGAAGACGGAACCTCCCCACACTCAGAATTCCGGAACACGGCTGACTGTGTGGGGGAGTTTCGGGGCCGCCCTCCACGCAGCTTCCTGTTGTCACAGGTGTTCCCTCGCAAGGGGAAGTCCGCTAATTACCTCCCCTGTCCATGGGGAGGCACTAGATGCTACCTGCGTTTCCAGCCCAACCCCCGCATTTCCCCGGCAGCCCGTACTGGGAGGGACTCGGGGAAGACTCTCGAAGGGCTCCTAGGAGATCTCGGGTGCTGCAGACAGAAGACGGAACCTCCCCACACTCAGAATTCCGGAACACGGCTGACTGTGTGGGGGAGGTTCGGGGCCGCCCTCCACGCAGCTTCCTGGTGTCACAGGTGTTCCCTCGCAAGGGGAAGTCCGCTAATTACCTCCCCTGTCCATGGGGAGGCACTAGATGCTACCTGCGTTTTCAGCCCAACCCCCGCATTTCCCCGGCAGCCCGTACTGGGAGGGACTCGGGGAAGACTCTCGAAGGGCTCCTCGGAGATCTCGGGTGCTGCAGACAGAAGACGGAACCTCCCCACACTCAGAATTCCGGAACACGGCTGACTGTGTGGGTGAGGTTCAGGGCCGCACTCCACGAAGCTTCGTGGTGTAACAGGCGTTCCCTCGCAAGGGGAAGTCCGCTAATTACCTCCCCTGTCCATGGGGAGGCGTAGATGCTACCTGCGTTTCCAGCCCAACCCCCGCCTTTCCCCGGCAGCCCGCACTGGGAGGGACTCGGGGAAGACTCTCGAAGGGCTCCTAGGAGATCTCGGGTGCTGCAGACAGAAGACGGAACCACCCCACACTCAGAATTCCGGAACAAGGGTGACTGTTTGGGTGAGGTTTAGGGCCGCCCTCCACGCAGCTTCCAGGTGTGACAGGTGTTCCCTCGCAAGGGGAAGTCCGCTACATACCTCCCCTGTCCATGGGGAGGCACTAGATGCTACCTGCGTTTCCAGCCCAACCCCCGCATTTCCCCGGCAGCCCGTACTGGGAGGGACTCGGGGAAGACTCTCGAAGGGCTCCTCGGAGATCTCGGGTGCTGCAGACAGAAGACGGAACCTCCCCACACTCAGAATTCCGGAACACGGCTGACTGTGTGGGGGAGGTTCGGGGCCGCCCTCCACGCAGCTTCCTGGTGTCACAGGTGTTCCTTCGCAAGGGGAAGTCCGCTAATTACCTCCCCTGTCCATGGGGAGGCACTAGATGCTACCTGCGTTTCCAGCCCAACCCCCGCATTTCCCCGGCAGCCCTTACTGGGAGGGACTCGGGGAAGACTCTCGAAGGGCTCCTAGGAGATCTCGGGTGCTGCAGACAGAAGACGGAACCTCCCTACACTCAGAATTCCGGAACACGGCTTACTGTGTGGGGGAGGTTCGGGGCCGCCCTCCACGCAGCTTCCTGGTGTCACAGGTGTTCCCTCGCAAGGGGAAGTCCGCTAATTACCTCCCCTGTCCATGGGGAGGCACTAGATGCTACCTGCGTTTCCAGCCCAACCACAGCATTTCCCCGGCAGCCTGTACTGGGAGGGACTCGGGGAAGACTCTCGAAGGGCTCCTCGGAGATCTCGGGTGCTACAGACAGAAGACGGAACCTCCCCACACTCAGAATTCCGGAACACGGCTGACTGTGTGGGTGAGGTTCAGGGCCGCACTCCACGCAGCTTCCTGGTGTCACAGGTGTTCCCTCGCAAGGGGAAGTCCGCTAATTACCTCCCCTGTCCATGGGGAGGCGTAGATGCTACCTGCGTTTCCAGCCCAACCCCCGCATTTCCCCGGCAGCCCTTACTGGGAGGGACTCGGGGAAGACTCTCGAAGGGCTCCTCGGAGATCTCGGGTGCTGCAGACAGAAGACGGAACCTCCCCACACTCAGAATTCCGGAACAAGGGTGACTGTGTGGGTGAGGTTCAGGGCCGCACTCCACGAAGCTTCCTGGTGTCACAGGTGTTCCCTCGCAAGGGGAAGTCCGCTAATTACCTCCCCTGTCCATAGGGAGGCGTAGATGCTACCTGCGTTTCCAGCCCAACCCCCGCCTTTCCCCGGCAGCCCGCACTGGGTGGGACTCGGGGAAGACTCTCGAAGGGCTCCTAGGAGATCTCGGGTGCTGCAGACAGAAGACGGAACCACCCCACACTCAGAATTCCGGAACAAGGGTGACTGTTTGGGTGAGGTTTAGGGCCGCCCTCACGCAGCTTCCAGGTGTCACAGGTGTTCCCTCGCAAGGGGAAGTCCGCTACTTACCTCCCCTGTCCATGGGGAGGCACTAGATGCTACCTGCGTTTCCAGCCCAACCCCCGCATTTCCCCGGCAGCCCGTACTGGGAGGGACTCGGGGAAGACTCTCGAAGGGCTCCTAGGAGATCTCGGGTGCTGCAGACAGAAGACGGAACCTCCCTACACTCAGAATTCCGGAACACGGCTTACTGTGTGGGGGAGTTTCGGGGCCGCCCTCCACGCAGCTTCCTGGTGTCACAGGTGTTCCCTCGCAAGGGGAAGTCCGCTAATTACCTCCCCTGTCCATGGGGAGGCACTCGATGCTACCTGCGTTTCCAGCCCAACCCCAGCATTTCCCCGGCAGCCCGTACTGGGAGGGACTCGGGGAAGACTCTCGAAGGGCTCCTCGGAGATCTCGGGTGCTGCAGACAGAAGACGGAACCTCCCCACACTCAGAATTCCGGAACACGGCTGACTGTGTGGGTGAGGTTCAGGGCCGCACTCCACGAAGCTTCCTGGTGTCACAGGCGTTCCCTCGCAAGGGGAATTCCGCTAATTACCTCCCCTGTCCATGGGGAGGCGTAGATGCTACCTGCGTTTCCAGCCCAACCCCCGCCTTTCCCCGGCAGCCCGCACTGGGAGGGACTCGGGGAAGACTCTCGAAGGGCTCCTAGGAGATCTCGGGTGCTGCAGACAGAAGACGGAACCACCCCACAGTCAGAATTCCGGAACAAGGGTGACTGTTTGGGTGAGGTTTAGGGCCGCCCTCCACGCAGCTTCCAGGTGTCACAGGTGTTCCCTCGCAAGGGGAAGTCCGCTACATACCTCCCCTGTCCATGGGGAGGCACTAGATGCTACCTGCGTTTCCAGCCCAACCCCCGCATTTCCCCGGCAGCCCGTACTGGGAGGGACACTGGGAAGACTCTCGAAGGGCTCCTCGGAGATCTCGGGTGCTGCAGACAGAAGACGGAACCTCCCCACACTCAGAATTCCGGAACACGGCTGACTGTGTGGGGGAGGTTCGGGGCCGCCCTCCACGCAGCTTCCTGGTGTCACAGGTGTTCCCTCGCAAGGGGAAGTCCGCTAATTGCCTCCCCTGTCCATGGGGAGGCACTAGATGCTACCTGCGTTTCCAGCCCAACCCCCGCATTTCCCCGGCAGCCCGTACTGGGAGGGACTCGGGGAAGACTCTCGAAGGGCTCCTAGGAGATCTCGGGTGCTGCAGACAGAAGACGGAACCTCCCCACACTCAGAATTCCGGAACAAGGGTGACTGTGTAGGTGAGGTTCAGGGCCGCCCTCCACGAAGCTTCCTGGTTTCACAGGTGTTCCCTCGCAAGGGGAAGTCCGCTAATTACCTCCCCTGTCCATGAGGAGGCCTAGATGCTACCTGCGTTTCCAGCCCAACCCCCGCCTTTCCCCGGCAGCCCGCACTGGGAGGGACTCGGGTAAGACTCTCGAAGGGCTCCTAGGAGATCTCGGGTGCTGCAGACAGAAGACGGAACCTCCCCACACTCAGAATTCCGGAACACGGCTGACTGTGTGGGGGAGTTTCGGGGCCGCACTCCACGCAGCTTCCTGTTGTCACAGGTGTTCCCTCGCAAGGGGAAGTCCGCTAATTACCTCCCCTGTCCATGGGGAGGCACTAGATGCTACCTGCGTTTCCAGCCCAACCCCCGCATTTCCCCGGCAGCCCGTACTGGGAGGGACTCGGGGAAGACTCTCGAAGGGCTCCTAGGAGATCTCGGGTGCTGCAGACAGAAGACGGAACCTCCCCACACTCAGAATTCCGGAACACGGCTGACTGTGTGGGGGAGGTTCGGGGCCGCCCTCCACGCAGCTTCCTGGTGTCACAGGTGTTCCCTCGCAAGGGGAAGTCCGCTAATTACCTCCCCTGTCCATGGGGAGGCACTAGATGCTACATGCGTTTTCAGCCCAACCCCCGCATTTCCCCGGCAGCCCGTACTGGGAGGGACTCGGGGAAGACTCTCGAAGGGCTCCTCGGAGATCTCGGGTGCTGCAGACAGAAGACGGAACCTCCCCACACTCAGAATTCCGGAACACGGCTGACTGTGTGGGTGAGGTTCAGGGCCGCACTCCACGAAGCTTCCTGGTGTAACAGGCGTTCCCTCGCAAGGGGAAGTCCGCTAATTACCTCCCCTGTCCATGGGGAGGCGTAGATGCTACCTGCGTTTCCAGCCCAACCCCCGCCTTTCCCCGGCAGCCCGCACTGGGAGGGACTCGGGGAAGACTCTCGAAGGGCTCCTAGGAGATCTCGGGTGCTGCAGACAGAAGACGGAACCACCCCACACTCAGAATTCCGGAACAAGGGTGACTGTTTGGGTGAGGTTTAGGGCCGCCCTCCACGCAGCTTCCAGGTGTGACAGGTGTTCCCTCGCAAGGGGAAGTCCGCTACATACCTCCCCTGTCCATGGGGAGGCACTAGATGCTACCTGCGTTTCCAGCCCAACCCCCGCATTTCCCCGGCAGCCCGTACTGGGAGGGACTCGGGGAAGACTCTCGAAGGGCTCCTCGGAGATCTCGGGTGCTGCAGACAGAAGACGGAACCTCCCCACACTCAGAATTCCGGAACACGGCTGACTGTGTGGGGGAGGTTCGGGGCCGCCCTCCACGCAGCTTCCTGGTGTCACAGGTGTTCCTTCGCAAGGGGAAGTCCGCTAATTACCTCCCCTGTCCATGGGGAGGCACTAGATGCTACCTGCGTTTCCAGCCCAACCCCCGCATTTCCCCGGCAGCCCGTACTGGGAGGGACTCGGGGAAGACTCTCGAAGGGCTCCTAGGAGATCTCGGGTGCTGCAGACAGAAGACGGAACCTCCCTACACTCAGAATTCCGGAACACGGCTTACTGTGTGGGGGAGGTTCGGGGCCGCCCTCCACGCAGCTTCCTGGTGTCACAGGTGTTCCCTCGCAAGGGGAAGTCCGCTAATTACCTCCCCTGTCCATGGGGAGGCACTAGATGCTACCTGCGTTTCCAGCCCAACCCCAGCATTTCCCCGGCAGCCTGTACTGGGTGGGACTCGGGGAAGACTCTCGAAGGGCTCCTCGGAGATCTCGGGTGCTGCAGACAGAAGACGGAACCTCCCCACACTCAGAATTCCGGAACACGGCTGACTGTGTGGGTGAGGTTCAGGGCCGCACTCCACTCAGCTTCCTGGTGTCACAGGTGTTCCCTCGCAAGGGGAAGTCCGCTAATTACCTCCCCTGTCCATGGGGAGGCGTAGATGCTACCTGCGTTTCCAGCCCAACCCCCGCATTTCCCCGGCAGCCCTTACTGGGAGGGACTCGGGGAAGACTCTCGAAGGGCTCCTCGGAGATCTCGGGTGCTGCAGACAGAAGACGGAACCTCCCCACACTCAGAATTCCGGAACAAGGGTGACTGTGTGGGTGAGGTTCAGGGCCGCACTCCACGAAGCTTCCTGGTGTCACAGGTGTTCCCTCGCAAGGGGAAGTCCGCTAATTACCTCCCCTGTCCATAGGGAGGCGTAGATGCTACCTGCGTTTCCAGCCCAACCCCCGCCTTTCCCCGGCAGCCCGCACTGGGTGGGACTCGGGGAAGACTCTCGAAGGGCTCCTAGGAGATCTCGGGTGCTGCAGACAGAAGACGGAACCACCCCACACTCAGAATTCCGGAACAAGGGTGACTGTTTGGGTGAGGTTTAGGGCCGCCCTACACGCAGCTTCCAGGTGTCACAGGTGTTCCCTCGCAAGGGGAAGTCCGCTACTTACCTCCCCTGTCCATGGGGAGGCACTAGATTCTACCTGCGTTTCCAGCCCAACCCCCGCATTTCCCCGGCAGCCCGTACTGGGAGGGACTCGGGGAAGATTCTCGAAGGGCTCCTAGGAGATCTCGGGTGCTGCAGACAGAAGACGGAACCTCCCTACACTCAGAATTCCGGAACACGGCTTACTGTGTGGGGGAGGTTCGGGGCCGCCCTCCACGCAGCTTCCTGGTGTCACAGGTGTTCCCTCGCAAGGGGAAGTCCGCTAATTACCTCCCCTGTCCATGGGGAGGCACTAGATGCTACCTGCGTTTCCAGCCCAACCCCAGCATTTCCCCGGCAGCCCGTACTGGGAGGGACTCGGGGAAGACTCTCGAAGGGCTCCTCGGAGATCTCGGGTGCTGCAGACAGAAGACGGAACCTCCCCACACTCAGAATTCCGGAACACGGCTGACTGTGTGGGTGAGGTTCAGGGCCGCACTCCACGCAGCTTCCTGGTGTCACAGGTGTTCCCTCGCAAGGGGAAGTCCGCTAATTACCTCCCCTGTCCATGAGGAGGCCTAGATGCTACCTTCGTTTCCAGCCCAACCCCCGCCTTTCACCGGCAGCCCGCACTGGGAGGGACTCGGGGAAGACTCTCGAAGGGCTCCTAGGAGATCCCGGGTGCTGCAGACAGAAGACGGAACCTCCTCACATTCAGAATTCCGGAACACGGCTGACTGTGTGGGGGAGGTTCGGGGCCGCCCTCCACGCAGCTTCCTGGTGTCACAGGTGTTCCCTCGCAAGGGGAATTCCGCTACTTACTTCCCCTGTCCATGGGGAGGCAATAGATGCTACCTGCGTTTCCAGCCCAACCCCCGCATTTCCCCGGCAGCCCGTACTGGGAGGGACTCGGGGAAGACTCTCGAAGGGCTCCTAGGAGATCTCGGGTGCTGCAGACAGAAGACGGAACCTCCCCACACTCAGAATTCCGGAACAAGGGTGACTGTGTAGGTGAGGTTCAGGGCCGCACTCCACGAAGCTTCCTGGTTTCACAGGTGTTCCCTCGCAAGGGGAAGTCCGCTAATTACCTCCCCTGTCCATGCGGAGGCCTAGATGCTACCTGCGTTTCCAGCCCAACCCCCGCCTTTCCCCGGCAGCCCGCACTGGGAGGGACTCGGGGAAGACTCTCGAAGGGCTCCTAGGAGATCTCGGGTGCTGCAGACAGAAGACGGAACCTCCCCACACTCAGAATTCCGGAACACGGCTGACTGTGTGGGGGAGGTTCGGGGCCGCCCTCCACGCAGCTTCCTGGTGTCACAGGTGTTCCCTCGCAAGGGGAAGTCCGCTAATTACCTCCCCTGTCCATGGGGAGGCATTAGATGCTACCTGCGTTTCCAGCCAAACCCCCGCATTTCCCCGGCAGCCCGTACTGGGAGGGACTCGGGGAAGACTCTCGAAGGGCTCCTCGGAGATCTCGGGTGCTGCAGACAGAAGACGGAACCTCCCCACACTCAGAATTCCGGAACAAGGGTGACTGTGTGGGTGAGGTTCAGGGCCGCACTCCACGAAGCTTCCTGGTGTCACAGGTGTTCCCTCGCAAGGGGAAGTCCGCTAATTACCTCCCCTGTCCATGGGGAGGCGTAGATGCTACCTGCGTTTCCAGCCCAACCCCCGCCTTTCCCCGGCAGCCCGCACTGGGTGGGACTCGGGGAAGACTCTCGAAGGGCTCCTAGGAGATCTCGGGTGCTGCAGACAGAAGACGGAACCACCCAACACTCAGAATTCCGGAACAAGGGTGACTGTTTGGGTGAGGTTTAGGGCCGCCCTCCACGCAGCTTCCAGGTGTCACAGGTGTTCCCTCGCAAGGGGAAGTCCGCTACTTACCTCCCCTGTCCATGGGGAGGCACTAGATGCTACCTGCTTTTCCAGCCCAACCCCTGCATTTCCCCGGCAGCCCGTACTGGGAGGGACTCGGGGAAGACTCTCGAAGGGCTCCTCGGAGATCTCGGGTGCTGCAGACAGAAGACGGAACCTCCCCACACTTAGAATTCCGGAACACGGCTGACTGTGTGGGGGAGGTTCGGGGCCGCCCTCCACGCAGCTTCCTGGTGTCACAGGTGTTCCCTCGCAAGGGGAAGTCCGCTAATTACCTCCCCTGTCCATGGGGAGGCACTAGATGCTACCTGCGTTTCCAGCCCAACCCCCGCATTTCCCCGGCAGCCCGTACTGGGAGGGACTCGGGGAAGAATCTCGAAGGGCTCCTAGGAGATCTCGGGTGCTGCAGACAGAAGACGGAACCTCCCTACACTCAGAATTCCGGAACACGGCTGACTGTGTGGGGGAGGTTCGGGGCCGCCCTCCACGCAGCTTCCTGGTGTCACAGGTGTTCCCTCGCAAGGGGAAGTCCGCTAATTACCTCCCCTGTCCATGGGGAGGCACTAAATGCTACCTGCGTTTCCAGCCAAACCCCCGCATTTCCCCGGCAGCCCGTACAGGAAGGGACTCGGGGAAGACTCTCGAAGGGCTCCTCGGAGATCTCGGGTGCTGCAGACAGAAGACGGAACCTCCCCACACTCAGAATTCCGGAACACGGCTGACTGTGTGGGGGAGGTTCTGGGCCGCCCTCCACGCAGCTTCCTGGTGTCACAGGTGTTCCCTCGCAAGGGGAAGTCCGCTACTTACCTCCCCTTTCCATGGGGAGGCACTAGATGCTACCTGCGTTTCCAGCCCAACCCCCGCATTTCCCCGGCAGCCCGTACTGGGAGGGACTCAGGGAAGACTTTCGAAGGGCTCCTAGGAGATCTCGGGTGCTGCAGACAGAAGACGGAACCTCCCCACACTCAGAATTCCGGAACAAGGGTGACTGTGTAGTTGAGGTTCAGGGCCGCCCTCCACGAAGCTTCCTGGTGTCACAGGTGTTCCCTCGCAAGGGGAAGTCCGCTAATTACCTCCCCTGTCCATGCGGAGGCCTAGATGCTACCTGCGTTTCCAGCCCAACCCCCGCCTTTCCCCGGCAGCCCGCACTGGGAGGGACTCGGGGAAGACTCTCGAAGGGCTCCTAGGAGATCTCGGGTGCTGCAGACAGAAGACGGAACCTCCCCACACTCAGAATTCCGGAACACGGCTGACTGTGTGGGGGAGGTTCGGGGCTTCCCTCCACGCAGCTTCCTGGTGTCACAGGTGTTCCCTCTCAAGGGGGGTCCGCTAATTACCTCCCCTGTCCATGGGGAGGCACTAGATGCTACCTGCGTTTCCAGCCCAACCCCCGCATTTCCCCGGCAGCCCGTACTGGGAGGGACTCGGGGAAGACTCTCGAAGGGCTCCTCGGAGATCTCGGGTGCTGCAGACAGAAGACAGAACCTCCCCACACTCAGAATTCCGGAACACGGCTGACTGTGTGTGTGAGGTTCAGGGCCGCACTCCACGCAGCTTCCTGGTGTCTCAGGTGTTCCCTCGCAAGGGGAAGTCCGCTAATTACCTCCCCTGTCCATGGGGAGGCGTAGATGCTACCTGCGTTTCCAGCCCAACCCCCGCTTTTCCCCGGCAGCCCGCACTGGGAGGGACTCGGGGAAGACTCTCGAAGGGCTCCTAGGAGATCTCGGGTGCTGCAGACAGAAGACGGAACCTCCCCACACTCAGAATTCCGGAACAATGGTGACTGTTTGGGTGAGGTTTAGGGCCGCCCTCCACGCAGCTTCCTGGTGTCACAGGTGTTCCCTCGCAAGGGGAATTCCGCTACTTACCTCCCCTGTCCATGGGGAGGCGTAGATGCTACCTGCGTTTCCAGCCCAACCCCTGCATTTCCCCGGCAGCCCGCACTGGGAGGGACTCGGGGAAGATTCTCGAAGGGCTCCTAGAAGATCCCGGGTGCTGCAGACAGAAGACGGAACCTCCTCACATTCAGAATTCCGGAACACGGCTGACTGTGTGGGGGAGGTACGGGGCCGCCCTCCACGCAGCTTCCTGGTGTCACAGGTGTTCCCTCGCAAGGGGAAGTCCGCTACTTACCTCCCCTGTCCATGGGGAGGCACTAGATGCTACCTGCGTTTCCAGCCCAACCCCCGCATTTCCCCGGCAGCCCGTACTGGGAGGGACTCGGGGAAGACTCTCGAAGGGCTCCTCGGAGATCTCGGGTGCTGCAGACAGAAGACGGAACCTCCCCACACTCAGAATTCCGGAACAACGGTGACTGTTTAGGTGAGGTTCAGGGCCGCCCTCCACGCAGTTTCCTGGTGTCACAGGTGTTCCCTCGCAAGGGGAAGTCCGCTAATTACCTCCCCTGTCCATGGGGAGGCGTAGATGCTACCTGCATTTCCAGTCCAACCCCCGCCTTTCCCCGGCAGCCCGCACTGGGAGGGACTCGGGGAAGACTCTCGAAGGGCTCCTCGGAGATCTCGGGTGCTGCAGACAGAAGACGGAACCTCCCCACACTCAGAATTCCGGAACACGTCTGACTGTGTGGGTGAGGTTCAGGGCCGCACTCCACGCAGCTTACTGGTGTCACAGGTATTCCCTCGCAAGGGGAAGTCCGCTAAATACCTCCCCTGTCCATGGGGAGGCACTAGATGCTACCTGCGTTTCCAGCCCAACCCCCGCATTTCCCCGGCAGCCCGTACTGGGAGGGACTCGGGGAAGACTCTCGAAGGGCTCCTAGGAGATCTCGGGTGCTGCAGACAGAAGACGGAACCTCCCCACACTCAGAATTCCGGAACACGGCTGACTGTGTGGGGGAGGTTCGGGGCCGCCCTCCACGCAGCTTCCTGGTGTCACAGGTGTTCCCTCGCAAGGGGAAGTCCGCTAATTACCTCCCCTGTCCATGGGGAGGCGTAGATGCTACCTGCGTTTCCAGCCCAACCCCCGCCTTTCCCCGGCAGCCCGCACTGGGAGGGACTCGGGGAAGACTCTCGAAGGGCTCCTAGGAGATCTCGGGTGCTGCAGACAGAAGACGGAACCTCCCCACACTCAGAATTCCGGAACACGTCTGACTGTGTGGGTGAGGTTCAGGGCCGCACTCCACGCAGCTTCCTGGTGTCACAGGTGTTCCCTCGCAAGGGGAAGTCCGCTAATTACCTCCCCTGTCCATGGGGAGGCGTAGATGCTACCTGCGTTTCCAGCCCAACCCCCGCCTTTCCCCGGCAGCCCGCACTGGGAGGGACTCGGGGAAGACTCTCGAAGGGCTCCTAGGAGATCTCGGGTGCTGCAGACAGAAGACGGAACCTCCCCACACTCAGAATTCCGGAACACGGCTGACTGTGTGGGGGAGGTTCGGGGCCTCCCTCCACGCAGCTTCCTGGTGTCACAGGTGTTCCCTCGCAAGGGGAATTCCGCTAATTACCTCCCCTGTCCATGGGGAGGCACTAGATGCTACCTGCGTTTCCAGCCCAACCCCCGCATTTCCCCGGCAGCCCGTACTGGGAGGGACTCGGGGAAGACTCTCGAAGGGCTCCTAGGAGATCTCGGGTGCTGCAGACAGAAGACGGAACCTCCCCACAATCAGAATTCCGGAACACGGCTGACTGTGTGGGGGAGGTTCGGGGCCGCCCTCCACGCAGCTTCCTGGTGTCACAGGTGTTCCCTCGCAAGGGGAAGTCCGCTAATTACCTCCCCTGTCCATGGGGAGGCACTAGATGCTACCTGCTTTTCCAGCCAAACCCCCGCATTTCCCCGGCAGCCCGTACTGGGAGGGACTCGGGGAAGACTCTCGAAGGGCTCCTCGGAGATCTCGGGTGCTGCAGACAGAAGACGGAACCTCCCCACACTCAGAATTCCGGAACACGGTTGACTGTGTGGGTGAGGTTCAGGGCCGCACTCCACGCAGCTTCCTGGTGTCACAGGTGTTCCCTCGCAAGGGGAAGTCCGCTAATTACCTCCCCTGTCCATGGGGAGGCGTAGATGCTACCTGCGTTTCCAGCCCAACCCCCGCCTTTCCCCGGCAGCCCGCACTGGGAGGGACTCGGGGAAGACTCTCGAAGGGCTCCTAGGAGATCTCGGGTGCTGCAGACAGAAGACGGAACCTCCCCACACTCAGAATTCCGGAACAAGGGTGACTGTTTGGGTGAGGTTTAGGGCCGCCCTCCACGCAGCTTCCTGGTGTCACAGGTGTTCCCTCGCAAGGAGAAGTCCGCTACTTACCTCCCCTGTCCATGGGGAGGCACTAGATGCTACCTGCGTTTCCAGCCCAACCCCCGCATTTCCCCGGCAGCCCGTACTGGGAGGGACTCGGGGAAGACTCTCGAAGGGCTCCTAGGAGATCTCGGGTGCTGCAGACAGAAGACGGAACCTCCCCACACTCAGAATTCCGGAACACGGCTGACTGTGTGGGGGAGGTTCGGGGCCGCCCTCCACGCAGCTTCCTGGTGTCACAGGTGTTCCCTCGCAAGGGGAAGTCCGCTAATTACCTCCCCTGTCCATGGGGAGGCACTAGATGCTACCTGCGTTTCCAGCCCAACCCCCGCATTTCCCCGGCAGCCCGTACTGGGAGGGACTCGGGGAAGACTCTCGAAGGGCTCCTAGGAGATCTCGGGTGCTGCAGACAGAAGACGGAACCTCCCCACACTCAGAATTCCGGAACACGGCTGACTGTGTGGGGGAGGTTCGGGGCCGCCCTCCACGCAGCTTCCTGGTGTCACAGGTGTTCCCTCGCAAGGGGAAGTCCGCTAATTACCTCCCCTGTCCATGGGGAGGCACTAGATGCTACCTGCGTTTCCAGCCCAAGCCCCGCATTTCCCCGGCAGCCCGTACTGGGAGTGACTCGGGGAAGACTCTCGAAGGGCTCCTCGGAGATCTCGGGTGCTGCAGACAGAAGTCGGAACCTCCCCACACTCAGAATTCCGGAACACGGCTGACTGTGTGGGTGAGGTTCAGGGCCGCACTCCACGCAGCTTCCTGGTGTCACAGGTGTTCCCTCGCAAGGGGAAGTCCGCTAATTACCTCCCCTGTCCATGGGGAGGCGTAGATGCTACCTGCGTTTCCAGCCCAACCCCCGCCTTTCCCCGGCAGCCCGCACTGGGAGGGACTCGGGGAAGACTCTCGAAGGGCTCCTAGGAGATCTCGGGTGCTGCAGACAGAAGACGGAACCTCCCCACACTCAGAATTCCGGAACAAGGGTGACTGTTTGGGTGAGGTTTAGGGCCGCCCTCCACGCAGCTTCCTGGTGTCACAGGTGTTCCCTCGCAAGGGGAAGTCCGCTACTTACCTCCCCTGTCCATGGGGAGGCACTAGATGCTACCTGCGTTTCCAGCCCAACCCCCGCATTTCCCCGGCAGCCCGTACTGGGAGGGACTCGGGGAAGACTCTCGAAGGGCTCCTAGGAGATCTCGGGTGCTGCAGACAGAAGACGGAACCTCCCCACACTCAGAATCCCGGAACACGGCTGACTGTGTGGGGGAGGTTCGGGGCCGCCCTCCACGCAGCTTCCTGGTGTCACAGGTGTTCCCTCGCAAGGGGAAGTCCGCTAATTACCTCCCCTGTCCATGGGGAGACACTAGATGCTACCTGCGTTTCCAGCCCAACCCCCGCATTTCCACGGCAGCCCGTACTGGGAGGGACTCGGGGAAGACTCTCGAAGGGTTCCTAGGAGATCTCGGGTGCTGCAGACAGAAGACGGAACCTCTCCACACTCAGAATTCCGGAACACGGCTGACTGTGTGGGGGAGGTTCGGGGCCGCCCTCCACGCAGCTTCCTGGTGTCACAGGTGTTCCCTCGCAAGGGGAAGTCCGCTAATTACCTCCCCTGTCCATGGGGAGGCACTAGATGCTACCTGCGTTTCCAGCCCAACCCCCGCATTTCCCCGGCAGCCCGTACTGGGAGGGACTCGGGGAAGACTCTCGAAGGGCTCCTAGGAGATCTCGGGTGCTGCAGACAGAAGACGGAACCTCCCCACACTCAGAATTCCGGAACACGGCTGACTGTGTGGGGGAGGTTCGGGGCCGCCCTCCACGCAGCTTCCTGGTGTCACAGGTGTTCCCTCGCAAGGGGAAGTCCGCTAATTACCTCCCCTGTCCATGGGGAGGCACTAGATGCTACCTGCGTTTCCAGCCCAACCCCCGCATTTCCCCGGCAGCCCGTACTGGGAGGGACTCGGGGAAGACTCTCGAAGGGCTCCTAGGAGATCTCGGGTGCTGCAGACAGAAGACGGAACCTCCCCACACTCAGAATTCCGGAACACGGCTGACTGTGGGGGGAGGTTCGGGGCCGCCCTCCACGCAGCTTCCTGGTGTCACAGGTGTTCCCTCGCAAGGGGAAGTCCGCTAATTACCTCCCCTGTCCATGGGGAGGCACTAGATGCTACCTGCGTTTCCAGCCCAACCCCCGCATTTCCCCGGCAGCCCGTACTGGGAGGGACTCGGGGAAGACTCTCGAAGGGCTCCTCGGAGATCTCGGGTGCTGCAGACAGAAGACGGAACCTCCCCACACTCAGAATTCCGGAACACGGCTGACTGTGTGGGTGAGGTTCGGGGCCGCCCTCCACGCAGGTTCCTGGTGTCACAGGTGTTCCCTCGCAAGGGGAAGTCCGCTAATTACCTCCCCTGTCCATGGGGAGGCGTAGATGCTACCTGCATTTCCAGTCCAACCCCCGCTTTTCCCCGGCAGCCCGCACTGGGAGGGACTCGGGGAAGACTCTCGAAGGGCTCCTAGGAGATCTCGGGTGTTGCAGACAGAAGACGGAACCTCCCCACACTCAGAATTCCGGAACACGGCTGACTGTGTGGGGGAGGTTCGGGGCCGCCCTCCACGCAGCTTCCTGGTGTCACAGGTGTTCCCTCGCAAGGGAAAGTCCGCTAATTACCTCCCCTGTCCATGGGGAGGCACTAGATGCTACCTGCGTTTCCAGCCCAACCCCCGCATTTCCCCGGCAGCCCGTACTGGGAGGGACTCGGGGAAGACTCTCGAAGGGCTCCTAGGAGATCTCGGGTGCTGCAGACAGAAGACGGAACCTCCCCACACTCAGAATTCCGGAACACGGCTGACTGTGTGGGGGAGGTTCGGGGCCGCCCTCCACGCAGCTTCCTGTTGTCACAGGTGTTCCCTCGCAAGGGGAAGTCCGCTAATTACCTCCCCTGTCCATGGGGAGGCACTAGATGCTACCTGCGTTTCCAGCCCAACCCCCGCATTTCCCCGGCAGCCCGTACTGGGAGGGACTCGGGGAAGACTCTCGAAGGGCTCCTAGGAGATCTCGGGTGCTGCAGACAGAAGACGGAACCTCCCCACACTCAGAATTCCGGAACACGGCTGACTGTGTGGGTGAGTTTCAGGGCCGCACTCCACGCAGCTTAATGGTGTCACAGTTATTCCCTCGCAAGGGGAAGTCCGCTAAATACCTCCCCTGTCCATGGGGAGACACTAGATGCTACCTGCGTTTCCAGCCCAACCCCCGCATTTCCCCGGCAGCCCGTACTGGGAGGGACTCGGGGAAGACTCTCGAAGGGCTCCTCGGAGATCTCGGGTGCTGCAGACAGAAGACGGAACCTCCCCACACTCAGAATTCCGGAACACGGCTGACTGTGTGGGTGAGGTTCGGGGCCGCCCTCCACGCAGCTTCCTGGTGTCACAGGTGTTCCCTCGCAAGGGGAAGTCCGCTAATTACCTCCCCTGTCCATGGGGAGGCGTAGATGCTACCTGCGTTTCCAGCCCAACCCCCGCCTTTCCCCGGCAGCCCGCACTGGGAGGGACTCGGGGAAGACTCTCGAAGGGCTCCTAGGAGATCTCGGGTGCTGCAGACAGAAGACGGAACCTCCCCACACTCAGAATTCCGGAACAAGGGTGACTGTTTGGGTGAGGTTTAGGGCCGCCCTCCACGCAGCTTCCTGGTGTCACAGGTGTTCCCTCGCAAGGGGAAGTCCGCTACTTACCTCCCCTGTCCATGGGGAGGCACTAGATTCTACCTGCGTTTCCAGCCCAACCCCCGCCTTTCCCCGGCAGCCCGTACTGGGAGGGACTCGGGGAAGACTCTCGAAGGGCTCCTAGGAGATCTCGGGTGCTGCAGACAGAAGACGGAACCTCCCCACACTCAGAATTCCGGAACACGGCTGACTGTGTGGGGGAGGTTCGGGGCCGCCCTCCACGCAGCTTCCTGGTGTCACAGGTGTTCCCTCGCAAGGGGAAGTCCGCTAATTGCCTCCCCTGTCCATGGGGAGGCACTAGATGCTACCTGCGTTTCCAGCCCAACCCCCGCATTTCCCCGGCAGCCCGTACTGGGAGGGACTCGGGGAAGACTCTCGAAGGGCTCCTAGGAGATCTCGGGTGCTGCAGACAGAAGACGGAACCTCCCCACACTCAGAATTCCGGAACACGGCTGACTGTGTGGGGGAGGTTCGGGGCCGCCCTCCACGCAGCTTCCTGGTGTCACAGGTGTTCCCTCGCAAGGGGAAGTCCGCTAATTACCTCCCCTGTCCATGGGGAGGCACTAGATGCTACCTGCGTTTCCAGCCCAACCCCCGCATTTCCCCGGCAGCCCGTACTGGGAGGGACTCGGGGAAGAATCTCGAAGGGCTCCTAGGAGATCTCGGGTGCTGCAGACAGAAGACGGAACCTCCCCACACTCAGAATTCCGGAACACGGCTGACTGTGTGGGGGAGGTTCGGGGCCGCCCTCCACGCAGCTTCCTGGTGTCACAGGTGTTCCCTCGCAAGGGGAAGTCCGCTAATTACCTCCCCTGTCCATGGGGAGGCACTAGATGCTACCTGCGTTTCCAGCCCAACCCCCGCATTTCCCCGGCAGCCCGTACTGGGAGGGACTCGTGGAAGACTCTCGAAGGGCTCCTAGGAGATCTCGGGTGCTGCAGACAGAAGACGGAACCTCCCCACACTCAGAATTCCGGAACACGGCTGACTGTGTGGGGGAGGTTCGGGGCCGCCCTCCACGCAGCTTCCTGGTGTCACAGGTGTTCCCTCGCAAGGGGAAGTCCGCTAATTACCTCCCCTGTCCATGGGGAGGCGTAGATGCTACCTGCGTTTCCAGCCCAACCCCCGCCTTTCCCCGGCAGCCCGCACTGGGAGGGACTCAGGGAAGACTCTCGAAGGGCTCCTAGGAGATCTCGGGTGCTGCAGACAGAAGACGGAACCTCGCCACACTCAGAATTCCGGAACAAGGGTGACTGTTTGGGTGAGGTTTAGGGCCGCCTTCCACGCAGCTTCCTGGTGTCACAGGTGTTCCCTCGCAAGGGGAAGTCCGCTACTTACCTCCCCTGTCCATGGGGAGGCACTAGATGCTACCTGCGTTTCCAGCCCAACCCCCGCATTTCCCCGGCAGCCCGTACTGGGAGGGACTCGGGGAAGACTCTCGAAGGGCTCCTAGGAGATCTCCGGTGCTGCAGACTGAAGACGGAACCTCCCCACACTCAGAATTCCGGAACACGGCTGACTGTGTCGGTGAGGTTCAGGGCCGCCCTCCACGCAGGTTCCTGGTGTCACAGGTGTTCCCTCGCAAGGGGAAGTCCGCTACTTACCTCCCCTGTCCATGGGGAGGCACTAGATGCTACCTGCGTTTCCAGCCCAACCCCCGCATTTCCCCGGCAGCCCGTACTGGGAGGGACTCGGGGAAGACTCTCGAAGGGCTCCTAGGAGATCTCGGGTGCTGCAGACAGAAGACGGAACCTCCCCACACTCAGAATTCCGGAACACGGCTGACTGTGTGGGTGAGTTTCAGGGCCGCACTCCACGCAGCTTACTGGTGTCACAGTTATTCCCTCGCAAGGGGAAGTCCGCTAAATACCTCCCCTGTCCATGGGGAGACACTAGATGCTACCTGCGTTTCCAGCCCAACCCCCGCATTTCCCCGGCAGCCCGTACTGGGAGGGACTCGGGGAAGACTCTCGAAGGGCTCCTCGGAGATCTCGGGTGCTGCAGACAGAAGACGGAACCTCCCCACACTCAGAATTCCGGAACACGGCTGACTGTGTGGGTGAGGTTCAGGGCCGCACTCCACGCAGCTTCCTGGTGTCACAGGTGTTCCCTCGCAAGGGGAAGTCCGCTAATTACCTCCCCTGTCCATGGGGAGGCGTAGATGCTACCTGCGTTTCCAGCCCAACCCCCGCCTTTCCCCGGCAGCCCGCACTGGGAGGGACTCGGGGAAGACTCTCGAAGGGCTCCTAGGAGATCTCGGGTGCTGCAGACAGAAGACGGAACCTCCCCACACTCAGAATTCCGGAACACGGCTGACTGTGTGGGGGAGGTTCGGGGCCGCCCTCCACGCAGCTTCCTGGTGTCACAGGTGTTCCCTCGCAAGGGGAAGTCCGCTAATTACCTCCCCTGTCCATGGGGAGGCACTAGATGCTACCTGCGTTTCCAGCCCAACCCCCGCATTTCCCCGGCAGCCCGTACTGGGAGGGACTCGGGGAAGAATCTCGAAGGGCTCCTCGGAGATCTCGGGTGCTGCAGACAGAAGACGGAACCTCCCCACACTCAGAATTCCGGAACACGGCTGACTGTGTGGGGGAGGTTCGGGGCCGCCCTCCACGCAGCTTCCTGGTGTCACAGGTGTTCCCTCGCAAGGGGAAGTCCGCTAATTACCTCCCCTGTCCATGGGGAGGCACTAGATGCTACCTGCGTTTCCAGCCCAACCCCCGCATTTCCCCGGCAGCCCGTACTGGGAGGGACTCGTGGAAGACTCTCGAAGGGCTCCTAGGAGATCTCGGGTGCTGCAGACAGAAGACGGAACCTCCCCACACTCAGAATTCCGGAACACGGCTGACTGTGTGGGGGAGGTTCGGGGCCGCCCTCCACGCAGCTTCCTGGTGTCACAGGTGTTCCCTCGCAAGGGGAAGTCCGCTAATTACCTCCCCTGTCCATGGGGAGGCGTAGATGCTACCTGCGTTTCCAGCCCAACCCCCGCCTTTCCCCGGCAGCCCGCACTGGGAGGGACTCGGGGAAGACTCTCGAAGGGCTCCTAGGAGATCTCGGTTGCTGCAGACAGAAGACGGAACCTCGCCACACTCAGAATTCCGGAACAAGGGTGACTGTTTGGGTGAGGTTTAGGGCCGCCTTCCACGCAGCTTCCTGGTGTCACAGGTGTTCCCTCGCAAGGGGAAGTCCGCTACTTACCTCCCCTGTCCATGGGGAGGCACTAGATGCTACCTGCGTTTCCAGCCCAACCCCCGCATTTCCCCGGCAGCCCGTACTGGGAGGGACTCGGGGAAGACTCTCGAAGGGCTCCTAGGAGATCTCCGGTGCTGCAGACTGAAGACGGAACCTCCCCACACTCAGAATTCCGGAACACGGCTGACTGTGTCGGTGAGGTTCAGGGCCGCCCTCCACGCAGGTTCCTGGTGTCACAGGTGTTCCCTCGCAAGGGGAAGTCCGCTACTTACCTCCCCTGTCCATGGGGAGGCACTAGATGCTACCTGCGTTTCCAGCCCAACCCCCGCATTTCCCCGGCAGCCCGTACTGGGAGGGACTTGGGGAAGACTCTAGAAGGGCTCCTAGGAGATCTCGGGTGCTGCAGACAGAAGACGGAACCTCCCCACACTCAGAATTCCGGAACACGGCTGACTGTGTGGGGGAGGTTCGGGGCCGCCCTCCACGCAGCTTCCTGGTGTCACAGGAGTTCCCTCGCAAGGGGAAGTCCGCTAATTACCTCCCCTGTCCATGGGGAGGCACTAGATGCTACCTGCGTTTCCAGCCCAACCCCCGCATTTCCCAGGCAGCCCGTACTGGGAGGGACTCGGGGAAGACTCTCGAAGGGCTCCTCGGAGATCTCGGGTGCTGCAGACAGAAGACGGAACCTCCCCACACTCAGAATTCCGGAACACGTCTGACTGTGTGGGGGAGGTTCGGGGCCGCCCTCCACGCAGCTTCCTGGTGTCACAGGTGTTCCCTCGCAAGGGGAAGTCCGCTAATTACCTCCCCTGTCCATGGGGAGGCACTAGATGCTACCTGCGTTTCCAGCCCAACCCCCGCATTTCCCCGGCAGCCCGTACTGGGAGGGACTCGGAGAAGACTCTCGAAGGGCTCCTAGGAGATCTCGGGTGCTGCAGACAGAAGACGGAACCTCCCCACACTCAGAATTCCGGAACACGGCTGACTGTGTGGGTGAGGTTCAGGGCCGCACTCCACGCAGCTTCCTGGTGTCACAGGTGTTCCCTCGCAAGGGGAAGTCCGCTAATTACCTCCCCTGTCCATGGGGAGGCACTAGATGCTACCTGCGTTTCCAGCCCAACCCCCGCCTTTCCCCGGCAGCCCGCACTGGGAGGGACTCGGGGAAGACTCTCGAAGGGCTCCTCGGAGATCTCGGGTGCTGCAGACAGAAGACGGAACCTCCCCACACTCAGAATTCCGGAACATGGCTGACTGTGTGGGGGAGGTTCGGGGCCGCCCTTCACGCAGCTTCCTGGTGTCACAGGTGTTCCCTCGCAAGGGGAAGTCCGCTAATTACCTCCCCTGTCCATGGGGAGGCACTAGATGCTACCTGCGTTTCCAGCCCAACCCCCGCATTTCCCCGGCAGCCCGTACTGGGAGGGACTCGGGGAAGACTCTCGAAGGGCTCCTCGGAGATCTCGGGTGCTGCAGACAGAAGACGGAACCTCCCCACACTCAGAATTCCGGAACACGGCTGACTGTGTGGGGGAGGTTCGGGGCCGCCCTCCACGCAGCTTCCTGGTGTCACAGGTGTTCCCTCGCAAGGGGAAGTCCGCTAATTACCTCCCCAGTCCATGGGGAGGCACTAGATGCTACCTGCGTTTCCAGCCCAACCCCCGCATTTCCCCGGCAGCCCGTACTGGGAGGGACTCGGGGAAGAATCTCGAAGGGCTCCTAGGAGATCTCGGGTGCTGCAGACAGAAGACGGAACCTCCCCACACTCAGAATTCCGGAACACGGCTGACTGTGTGGGGGAGGTTCGGGGCCGCCCTCCACGCAGCTTCCTGGTGTCACAGGTGTTCCCTCGCAAGGGGAATTCCGCTAATTACCTCCCCTGTCCATGGGGAGGCACTAGATGCTACCTGCGTTTTCAGCCCAACCCCAGCATTTCCCCGGCAGCCCGTACTGGGAGGGACTCGGGGAAGACTCTCGAAGGGCTCCTAGGAGATCTCGGGTGCTGCAGACAGAAGACGGAACCTCCCCACACTCAGAATTCCGGAACACGGCTGACTGTGTGGGGGAGGTTCGGGGCTGCCCTCCACGCAGCTTCCTGGTGTCACAGGTGTTCCCTCGCAAGGGGAAGTCCGCTAATTACCTCCCCTGTCCATGGGGAGGCACTAGATGCTACCTGCGTTTCCAGCCCAACCCCCGCATTTCCCCGGCAGCCCGTACCGGGAGGGACTCGGGGAAGACTCTCGAAGGGCTCCTCGGAGATCTCGGGTGCTGCAGACAGAAGACGGAACCTCCCAACACTCAGAATTCCGGAACACGGCTGACTGTGTGGGTGAGGTTCAGGGCCGCACTCCACGCAGCTTCCTGGTGTCACAGGTGTTCCCTCGCAAGGGGAAGTCCGCTAATTTCCTCCCCTGTCCATGGGGAGGCGTAGATGCTACCTGCGTTTCCAGCCCAACCCCCGCCTTTCCCCGGCAGCCCGCACTGTGAGGGACTCGGGGAAGACTCTCGAAGGGCTCCTAGGAGATCTCGGGTGCTGCAGACAGAAGACGGAACCTCGCCACACTCAGAATTCCGGAACAAGGGTGACTGTTTGGGTGAGGTTTAGGGCCGCCCTCCACGCAGCTTCCTGGTGTCACAGGTGTTCCCTCGCAAGGGGAAGTCCGCTACTTACCTCCCCTGTCCATGGGGAGGCACTAGATGCTACCTGCGTTTCCAGCCCAACCCCCGCATTTCCCCGGCAGCCCGTACTGGGAGGGACTCGGGGAAGACTCTCGAAGGGCTCCTCGGAGATCTCGGGTGCTGCAGACAGAAGACGGAACCTCCCCACACTCAGAATTCCGGAACACGGCTGACTGTGTGGGGGAGGTTCGGGGCCGCCCTCCACGCAGCTTCCTGGTGTCACAGGTGTTCCCTCGCAAGGGGAAGTCCGCTAATTACCTCCCCAGTGCATGGGGAGGCACTAGATGCTACCTGCGTTTCCAGCCCAACCCCCGCATTTCCCCGGCAGCCCGTACCGGGAGGGACTCGGGGAAGACTCTCGAAGGGCTCCTCGGAGATCTCGGGTGCTGCAGACAGAAGACGGAACCTCCCAACACTCAGAATTCCGGAACACGGCTGACTGTGTGGGTGAGGTTCAGGGCCGCCCTCCACGCAGCTTCCTGGTGTCACAGGTGTTCCCTCGCAAGGGGAAGTCCGCTAATTACCTCCCCTGTCCATGGGGAGGCGTTGATGCTACCTGCGTTTCCAGCCCATCCCCCGCCTTTCCCCGGCAGCCCGCACTGGGAGGGACTCGGGGAAGAATCTCGAAGGGCTCCTAGGAGATCTCGGGTGCTGCAGACAGAAGACGGAACCTCCCCACACTCAGAATTCTGGGACAGGGCTGACTGTGTGGGGGAGGTTCGGGGCCGCCCTCCACGAAGCTTCCTGGTGTCACAGGTGTTCCCTCGCAAGGGGAAGTCCGCTAATTACCTCCCCTGTCCATGGGGAGGCACTAGATGCTACCTGCGTTTCCAGCCCAACCCCCGCATTTCCCCGGCAGCCCGTACTGGGAGGGACTCGGGGAAGACTCTCGAAGGGCTCCTCGGAGATCTCGGGTGCTGCAGACAGAAGACGGAACCTCCCCACACTCAGAATTCCGGAACACGGCTGACTGTGTGGGTGAGGTTCAGGGCCGCACTCCACGCAGCTTCCTGGTGTCACAGGTGTTCCTTCGCAAGGGGAAGTCCGCTAATTACCTCCCCTGTCCATGGGGAGGCGTAGATGCTACCTGCGTTTCCAGCCCAACCCCCGCCTTTCCCCGGCAGCCCGCACTGGGAGGGACTCGGGGAAGACTCTCGAAGGGCTCCTAGGAGATCTCGGGTGCTGCAGACAGAAGACGGAACCTCCCCACACTCAGAATTCCGGAACAAGGGTGACTGTTTGGGTGAGGTTTAGGGCCGCCCTCCACGCAGCTTCCTGGTGTCACAGGTGTTCCCTCGCAAGGGGAAGTCCGCTACTTACCTCCCCTGTCCATGGGGAGGCACTAGATGCTACCTGCGTTTCCAGCCCAACCCCCGCATTTCCCCGGCAGCCCGTACTGGGAGGGACTCGGGGAAGACTCTCGAAGGGCTCCTAGGAGATCTCGGGTGCTGCAGACAGAAGACGGAACCTCCCCACACTCTGAATTCCGGAACACGGCTGACTGTGTGGGGAGGTACGGGGCCGCCCTCCACGCAGCTTCCTGGTGTCACAGGTGTTCCCTCGCAAGGGGAAGTCCGCTAATTACCTCCCCTGTCCATGGGGAGGCACTAGATGCTACCTGCGTTTCCAGCCCAACCCCCGCATTTCCCCGGCAGCCCGTACTGGGAGGGACTCGGGGAAGACTCTCAAAGGGCTCCTCGGAGATCTCGGGTGCTGCAGACAGAAGACGGAACCTCCCCACACTCAGAATTCCGGAACACGGCTGACTGTGTGGGGGAGGTTCGGGGCCGCCCTCCACGCAGCTTCCTGGTGTCACAGGTGTTCCCTCGCAAGGGGAAGTCCGCTAATTACCTCCCCTGTCCATGGGGAGGCACTAGATGCTACCTGCGTTTCCAGCCCAACCCCCGCATTTCCCCGGCAGCCCGTACTGGGAGGGAATCGGGGAAGACTCTCGAAGGGCTCCTAGGAGATCTCGGGTGCTGCAGACAGAAGACGGAACCTCCCCACACTCAGAATTCTGGAACAGGGCTGACTGTGTGGGGGAGGTTCGGGGCCGCCCTCCACGAAGCTTCCTGGTGTCACAGGTGTTCCCTCGCAAGGGGAAGTCCGCTAATTACCTCCCATGTCCATGGGGAGGCACTAGATGCTACCTGCGTTTCCAGCCCAACCCCCGCATTTCACCGGCAGCCCGTACTGGGAGGGACTCGGGGAAGACTCTCGAAGGGCTCCTCGGAGATCTCGGGTGCTGCAGACAGAAGACGGAACCTCCCCACACTCAGAATTCCGGAACACGGCTGACTGTGTGGGTGAGGTTCAGGGCCGCACTCCACGCAGCTTCCTGGTGTCACAGGTGTTCCTTCGCAAGGGGAAGTCCGCTAATTACCTCCCCTGTCCATGGGGAGGCGTAGATGCTACCTGCGTTTCCAGCCCAACCCCCGCCTTTCCCCGGCAGCCCGCACTGGGAGGGACTCGGGGAAGACTCTCGAAGGGCTCCTAGGAGATCTCGGGTGCTGCAGACAGAAGACGGAACCTCCCCACACTCAGAATTCCGGAACAAGTGTGACTGTTTGGGTGAGGTTTAGGGCCGCCCTCCACGCAGCTTCCTGGTGTCACAGGTGTTCCCTCGCAAGGGGAAGTCCGCTACTTACCTCCCCTGTCCATGTGGAGGCACTAGATTCTACCTGCGTTTCCAGCCCAACCCCCGCCTTTCCCCGGCAGCCCGTACTGGGAGGGACTCGGGGAAGACTCTCGAAGGGCTCCTAGGAGATCTCGGGTGCTGCAGACAGAAGACGGAACCTCCCCACACTCAGAATTCCGGAACACGGCTGACTGTGTGGGGGAGGTTCGGGGCCGCCCTCCACGCAGCGTCCTGGTGTCACAGGTGTTCCCTCGCAAGGGGAAGTCCGCTAATTACCTCCCCTGTCCATGGGGAGGCACTAGATGCTACCTGCGTTTCCAGCCCAACCCCCGCATTTCCCCGGCAGCCCGTACTGGGAGGGACTCGGGGAAGACTCTCGAAGGGCTCCTAGGAGATCTCGGGTGCTGCAGACAGAAGACGGAACCTCCCCACACTCAGAATTCCGGAACACGGCTGACTGAGTGGGGGAGGTTCGGGGCCGCCCTCCACGCAGCTTCCTGGTGTCACAGGTGTTCCCTCGCAAGGGGAAGTCCGCTGCTTACCTCCCCTGTCCATGGGGAGGCACTAGATGCTACCTGCGTTTCCAGCCCAACCCCCGCATTTCCCCGGCAGCCCGTACTGGGAGGGACTCGGGGAAGACTCTCGAAGGGCTCCTAGGAGATCTCGGGTGCTGCAGACAGAAGACGGAACCTCCCCACACTCTGAATTCCGGAACACGGCTGACTGTGTGGGGAGGTACGGGGCCGCCCTCCACGCAGCTTCCTGGTGTCACAGGTGTTCCCTCGCAAGGGGAAGTCCGCTAATTACCTCCCCTGTCCATGGGGAGGCACTAGATGCTACCTGCGTTTCCAGCCCAACCCCCGCATTTCCCCGGCAGCCCGTACTGGGAGGGACTCGGGGAAGACTCTCGAAGGGCTCCTCGGAGATCTCGGGTGCTGCAGACAGAAGACGGAACCTCCCCACACTCAGAATTCCGGAACACGGCTGACTGTGTGGGGGAGGTTCGGGGCCGCCCTCCACGCAGCTTCCTGGTGTCACAGGTGTTCCCTCGCAAGGGGAAGTCCGCTAATTACCTCCCCTGTCCATGGGGAGGCACTAGATGCTACCTGCGTTTCCAGCCCAATCCCCGCATTTCCCCGGCAGCCCGTACTGGGAGGGAATCGGGGAAGACTCTCGAAGGGCTCCTAGGAGATCTCGGGTGCTGCAGACAGAAGACGGAACCTCCCCACACTCAGAATTCTGGAACACGGCTGACTGTGTGGGGGAGGTTCGGGGCCGCCCTCCACGAAGCTTCCTGGTGTCACAGGTGTTCCCTCGCAAGGGGAAGTCCGCTAATTACCTCCCCTGTCCATGGGGAGGCACTAGATGCTACCTGCGTTTCCAGCCCAACCCCCGCATTTCCCCGGCAGCCCGTACTGGGAGGGACTCGGGGAAGACTCTCGAAGGGCTCCTCGGAGATCTCGGGTGCTGCAGACAGAAGACGGAACCTCCCCACACTCAGAATTCCGGAACACGGCTGACTGTGTGGGTGAGGTTCAGGGCCGCACTCCACGCAGCTTCCTGGTGTCACAGGTGTTCCCTCGCAAGGGGAAGTCCGCTAATTACCTCCCCTGTCCATGGGGAGGCGTAGATGCTACCTGCGTTTCCAGCCCAACCCCCGCCTTTCCCCGGCAGCCCGCACTGGGAGGGACTCGGGGAAGACTCTCGAAGGGCTCCTAGGAGATCTCGGGTGCTGCAGACAGAAGACGGAACCTCCCCACACTCAGAATTCCGGAACAAGTGTGACTGTTTGGGTGAGGTTTAGGGCCGCCCTCCACGCAGCTTCCTGGTGTCACAGGTATTCCCTCGCAAGGGGAAGTCCGCTACTTACCTCCCCTGTCCATGGGGAGGCACTAGATTCTACCTGCGTTTCCAGCCCAACCCCCGCCTTTCCCCGGCAGCCCGTACTGGGAGGGACTCGGGGAAGACTCTCGAAGGGCTCCTCGGAGATCTCGGGTGCTGCAGACAGAAGACGGAACCTCCCCACTCTCAGAATTCCGGAACACGGCTGACTGTGTGGGGGAGGTTCGGGGCCGCCCTCCACGCAGCTTCCTGGTGTCACAGGTGTTCCCTCGCAAGGGGAAGTCCGCTAATTACCTCCCCTGTCCATGGGGAGGCACTAGATGCTACCTGCGTTTCCAGCCCAACCCCCGCATTTCCCCGGCAGCCCGTACCGGGAGGGACTCGGGGAAGACTCTCGAAGGGCTCCTCGGAGATCTCGGGTGCTGCAGACAGAAGACGGAACCTCCCAACACTCAGAATTCCGGAACACGGCTGACTGTGTGGGTGAGGTTCAGGGCCGCCCTCCACGCAGCTTCCTGGTGTCACAGGTGTTCCCTCGCAAGGGGAAGTCCGCTACTTACCTCCCCTGTCCATGGGGAGGCACTAGATTCTACCTGCGTTTCCAGCCCAACCCCCGCCTTTCCCCGGCAGCCCGTACTGGGAGGGACTCGGGGAAGACTCTCGAAGGGCTCCTAGGAGATCTCGGGTGCTGCAGACAGAAGACGGAACCTCCCCACACTCAGAATTCCGGAACACGGCTGACTGTGTGGGGGAGGTTCGGGGCCGCCCTCCACGCAGCGTCCTGGTGTCACAGGTGTTCCCTCGCAAGGGGAAGTCCGCTAATTACCTCCCCTGTCCATGGGGAGGCACTAGATGCTACCTGCGTTTCCAGCCCAACCCCCGCATTTCCCCGGCAGCCCGTACTGGGAGGGACTCGGGGAAGACTCTCGAAGGGCTCCTAGGAGATCTCGGGTGCTGCAGACAGAAGACGGAACCTCCCCACACTCAGAATTCCGGAACACGGCTGACTGTGTGGGGGAGGTTCGGGGCCGCCCTCCACGCAGCTTCCTGGTGTCACAGGTGTTCCCTCGCAAGGGGAAGTCCGCTACTTACCTCCCCTGTCCATGGGGAGGCACTAGATGCTACCTGCGTTTCCAGCCCAACCCCCGCATTTCCCCGGCAGCCCGTACTGGGAGGGACTCGGGGAAGACTCTCGAAGGGCTCCTAGGAGATCTCGGGTGCTGCAGACAGAAGACGGAACCTCCCCACACTCTGAATTCCGGAACACGGCTGACTGTGTGGGGAGGTACGGGGCTGCCCTCCACGCAGCTTCCTGGTGTCACAGGTGTTCCCTCGCAAGGGGAAGTCCGCTAATTACCTCCCCTGTCCATGGGGAGGCACTAGATGCTACCTGCGTTTCCAGCCCAACCCCCGCATTTCCCCGGCAGCCCGTACTGGGAGGGACTCGGGGAAGACTCTCGAAGGGCTCCTCGGAGATCTCGGGTGCTGCAGACAGAAGACGGAACCTCCCCACACTCAGAATTCCGGAACACGGCTGACTGTGTGGGGGAGGTTCGGGGCCGCCCTCCACGCAGCTTCCTGGTGTCACAGGTGTTCCCTCGCAAGGGGAAGTCCGCTAATTACCTCCCCTGTCCATGGGGAGGCACTAGATGCTACCTGCGTTTCCAGCCCAATCCCCGCATTTCCCCGGCAGCCCGTACTGGGAGGGAATCGGGGAAGACTCTCGAAGGGCTCCTAGGAGATCTCGGGTGCTGCAGACAGAAGACGGAACCTCCCCACCCTCAGAATTCTGGAACACGGCTGACTGTGTGGGGGAGGTTCGGGGCCGCCCTCCACGAAGCTTCCTGGTGTCACAGGTGTTCCCTCGCAAGGGGAAGTCCGCTAATTACCTCCCCTGTCCATGGGGAGGCACTAGATGCTACCTGCGTTTCCAGCCCAACCCCCGCATTTCCCCGGCAGCCCGTACTGGGAGGGACTCGGGGAAGACTCTCGAAGGGCTCCTCGGAGATCTCGGGTGCTGCAGACAGAAGACGGAACCTCCCCACACTCAGAATTCCGGAACACGGCTGACTGTGTGGGTGAGGTTCAGGGCCGCACTCCACGCAGCTTCCTGGTGTCACAGGTGTTCCCTCGCAAGGGGAAGTCCGCTAATTACCTCCCCTGTCCATGGGGAGGCGTAGATGCTACCTGCGTTTCCAGCCCAACCCCCGCCTTTCCCCGGCAGCCCGCACTGGGAGGGACTCGGGGAAGACTCTCGAAGGGCTCCTAGGAGATCTCGGGTTCTGCAGACAGAAGACGGAACCTCCCCACACTCAGAATTCCGGAACAAGTGTGACTGTTTGGGTGAGGTTTAGGGCCGCCCTCCACGCAGCTTCCTGGTGTCACAGGTATTCCCTCGCAAGGGGAAGTCCGCTACTTACCTCCCCTGTCGATGGGGAGGCACTAGATTCTACCTGCGTTTCCAGCCCAACCCCCGCCTTTCCCCGGCAGCCCGTACTGGGAGGGACTCGGGGAAGACTCTCGAAGGGCTCCTCGGAGATCTCGGGTGCTGCAGACAGAAGACGGAACCTCCCCACACTCAGAATTCCGGAACACGGCTGACTGTGTGGGGGAGGTTCGGGGCCGCCCTCCACGCAGCTTCCTGGTGTCACAGGTGTTCCCTCGCAAGGGGAAGTCCGCTAATTACCTCCCCTGTCCATGGGGAGGCACTAGATGCTACCTGCGTTTCCAGCCCAACCCCCGCATTTCCCCGGCAGCCCGTACCGGGAGGGACTCGGGGAAGACTCTCGAAGGGCTCCTCGGAGATCTCGGGTGCTGCAGACAGAAGACGGAACCTCCCAACACTCAGAATTCCGGAACACGGCTGACTGTGTGGGTGAGGTTCAGGGCCGCCCTCCACGCAGCTTCCTGGTGTCACAGGTGTTCCCTCGCAAGGGGAAGTCCGCTAATTACCTCCCCTGTCCATGGGGAGGCGTTGATGCTACCTGCGTTTCCAGCCCATCCCCCGCCTTTCCCCGGCAGCCCGCACTGGGAGGGACTCGGGGAAGAATCTCGAAGGGCTCCTAGGAGATCTCGGGTGCTGCAGACAGAAGACGGAACCTCCCCACACTCAGAATTCCGGAACAAGGGTGACTGTTTGGGTGAGGTTTAGGGCCGCCCTCCACGCAGCTTCCTGGTGTCACAGGTGTTCCCTCGCAAGGGGAAGTCCGCTACTTACCTCCCCTGTCCATGGGGAGGCACTAGATGCTACCTGCGTTTCCAGCCCAACCCCCGCATTTCCCCGGCAGCCCGTACTGGGAGGGACTCGGGGAAGACTCTCGAAGGGCTCCTAGGAGATCTCGGGTGCTGCAGACAGAAGACGGAACCTCCCCACACTCTGAATTCCGGAACACGGCTGACTGTGTGGGGAGGTACGGGGCCGCCCTCCACGCAGCTTCCTGGTGTCACAGGTGTTCCCTCGCAAGGGGAAGTCCGCTAATTACCTCCCCTGTCCATGGGGAGGCACTAGATGCTACCTGCGTTTCCAGCCCAACCCCCGCATTTCCCCGGCAGCCCGTACTGGGAGGGACTCGGGGAAGACTCTCGAAGGGCTCCTCGGAGATCTCGGGTGCTGCAGACAGAAGACGGAACCTCCCCACACTCAGAATTCCGGAACACGGCTGACTGTGTGGGGGAGGTTCGGGGCCGCCCTCCACGCAGCTTCCTGGTGTCACAGGTGTTCCCTCGCAAGGGGAAGTCCGCTAAATACCTCCACTGTCCATGGGGAGGCACTAGATGCTACCTGCGTTTCCAGCCCAACCCCCGCATTTCCCCGGCAGCCCGTACTGGGAGGGAATCGGGGAAGACTCTCGAAGGGCTCCTAGGAGATCTCGGGTGCTGCAGACAGAAGACGGAACCTCCCCACACTCAGAATACTGGAACAGGGCTGACTGTGTGGGGGAGGTTCGGGGCCGCCCTCCACGAAGCTTCCTGGTGTCACAGGTGTTCCCTCGCAAGGGGAAGTCCGCTAATTACCTCCCCTGTCCATGGGGAGGCACTAGATGCTACCTGCGTTTCCAGCCCAACCCCCGCATTTCCCCGGCAGCCCGTACTGGGAGGGACTCGGGGAAGACTCTCGAAGGGCTCCTCGGAGATCTCGGGTGCTGCAGACAGAAGACGGAACCTCCCCACACTCAGAATTCCGGAACACGGCTGACTGTGTGGGTGAGGTTCAGGGCCGCACTCCACGCAGCTTCCTGGTGTCACAGGTGTTCCTTCGCAAGGGGAATTCCGCTAATTACCTCCCCTGTCCATGGGGAGGCGTAGATGCTACCTGCGTTTCCAGCCCAACCCCCGCCTTTCCCCGGCAGCCCGCACTGGGAGGGACTCGGGGAAGACTCTCGAAGGGCTCCTAGGAGATCTCGGGTTCTGCAGACAGAAGACGGAACCTCCCCACACTCAGAATTCCGGAACAAGGGTGACTGTTTGGGTGAGGTTTAGGGCCGCCCTCCACGCAGCTTCCTGGTGTCACAGGTGTTCCCTCGCAAGGGGAAGTCCGCTACTTACCTCCCCTGTCCATGGGGAGGCACTAGATTCTACCTGCGTTTCCAGCCCAACCCCCGCCTTTCCCCGGCAGCCCGTACTGGGAGGGACTCGGGGAAGACTCTCGAAGGGCTCCTAGGAGATCTCGGGTGCTGCAGACAGAAGACGGAACCTCCCCACACTCAGAATTCCGGAACACGGCTGACTGTGTGGGGGAGGTTCGGGGCCGCCCTCCACGCAGCGTCCTGGTGTCACAGGTGTTCCCTCGCAAGGGGAAGTCCGCTAATTACCTCCCCTGTCCATGGGGAGGCACTAGATGCTACCTGCGTTTCCAGCCCAACCCCCGCATTTCCCCGGCAGCCCGTACTGGGAGGGACTCGGGGAAGACTCTCGAAGGGCTCCTAGGAGATCTCGGGTGCTGCAGACAGAAGACGGAACCTCCCCACACTCAGAATTCCGGAACACGGCTGACTGTGTGGGGGAGGTTCGGGGCCGCCCTCCACGCAGCTTCCTGGTGTCACAGGTGTTCCCTCGCAAGGGGAAGTCCGCTAATTACCTCCCCTGTCCATGGGGAGGCACTAGATGCTACCTGCGTTTCCAGCCCAACCCCCGCATTTCCCCGGCAGCCCGTACTGGGAGGGACTCGGGGAAGACTCTCGAAGGGCTCCTAGGAGATCTCGGGTGCTGCAGACAGAAGACGGAACCTCCCCACACTCAGAATTCCGGAACACGGCTGACTGTGTGGGGAGGTACGGGGCCGCCCTCCACGCAGCTTCCTGGTGTCACAGGTGTTCCCTCGCAAGGGGAAGTCCGCTAATTACCTCCCCTGTCCATGGGGAGGCACTAGATGCTACCTGCGTTTCCAGCCCAATCCCCGCATTTCCCCGGCAGCCCGTACTGGGAGGGAATCGGGGAAGACTCTCGAAGGGCTCCTAGGAGATCTCGGGTGCTGCAGACAGAAGACGGAACCTCCCCACACTCAGAATTCTGGAACACGGCTGACTGTGTGGGGGAGGTTAGGGCCGCCCTCCACGAAGCTTCCTGGTGTCACAGGTGTTCCCTCGCAAGGGGAAGTCCGCTAATTACCTCCCCTGTCCTTGGGGAGGCACTAGATGCTACCTGCGTTTCCAGCCCAACCCCCGCATTTCCCCGGCAGCCCGTACTGGGAGGGACTCGGGGAAGACTCTCGAAGGGCTCCTCGGAGATCTCGGGTGCTGCAGACAGAAGACGGAACCTCCCCACACTCAGAATTCCGGAACACGGCTGACTGTGTGGGTGAGGTTCAGGGCCGCCCTCCACGCAGCTTCCTGGTGTCACAGGTGTTCCCTCGCAAGGGGAAGTCCGCTAATTACCTCCCCTGTCCATGGGGAGGCGTAGATGCTACCTGCGTTTCCAGCCCAACCCCCGCCTTTCCCCGGCAGCCCGCACTGGGAGGGACTCGGGGAAGACTCTCGAAGGGCTCCTAGGAGATCTCGGGTGCTGCAGACAGAAGACGGAACCTCCCCACACTCAGAATTCCGGAACACGGCTGACTGTGTGGGGGAGGTTCGGGGCCGCCCTCCACGCAGCGTCCTGGTGTCACAGGTGTTCCCTCGCAAGGGGAAGTCCGCTAATTACCTCCCCTGTCCATGGGGAGGCACTAGATGCTACCTGCGTTTCCAGCCCAACCCCCGCATTTCCCCGGCAGCCCGTACTGGGAGGGACTCGGGGAAGACTCTCGAAGGGCTCCTAGGAGATCTCGGGTGCTGCAGACAGAAGACGGAACCTCCCCACACTCAGAATTCCGGAACACGGCTGACTGTGTGGGGGAGGTTCGGGGCCGCCCTCCACGCAGCTTCCTGGTGTCACAGGTGTTCCCTCGCAAGGGGAAGTCCGCTAATTACCTCCCCTGTCCATGGGGAGGCACTAGATGCTACCTGCGTTTCCAGCCCAACCCCCGCATTTCCCCGGCAGCCCGTACTGGGAGGGACTCGGGGAAGACTCTCGAAGGGCTCCTAGGAGATCTCGGGTGCTGCAGACAGAAGACGGAACCTCCCCACACTCAGAATTCCGGAACACGGCTGACTGTGTGGGGAGGTACGGGTCCGCCCTCCACGAAGCTTCCTGGTGTCACAGGTGTTCCCTCGCAAGGGGAAGTCCGCTAATTACCTCCCCTGTCCATGGGGAGGCACTAGATGCTACCTGCGTTTCCAGCCCAACCCCCGCATTTCCCCGGCAGCCCGTACTGGGAGGGACTCGGGGAAGACTCTCGAAGGGCTCCTCGGAGATCTCGGGTGCTGCAGACAGAAGACGGAACCTCCCCACACTCAGAATTCCGGAACACGGCTGACTGTGTGGGGGAGGTTCGGGGCCGCCCTCCACGCAGCTTCCTGGTGTCACAGGTGTTCCCTCGCAAGGGGAAGTCCGCTAATTACCTCCCCTGTCCATGGGGAGGCACTAGATGCTACCTGCGTTTCCAGCCCAATCCCCGCATTTCCCCGGCAGCCCGTACTGGGAGGGAATCGGGGAAGACTCTCGAAGGGCTCCTAGGAGATCTCGGGTGCTGCAGACAGAAGACGGAACCTCCCCACACTCAGAATTCTGGAACACGGCTGACTGTGTGGGGGAGGTTCGGGGCCGCCCTCCACGAAGCTTCCTGGTGTCACAGGTGTTCCCTCGCAAGGGGAAGTCCGCTAATTACCTCCCCTGTCCATGGGGAGGCACTAGATGCTACCTGCGTTTCCAGCCCAACCCCCGCATTTCCCCGGCAGCCCGTACTGGGAGGGACTCGGGGAAGACTCTCGAAGGGCTCCTCGGAGATCTCGGGTGCTGCAGACAGAAGACGGAACCTCCCCACACTCAGAATTCCGGAACACGGCTGACTGTGTGGGTGAGGTTCAGGGCCGCACTCCACGCAGCTTCCTGGTGTCACAGGTGTTCCCTCGCAAGGGGAAGTCCGCTAATTACCTCCCCTGTCCATGGGGAGGCGTAGATGCTACCTGCGTTTCCAGCCCAACCCCCGCCTTTCCCCGGGAGCCCGCACTGGGAGGGACTCGGGGAAGACTCTCGAAGGGCTCCTAGGAGATCTCGGGTGCTGCAGACAGAAGACGGAACCTCCCCACACTCAGAATTCCGGAACAAGGGTGACTGTTTGGGTGAGGTTTAGGGCCGCCCTCCACGCAGCTTCCTGGTGTCACAGGTGTTCCCTCGCAAGGGGAAGTCCGCTACTTACCTCCCCTGTCCATGGGGAGGCACTAGATTCTACCTGCGTTTCCAGCCCAACCCCCGCCTTTCCCCGGCAGCCCGTACTGGGAGGGACTCGGGGAAGACTCTCGAAGGGCTCCTCGGAGATCTCGGGTGCTGCAGACAGAAGACGGAACCTCCCCACACTCAGAATTCCGGAACACGGCTGACTGTGTGGGGGAGGTTCGGGGCCGCCCTCCACGCAGCTTCCTGGTGTCACAGGTGTTCCCTCGCAAGGGGAAGTCCGCTAATTACCTCCCCTGTCCATGGGGAGGCACTAGATGCTACCTGCGTTTCCAGCCCAACCCCCGCATTTCCCCGGCAGCCCGTACTGGGAGGGACTCGGGGAAGACTCTCGAAGGGCTCCTCGGAGATCTCGGGTGCTGCAGACAGAAGACGGAACCTCCCCACACTCAGAATTCCGGAACACGGCTGACTGTGTGGGGGAGGTTCGGGGCCGCCCTCCACGCAGCTTCCTGGTGTCACAGGTGTTCCCTCGCAAGGGGAAGTCCGCTAATTACCTCCCCTGTCCATGGGGAGGCACTAGATGCTACCTGCGTTTCCAGCCCAACCCCCGCCTTTCCCCGGCAGCCCGTACTGGGAGGGACTCGGGGAAGACTCTCGAAGGGCTCCTCGGAGATCTCGGGTGCTGCAGACAGAAGACGGAACCTCCCCACACTCAGAATTCCGGAACACGGCTGACTGTGTGGGGGAGGTTCGGGGCCGCCCTCCACGCAGCTTCCTGGTGTCACAGGTGTTCCCTCGCAAGGGGAAGTCCGCTAATAACCTCCCCTGTCCATGGGGAGGCACTAGATGCTACCTGCGTTTCCAGCCCAACCCCCGCATTTCCCCGGCAGCCCGTACTGGGAGGGACTCGGGGAAGACTCTCGAAGGGCTCCTCGGAGATCTCGGGTGCTGCAGACAGAAGACGGAACCTCCCCACACTCAGAATTCCGGAACACGGCTGACTGTGTGGGGGAGGTTCGGGGCCGCCCTCCACGCAGCTTCCTGGTGTCACAGGTGTTCCCTCCCAAGGGGAAGTCCGCTAATTACCTCCCCTGTCCATGGGGAGGCACTAGATGCTACCTGCGTTTCCAGTCCAACCCCCGCATTTCCCCGGCAGCCCGTACTGGGAGGGACTCGGGGAAGACTCTCGAAGGGCTCCTAGGAGATCTCGGGTGCTGCAGACAGAAGACGGAACCTCCCCACACTCAGAATTCCGGAACACGGCTGACTGTGTGGGGGAGGTTCGGGGCCGCCCTCCACGCAGCTTCCTGGTGTCACAGGTGTTCCCTCGCAAGGGGAAGTCCGCTAATTACCTCCCCTGTCCATGGGGAGGCGTAGATGCTACCTGCGTTTCCAGCCCAACCCCCGCCTTTCCCCGGCAGCCCGCACTGGGAGGGACTCGGGGAAGACTCTCGAAGGGCTCCTAGGAGATCTCGGGTGCTGCAGACAGAAGACGGAACCTCCCCACACTCAGAATTCCGGAACAAGGGTGACTGTTTGGGTGAGGTTTAGGGCCGCCTTCCACGCAGCTTCCTGGTGTCACAGGTGTTCCCTCGCAAGGGGAAGTCCGCTACTTACCTCCCCTGTCCATGGGGAGGCACTAGATGCTACCTGCGTTTCCAGCCCAACCCCCGCATTTCCCCGGCAGCCCGTACTGGGAGGGACTCGGGGAAGACTCTCGAAGGGCTCCTAGGAGATCTCGGGTGCTGCAGACTGAAGACGGAACCTCCCCACACTCAGAATTCCGGAACACGGCTGACTGTGTGGGTGAGGTTCAGGGCCGCCCTCCACGCAGGTTCCTGGTGTCACAGGTGTTCCCTCGCAAGGGGAAGTCCGCTACTTACCTCCCCTGTCCATGGGGAGGCACTAGATGCTACCTGCGTTTCCAGCCCAACCCCCGCATTTCCCCGGCAGCCCGTACTGGGAGGGACTCGGGGAAGACTCTAGAAGGGCTCCTAGGAGATCTCGGGTGCTGCAGACAGAAGACGGAACCTCCCCACACTCAGAATTCCGGAACACGGCTGACTGTGTGGGGGAGGTTCGGGGCCGCCCTCCACGCAGCTTCCTGTTGTCACAGGTGTTCCCTCGCAAGGGGAAGTCCGCTAATTACCTCCCCTGTCCATGGGGAGGCACTAGATGCTACCTGCGTTTCCAGCCCAACCCCCGCATTTCCCCGGCAGCCCGTACTGGGAGGGACTCGGGGAAGACTCTCGAAGGGCTCCTAGGAGATCTCGGGTGCTGCAGACAGAAGACGGAACCTCCCCACACTCAGAATTCCGGAACACGTCTGACTGTGTGGGGGAGGTTCGGGGCCGCCCTCCACGCAGCTTCCTGGTGTCACAGGTGTTCCCTCGCAAGGGGAAGTCCGCTAATTACCTCCCCTGTCCATGGGGAGGCACTAGATGCTACCTGCGTTTCCAGCCCAACCCCCGCATTTCCCCGGCAGCCCGTACTGGGAGGGACTCGGAGAAGACTCTCGAAGGGCTCCTAGGAGATCTCGGGTGCTGCAGACAGAAGACGGAACCTCCCCACACTCAGAATTCCGGAACACGGCTGACTGTGTGGGTGAGGTTCAGGGCCGCACTCCACGAAGCTTCCTGGTGTCACAGGTGTTCCCTCGCAAGGGGAAGTCCGCTAATTACCTCCCCTGTCCATGGGGAGGCACTAGATGCTACCTGCGTTTCCAGCCCAACCCCCGCCTTTCCCCGGCAGCCCGCACTGGGAGGGACTCGGGGAAGACTCTCGAAGGGCTCCTCGGAGATCTCGGGTGCTGCAGACAGAAGACGGAACCTCCCCACACTCAGAATTCCGGAACATGGCTGACTGTGTGGGGGAGGTTCGGGGCCGCCCTCCACGCAGCTTCCTGGTGTCACAGGTGTTCCCTCGCAAGGGGAAGTCCGCTAATTAACTCCCCTGTCCATGGGGAGGCACTAGATGCTACCTGCGTTTCCAGCCCAACCCCCGCATTTCCCCGGCAGCCCGTACTGGGAGGGACTCGGGGAAGACTCTCGAAGGGCTCCTCGGAGATCTCGGGTGCTGCAGACCGAAGACGGAACCTCCCCACACTCAGAATTCTGGAACACGGCTGACTGTGTGGGGGAGGTTAGGGCCGCCCTCCACGAAGCTTCCTGGTGTCACAGGTGTTCCCTCGCAAGGGGAAGTCCGCTAATTACCTCCCCTGTCCTTGGGGAGGCACTAGATGCTACCTGCGTTTCCAGCCCAACCCCCGCATTTCCCCGGCAGCCCGTACTGGGAGGGACTCGGGGAAGACTCTCGAAGGGCTCCTCGGAGATCTCGGGTGCTGCAGACAGAAGACGGAACCTCCCCACACTCAGAATTCCGGAACACGGCTGACTGTGTGGGTGAGGTTCAGGGCCGCCCTCCACGCAGCTTCCTGGTGTCACAGGTGTTCCCTCGCAAGGGGAAGTCCGCTAATTACCTCCCCTGTCCATGGGGAGGCGTAGATGCTACCTGCGTTTCCAGCCCAACCCCCGCCTTTCCCCGGCAGCCCGCACTGGGAGGGACTCGGGGAAGACTCTCGAAGGGCTCCTAGGAGATCTCGGGTGCTGCAGACAGAAGACGGAACCTCCCCACACTCAGAATTCCGGAACACGGCTGACTGTGTGGGGGAGGTTCGGGGCCGCCCTCCACGCAGCGTCCTGGTGTCACAGGTGTTCCCTCGCAAGGGGAAGTCCGCTAATTACCTCCCCTGTCCATGGGGAGGCACTAGATGCTACCTGCGTTTCCAGCCCAACCCCCGCATTTCCCCGGCAGCCCGTACTGGGAGGGACTCGGGGAAGACTCTCGAAGGGCTCCTAGGAGATCTCGGGTGCTGCAGACAGAAGACGGAACCTCCCCACACTCAGAATTCCGGAACACGGCTGACTGTGTGGGGGAGGTTCGGGGCCGCCCTCCACGCAGCTTCCTGGTGTCACAGGTGTTCCCTCGCAAGGGGAAGTCCGCTAATTACCTCCCCTGTCCATGGGGAGGCACTAGATGCTACCTGCGTTTCCAGCCCAACCCCCGCATTTCCCCGGCAGCCCGTACTGGGAGGGACTCGGGGAAGACTCTCGAAGGGCTCCTAGGAGATCTCGGGTGCTGCAGACAGAAGACGGAACCTCCCCACACTCAGAATTCCGGAACACGGCTGACTGTGTGGGGAGGTACGGGTCCGCCCTCCACGAAGCTTCCTGGTGTCACAGGTGTTCCCTCGCAAGGGGAAGTCCGCTAATTACCTCCCCTGTCCATGGGGAGGCACTAGATGCTACCTGCGTTTCCAGCCCAACCCCCGCATTTCCCCGGCAGCCCGTACTGGGAGGGACTCGGGGAAGACTCTCGAAGGGCTCCTCGGAGATCTCGGGTGCTGCAGACAGAAGACGGAACCTCCCCACACTCAGAATTCCGGAACACGGCTGACTGTGTGGGGGAGGTTCGGGGCCGCCCTCCACGCAGCTTCCTGGTGTCACAGGTGTTCCCTCGCAAGGGGAAGTCCGCTAATTACCTCCCCTGTCCATGGGGAGGCACTAGATGCTACCTGCGTTTCCAGCCCAATCCCCGCATTTCCCCGGCAGCCCGTACTGGGAGGGAATCGGGGAAGACTCTCGAAGGGCTCCTAGGAGATCTCGGGTGCTGCAGACAGAAGACGGAACCTCCCCACACTCAGAATTCTGGAACACGGCTGACTGTGTGGGGGAGGTTCGGGGCCGCCCTCCACGAAGCTTCCTGGTGTCACAGGTGTTCCCTCGCAAGGGGAAGTCCGCTAATTACCTCCCCTGTCCATGGGGAGGCACTAGATGCTACCTGCGTTTCCAGCCCAACCCCCGCATTTCCCCGGCAGCCCGTACTGGGAGGGACTCGGGGAAGACTCTCGAAGGGCTCCTCGGAGATCTCGGGTGCTGCAGACAGAAGACGGAACCTCCCCACACTCAGAATTCCGGAACACGGCTGACTGTGTGGGTGAGGTTCAGGGCCGCACTCCACGCAGCTTCCTGGTGTCACAGGTGTTCCCTCGCAAGGGGAAGTCCGCTAATTACCTCCCCTGTCCATGGGGAGGCGTAGATGCTACCTGCGTTTCCAGCCCAACCCCCGCCTTTCCCCGGGAGCCCGCACTGGGAGGGACTCGGGGAAGACTCTCGAAGGGCTCCTAGGAGATCTCGGGTGCTGCAGACAGAAGACGGAACCTCCCCACACTCAGAATTCCGGAACAAGGGTGACTGTTTGGGTGAGGTTTAGGGCCGCCCTCCACGCAGCTTCCTGGTGTCACAGGTGTTCCCTCGCAAGGGGAAGTCCGCTACTTACCTCCCCTGTCCATGGGGAGGCACTAGATTCTACCTGCGTTTCCAGCCCAACCCCCGCCTTTCCCCGGCAGCCCGTACTGGGAGGGACTCGGGGAAGACTCTCGAAGGGCTCCTCGGAGATCTCGGGTGCTGCAGACAGAAGACGGAACCTCCCCACACTCAGAATTCCGGAACACGGCTGACTGTGTGGGGGAGGTTCGGGGCCGCCCTCCACGCAGCTTCCTGGTGTCACAGGTGTTCCCTCGCAAGGGGAAGTCCGCTAATTACCTCCCCTGTCCATGGGGAGGCACTAGATGCTACCTGCGTTTCCAGCCCAACCCCCGCATTTCCCCGGCAGCCCGTACTGGGAGGGACTCGGGGAAGACTCTCGAAGGGCTCCTCGGAGATCTCGGGTGCTGCAGACAGAAGACGGAACCTCCCCACACTCAGAATTCCGGAACACGGCTGACTGTGTGGGGGAGGTTCGGGGCCGCCCTCCACGCAGCTTCCTGGTGTCACAGGTGTTCCCTCGCAAGGGGAAGTCCGCTAATTACCTCCCCTGTCCATGGGGAGGCACTAGATGCTACCTGCGTTTCCAGCCCAACCCCCGCCTTTCCCCGGCAGCCCGTACTGGGAGGGACTCGGGGAAGACTCTCGAAGGGCTCCTCGGAGATCTCGGGTGCTGCAGACAGAAGACGGAACCTCCCCACACTCAGAATTCCGGAACACGGCTGACTGTGTGGGGGAGGTTCGGGGCCGCCCTCCACGCAGCTTCCTGGTGTCACAGGTGTTCCCTCGCAAGGGGAAGTCCGCTAATAACCTCCCCTGTCCATGGGGAGGCACTAGATGCTACCTGCGTTTCCAGCCCAACCCCCGCATTTCCCCGGCAGCCCGTACTGGGAGGGACTCGGGGAAGACTCTCGAAGGGCTCCTCGGAGATCTCGGGTGCTGCAGACAGAAGACGGAACCTCCCCACACTCAGAATTCCGGAACACGGCTGACTGTGTGGGGGAGGTTCGGGGCCGCCCTCCACGCAGCTTCCTGGTGTCACAGGTGTTCCCTCCCAAGGGGAAGTCCGCTAATTACCTCCCCTGTCCATGGGGAGGCACTAGATGCTACCTGCGTTTCCAGTCCAACCCCCGCATTTCCCCGGCAGCCCGTACTGGGAGGGACTCGGGGAAGACTCTCGAAGGGCTCCTAGGAGATCTCGGGTGCTGCAGACAGAAGACGGAACCTCCCCACACTCAGAATTCCGGAACACGGCTGACTGTGTGGGGGAGGTTCGGGGCCGCCCTCCACGCAGCTTCCTGGTGTCACAGGTGTTCCCTCGCAAGGGGAAGTCCGCTAATTACCTCCCCTGTCCATGGGGAGGCGTAGATGCTACCTGCGTTTCCAGCCCAACCCCCGCCTTTCCCCGGCAGCCCGCACTGGGAGGGACTCGGGGAAGACTCTCGAAGGGCTCCTAGGAGATCTCGGGTGCTGCAGACAGAAGACGGAACCTCCCCACACTCAGAATTCCGGAACAAGGGTGACTGTTTGGGTGAGGTTTAGGGCCGCCTTCCACGCAGCTTCCTGGTGTCACAGGTGTTCCCTCGCAAGGGGAAGTCCGCTACTTACCTCCCCTGTCCATGGGGAGGCACTAGATGCTACCTGCGTTTCCAGCCCAACCCCCGCATTTCCCCGGCAGCCCGTACTGGGAGGGACTCGGGGAAGACTCTCGAAGGGCTCCTAGGAGATCTCGGGTGCTGCAGACTGAAGACGGAACCTCCCCACACTCAGAATTCCGGAACACGGCTGACTGTGTGGGTGAGGTTCAGGGCCGCCCTCCACGCAGGTTCCTGGTGTCACAGGTGTTCCCTCGCAAGGGGAAGTCCGCTACTTACCTCCCCTGTCCATGGGGAGGCACTAGATGCTACCTGCGTTTCCAGCCCAACCCCCGCATTTCCCCGGCAGCCCGTACTGGGAGGGACTCGGGGAAGACTCTAGAAGGGCTCCTAGGAGATCTCGGGTGCTGCAGACAGAAGACGGAACCTCCCCACACTCAGAATTCCGGAACACGGCTGACTGTGTGGGGGAGGTTCGGGGCCGCCCTCCACGCAGCTTCCTGTTGTCACAGGTGTTCCCTCGCAAGGGGAAGTCCGCTAATTACCTCCCCTGTCCATGGGGAGGCACTAGATGCTACCTGCGTTTCCAGCCCAACCCCCGCATTTCCCCGGCAGCCCGTACTGGGAGGGACTCGGGGAAGACTCTCGAAGGGCTCCTAGGAGATCTCGGGTGCTGCAGACAGAAGACGGAACCTCCCCACACTCAGAATTCCGGAACACGTCTGACTGTGTGGGGGAGGTTCGGGGCCGCCCTCCACGCAGCTTCCTGGTGTCACAGGTGTTCCCTCGCAAGGGGAAGTCCGCTAATTACCTCCCCTGTCCATGGGGAGGCACTAGATGCTACCTGCGTTTCCAGCCCAACCCCCGCATTTCCCCGGCAGCCCGTACTGGGAGGGACTCGGAGAAGACTCTCGAAGGGCTCCTAGGAGATCTCGGGTGCTGCAGACAGAAGACGGAACCTCCCCACACTCAGAATTCCGGAACACGGCTGACTGTGTGGGTGAGGTTCAGGGCCGCACTCCACGAAGCTTCCTGGTGTCACAGGTGTTCCCTCGCAAGGGGAAGTCCGCTAATTACCTCCCCTGTCCATGGGGAGGCACTAGATGCTACCTGCGTTTCCAGCCCAACCCCCGCCTTTCCCCGGCAGCCCGCACTGGGAGGGACTCGGGGAAGACTCTCGAAGGGCTCCTCGGAGATCTCGGGTGCTGCAGACAGAAGACGGAACCTCCCCACACTCAGAATTCCGGAACATGGCTGACTGTGTGGGGGAGGTTCGGGGCCGCCCTCCACGCAGCTTCCTGGTGTCACAGGTGTTCCCTCGCAAGGGGAAGTCCGCTAATTAACTCCCCTGTCCATGGGGAGGCACTAGATGCTACCTGCGTTTCCAGCCCAACCCCCGCATTTCCCCGGCAGCCCGTACTGGGAGGGACTCGGGGAAGACTCTCGAAGGGCTCCTCGGAGATCTCGGGTGCTGCAGACCGAAGACGGAACCTCCCCACACTCAGAATTCCGGAACACGGCTGACTGTGTGGGGGAGGTTCGGGGCCGCCCTCCACGCAGCTTCCTGGTGTCACAGGTGTTCCCTCGCAAGGGGAAGTCCGCTAATTACCTCCCCAGTCCATGGGGAGGCACTAGATGCTACCTGCGTTTCCAGCCCAACCCCCGCATTTCCCCGGCAGCCCGTACTGGGAGGGACTCGGGGAAGACTCTAGAAGGGCTCCTAGGAGATCTCGGGTGCTGCAGACAGAAGACGGAACCTCCCCACACTCAGAATTCCGGAACACGGCTGACTGTGTGGGGGAGGTTCGGGGCCGCCCTCCACGCAGCTTCCTGTTGTCACAGGTGTTCCCTCGCAAGGGGAAGTCCGCTAATTACCTCCCCTGTCCATGGGGAGGCACTAGATGCTACCTGCTTTTCCAGCCCAACCCCCGCATTTCCCCAGCAGCCCGTACTGGGAGGGACTCGGGGAAGACTCTCGAAGGGCTCCTAGGAGATCTCGGGTGCTGCAGACAGAAGACGGAACCTCCCCACACTCAGAATTCCGGAACACGTCTGACTGTGTGGGGGAGGTTCGGGGCCGCCCTCCACGCAGCTTCCTGGTGTCACAGGTGTTCCCTCGCAAGGGGAAGTCCGCTAATTACCTCCCCTGTCCATGGGGAGGCACTAGATGCTACCTGCGTTTCCAGCCCAACCCCCGCATTTCCCCGGCAGCCCGTACTGGGAGGGACTCGGAGAAGACTCTCGAAGGGCTCCTAGGAGATCTCGGGTGCTGCAGACAGAAGACGGAACCTCCCCACACTCAGAATTCCGGAACACGGCTGACTGTGTGGGTGAGGTTCAGGGCCGCACTCCACGAAGCTTCCTGGTGTCACAGGTGTTCCCTCGCAAGGGGAAGTCCGCTAATTACCTCCCCTGTCCATGGGGAGGCACTAGATGCTACCTGCGTTTCCAGCCCAACCCCCGCCTTTCCCCGGCAGCCCGCACTGGGAGGGACTCGGGGAAGACTCTCGAAGGGCTCCTCGGAGATCTCGGGTGCTGCAGACAGAAGACGGAACCTCCCCACACTCAGAATTCCGGAACATGGCTGACTGTGTGGGGGAGGTTCGGGGCCGCCCTCCACGCAGCTTCCTGGTGTCACAGGTGTTCCCTCGCAAGGGGAAGTCCGCTAATTACCTCCCCTGTCCATGGGGAGGCACTAGATGCTACCTGCGTTTCCAGCCCAACCCCCGCATTTCCCCGGCAGCCCGTACTGGGAGGGACTCGGGGAAGACTCTCGAAGGGCTCCTCGGAGATCTCGGGTGCTGCAGACCGAAGACGGAACCTCCCCACACTCAGAATTCCGGAACACGGCTGACTGTGTGGGGGAGGTTCGGGGCCGCCCTCCACGCAGCTTCCTGGTGTCACAGGTGTTCCCTCGCAAGGGGAAGTCCGCTAATTACCTCCCCAGTCCATGGGGAGGCACTAGATGCTACCTGCGTTTCCAGCCCAACCCCCGCATTTCCCCGGCAGCCCGTACTGGGAGGGACTCGGGGAAGACTCTCGAAGGGCTCCTCGGAGATCTCGGGTGCTGCAGACAGAAGACGGAACCTCCCCACACTCAGAATTCCGGAACACGGCTGACTGTGTGGGTGAGGTTCAGGGCCGCACTCCACGCAGCTTCCTGGTGTCACAGGTGTTCCCTCGCAAGGGGAAGTCCGCTAATTACCTCCCCTGTCCATGGGGAGGCGTAGATGCTACCTGCGTTTCCAGCCCAACCCCCGCCTTTCCCCGGCAGCCCGCACTGGGAGGGACTCGGGGAAGACTCTCGAAGGGCTCCTAGGAGATCTCGGGTGCTGCAGACAGAAGACGGAACCTCCCCACACTCAGAATTCCGGAACAAGGGTGACTGTTTGGGTGAGGTTTAGGGCCGCCCTCCACGCAGCTTCCTGGTGTCACAGGTGTTCCCTCGCAAGGGGAAGTCCGCTACTTACCTCCCCTGTCCATGGGGAGGCACTAGATTCTACCTGCGTTTCCAGCCCAACCCCCGCCTTTCCCCGGCAGCCCGTAATGGGAGGGACTCGGGGAAGACTCTCGAAGGGCTCCTCGGAGATCTCGGGTGCTGCAGACAGAAGACGGAACCTCCCCACACTCAGAATTCCGGAACACGGCTGACTGTGTGGGGGAGGTTCGGGGCCGCCCTCCACGCAGCTTCCTGGTGTCACAGGTGTTCCCTCGCAAGGGGAAGTCCGCTAATTACCTCCCCTGTCCATGGGGAGGCACTAGATGCTACCTGCGTTTCCAGCCCAACCCCCGCCTTTCCCCGGCAGCCCGTACTGGGAGGGACTCGGGGAAGACTCTCGAAGGGCTCCTCGGAGATCTCGGGTGCTGCAGACAGAAGACGGAACCTCCCCACACTCAGAATTCCGGAACACGGCTGACTGTGTGGGGGAGGTTCGGGGCCGCCCTCCACGCAGCTTCCTGGTGTCACAGGTGTTCCCTCGCAAGGGGAAGTCCGCTAATAACCTCCCCTGTCCATGGGGAGGCACTAGATGCTACCTGCGTTTCCAGCCCAACCCCCGCATTTCCCCGGCAGCCCGTACTGGGAGGGACTCGGGGAAGACTCTCGAAGGGCTCCTCGGAGATCTCGGGTGCTGCAGACAGAAGACGGAACCTCCCCACACTCAGAATTCTGGAACACGGCTGACTGTGTGGGGGAGGTTCGGGGCCGCCCTCCACGCAGCTTCCTGGTGTCACAGGTGTTCCCTCCCAAGGGGAAGTCCGCTAATTACCTCCCCTGTCCATGGGGAGGCACTAGATGCTACCTGCGTTTCCAGCCCATCCCCCGCATTTCCCCGGCAGCCCGTACTGGGAGGGACTCGGGGAAGACTCTCGAAGGGCTCCTAGGAGATCTCGGGTGCTGCAGACAGAAGACGGAACCTCCCCACACTCAGAATTCCGGAACACGGCTGACTGTGTGGGGGAGGTTCGGGGCCGCCCTCCACGCAGCTTCCTGGTGTCACAGGTGTTCCCTCGCAAGGGGAAGTCCGCTAATTACCTCCCCTGTCCGTGGGGAGGCGTAGATGCTACCTGCGTTTCCAGCCCAACCCCCGCCTTTCCCCGGCAGCCCGCACTGGGAGGGACTCGGGGAAGACTCTCGAAGGGCTCCTAGGAGATCTCGGGTGCTGCAGACAGAAGACGGAACCTCCCCACACTCAGAATTCCGGAACAAGGGTGACTGTTTGGGTGAGGTTTAGGGCCGCCTTCCACGCAGCTTCCTGGTGTCACAGGTGTTCCCTCGCAAGGGGAAGTCCGCTACTTACCTCCCCTGTCCATGGGGAGGCACTAGATGCTACCTGCGTTTCCAGCCCAACCCCCGCATTTCCCCGGCAGCCCGTACTGGGAGGGACTCGGGGAAGACTCTCGAAGGGCTCCTAGGAGATCTCGGGTGCTGCAGACTGAAGACGGAACCTCCCCACACTCAGAATTCCGGAACACGGCTGACTGTGTGGGTGAGGTTCAGGGCCGCCCTCCACGCAGGTTCCTGGTGTCACAGGTGTTCCCTCGCAAGGGGAAGTCCGCTACTTACCTCCCCTGTCCATGGGGAGGCACTAGATGCTACCTGCGTTTCCAGCCCAACCCCCGCATTTCCCCGGCAGCCCGTACTGGGAGGGACTCGGGGAAGACTCTAGAAGGGCTCCTAGGAGATCTCGGGTGCTGCAGACAGAAGACGGAACCTCCCCACACTCAGAATTCCGGAACACGGCTGACTGTGTGGGGGAGGTTCGGGGCCGCCCTCCACGCAGCTTCCTGTTGTCACAGGTGTTCCCTCGCAAGGGGAAGTCCGCTAATTACCTCCCCTGTCCATGGGGAGGCACTAGATGCTACCTGCGTTTCCAGCCCAACCCCCGCATTTCCCCGGCAGCCCGTACTGGGAGGGACTCGGGGAAGACTCTCGAAGGGCTCCTAGGAGATCTCGGGTGCTGCAGACAGAAGACGGAACCTCCCCACACTCAGAATTCCGGAACACGTCTGACTGTGTGGGGGAGGTTCGGGGCCGCCCTCCACGCAGCTTCCTGGTGTCACAGGTGTTCCCTCGCAAGGGGAAGTCCGCTAATTACCTCCCCTGTCCATGGGGAGGCACTAGATGCTACCTGCGTTTCCAGCCCAACCCCCGCATTTCCCCGGCAGCCCGTACTGGGAGGGACTCGGAAAAGACTCTCGAAGGGCTCCTAGGAGATCTCGGGTGCTGCAGACAGAAGACGGAACCTCCCCACACTCAGAATTCCGGAACACGGCTGACTGTGTGGGTGAGGTTCAGGGCCGCACTCCACGAAGCTTCCTGGTGTCACAGGTGTTCCCTCGCAAGGGGAAGTCCGCTAATTACCTCCCCTGTCCATGGGGAGGCACTAGATGCTACCTGCGTTTCCAGCCCAACCCCCGCCTTTCCCCGGCAGCCCGCACTGGGAGGGACTCGGGGAAGACTCTCGAAGGGCTCCTCGGAGATCTCGGGTGCTGCAGACAGAAGACGGAACCTCCCCACACTCAGAATTCCGGAACATGGCTGACTGTGTGGGGGAGGTTCGGGGCCGCCCTCCACGCAGCTTCCTGGTGTCACAGGTGTTCCCTCGCAAGGGGAAGTCCGCTAATTACCTCCCCTGTCCATGGGGAGGCACTAGATGCTACCTGCGTTTCCAGCCCAACCCCCGCATTTCCCCGGCAGCCCGTACTGGGAGGGACTCGGGGAAGACTCTCGAAGGGCTCCTCGGAGATCTCGGGTGCTGCAGACCGAAGACGGAACCTCCCCACACTCAGAATTCCGGAACACGGCTGACTGTGTGGGGGAGGTTCGGGGCCGCCCTCCACGCAGCTTCCTGGTGTCACAGGTGTTCCCTCGCAAGGGGAAGTCCGCTAATTACCTCCCCAGTCCATGGGGAGGCACTAGATGCTACCTGCGTTTCCAGCCAAACCCCCGCATTTCCCCGGCAGCCCGTACTGGGAGGGACTCGGGGAAGACTCCCGAAGGGCTCCTAGGAGATCTCGGGTGCTGCAGACAGAAGACGGAACCTCCCCACACTCAGAATTCCGGAACACGGCTGACTGTGTGGGGGAGGTTCGGGGCCGCCCTCCACGCAGCTTCCTGGTGTCACAGGTGTTCCCTCGCAAGGGGAAGTCCGCTAATTACCTCCCCTGTCCATGGGGAGGCACTAGATGCTACCTGCGTTTCCAGCCCAACCCCCGCATTTCCCCGGCAGCCCGTACTGGGAGGGACTCGGGGAAGACTCTCGAAGGGCTCCTAGGAGATCTCGGGTGCTGCAGACAGAAGACGGAACCTCCCCACACTCTGAATTCCGGAACACGGCTGACTGTGTGGGGAGGTACGGGGCCGCCCTCCACGCAGCTTCCTGGTGTCACAGGTGTTCCCTCGCAAGGGGAAGTCCGCTAATTACCTCCCTGTCCATGGGGAGGCACTAGATGCTACCTGCGTTTCCAGCCCAACCCCCGATTTTCCCCGGAAGCCCGTACTGGGAGGGACTCGGGGAAGACTCTCGAAGGGCTCCTCGGAGATCTCGGGTGCTGCAGACAGAAGACGGAACCTCCCCACACTCAGAATTCCGGAACACGGCTGACTGTGTGGGTTTGGTTCAGGGCCGCACTCCACGCAGCTTCCTGGTGTCACAGGTGTTCCCTCGCAAGGGAAAGTCCGCTAATTACCTCCCCTGTCCATGGGGAGGCACTAGATGCTACCTGCGTTTCCAGCCCAACCCCCGCATTTCCCTGGCAGCCCGTACTGGGAGGGACTCGGGGAAGACTCTCGAAGGGCTCCTAGGAGATCTCGGGTGCTGCAGACAGAAGACGGAACCTCCCCACACTCAGAATTCCGGAACACGGCTGACTGTGTGGGTGAGGTCCACGGCCGCCCTCCACGCAGCTTCCTGGTGTCACAGGTGTTCCCTCGCAAGGGGAAGTCCGCTAATTGCCTCCCCTGTCCATGGGGAGGCGTAGATGCTACCTGCGTTTCCAGCCCATCCCCCGCCTTTCCCCGGCAGCCCGCACTGGGAGGGACTCGGGGAAGACTCTCGAAGGGCTCCTAGGAGATCTCGGGTGCTGCAGACAGAAGACGGAACCTCCCCACACTCAGAATTCCGGAACAAGGTTGACTGTTTGGGTGAGGTTTAGGGCCGCCCTCCACGCAGCTTCCTGGTGTCACAGGTGTTCCCTCGCAAGGGGAAGTCCGCTACTTACCTCCCCTGTCCATGGGGAGGCACTAGATGCTACCTGCGTTTCCAGCACAACCCCCGCATTTCCCCGGCAGCCCGTACTGGGAGGGACTCGGGGAAGACTCTCGAAGGGCTCCTAGGAGATCTCGGGTGCTGCAGACAGAAGACGGAACCTCCCCACACTCAGAATTCCGGAACACGGCTGACTGTGTGGGGAGGTTCGGGGCCGCCCTCCACGCAGCTTCCTGGTGTCACAGGTGTTCCCTCGCAAGGGGAAGTCCGCTAATTACCTCCCCTGTCCATGGGGAGGCACTAGATGCTACCTGCGTTTCCAGCCCAACCCCCGCATTTCCCCGGCAGCCCGTACTGGGAGGGACTCGGGGAAGACTCTCGAAGGGCTCCTAGGAGATCTCGGGTGCTGCAGACAGAAGACGGAACCTCCCCACACTCAGAATTCCGGAACACGGGTGACTGTTTGGGTGAGGTTTAGGGCCGCCCTCCACGCAGCTTCCTGGTGTCACAGGTGTTCCCTCGCAAGGGGAAGTCCGCTAATTACCTCCCCTGTCCATGGGGAGGCACTAGATGCTACCTGCGTTTCCAGCCCAACCCCCGCATTTCCCCGGCAGCCCGTACTGGGAGGGACTCGGGGAAGACTCTCGAAGGGCTCCTAGGAGATCTCGGGTGCTGCAGACAGAAGACGGAACCTCCCCACACTCAGAATTCCGGAACACGCCTGACTGTGTGGGGGAGGTTCGGGGCCGCCCTCCACGCAGCTTCCTGGTGTCACAGGTGTTCCCTCGCAAGGGGAAGTCCGCTAATTACCTCCCCTGTCCATGGGGAGGCACTAGATGCTACCTGCGTTTCCAGCCCAACCCCCGCATTTCCCCGGCAGCCCGTACTGGGAGGGACTCGGGGAAGACTCTCGAAGGGCTCCTCGGAGATCTCGGGTGCTGCAGACAGAAGACGGAACCTCCCCACACTCAGAATTCCGGAACACGGCTGACTGTGTGGGGGAGGTTCGGGGCCGCCCTCCACGCAGGTTCCTGGTGTCACAGGTGTTCCCTCGCAAGGGGAAGTCCGCTAATTACCTCCCCTGTCCATGGGGAGGCACTAGATGCTACCTGCGTTTCCAGCCCAACCCCAGCCTTTCCCCGGCAGCCCGTACTGGGAGGGACTCGGGGAAGACTCTCGAAGGGCTCCTCGGAGATCTCGGGTGCTGCAGACAGAAGACGGAACCTCCCCACACTCAGAATTCCGGAACACGGCTGACTGTGTGGGGGAGGTTCGGGGCCGCCCTCCACGCAGCTTCCTGGTGTCACAGGTGTTCCCTCGCAAGGGGAAGTCCGCTAATTACTTCCCCTGTCCATGGGGAGGCACTAGATGCTACCTGCGTTTCCAGCCCAACCCCCGCATTTCCCCGGCAGCCCGTACTGGGAGGGACTCGGGGAAGACTCTCGAAGGGCTCCTCGGAGATCTCGGGTGCTGCAGACAGAAGACGGAACCTCCCCACACTCAGAATTCCGGAACACGGCTGACTGTGTGGGTGAGGTTCAGGGCCGCACTCCACGCATCTTCCTGGTGTCACAGGTGTTCCCTCGCAAGGGGAAGTCCGCTAATTACCTCCCCTGTCCATGGGGAGGCACTAGATGCTAACTGCGTTTCCAGCCCAACCCCCGCATTTCCCCGGCAGCCCGTACTGGGAGGGACTCGGGGAAGACTCTCGAAGGGCTCCTAGGAGATCTCGGGTGCTGCAGACAGAAGACGGATCCTCCCCACTCTCAGAATTCCGGAACACGGCTGACTGTGTGGGGGAGGTTCGGGGCCGCCCTCCACGCAGCTTCCTGGTGTCACAGGTGTTCCCTCGCAAGGGGAAGTCCGCTAATTACTTCCCCTGTCCATGGGGAGGCACTAGATGCTACCTGCGTTTCCAGCCCAACCCCCGCATTTCCCCGGCAGCCCGTACTGGGAGGGACTCGGGGAAGACTCTCGAAGGGCTCCTCGGAGATCTCGGGTGCTGCAGACAGAAGACGGAACCTCCCCACACTCAGAATTCCGGAACACGGCTGACTGTGTGGGTGAGGTTCAGGGCCGCACTCCACGCATCTTCCTGGTGTCACAGGTGTTCCCTCGCAAGGGGAAGTCCGCTAATTACCTCCCCTGTCCATGGGGAGGCACTAGATGCTAACTGCGTTTCCAGCCCAACCCCCGCATTTCCCCGGCAGCCCGTACTGGGAGGGACTCGGGGAAGACTCTCGAAGGGCTCCTAGGAGATCTCGGGTGCTGCAGACAGAAGACGGAACCTCCCCACACTCAGAATTCCGGAACACGGCTGACTGTGTGGGTGAGGTTCAGGGCCGCCCTCCACGCAGATTCCTGGTGTCACAGGTGTTCCCTCGCAAGGGGAAGTCCGCTAATTACCTCCCCTGTCCATGGGGAGGCGTAGATGCTACCTGCGTTTCCAGCCCAACCCCCGCCTTTCCCCGGCAGCCCGCACTGGGAGGGACTCGGGGAAGACTCTCGAAGGGCTCCTAGGAGATCTCGGGTGCTGCAGACAGAAGACGGAACCTCCCCACACTCAGAATTCCGGAACACGGCTGACTGTGTGGGGGAGGTTCGGGGCCGCCCTCCACGCAGCGTCCTGGTGTCACAGGTGTTCCCTCGCAAGGGGAAGTCCGCTAATTACCTCCCCTGTCCATGGGGAGGCACTAGATGCTACCTGCGTTTCCAGCCCAACCCCCGCATTTCCCCGGCAGCCCGTACTGGGAGGGACTCGGGGAAGACTCTCGAAGGGCTCCTAGGAGATCTCGGGTGCTGCAGACAGAAGACGGAACCTCCCCACACTCAGAATTCCGGAACACGGCTGACTGTGTGGGGGAGGTTCGGGGCCGCCCTCCACGCAGCTTCCTGGTGTCACAGGTGTTCCCTCGCAAGGGGAAGTCCGCTAATTACCTCCCCTGTCCATGGGGAGGCACTAGATGCTACCTGCGTTTCCAGCCCAACCCCCGCATTTCCCCGGCAGCCCGTACTGGGAGGGACTCGGGGAAGACTCTCGAAGGGCTCCTAGGAGATCTCGGGTGCTGCAGACAGAAGACGGAACCTCCCCACACTCAGAATTCCGGAACACGGCTGACTGTGTGGGGAGGTACGGGTCCGCCCTCCACGAAGCTTCCTGGTGTCACAGGTGTTCCCTCGCAAGGGGAAGTCCGCTAATTACCTCCCCTGTCCATGGGGAGGCACTAGATGCTACCTGCGTTTCCAGCCCAACCCCCGCATTTCCCCGGCAGCCCGTACTGGGAGGGACTCGGGGAAGACTCTCGAAGGGCTCCTCGGAGATCTCGGGTGCTGCAGACAGAAGACGGAACCTCCCCACACTCAGAATTCCGGAACACGGCTGACTGTGTGGGGGAGGTTCGGGGCCGCCCTCCACGCAGCTTCCTGGTGTCACAGGTGTTCCCTCGCAAGGGGAAGTCCGCTAATTACCTCCCCTGTCCATGGGGAGGCACTAGATGCTACCTGCGTTTCCAGCCCAATCCCCGCATTTCCCCGGCAGCCCGTACTGGGAGGGAATCGGGGAAGACTCTCGAAGGGCTCCTAGGAGATCTCGGGTGCTGCAGACAGAAGACGGAACCTCCCCACACTCAGAATTCTGGAACACGGCTGACTGTGTGGGGGAGGTTCGGGGCCGCCCTCCACGAAGCTTCCTGGTGTCACAGGTGTTCCCTCGCAAGGGGAAGTCCGCTAATTACCTCCCCTGTCCATGGGGAGGCACTAGATGCTACCTGCGTTTCCAGCCCAACCCCCGCATTTCCCCGGCAGCCCGTACTGGGAGGGACTCGGGGAAGACTCTCGAAGGGCTCCTCGGAGATCTCGGGTGCTGCAGACAGAAGACGGAACCTCCCCACACTCAGAATTCCGGAACACGGCTGACTGTGTGGGTGAGGTTCAGGGCCGCACTCCACGCAGCTTCCTGGTGTCACAGGTGTTCCCTCGCAAGGGGAAGTCCGCTAATTACCTCCCCTGTCCATGGGGAGGCGTAGATGCTACCTGCGTTTCCAGCCCAACCCCCGCCTTTCCCCGGGAGCCCGCACTGGGAGGGACTCGGGGAAGACTCTCGAAGGGCTCCTAGGAGATCTCGGGTGCTGCAGACAGAAGACGGAACCTCCCCACACTCAGAATTCCGGAACAAGGGTGACTGTTTGGGTGAGGTTTAGGGCCGCCCTCCACGCAGCTTCCTGGTGTCACAGGTGTTCCCTCGCAAGGGGAAGTCCGCTACTTACCTCCCCTGTCCATGGGGAGGCACTAGATTCTACCTGCGTTTCCAGCCCAACCCCCGCCTTTCCCCGGCAGCCCGTACTGGGAGGGACTCGGGGAAGACTCTCGAAGGGCTCCTCGGAGATCTCGGGTGCTGCAGACAGAAGACGGAACCTCCCCACACTCAGAATTCCGGAACACGGCTGACTGTGTGGGGGAGGTTCGGGGCCGCCCTCCACGCAGCTTCCTGGTGTCACAGGTGTTCCCTCGCAAGGGGAAGTCCGCTAATTACCTCCCCTGTCCATGGGGAGGCACTAGATGCTACCTGCGTTTCCAGCCCAACCCCCGCCTTTCCCCGGCAGCCCGTACTGGGAGGGACTCGGGGAAGACTCTCGAAGGGCTCCTCGGAGATCTCGGGTGCTGCAGACAGAAGACGGAACCTCCCCACACTCAGAATTCCGGAACACGGCTGACTGTGTGGGGGAGGTTCGGGGCCGCCCTCCACGCAGCTTCCTGGTGTCACAGGTGTTCCCTCGCAAGGGGAAGTCCGCTAATTACCTCCCCTGTCCATGGGGAGGCACTAGATGCTACCTGCGTTTCCAGCCCAACCCCCGCCTTTCCCCGGCAGCCCGTACTGGGAGGGACTCGGGGAAGACTCTCGAAGGGCTCCTCGGAGATCTCGGGTGCTGCAGACAGAAGACGGAACCTCCCCACACTCAGAATTCCGGAACACGGCTGACTGTGTGGGGGAGGTTCGGGGCCGCCCTCCACGCAGCTTCCTGGTGTCACAGGTGTTCCCTCGCAAGGGGAAGTCCGCTAATAACCTCCCCTGTCCATGGGGAGGCACTAGATGCTACCTGCGTTTCCAGCCCAACCCCCGCATTTCCCCGGCAGCCCGTACTGGGAGGGACTCGGGGAAGACTCTCGAAGGGCTCCTCGGAGATCTCGGGTGCTGCAGACAGAAGACGGAACCTCCCCACACTCAGAATTCCGGAACACGGCTGACTGTGTGGGGGAGGTTCGGGGCCGCCCTCCACGCAGCTTCCTGGTGTCACAGGTGTTCCCTCCCAAGGGGAAGTCCGCTAATTACCTCCCCTGTCCATGGGGAGGCACTAGATGCTACCTGCGTTTCCAGTCCAACCCCCGCATTTCCCCGGCAGCCCGTACTGGGAGGGACTCGGGGAAGACTCTCGAAGGGCTCCTAGGAGATCTCGGGTGCTGCAGACAGAAGACGGAACCTCCCCACACTCAGAATTCCGGAACACGGCTGACTGTGTGGGGGAGGTTCGGGGCCGCCCTCCACGCAGCTTCCTGGTGTCACAGGTGTTCCCTCGCAAGGGGAAGTCCGCTAATTACCTCCCCTGTCCATGGGGAGGCGTAGATGCTACCTGCGTTTCCAGCCCAACCCCCGCCTTTCCCCGGCAGCCCGCACTGGGAGGGACTCGGGGAAGACTCTCGAAGGGCTCCTAGGAGATCTCGGGTGCTGCAGACAGAAGACGGAACCTCCCCACACTCAGAATTCCGGAACAAGGGTGACTGTTTGGGTGAGGTTTAGGGCCGCCTTCCACGCAGCTTCCTGGTGTCACAGGTGTTCCCTCGCAAGGGGAAGTCCGCTACTTACCTCCCCTGTCCATGGGGAGGCACTAGATGCTACCTGCGTTTCCAGCCCAACCCCCGCATTTCCCCGGCAGCCCGTACTGGGAGGGACTCGGGGAAGACTCTCGAAGGGCTCCTAGGAGATCTCGGGTGCTGCAGACTGAAGACGGAACCTCCCCACACTCAGAATTCCGGAACACGGCTGACTGTGTGGGTGAGGTTCAGGGCCGCCCTCCACGCAGGTTCCTGGTGTCACAGGTGTTCCCTCGCAAGGGGAAGTCCGCTACTTACCTCCCCTGTCCATGGGGAGGCACTAGATGCTACCTGCGTTTCCAGCCCAACCCCCGCATTTCCCCGGCAGCCCGTACTGGGAGGGACTCGGGGAAGACTCTAGAAGGGCTCCTAGGAGATCTCGGGTGCTGCAGACAGAAGACGGAACCTCCCCACACTCAGAATTCCGGAACACGGCTGACTGTGTGGGGGAGGTTCGGGGCCGCCCTCCACGCAGCTTCCTGTTGTCACAGGTGTTCCCTCGCAAGGGGAAGTCCGCTAATTACCTCCCCTGTCCATGGGGAGGCACTAGATGCTACCTGCGTTTCCAGCCCAACCCCCGCATTTCCCCGGCAGCCCGTACTGGGAGGGACTCGGGGAAGACTCTCGAAGGGCTCCTAGGAGATCTCGGGTGCTGCAGACAGAAGACGGAACCTCCCCACACTCAGAATTCCGGAACACGTCTGACTGTGTGGGGGAGGTTCGGGGCCGCCCTCCACGCAGCTTCCTGGTGTCACAGGTGTTCCCTCGCAAGGGGAAGTCCGCTAATTACCTCCCCTGTCCATGGGGAGGCACTAGATGCTACCTGCGTTTCCAGCCCAACCCCCGCATTTCCCCGGCAGCCCGTACTGGGAGGGACTCGGAGAAGACTCTCGAAGGGCTCCTAGGAGATCTCGGGTGCTGCAGACAGAAGACGGAACCTCCCCACACTCAGAATTCCGGAACACGGCTGACTGTGTGGGTGAGGTTCAGGGCCGCACTCCACGAAGCTTCCTGGTGTCACAGGTGTTCCCTCGCAAGGGGAAGTCCGCTAATTACCTCCCCTGTCCATGGGGAGGCACTAGATGCTACCTGCGTTTCCAGCCCAACCCCCGCCTTTCCCCGGCAGCCCGCACTGGGAGGGACTCGGGGAAGACTCTCGAAGGGCTCCTCGGAGATCTCGGGTGCTGCAGACAGAAGACGGAACCTCCCCACACTCAGAATTCCGGAACATGGCTGACTGTGTGGGGGAGGTTCGGGGCCGCCCTCCACGCAGCTTCCTGGTGTCACAGGTGTTCCCTCGCAAGGGGAAGTCCGCTAATTACCTCCCCTGTCCATGGGGAGGCACTAGATGCTACCTGCGTTTCCAGCCCAACCCCCGCATTTCCCCGGCAGCCCGTACTGGGAGGGACTCGGGGAAGACTCTCGAAGGGCTCCTCGGAGATCTCGGGTGCTGCAGACCGAAGACGGAACCTCCCCACACTCAGAATTCCGGAACACGGCTGACTGTGTGGGGGAGGTTCGGGGCCGCCCTCCACGCAGCTTCCTGGTGTCACAGGTGTTCCCTCGCAAGGGGAAGTCCGCTAATTACCTCCCCAGTCCATGGGGAGGCACTAGATGCTACCTGCGTTTCCAGCCCAACCCCCGCATTTCCCCGGCAGCCCGTACTGGGAGGGACTCGGGGAAGACTCTAGAAGGGCTCCTAGGAGATCTCGGGTGCTGCAGACAGAAGACGGAACCTCCCCACACTCAGAATTCCGGAACACGGCTGACTGTGTGGGGGAGGTTCGGGGCCGCCCTCCACGCAGCTTCCTGTTGTCACAGGTGTTCCCTCGCAAGGGGAAGTCCGCTAATTACCTCCCCTGTCCATGGGGAGGCACTAGATGCTACCTGCTTTTCCAGCCCAACCCCCGCATTTCCCCGGCAGCCCGTACTGGGAGGGACTCGGGGAAGACTCTCGAAGGGCTCCTAGGAGATCTCGGGTGCTGCAGACAGAAGACGGAACCTCCCCACACTCAGAATTCCGGAACACGTCTGACTGTGTGGGGGAGGTTCGGGGCCGCCCTCCACGCAGCTTCCTGGTGTCACAGGTGTTCCCTCGCAAGGGGAAGTCCGCTAATTACCTCCCCTGTCCATGGGGAGGCACTAGATGCTACCTGCGTTTCCAGCCCAACCCCCGCATTTCCCCGGCAGCCCGTACTGGGAGGGACTCGGAGAAGACTCTCGAAGGGCTCCTAGGAGATCTCGGGTGCTGCAGACAGAAGACGGAACCTCCCCACACTCAGAATTCCGGAACACGGCTGACTGTGTGGGTGAGGTTCAGGGCCGCACTCCACGAAGCTTCCTGGTGTCACAGGTGTTCCCTCGCAAGGGGAAGTCCGCTAATTACCTCCCCTGTCCATGGGGAGGCACTAGATGCTACCTGCGTTTCCAGCCCAACCCCCGCCTTTCCCCGGCAGCCCGCACTGGGAGGGACTCGGGGAAGACTCTCGAAGGGCTCCTCGGAGATCTCGGGTGCTGCAGACAGAAGACGGAACCTCCCCACACTCAGAATTCCGGAACATGGCTGACTGTGTGGGGGAGGTTCGGGGCCGCCCTCCACGCAGCTTCCTGGTGTCACAGGTGTTCCCTCGCAAGGGGAAGTCCGCTAATTACCTCCCCTGTCCATGGGGAGGCACTAGATGCTACCTGCGTTTCCAGCCCAACCCCCGCATTTCCCCGGCAGCCCGTACTGGGAGGGACTCGGGGAAGACTCTCGAAGGGCTCCTCGGAGATCTCGGGTGCTGCAGACCGAAGACGGAACCTCCCCACACTCAGAATTCCGGAACACGGCTGACTGTGTGGGGGAGGTTCGGGGCCGCCCTCCACGCAGCTTCCTGGTGTCACAGGTGTTCCCTCGCAAGGGGAAGTCCGCTAATTACCTCCCCAGTCCATGGGGAGGCACTAGATGCTACCTGCGTTTCCAGCCCAACCCCCGCATTTCCCCGGCAGCCCGTACTGGGAGGGACTCGGGGAAGACTCTCGAAGGGCTCCTCGGAGATCTCGGGTGCTGCAGACAGAAGACGGAACCTCCCCACACTCAGAATTCCGGAACACGGCTGACTGTGTGGGTGAGGTTCAGGGCCGCACTCCACGCAGCTTCCTGGTGTCACAGGTGTTCCCTCGCAAGGGGAAGTCCGCTAATTACCTCCCCTGTCCATGGGGAGGCGTAGATGCTACCTGCGTTTCCAGCCCAACCCCCGCCTTTCCCCGGCAGCCCGCACTGGGAGGGACTCGGGGAAGACTCTCGAAGGGCTCCTAGGAGATCTCGGGTGCTGCAGACAGAAGACGGAACCTCCCCACACTCAGAATTCCGGAACAAGGGTGACTGTTTGGGTGAGGTTTAGGGCCGCCCTCCACGCAGCTTCCTGGTGTCACAGGTGTTCCCTCGCAAGGGGAAGTCCGCTACTTACCTCCCCTGTCCATGGGGAGGCACTAGATTCTACCTGCGTTTCCAGCCCAACCCCCGCCTTTCCCCGGCAGCCCGTAATGGGAGGGACTCGGGGAAGACTCTCGAAGGGCTCCTCGGAGATCTCGGGTGCTGCAGACAGAAGACGGAACCTCCCCACACTCAGAATTCCGGAACACGGCTGACTGTGTGGGGGAGGTTCGGGGCCGCCCTCCACGCAGCTTCCTGGTGTCACAGGTGTTCCCTCGCAAGGGGAAGTCCGCTAATTACCTCCCCTGTCCATGGGGAGGCACTAGATGCTACCTGCGTTTCCAGCCCAACCCCCGCCTTTCCCCGGCAGCCTGTACTGGGAGGGACTCGGGGAAGACTCTCGAAGGGCTCCTCGGAGATCTCGGGTGCTGCAGACAGAAGACGGAACCTCCCCACACTCAGAATTCCGGAACACGGCTGACTGTGTGGGGGAGGTTCGGGGCCGCCCTCCACGCAGCTTCCTGGTGTCACAGGTGTTCCCTCGCAAGGGGAAGTCCGCTAATAACCTCCCCTGTCCATGGGGAGGCACTAGATGCTACCTGCGTTTCCAGCCCAACCCCCGCATTTCCTCGGCAGCCCGTACTGGGAGGGACTCGGGGAAGACTCTCGAAGGGCTCCTCGGAGATCTCGGGTGCTGCAGACAGAAGACGGAACCTCCCCACACTCAGAATTCTGGAACACGGCTGACTGTGTGGGGGAGGTTCGGGGCCGCCCTCCACGCAGCTTCCTGGTGTCACAGGTGTTCCCTCCCAAGGGGAAGTCCGCTAATTACCTCCCCTGTCCATGGGGAGGCACTAGATGCTACCTGCGTTTCCAGCCCATCCCCCGCATTTCCCCGGCAGCCCGTACTGGGAGGGACTCGGGGAAGACTCTCGAAGGGCTCCTAGGAGATCTCGGGTGCTGCAGACAGAAGACGGAACCTCCCCACACTCAGAATTCCGGAACACGGCTGACTGTGTGGGGGAGGTTCGGGGCCGCCCTCCACGCAGCTTCCTGGTGTCACAGGTGTTCCCTCGCAAGGGGAAGTCCGCTAATTACCTCCCCTGTCCGTGGGGAGGCGTAGATGCTACCTGCGTTTCCAGCCCAACCCCCGCCTTTCCCCGGCAGCCCGCACTGGGAGGGACTCGGGGAAGACTCTCGAAGGGCTCCTAGGAGATCTCGGGTGCTGCAGACAGAAGACGGAACCTCCCCACACTCAGAATTCCGGAACAAGGGTGACTGTTTGGGTGAGGTTTAGGGCCGCCTTCCACGCAGCTTCCTGGTGTCACAGGTGTTCCCTCGCAAGGGGAAGTCCGCTACTTACCTCCCCTGTCCATGGGGAGGCACTAGATGCTACCTGCGTTTCCAGCCCAACCCCCGCATTTCCCCGGCAGCCCGTACTGGGAGGGACTCGGGGAAGACTCTCGAAGGGCTCCTAGGAGATCTCGGGTGCTGCAGACTGAAGACGGAACCTCCCCACACTCAGAATTCCGGAACACGGCTGACTGTGTGGGTGAGGTTCAGGGCCGCCCTCCACGCAGGTTCCTGGTGTCACAGGTGTTCCCTCGCAAGGGGAAGTCCGCTACTTACCTCCCCTGTCCATGGGGAGGCACTAGATGCTACCTGCGTTTCCAGCCCAACCCCCGCATTTCCCCGGCAGCCCGTACTGGGAGGGACTCGGGGAAGACTCTAGAAGGGCTCCTAGGAGATCTCGGGTGCTGCAGACAGAAGACGGAACCTCCCCACACTCAGAATTCCGGAACACGGCTGACTGTGTGGGGGAGGTTCGGGGCCGCCCTCCACGCAGCTTCCTGTTGTCACAGGTGTTCCCTCGCAAGGGGAAGTCCGCTAATTACCTCCCCTGTCCATGGGGAGGCACTAGATGCTACCTGCGTTTCCAGCCCAACCCCCGCATTTCCCCGGCAGCCCGTACTGGGAGGGACTCGGGGAAGACTCTCGAAGGGCTCCTAGGAGATCTCGGGTGCTGCAGACAGAAGACGGAACCTCCCCACACTCAGAATTCCGGAACACGTCTGACTGTGTGGGGGAGGTTCGGGGCCGCCCTCCACGCAGCTTCCTGGTGTCACAGGTGTTCCCTCGCAAGGGGAAGTCCGCTAATTACCTCCCCTGTCCATGGGGAGGCACTAGATGCTACCTGCGTTTCCAGCCCAACCCCCGCATTTCCCCGGCAGCCCGTACTGGGAGGGACTCGGAAAAGACTCTCGAAGGGCTCCTAGGAGATCTCGGGTGCTGCAGACAGAAGACGGAACCTCCCCACACTCAGAATTCCGGAACACGGCTGACTGTGTGGGTGAGGTTCAGGGCCGCACTCCACGAAGCTTCCTGGTGTCACAGGTGTTCCCTCGCAAGGGGAAGTCCGCTAATTACCTCCCCTGTCCATGGGGAGGCACTAGATGCTACCTGCGTTTCCAGCCCAACCCCCGCCTTTCCCCGGCAGCCCGCACTGGGAGGGACTCGGGGAAGACTCTCGAAGGGCTCCTCGGAGATCTCGGGTGCTGCAGACAGAAGACGGAACCTCCCCACACTCAGAATTCCGGAACATGGCTGACTGTGTGGGGGAGGTTCGGGGCCGCCCTCCACGCAGCTTCCTGGTGTCACAGGTGTTCCCTCGCAAGGGGAAGTCCGCTAATTACCTCCCCTGTCCATGGGGAGGCACTAGATGCTACCTGCGTTTCCAGCCCAACCCCCGCATTTCCCCGGCAGCCCGTACTGGGAGGGACTCGGGGAAGACTCTCGAAGGGCTCCTCGGAGATCTCGGGTGCTGCAGACCGAAGACGGAACCTCCCCACACTCAGAATTCCGGAACACGGCTGACTGTGTGGGGGAGGTTCGGGGCCGCCCTCCACGCAGCTTCCTGGTGTCACAGGTGTTCCCTCGCAAGGGGAAGTCCGCTAATTACCTCCCCAGTCCATGGGGAGGCACTAGATGCTACCTGCGTTTCCAGCCAAACCCCCGCATTTCCCCGGCAGCCCGTACTGGGAGGGACTCGGGGAAGACTCCCGAAGGGCTCCTAGGAGATCTCGGGTGCTGCAGACAGAAGACGGAACCTCCCCACACTCAGAATTCCGGAACACGGCTGACTGTGTGGGGGAGGTTCGGGGCCGCCCTCCACGCAGCTTCCTGGTGTCACAGGTGTTCCCTCGCAAGGGGAAGTCCGCTAATTACCTCCCCTGTCCATGGGGAGGCACTAGATGCTACCTGCGTTTCCAGCCCAACCCCCGCATTTCCCCGGCAGCCCGTACTGGGAGGGACTCGGGGAAGACTCTCGAAGGGCTCCTAGGAGATCTCGGGTGCTGCAGACAGAAGACGGAACCTCCCCACACTCTGAATTCCGGAACACGGCTGACTGTGTGGGGAGGTACGGGGCCGCCCTCCACGCAGCTTCCTGGTGTCACAGGTGTTCCCTCGCAAGGGGAAGTCCGCTAATTACCTCCCTGTCCATGGGGAGGCACTAGATGCTACCTGCGTTTCCAGCCCAACCCCCGATTTTCCCCGGAAGCCCGTACTGGGAGGGACTCGGGGAAGACTCTCGAAGGGCTCCTCGGAGATCTCGGGTGCTGCAGACAGAAGACGGAACCTCCCCACACTCAGAATTCCGGAACACGGCTGACTGTGTGGGTTTGGTTCAGGGCCGCACTCCACGCAGCTTCCTGGTGTCACAGGTGTTCCCTCGCAAGGGAAAGTCCGCTAATTACCTCCCCTGTCCATGGGGAGGCACTAGATGCTACCTGCGTTTCCAGCCCAACCCCCGCATTTCCCTGGCAGCCCGTACTGGGAGGGACTCGGGGAAGACTCTCGAAGGGCTCCTAGGAGATCTCGGGTGCTGCAGACAGAAGACGGAACCTCCCCACACTCAGAATTCCGGAACACGGCTGACTGTGTGGGTGAGGTCCACGGCCGCCCTCCACGCAGCTTCCTGGTGTCACAGGTGTTCCCTCGCAAGGGGAAGTCCGCTAATTGCCTCCCCTGTCCATGGGGAGGCGTAGATGCTACCTGCGTTTCCAGCCCATCCCCCGCCTTTCCCCGGCAGCCCGCACTGGGAGGGACTCGGGGAAGACTCTCGAAGGGCTCCTAGGAGATCTCGGGTGCTGCAGACAGAAGACGGAACCTCCCCACACTCAGAATTCCGGAACAAGGTTGACTGTTTGGGTGAGGTTTAGGGCCGCCCTCCACGCAGCTTCCTGGTGTCACAGGTGTTCCCTCGCAAGGGGAAGTCCGCTACTTACCTCCCCTGTCCATGGGGAGGCACTAGATGCTACCTGCGTTTCCAGCACAACCCCCGCATTTCCCCGGCAGCCCGTACTGGGAGGGACTCGGGGAAGACTCTCGAAGGGCTCCTAGGAGATCTCGGGTGCTGCAGACAGAAGACGGAACCTCCCCACACTCAGAATTCCGGAACACGGCTGACTGTGTGGGGAGGTTCGGGGCCGCCCTCCACGCAGCTTCCTGGTGTCACAGGTGTTCCCTCGCAAGGGGAAGTCCGCTAATTACCTCCCCTGTCCATGGGGAGGCACTAGATGCTACCTGCGTTTCCAGCCCAACCCCCGCATTTCCCCGGCAGCCCGTACTGGGAGGGACTCGGGGAAGACTCTCGAAGGGCTCCTAGGAGATCTCGGGTGCTGCAGACAGAAGACGGAACCTCCCCACACTCAGAATTCCGGAACACGGGTGACTGTTTGGGTGAGGTTTAGGGCCGCCCTCCACGCAGCTTCCTGGTGTCACAGGTGTTCCCTCGCAAGGGGAAGTCCGCTAATTACCTCCCCTGTCCATGGGGAGGCACTAGATGCTACCTGCGTTTCCAGCCCAACCCCCGCATTTCCCCGGCAGCCCGTACTGGGAGGGACTCGGGGAAGACTCTCGAAGGGCTCCTAGGAGATCTCGGGTGCTGCAGACAGAAGACGGAACCTCCCCACACTCAGAATTCCGGAACACGGCTGACTGTGTGGGGGAGGTTCGGGGCCGCCCTCCACGCAGCTTCCTGGTGTCACAGGTGTTCCCTCGCAAGGGGAAGTCCGCTAATTACCTCCCCTGTCCATGGGGAGGCACTAGATGCTACCTGCGTTTCCAGCCCAACCCCCGCATTTCCCCGGCAGCCCGTACTGGGAGGGACTCGGGGAAGACTCTCGAAGGGCTCCTCGGAGATCTCGGGTGCTGCAGACAGAAGACGGAACCTCCCCACACTCAGAATTCCGGAACACGGCTGACTGTGTGGGGGAGGTTCGGGGCCGCCCTCCACGCAGGTTCCTGGTGTCACAGGTGTTCCCTCGCAAGGGGAAGTCCGCTAATTACCTCCCCTGTCCATGGGGAGGCACTAGATGCTACCTGCGTTTCCAGCCCAACCCCAGCCTTTCCCCGGCAGCCCGTACTGGGAGGGACTCGGGGAAGACTCTCGAAGGGCTCCTCGGAGATCTCGGGTGCTGCAGACAGAAGACGGAACCTCCCCACACTCAGAATTCCGGAACACGGCTGACTGTGTGGGGGAGGTTCGGGGCCGCCCTCCACGCAGCTTCCTGGTGTCACAGGTGTTCCCTCGCAAGGGGAAGTCCGCTAATTACTTCCCCTGTCCATGGGGAGGCACTAGATGCTACCTGCGTTTCCAGCCCAACCCCCGCATTTCCCCGGCAGCCCGTACTGGGAGGGACTCGGGGAAGACTCTTGAAGGGCTCCTCGGAGATCTCGGGTGCTGCAGACAGAAGACGGAACCTCCCCACACTCAGAATTCCGGAACACGGCTGACTGTGTGGGTGAGGTTCAGGGCCGCACTCCACGCATCTTCCTGGTGTCACAGGTGTTCCCTCGCAAGGGGAAGTCCGCTAATTACCTCCCCTGTCCATGGGGAGGCACTAGATGCTAACTGCGTTTCCAGCCCAACCCCCGCATTTCCCCGGCAGCCCGTACTGGGAGGGACTCGGGGAAGACTCTCGAAGGGCTCCTAGGAGATCTCGGGTGCTGCAGACAGAAGACGGATCCTCCCCACTCTCAGAATTCCGGAACACGGCTGACTGTGTGGGGGAGGTTCGGGGCCGCCCTCCACGCAGCTTCCTGGTGTCACAGCTGTTCCCTCGCAAGGGGAAGTCCGCTAATTACCTCCCCTGTCCATGGGGAGGCACTAGATGCTACCTGCTTTTCCAGCCCAACCCCCGCATTTCCCCGGCAGCCCGTACTGGGAGGGACTCGGGGAAGACTCTCGAAGGGCTCCTCGGAGATCTCGGGTGCTGCAGACAGAAGACGGAACCTCCCCACACTCAGAATTCCGGAACACGGCTGACTGTGTGGGGGAGGTTCGGGGCCGCCCTCCACGCAGCTTCCTGGTGTCACAGGTGTTCCCTCGCAAGGGAAAGTCCGCTAATTACCTCCCCTGTCCATGGGGAGGCACTAGATGCTACCTGCGTTTCCAGCCCAACCCCCGCATTTCCCTGGCAGCCCGTACTGGGAGGGACTCGGGGAAGACTCTCGAAGGGCTCCTAGGAGATCTCGGGTGCTGCAGACAGAAGACGGAACCTCCCCACACTCAGAATTCCGGAACACGGCTGACTGTGTGGGTGAGGTCCAGGGCCGCCCTCCACGCAGCTTCCTGGTGTCACAGGTGTTCCCTCGCAAGTGGAAGTCCGCTAATTGCCTCCCCTGTCCATGGGGAGGCGTAGATGCTACCTGCGTTTCCAGCCATTCCCCCGCCTTTCCCCGGCAGCCCGCACTGGGAGGGACTCGGGGAAGACTCTCGAAGGGCTCCTAGGAGATCTCGGGTGCTGCAGACAGAAGACGGAACCTCCCCACACTCAGAATTCCGGAACAAGTTTGACTGTTTGGGTGAGGTTTAGGGCCGCCCTCCACGCAGCTTCCTGGTGTCACAGGTGTTCCCTCGCAAGGGGAAGTCCGCTACTTACCTCCCCTGTCCATGGGGAGGCACTAGATGCTACCTGCGTTTCCAGCACAACCCCCGCATTTCCCCGGCAGCCCGTACTGGGAGGGACTCGGGGAAGACTCTCGAAGGGCTCCTAGGAGATCTCGGGTGCTGCAGACAGAAGACGGAACCTCCCCACACTCAGAATTCCGGAACACGGCTGACTGTGTGGGGAGGTTCGGGGCCGCCCTCCACGCAGCTTCCTGGTGTCACAGGTGTTCCCTCGCAAGGGGAAGTCCGCTAATTACCTCCCCTGTCCATGGGGAGGCACTAGATGCTACCTGCGTTTCCAGCCCAACCCCCGCATTTCCCCGGCAGCCCGTACTGGGAGGGACTCGGGGAAGACTCTCGAAGGGCTCCTAGGAGATCTCGGGTGCTGCAGACAGAAGACGGAACCTCCCCACACTCAGAATTCCGGAACACGGGTGACTGTTTGGGTGAGGTTTAGGGCCGCCCTCCACGCAGCTTCCTGGTGTCACAGGTGTTCCCTCGCAAGGGGAAGTCCGCTAATTACCTCCCCTGTCCATGGGGAGGCACTAGATGCTACCTGCTTTTCCAGCCCAACCCCCGCATTTCCCCGGCAGCCCGTACTGGGAGGGACTCGGGGAAGACTCTCGAAGGGCTCCTAGGAGATCTCGGGTGCTGCAGACAGAAGACGGAACCTCCCCACACTCAGAATTCCGGAACACGCCTGACTGTGTGGGGGTTCGGGGCCGCCCTCCACGCAGCTTCCTGGTGTCACAGGTGTTCCCTCGCAAGGGGAAGTCCGCTAATTACCTCCCCTGTCCATGGGGAGGCACTAGATGCTACCTGCGTTTCCAGCCCAACCCCCGCATTTCCCCGGCAGCCCGTACTGGGAGGGACTCGGGGAAGACTCTCGAAGGGCTCCTCGGAGATCTCGGGTGCTGCAGACAGAAGACGGAACCTCCCCACACTCAGAATTCCGGAACACGGCTGACTGTGTGGGGGAGGTTCGGGGCCGCCCTCCACGCAGGTTCCTGGTGTCACAGGTGTTCCCTCGCAAGGGGAAGTCCGCTAATTACCTCCCCTGTCCATGGGGAGGCACTAGATGCTACCTGCGTTTCCAGCCCAACCCCAGACTTTCCCCGGCAGCCCGTACTGGGAGGGTCTCGGGGAAGACTCTCGAAGGGCTCCTCGGAGATCTCGGGTGCTGCAGACAGAAGACGGAACCTCCCCACACTCAGAATTCCGGAACACGGCTGACTGTGTGGGGGAGGTTCGGGGCCGCCCTCCACGCAGCTTCCTGGTGTCACAGGTGTTCCCTCGCAAGGGGAAGTCCGCTAATTACTTCCCCTGTCCATGGGGAGGCACTAGATGCTACCTGCGTTTCCAGCCCAACCCCCGCATTTCCCCGGCAGCCCGTACTGGGAGGGACTCGGGGAAGACTCTCGAAGGGCTCCTCGGAGATCTCGGGTGCTGCAGACAGAAGACGGAACCTCCCCACACTCAGAATTCCGGAACACGGCTGACTGTGTGGGTGAGGTTCAGGGCCGCACTCCACGCAGCTTCCTGGTGTCACAGGTGTTCCCTCGCAAGGGGAAGTCCGCTAATTACCTCCCCTGTCCATGGGGAGGCACTAGATGCTAACTGCGTTTCCAGCCCAACCCCCGCATTTCCCCGGCAGCCCGTACTGGGAGGGACTCGGGGAAGACTCTCGAAGGGCTCCTAGGAGATCTCGGGTGCTGCAGACAGAAGACGGATCCTCCCCACTCTCAGAATTCCGGAACACGGCTGACTGTGTGGGGGAGGTTCGGGGCCGCCCTCCACGCAGCTTCCTGGTGTCACAGCTGTTCCCTCGCAAGGGGAAGTCCGCTAATTACCTCCCCTGTCCATGGGGAGGCACTAGATGCTACCTGCTTTTCCAGCCCAACCCCCGCATTTCCCCGGCAGCCCGTACTGGGAGGGACTCGGGGAAGACTCTCGAAGGGCTCCTCGGAGATCTCGGGTGCTGCAGACAGAAGACGGAACCTCCCCACACTCAGAATTCCGGAACACGGCTGACTGTGTGGGGGAGGTTCGGGGCCGCCCTCCACGCAGCTTCCTGGTGTCACAGGTGTTCCCTCGCAAGGGGAAGTCCGCTAATTACCTCCCCTGTCCATGGGGAGGCACTAGATGCTACCTGCGTTTCCAGCCCAACCCCCGCATTTCCCCGGCAGCCCGTACTGGGAGGGACTCGGGGAAGACTCTCGAAGGGCTCCTAGGAGATCTCGGGTGCTGCAGACAGAAGACGGAACCTCCCCACACTCAGAATTCCGGAACACGGCTGACTGTGTGGGGGAGGTTCGGGGCCGCCCTCCACGCAGCTTCCTGGTGTCACAGGTGTTCCCTCGCAAGGGGAAGTCCGCTAAATACCTCCCCTGTCCATGGGGAGGCACTAGATGCTACCTGCGTTTCCAGCACAACCCCCGCATTTCCCCGGCAGCCCGTACTGGGAGGGACTCGGGGAAGAATCTCGAAGGGCTCCTCGGAGATCTCGGGTGCTGCAGACAGAAGACGGAACCTCCCCACACTCAGAATTCCGGAACACGGCTGACTGTGTGGGGGAGGTTCGGGGCCGCCCTCCACGCAGCTTCCTGGTGTCACAGGTGTTCCCTCGCAAGGGGAAGTCCGCTAATTACCTCCCCTGTCCATGGGGAGGCACTAGATGCTACCTGCGTTTCCAGCCCAACCCCCGCATTTCCCCGGCAGCCCGTACTGGGAGGGACTCGGGGAAGACTCTCGAAGGGCTCCTCGGAGATCTCGGGTGCAGCAGACAGAAGACGGAACCTCCCCACACTCAGAATTCCGGAACACGGCTGACTGTTTGGGGGAGGTTCGGGGCCACCCTCCACGCAGCTTCCTGGTGTCACAGGTGTTCCCTCGCAAGGGGAAGTCCGCTAATTACCTCCCCTGTCCATGGGGAGGCACTAGATGCTACCTGCGTTTCCAGCCCAACCCCCGCATTTCCCCGGCAGCCCGTACTGGGAGGGACTCGGGGAAGACTCTCGAAGGGCTCCTAGTAGATCTCGGGTGCTGCAGACAGAAGACGGAACCTCCCCACACTCAGAATTCCGGAACACGGCTGACTGTGTGGGGGAGGTTCGTGGCCGCCCTCCACGCAGCTTCCTGGTGTCACAGGTGTTCCCTCGCAAGGGGAAGTCCGCTAATTACCTCCCCTGTCCATGGGGAGGCACTAGATGCTACCTGCGTTTCCAGCCCAACCCCCGCATTTCCCCGGCAGCCCGTACTGGGAGGGACTCGGGGAAGACTCTCGAAGGGCTCCTAGGAGATCTCGGGTGCTGCAGACAGAAGACGGAACCTCCCCACACTCAGAATTCCGGAACACGGCTGACTGTGTGGGGGAGGTTCGGGGCCGCCCTCCACGCAGCTTCCTGGTGTCACAGGTGTTCCCTCGCAAGGGAAAGTCCGCTAATTACCTCCCCTGTCCATGGGGAGGCACTAGATGCTACCTGCGTTTCCAGCCCAACCCCCGCATTTCCCCGGCAGCCCGTACTGGGAGGGACTCGGGGAAGACTCTCGAAGGGCTCCTAGGAGATCTCGGGTGCTGCAGACAGAAGACGGAACCTCCCCACACTCAGAATTCCGGAACACGGCTGACTGTGTGGGGGAGGATCGGGGCCGCCCTCCACGCAGCTTCCTGGTGTCACAGGTGTTCCCTCGCAAGGGGAAGTCCGCTAATTACCTCCCCTGTCCATGGGGAGGCGTAGATGCTACCTGCGTTTCCAGCCCAACCCCCGCCTTTCCCCGGCAGCCCGTACTGGGAGGGACTCGGGGAAGACTCTCGAAGGGCTCCTAGGAGATCTCGGGTGCTGCAGACAGAAGACGGAACCTCCCCACACTCAGAATTCCGGAACACGGCTGACTGTGTGGGGGAGGTTCGGGGCCGCCCTCCACGCAGCTTCCTGGTGTCACAGGTGTTCCCTCGCAAGGGGAAGTCCGCTAATTACCTCCCTTGTCCATGGGGAGGCACTAGGTGCTACCTGCGTTTCCAGCCAAACCCCCGCATTTCCCCGGCAGCCCGTACTGGGAGGGACTCGGGGAAGACTCTCGAAGGGCTCCTAGGAGATCTCGGGTGCTGCAGACAGAAGACGGAACCTCCCCACACTCAGAATTCCGGAACACGGCTGACTGTATGGGGGAGGTTCGGGGCCGCCCTCCACGCAGCTTCCTGGTGTCACAGGTGTTCCCTCGCAAGGGGAAGTCCGCTAATTACCTCCCCTGTCCATGGGGAGGCACTAGATGCTACCTGCGTTTCCAGCCCAACCCCCGCATTTCCCCGGCAGCCCGTACTGGGAGGGACTCGGGGAAGACTCTCGAAGGGCTCCTCGGAGATCTCGGGTGCTGCAGACAGAAGACGGAACCTCCCCACACTCAGAATTCCGGAACACGGCTGACTGTGTGGGTGAGGTTCAGGGCCGCACTCCACGCAGATTCCTGGTGTCACAGGTGTTCCCTCGCAAGGGGAAGTCCGCTAATTACCTCCCTTGTCCATGGGGAGGCACTAGATGCTACCTGCGTTTCCAGCCCAACCCCCGCATTTCCCCGGCAGCCCGTACTGGGAGGGACTCGGGGAAGACCCTCGAAGGGCTCCTAGGAGTTCTCGGGTGCTGCAGACAGAAGACGGAACCTCCCCACACTCAGAATTCCGGAACACGGCTGACTGTGTGGGTGAGGTTCAGGGCCGCCCTCCACGCAGGTTCCTGGTGTCACAGGTGTTCCCTCGAAAGGGGAAGTCCGCTACTTACCTCCCCTGTCCTTGGGGAGGCACTAGATGCTACCTGCGTTTCCAGCCAAACCCCCGCATTTCCCCGGCAGCCCGTACTGGGAGGGACTCGGGGAAGACTCTCGAAGGGCTCCTAGGAGATCTCGGGTGCTGCAGACAGAAGACGGAACCTCCCCACACTCAGAATTCCGGAACACGGCTGACTGTGTGGGGGAGGTCCGGGGCCGCCCTCCACGCAGCTTCCTGGTGTCACAGGTGTTCCCTCGCAAGGGGAAGTACGCTAATTACCTCCCTTGTCCATGGGGAGGCACTAGATGCTACCTGCGTTTCCAGCCCAACCCCCGCATTTCCCCGGCAGCCCGTACAGGGAGGGACTCGGGGAAGACTCTCGAAGGGCTCCTAGGAGATCTCGGGTGCTGCAGACAGAAGACGGAACCTCCCCACACTCAGAATTCCGGAACACGGCTGACTGTGTGGGTGAGGTTCAGGGCCGCCCTCCACGCAGGTTCCTGGTGTCACAGGTGTTCCCTCGCAAGGGGAAGTCCGCTACTTACCTCCCCTGTCCATGGGGAGGCACTAGATGCTACCTGCGTTTCCAGCCCAACCCCCGCATTTCCCCGGCAGCCCGTACTGGGAGGGACTCGGGGAAGACACTCGAAGGGCTCCTAGGAGATCTCGGGTGCTGCAGACAGAAGACGGAACCTCCCCACCCTCAGAATTCCGGAACACGGCTGACTGTGTGGGGGAGGTTCGGGGCCGCCCTCCACACAGCTTCCTGGTGTCACAGGTGTTCCTCGCAAGGGGAAGTCCGCTAATTACCTCCCCTGTCCATGGGGAGGCACTAGATGCTACCTGCGTTTCCAGCCCAACCCCCGCATTTCCCCGGCAGCCCGTACTGGGAGGGACTCGGGGAAGACTCTCGAAGGGCTCCTAGGAGATCTCGGGTGCTGCAGACAGAAGACGGAACCTCCCCACACTCAGAATTCCGGAACACGGCTGACTGTGTGGGGGATGTTCGGGGCCGCCCTCCACGCAGCTTCCTGGTGTCACAGGTGTTCCCTCGCAAGGGGAAGTCCGCTAATTACCTCCCCTGTCCATGGGGAGGCACTAGATGCTACCTGCGTTTCCAGCCCAACCCCCGCATTTCCCCGGCAGCCCGTACTGGGAGGGACTCGGGGAAGACTCTCGAAGGGCTCCTAGGAGATCTCGGGTGCTGCAGAAAGAAGACGGAACCTCCCCACACTCAGAATTCCGGAACACGGCTGACTGTGTGGGGGAGGTTCGGGGCCGCCCTCCACGCAGCTTCCTGGTGTCACAGGTGTTCCCTCGCAAGGTGAAGTCCGCTAATTACCTCCCCTGTCCATGGGGAGGCACTAGATGATACCTGCGTTTCCAGCCCAACCCCCGCATTTCCCCGGCAGCCCGTACTGGGAGGGACTCGGGGAAGACTCTCGAAGGGCTCCTAGGAGATCTCGGGTGCTGCAGACAGAAGACGGAACCTCCCCACACTCAGAATTCTGGAACACGTCTGACTGTGTGGGGGAGGTTCGGGGCCGCCCTCCACGCAGCTTCCTGGTGTCACAGGTTTTCCCTCGCAAGGGGAAGTCCGCTAATTACCTCCCCTGTCCATGGGGAGGCACTAGATGCTACCTGCGTTTCCAGCCCAACCCCCGCATTTCCCCGGCAGCCTGTACTGGGAGGGACTCCGGGAAGACTCTCGAAGGGCTCCTCGGAGATCTCGGGTGCTGCAGACAGAAGACGGAACCTCCCCACACTCAGAATCCCGGAACACGGCTGACTGTGTGGGTGAGGTTCAGGGCCGCACTCCACGCAGCTTCCTGGTGTCACAGGTGTTCCCTCGCAAGGGGAAGTCCGCTAATAACCTCCCCTGTCCATGGGGAGGCGTAGATGCTACCTGCGTTTCCAGCCCAACCCCCGCCTTTCCCCGGCAGCCCGTACTGGGAGGGACTCGGGGAAGACTCTCGAAGGGCTCCTAGGAGATCTCGGGTGCTGCAGACAGAAGACGGAACCTCCCCACACTCAGAATTCCGGAACACGGCTGACTGTGTGGTGGAGGTCCGGGGCCGACCTCCACGCAGCTTCCTGGTGTCACAGGTGTTCCCTCGCAAGGGGAAGTCCGCTAATTACCTCCCCTGTCCATGGGGAGGCACTAGATGCTACCTGCGTTTCCAGCCCAACCCCCGCATTTCCCCGGCAGCCCGTCCTAGGAGGGACTCAGGGAAGACTCTCGAAGGGCTCCTCGGAGATCTCGGGTGCTGCAGACAGAAGACGGAACCTCCCCACACTCAGAATTCCGGAACACGGCTGACTGTGTGGGTGAGGTTCAGGGCCGCACTCCACGCAGCTTCCTGGTGTCACAGGTGTTCCCTCGCAAGGGGAAGTCCGCTAATTACCTCCCCTGTCCATGGGGAGGCGTAGATGCTACCTGCGTTTCCAGCCCAACCCCCGCCTTTCCCCGGCAGCCCGCACTGGGAGGGACTCGGGGAAGACTCTCGAAGGGCTCCTAGGAGATCTCGGGTGCTGCAGACAGAAGACGGAACCTCCCCACACTCAGAATTCCGGAACAAGTGTGACTGTGTGGGGGATGTTCGGGGCCGCCCTCCACGCAGCTTCCTGGTGTCACAGGTGTTCCCTCGCAAGGGGAAGTCCGCTAATTACCTCCCCTGTCCATGGGGAGGCACTAGATGCTACCTGCGTTTCCAGCCCAACCCCCGCATTTCCCCGGCAGCCCGTACTGGGAGGGACTCGGGGAAGACTCTCGAAGGGCTCCTCGGAGATCTCGGGTGCTGCAGACTGAAGACGGAACCTCCCAACACTCAGAATTCCGGAACACGGCTGACTGTGTGGGTGAGGTTTAGGGCCGCACTCCACGCAGCTTCCTGGTGTCACAGGTGTTCCCTCGCAAGGGGAAGTCCGCTAATTACCTCCCCTGTCCATGGGGAGGCACTAGATGCTACCTGCGTTTCCAGCCCAACCCCCGCATTTCCCCGGCAGCCCGTACTGGGAGGGACTCGGGGAAGACTCTCGAAGGGCTCCTAGGAGATCTCGGGTTCTGCAGACAGAAGACGGAACCTCCCCACACTCAGAATTCCGGAACACGGCTGACTGTGTGGGGGAGGTTCGGGGCCGCCCTCCACGCAGCTTCCTGGTGTCACAGGTGTTCCCTCGCAAGGGGAAGTCCGCTAATTACCTCCCCTGTCCATGGGGAGGCACTAGATGCTACCTGCGTTTCCAGCCCAACCCCCGCATTTCCCCGGCAGCCCGTACTGGGAGGGACTCGGGGAAGACTCTCGAAGGGCTCCTCGGAGATCTCGGGTGCTGCAGACAGAAGACGGAACCTCCCCACACTCAGAATTCCGGAACACGGCTGACTGTGTGGGGGAGGTTCGGGGCCGCCCTCCACGCAGCTTCCTGGTGTCACAGGTGTTCCCTCGCAAGGGGAAGTCCGCTAATTACCTCCCCTGTCCATGGGGAGGCACTAGATGCTACCTGCGTTTAGAGCCCAACCACCGCATTTCCCCGGCAGCCCGTACTGGGAGGGACTCGGGGAATACTCTCGAAGGGCTCCTAGGAGATCTCGGGTGCTGCAGACAGAAGACGGTACCTCCCAACACTCAGAATTCCGGAACACGGCTGACTGTGTGGGTGAGGTTCAGGGCCGCACTCCACGCAGCTTCCTGGTGTCACAGGTGTTCCCTCGCAAGGGGAAGTCCCCTACTTACCTCCCCTGTCCATGGGGAGGCACTAGATGCTACCTGCGTTTCCAGCCCAACCCCCGCATTACCCCAGCAGCCCGTACTGGGAGGGACTCGGGGAAGACTCTCGAAGGGCTCCTCGGAGATCTCGGGTGCTGCAGAGAGAAGACGGAACCTCCCCACACTCAGAATTCCGGAACACGGCTGACTGTGTGGGTGAGGTTCAGGGCCACACTCCACGCAGCTTCCTGGTGTCACAGGTGTTCCCTCGCAAGGGGAAGTCCGCTAACTACCTCCCCTGTCCATGGGGAGGCGTAGATGCTACCTGCGTTTCCAGCCCAACCCCCGCCTTTCCCCGGCAGCCCGCACTGGGATGGACTCGGGGAAGACTCTCGAAGGGCTCCTCGGAGATCTCGGGTGCTGCAGACAGAAGACGGAACCTCCCCACACTCAGAATTCCGGAACACGGCTGACTGTGTGGGGGAGGTTCGGGGCCGCCCTCCACGCAGCTTCCTGGTGTCACAGGTGTTCCCTCGCAAGGGGAAGTCCGCTAATTACCTCCCCTGTCCATGGGGAGGCACTAGATGCTACCTGCGTTTCCAGCACAACCCCCGCATTTCCCCGGCAGCCCGTACTGGGAGATACTCGGGGAAGACTCTCGAAGGGCTCCTCGGAGATCTCGGGTGCTGCAGACAGAAGACGGAACCTCCCAACACTCAGAATTCCGGATCACGGCTGACTGTGTGGGTGAGTTCAGGGCCGCACTCCACGCAGCTTCCTGGTGTCACAGGTGTTCCCTCGCAAGGGGAAGTCCGCTAATTACCTCCCCTGTCCATGGGGAGGCACTAGATGCTACCTGCGTTTCCAGCCCAACCCCCGCCTTTCCCGGCAGCCCGCACTGGGAGGGACTCGGGGAAGACTCTCGAAGGGCTCCACGGAGATCTCGGGTGCTGCAGACAGAAGACGGAACCTCCCCACACTCAGAATCCCGGAACACGGCTGACTGTGTGGGTGAGGTTCAGGGCCGCACTCCACGCAGCTTCCTGGTGTCACAGGTGTTCCCTCGCAAGGGGAAGTCCGCTAATTACCTCCCCTGTCCATGGGGAGGCGTAGATGCTACCTGCGTTTCCAGCCCAACCCCCGCCTTTCCCCGGCAGCCCGCACTGGGAGGGACTCGGGGAAGACTCTCGAAGGGCTCCTAGGAGATCCCGGGTGCTGCAGACAGAAGACGGAACCTCCTCACATTCAGAATTCCGGAACACGGCTGACTGTGTGGGGGAGGTTCGGGGCGGCCCTCCACGCAGCTTCCTGGTGTCACAGGTGTTCCCTCGCAAGGGGAAGTCCGCTATTTACCTCCCCTGTCCATGGGGAGGCACTAGATGCTACCTGCGTTTCCAGCCCAACCCATGCATTTCCCCGGCAGCCCATACTGGGAGGGTCTCGGAGAAGACCCTCGAAGGGCTCCTAGGAGATCTCGGGTGCTGCAGACAGAAGACGGAACCTCCCCACACTCAGAATTCCGGAACAAGGGTGACTGTGTAGGTGAGGTTCAGGGCCGCCCTCCACGATGCTTCCTGGTGTCACAGGTGTTCCCTCGCAAGGGGAAGTCCGCTAATTACCTCCCCTGTCCATGGGGAGGCACTACATGCTACCTGCGTTTCCAGCCCAACCCCCGCATTTCCCCGGCAGCCCGTACTGGGAGGGACTCGGGGAAGACTCTCGAAGGGCTCCTCGGAGATCTTGGGTGCTGCAGACAGAAGACGGAACCTCCCCACACTCAGAATTCCGGAACACGGCTGACTGTGTGGGGGAGGTTCGGGGCCGCCCTCCACGCAGCTTCCTGGTGTCACAGGTGTTCCCTCGCAAGGGGAAGTCCGCTAATTACCTCCCCTGTCCATGGGGAGGCACTAGATGCTACCTGCGTTTCCAGCCCAACCCCCGCATTTCCCCGGCAGCCCTTACTGGGAGGGACTCGGGGAAGACTCTCGAAGGGCTCCTCGGAGATCTCGGGTGCTGCAGACAGAAGACGGAACCTCCCAACACTCAGAATTCCGGAACACGGCTGACTGTGTGGGTTAGGTTCGGGGCCGCACTCCACGCAGCTTCCTGGTGTCACAGGTGTTCCCTCGCAAGGGGAAGTCCGCTAATTACCTCCCCTGTCCATGGGGAGGCACTAGATGCTACCTGCGTTTCCAGCCCAACCCCCGCATTTCCCCGGCAGCCCGTACTGGGACGGACTCGGGGAAGACTCTCGAAGGGCTCCTCGGAGATCTCGGGTGCTGCAGACAGAAGACGGAACCTCCCCACACTCAGAATTCCGGAACACGGCTGACTGTGTGGGGGAGGTTCGGGGCCGTCCTCCACGCAGCTTCCTGGTGTCACAGGTGTTCCCTCGCAAGGGGAAGTCCGCTAATTACCTTCCCTGTCCATGGGGAGGCACTAGATGCTAACTGCGTTTCCAGCCCAACCCCCGCATTTCCCCGGCAGCCCGTACTGGGAGGGACTCGGGGAAGACTCTCGAAGGGCTCCTAGGAGATCTCGGGTGTTGCAGACTTAAGACGGAACCTCCCCACACTCAGAATTCCGGAACACGGCTGACTGTGTGGGGGAGGTTCGGGGCCGCCCTCCACGCAGCTTCCTGGTGTCACAGGTGTTCCCTCGCAAGGGGAAGTCCGCTAATTACCTCCCCTGTCCATGGGGAGGCACTAGATGCTACCTGCGTTTCCAGCCCAACCCCCGAATTTCCCCGGCAGCCCGCACTGGGAGGGACACGGGGAAGACTCTCGAAGGGCTCCTCGGAGATCTCGGGTGCTGCAGACACAAGACGGAACCTCCCCACACTCAGAATTCCGGAACACGGCTGACTGTGTGGGTGAGGTTCAGGGCCGCACTCCACGCAGCTTCCTGGTGTCACAGGTGTTCCCTCGCAAGGGGAAGTCCGCTAATTACCTCCCCTGTCCATGGGGAGGCGTAGATGCTACCTGCGTTTCCAGCCCAACCCCCGCCTTTCCCCGGCAGCCCGCACTGGGAGGGACTCGGGGAAGAATCTCGAAGGGCTCCTAGGAGATCTCGGGTGCTGCAGACAGAAGACGGAACCTCCCCACACTCAGAATTCCGGAACACGGCTGACTGTGTGGGTGAGGTTTAGGGCCGCCCTCCACGCAGCTTCCTGCTGTCACAGGTGTTCCCTCGCAAGGGGAAGTCCGCTAATTACCTCCCCTGTCCATGGGGAGGCGTAGATGCTACCTGCGTTTCCAGCCCAACCCCCGCATTTCCCCGGCAGCCCGTACTGGGTGGGACTCGGGGAAGAATCTCGAAGGGCTCCTCGGAGATCTCGGGTGCTGCAGACAGAAGACGGAACCTCCCCACACTCAGAATTCCGGAACAAGTGTGACTGTGTGGGGGAGGTACGGGACCACCCTCCACGCAGCTTCCTGGTGTCACAGGTGTTCCCTCGCAAGGGGAAGTCCGCTAATTAACTCCCCTGTCCATGGGGAGGCACTATATGCTACCTGCTTTTCCAGTCCAACCCCCGCATTTCCCCGGCAGCCCGTACTGGGAGGGACTCGGGGAAGACTCTCGAAGGGCTCCTAGGAGATCTCGGGTGCTGCAGACAGAAGACGGAACCTCCCCACACTCAGAATTCCGGAAGACGGCTGACTGTGTGGGGGATGTTCGGGGCCGCCCTCCACGCAGCTTCCTGGTGTCACAGGTGTTCCCTCGCAAGGGGAAGTCCGCTAATTACCTCCCCTGTCCATGGGGAGGCACTAGATGCTACCTGCGTTTCCAGCCCAACCCCCGCATTTCCCCGGCAGCCCGTACTGGGAGGGACTCGGGGAAGACTCTCGAAGGGCTCCTCGGAGATCTCGGGTGCTGCAGACAGAAGACGGAACCTCCCAACACTCAGAATTCCGGAACACGGCTGACTGTGTGGGGGAGGTTCGGGGCCGCCCTCCACGCAGCTTCCTGGTGTCAAAGGTGTTCCCTCGCAAGGGGAAGTCCGCTAATTACCTCCCCGGTCCATGGGGAGGCACTAGATGCTACCTGCGTTTCCAGCCCAACCCCCGCATTTCCCCGGCAGCCCGTACTGGGAGGGACTCGGGGAAGACTCTCGAAGGGCTCCTCGGAGATCTCGGGTGCTGCAGACAGAAGACGGAACCTCCCAACACTCAGAATTCCGGAACACGGCTGACTGTGTGGGGGAGGTTCGGGGCCGCCCTCCACGCAGCTTCCTAGTGTCACAGGTGTTCCCTCGCAAGGGGAAGTCCGCTAATTACCTCCCCTGTCCATGGGGAGGCACTAGATGCTACCTGCGTTTCCAGCCCAACCCCCGCATTTCCCCGGCAGCCCGTACTGGGAGGGACTCGGGGAAGACTCTCGAAGGGCTCCTCGGAGATCTCGGGTGCTGCAGACAGAAGACGGAACCTCCCAACACTCAGAATTCCGGAACACGGCTGACTGTGTGGGGGAGGTTCGGGGCCGCCCTCCACGCAGCTTCCTGGTGTCAAAGGTGTTCCCTCGCAAGGGGAAGTCCGCTAATTACCTCCCCGGTCCATGGGGAGGCACTAGATGCTACCTGCGTTTCCAGCCCAACCACCGCATTTCCCCGGCAGCCCGTACTGGGAGGGACTCGGGGAAGACTTTCGAAGGGCTCCGCGGAGATCTCGGGTGCTGCAGACAGAAGACGGAACCTCCCAACACTCAGAATCCCGGAACACGGCTGTCTGTGTGGGTGAGGTTCAGGGCCGCACTCCACGCAGCTTCCTGGTGTCACAGGTGTTCCCTCGCAAGGGGAAGTCCGCTAATTACCTCCCCTGTCCATGGGGAGGCTTAGATGCTACCTGCGTTTCCAGCCCAACCCCCGCCTTTCCCCGGCAGCCCGCACTGGGAGGGACTCGGGGAAGACTCTCGAAGGGCTCCTAGGAGATCTCGGGTGCTGCAGACAGAAGACGGAACCTCCCCACACTCAGAATTCCGGAACAAGTGTGACTGTGTGGGGGATGTTCGGGGCCGCCCTCCACGCAGCTTCCTGGTGTCACAGGTGTTCCCTCGCAAGGGGAAGTCCGCTAATTACCTCCCCTGTCCATGGGGAGGCACTAGATGCTACCTGCGTTTCCAGTCCAACCCCCGCATTTCCCCGGCAGCCCGTACTGGGAGGGACTCGTGGAAGACTCTCGAAGGGCTCCTAGGAGATCTCGGGTGCTGCAGACAGAAGACGGAACCTCCCCACACTCAGAATTCCGGAACACGGCTGACTCTGTGTGGGAGGTTCGGGGCCGCCCTCCACGCAGCTTCCTGGTGTCACAGGTGTTCCCTCGCAAGGGGAAGTCCGCTAATTACCTCCCCTGTCCATGGGGAGGCACTAGATGCTACCTGCGTTTCCAGTCCAACCCCCGCATTTCCCCGGCAGCCCGTACTGGGAGGGACTCGGGGAAGACTCTCGAAGGGCTCCTAGGAGATCTCGGGTGCTGCAGACAGAAGACGGAACCTCCCAACACTCAGAATCCCGGAACACGGCTGTCTGTGTGGGTGAGGTTCAGGGCCGCACTCCACGCAGCTTCCTGGTGTCACAGGTGTTCCCTCGCAAGGGGAAGTCCGCTAATTACCTCCCCTGTCCATGGGGAGGCTTAGATGCTACCTGCGTTTCCAGCCCAACCCCCGCCTTTCCCCGGCAGCCCGCAATGGGAGGGACTCGGGGAAGACTCTCGAAGGGCTCCTAGGAGATCTCGGGTGCTGCAGACAGAAGACGGAACCTCCCCACACTCAGAATTCCGGAACAAGTGTGACTGTGTGGGGGATGTTCGGGGCCGCCCTCCACGCAGCTTCCTGGTGTCACAGGTGTTCCCTCGCAAGGGGAAGTCCGCTAATTACCTCCCCTGTCCATGGGGAGGCACTAGATGCTACCTGCGTTTCCAGTCCAACCCCCGCATTTCCCCGGCAGCCCGTACTGGGAGGGACTCGGGGAAGACTCTCGAAGGGCTCCTAGGAGATCTCGGGTGCTGCAGACAGAAGACGGAACCTCCCCACACTCAGAATTCCGGAACAAGTGTGACTGTGTGGGGGATGTTCGGGGCCGCCCTCCACGCAGCTTCCTGGTGTCACAGGTGTTCCCTCGCAAGGGGAAGTCCGCTAATTACCTCCCCTGTCCATGGGGAGGCACTAGATGCTACCTGCGTTTCCAGCCCAACCCCCGCATTTCCCCGGCAGCCCGTACTGGGAGGGACTCGGGGAAGACTCTCGAAGGGCTCCTAGGAGATCTCGGGTGCTGCAGACAGAAGACGGAACCTCCCCACACTCAGAATTCCGGAACACGGCTGACTGTGTGGGTGAGGTTCGGGGCCGCACTCCACGCAGCTTCCTGGTGTCACAGGTGTTCCCTCGCAAGGGGAAGTCCGCTAATTACCTCCCCTGTCCATGGGGAGGCACTAGATGCTACCTGCGTTTCCAGCCCAACCCCCGCATTTCCCCGGCAGCCCGTACTGGGACGGACTCGGGGAAGACTCTCGAAGGGCTCCTCGGAGATCTCGGGTGCTGCAGACAGAAGACGGAACCTCCCCACACTCAGAATTCCGGAACACGGCTGACTGTGTGGGGGAGGTTCGGGGCCGTCCTCCACGCAGCTTCCTGGTGTCACAGGTGTTCCCTCGCAAGGGGAAGTCCGCTAATTACCTCCCCTGTCCATGGGGAGGCACTAGATGCTACCTGCGTTTCCAGCCCAACCCCCGCATTTCCCCGGCAGCCCGTACTGGGAGGGACTCGGGGAAGACTCTCGAAGGGCTCCTAGGAGATCTCGGGTGTTGCAGACATAAGACGGAACCTCCCCACACTCAGAATTCCGGAACACGGCTGACTGTGTGGGGGAGGTTCGGGGCCGCCCTCCACGCAGCTTCCTGGTGTCACAGGTGTTCCCTCGCAAGGGGAAGTCCGCTAATTACCTCCCCTGTCCATGGGGAGGCACTAGATGCTACCTGCGTTTCCAGCCCAACCCCCGAATTTCCCCAGCAGCCCGCACTGGGAGGGACTCGGGGAAGACTCTCGAAGGGCTCCTCGGAGATCTCGGGTGCTGCAGACACAAGACAGAACCTCCCCACACTCAGAATTCCGGAACACGGCTGACTGTGTGGGTGAGGTTCAGGGCCGCACTCCACGCAGCTTCCTGGTGTCACAGGTGTTCCCTCGCAAGGGGAAGTCCGCTAATTACCTCCCCTGTCCATGGGGAGGCGTAGATGCTACCTGCGTTTCCAGCCCAACCCCCGCCTTTCCCCGGCAGCCCGCACTGGGAGGGACTCGGGGAAGAATCTCGAAGGGCTCCTAGGAGATCTCGGGTGCTGCAGACAGAAGACGGAACCTCCCCACACTCAGAATTCCGGAACACGGCTGACTGTGTGGGTGAGGTTTAGGGCCGCCCTCCACGCAGCTTCCTGGTGTCACAGGTGTTCCCTCGCAAGGGGAAGTCCGCTAATTACCTCCCCTGTCCATGGGGAGGCGTAGATGCTACCTGCGTTTCCAGCCCAACCCCCGCATTTCCCCGGCAGCCCGTACTGGGAGGGACTCGGGGAAGAATCTCGAAGGGCTCCTCGGAGATCTCGGGTGCTGCAGACAGAAGACGGAACCTCCCAACACTCAGAATCCCGGAACACGGCTGTCTGTGTGGGTGAGGTTCAGGGCCGCACTCCACGCAGCTTCCTGGTGTCACAGGTGTTCCCTCGCAAGGGGAAGTCCGCTAATTACCTCCCCTGTCCATGGGGAGGCGTAGATGCTACCTGCGTTTCCAGCCCAACCCCCGCCTTTCCCCGGCAGCCCGCACTGGGAGGGACTCGGGGAAGACTCTCGAAGGGCTCCTAGGAGATCTCGGGTGCTGCAGACAGAAGACGGAACCTCCCCACACTCAGAATTCCGGAACACGGCTGACTGTGTGGGGGATGTTCGGGGCCGCCCTCCACGCAGCTTCCTGGTGTCACAGGTGTTCCCTCGCAAGGGGAAGTCCGCTAATTACCTCCCCTGTCCATGGGGAGGCACTAGATGCTACCTGCGTTTCCAGCCCAACCCCCGCATTTCCCCGGCAGCCCGTACTGGGAGGGACTCGGGGAAGACTCTCGAAGGGCTCCTAGGAGATCTCGGGTGCTGCAGACAGAAGACGGAACCTCCCCACACTCAGAATTCCGGAACACGGCTGACTGTGTGGGTGAGGTTCGGGGCCGCACTCCACGCAGCTTCCTGGTGTCACAGGTGTTCCCTCGCAAGGGGAAGTCCGCTAATTACCTCCCCTGTCCATGGGGAGGCACTAGATGCTACCTGCGTTTCCAGCCCAACCCCCGCATTTCCCCGGCCGCCCGTACTGGGAGGGACTCGGGGAAGACTCTCGAAGGGCTCCTAGGAGATCTCGGGTGCTGCAGACAGAAGACGGAACCTCCCCACACTCAGAATTCCGGAACACGGCTGACTGTGTGGGGGATGTTCGGGGCCGCCCTCCACGCAGCTTCCTGGTGTCACAGGTGTTCCCTCGTAAGGGGAAGTCCGCTAATTACCTCCCCTGTCCATGGGGAGGCACTAGATGCTACCTGCGTTTCCAGTCCAACCCCCGCATTTCCCCGGCAGCCCGTACTGGGAGGGACTCGGGGAAGACTCTCGAAGGGCTCCTAGGAGATCTCGGGTGCTGCAGACAGAAGACGGAACCTCCCCACACTCAGAATTCCGGAACACGGCTGACTGTGTGGGTGAGGTTCGGGGCCGCCCTCCACGAAGCTTCCTGGTGTCACAGGTGTTCCCTCGCAAGGGGAAGTCCGCTAATTACCTCCCCTGTCCATGGGGAGGCACTAGATGCTACCTGCGTTTCCAGTCCAACCCCCGCATTTCCCCGGCAGCCCGTACTGGGAGGGACTCGGGGAAGACTCTCGAAGGGCTCCTCGGAGATCTCGGGTGCTGCAGACAGAAGACGGAACCTCCCCACACTCAGAATTCCGGAACACGGCTGACTGTGTGTGGGAGGTTCGGGGCCGCCCTCCACGCAGCTTCCTGGTGTCACAGGTGTTCCCTCGCAAGGGGAAGTCCGCTAATTACCTCCCCTGTCCATGGGGAGGCACTAGATGCTACCTGCGTTTCCAGCCAAACCCTCGCATTTCCCCGGCAGCCCGTACTGGGAGGGACTCGGGGAAGACTCTCGAAGGGCTCCTAGGAGATCTCGGGTGCTGCAGACAGAAGACGGAACCTCCCAACACTCAGAATCCCGGAACACGGCTGACTGTGTGGGGGAGGTTCAGGGCCGCACTCCACGCAGCTTCCTGGTGTCACAGGTGTTCCCTCGCAAGGGGAAGTCCGCTAATTACCTCCCCTGTCCATGGGGAGGCACTAGATGCTACCTGCGTTTCCAGCCCAACCCCCGCATTTCCCCGGCAGCCCGTACTGGGAGGGACTCGGGGAAGACTCTCGAAGGGCTCCTCGGAGATCTCGGGTGCTGCAGACAGAAGACGGAACCTCCCAACACTCAGAATTCCGGAACACGGCTGACTGTGTGGGGGAGGTTCGGGGCCGCCCTCCACGCAGCTTCCTGGTGTCAAAGGTGTTCCCTCGCAAGGGGAAGTCCGCTAATTACCTCCCCGGTCCATGGGGAGGCACTAGATGCTACCTGCGTTTCCAGCCCAACCCCCGCATTTCCCCGGCAGCCCGTACTGGGAGGGACTCGGGGAAGACTTTCGAAGGGCTCCGCGGAGATCTCGGGTGCTGCAGACAGAAGACGGAACCTCCCAACACTCAGAATTCCGGAACACGGCTGACTGTGTGGGTGAGGTTCAGGGCCGCACTCCACGCAGCTTCCTGGTGTCACAGGTGTTCCCTCGCAAGGGGAAGTCCGCTAATTACCTCCCCTGTCCATGGGGAGGCACTAGATGCTACCTGCGTTTCCAGCCCAACCCCCGCATTTCCCCGGCAGCCCGTACTGGGACGGACTCGGGGAAGACTCTCGAAGGGCTCCTCGGAGATCTCGGGTGCTGCAGACAGAAGACGGAACCTCCCCACTCTCAGAATTCCGGAACACGGCTGACTGTGTGGGGGATGTTCGGGGCCGTCCTCCACGCAGCTTCCTGGTGTCACAGGTGTTCCCTCGCAAGGGGAAGTCCGCTAATTACCTCCCCTGTCCATGGGGAGGCACTAGATGCTACCTGCGTTTCCAGCCCAACCCCCGCATTTCCCCGGCAGCCCGTACTGGGAGGGACTCGGGGAAGACTCTCGAAGGGCTCCTAGGAGATCTCGGGTGCTGCAGACAGAAGACGGAACCTCCCCACACTCAGAATTCCGGAACACGGCTGACTGTGTGTGGGAGGTTCGGGGCCGCCCTCCACGCAGCTTCCTGGTGTCACAGGTTTTCCCTCGCAAGGGGAAGTCCGCTAATTACCTCCCCTGTCCATGGGGAGGCACTAGATGCTACCTGCGTTTCCAGCCCAACCCTCGCATTTCCCCGGCAGCCCGTACTGGGAGGGACTCGGGGAAGACTCTCGAAGGGCTCCTAGGAGATCTCGGGTGCTGCAGACAGAAGACGGAACCTCCCAACACTCAGAATCCCGGAACACGGCTGTCTGTGTGGGTGAGGTTCAGGGCCGCACTCCACGCAGCTTCCTGGTGTCACAGGTGTTCCCTCGCAAGGGGAAGTCCGCTAATTACCTCCCCTGTCCATGGGGAGGCGTAGATGCTACCTGCGTTTCCAGCCCAACCCCCGCCTTTCCCCGGCAGCCCGCACTGGGAGGGACTCGGGGAAGACTCTCGAAGGGCTCCTAGGAGATCTCGGGTGCTGCAGACAGAAGACGGAACCTCCCCACACTCAGAATTCCGGAACAAGTGTGACTGTGTGGGGGATGTTCGGGGCCGCCCTCCACGCAGCTTCCTGGTGTCACAGGTGTTCCCTCGCAAGGGGAAGTCCGCTAATTACCTCCCCTGTCCATGGGGAGGCACTAGATGCTACCTGCGTTTCCAGCCCAACCCCCGCATTTCCCCGGCAGCCCGTACTGGGACGGACTCGGGGAAGACTCTCGAAGGGCTCCTCGGAGATCTCGGGTGCTGCAGACAGAAGACGGAACCTCCCCACACTCAGAATTCCGGAACACGGCTGACTGTGTGGGGGAGGTTCGGGGCCGTCCTCCACGCAGCTTCCTGGTGTCACAGGTGTTCCCTCGCAAGGGGAAGTCCGCTAATTACCTCCCCTGTCCATGGGGAGGCACTAGATGCTACCTGCGTTTCCAGCCCAACCCCCGCATTTCCCCGGCAGCCCGTACTGGGAGGGACTCGGGGAAGACTCTCGAAGGGCTCCTAGGAGATCTCGGGTTTTGCAGACTTAAGACGGAACCTCCCCACACTCAGAATTCCGGAACACGGCTGACTGTGTGGGGGAGGTTCGGGGCCGCCCAACACGCAGCTTCCTGGTGTCACAGGTGTTCCCTCGCAAGGGGAAGTCCGCTAATTACCTCCCCTGTCCATGGGGAGGCACTAGATGCTACCTGCGTTTCCAGCCCAACCCCCGAATTTCCCCGGCAGCCCGCACTGGGAGGGACTCGGGGAAGACTCTCGAAGGGCTCCTCGGAGATCTCGGGTGCTGCAGACACAAGACAGAACCTCCCCACACTCAGAATTCCGGAACACGGCTGACTGTGTGGGTGAGGTTCAGGGCCGCACTCCACGCAGCTTCCTGGTGTCACAGGTGTTCCCTCGCAAGGGGAAGTCCGCTAATTACCTCCCCTGTCCATGGGGAGGCGTAGATGCTACCTGCGTTTCCAGCCCAACCCCCGCCTTTCCCCGGCAGCCCGCACTGGGAGGGACTCGGGGAAGACTCTCGAAGGGCTCCTCGGAGATCTCGGGTGCTGCAGACAGAAGACGGAACCTCCCCACACTCAGAATTCCGGAACACGGCTGACTGTGTGGGTGAGGTTTAGGGCCGCCCTCCACGCAGCTTCCTGGTGTCACAGGTGTTCCCTCGCAAGGGGAAGTCCGCTAATTACCTCCCCTGTCCATGGGGAGGCGTAGATGCTACCTGCGTTTCCAGCCCAACCCCCGCATTTCCCCGGCAGCCCGTACTGGGAGGGACTCGGGGAAGAATCTCGAAGGGCTCCTCGGAGATCTCGGGTGCTGCAGACAGAAGACGGAACCTCCCCACACTCAGAAATCCGGAACACGGCTGACTGTGTGGGGGAGGTTCGGGGCCGCCCTCCACGCAGCTTTCTGGTGTCACAGGTGTTCCCTCGCAAGGCGAAGTCCGCTAATTACCTCCCCTGTCCATGGGGAGGCACTAGATGCTACCTGCGTTTACAGCAAAACCCCCGCATTTCCCCGGCAGCCCGTACTGGGAGGGACTCGGGGAAGACTCTCGAAGGGCTCCTCGGAGATCTCGGGTGCTGCAGACAGAAGACGGAACCTCCCCACACTCAGAATTCCGGAACAAGTGTGACTGTGTGGGGGAGGTTCGGGGCCGCCCTCCACGCAGCTTCCTGGTGTCACAGGTGTTCCCTCGCAAGGGGAAGTCCGCTAATTACCTCCCCTGTCCATGGGGAGGCACTATATGCTACCTGCGTTTCCAGTCCAACCCCCGCATTTCCCCGGCAGCCCGTACTGGGAGGGACTCGGGGAAGACTCTCGAAGGGCTCCTAGGAGATCTCGGGTGCTGCAGACAGAAGACGGAACCTCCCCACACTCAGAATTCCGGAAGACGGCTGACTGTGTGGGGGATGTTCGGGGCCGCCCTCCACGCAGCTTCCTGGTGTCACAGGTGTTCCCTCGCAAGGGGAAGTCCGCTAATTACCTCCCCTGTCCATGGGGAGGCACTAGATGCTACCTGCGTTTCCAGCCCAACCCCCGAATTTCCCCGGCAGCCCGCACTGGGAGGGACTCGGGGAAGACTCTCGAAGGGCTCCTCGGAGATCTCGGGTGCTGCAGACACAAGACAGAACCTCCCCACACTCAGAATTCCGGAACACGGCTGACTGTGTGGGTGAGGTTCAGGGCCGCACTCCACGCAGCTTCCTGGTGTCACAGGTGTTCCCTCGCAAGGGGAAGTCCGCTAATTACCTCCCCTGTCCATGGGGAGGCGTAGATGCTACCTGCGTTTCCAGCCCAACCCCCGCCTTTCCCCGGCAGCCCGCACTGGGAGGGACTCGGGGAAGACTCTCGAAGGGCTCCTCGGAGATCTCGGGTGCTGCAGACAGAAGACGGAACCTCCCCACACTCAGAATTCCGGAACACGGCTGACTGTGTGGGTGAGGTTTAGGGCCGCCCTCCACGCAGCTTCCTGGTGTCACAGGTGTTCCCTCGCAAGGGGAAGTCCGCTAATTACCTCCCCTGTCCATGGGGAGGCGTAGATGCTACCTGCGTTTCCAGCCCAACCCCCGCATTTCCCCGGCAGCCCGTACTGGGAGGGACTCGGGGAAGAATCTCGAAGGGCTCCTCGGAGATCTCGGGTGCTGCAGACAGAAGACGGAACCTCCCCACACTCAGAAATCCGGAACACGGCTGACTGTGTGGGGGAGGTTCGGGGCCGCCCTCCACGCAGCTTTCTGGTGTCACAGGTGTTCCCTCGCAAGGCGAAGTCCGCTAATTACCTCCCCTGTCCATGGGGAGGCACTAGATGCTACCTGCGTTTACAGCAAAACCCCCGCATTTCCCCGGCAGCCCGTACTGTGAGGGACTCGGGGAAGACTCTCGAAGGGCTCCTCGGAGATCTCGGGTGCTGCAGACAGAAGACGGAACCTCCCCACACTCAGAATTCCGGAACAAGTGTGACTGTGTGGGGGAGGTTCGGGGCCGCCCTCCACGGAGCTTCCTGGTGTCACAGGTGTTCCCTCGCAAGGGGAAGTCCGCTAATTACCTCCCCTGTCCATGGGGAGGCACTATATGCTACCTGCGTTTCCAGTCCAACCCCCGCATTTCCCCGGCAGCCCGTACTGGGAGGGACTCGGGGAAGACTCTCGAAGGGCTCCTAGGAGATCTCGGGTGCTGCAGACAGAAGACGGAACCTCCCCACACTCAGAATTCCGGAAGACGGCTGACTGTGTGGGGGATGTTCGGGGCCGCCCTCCACGCAGCTTCCTGGTGTCACAGGTGTTCCCTCGCAAGGGGAAGTCCGCTAATTACCTCCCCTGTCCATGGGGAGGCACTAGATGCTACCTGCGTTTCCAGCCCAACCCCCGCATTTCCCCGGCAGCCCGTACTGGGAGGGACTCGGGGAAGACTCTCGAAGGGCTCCTAGGAGATCTCGGGTGCTGCAGACAGAAGACGGAACCTCCCCACACTCAGAATTCCGGAACACGGCTGACTGTGTGTGGGAGGTTCAGGGCCGCACTCCACGCAGCTTCCTGGTGTCACAGGTGTTCCCTCGCAAGGGGAAGTCCGCTAATTACCTCCCCTGTCCATGGGGAGGCACTAGATGCTACCTGCGTTTCCAGCCCAACCCCCGCATTTCCCCGGCAGCCCGTACTGGGAGGGACTCGGGGAAGACTCTCGAAGGGCTCCTCGGAGATCTCGGGTGCTGCAGACAGAAGACGGAACCTCCCAACACTCAGAATTCCGGAACACGGCTGACTGTGTGGGGGAGGTTCGGGGCCGCCCTCCACGCAGCTTCCTGGTGTCAAAGGTGTTCCCTCGCAAGGGGAAGTCCGCTAATTACCTCCCCGGTCCATGGGGAGGCACTAGATGCTACCTGCGTTTCCAGCCCAACCCCCGCATTTCCCCGGCAGCCCGTACTGGGAGGGACTCGGGGAAGACTCTCGAAGGGCTCCGCGGAGATCTCGGGTGCTGCAGACAGAAGACGGAACCTCCCAACACTCAGAATTCCGGAACACGGCTGACTGTGTGGGTGAGGTTCAGGGCCGCACTCCACGCAGCTTCCTGGTGTCACAGGTGTTCCCTCGCAAGGGGAAGTCCGCTAATTACCTCCCCTGTCCATGGGGAGGCACTAGATGCTACCTGCGTTTCCAGCCCAACCCCCGCATTTCCCCGGCAGCCCGTAATGGGACGGACTCGGGGAAGACTCTCGAAGGGCTCCTCGGAGATCTCGGGTGCTGCAGACAGAAGACGGAACCTCCCCACTCTCAGAATTCCGGAACACGGCTGACTGTGTGGGGGATGTTCGGGGCAGTCCTCCACGCAGCTTCCTGGTGTCACAGGTGTTCCCTCGCAAGGGGAAGTCCGCTAATTACCTCCCCTGTCCATGGGGAGGCACTAGATGCTACCTGCGTTTCCAGCCCAACCCCCGCATTTCCCCGGCAGCCCGTACTGGGAGGGACTCGGGGAAGACTCTCGAAGGGCTCCTAGGAGATCTCGGGTGCTGCAGACAGAAGACGGAACCTCCCCACACTCAGAATTCCGGAACACGGCTGACTGTGTGGGGGAGGTTCGGGGCAGCCCTCCACGCAGCTTCCTGGTGTCACAGGTGTTCCCTCGCAAGGGGAAGTCCGCTAATTACCTCCCCTGTCCATGGGGAGGCACTAGATGCTACCTGCGTTTCCAGCCCAACCCTCGCATTTCCCCGGCAGCCCGTACTGGGAGGGACTCGGGGAAGACTCTCGAAGGGCTCCTAGGAGATCTCGGGTGCTGCAGACAGAAGACGGAACCTCCCAACACTCAGAATCCCGGAACACGGCTGTCTGTGTGGGTGAGGTTCAGGGCCGCACTCCACGCAGCTTCCTGGTGTCACAGGTGTTCCCTCGCAAGGGGAAGTCCGCTAATTACCTCCCCTGTCCATGGGGAGGCGTAGATGCTACCTGCGTTTCCAGCCCAACCCCCGCCTTTCCCCGGCAGCCCGCACTGGGAGGGACTCGGGGAAGACTCTCGAAGGGCTCCTAGGAGATCTCGGGTGCTGCAGACAGAAGACGGAACCTCCCCACACTCAGAATTCCGGAACAAGGGTGACTGTTTGGGTGAGGTTTAGGGCCGCCCTCCACGCAGCTTCCTGGTGTCACAGGTGTTCCCTCGCAAGGGGAAGTCCGCTAATTACCTCCCCTGTCCATGGGGAGGCGTAGATGCTACCTGCGTTTCCAGCCCAACCCCCGCCTTTCCCCGGCAGCCCGCACTGGGAGGGACTCGGGGAAGACTCTCGAAGGGCTCCTAGGAGATCTCGGGTGCTGCAGACAGAAGACGGAACCTCCCCACACTCAGAATTCCGGAACAAGTGTGACTGTGTGGGGGATGTTCGGGGCCGCCCTCCACGCAGCTTCCTGGTGTCACAGGTGTTCCCTCGCAAGGGGAAGTCCGCTAATTACCTCCCCTGTCCATGGGGAGGCACTAGATGCTACCTGCGTTTCCAGTCCAACCCCCGCATTTCCCCGGCAGCCCGTACTGGGAGGGACTCGGGGAAGACTCTCGAAGGGCTCCTAGGAGATCTCGGGTGCTGCAGACAGAAGACGGAACCTCCCCACACTCAGAATTCCGGAACACGGCTGACTGTGTGGGGGATGTTCGGGGCCGCCCTCCACGCAGCTTCCTGGTGTCACAGGTGTTCCCTCGCAAGGGGAAGTCCGCTAATTACCTCCCCTGTCCATGGGGAGGCACTAGATGCTACCTGCGTTTCCAGCCCAACCCCCGCATTTCCCCGGCAGCCCGTACTGGGAGGGACTCGGGGAAGACTCTCGAAGGGCTCCTAGGAGATCTCGGGTGCTGCAGACAGAAGACGGAACCTCCCCACACTCAGAATTCCGGAAGACGGCTGACTGTGTGTGGGAGGTTCGGGGCCGCCCTCCACGCAGCTTCCTGGTGTCACAGGTGTTCCCTCGCAAGGGGAAGTCCGCTAATTACCTCCCCTGTCCATGGGGAGGCACTAGATGCTACCTGCGTTTCCAGCCCAACCCCCGCATTTCCCCGGCAGCCCGTACTGGGAGGGACTCGGGGAAGACTCTCGAAGGGCTCCTCGGAGATCTCGGGTGCTGCAGACAGAAGACGGAACCTCCCAACACTCAGGATTCCGGAACACGGCTGACTGTGTGGGGGAGGTTCGGGGCAGCCCTCCACGCAGCTTCCTGGTGTCACAGGTGTTCCCTCGCAAGGGGAAGTCCGCTAATTACCTCCCCGGTCCATGGGGAGGCACTAGATGCTACCTGCGTTTCCAGCCCAACCCCCGCATTTCCCCGGCAGCCCGTACTGGGAGGGACTCGGGGAAGACTCTCGAAGGGCTCCTCGGAGATCTCGGGTGCTGCAGACAGAAGACGGAACCTCCCAACACTCAGAATTCCGGAACACGGCTGACTGTGTGGGTGAGGTTCAGGGTCGCACTCCACGCAGCTTCCTGGTGTCACAGGTGTTCCCTCGCAAGGGGAAGTCCGCTAATTACCTCCCCTGTCCATGGGGAGGCGTAGATGCTACCTGCGTTTCCAGCCCAACCCCCGCCTTTCCCCGGCAGCCCGCACTGGGAGGGACTCGGGGAAGAATCTCGAAGGGCTCCTAGGAGATCTCGGGTGCTGCAGACAGAAGACGGAACCTCCCCACACTCAGAATTCCGGAACAAGGGTGACTGTTTGGGTGAGGTTTAGGGCCGCCCTCCACGCAGCTTCCTGGTGTCACAGGTGTTCCCTCGCAAGGGGAAGTCCGCTAATTACCTCCCCTGTCCATGTGGAGGCACTAGATGCTACCTGCGTTTCCAGCCCAACCCCCGCATTTCCCCGGCAGCCCGTACTGGGAGGGACTCGGGGAAGACTCTCGAAGGGCTCCTAGGAGATCTCGGGTGCTGCAGACAGAAGACGGAACCTCCCCACACTCAGAATTCCGGAACACGGCTGACTGTGTGGGTGAGGTTCAGGGCCGCACTCCACGAAGCTTCCTGGTGTCACAGGTGTTCCCTCGCAAGGGGAAGTCCGCTAATTACCTCCCCTGTCCATGGGGAGGCACTAGATACTACCTGCGTTTCCAGCCCAACCCCCGCATTTCCCCGGCAGCCCGTACTGGGACGGACTCAGGGAAGACTCTCGAAGGGCTCCTCGGAGATCTCGGGTGCTGCAGACAGAAGACGGAACCTCCCCACACTCAGAATTCCGGAACACGGCTGACTGTGTGGGGGAGGTTCGGGGCCGTCCTCCACGCAGCTTCCTGGTGTCACAGGTGTTCCCTCACAAGGGGAAGTCCGCTAATTACCTCCCCTGTCCATGGGGAGGCACTAGATGCTACCTGCGTTTCCAGCCCAACCCCCGCATTTCCCCGGCAGCCCGTACTGGGAGGGACTCGGGGAAGACTCTCGAAGGGCTCCTAGGAAATCTCGGGTGCTGCAGACAGAAGACGGAACCTCCCCACACTCAGAATTCCGGAACACGGCTGACTGTGTGGGGGAGGTTCGGGGCCGCCCTCCACGCAGCTTCCTGGTGTCACAGGTGTTCCCTCGCAAGGGGAAGTCCGCTAATTACCTCCCCTGTCCATGGGGAGGCACTAGATGCTACCTGCGTTTCCAGCCCAACCCCCGCATTTCCCCGGCAGCCCGTACTGGGAGGGACTCGGGGAAGATTCTCGAAGGGCTCCTCGGAGATCTCGGGTGCTGCAGAGAGAAGACGGAACCTCCCCACACTCAGAATTCCGGAACACGGCTGACTGTGTGGGTGAGGTTCAGGGTCGCACTCCACGCAGCTTCCTGGTGTCACAGGTGTTCCCTCGCAAGGGGAAGTCCGCTAATTACCTCCCCTGTCCATGGGGAGGCGTAGATGCTACCTGCGTTTCCAGCCCAAACCCCGCCTTTCCCCTGCAGCCCGCACTGGGAGGGACTCGGGGAAGAATCTCGAAGGGCTCCTAGGAGATCTCGGTTGCTGCAGACAGAAGACGGAACCTCCCCACACTCAGAATTCCGGAACAAGGGTGACTGTTTGGGTGAGGTTTATGGCCGCCCTCCACGCAGGTTCCTGGTGTCACAGGTGTTCCCTCGCAAGGGGAAGTCCGCTAATTACCTCCCCTGTCCATGGGGAGGCACTAGATGCTACCTGCGTTTCCAGCCCAACCCCCGCATTTCCCCGGCAGCCCGTACTGGGAGGGACTCGGGGAAGACTCTCGAAGGGCTCCTCGGAGATCTCGGGTGCTGCAGACAGAAGACGGAACCTCCCCACACTCAGAATTCCGGAACACGGCTGACTGTGTGGGGGAGGTTTGGGGCCGTCCTCCACGCAGCTTCCTGGTGTCACAGGTGTTCCCTCGCAAGGGGAAGTCCGCTAATTACCTCCCCTGTCCATGGGGAGGCACTAGATGCTACCTGCGTTTCCAGCCCAAACCCCGCATTTCCCCGGCAGCCCGTACTGGGAGGGACTCGGGGAAGACTCTCGAAGGGCTCCTAGGAGATCTCGGGTGCTACAGACAGAAGACGGAACCTCCCCACACTCAGAATTCCGGAACACGGCTGACTGTGTGGGGGAGGTTCGGGGCCGCCCTCCACGCAGCTTCCTGGTGTCACAGGTGTTCCCTCGCAAGGGGAAGTCCGCTAATTACCTCCCCTGTCCATGGGGAGGCACTAGATGCTACCTGCGTTTCCAGCCCAACCCCAGCATTTCCCCGGCAGCCCGTACTGGGACGGACTCGGGGAAGACTCTCGAAGGGCTCCTCGGAGATCTCGGGTGCTGCAGACAGAAGACGGAACCTCCCCACACTCAGAATTCCGGAACACGGCTGACTGTGTGGGGGAGGTTCGGGGCCGTCCTCCACGCAGCTTCCTGGTGTCACAGGTGTTCCCTCGCAAGGGGAAGTCCGCTAATTACCTCCCCTGTCCATGGGGAGGCACTAGATGCTACCTGCGTTTCCAGCCCAACCCCCGCATTTCCCCGGCAGCCCGTACTGGGAGGGACTCGGGGAAGACTCTCGAAGGGCTCCTAGGAGATCTCGGGTGCTGCAGACAGAAGACGGAACCTCCCCACACTCAGAATTCCGGAACACGGCTGACTGTGTGGGGGAGGTTCGGGGCCGCCCTCCACGCAGCTTCCTGGTGTCACAGGTGTTCCCTCGCAAGGGGAAGTCCGCTAATTACCTCCCCTGTCCATGGGGAGGCGTAGATGCTACCTGCGTTTCCAGCACAACCCCCGCCTTTCCCCGGCAGCCCGTACTGGGACGGACTCGGGGAAGACTCTCGAAGGGCTCCTCGGAGATCTCGGGTGCTGCAGACAGAAGACGGAACCTCCCCACACTCAGAATTCCGGAACACGGCTGACTGTGTGGGTGAGGTTCAGGGCCGCACTCCACGCAGCTTCCTGGTGTCACAGGTGTTCCCTCGCAAGGGGAAGTCCGCTAATTACCTCCCCTGTCCATGGGGAGGCGTAGATGCTACCTGCGTTTCTAGCCCAACCCCCGCCTTTCCCCGGCAGCCCGCACTGGGAGGTACTCGGGGAAGAATCTCGAAGGGCTCCTAGGAGATCTCGGGTGCTGCAGACAGAAGACGGAACCTCCCCACACTCAGAATTCCGGAACACGGCTGACTGTGTGGGGGAGGTTCGGGGCCGCCCTCCACGCAGCTTTTTGGTGTCACAGGTGTTCCCTCGCAAGGGGAAGTCCGCTAATTACCTCCCCTGTCCATGGGGAGGCACTAGATGCTACCTGCGTTTACAGCACAACCCCCGCATTTCCCCGGCAGCCCGTACTGGGAGGGACTCGGGGAAGACTCTCGAAGGGCTCCTCGGAGATCTCGGGTGCTGCAGACAGAAGACGGAACCTCCCCACACTCAGAATTCCGGAACACGGCTGACTGTGTGGGGGAGGTTCGGGGCCGTCCTCCACGCAGCTTCCTGGTGTCACATGTGTTCCCTCGCAAGGGGAAGTCCGCTAATTACCTCTCCTGTCCATGGGGAGGCACTAGATGCTACCTGCGTTTCCAGCCCAACCCCCGCATTTCCCTGGCAGCCCGTACTGGGAGGGACTCGGGGAAGACTCTCGAAGGGCTCCTAGGAGATCTCGGGTGCTGCAGACAGAAGACGGAACCACCCCACACTCAGAATTCCAGAACACGGCTGACTGTGTGGGGGAGGTTCGGGGCCGCCCTCCACGCAGCTTCCTGGTGTCACAGGTGTTCCCTCGCAAGGGGAAGTCCGCTAATTACCTCCCCTGTCCATGGGGAGGCACTAGATGCTACCTGCGTTTCCAGCCCAACCCCCGCCTTTCCCTGGCAGCCCGTACTGGGAGGGACTCGGGGAAGACTCTCGAAGGGCTCCTAGGAGATCTCGGGTGCTACAGACAGAAGACGGAACCTCCCCACACTCAGAATTCCGGAACACGGCTGACTGTGTGGGGGAGGTTCGGGGCCGCCCTCCACGCAGCTTCCTGGTGTCACAGGTGTTCCCTCGCAAGGGGAAGTCCGCTAATTACCTCCCCTGTCCATGGGGAGGCACTAGATGCTACCTGCGTTTCCAGCCCAACCCCAGCATTTCCCCGGCAGCCCGTACTGGGACGGACTCGGGGAAGACTCTCGAAGGGCTCCTCGGAGATCTCGGGTGCTGCAGACAGAAGACGGAACCTCCCCACACTCAGAATTCCGGAACACGGCTGACTGTGTGGGGGAGGTTCGGGGCCGTCCTCCACGCAGCTTCCTGGTGTCACAGGTGTTCCCTCGCAAGGGGAAGTCCGCTAATTACCTCCCCTGTCCATGGGGAGGCACTAGATGCTACCTGCGTTTCCAGCCCAACCCCCGCATTTCCCCGGCAGCCCGTACTGGGAGGGACTCGGGGAAGACTCTCGAAGGGCTCCTAGGAGATCTCGGGTGCTGCAGACAGAAGACGGAACCTCCCCACACTCAGAATTCCGGAACACGGCTGACTGTGTGGGGGAGGTTCGGGGCCGCCCTCCACGCAGCTTCCTGGTGTCACAGGTGTTCCCTCGCAAGGGGAAGTCCGCTAATTACCTCCCCTGTCCATGGGGAGGCGTAGATGCTACCTGCGTTTCCAGCCCAACCCCCGCCTTTCCCCGGCAGCCCGTACTGGGACGGACTCGGGGAAGACTCTCGAAGGGCTCCTCGGAGATCTCGGGTGCTGCAGACAGAAGACGGAACCTCCCCACACTCAGAATTCCGGAACACGGCTGACTGTGTGGGTGAGGTTCAGGGCCGCACTCCACGCAGCTTCCTGGTGTCACAGGTGTTCCCTCGCAAGGGGAAGTCCGCTAATTACCTCCCCTGTCCATGGGGAGGCGTAGATGCTACCTGCGTTTCTAGCCCAACCCCCGCCTTTCCCCGGCAGCCCGCACTGGGAGGTACTCGGGGAAGAATCTCGAAGGGCTCCTAGGAGATCTCGGGTGCTGCAGACAGAAGACGGAACCTCCCCACACTCAGAATTCCGGAACACGGCTGACTGTGTGGGGGAGGTTCGGGGCCGCCCTCCACGCAGCTTTTTGGTGTCACAGGTGTTCCCTCGCAAGGGGAAGTCCGCTAATTACCTCCCCTGTCCATGGGGAGGCACTAGATGCTACCTGCGTTTACAGCACAACCCCCGCATTTCCCCGGCAGCCCGTACTGGGAGGGACTCGGGGAAGACTCTCGAAGGGCTCCTCGGAGATCTCGGGTGCTGCAGACAGAAGACGGAACCTCCCCACACTCAGAATTCCGGAACACGGCTGACTGTGTGGGGGAGGTTCGGGGCCGTCCTCCACGCAGCTTCCTGGTGTCACATGTGTTCCCTCGCAAGGGGAAGTCCGCTAATTACCTCTCCTGTCCATGGGGAGGCACTAGATGCTACCTGCGTTTCCAGCCCAACCCCCGCATTTCCCTGGCAGCCCGTACTGGGAGGGACTCGGGGAAGACTCTCGAAGGGCTCCTAGGAGATCTCGGGTGCTGCAGACAGAAGACGGAACCACCCCACACTCAGAATTCCAGAACACGGCTGACTGTGTGGGGGAGGTTCGGGGCCGCCCTCCACGCAGCTTCCTGGTGTCACAGGTGTTCCCTCGCAAGGGGAAGTCCGCTAATTACCTCCCCTGTCCATGGGGAGGCACTAGATGCTACCTGCGTTTCCAGCCAAACCCCCGCATTTCCCCGGCAGCCCGTACTGGGAGGGACTCGGGGAAGATTCTCGAAGGGCTCCTCGGAGATCTCGGGTGCTGCAGACAGAAGACGGAACCTCCCCACACTCAGAATTCCGGAACACGGCTGACTGTGTGGGTGAGGTTCAGGGCCGCACTCCACGCAGCTTCCTGGTGTCACAGGTGTTCCCTCGCAAGGGGAAGTCCGCTAATTACCTCCCCTGTCCATGGGGAGGCGTAGATGCTACCTGCGTTTCCAGCCCAAACCCCGCCTTTCCCCTGCAGCCCGCACTGGGAGGGACTCGGGGAAGAATCTCGAAGGGCTCCTAGGAGATCTCGGTTGCTGCAGACAGAAGACGGAACCTCCCCACACTCAGAATTCCGGAACAAGGGTGACTGTTTGGGTGAGGTTTATGGCCGCCCTCCACGCAGCTTCCTGGTGTCACAGGTGTTCCCTCGCAAGGGGAAGTCCGCTAATTACCTCCCCTGTCCATGGGGAGGCACTAGATGCTACCTGCGTTTCCAGCCCAACCCCCGCATTTCCCCGGCAGCCCGTACTGGGACGGACTCGGGGAAGACTCTCGAAGGGCTCCTCGGATATCTCGGGTGCTGCAGACAGAAGACGGAACCTCCCCACACTCAGAATTCCGGAACACGGCTGACTGTGTGGGGGAGGTTCGGGGCCGTCCTCCACGCAGCTTCCTGGTGTCACAGGTGTTCCCTCGCAAGGGGAAGTCCGCTAATTACCTCCCCTGTCCATGGGGAGGCACTAGATGCTACCTGCGTTTCCAGCCCAACCCCCGCATTTCCCCGGCAGCCCGTACTGGGAGGGACTCGGGGAAGACTCTCGAAGGGCTCCTAGGAGATCTCGGATGCTGCAGACAGAAGACGGAACCTCCCCACACTCAGAATTCCGGAACACGGCTGACTGTGTGGGGGAGGTTCGGGGCCGCCTTCCACGCAGCTTCCTGGTGTCACAGGTGTTCCCTCGCAAGGGGAAGTCCGCTAATTACCTCCCCTGTCCATGGGGAGGCACTAGATGCTACCTGCGTTTCCAGCCCAACCCCCGCATTTCCCCGGCAGCCCGTACTGGGAGGGACTCGGGGAAGATTCTCGAAGGGCTCCTCGGAGATCTCGGGTGCTGCAGACAGAAGACGGAACCTCCCCACACTCAGAATTCCGGAACACGGCTGACTGTGTGGGTGAGGTTCAGGGCCGCACTCCACGCAGCTTCCTGGTGTCACAGGTGTTCCCTCGCAAGGGGAAGTCCGCTAATTACCTCCCCTGTCCATGGGGAGGCGTAGATGCTACCTGCGTTTCCAGCCCAACCCCCGCCTTTCCCCGGCAGCCCGCACTGGGAGGGACTCGGGGAAGAATCTCGAAGGGCTCCTAGGAGATCTCGGGTGCTGCAGACAGAAGACGGAACCTCCCCACACTCAGAATTCCGGAACAAGGGTGACTGTTTGGGTGAGGTTTAGGGCCGCCCTCCACGCAGCTTCCTGGTGTCACAGGTGTTCCCTCGCAAGGGGAAGTCCGCTAATTACCTCCCCTGTCCATGGGGAGGCGTAGATGCTACCTGCGTTTCCAGCCCAACCCCCGCCTTTCCCCGGCAGCCCGCACTGGGAGGGACTCGGGGAAGAATCTCGAAGGGCTCCTAGGAGATCTCGGGTGCTGCAGACAGAAGACGGAACCTCCCCACACTCAGAATTCCGGAACAAGGGTGACTGTTTGGGTGAGGTTTAGGGCCGCCCTCCACGCAGCTTCCTGGTGTCACAGGTGTTCCCTCGCAAGGGGAAGTCCGCTACTTACCTCCCCTGTCCATGGGGAGGCACTAGATGCTACCTGCGTTTCCAGCCCAACCCCCGCATTTCCCCGGCAGCCCGTACTGGGACGGACTCGGGGAAGACTCTCGAAGGGCTCCTAGGAGATCTCGGATGCTGCAGACAGAAGACGGAACCTCCCCACACTCAGAATTCCGGAACACGGCTGACTGTGTGGGGGAGGTTCGGGGCCGCCCTCCACGCAGCTTCCTGGTGTCACAGGTGTTCCCTCGCAAGGGGAAGTCCGCTAATTACCTCCCATGTCCATGGGGAGGCACTAGATGCTACCTGCGTTTCCAGCCAAACCCCCGCATTTCCCCGGCAGCCCGTACTGAGAGGGACTCGGGGAAGTTTCTCGAAGGGCTCCTCGGAGATCTCGGGTGCTGCAGACAGAAGACGGAACCTCCCAACACTCAGAATTCTGGAACACGGCTGACTGTGTGGGTGAGGTTCAGGGCCGCACTCCACGCAGCTTCCTGGTGTCACAGGTTATCCCTCGCAAGGGGAAGTCCGCTAATTACCTCCCCTGTCCATGGGGAGGCACTAGATGCTACCTGCGTTTCCAGCCCAACCCCCGCCTTTCCCCGGTAGCCCGCACTGGGAGGGACTCGGGGAAGACTCTCGAAGGGCTCCTCGGAGATCTCGGGTGCTGCAGAAAGAAGACGGAACCTCCCCACACTCAGAATTCCGGAACACGGCTGACTGTGTGGGTGAGGTTCAGGGCCGCACTCCACGCACCTTCCTGGAGTAACAGGTGTTCCCTCGCAAGGGGAAGTCCGCTAATTACCTCCCCTGTCCATGGGGAGGCGTAGATGCTACCTGCGTTTCCAGCCCAACCCCCGCCTTTCCCCTGCAGCCCGCACTGGGAGGGACTCGGGGAAGACTCTCGGAGGGCTCCTCGGAGATCTCGGGTGCTGCAGACAGAAGACGGAACCTCCCCAATCTCAGAATTCCGGAACACGGCTGACTGTGTGGGGGAGGTTCGGGGCCGCCCTCCACGCAGCTTCCTGGTGTCACAGGTGTTCCCTCGCAAGGGGAAGTCCGCTAATTACCTCCCCTCTCCATGGAGAGGCACTAGATGCTACCTGCGTTTCCAGCCCAACCCCCGCATTTCCCCGGCAGCCCGTACTGGGAGGGACTCGGGGAAGACTCTCGAAGGGCTCCTAGGAGATCTCGGGTGCTGCAGACAGAAGACGGAACCTCCCCACACTCAGAATTCCGGAACACGGCTGACTGTGTGGGGGAGGTTCGGGGCCGCCCTCCACGCAGCTTCCTGGTGTCACAGGTGTTCCCTCGCAAGTGGAAGTCCGCTAATTACCTCCCCTGTCCATGGGGAGGCACTAGATGCTACCTGCGTTTCCAGCACAACCCCCGCATTTCCCCGGCCGCCCGTACTGGGAGGGACACGGGGAAGACTCTCGAAGGGCTCCTAGGAGATCTCGGGTGCTGCAGACAGAAGACGGAACCTCCCCACACTCAGAATTCCGGAACACGGCTGACTCTGTGGGTGAGGTTCAGGGCCGCACTCCACGCAGCTTCCTGGTGTCACAGGTGTTCCCTCGCAAGGGGAAGTCCGCTAATTACCTCCCCTGTCCATGGGGAGGCGTAGATGCTACCTGCATTTCCAGCCCAACCCCCGCCTTTCCCCGGAAGCCCGCACCGGGAGGGACTCGGGGAAGACTCTCGAAGGGCTCCTAGGAGATCTCGGGTGCTGCAGACAGAAGACGGAACCTCCCCACAGTCAGAATTCCGGAACAAGTGTGACTGCTTGGGTGAGGTTTAGGGCCGCCCTCCACGCAGCTTCCTGGTGTCACAGGTGTTCCCTCGCAAGGGGAAGTCCGCTACTTTCCTCCCCTGTCCATGGGGAGGCACTAGATGCTACCTGCGTTTCCAGCCCAACCCCCGCATTTCCCCGGCAGCCCGTACTGGGACGGACTCGAGGAAGACTCTCGAAGGGCTCCTAGGAGATCTCGGATGCTGCAGACAGAAGACGGAACCTCCCCACACTCAGAATTCCGGAACACGGCTGACTGTGTGGGGGAGGTTCGGGGCCGCCCTCCACGCAGCTTCCTGGTGTCACAGGTGTTCCCTCGCAAGGGGAATTCCGCTAATTACCTCCCCTGTCCATGGGGAGGCACTAGATGCTACCTGCGTTTCCAGCCAAACCCCCGAATTTCCCCGGCAGCCCGTACTGAGAGGGACTCGGGGAAGTTTCTCGAAGGGCTCCTCGGAGATCTCGGGTGCTGCAGACAGAAGACGGAACCTCCCAACACTCAGAATTCCGGAACACGGCTGACTGTGTGGGTGAGGTTCAGGGCCGCACTCCACGCAGCTTCCTGGTGTCACAGGTTATCCCTCGCAAGGGGAAGTCCGCTAATTACCTCCCCTGTCCATGGGGAGGCACTAGATGCTACCTGCGTTTCCAGCCCAACCCCCGCCTTTCCCTGGTAGCCCGCACTGGGAGGGACTCGGGGAAGACTCTCGAAGGGCTCCTCGGAGGTCTCGGGTGCTGCAGACAGAAGACGGAACCTCCCCACACTCAGAATTCCGGAACACGGCTGACTGTGTGGGTGAGGTTCAGGGCCGCACTCCACGCACCTTCCTGGTGTAACAGGTGTTCCCTCGCAAGGGGAAGTCCGCTAATTACCTCCCCTGTCCATGGGGAGGCGTAGATGCTACCTGCGTTTCCAGCCCAACCACCGCCTTTCCCCTGCAGCCCGCACTGGGAGGGACTCGGGGAAAACTCTCGGAGGGCTCCTCGGAGATCTCGGGTGCTGCAGACAGAAGACGGAACCTCCCCACACTCAGAATTCCGGAACACGGCTGACTGTGTGGGGGAGGTTCGGGGCCGCCCTCCACGCAGCTTCCTGGTGTCACAGGTGTTCCCTCGCAAGTGGAAGTCCGCTAATTACCTCCCCTGTCCATGGGGAGGCACTAGATGCTACCTGCGTTTCCAGCCCAACCCCCGCATTTCCCCGGCAGCCCGTACTGGGAGGGACTTGGGGAAGACTCTCGAAGGGCTCCTAGGAGATCTCGGGTGCTGCAGACAGAAGACGGAACCTCCCCACACTCAGAATTCCGGAACACGGCTGACTGTGTGGGGGAGGTTCGGGGCCGCCCTCCACGCAGCTTCCTGGTGTCACAGGTGTTCCCTCGCAAGTGGAAGTCCGCTAATTACCTCCCCTGTCCATGGGGAGGCACTAGATGCTACCTGCGTTTCCAGCACAACCCCCGCATTTCCCCGGCAGCCCGTACAGGGAGGGACTCGGGGAAGACTCTCGAAGGGCTCCTAGGAGATCTCGGGTGCTGCAGACAGAAGACGGAACCTCCCCACACTCAGAATTCCGGAACACGGCTGACTCTGTGGGTGAGGTTCAGGGCCGCACTCCACGCAGCTTCCTGGTGTCACAGGTGTTCCCTCGCAAGGGGAAGTCCGCTAATTACCTCCCCTGTCCATGGGGAGGCGTAGATGCTACCTGCGTTTCCAGCACAACCCCCGCCTTTCCCCGGCAGCCCGCACTCGGAGGGACTCGGGGAAGACTCTCGATGGGCTCCTAGGAGATCTCGGGTGCTGCAGACAGAAGACGGAACCTCCCCACACTCAGAATTCCGGAACAAGGGTGACTGTTTGGGTGAGGTTTAGGGCCGCCCTCCACGCAGCTTCCTGGTGTCACAGGTGTTCCCTCGCAAGGGGAAGTCCGCTAATTACCTCCCCTGTCCATGGGGAGGCACTAGATGCTACCTGCGTTTCCAGCCCAACCCCCGCATTTCCCCGGCAGCCTGTACTGGGAGGGACTCGGGGAAGACTCTCGAAGGGCTCCTAGGAGATCTCGGGTGCTGCAGACAGAAGATGGAACCTCCCCACACTCAGAATACCGGAACACGTCTGACTGTGTGGGGGAGGTTAGGGGCCGCCCTCCACGCAGCTTCCTGGTGTCACAGGTGTTCCCTCGCAAGGGGAAGTCCGCTAATTACCTCCCCTGTCAATGGGGAGGCACTAGATGCTACCTGCGTTTCCAGCCCAACCCCCGCATTTCCCCGGCAGCCCGTACTGGGAGGGACTCGGGGAAGACTCTCGAAGGGCTCCTAGGAGATCTCGGGTGCTGCAGACAGAAGACGGAACATCCCCACACTCAGAATTCCGGAACACGGCTGACTGTGTGGGGGAGGTTCGGGGCCGCCCTCCACGCAGCTTCCTGGTGTCACAGGTGTTCCCTCGCAAGGGGAAGTCCGCTAATTACCTCCCCTGTCCATGGGGAGGCACTAGATGCTACCTGCGTTTCCAGCCCAACCCCCGCATTTCCCCGGCAGGCCGTACTGGGAGGGACTCGGGGAAGACTCTCGAAGGGCTCCTCGGAGATCTCGGGTGCTGCAGACAGAAGACGGAACCTCCCCACACTCAGAATTCCGGAACACGGCTGACTGTGTGGGGGAGGTTCGGGGCCGCCCTCCACGCAGCTTCCTGGTGTCACAGGTGTTCCCTCGCAAGGGGAAGTCCGCTAATTACCTCCCCTGTCCATGGGGAGGCACTAGATGCTACCTGCGTTTCCAGCCCAACCCCCGCATTTCCCCGGCAGCCCGTACTGGGAGGAACTCGGGGAAGACTCTCGAAGGGCTCCTAGGAGATCTCGGGTGCTGCAGACAGAAGACGGAACCTCCCCACACTCAGAATTCCGGAACACGGCTGACTGTGTGGGGGAGGTTCGGGGCCGCCCTCCACGCAGCTTCCTGGTGTCACAGGTGTTCCCTCGCAAGGGGAAGTCCGCTAATTACCTCCCCTGTCCATGGGGAGGCACTAGATGCTACCTGCGTTTCCAGCCCAACCCCCGCATTTCCCCGGCAGCCCGTACTGGGAGGAACTCGGGGAAGACTCTCGAAGGGCTCCTAGGAGTTCTCGGGTGCTGCAGACAGAAGACGGAACCTCCCCACACTCAGAATTCCGGAACACGACTGACTGTGTGGGGGAGGTTCGGGGCCGCCCTCCACGCAGCTTCCTGGTGTCACAGGTGTTCCCTCGCAAGGGGAAGTCCGCTAATTACCTCCCCTGTCCATGGGGAGGCACTAGATGCTACCTGAGTTTCCAGCCCAACCCCCGCATTTCCCCGGCAGCCCGTACTGGGAGGGACTCGGGGAAGACTCTCGAAGGGCTCCTCGGAGATCTCGTGTGCTGCAGACAGAAGACGGAACCTCCCCACACTCAGAAATCCGGAACACGGCTGACTGTGTGGGGGAGGTTCGGGGCCGCCCTCCACGCAGCTTCCTGGTGTCACAGGTGTTCCCTCGCAAGGGGAATTCCGCTAATTACCTCCCCTGTCCATGGGGAGGCACTAGATGCTACCTGCGTTTCCAGCCCAACCCCCGCATTTCCCCGGCAGCCCGTACTGGGAGGGACTCGGGGAAGACTCTTGAAGGGCTCCTAGGAGATCTCGGGTGCTGCAGACAGAAGACGGAACCTCCCCACACTCAGAATTCCGGAACACGGCTGACTGTGTGGGGGAGGTTCGGGGCCGCCCTCCACGCAGCTTCCTGGTGTCACAGGTGTTCCCTCGCAAGGGGAAGTCCGCTAATTACCTCCCCTGTCCATGGGGAGGCACTAGATGCTACCTGCGTTTCCAGCCCAACCCCCGCATTTCCCCGGCAGCCCGTACTGGGAGGGACTCGGGGAAGACTCTCGAAGGGCTCCTCGGAGATCTCGGGTGCTGCAGACAGAAGTCGGAACCTCCCCACACTCAGAATTCCGGAACAAGGCTGACTGTGTGGGTGAGGTTCGGGGCCGCCCTCCACGCAGATTCCTGGTGTCACAGGTGTTCCCTCGCAAGGGGAAGTCCGCTAATTACCTCCCCTGTCCATGGGGAGGCACTAGATGCTACCTGCGTTTCCAGCCCAACCCCCGCATTTCCCCGGCAGCCCGTACTGGGAGGGACTCGGGGAAGACTCTCGAAGGGCTCCTCGGAGATCTCGGGTGCTGCAGACAGAAGACGGAACCTCCCCACACTCAGAATTCCGGAACACGGCTGACTGTGTGGGGGAGGTTCGGGGCCGCCCTCCACGCAGATTCCTGGTGTCACAGGTGTTCCCTCGCAAGGGGAAGTCCGCTAATTACCTCCCCTGTCCATGGGGAGGCACTAGATGCTACCTGCGTTTCCAGCCCAACCCCCGCATTTCCCCGGCAGCCCGCACTGGGAGGGACACGGGGAAGACTCTCGAAGGGCTCCTCGGAGATCTCGGGTGCTGCAGACAGAAGACGGAACCTCCCCACACTCAGAATTCCGGAACACGGCTGACTGTGTGGGTGAGGTTCAGGGCCGCACTCCACGCAGCTTCCTGGTGTCACAGGTGTTCCCTCGCAAGGGGAAGTCCGCTAATTACCTCCCCTTTCCATGGGGAGGCACTAGATGCTACCTGCGTTTCCAGCCCAACCCCCGCATTTCCCCGGCAGCCCGTACTGGGAGGGACTCGGGGAAGACTCTCGAAGGGCTCCTAGGAGATCTCGGGTGCTGCAGACAGAAGACGGAACCTCCCCACACTCAGAATTCCGGAACACGGCTGACTGTGTGGGGGAGGTTCGGGGCCGCCCTCCACGCAGCTTCCTGGTGTCACAGGTGTTCCCTCGCAAGGGGAAGTCCGCTAATTACCTCCCCTGTCCATGGGGAGGCACTAGATGCTACCTGCGTTTCCAGCCCAACCCCCGCATTTCCCCGGCAGCCCGTACTGGGAGGGACTCGGGGAAGACTCTCGAAGGGCTCCTCGGAGATCTCGGGTGCTGCAGACAGAAGACGGAACCTCCCCACACTCAGAATTCCGGAACACGGCTGACTGTGTGGGGGAGGTTCGGGGCCGCCCTCCACGCAGCTTCCTGGGGTCACAGGTGTTCCCTCGCAAGGGGAAGTCCGCTAATTACCTCCCCTGTCCATGGGGAGGCACTAGATGCTACCTGCGTTTCCAGCCCAACCCCCGCATTTCCCCGGCAGCCCGTACTGGGAGGGACTCTGGGAAGACTCTCGAAGGGCTCCTAGGAGATCTCGGGTGCTGCAGACAGAAGACGGAACCTCCCCACACTCAGAATTCCGGAACACGGCTGACTGTGTGGGGGAGGTTCGGGGCCGCCCTCGACGCAGCTTCCTGGTGTCACAGGTGTTCCCTCGCAAGGGGAAGTCCGCTACTTACCTCCCCTGTCCATGGGGAGGCACTAGATGCTACCTGCGTTTCCAGCCCAACCCCCGCATTTCCCCGGCAGCCCGTACTGGGAGGGACTCGGGGAAGACTCTCGAAGGGCTCCTAGGAGATCTCGGGTGCTGCAGACAGAAGACGGAACCTCCCCACACTCAGAATTCCGGAACACGGCTGACTGTGTGGGGGAGGTTCGGGGCCGCCCTCCACGCAGCTTCCTGGTGTCACAGGTGTTCCCTCGCAAGGGGAAGTCCGCTAATTACCTCCCCTGTCCATGGGGAGGCACTAGATGCTACCTGCATTTCCAGACTAACCCCCGCATTTCCCCGGCAGCCCGTACTGGGAGGGACTCGGGGAAGACTCTCGAAGGGCTCCTAGGAGATCTCGGGTGCTGCAGACAGAAGACGGAACCTCCCCACACTCAGAATTCCGGAACAAGTGTGACTGTGTAGGTGAGGTTCAGGGCCGCCCTCGACGAAGCTTCCTGGTGTCACAGGTGTTCCCTCGCAAGGGGAAGTCCGCTAATTACCTCCCATGTCCATGCGGAGGCTTAGATGCTACCTGCGTTTCCAGCCCAACCCCCGCCTTTCCCCGGCAGCCCGCACTGGGAGGGACTCGGGGAAGACTCTCGAAGGGCTCCTAGGAGATCTCGGGTGCTGCAGACAGAAGACGGAACCTCCCCACACTCAGAATTCCGGAACACGGCTGACTGTGTGGGGGAGGTACGGGGCCGCCCTCCACGCAGCTTCCTGGTGTCACAGGAGTTCCCTCGCAAGGGGAAGTCCGCAAATTACCTCCCCTGTCCATGGGGAGGTACTAGATGATACCTGCGTTTCCAGCCCAACCCCCGCATTTCCCCGGCAGCCCGTACTGGGAGGGACTCGGGGAAGACTCTCGAAGGGCTCCTAGGAGATCTCGGGTTCTGCAGACAGAAGACGGAACCTCCCCACACTCAGAATTTCGGAACACGGCTGACTGTGTGGGGGAGGTTCGGGGCCGCCCTCCACGCAGCTTCCTGGTGTCACAGGTGTTCCCTCGCAAGGGGAAGTCCGCTAATTACCTCCCCTGTCCATGGGGAGGCACTAGATGCTACCTGCGTTTCCAGCCCAACCCCCGCATTTCCCCGGCAGCCCGTAATGGGAGGGACTCGGGGAAGACTCTCGAAGGGCTCCTCGGAGATCTCGGGTGCTGCAGACAGAAGACGGAACCTCCCCACACTCAGAATTCCGGAACACGGCTGACTGTGTGGGTGAGGTCCAGGGCCGCACTCCACGCAGCTTCCTGGTGTCACAGGTGTTCCCTCGCAAGGGGAAGTCCGCTAATTACCTCCCCTGTCCATGGGGAGGCACTAGATGCTACCTGTGTTTCCAGCACAACCCCCGCATTTCCCCGGCAGCCCGTACTGGGAGGGACTCGGGGAAGACTCTCGAAGGGCTCCTAGGAGATCTCGGGTGCTGCAGACAGAAGACGGAACCTCCCCACACTCAGAATTCCGGAACACGGCTGACTGTGTGGGGGAGGTCCGGGGCCGCCCTCCACGCAGCTTCCTGGTGTCACAGGTGTTCCCTCGCAAGGGGAAGTCCGCTAATTACCTCCCCTGTCCATGGGGAGGCACTAGATGCTACCTGCGTTTCCAGCCCAACCCCCGCATTTCCCCGGCAGCCCGTACTGGGAGGGACTCTGGGAAGACTCTCGAAGGGCTCCTAGGAGATCTCGGGTGCTGCAGACAGAAGACGGAACCTCCCCACACTCAGAATTCCGGAACACGGCTGACTGTGTGGGGGAGGTTCGGGGCCGCCCTCGACGCAGCTTCCTGGTGTCACAGGTGTTCCCTCGCAAGGGGAAGTCCGCTACTTACCTCCCCTGTCCATGGGGAGGCACTAGATGCTACCTGCGTTTCCAGCCCAACCCCCGCATTTCCCCGGCAGCCCGTACTGGGAGGGACTCGGGGAAGACTCTCGAAGGGCTCCTAGGAGATCTCGGGTGCTGCAGACCGAAGACGGAACCTCCCCACACTCAGAATTCCGGAACACGGCTGACTGTGTGGGGGAGGTTCGGGGCCGCCCTCCACGCAGCTTCCTGGTGTCACAGGTGTTCCCTCGCAAGGGGAAGTCCGCTAATTACCTCCCCTGTCCATGGGGAGGCACTAGATGCTACCTGCGTTTCCAGACTAACCCCCGCATTTCCCCGGCAGCCCGTACTGGGAGGGACTCGGGGAAGACTCTCGAAGGGCTCCTAGGAGATCTCGGGTGCTGCAGACAGAAGACGGAACCTCCCCACACTCAGAATTCCGGAACAAGTGTGACTGTGTAGGTGAGGTTCAGGGCCGCCCTCGACGAAGCTTCCTGGTGTCACAGGTGTTCCCTCGCAAGGGGAAGTCCGCTAATTACCTCCCATGTCCATGCGGAGGCTTAGATGCTACCTGCGTTTCCAGCCCAACCCCCGCCTTTCCCCGGCAGCCCGCACTGGGAGGGACTCGGGGAAGACTCTCGAAGGGCTCCTAGGAGATCTCGGGTGCTGCAGACAGAAGACGGAACCTCCCCACACTCAGAATTCCGGAACACGGCTGACTGTGTGGGGGAGGTACGGGGCCGCCCTCCACGCAGCTTCCTGGTGTCACAGGAGTTCCCTCGCAAGGGGAAGTCCGCAAATTACCTCCCCTGTCCATGGGGAGGTACTAGATGATACCTGCGTTTCCAGCCCAACCCCCGCATTTCCCCGGCAGCCCGTACTGGGAGGGACTCGGGGAAGACTCTCGAAGGGCTCCTAGGAGATCTCGGGTTCTGCAGACAGAAGACGGAACCTCCCCACACTCAGAATTTCGGAACACGGCTGACTGTGTGGGGGAGGTTCGGGGCCGCCCTCCACGCAGCTTCCTGGTGTCACAGGTGTTCCCTCGCAAGGGGAAGTCCGCTAATTACCTCCCCTGTCCATGGGGAGGCACTAGATGCTACCTGCGTTTCCAGCCCAACCCCCGCATTTCCCCGGCAGCCCGTAATGGGAGGGACTCGGGGAAGACTCTCGAAGGGCTCCTCGGAGATCTCGGGTGCTGCAGACAGAAGACGGAACCTCCCCACACTCAGAATTCCGGAACACGGCTGACTGTGTGGGTGAGGTCCAGGGCCGCACTCCACGCAGCTTCCTGGTGTCACAGGTGTTCCCTCGCAAGGGGAAGTCCGCTAATTACCTCCCCTGTCCATGGGGAGGCACTAGATGCTACCTGTGTTTCCAGCACAACCCCCGCATTTCCCCGGCAGCCCGTACTGGGAGGGACTCGGGGAAGACTCTCGAAGGGCTCCTAGGAGATCTCGGGTGCTGCAGACAGAAGACGGAACCTCCCCACACTCAGAATTCCGGAACACGGCTGACTGTGTGGGGGAGGTCCGGGGCCGCCCTCCACGCAGCTTCCTGGTGTCACAGGTGTTCCCTCGCAAGGGGAAGTCCGCTAATTACCTCCCCTGTCCATGGGGAGGCACTAGATGCTACCTGCGTTTCCAGCCCAACCCCCGCATTTCCCCGGCAGCCCGTACTGGGAGGGACTCTGGGAAGACTCTCGAAGGGCTCCTAGGAGATCTCGGGTGCTGCAGACAGAAGACGGAACCTCCCCACACTCAGAATTCCGGAACACGGCTGACTGTGTGGGGGAGGTTCGGGGCCGCCCTCGACGCAGCTTCCTGGTGTCACAGGTGTTCCCTCGCAAGGGGAAGTCCGCTACTTACCTCCCCTGTCCATGGGGAGGCACTAGATGCTACCTGCGTTTCCAGCCCAACCCCCGCATTTCCCCGGCAGCCCGTACTGGGAGGGACTCGGGGAAGACTCTCGAAGGGCTCCTAGGAGATCTCGGGTGCTGCAGACAGAAGACGGAACCTCCCCACACTCAGAATTCCGGAACACGGCTGACTGTGTGGGGGAGGTTCGGGGCCGCCCTCCACGCAGCTTCCTGGTGTCACAGGTGTTCCCTCGCAAGGGGAAGTCCGCTAATTACCTCCCCTGTCCATGGGGAGGCACTAGATGCTACCTGCGTTTCCAGACTAACCCCCGCATTTCCCCGGCAGCCCGTACTGGGAGGGACTCGGGGAAGACTCTCGAAGGGCTCCTAGGAGATCTCGGGTGCTGCAGACAGAAGACGGAACCTCCCCACACTCAGAATTCCGGAACAAGTGTGACTGTGTAGGTGAGGTTCAGGGCCGCCCTCGACGAAGCTTCCTGGTGTCACAGGTGTTCCCTCGCAAGGGGAAGTCCGCTAATTACCTCCCATGTCCATGCGGAGGCTTAGATGCTACCTGCGTTTCCAGCCCAACCCCCGCCTTTCCCCGGCAGCCCGCACTGGGAGGGACTCGGGGAAGACTCTCGAAGGGCTCCTAGGAGATCTCGGGTGCTGCAGACAGAAGACGGAACCTCCCCACACTCAGAATTCCGGAACACGGCTGACTGTGTGGGGGAGGTACGGGGCCGCCCTCCACGCAGCTTCCTGGTGTCACAGGAGTTCCCTCGCAAGGGGAAGTCCGCAAATTACCTCCCCTGTCCATGGGGAGGTACTAGATGATACCTGCGTTTCCAGCCCAACCCCCGCATTTCCCCGGCAGCCCGTACTGGGAGGGACTCGGGGAAGACTCTCGAAGGGCTCCTAGGAGATCTCGGGTTCTGCAGACAGAAGACGGAACCTCCCCACACTCAGAATTTCGGAACACGGCTGACTGTGTGGGGGAGGTTCGGGGCCGCCCTCCACGCAGCTTCCTGGTGTCACAGGTGTTCCCTCGCAAGGGGAAGTCCGCTAATTACCTCCCCTGTCCATGGGGAGGCACTAGATGCTACCTGCGTTTCCAGCCCAACCCCCGCATTTCCCCGGCAGCCCGTAATGGGAGGGACTCGGGGAAGACTCTCGAAGGGCTCCTCGGAGATCTCGGGTGCTGCAGACAGAAGACGGAACCTCCCCACACTCAGAATTCCGGAACACGGCTGACTGTGTGGGTGAGGTCCAGGGCCGCACTCCACGCAGCTTCCTGGTGTCACAGGTGTTCCCTCGCAAGGGGAAGTCCGCTAATTACCTCCCCTGTCCATGGGGAGGCACTAGATGCTACCTGTGTTTCCAGCACAACTCCCGCATTTCCCCGGCAGCCCGTACTGGGAGGGACTCGGGGAAGACTCTCGAAGGGCTCCTAGGAGATCTCGGGTGCTGCAGACAGAAGACGGAACCTCCCCACACTCAGAATTCCGGAACACGGCTGACTGTGTGGGGGAGGTCCGGGGCCGCCCTCCACGCAGCTTCCTGGTGTCACAGGTGTTCCCTCGCAAGGGGAAGTCCGCTAATTACCTCCCCTGTCCATGGGGAGGCACTAGATGCTACCTGCGTTTCCAGCCCAACCCCCGCATTTCCCCGGCAGCCCGTAATGGGAGGGACTCGGGGAAGACTCTCGAAGGGCTCCTCGGAGATCTCGGGTGCTGCAGACAGAAGACGGAACCTCCCCACACTCAGAATTCCGGAACACGGCTGACTGTGTGGGTGAGGTCCAGGGCCGCACTCCACGCAGCTTCCTGGTGTCACAGGTGTTCCCTCGCAAGGGGAAGTCCGCTAATTACCTCCCCTGTCCATGGGGAGGCACTAGATGCTACCTGCGTTTCCAGCACAACCCCCGCATTTCCCCGGCAGCCCGTACTGGGAGGGTCTCAGGGAAGACTCTCGAAGGGCTCCTCGGAGATCTCGGGTGCTGCAGACAGAAGACGGAACCTCCCCGCACTCAGAATTCCGGAACACGGCTGACTGTGTGGGGGAGGTTCGGGGCCGCCCTCCACGCAGCTTCCTGGTGTCACAGGAGTTCCCTCGCAAGGGGAAGTCCGCTAATTACCTCCCCTGTCCATGGGGAGGCACTAGATGCTACCTGCGTTTCCAGCCCAACCCCCGCATTTCCCCGGCAGCCCGTACTGGGAGGGACTCGGGGAAGACTCTCGAAGGGCTCCTAGGAGATCTCGGGTGCTGCAGACAGAAGACGGAACCTCCCCACACTCAGAATTCCGGAACACGGCTGACTGTGTGGGGGAGGTTCGGGGCCGCCCTCCACGCAGCTTCCTGGTGTCACAGGTGTTCCCTCGCAAGGGGAAGTCCGCTAATTACCTCCCCTGTCCATGGGGAGGCACTAGATGCTACCTGCGTTTCCAGCCCAACCCCCGCCTTTCCCCGGCAGCCCGTACTGGGAGGGACTCGGGGAAGACTCTCGAAGGGCTCCTAGGAGATCTCGGGTGCTGCAGACAGAAGACGGAACCTCCCCACACTCAGAATTCCGGAACACGGCTGACTGTGTGGGGGAGGTTCGGGACCGCCCTCCACGCAGCTTCCTGGTGTCACAGGTGTTCCCTCGCAAGGGGAAGTCCGCTAATTTCCTCCCCTGTCCATGGGGAGGCACTAGATGCTACCTGCGTTTCCAGCCCAACCCCCGCATTTCCCCGGCAGCCCGCACTGGGAGGGACTCGGGGAAGACTCTCGAAGGGCTCCTCGGAGATCTCGGGTGCTGCAGACAGAAGACGGAACCTCCCCACATTCAGAATTCCGGAACACGGCTGACTGTGTGGGTGAGGTTCAGGGCCGCACTCCACGCAGCTTCCTGGTGTCACAGGTGTTCCCTCGCAAGGGGAAGTCCGCTAATTACCTCCCCTGTCCATGGGGAGGCGTAGATGCTACCTGCATTCCAGCCAAACCCCCGCCTTTCCCCGGCAGCCCGCACTGGGAGGGACTCGGGGAAGACTCTCGAAGGGCTCCTAGGAGATCTCGGGTGCTGCAGATAGAAGACGGAACCTCCCCACACTCAGAATTCCGGAACAAGGGTGACTGTTTGGGTGAGGTTTAGGGCCGCCCTCCACGCAGCTTCCTGGTGTCACAGGTGTTCCCTCGCAAGGGAAGTCCGCTACTTACCTCCCCTGTCCATGGGGAGGCACTAGATGCTACCTGCGTTTCCAGCCCAACCCCCGCATTTCCCCGGGAGCCCGTAGTGGGAGGGACTCGGGGAAGACTCTCGAAGGGCTCCTAGGAGATCTCGGGTGCTGCAGACAGAAGACGGAACCTCCCCACACTCAGAATTCCGGAACACGGCTGACTGTGTGGGGGAGGTCCGGGGCCGCCCTCCACGCAGCTTCCTGGTGTCACAGGTGTTCCCTCGCAAGGGGAAGTCCGCTAATTACCTCCCCTGTCCATGGGGAGGCACTAGATGCTACCTGCGTTTCCAGCCAAACCCCCGCATTTCCCCGGCAGCCCGTACTGGGAGGGTCTCAGGGAAGACTCTCGAAGGGCTCCTCGGAGATCTCGGGTGCTGCAGACAGAAGACGGAACCTCCCCGCACTCAGAATTCCGGAACACGGCTGACTGTGTGGGGGAGGTTCGGGGCCGCCCTCCACGCAGCTTCCTGGTGTCACAGGAGTTCCCTCGCAAGGGGAAGTCCGCTAATTACCTCCCCTGTCCATGGGGAGGCACTAGATGCTACCTGCGTTTCCAGCCCAACCCCCGCATTTTCCCGGCAGCCCGTACTGGGAGGGACTCGGGGAAGACTCTCGAAGGGCTCCTAGGAGATCTCGGGTGCTGCAGACAGAAGACGGAACCTCCCCACACTCAGAATTCCGGAACACGGCTGACTGTGTGGGGGAGGTTCGGGGCCGCCCTCCACGCAGCTTCCTGGTGTCACAGGTGTTCCCTCGCAAGGGGAAGTCCGCTAATTACCTCCCCTGTCCATGGGGAGGCACTAGATGCTACCTGCGTTTCCAGCCCAACCCCCGCCTTTCCCCGGCAGCCCGTACTGGGAGGGACTCGGGGAAGACTCTCGAAGGGCTCCTAGGAGATCTCGGGTGCTGCAGACAGAAGACGGAACCTCCCCACACTCAGAATTCCGGAACACGGCTGACTGTGTGGGGGAGGTTCGGGACCGCCCTCCACGCAGCTTCCTGGTGTCACAGGTGTTCCCTCGCAAGGGGAAGTCCGCTAATTACCTCCCCTGTCCATGGGGAGGCACTAGATGCTACCTGCGTTTCCAGCCCAACCCCCGCATTTCCCCGGCAGCCCGCACTGGGAGGGACTCGGGGAAGACTCTCGAAGGGCTCCTCGGAGATCTCGGGTGCTGCAGACAGAAGACGGAACCTCCCCACATTCAGAATTCCGGAACACGGCTGACTGTGTGGGTGAGGTTCAGGGCCGCACTCCACGCAGCTTCCTGGTGTCACAGGTGTTCCCTCGCAAGGGGAAGTCCGCTAATTACCTCCCCTGTCCATGGGGAGGCGTAGATGCTACCTGCATTCCAGCCAAACCCCCGCCTTTCCCCGGCAGCCCGCACTGGGAGGGACTCGGGGAAGACTCTCGAAGGGCTCCTAGGAGATCTCGGGTGCTGCAGATAGAAGACGGAACCTCCCCACACTCAGAATTCCGGAACAAGGGTGACTGTTTGGGTGAGGTTTAGGGCCGCCCTCCACGCAGCTTCCTGGTGTCACAGGTGTTCCCTCGCAAGGGAAGTCCGCTACTTACCTCCCCTGTCCATGGGGAGGCACTAGATGCTACCTGCGTTTCCAGCCCAACCCCCGCATTTCCCCGGGAGCCCGTAGTGGGAGGGACTCGGGGAAGACTCTCGAAGGGCTCCTAGGAGATCTCGGGTGCTGCAGACAGAAGACGGAACCTCCCCACACTCAGAATTCCGGAACACGGCTGACTGTGTGGGGGAGGTCCGGGGCCGCCCTCCACGCAGCTTCCTGGTGTCACAGGTGTTCCCTCGCAAGGGGAAGTCCGCTAATTACCTCCCCTGTCCATGGGGAGGCACTAGATGCTACCTGCGTTTCCAGCCAAACCCCCGCATTTCCCCGGCAGCCCGTACTGGGAGGGTCTCAGGGAAGACTCTCGAAGGGCTCCTCGGAGATCTCGGGTGCTGCAGACAGAAGACGGAACCTCCCCGCACTCAGAATTCCGGAACACGGCTGACTGTGTGGGGGAGGTTCGGGGCCGCCCTCCACGCAGCTTCCTGGTGTCACAGGAGTTCCCTCGCAAGGGGAAGTCCGCTAATTACCTCCCCTGTCCATGGGGAGGCACTAGATGCTACCTGCGTTTCCAGCCCAACCCCCGCATTTTCCCGGCAGCCCGTACTGGGAGGGACTCGGGGAAGACTCTCGAAGGGCTCCTAGGAGATCTCGGGTGCTGCAGACAGAAGACGGAACCTCCCCACACTCAGAATTCCGGAACACGGCTGACTGTGTGGGGGAGGTTCGGGGCCGCCCTCCACGCAGCTTCCTGGTGTCACAGGTGTTCCCTCGCAAGGGGAAGTCCGCTAATTACCTCCCCTGTCCATGGGGAGGCACTAGATGCTACCTGCGTTTCCAGCCCAACCCCCGCCTTTCCCCGGCAGCCCGTACTGGGAGGGACTCGGGGAAGACTCTCGAAGGGCTCCTAGGAGATCTCGGGTGCTGCAGACAGAAGACGGAACCTCCCCACACTCAGAATTCCGGAACACGGCTGACTGTGTGGGGGAGGTTCGGGACCGCCCTCCACGCAGCTTCCTGGTGTCACAGGTGTTCCCTCGCAAGGGGAAGTCCGCTAATTACCTCCCCTGTCCATGGGGAGGCACTAGATGCTACCTGCGTTTCCAGCCCAACCCCCGCATTTCCCCGGCAGCCCGCACTGGGAGGGACTCGGGGAAGACTCTCGAAGGGCTCCTCGGAGATCTCGGGTGCTGCAGACAGAAGACGGAACCTCCCCACATTCAGAATTCCGGAACACGGCTGACTGTGTGGGTGAGGTTCAGGGCCGCACTCCACGCAGCTTCCTGGTGTCACAGGTGTTCCCTCGCAAGGGGAAGTCCGCTAATTACCTCCCCTGTCCATGGGGAGGCGTAGATGCTACCTGCATTCCAGCCAAACCCCCGCCTTTCCCCGGCAGCCCGCACTGGGAGGGACTCGGGGAAGACTCTCGAAGGGCTCCTAGGAGATCTCGGGTGCTGCAGATAGAAGACGGAACCTCCCCACACTCAGAATTCCGGAACAAGGGTGACTGTTTGGGTGAGGTTTAGGGCCGCCCTCCACGCAGCTTCCTGGTGTCACAGGTGTTCCCTCGCAAGGGAAGTCCGCTACTTACCTCCCCTGTCCATGGGGAGGCACTAGATGCTACCTGCGTTTCCAGCCCAACCCCCGCATTTCCCCGGGAGCCCGTAGTGGGAGGGACTCGGGGAAGACTCTCGAAGGGCTCCTAGGAGATCTCGGGTGCTGCAGACAGAAGACGGAACCTCCCCACACTCAGAATTCCGGAACACGGCTGACTGTGTGGGGGAGGTCCGGGGCCGCCCTCCACGCAGCTTCCTGGTGTCACAGGTGTTCCCTCGCAAGGGGAAGTCCGCTAATTACCTCCCCTGTCCATGGGGAGGCACTAGATGCTACCTGCGTTTCCAGCCAAACCCCCGCATTTCCCCGGCAGCCCGTACTGGGAGGGTCTCAGGGAAGACTCTCGAAGGGCTCCTCGGAGATCTCGGGTGCTGCAGACAGAAGACGGAACCTCCCCGCACTCAGAATTCCGGAACACGGCTGACTGTGTGGGGGAGGTTCGGGGCCGCCCTCCACGCAGCTTCCTGGTGTCACAGGAGTTCCCTCGCAAGGGGAAGTCCGCTAATTACCTCCCCTGTCCATGGGGAGGCACTAGATGCTACCTGCGTTTCCAGCCCAACCCCCGCATTTTCCCGGCAGCCCGTACTGGGAGGGACTCGGGGAAGACTCTCGAAGGGCTCCTAGGAGATCTCGGGTGCTGCAGACAGAAGACGGAACCTCCCCACACTCAGAATTCCGGAACACGGCTGACTGTGTGGGGGAGGTTCGGGGCCGCCCTCCACGCAGCTTCCTGGTGTCACAGGTGTTCCCTCGCAAGGGGAAGTCCGCTAATTACCTCCCCTGTCCATGGGGAGGCACTAGATGCTACCTGCGTTTCCAGCCCAACCCCCGCCTTTCCCCGGCAGCCCGTACTGGGAGGGACTCGGGGAAGACTCTCGAAGGGCTCCTAGGAGATCTCGGGTGCTGCAGACAGAAGACGGAACCTCCCCACACTCAGAATTCCGGAACACGGCTGACTGTGTGGGGGAGGTTCGGGACCGCCCTCCACGCAGCTTCCTGGTGTCACAGGTGTTCCCTCGCAAGGGGAAGTCCGCTAATTACCTCCCCTGTCCATGGGGAGGCACTAGATGCTACCTGCGTTTCCAGCCCAACCCCCGCATTTCCCCGGCAGCCCGCACTGGGAGGGACTCGGGGAAGACTCTCGAAGGGCTCCTCGGAGATCTCGGGTGCTGCAGACAGAAGACGGAACCTCCCCACATTCAGAATTCCGGAACACGGCTGACTGTGTGGGTGAGGTTCAGGGCCGCACTCCACGCAGCTTCCTGGTGTCACAGGTGTTCCCTCGCAAGGGGAAGTCCGCTAATTACCTCCCCTGTCCATGGGGAGGCGTAGATGCTACCTGCATTCCAGCCAAACCCCCGCCTTTCCCCGGCAGCCCGCACTGGGAGGGACTCGGGGAAGACTCTCGAAGGCCTCCTAGGAGATCTCGGGTGCTGCAGATAGAAGACGGAACCTCCCCACACTCAGAATTCCGGAACAAGGGTGACTGTTTGGGTGAGGTTTAGGGCCGCCCTCCACGCAGCTTCCTGGTGTCACAGGTGTTCCCTCGCAAGGGAAGTCCGCTACTTACCTCCCCTGTCCATGGGGAGGCACTAGATGCTACCTGCGTTTCCAGCCCAACCCCCGCATTTCCCCGGGAGCCCGTAGTGGGAGGGACTCGGGGAAGACTCTCGAAGGGCTCCTAGGAGATCTCGGGTGCTGCAGACAGAAGACGGAACCTCCCCACACTCAGAATTCCGGAACACGGCTGACTGTGTGGGGGAGGTCCGGGGCCGCCCTCCACGCAGCTTCCTGGTGTCACAGGTGTTCCCTCGCAAGGGGAAGTCCGCTAATTACCTCCCCTGTCCATGGGGAGGCACTAGATGCTACCTGCGTTTCCAGCCAAACCCCCGCATTTCCCCGGCAGCCCGTACTGGGAGGGTCTCAGGGAAGACTCTCGAAGGGCTCCTCGGAGATCTCGGGTGCTGCAGACAGAAGACGGAACCTCCCCGCACTCAGAATTCCGGAACACGGCTGACTGTGTGGGGGAGGTTCGGGGCCGCCCTCCACGCAGCTTCCTGGTGTCACAGGAGTTCCCTCGCAAGGGGAAGTCCGCTAATTACCTCCCCTGTCCATGGGGAGGCACTAGATGCTACCTGCGTTTCCAGCCCAACCCCCGCATTTTCCCGGCAGCCCGTACTGGGAGGGACTCGGGGAAGACTCTCGAAGGGCTCCTAGGAGATCTCGGGTGCTGCAGACAGAAGACGGAACCTCCCCACACTCAGAATTCCGGAACACGGCTGACTGTGTGGGGGAGGTTCGGGGCCGCCCTCCACGCAGCTTCCTGGTGTCACAGGTGTTCCCTCGCAAGGGGAAGTCCGCTAATTACCTCCCCTGTCCATGGGGAGGCACTAGATGCTACCTGCGTTTCCAGCCCAACCCCCGCCTTTCCCCGGCAGCCCGTACTGGGAGGGACTCGGGGAAGACTCTCGAAGGGCTCCTAGGAGATCTCGGGTGCTGCAGACAGAAGACGGAACCTCCCCACACTCAGAATTCCGGAACACGGCTGACTGTGTGGGGGAGGTTCGGGACCGCCCTCCACGCAGCTTCCTGGTGTCACAGGTGTTCCCTCGCAAGGGGAAGTCCGCTAATTACCTCCCCTGTCCATGGGGAGGCACTAGATGCTACCTGCGTTTCCAGCCCAACCCCCGCATTTCCCCGGCAGCCCGCACTGGGAGGGACTCGGGGAAGACTCTCGAAGGGCTCCTCGGAGATCTCGGGTGCTGCAGACAGAAGACGGAACCTCCCCACATTCAGAATTCCGGAACACGGCTGACTGTGTGGGTGAGGTTCAGGGCCGCACTCCACGCAGCTTCCTGGTGTCACAGGTGTTCCCTCGCAAGGGGAAGTCCGCTAATTACCTCCCCTGTCCATGGGGAGGCGTAGATGCTACCTGCATTCCAGCCAAACCCCCGCCTTTCCCCGGCAGCCCGCACTGGGAGGGACTCGGGGAAGACTCTCGAAGGGCTCCTAGGAGATCTCGGGTGCTGCAGATAGAAGACGGAACCTCCCCACACTCAGAATTCCGGAACAAGGGTGACTGTTTGGGTGAGGTTTAGGGCCGCCCTCCACGCAGCTTCCTGGTGTCACAGGTGTTCCCTCGCAAGGGAAGTCCGCTACTTACCTCCCCTGTCCATGGGGAGGCACTAGATGCTACCTGCGTTTCCAGCCCAACCCCCGCATTTCCCCGGGAGCCCGTAGTGGGAGGGACTCGGGGAAGACTCTCGAAGGGCTCCTAGGAGATCTCGGGTGCTGCAGACAGAAGACGGAACCTCCCCACACTCAGAATTCCGGAACACGGCTGACTGTGTGGGGGAGGTCCGGGGCCGCCCTCCACGCAGCTTCCTGGTGTCACAGGTGTTCCCTCGCAAGGGGAAGTCCGCTAATTACCTCCCCTGTCCATGGGGAGGCACTAGATGCTACCTGCGTTTCCAGCCAAACCCCCGCATTTCCCCGGCAGCCCGTACTGGGAGGGTCTCAGGGAAGACTCTCGAAGGGCTCCTCGGAGATCTCGGGTGCTGCAGACAGAAGACGGAACCTCCCCGCACTCAGAATTCCGGAACACGGCTGACTGTGTGGGGGAGGTTCGGGGCCGCCCTCCACGCAGCTTCCTGGTGTCACAGGAGTTCCCTCGCAAGGGGAAGTCCGCTAATTACCTCCCCTGTCCATGGGGAGGCACTAGATGCTACCTGCGTTTCCAGCCCAACCCCCGCATTTTCCCGGCAGCCCGTACTGGGAGGGACTCGGGGAAGACTCTCGAAGGGCTCCTAGGAGATCTCGGGTGCTGCAGACAGAAGACGGAACCTCCCCACACTCAGAATTCCGGAACACGGCTGACTGTGTGGGGGAGGTTCGGGGCCGCCCTCCACGCAGCTTCCTGGTGTCACAGGTGTTCCCTCGCAAGGGGAAGTCCGCTAATTACCTCCCCTGTCCATGGGGAGGCACTAGATGCTACCTGCGTTTCCAGCCCAACCCCCGCCTTTCCCCGGCAGCCCGTACTGGGAGGGACTCGGGGAAGACTCTCGAAGGGCTCCTAGGAGATCTCGGGTGCTGCAGACAGAAGACGGAACCTCCCCACACTCAGAATTCCGGAACACGGCTGACTGTGTGGGGGAGGTTCGGGACCGCCCTCCACGCAGCTTCCTGGTGTCACAGGTGTTCCCTCGCAAGGGGAAGTCCGCTAATTACCTCCCCTGTCCATGGGGAGGCACTAGATGCTACCTGCGTTTCCAGCCCAACCCCCGCATTTCCCCGGCAGCCCGCACTGGGAGGGACTCGGGGAAGACTCTCGAAGGGCTCCTCGGAGATCTCGGGTGCTGCAGACAGAAGACGGAACCTCCCCACATTCAGAATTCCGGAACACGGCTGACTGTGTGGGTGAGGTTCAGGGCCGCACTCCACGCAGCTTCCTGGTGTCACAGGTGTTCCCTCGCAAGGGGAAGTCCGCTAATTACCTCCCCTGTCCATGGGGAGGCGTAGATGCTACCTGCATTCCAGCCAAACCCCCGCCTTTCCCCGGCAGCCCGCACTGGGAGGGACTCGGGGAAGACTCTCGAAGGGCTCCTAGGAGATCTCGGGTGCTGCAGATAGAAGACGGAACCTCCCCACACTCAGAATTCCGGAACAAGGGTGACTGTTTGGGTGAGGTTTAGGGCCGCCCTCCACGCAGCTTCCTGGTGTCACAGGTGTTCCCTCGCAAGGGAAGTCCGCTACTTACCTCCCCTGTCCATGGGGAGGCACTAGATGCTACCTGCGTTTCCAGCCCAACCCCCGCATTTCCCCGGGAGCCCGTAGTGGGAGGGACTCGGGGAAGACTCTCGAAGGGCTCCTAGGAGATCTCGGGTGCTGCAGACAGAAGACGGAACCTCCCCACACTCAGAATTCCGGAACACGGCTGACTGTGTGGGGGAGGTCCGGGGCCGCCCTCCACGCAGCTTCCTGGTGTCACAGGTGTTCCCTCGCAAGGGGAAGTCCGCTAATTACCTCCCCTGTCCATGGGGAGGCACTAGATGCTACCTGCGTTTCCAGCCAAACCCCCGCATTTCCCCGGCAGCCCGTACTGGGAGGGTCTCAGGGAAGACTCTCGAAGGGCTCCTCGGAGATCTCGGGTGCTGCAGACAGAAGACGGAACCTCCCCGCACTCAGAATTCCGGAACACGGCTGACTGTGTGGGGGAGGTTCGGGGCCGCCCTCCACGCAGCTTCCTGGTGTCACAGGAGTTCCCTCGCAAGGGGAAGTCCGCTAATTACCTCCCCTGTCCATGGGGAGGCACTAGATGCTACCTGCGTTTCCAGCCCAACCCCCGCATTTTCCCGGCAGCCCGTACTGGGAGGGACTCGGGGAAGACTCTCGAAGGGCTCCTAGGAGATCTCGGGTGCTGCAGACAGAAGACGGAACCTCCCCACACTCAGAATTCCGGAACACGGCTGACTGTGTGGGGGAGGTTCGGGGCCGCCCTCCACGCAGCTTCCTGGTGTCACAGGTGTTCCCTCGCAAGGGGAAGTCCGCTAATTACCTCCCCTGTCCATGGGGAGGCACTAGATGCTACCTGCGTTTCCAGCCCAACCCCCGCCTTTCCCCGGCAGCCCGTACTGGGAGGGACTCGGGGAAGACTCTCGAAGGGCTCCTAGGAGATCTCGGGTGCTGCAGACAGAAGACGGAACCTCCCCACACTCAGAATTCCGGAACACGGCTGACTGTGTGGGGGAGGTTCGGGACCGCCCTCCACGCAGCTTCCTGGTGTCACAGGTGTTCCCTCGCAAGGGGAAGTCCGCTAATTACCTCCCCTGTCCATGGGGAGGCACTAGATGCTACCTGCGTTTCCAGCCCAACCCCCGCATTTCCCCGGCAGCCCGCACTGGGAGGGACTCGGGGAAGACTCTCGAAGGGCTCCTCGGAGATCTCGGGTGCTGCAGACAGAAGACGGAACCTCCCCACATTCAGAATTCCGGAACACGGCTGACTGTGTGGGTGAGGTTCAGGGCCGCACTCCACGCAGCTTCCTGGTGTCACAGGTGTTCCCTCGCAAGGGGAAGTCCGCTAATTACCTCCCCTGTCCATGGGGAGGCGTAGATGCTACCTGCATTCCAGCCAAACCCCCGCCTTTCCCCGGCAGCCCGCACTGGGAGGGACTCGGGGAAGACTCTCGAAGGGCTCCTAGGAGATCTCGGGTGCTGCAGATAGAAGACGGAACCTCCCCACACTCAGAATTCCGGAACAAGGGTGACTGTTTGGGTGAGGTTTAGGGCCGCCCTCCACGCAGCTTCCTGGTGTCACAGGTGTTCCCTCGCAAGGGAAGTCCGCTACTTACCTCCCCTGTCCATGGGGAGGCACTAGATGCTACCTGCGTTTCCAGCCCAACCCCCGCATTTCCCCGGGAGCCCGTAGTGGGAGGGACTCGGGGAAGACTCTCGAAGGGCTCCTAGGAGATCTCGGGTGCTGCAGACAGAAGACGGAACCTCCCCACACTCAGAATTCCGGAACACGGCTGACTGTGTGGGGGAGGTCCGGGGCCGCCCTCCACGCAGCTTCCTGGTGTCACAGGTGTTCCCTCGCAAGGGGAAGTCCGCTAATTACCTCCCCTGTCCATGGGGAGGCACTAGATGCTACCTGCGTTTCCAGCCAAACCCCCGCATTTCCCCGGCAGCCCGTACTGGGAGGGTCTCAGGGAAGACTCTCGAAGGGCTCCTCGGAGATCTCGGGTGCTGCAGACAGAAGACGGAACCTCCCCGCACTCAGAATTCCGGAACACGGCTGACTGTGTGGGGGAGGTTCGGGGCCGCCCTCCACGCAGCTTCCTGGTGTCACAGGAGTTCCCTCGCAAGGGGAAGTCCGCTAATTACCTCCCCTGTCCATGGGGAGGCACTAGATGCTACCTGCGTTTCCAGCCCAACCCCCGCATTTTCCCGGCAGCCCGTACTGGGAGGGACTCGGGGAAGACTCTCGAAGGGCTCCTAGGAGATCTCGGGTGCTGCAGACAGAAGACGGAACCTCCCCACACTCAGAATTCCGGAACACGGCTGACTGTGTGGGGGAGGTTCGGGGCCGCCCTCCACGCAGCTTCCTGGTGTCACAGGTGTTCCCTCGCAAGGGGAAGTCCGCTAATTACCTCCCCTGTCCATGGGGAGGCACTAGATGCTACCTGCGTTTCCAGCCCAACCCCCGCCTTTCCCCGGCAGCCCGTACTGGGAGGGACTCGGGGAAGACTCTCGAAGGGCTCCTAGGAGATCTCGGGTGCTGCAGACAGAAGACGGAACCTCCCCACACTCAGAATTCCGGAACACGGCTGACTGTGTGGGGGAGGTTCGGGACCGCCCTCCACGCAGCTTCCTGGTGTCACAGGTGTTCCCTCGCAAGGGGAAGTCCGCTAATTACCTCCCCTGTCCATGGGGAGGCACTAGATGCTACCTGCGTTTCCAGCCCAACCCCCGCATTTCCCCGGCAGCCCGCACTGGGAGGGACTCGGGGAAGACTCTCGAAGGGCTCCTCGGAGATCTCGGGTGCTGCAGACAGAAGACGGAACCTCCCCACATTCAGAATTCCGGAACACGGCTGACTGTGTGGGTGAGGTTCAGGGCCGCACTCCACGCAGCTTCCTGGTGTCACAGGTGTTCCCTCGCAAGGGGAAGTCCGCTAATTACCTCCCCTGTCCATGGGGAGGCGTAGATGCTACCTGCATTCCAGCCAAACCCCCGCCTTTCCCCGGCAGCCCGCACTGGGAGGGACTCGGGGAAGACTCTCGAAGGGCTCCTAGGAGATCTCGGGTGCTGCAGATAGAAGACGGAACCTCCCCACACTCAGAATTCCGGAACAAGGGTGACTGTTTGGGTGAGGTTTAGGGCCGCCCTCCACGCAGCTTCCTGGTGTCACAGGTGTTCCCTCGCAAGGGAAGTCCGCTACTTACCTCCCCTGTCCATGGGGAGGCACTAGATGCTACCTGCGTTTCCAGCCCAACCCCCGCATTTCCCCGGGAGCCCGTAGTGGGAGGGACTCGGGGAAGACTCTCGAAGGGCTCCTAGGAGATCTCGGGTGCTGCAGACAGAAGACGGAACCTCCCCACACTCAGAATTCCGGAACACGGCTGACTGTGTGGGGGAGGTCCGGGGCCGCCCTCCACGCAGCTTCCTGGTGTCACAGGTGTTCCCTCGCAAGGGGAAGTCCGCTAATTACCTCCCCTGTCCATGGGGAGGCACTAGATGCTACCTGCGTTTCCAGCCAAACCCCCGCATTTCCCCGGCAGCCCGTACTGGGAGGGTCTCAGGGAAGACTCTCGAAGGGCTCCTCGGAGATCTCGGGTGCTGCAGACAGAAGACGGAACCTCCCCGCACTCAGAATTCCGGAACACGGCTGACTGTGTGGGGGAGGTTCGGGGCCGCCCTCCACGCAGCTTCCTGGTGTCACAGGAGTTCCCTCGCAAGGGGAAGTCCGCTAATTACCTCCCCTGTCCATGGGGAGGCACTAGATGCTACCTGCGTTTCCAGCCCATCCCCCGCATTTTCCCGGCAGCCCGTACTGGGAGGGACTCGGGGAAGACTCTCGAAGGGCTCCTAGGAGATCTCGGGTGCTGCAGACAGAAGACGGAACCTCCCCACACTCAGAATTCCGGAACACGGCTGACTGTGTGGGGGAGGTTCGGGGCCGCCCTCCACGCAGCTTCCTGGTGTCACAGGTGTTCCCTCGCAAGGGGAAGTCCGCTAATTACCTCCCCTGTCCATGGGGAGGCACTAGATGCTACCTGCGTTTCCAGCCCAACCCCCGCCTTTCCCCGGCAGCCCGTACTGGGAGGGACTCGGGGAAGACTCTCGAAGGGCTCCTAGGAGATCTCGGGTGCTGCAGACAGAAGACGGAACCTCCCCACACTCAGAATTCCGGAACACGGCTGACTGTGTGGGGGAGGTTCGGGACCGCCCTCCACGCAGCTTCCTGGTGTCACAGGTGTTCCCTCGCAAGGGGAAGTCCGCTAATTACCTCCCCTGTCCATGGGGAGGCACTAGATGCTACCTGCGTTTCCAGCCCAACCCCCGCATTTCCCCGGCAGCCCGCACTGGGAGGGACTCGGGGAAGACTCTCGAAGGGCTCCTCGGAGATCTCGGGTGCTGCAGACAGAAGACGGAACCTCCCCACATTCAGAATTCCGGAACACGGCTGACTGTGTGGGTGAGGTTCAGGGCCGCACTCCACGCAGCTTCCTGGTGTCACAGGTGTTCCCTCGCAAGGGGAAGTCCGCTAATTACCTCCCCTGTCCATGGGGAGGCGTAGATGCTACCTGCATTCCAGCCAAACCCCCGCCTTTCCCCGGCAGCCCGCACTGGGAGGGACTCGGGGAAGACTCTCGAAGGGCTCCTAGGAGATCTCGGGTGCTGCAGATAGAAGACGGAACCTCCCCACACTCAGAATTCCGGAACAAGGGTGACTGTTTGGGTGAGGTTTAGGGCCGCCCTCCACGCAGCTTCCTGGTGTCACAGGTGTTCCCTCGCAAGGGAAGTCCGCTACTTACCTCCCCTGTCCATGGGGAGGCACTAGATGCTACCTGCGTTTCCAGCCCAACCCCCGCATTTCCCCGGGAGCCCGTAGTGGGAGGGACTCGGGGAAGACTCTCGAAGGGCTCCTAGGAGATCTCGGGTGCTGCAGACAGAAGACGGAACCTCCCCACACTCAGAATTCCGGAACACGGCTGACTGTGTGGGGGAGGTCCGGGGCCGCCCTCCACGCAGCTTCCTGGTGTCACAGGTGTTCCCTCGCAAGGGGAAGTCCGCTAATTACCTCCCCTGTCCATGGGGAGGCACTAGATGCTACCTGCGTTTCCAGCCAAACCCCCGCATTTCCCCGGCAGCCCGTACTGGGAGGGTCTCAGGGAAGACTCTCGAAGGGCTCCTCGGAGATCTCGGGTGCTGCAGACAGAAGACGGAACCTCCCCGCACTCAGAATTCCGGAACACGGCTGACTGTGTGGGGGAGGTTCGGGGCCGCCCTCCACGCAGCTTCCTGGTGTCACAGGAGTTCCCTCGCAAGGGGAAGTCCGCTAATTACCTCCCCTGTCCATGGGGAGGCACTAGATGCTACCTGCGTTTCCAGCCCAACCCCCGCATTTTCCCGGCAGCCCGTACTGGGAGGGACTCGGGGAAGACTCTCGAAGGGCTCCTAGGAGATCTCGGGTGCTGCAGACAGAAGACGGAACCTCCCCACACTCAGAATTCCGGAACACGGCTGACTGTGTGGGGGAGGTTCGGGGCCGCCCTCCACGCAGCTTCCTGGTGTCACAGGTGTTCCCTCGCAAGGGGAAGTCCGCTAATTACCTCCCCTGTCCATGGGGAGGCACTAGATGCTACCTGCGTTTCCAGCCCAACCCCCGCCTTTCCCCGGCAGCCCGTACTGGGAGGGACTCGGGGAAGACTCTCGAAGGGCTCCTAGGAGATCTCGGGTGCTGCAGACAGAAGACGGAACCTCCCCACACTCAGAATTCCGGAACACGGCTGACTGTGTGGGGGAGGTTCGGGACCGCCCTCCACGCAGCTTCCTGGTGTCACAGGTGTTCCCTCGCAAGGGGAAGTCCGCTAATTACCTCCCCTGTCCATGGGGAGGCACTAGATGCTACCTGCGTTTCCAGCCCAACCCCCGCATTTCCCCGGCAGCCCGCACTGGGAGGGACTCGGGGAAGACTCTCGAAGGGCTCCTCGGAGATCTCGGGTGCTGCAGACAGAAGACGGAACCTCCCCACATTCAGAATTCCGGAACACGGCTGACTGTGTGGGTGAGGTTCAGGGCCGCACTCCACGCAGCTTCCTGGTGTCACAGGTGTTCCCTCGCAAGGGGAAGTCCGCTAATTACCTCCCCTGTCCATGGGGAGGCGTAGATGCTACCTGCATTCCAGCCAAACCCCCGCCTTTCCCCGGCAGCCCGCACTGGGAGGGACTCGGGGAAGACTCTCGAAGGGCTCCTAGGAGATCTCGGGTGCTGCAGATAGAAGACGGAACCTCCCCACACTCAGAATTCCGGAACAAGGGTGACTGTTTGGGTGAGGTTTAGGGCCGCCCTCCACGCAGCTTCCTGGTGTCACAGGTGTTCCCTCGCAAGGGAAGTCCGCTACTTACCTCCCCTGTCCATGGGGAGGCACTAGATGCTACCTGCGTTTCCAGCCCAACCCCCGCATTTCCCCGGGAGCCCGTAGTGGGAGGGACTCGGGGAAGACTCTCGAAGGGCTCCTAGGAGATCTCGGGTGCTGCAGACAGAAGACGGAACCTCCCCACACTCAGAATTCCGGAACACGGCTGACTGTGTGGGGGAGGTCCGGGGCCGCCCTCCACGCAGCTTCCTGGTGTCACAGGTGTTCCCTCGCAAGGGGAAGTCCGCTAATTACCTCCCCTGTCCATGGGGAGGCACTAGATGCTACCTGCGTTTCCAGCCAAACCCCCGCATTTCCCCGGCAGCCCGTACTGGGAGGGTCTCAGGGAAGACTCTCGAAGGGCTCCTCGGAGATCTCGGGTGCTGCAGACAGAAGACGGAACCTCCCCGCACTCAGAATTCCGGAACACGGCTGACTGTGTGGGGGAGGTTCGGGGCCGCCCTCCACGCAGCTTCCTGGTGTCACAGGAGTTCCCTCGCAAGGGGAAGTCCGCTAATTACCTCCCCTGTCCATGGGGAGGCACTAGATGCTACCTGCGTTTCCAGCCCAACCCCCGCATTTTCCCGGCAGCCCGTACTGGGAGGGACTCGGGGAAGACTCTCGAAGGGCTCCTAGGAGATCTCGGGTGCTGCAGACAGAAGACGGAACCTCCCCACACTCAGAATTCCGGAACACGGCTGACTGTGTGGGGGAGGTTCGGGGCCGCCCTCCACGCAGCTTCCTGGTGTCACAGGTGTTCCCTCGCAAGGGGAAGTCCGCTAATTACCTCCCCTGTCCATGGGGAGGCACTAGATGCTACCTGCGTTTCCAGCCCAACCCCCGCCTTTCCCCGGCAGCCCGTACTGGGAGGGACTCGGGGAAGACTCTCGAAGGGCTCCTAGGAGATCTCGGGTGCTGCAGACAGAAGACGGAACCTCCCCACACTCAGAATTCCGGAACACGGCTGACTGTGTGGGGGAGGTTCGGGACCGCCCTCCACGCAGCTTCCTGGTGTCACAGGTGTTCCCTCGCAAGGGGAAGTCCGCTAATTACCTCCCCTGTCCATGGGGAGGCACTAGATGCTACCTGCGTTTCCAGCCCAACCCCCGCATTTCCCCGGCAGCCCGCACTGGGAGGGACTCGGGGAAGACTCTCGAAGGGCTCCTCGGAGATCTCGGGTGCTGCAGACAGAAGACGGAACCTCCCCACATTCAGAATTCCGGAACACGGCTGACTGTGTGGGTGAGGTTCAGGGCCGCACTCCACGCAGCTTCCTGGTGTCACAGGTGTTCCCTCGCAAGGGGAAGTCCGCTAATTACCTCCCCTGTCCATGGGGAGGCGTAGATGCTACCTGCATTCCAGCCAAACCCCCGCCTTTCCCCGGCAGCCCGCACTGGGAGGGACTCGGGGAAGACTCTCGAAGGGCTCCTAGGAGATCTCGGGTGCTGCAGATAGAAGACGGAACCTCCCCACACTCAGAATTCCGGAACAAGGGTGACTGTTTGGGTGAGGTTTAGGGCCGCCCTCCACGCAGCTTCCTGGTGTCACAGGTGTTCCCTCGCAAGGGAAGTCCGCTACTTACCTCCCCTGTCCATGGGGAGGCACTAGATGCTACCTGCGTTTCCAGCCCAACCCCCGCATTTCCCCGGGAGCCCGTAGTGGGAGGGACTCGGGGAAGACTCTCGAAGGGCTCCTAGGAGATCTCGGGTGCTGCAGACAGAAGACGGAACCTCCCCACACTCAGAATTCCGGAACACGGCTGACTGTGTGGGGGAGGTCCGGGGCCGCCCTCCACGCAGCTTCCTGGTGTCACAGGTGTTCCCTCGCAAGGGGAAGTCCGCTAATTACCTCCCCTGTCCATGGGGAGGCACTAGATGCTACCTGCGTTTCCAGCCAAACCCCCGCATTTCCCCGGCAGCCCGTACTGGGAGGGTCTCAGGGAAGACTCTCTAAGGGCTCCTCGGAGATCTCGGGTGCTGCAGACAGAAGACGGAACCTCCCCGCACTCAGAATTCCGGAACACGGCTGACTGTGTGGGGGAGGTTCGGGGCCGCCCTCCACGCAGCTTCCTGGTGTCACAGGAGTTCCCTCGCAAGGGGAAGTCCGCTAATTACCTCCCCTGTCCATGGGGAGGCACTAGATGCTACCTGCGTTTCCAGCCCAACCCCCGCATTTTCCCGGCAGCCCGTACTGGGAGGGACTCGGGGAAGACTCTCGAAGGGCTCCTAGGAGATCTCGGGTGCTGCAGACAGAAGACGGAACCTCCCCACACTCAGAATTCCGGAACACGGCTGACTGTGTGGGGGAGGTTCGGGGCCGCCCTCCACGCAGCTTCCTGGTGTCACAGGTGTTCCCTCGCAAGGGGAAGTCCGCTAATTACCTCCCCTGTCCATGGGGAGGCACTAGATGCTACCTGCGTTTCCAGCCCAACCCCCGCCTTTCCCCGGCAGCCCGTACTGGGAGGGACTCGGGGAAGACTCTCGAAGGGCTCCTAGGAGATCTCGGGTGCTGCAGACAGAAGACGGAACCTCCCCACACTCAGAATTCCGGAACACGGCTGACTGTGTGGGGGAGGTTCGGGACCGCCCTCCACGCAGCTTCCTGGTGTCACAGGTGTTCCCTCGCAAGGGGAAGTCCGCTAATTACCTCCCCTGTCCATGGGGAGGCACTAGATGCTACCTGCGTTTCCAGCCCAACCCCCGCATTTCCCCGGCAGCCCGCACTGGGAGGGACTCGGGGAAGACTCTCGAAGGGCTCCTCGGAGATCTCGGGTGCTGCAGACAGAAGACGGAACCTCCCCACATTCAGAATTCCGGAACACGGCTGACTGTGTGGGTGAGGTTCAGGGCCGCACTCCACGCAGCTTCCTGGTGTCACAGGTGTTCCCTCGCAAGGGGAAGTCCGCTAATTACCTCCCCTGTCCATGGGGAGGCGTAGATGCTACCTGCATTCCAGCCAAACCCCCGCCTTTCCCCGGCAGCCCGCACTGGGAGGGACTCGGGGAAGACTCTCGAAGGGCTCCTAGGAGATCTCGGGTGCTGCAGATAGAAGACGGAACCTCCCCACACTCAGAATTCCGGAACAAGGGTGACTGTTTGGGTGAGGTTTAGGGCCGCCCTCCACGCAGCTTCCTGGTGTCACAGGTGTTCCCTCGCAAGGGAAGTCCGCTACTTACCTCCCCTGTCCATGGGGAGGCACTAGATGCTACCTGCGTTTCCAGCCCAACCCCCGCATTTCCCCGGGAGCCCGTAGTGGGAGGGACTCGGGGAAGACTCTCGAAGGGCTCCTAGGAGATCTCGGGTGCTGCAGACAGAAGACGGAACCTCCCCACACTCAGAATTCCGGAACACGGCTGACTGTGTGGGGGAGGTCCGGGGCCGCCCTCCACGCAGCTTCCTGGTGTCACAGGTGTTCCCTCGCAAGGGGAAGTCCGCTAATTACCTCCCCTGTCCATGGGGAGGCACTAGATGCTACCTGCGTTTCCAGCCAAACCCCCGCATTTCCCCGGCAGCCCGTACTGGGAGGGTCTCAGGGAAGACTCTCGAAGGGCTCCTCGGAGATCTCGGGTGCTGCAGACAGAAGACGGAACCTCCCCGCACTCAGAATTCCGGAACACGGCTGACTGTGTGGGGGAGGTTCGGGGCCGCCCTCCACGCAGCTTCCTGGTGTCACAGGAGTTCCCTCGCAAGGGGAAGTCCGCTAATTACCTCCCCTGTCCATGGGGAGGCACTAGATGCTACCTGCGTTTCCAGCCCAACCCCCGCATTTTCCCGGCAGCCCGTACTGGGAGGGACTCGGGGAAGACTCTCGAAGGGCTCCTAGGAGATCTCGGGTGCTGCAGACAGAAGACGGAACCTCCCCACACTCAGAATTCCGGAACACGGCTGACTGTGTGGGGGAGGTTCGGGGCCGCCCTCCACGCAGCTTCCTGGTGTCACAGGTGTTCCCTCGCAAGGGGAAGTCCGCTAATTACCTCCCCTGTCCATGGGGAGGCACTAGATGCTACCTGCGTTTCCAGCCCAACCCCCGCCTTTCCCCGGCAGCCCGTACTGGGAGGGACTCGGGGAAGACTCTCGAAGGGCTCCTAGGAGATCTCGGGTGCTGCAGACAGAAGACGGAACCTCCCCACACTCAGAATTCCGGAACACGGCTGACTGTGTGGGGGAGGTTCGGGACCGCCCTCCACGCAGCTTCCTGGTGTCACAGGTGTTCCCTCGCAAGGGGAAGTCCGCTAATTACCTCCCCTGTCCATGGGGAGGCACTAGATGCTACCTGCGTTTCCAGCCCAACCCCCGCCTTTCCCCGGCAGCCCGTACTGGGAGGGACTCGGGGAAGACTCTCGAAGGGCTCCTAGGAGATCTCGGGTGCTGCAGACAGAAGACGGAACCTCCCCACACTCAGAATTCCGGAACACGGCTGACTGTGTGGGGGAGGTTCGGGACCGCCCTCCACGCAGCTTCCTGGTGTCACAGGTGTTCCCTCGCAAGGGGAAGTCCGCTAATTACCTCCCCTGTCCATGGGGAGGCACTAGATGCTACCTGCGTTTCCAGCCCAACCCCCGCATTTCCCCGGCAGCCCGCACTGGGAGGGACTCGGGGAAGACTCTCGAAGGGCTCCTCGGAGATCTCGGGTGCTGCAGACAGAAGACGGAACCTCCCCACATTCAGAATTCCGGAACACGGCTGACTGTGTGGGTGAGGTTCAGGGCCGCACTCCACGCAGCTTCCTGGTGTCACAGGTGTTCCCTCGCAAGGGGAAGTCCGCTAATTACCTCCCCTGTCCATGGGGAGGCGTAGATGCTACCTGCATTCCAGCCAAACCCCCGCCTTTCCCCGGCAGCCCGCACTGGGAGGGACTCGGGGAAGACTCTCGAAGGGCTCCTAGGAGATCTCGGGTGCTGCAGATAGAAGACGGAACCTCCCCACACTCAGAATTCCGGAACAAGGGTGACTGTTTGGGTGAGGTTTAGGGCCGCCCTCCACGCAGCTTCCTGGTGTCACAGGTGTTCCCTCGCAAGGGAAGTCCGCTACTTACCTCCCCTGTCCATGGGGAGGCACTAGATGCTACCTGCGTTTCCAGCCCAACCCCCGCATTTCCCCGGGAGCCCGTAGTGGGAGGGACTCGGGGAAGACTCTCGAAGGGCTCCTAGGAGATCTCGGGTGCTGCAGACAGAAGACGGAACCTCCCCACACTCAGAATTCCGGAACACGGCTGACTGTGTGGGGGAGGTCCGGGGCCGCCCTCCACGCAGCTTCCTGGTGTCACAGGTGTTCCCTCGCAAGGGGAAGTCCGCTAATTACCTCCCCTGTCCATGGGGAGGCACTAGATGCTACCTGCGTTTCCAGCCAAACCCCCGCATTTCCCCGGCAGCCCGTACTGGGAGGGTCTCAGGGAAGACTCTCGAAGGGCTCCTCGGAGATCTCGGGTGCTGCAGACAGAAGACGGAACCTCCCCGCACTCAGAATTCCGGAACACGGCTGACTGTGTGGGGGAGGTTCGGGGCCGCCCTCCACGCAGCTTCCTGGTGTCACAGGAGTTCCCTCGCAAGGGGAAGTCCGCTAATTACCTCCCCTGTCCATGGGGAGGCACTAGATGCTACCTGCGTTTCCAGCCCAACCCCCGCATTTTCCCGGCAGCCCGTACTGGGAGGGACTCGGGGAAGACTCTCGAAGGGCTCCTAGGAGATCTCGGGTGCTGCAGACAGAAGACGGAACCTCCCCACACTCAGAATTCCGGAACACGGCTGACTGTGTGGGGGAGGTTCGGGGCCGCCCTCCACGCAGCTTCCTGGTGTCACAGGTGTTCCCTCGCAAGGGGAAGTCCGCTAATTACCTCCCCTGTCCATGGGGAGGCACTAGATGCTACCTGCGTTTCCAGCCCAACCCCCGCCTTTCCCCGGCAGCCCGTACTGGGAGGGACTCGGGGAAGACTCTCGAAGGGCTCCTAGGAGATCTCGGGTGCTGCAGACAGAAGACGGAACCTCCCCACACTCAGAATTCCGGAACACGGCTGACTGTGTGGGGGAGGTTCGGGACCGCCCTCCACGCAGCTTCCTGGTGTCACAGGTGTTCCCTCGCAAGGGGAAGTCCGCTAATTACCTCCCCTGTCCATGGGGAGGCACTAGATGCTACCTGCGTTTCCAGCCCAACCCCCGCATTTCCCCGGCAGCCCGCACTGGGAGGGACTCGGGGAAGACTCTCGAAGGGCTCCTCGGAGATCTCGGGTGCTGCAGACAGAAGACGGAACCTCCCCACATTCAGAATTCCGGAACACGGCTGACTGTGTGGGTGAGGTTCAGGGCCGCACTCCACGCAGCTTCCTGGTGTCACAGGTGTTCCCTCGCAAGGGGAAGTCCGCTAATTACCTCCCCTGTCCATGGGGAGGCGTAGATGCTACCTGCATTCCAGCCAAACCCCCGCCTTTCCCCGGCAGCCCGCACTGGGAGGGACTCGGGGAAGACTCTCGAAGGGCTCCTAGGAGATCTCGGGTGCTGCAGATAGAAGACGGAACCTCCCCACACTCAGAATTCCGGAACAAGGGTGACTGTTTGGGTGAGGTTTAGGGCCGCCCTCCACGCAGCTTCCTGGTGTCACAGGTGTTCCCTCGCAAGGGAAGTCCGCTACTTACCTCCCCTGTCCATGGGGAGGCACTAGATGCTACCTGCGTTTCCAGCCCAACCCCCGCATTTCCCCGGGAGCCCGTAGTGGGAGGGACTCGGGGAAGACTCTCGAAGGGCTCCTAGGAGATCTCGGGTGCTGCAGACAGAAGACGGAACCTCCCCACACTCAGAATTCCGGAACACGGCTGACTGTGTGGGGGAGGTCCGGGGCCGCCCTCCACGCAGCTTCCTGGTGTCACAGGTGTTCCCTCGCAAGGGGAAGTCCGCTAATTACCTCCCCTGTCCATGGGGAGGCACTAGATGCTACCTGCGTTTCCAGCCAAACCCCCGCATTTCCCCGGCAGCCCGTACTGGGAGGGTCTCAGGGAAGACTCTCGAAGGGCTCCTCGGAGATCTCGGGTGCTGCAGACAGAAGACGGAACCTCCCCGCACTCAGAATTCCGGAACACGGCTGACTGTGTGGGGGAGGTTCGGGGCCGCCCTCCACGCAGCTTCCTGGTGTCACAGGAGTTCCCTCGCAAGGGGAAGTCCGCTAATTACCTCCCCTGTCCATGGGGAGGCACTAGATGCTACCTGCGTTTCCAGCCCAACCCCCGCATTTTCCCGGCAGCCCGTACTGGGAGGGACTCGGGGAAGACTCTCGAAGGGCTCCTAGGAGATCTCGGGTGCTGCAGACAGAAGACGGAACCTCCCCACACTCAGAATTCCGGAACACGGCTGACTGTGTGGGGGAGGTTCGGGGCCGCCCTCCACGCAGCTTCCTGGTGTCACAGGTGTTCCCTCGCAAGGGGAAGTCCGCTAATTACCTCCCCTGTCCATGGGGAGGCACTAGATGCTACCTGCGTTTCCAGCCCAACCCCCGCCTTTCCCCGGCAGCCCGTACTGGGAGGGACTCGGGGAAGACTCTCGAAGGGCTCCTAGGAGATCTCGGGTGCTGCAGACAGAAGACGGAACCTCCCCACACTCAGAATTCCGGAACACGGCTGACTGTGTGGGGGAGGTTCGGGACCGCCCTCCACGCAGCTTCCTGGTGTCACAGGTGTTCCCTCGCAAGGGGAAGTCCGCTAATTACCTCCCCTGTCCATGGGGAGGCACTAGATGCTACCTGCGTTTCCAGCCCAACCCCCGCATTTCCCCGGCAGCCCGCACTGGGAGGGACTCGGGGAAGACTCTCGAAGGGCTCCTCGGAGATCTCGGGTGCTGCAGACAGAAGACGGAACCTCCCCACATTCAGAATTCCGGAACACGGCTGACTGTGTGGGTGAGGTTCAGGGCCGCACTCCACGCAGCTTCCTGGTGTCACAGGTGTTCCCTCGCAAGGGGAAGTCCGCTAATTACCTCCCCTGTCCATGGGGAGGCGTAGATGCTACCTGCATTCCAGCCAAACCCCCGCCTTTCCCCGGCAGCCCGCACTGGGAGGGACTCGGGGAAGACTCTCGAAGGGCTCCTAGGAGATCTCGGGTGCTGCAGATAGAAGACGGAACCTCCCCACACTCAGAATTCCGGAACAAGGGTGACTGTTTGGGTGAGGTTTAGGGCCGCCCTCCACGCAGCTTCCTGGTGTCACAGGTGTTCCCTCGCAAGGGAAGTCCGCTACTTACCTCCCCTGTCCATGGGGAGGCACTAGATGCTACCTGCGTTTCCAGCCCAACCCCCGCATTTCCCCGGGAGCCCGTAGTGGGAGGGACTCGGGGAAGACTCTCGAAGGGCTCCTAGGAGATCTCGGGTGCTGCAGACAGAAGACGGAACCTCCCCACACTCAGAATTCCGGAACACGGCTGACTGTGTGGGGGAGGTCCGGGGCCGCCCTCCACGCAGCTTCCTGGTGTCACAGGTGTTCCCTCGCAAGGGGAAGTCCGCTAATTACCTCCCCTGTCCATGGGGAGGCACTAGATGCTACCTGCGTTTCCAGCCAAACCCCCGCATTTCCCCGGCAGCCCGTACTGGGAGGGTCTCAGGGAAGACTCTCGAAGGGCTCCTCGGAGATCTCGGGTGCTGCAGACAGAAGACGGAACCTCCCCGCACTCAGAATTCCGGAACACGGCTGACTGTGTGGGGGAGGTTCGGGGCCGCCCTCCACGCAGCTTCCTGGTGTCACAGGAGTTCCCTCGCAAGGGGAAGTCCGCTAATTACCTCCCCTGTCCATGGGGAGGCACTAGATGCTACCTGCGTTTCCAGCCCAACCCCCGCATTTTCCCGGCAGCCCGTACTGGGAGGGACTCGGGGAAGACTCTCGAAGGGCTCCTAGGAGATCTCGGGTGCTGCAGACAGAAGACGGAACCTCCCCACACTCAGAATTCCGGAACACGGCTGACTGTGTGGGGGAGGTTCGGGGCCGCCCTCCACGCAGCTTCCTGGTGTCACAGGTGTTCCCTCGCAAGGGGAAGTCCGCTAATTACCTCCCCTGTCCATGGGGAGGCACTAGATGCTACCTGCGTTTCCAGCCCAACCCCCGCCTTTCCCCGGCAGCCCGTACTGGGAGGGACTCGGGGAAGACTCTCGAAGGGCTCCTAGGAGATCTCGGGTGCTGCAGACAGAAGACGGAACCTCCCCACACTCAGAATTCCGGAACACGGCTGACTGTGTGGGGGAGGTTCGGGACCGCCCTCCACGCAGCTTCCTGGTGTCACAGGTGTTCCCTCGCAAGGGGAAGTCCGCTAATTACCTCCCCTGTCCATGGGGAGGCACTAGATGCTACCTGCGTTTCCAGCCCAACCCCCGCATTTCCCCGGCAGCCCGCACTGGGAGGGACTCGGGGAAGACTCTCGAAGGGCTCCTCGGAGATCTCGGGTGCTGCAGACAGAAGACGGAACCTCCCCACATTCAGAATTCCGGAACACGGCTGACTGTGTGGGTGAGGTTCAGGGCCGCACTCCACGCAGCTTCCTGGTGTCACAGGTGTTCCCTCGCAAGGGGAAGTCCGCTAATTACCTCCCCTGTCCATGGGGAGGCGTAGATGCTACCTGCATTCCAGCCAAACCCCCGCCTTTCCCCGGCAGCCCGCACTGGGAGGGACTCGGGGAAGACTCTCGAAGGGCTCCTAGGAGATCTCGGGTGCTGCAGATAGAAGACGGAACCTCCCCACACTCAGAATTCCGGAACAAGGGTGACTGTTTGGGTGAGGTTTAGGGCCGCCCTCCACGCAGCTTCCTGGTGTCACAGGTGTTCCCTCGCAAGGGAAGTCCGCTACTTACCTCCCCTGTCCATGGGGAGGCACTAGATGCTACCTGCGTTTCCAGCCCAACCCCCGCATTTCCCCGGGAGCCCGTAGTGGGAGGGACTCGGGGAAGACTCTCGAAGGGCTCCTAGGAGATCTCGGGTGCTGCAGACAGAAGACGGAACCTCCCCACACTCAGAATTCCGGAACACGGCTGACTGTGTGGGGGAGGTCCGGGGCCGCCCTCCACGCAGCTTCCTGGTGTCACAGGTGTTCCCTCGCAAGGGGAAGTCCGCTAATTACCTCCCCTGTCCATGGGGAGGCACTAGATGCTACCTGCGTTTCCAGCCAAACCCCCGCATTTCCCCGGCAGCCCGTACTGGGAGGGTCTCAGGGAAGACTCTCTAAGGGCTCCTCGGAGATCTCGGGTGCTGCAGACAGAAGACGGAACCTCCCCGCACTCAGAATTCCGGAACACGGCTGACTGTGTGGGGGAGGTTCGGGGCCGCCCTCCACGCAGCTTCCTGGTGTCACAGGAGTTCCCTCGCAAGGGGAAGTCCGCTAATTACCTCCCCTGTCCATGGGGAGGCACTAGATGCTACCTGCGTTTCCAGCCCAACCCCCGCATTTTCCCGGCAGCCCGTACTGGGAGGGACTCGGGGAAGACTCTCGAAGGGCTCCTAGGAGATCTCGGGTGCTGCAGACAGAAGACGGAACCTCCCCACACTCAGAATTCCGGAACACGGCTGACTGTGTGGGGGAGGTTCGGGGCCGCCCTCCACGCAGCTTCCTGGTGTCACAGGTGTTCCCTCGCAAGGGGAAGTCCGCTAATTACCTCCCCTGTCCATGGGGAGGCACTAGATGCTACCTGCGTTTCCAGCCCAACCCCCGCATTTCCCCGGCAGCCCGTACTGGGAGGGACTCGGGGAAGACTCTCGAAGGGCTCCTAGGAGATCTCGGGTGCTGCAGACAGAAGACGGAACCTCCCCACACTCAGAATTCCGGAACACGGCTGACTGTGTGGGGGAGGTTCGGGGCCGCCCTCCACGCAGCTTCCTGGTGTCACAGGTGTTCCCTCGCAAGGGGAAGTCCGCTAATTACCTCCCCTGTCCATGGGGAGGCACTAGATGCTACCTGCGTTTCCAGCCCAACCCCCGCATTTCCCCGGCAGCCCGTACTGGGAGGGACTCGGGGAAGACTCTCGAAGGGCTCCTCGGAGATCTCGGGTGCTGCAGACAGAAGACGGAACCTCCCCACACTCAGAATTCCGGAACACGGCTGACTGTGTGGGTGAGGTTCAGGGCCGCACTCCACGCAGCTTCCTGGTGTCACAGGTGTTCCCTCGCAAGGGGAAGTCCGCTAATTACCTCCCCTGTCCATGGGGAGGCGTAGATGCTACCTGCGTTTCCAGCCCAACCCCCGCCTTTCCCCGGCAGCCCGCACTGGGAGGGACTCGGGGAAGACTCTCGAAGGGCTCCTAGGAGATCTCGGGTGCTGCAGACAGAAGACGGAACCTCCCCACACTCAGAATTCCGGAACAAGGGTGACTGTTTGGGTGAGTTTTAGGGCCGCCCTCCACGCAGCTTCCTGGTGTCACAGGTGTTCCCTCGCAAGGGGAAGTCCGCTACTTACCTCCCCTGTCCATGGGGAGGCACTAGATGCTACCTGCGTTTCCTGCCCAACCCCCGCATTTCCCTGGCAGCCCGTACTGGGAGGGACTCGGGGAAGACTCTCGAAGGGCTCCTAGGAGATCTCGGGTGCTGCAGACAGAAGACGGAACCTCCCCACACTCAGAATTCTGGAACACGGCTGACTGTGTGGGGGAGGTTCGGGGCCGCCCTCCACGCAGCTTCCTGGTGTCACAGGTGTTCCCTCGCAAGGGGAAGTCCGCTAAATACCTCCCCTGTCCATGGGGAGGCACTAGATGCTACCTGAGTTTCCAGCCCAACCCCCGCATTTCCCCGGCAGCCCGTACTGGGAGGGACTCGGGGAAGACTCTCGAAGGGCTCCTCGAAGATCTCGGGTGCTGCAGACAGAAGACGGAACCTCCCCGCACTCAGAATTCCGGAACACGGCTGACTGTGTGGGGGAGGTTCGGGGCCGCCCTCCACGCAGCTTCCTGGTGTCACAGGAGTTCCCTCGCAAGGGGAAGTCCGCTAATTACCTCCCCTGTCCATGGGGAGGCACTAGATGCTACCTGCGTTTCCAGCCCAATCCCCGCATTTCCCCGGCAGCCCGTACTGGGAGGGACTCGGGGAAGACTCTCGAAAGGCTCCTAGGAGATCTCGGGTGCTGCAGACAGAAGACGGAACCTCCCCACACTCAGAATTCCGGAACACGGCTGACTGTGTGGGGGAGGTTCGGGGCCGCCCTCCACGCAGCTTCCTGGTGTCACAGGTGTTCCCTCGCAAGGGGAAGTCCGCTAATTACCTCCCCTGTCCATGGGGAGGCACTAGATGCTACCTGTGTTTCCAGCCCAACCCCCGCATTTCCCCGGCAGCCCGTAGTGGGAGGGACTCGGGGAAGACTCTCGAAGGGCTCCTAGGAGATCTCGGGTGCTGCAGACAGAAGACGGAACCTCCCCACACTCAGAATTCCGGAACACGGCTGACTGTGTGGGGGAGGTTCGGGGCCGCAATCCACGCAGCTTCCTGGTGTCACAGGTGTTCCCTCCAAGGGGAAGTCCGCTAATTACCTCCCCTGTCCATGGGGAGGCGTAGATGATACCTGCGTTTCCAGCCCAACCCCCGCCTTTCCCCGGCAGCCCGCACTGGGAGGGACTCGGGGAAGACTCTCGAAGGGCTCCTAGGAGATCTCCGGTGCTGCAGACAGAAGACGGAACCTCCCCACACTCAGAATTCCGGAACAAGGGTGACTGTTTGGGTGAGGTTTAGGGCCGCCCTCCACGCAGCTTCCTGGTGTCACAGGTGTTCCCTCGCAAGGGGAAGTCCGCTACTTACCTCCCCTGTCCATGGGGAGGCACTAGATGCTACCTGCGTTTCCAGCCCAACCCCCGCATTTCCCCGGCAGCCCGTACTGGGAGGGACTCGGGGAAGACTCTCGAAGGGCTCCTAGGAGATCTCGGGTGCTGCAGACAGAAAACGGAACCTCCCCACACTCAGAATTCCGGAACACGGCTGACTGTGTGGGGGAGGTTCGGGGCCGCCCTCCACGCAGCTTCCTGGTGTCACAGGTGTTCCCTCGCAAGGGGAAGTCCGCTAATTACCTCCCCTGTCCATGGGGAGGCGTAGATGCTACCTGCGTTTCCAGCCCAACCCCCGCCTTTCCCCGGCAACCCGCACTGGGAGGGACTCGGGGAAGACTCTCGAAGGGCTCCTAGGAGATCTCGGGTGCTGCAGACAGAAGACGGAACCTCCCCACACTCAGAATTCCGGAACAAGGGTGACTGTTTGGGTGAGGTTTAGGGCCGCCCTCCACGCAGCTTCCTGGTGTCACAGGTGTTCCCTCGCAAGGGGAAGTCCGCTACTTACCTCCCCTGTCCATGGGGAGGCACTAGATGCTACCTGCGTTTCCAGCCCAACCCCCGCATTTCCCCGGCATCCCGTACTGGGAGGGACTCGGGGAAGACTCTCGAAGGGCTCCTAGGAGATCTCGGGTGCTGCAGACAGAAGACGGAACCTCCCCACACTCAGAATTCCGGAACAAGGGTGACTGTTTGGGTGAGGTTTAGGGCCGCCCTCCACGCAGCTTCCTGGTGTCACAGGTGTTCCCTCGCAAGGGGAAGTCCGCTACTTACCTCCCCTGTCCATGGGGAGGCACTAGATGCTACCTGCGTTTCCAGCCCAACCCCCGCATTTCCCCGGCAGCCCGTACTGGGAGGGACTCGGGGAAGACTCTCGAAGGGCTCCTAGGAGATCTCGGGTGCTGCAGACAGAAGACGGAACCTCCCCACACTCAGAATTCCGGAACACGGCTGACTGTGTGGGGGAGGTTCGGGGCCGCCCTCCACGCAGCTTCCTGGTGTCACAGGTGTTCCCTCGCAAGGGGAAGTCCGCTAATTACCTCCCCTGTCCATGGGGAGGCACTAGATGCTACCTGCGTTTCCAGCCCAACCCCCGCATTTCCCCGGCAGCCCGTACTGGGAGGGACTCGGGGAAGACTCTCGAAGGGCTCCTAGGAGATCTCGGGTGCTGCAGACAGAAGACGGAACCTCCCCACACTCAGAATTCCGGAACACGGCTGACTGTGTGGGGGAGGTTCGGGGCCGCCCTCCACGCAGCTTCCTGGTGTCACAGGTGTTCCCTCGCAAGGGGAAGTCCGCTAATTACCTCCCCTGTCCATGGGGAGGCACTAGATGCTACCTGTGTTTCCAGCCCAACCCCCGCATTTCCCCGGCAGCCCGTAGTGGGAGGGACTCGGGGAAGACTCTCGAAGGGCTCCTAGGAGATCTCGGGTGCTGCAGACAGAAGACGGAACCTCCCCACACTCAGAATTCCGGAACACGGCTGACTGTGTGGGGGAGGTTCGGGGCCGCAATCCACGCAGCTTCCTGGTGTCACAGGTGTTCCCTCCAAGGGGAAGTCCGCTAATTACCTCCCCTGTCCATGGGGAGGCGTAGATGATACCTGCGTTTCCAGCCCAACCCCCGCCTTTCCCCGGCAGCCCGCACTGGGAGGGACTCGGGGAAGACTCTCGAAGGGCTCCTAGGAGATCTCCGGTGCTGCAGACAGAAGACGGAACCTCCCCACACTCAGAATTCCGGAACAAGGGTGACTGTTTGGGTGAGGTTTAGGGCCGCCCTCCACGCAGCTTCCTGGTGTCACAGGTGTTCCCTCGCAAGGGGAAGTCCGCTACTTACCTCCCCTGTCCATGGGGAGGCACTAGATGCTACCTGCGTTTCCAGCCCAACCCCCGCATTTCCCCGGCAGCCCGTACTGGGAGGGACTCGGGGAAGACTCTCGAAGGGCTCCTAGGAGATCTCGGGTGCTGCAGACAGAAAACGGAACCTCCCCACACTCAGAATTCCGGAACACGGCTGACTGTGTGGGGGAGGTTCGGGGCCGCCCTCCACGCAGCTTCCTGGTGTCACAGGTGTTCCCTCGCAAGGGGAAGTCCGCTAATTACCTCCCCTGTCCATGGGGAGGCGTAGATGCTACCTGCGTTTCCAGCCCAACCCCCGCCTTTCCCCGGCAACCCGCACTGGGAGGGACTCGGGGAAGACTCTCGAAGGGCTCCTAGGAGATCTCGGGTGCTGCAGACAGAAGACGGAACCTCCCCACACTCAGAATTCCGGAACAAGGGTGACTGTTTGGGTGAGGTTTAGGGCCGCCCTCCACGCAGCTTCCTGGTGTCACAGGTGTTCCCTCGCAAGGGGAAGTCCGCTACTTACCTCCCCTGTCCATGGGGAGGCACTAGATGCTACCTGCGTTTCCAGCCCAACCCCCGCATTTCCCCGGCATCCCGTACTGGGAGGGACTCGGGGAAGACTCTCGAAGGGCTCCTAGGAGATCTCGGGTGCTGCAGACAGAAGACGGAACCTCCCCACACTCAGAATTCCGGAACAAGGGTGACTGTTTGGGTGAGGTTTAGGGCCGCCCTCCACGCAGCTTCCTGGTGTCACAGGTGTTCCCTCGCAAGGGGAAGTCCGCTACTTACCTCCCCTGTCCATGGGGAGGCACTAGATGCTACCTGCGTTTCCAGCCCAACCCCCGCATTTCCCCGGCAGCCCGTACTGGGAGGGACTCGGGGAAGACTCTCGAAGGGCTCCTAGGAGATCTCGGGTGCTGCAGACAGAAGACGGAACCTCCCCACACTCAGAATTCCGGAACACGGCTGACTGTGTGGGGGAGGTTCGGGGCCGCCCTCCACGCAGCTTCCTGGTGTCACAGGTGTTCCCTCGCAAGGGGAAGTCCGCTAATTACCTCCCCTGTCCATGGGGAGGCACTAGATGCTACCTGCGTTTCCAGCCCAACCCCCGCATTTCCCCGGCAGCCCGTACTGGGAGGGACTCGGGGAAGACTCTCGAAGGGCTCCTAGGAGATCTCGGGTGCTGCAGACAGAAGACGGAACCTCCCCACACTCAGAATTCCGGAACACGGCTGACTGTGTGGGGGAGGTTCGGGGCCGCCCTCCACGCAGCTTCCTGGTGTCACAGGTGTTCCCTCGCAAGGGGAAGTCCGCTACTTACCTCCCCTGTCCATGGGGAGGCACTAGATGCTACCTGCGTTTCCAGCCCAACCCCCGCATTTCCCCGGCAGCCCGTACTGGGAGGGACTCGGGGAAGACTCTCGAAGGGCTCCTAGGAGATCTCGGGTGCTGCAGACAGAAGACGGAACCTCCCCACACTCAGAATTCCGGAACACGGCTGACTGTGTGGGGGAGGTTCGGGGCCGCCCTCCACGCAGCTTCCTGGTGTCACAGGTGTTCCCTCGCAAGGGGAAGTCCGCTAATTACCTCCCCTGTCCATGGGGAGGCACTAGATGCTACCTGCGTTTCCAGCCCAACCCCCGCATTTCCCCGGCAGCCCGTACTGGGAGGGACTCGGGGAAGACTCTCGAAGGGCTCCTAGGAGATCTCGGGTGCTGCAGACAGAAGACGGAACCTCCCCACACTCAGAATTCCGGAACACGGCTGACTGTGTGGGGGAGGTTCGGGGCCGCCCTCCACGCAGCTTCCGGGTGTCACAGGTGTTCCCTCGCAAGGGGAAGTCCGCTAATTACCTCCCCTGTCCATGGGGAGGCACTAGATGCTACCTGCGTTTCCAGCCCAACCCCCGCATTTCCCCGGCAGCCCGTACTGGGACGGACTCGGGGAAGACTCTCGAAGGGCTCCTAGGAGATCTCGGGTGCTGCAGACAGAAGACGGAACCTCCCCACACTCAGAATTCCGGAACACGGCTGACTGTGTGGGGGAGGTTCGGGGCCGCCCTCCACGCAGCTTCCTGGTGTCACAGGGGTTCCCTCGCAAGGGGAAGTCCGCTAATTACCTCCCCTGTCCATGGGGAGGCACTAGATGCTACCTGCGTTTCCAGCCCAACCCCCGCATTTTCCCGGCAGCCCGTACTGGGAGGGACTCGGGGAAGACTCTCGAAGGGCTCCTAGGAGATCTCGGGTGCTGCAGACAGAAGACGGAACCTCCCCACACTCAGAATTCCGGAACACGGCTGACTGTGTGGGGGAGGTTCGGGGCCGCCCTCCACGCAGCTTCCTGGTGTCACAGGTGTTCCCTCGCAAGGGGAAGTCCGCTAATTACCTCCCCTGTCCATGGGGAGGCACTAGATGCTACCTGCGTTTCCAGCCCAACCCCCGCATTTCCCCGGCAGCCCGTACTGGGAGGGACTCGGGGAAGACTCTCGAAGGGCTCCTAGGAGATCTCGGGTGCTGCAGACAGAAGACGGAACCTCCCCACACTCAGAATTCCGGAACACGGCTGACTGTGTGGGGGAGGTTCGGGGCCGCCCTCCACGCAGCTTCCTGGTGTCACAGGTGTTCCCTCGCAAGGGGAAGTCCGCTAATTACCTCCCATGTCCATGGGGAGGCACTAGATGCTACCTGCGTTTCCAGCCCAACCCCCGCATTTCCCTGGCAGCCCGTAATGGGAGGGACTCGGGGAAGACTCTCGAAGGGCTCCTAGGAGATCTCGGGTGCTGCAGACAGAAGACGGAACCTCCCCACACTCAGAATTCCGGAACACGGCTGACTGTGTGGGTGAGGTTAAGGGCCGCCCTCCACGCAGCTTCCTGGTGTCACAGGTGTTCCCTCGCAAGGGGAAGTCCGATACTTACCTCCCCTGTCCTTGGGGAGGCACTAGATGCTACCTGCGTTTCCAGCCCAACCCCCGCATTTCCCCGGCAGCCCGTACTGGGAGGGACTCGGGGAAGACTCTCGAAGGGCTCCTAGGAGATCTCGGGTGCTGCAGACAGAAGACGGAACCTCCCCACACTCAGAATTCCGGAACACGGCTGACTGTGTGGGGGAGGTTCGGGGCCGCCCTCCACGCAGCTTCCTGGTGTCACAGGTGTTCCCTCGCAAGGGGAAGTCCGCTAATTACCTCCCATGTCCATGGGGAGGCACTAGATGCTACCTGCGTTTCCAGCCCAACCCCCGCATTTCCCCGGCAGCCCGTACTGGGAGGGACTCGGGGAAGACTCTCGAAGGGCTCCTAGGAGATCTCGGGTGCTGCAGACAGAAGACGGAACCTCCCCAAACTCAGAATTCCGGAACACGGCTGACTGTGTGGGGGAGGTTCGGGGCCGCCCTCCACGAAGCTTCCTGGTGTCACAGGTGTTCCCTCGCAAGGGGAAGTCCGCTAATTACCTCCCCTGTCCATGGGGAGGCACTAGATGCTACCTGCGTTTCCAGCCCAACCCCCGCATTTCCCCGGCAGCCCATACTGGGAGGGACTCGGGGAAGTCTCTCGAAGGGCTCCTAGGAGATCTCGGGTGCTGCAGACAGAAGACGGAACCTCCCCACACTCAGAATTCCGGAACACGGCTGACTGTGTGGGGGAGGTTCGGGGCCGCCCTCCACGCAGCTTCCTGGTGTCACAGGTGTTCCCTCGCAAGGGGAAGTCCGCTAATTACCTCCCCTGTCCATGGGGAGGCACTAGATGCTACCTGCGTTTCCAGCCCAACCCCCGCATTTCCCCGGCAGCCCATACTGGGAGGGACTCGGGGAAGACTCTCGAAGGGCTCCTAGGAGATCTCGGGTGCTGCAGACAGAAGACGGAACCTCCCCACACTCAGAATTCCGGAACACGGCTGACTGTGTGGGGGAGGTTCGGGGCCGCCCTCCACGCAGCTTCCTGGTGTCACAGGTGTTCCCTCGCAAGGGGAAGTCCGCTAATTACCTCCCCTGTCCATGGGGAGGCACTAGATGCTACCTGCGTTTCCAGCCCAACCCCCGCATTTCCCCGGCAGCCCGTACTGGGAGGGACTCGGGGAAGACTCTCGAAGGGCTCCTAGGAGATCTCGGGTGCTGCAGACAGAAGACGGAACCTCCCCACACTCAGAATTCCGGAACACGGCTGACTGTGTGGGGGAGGTTCGGGGCCGCCCTCCACGCAGCTTCCTGGTGTCACAGGTGTTCCCTCGCAAGGGGAAGTCCGCTAATTACCTCCCCTGTCCATGGGGAGGCACTAGATGCTACCTGCGTTTCCAGCCCAACCCCCGCATTTCCCCGGCAGCCCATACTGGGAGGGACTCGGGGAAGACTCTCGAAGGGCTCCAAGGAGATCTCGGGTGCTGCAGACAGAAGACGGAACCTCCCCACACTCAGAATTCCGGAACACGGCTGACTGTGTGGGGGAGGTTCGGGGCCGCCCTCCACGCAGTTTCCTGGTGTCACAGGTGTTCCCTCGCAAGGGGAAGTCCGCTAATAACCTCCCCTGTCCATGGGGAGGCACTAGATGCTACCTGCGTTTCCAGCCCAACCCCCGCATTTCCCCGGCAGCCCGTACTGGGAGGGACTCGGGGAAGACTCTCGAAGGGCTCCTAGGAGATCTCGGGTGCTGCAGACAGAAGACGGAACCTCCCCACACTCAGAATTCCGGAACACGGCTGACTGTGTGGGGGAGGTTCGGGGCCGCCCTCCACGCAGCTTCCTGGTGTCACAGGTGTTCCCTCGCAAGGGGAAGTCCGCTAATTACCTCCCCTGTCCATGGGGAGGCACTAGATGCTACCTGCGTTTCCAGCCCAACCCCCGCATTTCCCCGGCAGCCCGTACTGGGAGGGACTCGGGGAAGACTCTCGAAGGGCTCCTAGGAGATCTCGGGTGCTGCAGACAGAAGACGGAACCTCCCCACACTCAGAATTCCGGAACACGGCTGACTGTGTGGGTGAGGTTAAGGGCCGCCCTCCACGCAGCTTCCTGGTGTCACAGGTGTTCCCTCGCAAGGGGAATTCCGCTACTTACCTCCCCTGTCCTTGGGGAGGCACTAGATGCTACCTGCGTTTCCAGCCCAACCCCCGCATTTCCCCGGCAGCCCGTACTGGGAGGGACTCGGGGAAGACTCTCGAAGGGCTCCTAGGAGATCTCGGGTGCTGCAGACAGAAGACGGAACCTCCCCACACTCAGAATCCCGGAACATGGCTGACTGTGTGGGGGAGGTACGGGGCCGCCCTCCACGCAGCTTCCTGGTGTCACAGGTGTTCCCTCGCAAGGGGAAGTCCGCTAATTACCTCCCATGACCATGGGGAGGCACTAGATGCTACCTCCGTTTCCAGCCCAACCCCCGCATTTCCCCGGCAGCCCGTACTGGGAGGGACTCGGGGAAGACTCTCGAAGGGCTCCTCGAAGATCTCGGGTGCTGCAGACAGAAGACGGAACCTCCCCACACTCAGAATTCCGGAAAACGGCTGACTGTGTGGGGGAGGTTCGGGGCCGCCCTCCACGCAGCTTCCTGGTGTCACAGGTGTTCCCTCGCAAGGGGAAGTCCGCTAATTACCTCCCATGTCCATGGGGAGGCACTAGATGCTACCTGCGTTTCCTGCCCAACCCCCGCATTTCCCCAGCAGCCCGTACTGGGAGGGACTCGGGGAAGACTCTCGAAGGGCTCCTAGGAGATCTCGGGTGCTGCAGACAGAAGACGGAACCTCCCCACACTCAGAATTCCGGAACACGGCTGACTGTGTGGGGGAGGTTCGGGGCCGCCCTCCACGCAGCTTCCTGGTGTCACAGGTGTTCCCTCGCAAGGGGAAGTCCGCTACTTACCTCCCCTGTCCATGGGGAGGCACTAGATGCTACCTGCGTTTCCAGCCCAACCCCCGCATTTCCCCGGCAGCCCGTACTGGGAGGGACTCGGGGAAGACTCTCGAAGGGCTCCTAGGAGATCTCGGGTGCTGCAGACAGAAGACGGAACCTCCCCACACTCAGAATTCCGGAACACGGCTGACTGTGTGGGGGAGGTCCGGGGCCGACCTCCACGCAGCTTCCTGGTGTCACAGGTGTTCCCTCGCAAGGGGAAGTCCGCTACTTCCCTCCCCTGTCCATGGGGAGGCACTAGATGCTACCTGCGTTTCCAGCCCAACCCCCGCATTTCCCCGGCAGCCCGTACTGGGAGGGACTCGGGGAAGACTCTCGAAGGGCTCCTAGGAGATCTCGGGTGCTGCAGACAGAAGACGGAACCTCCCCACACTCAGAATTCCGGAACACGGCTGACTGTGTGGGGGAGGTCCGGGGCCGACCTCCACGCAGCTTCCTGGTGTCACAGGTGTTCCCTCGCAAGGGGAAGTCCGCTAATTACCTCCCCTGTCCATGGGGAGGCACTAGATGCTACCTGCGTTTCCAGCCCAACCCCCGCATTTCCCCGGCAGCCCGTACTGGGAGGGACTCGGGGAAGACTCTCGAAGGGCTCCTAGGAGATCTCGGGTGCTGCAGACAGAAGACGGAACCTCCCCACATTCAGAATTCCGGAACACGGCTGACTGTGTGGGGGAGGTTCAGGGCCGCCCTCCACGCAGCTTCCTGGTGTCACAGGTGTTCCCTCGCAAGGGGAAGTCCGCTAATTACCTCCCCTGTCCATGGGGAGGCACTAGATGCTACCTGCGTTTCCAGCCCAACCCCCGCATTTCCCCGGCAGCCCGTACTGGGAGGGACTCGGGGAAGACTCTCGAAGGGCTCCTCGGAGATCTCGGGTGCTGCAGACAGAAGACGGAACCTCCCCACACTCAGAATTCCGGAACACGGCTGACTGTGTGGGGGAGGTTCGGGGCCGCCCTCCACGCAACTTCCTGGTGTCACAGGTGTTCCCTCGCAAGGGGAAGTCCGCTAATTACCTCCCCGGTCCATGGGGAGGCACTAGATGCTACCTGCGTTTCCAGCCCAACCCCCGCATTTCCCCGGCAGCCCGTACTGGGAGGGACTCGGGGAAGAATCTCGAAGGGCTCCTCGGAGATCTCGGGTGCTGCAGACAGAAGACGGAACCTCCCAACACTCAGAATTCCGGAACATGCCTGACTGTGTGGGTGAGGTTCAGGGCCGCACTCCACGCAGCTTCCTGGTGTCACAGGTGTTCCCTCGCAAGGGGAAGTCCGCTAATTACCTCCCCTGTCCATGGGGAGGCACTAGATGCTACCTGCGTTTCCAGCCCAACCCCCGCATTTCCCCGGCAGCCCGTACTGGGAGGGACTCGGGGAAGACTCTCGAAGGGCTCCTCGGAGATCTCGGGTGCTGCAGACAGAAGACGGAACCTCCTAACACTCAGAATTCCGGAACACGCCTGACTGTGTGGGTGAGGTTCAGGGCCGCACTCCACGCAGCTTCCTGGTGTCACAGGTGTTCCCTCGCAAGGGGAAGTCCGCTAATTACCTCCCCTGTCCATGGGGAGGCACTAGATGCTACATGCGTTTCCAGCCCAACCCCCGCATTTCCCCGGCAGCCCATACGGGGAGGGACTCGGGGAAGACTCTCGAAGGGCTCCTCGGAGATCTCGGGTGCTGCAGACAGAAGACGGAACCTCCCAACACTCAGAATTCCGGAACACGGCTGACTGTGTGGGTGAGGTTCAGGGCCGCACTCCACGCAGCTTCCTGGTGTCACAGGTGTTCCCTCGCAAGGGGAAGTCCGCTAATTACCTAACCTGTCCATGGGGAGGCACTAAATGCTACCTGCGTTTCCAGACCAACCCCCGCATTTCCCCGGCTGCCCGTACTGGGAGGGACTCGGGGAAGACTCTCGAAGGGCTCCTAGGAGATCTCGGGTGCTGCAGACAGAAGACGGAACCTCCCCACACTCAGAATTCCGGAACACGGCTTACTGTGTTGGGGAGGTTTAGGGCCGCCCTCCACGCAGCTTCCTGGTGTCACAGGTGTTCCCTCGCAAGGGGAAGTCCGCTACTTACCTCCCCTGACCATGGGGAGGCACTAGATGCTACCTGCGTTTCCAGCCCAACCCCCGCATTTCCCCGGCAGCCCGTACTGGGAGGGACACGGGGAAGACTCTCGAAGGGCTCCTAGGAGATCTCGGGTGCTGCAGACAGAAGACGGAACCTCCCCACACTCAGAATTCCGGAACACGGCTGACTGTGTGGGGGAGGTTCGGGGCCGCCCTCCACGCAGCTTCCTGGTGTCACAGGTGTTCCCTCGCAAGGGGAAGTCCGCTAATTACCTCCCCTGTCCATGGGGAGGCACTAGATGCTACCTGCGTTTCCAGCCTAACCCCCGCATTTCCCCGGCAGCCCGTACTGGGAGGGACTCGGGGAAGACTCTCGAAGGGCTCCCCGGAGATCTCGGGTGCTGCAGACAGAAGACGGAACCTCTCAACACTCAGAATTCCGGAACACGGCTGACTGTGTGGGTGAGTTTCAGGGCCGCACTCCACGCAGCTTCCTGGTGTCACAGGTGTTCCCTCGCAAGGGGAAGTCCGCTAATTACCTCCCATGTCCATGGGGAGGCACTAGATGCTACCTGCGTTTCCAGCCCAACCCCCGACTTTCCCCAGCAGCCCGCACTGGGAGGGACTCGGGGAAGACTCTCGAAGGGCTCCTCGGAGATCTCGGGTGCTGCAGACAGAAGACGTAACCTCCCCACACTCAGAAATCCGGAACACGGCTGACTGTGTCGGTGAGGTTAAGGGCCGCACTCCACGCAGCTTCCTGGTGTCACAGGTGTTCCCTCGCAAGGGGAAGTCCGCTAATTACCTCCCCTGTCCATGGGGAGGCGTAGATGCTACCTGCGTTTACAGCCCAACCCCCGCCTTTCCCCGGCAGCCCGCACTGGGAGGGACTCGGGGAAGACTCTCGAAGGGCTCCTCGGAGATCTCGGGTGCTGCAGACAGAAGACGGAACCTCCCCACACTCAGAATTCCGGAACACGGCTGACTGTGTGGGTGAGGTTCAGGGCCGCACTCCACGCAGCTTCCTGGTGTCACAGGTGTTCCCTCGCAAGGGGAAGTCCGCTAATTACCTCCCTGGTCCATGGGGAGGCGTAGATGCTACCTGCGTTTCCAGCCCAACCCCCGCCTTTCCCCGGCATCCCGCACTGGGAGGGACTCGGGGAAGACTCTCGAAGGGCTCCTAGGAGATCTCGGGTGCTGCAGACAGAAGACGGAACCTCCCCACACTCAGAATTCCGGAACACGGCTGACTGTGTGGGGGAGGTTCGTGGCCGCCCTCCACGCAGCTTCCTGGTGTCACAGGTGTTCCCTCGCAAGGGGAAGTCCGCTAATTACCTCCCATGTCCATGGGGAGGCACTAGATGCTACCTGCGTTTCCAGCCCAACCCCCGCATTTCCCCGGCAGCCCGTATTGTGAGGGACACGGGGAAGACTCTCGAAGGGCTCCTAGGAGATCTCGGGTGCTGCAGACAGAAGACGGAACCTCCCCACACTCAGAATTCCGGAACACGGCTGACTGTGTGGGGGAGGTTCGGGGCCGCCCTCCACGCAGCTTCCTGGTGTCACAGGTGTTCCCTCGCAAGGGGAAGTCCGCTTCTTACCTCCCCGGTCCATGGGGAGGCACTAGATGCTACCTGCGTTTCCAGCCCAACCCCCGCATTTCCCCGGCAGCCCGTACTGGGAGGGACTCGGGGAAGACTCTCGAAGGGCTCCTAGGAGATCTCGGGTGCTGCAGACAGAAGACGGAACCTCCCCACACTCAGAATTCCGGAACACGGCTGACTGTGTGGGGGAGGTTCGGGGCCGCCCTCCACGCAGCTTCCTGGTGTCACAGGTGTTCCCTCGCAAGGGGAAGTCCGCTAATTACCTCCCCTGTCCATGGGGAGGCACTAGATGCTACCTGCGTTTCCAGCCCAACCCCCGCATTTCCCCGGCAGCCCGTACTGGGAGGGACTCGGGGAAGACTCTCGAAGGGCTCCTAGGAGATCTCGGGTGCTGCAGACAGAAGACGGAACCTCCCCACACTCAGAATTCCGGAACACGGCTGACTGTGTGGGGGAGGTTCGGGGCCGCCCTCCACGCAGCTTCCTGGTGTCACAGGTGTTCCCTCGCAAGGGGAAGTCCGCTAATTACCTCCCCTGTCCATGGGGAGGCACTAGATGCTACCTGCGTTTCCAGCCCAACCCCCGCATTTCCCCGGCAGCCCGTACTGGGAGGGACTCGGGGAAGACTCTCGAAGGGCTCCTCGGAGATCTCGGGTGCTGCAGACAGAAGACGGAACCTCCCCACACTCAGAATTCCGGAACACGGCTGACTGTGTGGGGGAGGTTCGGGGCCGCCCTCCACGCAGCTTCCTGGTGTCACAGGTGTTCCCTCGCAAGGGGAAGTCCGCTAATTACCTCCCCTGTCCATGTGGAGGCGCAGATGCTACTTGCGTTTCCAGCCCTACCCCGGCCTTTCCCCGGCAGCCCGCACTGGGAGGGACTCGGGGAAGATTCTCGAAGGGCTCCTAGGAGATCTCGGGTGCTGCAGACAGAAGACGGAACCTCCCCACACTCAGAATTCCGGAACAAGGGTGACTGTTTGGGTGAGGTTTAGGGCCGCCCTCCACGCAGCTTCCTGGTGTCACAGGGGTTCCCTCGCAAGGGGAAGTCCGCTACTTACCTCCCCTGTCCATGGGGAGGCACTAGATGCTACCTGCGTTTCCAGCCCAACCCCCGCATTTCCCCGGCAGCCCGTACTGGGAGGGACTCGGGGAAGACTCTCGAAGGGCTCCTAGGAGATCTCGGGTGCTGCAGACAGAAGACGGAACCTCCCCACACTCAGAATTCCGGAACACGGCTGACTGTGTGGGGGAAATTCGGGGCCGCCCTCCACGCAGCTTCCTGGTGTCACAGGTGTTCCCTCGCAAGGGGAAGTCCGCTAAATACCTCCCCTGTCCATGGGGAGACACTAGATGCTACCTGCGTTTCCAGCCCAACCTCCGCATTTCCCCGGCAGCCCGTACTGGGAGGGAATCGGGGAAGACTCTCGAAGGGCTCCTAGGAGATCACGGGTGCTGCAGACAGAAGACGGAACCTCCCCACACTCAGAATTCCGGAACACGGCTGACTGTGTGGGGGAGGTTCGGGGCCGCACTCCACGCAGCTTCCTGGTGTCACAGGTGTTCCCTCGCAAGGGGAAGTCCGCTAATTACCTCCCCTGTCCATGGGGAGGCGTAGATGCTACCTGCGTTTCCAGCCCAACCCCCGCCTTTCCCCGGCAGCCCGCACTGGGAGAGACTCGGGGAAGACTCTCGAAGGGCTCCTAGGAGATCCCGGGTGCTGCAGACAGAAGACGGAACCTCCTCCCATTCAGAAATCCGGAACACGGCTGACTGTGTGGGGGAGGTTCGGGGCAGCCCTCCACGCAGCTTCCTGGTGTCACAGGTGTTCCCTCGCAAGGAGAAGTCCGCTACTTACCTCCCCTGTCCATGGGGAGGCACTAGATGCTACCTGCGTTTCCAGCACAACCCCCGCATTTCCCCGGCAGCCCGTACTGGGAGGGACTCGGGGAAGACTCTCGAAGGGCTCCTCGGAGATCTCGGGTGCTGCAGACAGAAGACGGAACCTCCCCACACTCAGAATTCCGGAACACGGCTGACTGTGTGGGTGATATTCAGGGCCGCACTCCACGCAGCTTCCTGGTGTCACAGGTGTTCCCTCGCAAGGGGAAGTCCGCTACTTACCTCCCCTGTCCATGGGGAGGCGTAGATGCTACCTGCGTTTCCAGCCCAACCCCCGCCTTTCCCCGGCAGCCCGCACTGGGAGGGACTCGGGGAAGACTCTCGAACGGCTCCTAGGAGATCTCGGGTGCTGCAGACAAAAGACGGAACCTCCCCACAATCAGAATTCCGGAACAAGGGTGACTGTTTGGGTGAGGTTTAGGGCCGCCCTCCACGCAGCTTCCTGGTGTCACAGGTGTTCCCTCGCAAGGGAAGTCCATTACTTACCTCCCCTGTCCATGGGGAGGCACTAGATGCTACCTGCGTTTCCAGCCCAACCCCCGCATTTCCCCGGCAGCCCGTACTGGGAGGGACTCGGGGAAGACTCTCGAAGGGCTCCTAGGAGATCTCGGGTGCTGCAGACAGAAGACGGAACCTCCCCACACTCAGAATTCCGGAACACGGCTGACTGTGTGGTGGAGGTTCGGGGCCGCACTCCACGCAGCTTCCTGGTGTCACAGGTGTTCCCTCGCAAGGGGAAGTCCGCTAATTACCTCCCCAGTCCATGGGGAGGCGTAGATGCTACCTGCGTTTCCAGCCCAACCCCCGCCTTTCCCCGGCAGCCCGTACTGGGAGGGACTCGGGGAAGACTCTCGAAGGGCTCCTAGGAGATCTCGGGTGCTGCAGACAGAAGACGGAACCTCCCCACACTCAGAATTCCGGAACACGGCTGACTGTGTGGGGGAGGTTCGGGGCCGCACTCCACGCAGCTTCCTGGTGTCACAGGTGTTCCCTCGCAAGGGGAAGTCCGCTAATTACCTCCCCTGTCCATGGGGAGGCGTAGATGCTACCTGCGTTTCCAGCCCAACCCCCGCATTTCCCCGGCAGCCCGCACTGGGAGGGACTCGGGGAAGACTCTCGAAGGGCTCCTAGGAGATCCCGGGTGCTGCAGACAGAAGACGGAACCTCCTCACATTCAGAATTCCGGAACACGGCTGACTGTGTGGGGGAGGTTCGGGGCCGCCCTCCACGCAGCTTCCTGGTGTCACAGGTGTTCCCTCGCAAGGGGAAGTCCGCTACTTACCTCCCCTGTCCATGGGGAGGCACTAGATGCTACCTGCGTTTCCAGCCCAACTCCCGCATTTCCCCGGCAGCCCGTACTGGGAGGGACTCGGGGAAGACTCTCGAAGGGCTCCTCGGAGATCTCGGGTGCTGCAGACAGAAGACGGAACCTCCCCACACTCAGAATTCCGGAACACGGCTGACTGTGTGGGTGAGGTTCAGGGCCGCACTCCACGCAGCTTCCTGGTGTCACAGGTGTTCCCTCGCAAGGGGAAGTCCGCTACTTACCTCCCCTGTCCATGGGGAGGCGTAGATGCTACCTGCGTTTCTAGCCCAACCCCCGCCTTTCCCCGGCAGCCCGCACTGGGAGGGACTCGGGGAAGACTCTCGAAGGGCTCCTAGGAGATCTCGGGTGCTGCAGATAGAAGACGGAACCTATCCACACTCAGAATTCCGGAACAAGGGTGACTGTTTGGGTGAGGTTTAGGGCCGCCCTCCACGCAGCTTCCTGGTGTCACAGGTGTTCCCTCGCAAGGGGAATTCCGCTACTTACCTCCCCTGTCCATGGGGAGGCACTAGATGCTACCTGCGTTTCCAGCCCAACCCCCGCATTTCCCCGGCAGCCCGTACTGGGAGGGACTCGGGGAAGACTCTCGAAGGGCTCCTAGGAGATCTCGGGTGCTGCAGACAGAAGACGGAACCTCCCCACACTCAGAATTCCGGAACACGGCTGACTGTGTGGGGGAGGTTCGGGGCCGCACTCCACGCAGCTTCCTGGTGTCACAGGTGTTCCCTCGCAAGGGGAAGTCCGCTAATTACCTCCCCTGTCCATGGGGAGGCGTAGATGCTACCTGCGTTTCCAGCCCAACCCCCGCCTTTCCCCGGCAGCCCGCACTGGGAGAGACTCGGGGAAGACTCTCGAAGGGCTCCTAGGAGATCCCGGGTGCTGCAGACAGAAGACGGAACCTCCTCCCATTCAGAAATCCGGAACATGGCTGACTGTGTGGGGGAGGTTCGGGGCCGCCCTCCACGCAGCTTCCTGGTGTCACAGGTGTTCCCTCGCAAGGAGAAGTCCGCTACTTACCTCCCCTGTCCATGGGGAGGCACTAGATGCTACCTGCGATTCCAGCACAACCCCCGGATTTCCCCGGCAGCCCGTACTGGGAGGGACTCGGGGAAGACTCTCGAAGGGCTCCTCGGAGATCTCGGGTGCTGCAGACAGAAGACGGAACCTCCCCACACTCAGAATTCCGGAACACGGCTGACTGTGTGGGTGATATTCAGGGCCGCACTCCACGCAGCTTCCTGGTGTCACAGGTGTTCCCTCGCAAGGGGAAGTCCGCTACTTACCTCCCCTGTCCATGGGGAGGCGTAGATGCTACCTGCGTTTCCAGCCCAACCCCCGCCTTTCCCCGGCAGCCCGCACTGGGAGGGACTCGGGGAAGACTCTCGAACGGCTCCTAGGAGATCTCGGGTGCTGCAGACAGAAGACGGAACCTCCCCACAATCAGAATTCCGGAACAAGGGTGACTGTTTGGGTGAGGTTTAGGGCCGCCCTCCACGCAGCTTCCTGGTGTCACAGGTGTTCCCTCGCAAGGGGAAGTCCGTTACTTACCTCCCCTGTCCATGGGGAGGCACTAGATGCTACCTGCGTTTCCAGCCCAACCCCCGCATTTCCCCGGCAGCCCGTACTGGGAGGGACTCGGGGAAGACTCTCGAAGGGCTCCTAGGAGATCTCGGGTGCTGCAGACAGAAGACGGAACCTCCCCACACTCAGAATTCCGGAACACGGCTGACTGTGTGGTGGAGTTTCGGGGCCGCACTCCACGCAGCTTCCTGGTGTCACAGGTGTTCCCTCGCAAGGGGAAGTCCGCTAATTACCTCCCCAGTCCATGGGGAGGCGTAGATGCTACCTGCGTTTCCAGCCCAACCCCCGCTTTTCCCCGGCAGCCCGTACTGGTAGGGACTCGGGGAAGACTCTGGAAGGGCTCCTAGGAGATCTCGGGTGCTGCAGACAGAAGACGGAACCTCCCCACACTCAGAATTCCGGAACACGGCTGACTGTGTGGGGGAGGTTCGGGGCCGCACTCCACGCAGTTTCCTGGTGTCACAGGTGTTCCCTCGCAAGGGGAAGTCCGCTAATTACCTCCCCTGTCCATGGGGAGGCGTAGATGCTACCTGCGTTTCCAGCCCAACCCCCGCATTTCCCCGGCAGCCCGCACTGGGACGGACTCGGGGAAGACTCTCGAAGGGCTCCTAGGAGATCCCGGGTGCTGCAGACAGAAGACGGAACCTCCTCACATTCAGAATTCCGGAACACGGCTGACTGTGTGGGGGAGGTTCAGGGCCGCACTCCACGCAGCTTCCTGGTGTCACAGGTGTTCCCTCGCAAGGGGAAGTCCGCTACTTACCTCCCCTGTCCATGGGGAGGCACTAGATGCTACCTGCGTTTCCAGCCCAACCCCCGCATTTCCCCGGCAGCCCGTACTGGGAGGGACTCGGGGAAGACTCTCGAAGGGCTCCTAGGAGATCTCGGGTGCTGCAGACAGAAGACGGAACCTCCCCACACTCAGAATTCCGGAACAACGGTGACTGTGTAGGTGAGGTTCAGGGCCGCCCTCCACGAAGCTTCCTGGTGTCACAGGTGTTCCCTCGCAAGGGGAAGTCCGCTAATTACCTCCCCTGTCCATGCGGAGGCGTATATGCTACCTGCGTTTCCAGCCAAACCCCCGCCTTTCCCCGGCAGCCCGCACTGGGAGGGACTCGGGGAAGACTCTCGAAGGGCTCCTAGGAGATCTCGGGTGTTGCAGACAGAAGACGGAACCTCCTCACATTCAGAATTCCGGAACACGGCTGACTGTGTGGGGGAGGTTCGGGGCCGCCCTCCACGCAGCTTCCTGGAGTCACAGGTGTTCCCTCGCAAGGGGAAGTCCGCTAATTACCTCCCCTGTCCATGGGGAGGCACTAGATGCTACCTGCGTTTCCAGCCCAACCCCCGCATTTCCCCGGCAGCCCGTACTGGGAGGGACTCGGGGAAGACTCTCGAAGGGCTCCTCGGAGATCTCGGGTGCTGCAGACAGAAGACGGAACCTCCCCACACTCAGAATTCCGGAACACGGCTGACTGTGTGGGGGAGGTTCGGGGCCGCCCTCCACGCAGCTTCCTGTTGTCACAGGTGTTCCCTCGCAAGGGGAAGTCCGCTACTTACCTCCCCTGTCCATGGGGAGGCACTAGATGCTACCTGCGTTTCCAGCCCAACCCCCGCATTTCCCCGGCAGCCCGTACTGGGAGGGACTCGGGGAAGACTCTCGAAGGGCTCCTCGGAGATCTCGGGTGCTGCAGACAGAAGACGGAACCTCCCCACACTCAGAATTCCGGAACACGGCTGACTGTGTGGGGGAGGTTCGGGGACGCCCTCCACGAAGCTTCCTTGTGTCACAGGTGTTCCCTCGCAAGGGGAAGTCCGCTAATTACCTCCCCTGTCATTGGGGAGGCACTAGATGCTACCTGCGTTTCCAGCCCAACCCCCGCATTTCCCCGGCAGCCCGTACTGGGAGGGACTCGGGGAAGACTCTCGAAGGGCTCCTAGGAGATCTCGGGTGCTGCAGACAGAAGACGGAACCTCCCCACACTCAGAATTCCGGAACACGGCTGACTGTATGGGGGAGGTTCGGGGCCGCCCTCCACGCAGCTTCCTGGTGTCACAGGTGTTCCCTCGCAAGGGGAAGTCCGCTAATTACCTCCCCTGTCCATGGGGAGGCACTAGATGCTACCTGCGTTTCCAGCCCAACCCCCGCATTTCCCCGGCAGCCCGTAATGGGAGGGACTCGGGGAAGACTCTCGAAGGGCTCCTCGGAGATCTCGGGTGCTGCAGACAGAAGACGGAACCTCCCCACACTCAGAATTCCGGAACACGGCTGACTGTGTGGGTGAGGTTCAGGGCCACACTCCACGCAGCTTCCTGGTGTCACAGGTGTTCCCTCGCAAGGGGAAGTCCGCTAATTACCTCCCCTGTCCATGGGGAGGCGTAGATGCTACCTGCGTTTCCAGCCCAACCCCCGCCTTTCCCCGGCAGCCCGCACTGGGAGGGACTCGGGGAAGATTCTCGAAGGGCTCCTAGGAGATCTCGGGTGCTGCAGACAGAAGACGGAACCTCCCCACACTCAGAATTCCGGAACACGGCTGACTGTGTGGGGGAGGTTCGGGGCCGCCCTCCACGCAGCTTCCTGGTGTCACAGGTGTTCCCTCGCAAGGGGAAGTCCGCTACTTACCTCCTCTGTCCATGGGGATGCACTAGATGCTACCTGCGTTTCCAGCCCAACCCCCGCATTTCCCCGGCAGCCCGTACTGGGAGGGACTCGGGGAAGACTCTCGAAGGGCTCCTAGGAGATCTCGGGTGCTGCAGACAGAAGACGGAACCTCCCCACACTCAGAATTCCGGAACACGGCTGACTGTGTGGGGGAGGTTCGGGGCCGCCCTCCACGCAGCTTCCTGGTGTCACAGGTGTTCCCTCGCAAGGGGAAGTCCGCTAATTACCTCCCCTGTCCATGGGGAGGCACTAGATGCTACCTGCGTTTCCAGCCCAACCCCCGCATTTCCCCGGCAGCCCGTACTGGGAGGGACTCGGGGAAGACTCTCGAAGGGCTCCTCGGAGTTCTCGGGTGCTGCAGACAGAAGACGGAACCTCCCCACACTCAGAATTCCGGAACACGGCTGACTGTGTGGGTGAGGTTCAGGGCCGCACTCCACGCAGCTTCCTGGTGTCACAGGTGTTCCCTCGCAAGGGGAAGTCCGCTAATTACCTCCCCTGTCCATGGGGAGGCGTAGAAGCTACCTGCGTTTCCAGCCCAACCCCCGCCTTTCCCCGGCAGCCCGCACAGGGAGGGACACGGGGAAGACTTTCGAAGGGCTCCTAGGAGATCCCGGGTTCTGCAGACAAGACGGAAACACCTCACATTCAGAATTCCGGAACACGGCTGACTGTGTGGGGGATGTTCGGGGCCGCCCTCCACGCAGCTTCCTGGTGTCACAGGTGTTCCCTCGCAAGGGGAAGTCCGCTACTTACCTCCCCTGTCCATGGGGAAGCACTACATGCTACCTGCGTTTCCAGCCCAACCCCCGCATTTCCCCGGCAGCCCGTACTGGGAGGGACTCGGGGAAGACTCTCGAAGGGCTCCTAGGAGATCTCGGGTGCTGCAGACAGAAGACGGAACCTCCCCACACTCAGAATTCCGGAACACGGCTGACTGTGTGGGGGAGGTTCGGGGCCGCCCTCCACGCAGCTTCGTGGTGTCACAGGTGTTCCCTCGCAAGGGGAAGTCCGCTAATTACCTCCCCTGTCCATGGGGAGGCACTAGATGCTACCTGCGTTTCCAGCCCAACCCCCGCATTTCCCCGGCAGCCCGCACTGGGAGGGACTCGGGGAAGACTCTCGAAGGGCTCCTAGGAGATCTCGGGTGCTGCAGACAGAAGACGGAACCTCCCCACACTCAGAATTCCGGAACAAGGGTGACTGTTTGGGTGAGGTTTAGGGCCGCCCTCCACGCAGCTTCCTGGTGTCACAGGTGTTCCCTCGCAAGGGGAAGTCCGCTAATTACCTCCCCTGTCCATGGGGAGGCACTAGATGCTACCTGCGTTTCCAGCCCAACCCCTGCATTTCCACGGCAGCCCGCACCGGGAGGGACTCGGGAAAGACTCTCGAAGGGCTCCTCGGAGATCTCGGGTGCTGCAGACAGAAGACGGAACCTCCTCACATTCAGAATTCCGGAACACGGCTGACTGTGTGGGGAAGGTTCGGGGCCGCACTCCACGCAGCTTCCTGGTGTCACAGGTGTTCCCTCGCAAGGGGAAGTCCGCTACTTACCTCCCCTGTCCATGGGGAGGCACTAGATGCTACCTGCGTTTCCAGCCCAACCCCCGCATTTCCCCGGCAGCCCGTACTGGGAGGGACTCGGGGAAGACTCTCGAAGGGCTCCTAGGAGATCTCGGGTGCTGCAGACAGAAGACGGAACCTCCCCACACTCAGAATTCCGGAACACGGCTGACTGTGTGGGGGAGGTTCGGGGCCGCCCTCCACGCAGCTTCCTGGTGTCACAGGTGTTCCCTCGCAAGGGGAAGTCCGCTAATTACCTCCCCTGTCCATGGGGAGGCACTAGATGCTACCTGCGTTTCCAGCCCAACCCCCGCATTTCCCCGGCAGCCCGTACTGGGAGGGACTCGGGGAAGACTCTCGAATGGCTCCTAGGAGATCTCGGGTGCTACAGACAGAAGACGGAAACTCCCCACACTCAGAATTCCGGAACACGGCTGACTGTGTGGGGGAGGTTCGGGGCCGCCCTCCACGCAGCTTCCTGGTGTCACAGGTGTTCCCTCGCAAGGGGAAGTCCGCTAATTACCTCCCCTGTCCATGGGGAGGCACTAGATGCTACCTGCGTTTCCAGGCCAACCCCCGCATTTCCCCGGCAGCCCGTACTGGGAGGGACTCGGGGAAGACTCTCGAAGGGCTCCTAGGAGATCTCGGGTGCTGCAGACAGAAGACGGAACCTCCCCACACTCCGAATTCCGGAACAACGGTGACTGTGTAGGTGAGGTTCAGGGCCGCCCTCCACGAAGCTTCCTGGTGTCACAGGTGTTCCCTCGCAAGGGGAAGTCCGCTAATTACCTCCCCTGTCCATGCGGAGGCGTAGATGCTACCTGCGTTTCCAGCCCAACCCCCGCCTTTCCCCGGCAGCCCGCACTGGGAGGGACTCGGGGAAGACTCTCGAAGGGCTCCTAGGAGATCTCGGGTGCTGCAGACAGAAGACGGAACCTCCCCACACTCAGAATTCCGGAACACGGCTGACTGTGTGGGGGAGGTTCGGGGCCGCACTCCACTCAGCTTCCTGGAGTCACAGGTGTTCCCTCGCAAGGGGAAGTCCGCTAATTACCTCCCCTGTCCATGGGGAGGCGTAGATGCTACCTGCGTTTCTAGCCCAACCCCCGCCTTTCCCCGGCAGCTGGCACTGGGAGGGACTCGGGGAAGACTCTCGAAGGGCTCCTAGGAGATCTCGGGTGCTGCAGACAGAAGACGGAACCTCCCCACACTCAGAATTCCGGAACAAGGGTGACTGTTTTGGTGAGGTTTAGGGCCGCCCTCCACGCAGCTTCCTGGTGTCACAGGTGTTCCCTCGCAAGGGGAATTCCGCTACTTACCTCCCCTGTCCATGGGGAGGCACTAGATGCTACCTGCGTTTCCAGCCCAACCCCCGCATTTCCCCGGCAGCCCGTACTGGGAGGGACTCGGGGAAGACTCTCGAAGGGCTACTCGGAGATCTCGGGTGCTGCAGACAGAAGACGGAACCTCCCCACACTCAGAATTCCGGAACACGGCTGACTGTGTGGGGGAGGTTCGGGGCCGCACTCCACGCAGCTTCCTGGTGTCACAGGTGTTCCCTCGCAAGGGGAAGTCCGCTAATTACCTCCCCTGTCCATGGGGAGGCGTAGATGCTACCTGCGTTTCCAGCCCAACCCCCGCATTTCCCCGGCAGCCCGCACTGGGAGGGACTCGGGGAAGAATCTCGAAGGGCTCCTAGGAGATCCCGGGTGCTGCAGACAGAAGAGGGAACCTCCTCACATTCAGAGTTCCGGAACACGGCTGACTGTGTGGGGGAGGTTATGGGCCGCCCTCCACGCAGCTTCCTGGTGTCACAGGTGTTCCCTCGCAAGGGGAAGTCCGCTACTTACCTCCCCTGTCCATGGGGAGGCACTAGATGCTACCTGCGTTTCCAGCCCAACCCCCGCATTTCCCCGGCAGCCCGTACTGGGAGGGACTCGGGGAAGACTCTTGAAGGGCTCCTCGGAGATCTCGGGTGCTGCAGACAGAAGACGGAACCTCCCCACACTCAGAATTCCGGAACACGGCTGACTGTGTGGGTGAGGTTCAGGGCCGCACTCCACGCAGCTTCCTGGTGTCACAGGTGTTCCCTCGCAAGGGGAAGTCCGCTACTTACCTCCCCTGTCCATGGGGAGGCACTAGATGCTACCTGCGTTTCCAGCCCAACCCCCGCATTTCCCCGGCAGCCCGTACTGGGAGGGACTCGGGGAAGACTCTCGAAGGGCTCCTAGGAGATCTCGGGTGCTGCAGACAGAAGACGGAACCTCCCCACACTCAGAATTCCGGAACAACGGTGACTGTGTAGGTGAGGTTCAGTGCCGCCCTCCACGAAGCTTCCTGGTGTCACAGGTGTTCCCTCGCAAGGGGAAGTCCGCTAATTACCTCCCCTTTCCATGGGGAGGCGTAGATGCTACCTGCGTTTCCAGCCCAATCCCCGCCTTTCCCCGGCAGCCCGCACTGGGAGGGACTCGGGGAAGACTCTCGAAGGGCTCCTAGGTGATCCCGGGTGCTGCAGACAGAAGACGGAACCTCCTCACATTCAGAATTCCGGAACACGGCTGACTGTGTGGGGGAGGTTCGGGGCCGCCCTCCACGCAGCTTCCTGGTGTCACAGGTGTTCCCTCGCAAGGGGAAGTCCGCTACTTACCTCCCCTGTCCATGGGGAGGCACTAGATGCTACCTGCGTTTCCAGCCAAACCCCCGCATTTCCCCGGCAGCCCGTACTGGGAGGGACTCGGGGAAGACTCTCGAAGGGCTCCTCGGAGATCTCGGGTGCTGCAGACAGAAGACGGAACCTCCCCACACAAAGAATTCCGGAACACGGCTGACTGTGTGGGGGAGGTTCGGGGCCGCCCTCCACGCAGCTTCCTGGTGTCACAGGTGTTCCCTCGCAAGGGGAAGTCCGCTAATTACCTCCCCTGTCCATGGGGAGGCACTAGATGCTACCTGCGTTTCCAGCCCAACCCCCGCATTTCCCCGGCAGCCCGTACTGGGAGGGACTCGGGGAAGACTCTCGAAGGGCTCCTCGGAGATCTCGGGTGCTGCAGACAGAAGACGGAACCTCCCCACACTCAGAATTCCGGAACACGGCTGACTGTGTGGGGGAGGTTCGGGGCCGCCCTCCACGCAGCTTCCTGGTGTCACAGGTGTTCCCTCGCAAGGGGAAGTCCGCTAATTACCTCCCCTTTCCATGGGGAGGTGTAGATGCTACCTGCGTTTCCAGCCCAATCCCCGCCTTTCCCCGGCAGCCCGCACTGGGAGGGACTCGGGGAAGACCCTCGAAGGGCTCCTAGGTGATCCCGGGTGCTGCAGACAGAAGACGGAACCTCCTCACATTCAGAATTCCGGAACACGGCTGACTGTGTGGGGGAGGTTCGGGGCCGCCCTCCACGCAGCTTCCTGGTGTCACAGGTGTTCCCTCGCAAGGGGAAGTCCGCTAATTACCTCCCCTGTCCATGGGGAGGCGTAGATGCTACCTGCGTTTCCAGCCCAACCCCCGCCTTTCCCCGGCAGCCCGCACTGGGAGGGACTCGGGGAAGATTCTCGAAGGGCTCCTAGGAGATCTCGGGTGCTGCAGACAGAAGACGGAACCTCCCCACACTCAGAATTCCGGAACACGGCTGACTGAGTGGGGGAGGTTCGGGGCCGCACTCCACGCAGCTTCCTGGTGTCACAGGTGTTCCCTCGCAAGGGGAAGTCCGCTAATTACCTCCCCTGTCCATGGGGAGGCGTAGATGCTACCTGCGTTTCCAGCCCAACCCCCGCCTTTCCCGGGCAGCCCGCACTGGGAGGGACTCGGGGAAGACTCTCGAAGGGCACCTAGGAGATCCCGGGTGCTGCAGACAGAAGACGGAACCTCCTCACATTCAGAATTCCGGAACACGGCTGACTGTGTGGGGGAGGTTCGGGGCCGCCCTCCACGCAGCTTCCTGGTGTCACAGGTGTTCCCTCGCAAGGGGAAGTCCGCTACTTACCTCCCCTGTCCATGGGGAGGCACTACATGCTACCTGCGTTTCCAGCCCAACCCCCGCATTTCCCCGGCAGCCCGTACTGGGAGGGACTCGGGGAAGACTCTCGAAGGGCTCCTAGGAGATCTCGGGTGCTGCAGACAGAAGACGGAACCTCCCAACACTCAGAATTCCGGAACACGGCTGACTGTGTGGGGGAGGTTCGGGGCCGCCCTCCACGCAGCTTCCTGGTGTCACAGGTGTTCCCTCGCAAGGGGAAGTCCGCTAATTACCTCCCCTGTCCATGGGGAGGCACTAGATGCTACCTGCGTTTCCAGCCCAACCCCCGCATTTCCCCGGCAGCCCGTACTGGGAGGGACTCGGGGAAGACTCTCGAAGGGCTCCTCGGAGATCTCGGGTGCTGCAGACAGAAGACGGAACCTCCCCACACTCAGAATTCCGGAACACGGCTGACTGTGTGGGTGAGGTTCAGGGCCGCACTCCACGCAGCTTCCTGGTGTCACAGGTGTTCCCTCGCAAGGGGAAGTCCGCTAATTACCTCCCCTGTCCATGCGGAGGCGTAGATGCTACCTGCGTTTCCAGCCCAACCCCCGCCTTTCCCCGGCAGCCCGCACTGGGGGGGACTCGGGGAAGACTCTCGAAGGGCTCCTAGGAGATCTCGGGTGCTGCAGACAGAAGACGGAACCTCCCCACACTCAGAATTCCGGAACAAGGGTGACTGTTTGGGTGAGGTTTAGGGCCGCCCTCCACGCAGCTTCCTGGTGTCACAGGTGTTCCCTCGCAAGGGGAAGTCCGCTAATTACCTCCCCTGTCCATGGGGAGGCACTAGATGCTACCTGCGTTTCCAGCCCAACCCCCGCATTTCCCCGGCAGCCCACACAGGGAGGGACTCGGGGAAGACTCTCGAAGGGCTCCTCGGAGATCTCGGGTACTGCAGACAGAAGACGGAACCTCCCCACACTCAGAATCCCGGAACACGGCTGACTGTGTGGGGGAGGTTCGGGGCCGCACTCCACGCAGCTTCCTGGTGTCACAGGTGTTCCCTCGCAAGGGGAAGTCCGCTAATTACCTCCCGTGTCCATGGGGAGGCGTAGATGCTACCTGCGTTTCCAGCCCAACCCCCGCCTTTCCCCGGCAGCCCGCACTGGGAGGGACTCGGGGAATACTCTCGAAGGGCTCCTAGGAGATCCCGGGTGCTGCAGACAGAAGACGGAACCTCCTCACATTCAGAATTCCGGAACACGGCTGACTGTGTGGGGAAGGTTCGGGGCCGCACTCCACGCAGCTTCCTGGTGTCACAGGTGTTCCCTCGCAAGGGGAAGTCCGCTACTTACCTCCCCTGTCCATGGGGAGGCACTAGATGCTACCTGCGTTTCCGGCCCAACCCCCGCATTTCCCCGGCAGCCCGTACTGGGAGGGAATCGGGGAAGACTCTCGAAGGGCTCCTAGGAGATCTCGGGTGCTGCAGACAGAAGACGGAACCTCCCCACACTCAGAATTCCGGAACACGGCTGACTGTGTGGGGGAGGTTCGGGGCCGCCCTCCACGCAGCTTCCTGGTGTCACAGGTGTTCCCTCGCAAGGGGAAGTCCGCTAATTACCTCCCCTGTCCATGGGGAGGCACTAGATGCTACCTGCGTTTCCAGCCCAACCCCCGCATTTCCCCGGCAGCCCGTACTGGGAGGGACTCGGGGAAGACTCTCGAAGGGCTCCTAGGAGATCTCGGGTGCTGCAGACAGAAGACGGAACCTCCCCACACTCAGAATTCCGGAACAACGGTGACTGTGTAGGTGAGGTTCAGGGCCGCCCTCCACGAAGCTTCCTGGTGTCACAGGTGTTCCCTCGCAAGGGGAAGTCCGCTAATTACCTCCCCTGTCCATGCGGAGGCGTAGATGCTACCTGCGTTTCCAGCCCAACCCCCGCCTTTCCCCGGCAGCCCGCACTGGGAGGGACTCGGGGAAGACACTCGAAGGGCTCCTAGGAGATCTCGGGTGCTGCAGACAGAAGACGGAACCTCCCCACACTCAGAATTCCGGAACACGGCTGACTGTGTGGGTGAGGTTCAGGGCCGCACTCCACGCAGCTTCCTGGTGTCACAGGTGTTCCCTCGCAAGGGGAAGTCCGCTAATTACCTCCCTTGTCCATGGGGAGGCGTAGATGCTACCTGCGTTTCCAGCCCAACCCCCGCCTTTCCCCGGCAGCCCGCACTGGGAGGGACTCGGGGAAGGCTCTCGAACGGCTCCTAGGAGATCTCGGGTGCTGCAGATAGAAGACGGAACCTCCCCACACTCAGAATTCCGGAACAAGGGTGACTGTTTGGGTGAGGTTTAGGGCCGCCCTCCACGCAGCTTCCTGGTGTCACAGGTGTTCCCTCGCAAGGGGAAGTCCGCTAATTACCTCCCCTGTCCATGGGGAGGCACTAGATGCTACCTGCGTTACCAGCCCAACCCACGCATTTCCCCGGCAGCCCGTACTGGGAGGGACTCGGGGAAGACTCTAGAAGGGCTCCTAGGAGATCTCGGGTGCTGAAGACAGAAGACGGAACCTCCCCACACTCAGAATTCCGGAACACGGCTGACTGTGTGGGGGAGTTTCGGGGCCGCACTCCACGCAGCTTCCTGGTGTCACAGGTGTTCCCTCGCAAGGGGAAGTCCGCTAATTACCTCCCCTGTCCATGGGGAGGCGTAGATGCTACATGCTTTTCCAGCCCAACCCCCGCATTTCCCCGGCAGCCCGCACTGGGAGGGACTCGGGGAAGAATCTCGAAGGGCTCCTAGGAGATCCCGGGTGCTGCAGACAGAAGAGGGAACCTCCTCACATTCAGAATTCCGGAACACGGCTGACTGTGTGGGGGAGGTTCGGGGCCGCCCTCCACGCAGCTTCCTGGTGTCACAGGTGTTCCCTCGCAAGGGGAAGTCCGCTACTTACCTCCCCAGTCCATGGGGAGGCACTAGATGCTACCTGCGTTTCCAGCCCAACCCCCGCATTTCCTCGGCAGCCCGTACTGGGAGGGACTCGGGGAAGACTCTCGAAGGGCTCCTAGGAGATCTCGGGTGCTGCAGACAGAAGACGGAACCTCCCCACACTCAGAATTCCGGAACACGGCTGACTGTGTGGGTGAGGTTCAGGGCCGCACTCCACGCAGCTTCCTGGTGTCACAGGTGTTCCCTCGCAAGGGGAAGTCCGCTACTTACCTCCCCTGTCCATGGGGAGGCACTAGATGCTACCTGCGTTTCCAGCCCAACCCCCGAATTTCCCCGGCAGCCCGTACTGGGAGGGACTCGGGGAAGACTCTCGAAGGGCTCCTAGGAGATCTCGGGTGCTGCAGACAGAAGACGGAACCTCCCCACACTCAGAATTCCGGAACAACGGTGACTGTGTAGGTGAGGTTCAGTGCCGCCCTCCACGAAGCTTCCTGGTGTCACAGGTGTTCCCTCGCAAGGGGAAGTCCGCTAATTACCTCCCCTTTCCATGGGGAGGCGTAGATGCTACCTGCGTTTCCAGCCCAATCCCCGCCTTTCCCCGGCAGCCCGCACTGGGAGGGACTCGGGGAAGACTCTCGAAGGGCTCCTAGGTGATCCCGGGTGCTGCAGACAGAAGACGGAACCTCCTCACATTCAGAATTCCGGAACACGGCTGACTGTGTGGGGGAGGTTCGGGGCCGCCCTCCACGCAGCTTCCTGTTGTCACAGGTGTTCCCTCGCAAGGGGAAGTCCGCTACTTACCTCCCCTGTCCATGGGGAGGCACTAGATGCTACCTGCGTTTCCAGCCAAACCCCCGCATTTCCCCGGCAGCCCACACTGGGAGGGACTCGGGGAAGACTCTCGAAGGGCTCCTAGGAGATCTCGGGTGCTGCAGACAGAAGACGGAACCTCCCCACACAAAGAATTCCGGAACACGGCTGACTGTGTGGGGGAGGTTCGGGGCCGCCCTCCACGCAGCTTCCTGGTGTCACAGGTGTTCCCTCGCAAGGGGAAGTCCGCTAATTACCTCCCCTGTCCATGGGGAGGCGTAGATGCTACCTGCGTTTCCAGCCCAACCCCCGCCTTTCCCTGGCAGCCCGCACTGGGAGGGACTCGGGGAAGACTCTCGAAGGGCTCCTAGGAGATCCCGGGTTCTGCAGACAGAAGACGGAAACACCTCACATTCAGAATTCCTGAACACGGCTGACTGTGTGGGGGATGTTCGGGGCCGCCCTCCACGCAGCTTCCTGGTGTCACAGGTGTTCCCTCGCAAGGGGAAGTCCGCTACTTACCTCCCCTGTCCATGGGGAGGCACTACATGCTACCTGCGTTTCCAGCCCAACCCCCGCATTTCCCCGGCAGCCCGTACTGGGAGGGACTCGGGGAAGACTCTCGAAGGGCTCCTAGGAGATCTCGGGTGCTGCAGACAGAAGACGGAACCTCCCCACACTCAGAATTCCGGAACACGGCTGACTGTGTGGGGGAGGTTCGGGGCCGCCCTCCACGCAGCTTCCTGGTGTCACAGGTGTTCCCTCGCAAGGGGAAGTCCGCTAATTACCTCCCCTGTCCATGGGGAGGCACTAGATGCTACCTGCGTTTCCAGCCCAACCCAAGCATTTCCCCGGCAGCCCGTACTGGGAGGGACTCGGGGAAGACTCTCGAAGGGCTCCTCGGAGATCTCGGGTGCTGCAGACAGAAGACGGAACCTCCCCACACTCAGAATTCCGGAACACGGCTGACTGTGTGGGTGAGGTTCAGGGCCGCACTCCACGCAGCTTCCTGGTGTCACAGGTGTTCCCTCGCAAGGGGAAGTCCGCTAATTACCTCCCCTGTCCATGCGGAGGCGTAAATGCTACCTGCGTTTCCAGCCCAACCCCCGCCTTTCCCCGGCAGCCCGCACTGGGAGGGACTCGGGGAAGAATCTCGAAGGGCTCCTAGGAGATCTCGGGTGCTGCAGACAGAAGACGGAACCTCCCCACAATCAGAATTCCGGAACAAGGGTGACTGTTTGGGTGAGGTTTAGGGCCGCCCTCCACGCAGCTTCCTGGTGTCACAGGTGTTTCCTCGCAAGGGGAAGTCCGCTAATTACCTCCCCTGTCCATGGGGAGGCACTAGATGCTACCTGCGTTTCCAGCCCAACCCCCTCATTTCCCCGGCAGCCCGTACTGGGAGGGACTCGGGGAATACTCTCGAAGGGCTCCTAGGAGATCTCGGTTGCTGCAGACAGAAGACGGAACCTCCCCACACTCAGAATTCCGGAACACGGCTGACTGTGTGGGGGAGGTTCGGGGCCGCCCTCCACGCAGATTCCTGGTGTCACAGGTGTTCCCTCGCAAGGGGAAGTCCGCTAATTACCTCCCCTGTCCATGGGGAGGCACTAGATGCTACCTGCGTTTCCAGCCCAACCCCCGCATTTCCCAGGCAGCCCGTACTGGGAGAGACTCGGGGAAGACTCTCGAAGGGCTCCTCGGAGATCTCGGATGCTGCAGACAGAAGACGGAACCTCCCCACACTCAGAATTCCGGAGCACGGCTGACTGTGTGGGTGAGGTTCAGGGCCGCACTCCACGCAGCTTCCTGGTGTCACAGGTGTTCCCTCGCAAGGGGAAGTCCGCTAATTACCTCCCCTGTCCATGGGGAGGCGTAGATGCTACCTGCGTTTCCAGCCCAACCCCCGCCTTTCCCCGGCAGCCCGCACTGGGAGGGACTCGGGGAAGATTCTCGAAGGGCTCCTAGGAGATCTCGGGTGCTGCAGACAGAAGACGGAACCTCCTCACATTCAGAATTCCGGAACACGGCTGACTGTGTGGGGGAGGTTCGGGGCCGCCCTCCACGCAGCTTCCTGGTGTCACAGGTGTTCCCTCGCAAGGGGAAGTCCGCTAATTACCTCCCCTGTCCATGGGGAGGCACTAGATGCTACCTGCGTTTCCAGCCCAACCCCCGCATTTCCCCGGCAGCCCGTACTGGGAGGGACTCGGGGAAGACTCTCGAAGGGCTCCTCGGAGATCTCGGGTGCTGCAGACAGAAGACGGAACCTCCCCACACTCAGAATTCCGGAACACGGCTGACTGTGTGGGGGAGGTTCGGGGCCGCCCTCCACGCAGCTTCCTGGTGTCACAGGTGTTCCCTCGCAAGGGGAAGTCCGCTAATTACCTCCCCTGTCCATGCGGAGGCGTAGATGCTACCTGCGTTTCCAGCCCAACCCCCGGCTTTCCCCGGCAGCCCGCACTGGGAGGGACTCGGGGAAGACTCTCGAAGGGCTCCTAGGAGATCTCGGGTGCTGCAGACAGAAGTCGGAACCTCCCCACAATCAGAATTCCGGAACAAGGGTGACTGTTTGGGTGAGGTTTAGGGCCGCCCTCCACGCAGCTTCCTGGTGTCACAGGTGTTCCCTCGCAAGGGGAAGTCCGCTACTTACCTCCCCTGTCCATGGGGAGGCACTAGATGCTACCTGCGTTTCCAGCCCAACCCCCGCATTTCCCCGGCAGCCCACACTGGGAGGGACTCGGGGAAGACTCTCGAAGGGCTCCTAGGAGATCTCGGGTGCTGCAGACAGAAGACGGAACCTCCCCACACTCAGAATTCCGGAACACGGCTGACTGTGTGGGGGAGGTTCGGGGCCGCCCTCCACGCAGCTTCCTGGTGTCACAGGTGTTCCCTCGCAAGGGGAAGTCCGCTAATTACCTCCCCTGTCCATGGGGAGGCACTAGATGCTACCTGCGTTTCCAGCCCAACCCCCGCATTTCCCCGGCAGCCCGTACTGGGAGGGACTCGGGGAAGACTCTCGAAGGGCTCCTAGGAGATCTCGGTTGCTGCAGACAGAAGACGGAACCTCCCCACACTCAGAATTCCGGAACACGGCTGACTGTGTGGGGGAGGTTCGGGGCCGCCCTCCACGCAGCTTCCTGGTGTCACAGGTGTTCCCTCGCAAGGGGAAGTCCGCTAATTACCTCCCCTGTCCATGGGGAGGCACTAGATGCTACCTGCGTTTCCAGCCCAACCCCCGCATTTCCCAGGCAGCCCGTACTGGGAGAGACCCGGGGAAGACTCTCGAAGGGCTCCTCGGAGATCTCGGGTGCTGCAGACAGAAGACGGAACCTCCCCACACTCAGAATTCCGGAACACGGCTGACTGTGTGGGTGAGGTTCAGGGCCGCACTCCACGCAGCTTCCTGGTGTCACAGGTGTTCCCTCGCAAGGGGAAGTCCGCTAATTACCTCCCCTGTCCATGGGGAGGCGTAGATGCTACCTGCGTTTCCAGCCCAACCCCCGCCTTTCCCCGGCAGCCCGCACTGGGAGGGACTCGGGGAAGATTCAAGAAGGGCTCCTAGGAGATCTCGGGTGCTGCAGACAGAAGACGGAACCTCCCCACACTCAGAATTCCGGAACACGGCTGACTGTGTGGGGGAGGTTCGGGGCCGCCCTCCACGCAGCTTCCTGGTGTCACAGGTGTTCCCTCGCAAGGGGAAGTCCGCTAATTACCTCCCCTGTCCATGGGGAGGCACTAGATGCTACCTGCGTTTCCAGCCCAACCCCCGCATTTCCCCGGCAGCCCGTACTGGGAGGGACTCGGGGAAGACTCTCGAAGGGCTCCTCGGAGATCTCGGGTGCTGCAGACAGAAGACGGAACCTCCCCACACTCAGAATTCCGGAACACGGCTGACTGTGTGGGGGAGGTTCGGGGCCGCCCTCCACGCAGCTTCCTGGTGTCACAGGTGTTCCCTCGCAAGGGGAAGTCCGCTAATTACCTCCCGTGTCCATGGGGAGGCGTAGATGCTACCTGCGTTTCCAGCCCAACCCCCGCCATTCCCCGGCAGCCCGCACTGGGAGGGACTCGGGGAAGAATATCGAAGGGCTCCTAGGAGATCCCGGGTGCTGCAGACAGAAGACGGAACCTCCTCACATTCAGAATTCCGGAACACGGCTGACTGTGTGGGGGAGGTTCGGGGCCGCCCTCCACGCAGCTTCCTGGTGTCACAGGTGTTCCCTCGCAAGGGGAAGTCCGCTACTTACCTCCCCTGTCCATGGGGAGGCACTAGATGCTACCTGCGTTTCCAGCCTAACCCCCGCATTTCCCCGGCAGCCCGTACTGGGAGGGACTCGGGGAAGACTCTCGAAGGGCTCCTAGGAGATCTCGGGTGCTGCAGACAGAAGACGGAACCTCCCCACACTCAGAATTCCGGAACACGGCTGACTGTGTGGGAGAGGTTCGGGGCCGCCCTCCACGCAGCTTCCTGGTGTCACAGGTGTTCCCTCGCAAGGGGAAGTCCGCTAATTACCTCCCCTGTCCATGGGGAGGCACTAGATGCTACCTGCGTTTCCAGCACAACCCCCGCATTTCCCCGGCAGCCCGTACTGGGAGGGACTCGGGGAAGACTCTCGAAGGGCTCCTAGGAGATCTCGGGTGCTGCAGACAGAAGACGGAACCTCCCCACACTCAGAATTCCGGAACACGGCTGACTGTGTGGGGGAGGTTCGGGGCCGCCCTCCACGCAGCTTCCTGGTGTCACAGGTGTTCCCTCGCAAGGGGAAGTCCGCTAATTACCTCCCCTGTCCATGGGGAGGCACTAGATGCTACCTGCGTTTCCAGCCCAACCCCCGCATTTCCCCGGCAGCCCGTACTGGGAGGGACTCGGGGAAGACTCTCGAAGGGCTCCTCGGAGATCTCGGGTGCTGCAGACAGAAGACGGAACCTCCCCACACTCAGAATTCCGGAACACGGCTGACTGTGTGGGGGAGGTTCGGGGCCGCACTCCACGCAGCTTCCTGGTGTCACAGGTGTTCCCTCGCAAGGGGAAGTCCGCTAATTACCTCCCGTGTCCATGGGGAGGCGTAGATGCTACCTGCGTTTCCAGCCCAACCCCCGCCTTTCCCCGGCAGCCCGCACTGGGAGGGACTCGGGGAAGAATCTCGAAGGGCTCCTAGGAGATCCCGGGTCCTGCAGACAGAAGACGGAACCTCCTCACATTCAGAATTCCGGAACACGGCTGACTGTGTGGGGGAGGTTCGGGGCCGTCCTCCACGCAGCTTCCTGGTGTCACAGGTGTTCCCTCGCAAGGGGAAATCCGCTACTTACCTCCCCTGTCCATGGGGAGGCACTAGATGCTACCTGCGTTTCCAGCCCAACCCCCGCATTTTCCCGGCAGCCCGTAATGGGAGGGACTCGGGGAAGACTCTCGAAGGGCTCCTAGGAGATCTCGGGTGCTGCAGACTGAAAACGGAACCTCCCCACACTCAGAATTCCGGAACACGGCTGACTGTGTGGGGGAGGTTCGGGGCCGCCCTCCACGCAGCTTCCTGGTGTCACAGGTGTTCCCTCGCAAGGGGAAGTCCGCTAATTACCTCCCCTGTCCATGGGGAGGCACTAGATGCTACCTGCGTTTCCAGCCCAACCCCCGCATTTCCCCGGCAGCCCGTACTGGGAGGGACTCGGGGAAGACTCTCGAAGGGCTCCTCGGAGATCTCGGGTGCTGCAGACAGAAGACGGAACCTCCCCACACTCAGAATTCCGGAACACGGCTGACTGTGTGGGGGAGGTTCGGGGCCGCACTCCACGCAGCTTCCTGGTGTCACAGGTGTTCCCTCGCAAGGGGAAGTCCGCTAATTACCTCCCGTGTCCATGGGGAGGCGTAGATGCTACCTGCGTTTCCAGCCCAAACCCCGCCATTCCCCGGCAGCCCGCACTGGGAGGGACTCGGGGAAGAATATCGAAGGGCTCCTAGGAGATCCCGGGTGCTGCAGACAGAAGACGGAACCTCCTCACATTCAGAATTCCGGAACACGGCTGACTGTGTGGGGGAGGTTCGGGGCCGCCCTCCACGCAGCTTCCTGGTGTCACAGGTGTTCCCTCGCAAGGGGAAGTCCGCTAATTACCTCCCCTGTCCATGGGGAGGCACTAGATGCTACCTGCGTTTCCAGCCCAACCCCCGCATTTCCCCGGCAGCCCGTACTGGGAGGGACCCGGGGAAGACTCTCGAAGGGCTCCTCGGAGATCTCGGGTGCTGCAGACAGAAGACGGAACCTCCCCACACTCAGAATTCCGGAACACGGCTGACTGTGTGGGTGAGGTTCAGGGCCGCACTCCACGCAGCTTCCTGGTGTCACAGGTGTTCCCTCGCAAGGGGAAGTCCGCTAATTACCTCCCCTGTCCATGCGGAGGCGTAGATGCTACCTGCGTTTCCAGCCCAACCCCCGCCTTTCCCCGGCAGCCCGCACTGGGAGGGACTCGGGGAAGACTCTCGAAGGGCTCCTAGGAGATCTCAGGTGCTGCAGACAGAAGACGGAACCTCCCCACAATCAGAATTCCGGAACAAGGGTGACTGTTTGGGTGAGGTTTAGGGCCGCCCTCCACGCAGCTTCCTGGTGTCACAGGTGTTCCCTCGCAAGGGGAAGTCCGCTACTTACCTCCCCTGTCCATGGGGAGTCACTAGATGCTACCTGCGTTTCCAGCCCAACCCCCGCATTTCCCCGGCAGCCCACACTGGGAGGGACTCGGGGAAGACTCTCGAAGGGCTCCTAGGAGATCTCCGGTGCTGCAGACAGAAGACGGAACCTCCCCACACTCAGAATTCCGGAACACGGCTGACTGTGTGGGGGAGGTTCGGGGCCGCCCTCCACGCAGCTTCCTGGTGTCACAGGTGTTCCCTCGCAAGGGGAAGTCCGCTAATTACCTCCCCTGTCCATGGGGAGGCACTAGATGCTACCTGCGTTTCCAGCCCAACCCCCGCATTTCCCCGGCAGCCCGTACTGGGAGGGACTCGGGGAAGACTCTCGAAGGGCTCCTCGGAGATCTCGGGTGCTGCAGACAGAAGACGGAACCTCCCCACACTCAGAATTCCGGAACACGGCTGACTGTGTGGGGGAGGTTCGGGGCCGCACTCCACGCAGCTTCCTGGTGTCACAGGTGTTCCCTCGCAAGGGGAAGTCCGCTAATTAACTCCCGTGTCCATGGGGAGGCGTAGATGCTACCTGCGTTTCCAGCCCAACCCCCGCCATTCCCCGGCAGCCCGCACTGGGAGGGACTCGGGGAAGAATATCGAAGGGCTCCTAGGAGATCCCGGGTGCTGCAGACAGAAGACGGAACCTCCTCACATTCAGAATTCCGGAACACGGCTGACTGTGTGGGGGAGGTTCGGGGCCGCACTCCACGCAGCTTCCTGGTGTCACAGGTGTTCCCTCGCAAGGGGAAGTCCGCTAATTACCTCCCCTGTCCATGGGGAGGCACTAGATGCTACCTGCGTTTCCAGCCCAACCCCCGCATTTCCCCGGCAGCCCGTACTGGGAGGGACTCGGGGAAGACTCTCGAAGGGCTCCTAGGAGATCTCGGTTGCTGCAGACAGAAGACGGAACCTCCCCACACTCAGAATTCCGGAACACGGCTGACTGTGTGGGGGAGGTTCGGGGCCGCCCTCCACGCAGCTTCCTGGTGTCACAGGTGTTCCCTCGCAAGGGGAAGTCCGCTAATTACCTCCCCTGTCCATGGGGAGGCACTAGATGCTACCTGCGTTTCCAGCCCAACCCCCGCATTTCCCAGGCAGCCCGTACTGGGAGAGACTCGGGGAAGACTCTCGAAGGGCTCCTCGGAGATCTCGGGTGCTGCAGACAGAAGACGGAACCTCCCCACACTCAGAATTCCGGAACACGGCTGACTGTGTGGGGGAGGTTCGGGGCCGCCCTCCACGCAGCTTCCTGGTGTCACAGGTGTTCCCTCGCAAGGGGAAGTCCGCTAATTACCTCCCCTGTCCATGGGGAGGCACTAGATGCTACCTGCGTTTCCAGCCCAACCCCCGCATTTCCCCGGCAGCCCGTACTGGGAGGGACTCGGGGAAGACTCTCGAAGGGCTCCTCGGAGATCTCGGGTGCTGCAGACAGAAGACGGAACCTCCCCACACTCAGAATTCCGGAACACGGCTGACTGTGTGGGGGAGGTTCGGGGCCGCACTCCACGCAGCTTCCTGGTGTCACAGGTGTTCCCTCGCAAGGGGAAGTCCGCTAATTACCTCCCCTGTCCATGGGGAGGCGTAGATGCTACCTGCGTTTCCAGCCCAACCCCCGCCTTTCCCCGGCAGCCCGCACTGCGAGGGACTCGGGGAAGAATCTCGAAGGGCTCCTAGGAGATCCCGGGTCCTGCAGACAGAAGACGGAACCTCCTCACATTCAGAATTCCGGAACACGGCTGACTGTGTGGGGGAGGTTCGGGGCCGCCCTCCACGCAGCTTCCTGGTGTCACAGGTGTTCCCTCGCAAGGGGAAGTCCGCTACTTACCTCCCTTGTCCATGGGGAGGCCCTAGATGCTACCTGCGTTTCCAGCCCAACCCCCGGATTTTCCCGGCAGCCCGTACTGGGAGGGACTCGGGGAAGACTCTCGAAGGGCTCCTAGGAGATCTCCGGTGCTGCAGACAGAAGACGGAACCTCCCCACACTCAGAATTCCGGAACACGGCTGACTGTGTGGGGGAGGTTCGGGGCCGCCCTCCACGCAGCTTCCTGGTGTCACAGGTGTTCCCTCGCAAGGGGAAGTCCGCTACTTACCTCCCCTGTCCATGGGGAGGCACTAGATGCTACCTGCGTTTCCAGCCCAACCCCCGCATTTCCCCGGCAGCCCGTACTGGGAGGGACTCGGGGAAGACTCTCGAAGGGCTCCTAGGAGATCTCGGTTGCTGCAGACAGAAGACGGAACCTCCCCACACTCAGAATTCCGGAACACGGCTGAATGTGTGGGGGAGTTTCGGGGCCGCCCTCCACGCAGCTTCCTGGTGTCACAGGTGTTCCCTCGCAAGGGGAAGTCCGCTAATTACCTCCCCTGTCCATGGGGAGGCACTAGATGCTACCTGCGTTTCCAGGCCAACCCCCACATTTCCCCGGCAGCCCGTACTGGGAGGGACTCGGGGAAGACTCTCGAAGGGCTCCTCGGAGATCTCGGGTGCTGCAGACAGAAGACGGAACCTCCCCACACTCAGAATTCCGGAACACGGCTGACTGTGTGGGGGAGGTTCGGGGCCGCACTCCACGCAGCTTCCTGGTGTCACAGGTGTTCCCTCGCAAGGGGAAGTCCGCTAATTACCTCCCGTGTCCATGGGGAGGCGTAGATGCTACCTGCGTTTCCAGCCCAACCCCCGCCATTCCCCGGCAGCCCGCACTGGGAGGGACTCGGGGAAGAATATCGAAGGTCTCCTAGGAGATCCCGGGTGCTGCAGACAGAAGACGGAACCTCCCCACACTCAGAATTCCGGAACACGGCTGACTGTGTGGGGGAGGTTCGGGGCCGCCCTCCACGCAGCTTCCTGGTGTCACAGGTGTTCCCTCGCAAGGGGAAGTCCGCTACTTACCTCCCCTGTCCATGGGGAGGCACTAGATGCTACCTGCGTTTCCAGCCCAACCCCCACCTTTCCCCGGCAGCCCGTACTGGGAGGGACTCGGGGAAGACTCTCGAAGGGCTCCTAGGAGATCTCGGGTGCTGCAGACAGAAGACGGAACCTCCCCACACTCAGAATTCCGGAACACGGCTGACTGTGTGGGAGAGGTTCGGGGCCGCCCTCCACGAAGCTTCCTGGTGTCACAGGTGTTCCCTCGCAAGGGGAAGTCCGCTAATTACCTCCCCTGTCCATGGGGAGGCACTAGATGCTACCTGCGTTTCCAGCCCAACCCCCGCATTTCCCCGGCAGCCCGTACTGGGAGGGACTCGGGGAAGACTCTCGAAGGGCTCCTAGGAGATCTCGGGTGCTGCAGACAGAAGACGGAACCTCCCCACACTCAGAATTCCGGAACACGGCTGACTGTGTGGGGGAGGTTCGGGGCCGCCCTCCACGCAGCTTCCTGGTGTCACAGGTGTTCCCTCGCAAGGGGAAGTCCGCTAATTACCTCCCCTGTCCATGGGGAGGCACTAGATGCTACCTGCGTTTCCAGCCCAACCCCCGCATTTCCCCGGCAGCCCGTACTGGGAGGGACTCGGGGAAGACTCTCGAAGGGCTCCTCGGAGATCTCGGGTGCTGCAGACAGAAGACGGAACCTCCCCACACTCAGAATTCCGGAACACGGCTGACTGTGTGGGGGAGGTTCGGGGCCGCACTCCACGCAGCTTCCTGGTGTCACAGGTGTTCCCTCGCAAGGGGAAGTCCGCTAATTACCTCCCGTGTCCATGGGGAGGCGTAGATGCTACCTGCGTTTCCAGCCCAACCCCCGCCTTTCCCCGGCAGCCCGCACTGGGAGGGACTCGGGGAAGAATCTCGAAGGGCTCCTAGGAGATCCCGGGTCCTGCAGACAGAAGACGGAACCTCCTCACATTCAGAATTCCGGAACACGGCTGACTGTGTGGGGGAGGTTCGGGGCCGCCCTCCACGCAGCTTCCTGGTGTCACAGGTGTTCCCTCGCAAGGGGAAGTCCGCTACTTACCTCCCCTGTCCATGGGGAGGCACTAGATGCTACCTGCGTTTCCAGCCCAACCCCCGCATTTTCCCGGCAGCCCGTACTGGGAGGGACTCGGGGAAGACTCTCGAAGGGCTCCTAGGAGATCTCGGGTGCTGCAGACAGAAGACGGAACCTCCCCACACTCAGAATTCCGGAACACGGCTGACTGTGTGGGGGAGGTTCGGGGCCGCCCTCCACGCAGCTTCCTGGTGTCACAGGTGTTCCCTCGCAAGGGGAAGTCCGCTAATTACCTCCCCTGTCCATGGGGAGGCACTAGATGCTACCTGCGTTTCCAGCCCAACCCCCGCATTTCCCCGGCAGCCCGTACTGGGAGGGACTCGGGGAAGACTCTCGAAGGGCTCCTCGGAGATCTCGGGTGCTGCAGACAGAAGACGGAACCTCCCCACACTCAGAATTCCGGAACACGGCTGACTGTGTGGGGGAGGTTCGGGGCCGCACTCCACGCAGCTTCCTGGTGTCACAGGTGTTCCCTCGCAAGGGGAAGTCCGCTAATTACCTCCAGTGTCCATGGGGAGGCGTAGATGCTACCTGCGTTTCCAGCCCAACCCCCGCCATTCCCCGGCAGCCCGCACTGGGAGGGACTCGGGGAAGAATATCGAAGGGCTCCTAGGAGATCCCGGGTGCTGCAGACAGAAGACGGAACCTCCTCACATTCAGAATTCCGGAACACGGCTGACTGTGTGGGGGAGGTTCGGGGCCGCCCTCCACGCAGCTTCCTGGTGTCACAGGTGTTCCCTCGCAAGGGGAAGTCCGCTAATTACCTCCCCTGTCCATGGGGAGGCACTAGATGCTACCTGCGTTTCCAGCCCAACCCCCGCATTTCCCCGGCAGCCCGTACTGGGAGGGACTCGGGGAAGACTCTCGAAGGGCTCCTCGGAGATCTCGGGTGCTGCAGACAGAAGACGGAACCTCCCCACACTCAGAATTCCGGAACACGGCTGACTGTGTGGGTGAGGTTCAGGGCCGAATTCCACGCAGCTTCCTGGTGTCACAGGTGTTCCCTCGCAAGGGGAAGTCCGCTAATTACCTCCCCTGTCCATGCGGAGGCGTAGATGCTACCTGCGTTTCCAGCCCAACCCCCGCCTTTCCCCGGCAGCCCGCACTGGGAGGGACTCGGGGAAGACTCTCGAAGGGCTCCTAGGAGATCTCGGGTGCTGCAGACAGAAGACTGAACCTCCCCACAATCAGAATTCCGGAACAAGTGTGACTGTTTGGGTGAAGTTTAGGGCCGCCCTCCACGCAGCTTCCTGGTGTCACAGGTGTTCCCTCGCAAGGGGAAGTCCGCTACTTACCTCCCCTGTCCATGGGGAGTCACTAGATGCTACCTGCGTTTCCAGCCCAACCCCCGCATTTCCCCGGCAGCCCACACTGGGAGGGACTCGGGGAAGACTCTCGAAGGGCTCCTAGGAGATCTCGGGTGCTGCAGACAGAAGACGGAACCTCCCCACACTCAGAATTCCGGAACACGGCTGACTGTGTGGGGGAGGTTCGGGGCCGCCCTCCACGCAGCTTCCTGGTGTCACAGGTGTTCCCTCGCAAGGGGAAGTCCGCTAATTACCTCCCCTGTCCATGGGGAGGCACTAGATGCTACCTGCGTTTCCAGCCCAACCCCCGCATTTCCCCGGCAGCCCGTACTGGGAGGGACTCGGGGAAGACTCTCGAAGGGCTCCTAGGAGATCTCGGTTGCTGCAGACAGAAGACGGATCCTCCCCACACTCAGAATTCCGGAACACGGCTGACTGTGTGGGGGAGGTTCGGGGCCGCCCTCCACGCAGCTTCCTGGTGTCACAGGTGTTCCCTCGCAAGGGGAAGTCCGCTAATTACCTCCCCTGTCCATGGGGAGGCACTAGATGCTACCTGCATTTCCAGCCCAACCCCCGCATTTCCCAGGCAGCCCGTACTGGGAGAGACTCGGGGAAGACTCTCGAAGGGCTCCTCGGAGATCTCGGGTGCTGCAGACAGAAGACGGAACCTCCCCACACTCAGAATTCCGGAACACGGCTGACTGTGTGGGTGAGGTTCAGGGCCGCACTCCACGCAGCTTCGTGGTGTCACAGGTGTTCCCTCGCAAGGGGAAGTCCGCTAATTACCTCCCCTGTCCATGGGGAGGCGTAGATGCTACCTGCGTTTCCAGCCCAACCTCCGCCTTTCCCCGGCAGCCCGCACTGGGAGGGACTCGGGGAAGATTCTCCAAGGGCTCCTAGGAGATCTCGGGTGCTGCAGACAGAAGACGTAACCTCCCCACACTCAGAATTCCGGAACACGGCTGACTGTGTGGGGGAGGTTCGGGGCCGCCCTCCACGCAGCTTCCTGGTGTCACAGGTGTTCCCTCGCAAGGTGAAGTCCCCTAATTACCTCCCCTGTCCATGGGGAGGCACTAGATGCTACCTGCGTTTCCAGGCCAACCCCCGCATTTCCCCGGCAGCCCGTACTGGGAGGGACTCGGGGAAGATTCTCGAAGGGCTCCTCGGAGATCTCAGGTGCTGCAGACAGAAGACGGAACCTCCCCACACTCAGAATTCCGGAACACGGCTGACTGTGTGGGGGAGGTTCGGGGCCGCACTCCACGCAGCTTCCTGGTGTCACAGGTGTTCCCTCGCAAGGGGAAGTCCGCTAATTACCTCCCGTGTCCATGGGGAGGCGTAGATGCTACCTGCGTTTCCAGCCCAACCCCCGCCATTTCCCGGCAGCCCGCACTGGGAGGGACTCGGGGAAGAATATAGAAGGGCTCCTAGGAGATCCCGGGTGCTGCAGACAGAAGACGGAACCTCCTCACATTCAGAATTCCGGAACACGGCTGACTGTGTGGGGGAGGTTCGGGGCCGCCCTCCACGCAGCTTCCTGGTGTCACAGGTGTTCCCTCGCAAGGGGAAGTCCGCTAATTACCTCCCCTGTCCATGGGGAAGCACTAGATGCTACCTGCGTTTCCAGCCCAACCCCCACCTTTCCCCGGCAGCCCGTACTGGGAGGGACTCGGGGAAGACTCTCGAAGGGCTCCTAGGAGATCTCGGGTGCTGCAGACAGAAGACGGAACCTCCCCACACTCAGAATTCCGGAACACGGCTGACTGTGTGGGAGAGGTTCGGGGCCGCCCTCCACGCAGCTTCCTGGTGTCACAGGTGTTCCCTCGCAAGGGGAAGTCCGCTAATTACCTCCCCTGTCCATGGGGAGGCACTAGATGCTACCTGCGTTTCCAGCCCAACCCCCGCATTTCCCCGGCAGCCCGTACTGGGAGGGACTCGGGGAAGACTCTCGAAGGGCTCCTAGGAGATCTCGGGTGCTGCAGACAGAAGACGGAACCTCCCCACACTCAGAATTCCGGAACACGGCTGACTGTGTGGGGGAGGTTCGGGGCCGCACTCCACGCAGCTTCCTGGTGTCACAGGTGTTCCCTCGCAAGGGGAAGTCCGCTAATTACCTCCCGTGTCCATGGGGAGGCGTAGATGCTACCTGCGTTTCCAGCCCAACCCCCGCCTTTCCCCGGCAGCCCGCACTGGGAGGGACTCGGGGAAGAATCTCGAAGGGCTCCTAGGAGATCCCGGGTCCTGCAGACAGAAGACGGAACCTCCTCACATTCAGAATTCCGGAACACGGCTGACTGTGTGGGGGAGGTTCGGGGCCGCCCTCCACGCAGCTTCCTGGTGTCACAGGTGTTCCCTCGCAAGGGGAAGTCCGCTACTTACCTCCCCTGTCCATGGGGAGGCACTAGATGCTACCTGCGTTTCCAGCCCAACCCCCGCATTTTCCCGGCAGCCCGTACTGGGAGGGACTCGGGGAAGACTCTCGAAGGGCTCCTAGGAGATCTCGGGTGCTGCAGACAGAAGACGGAACCTCCCCACACTCAGAATTCCGGAACACGGCTGACTGTGTGTGTGAGGTTCAGGGCCGCACTCCACGCAGCTTCCTGGTGTCACAGGTGTTCCCTCGCAAGGGGAAGTCCGCTAATTACCTCCCCTGTCCATGGGGAGGCACTAGATGCTACCTGCGTTTCCAGCCCAACCCCCGCATTTCCCCGGCAGCCCGTACTGGGAGGGACTCGGGGAAGACTCTCGAAGGGCTCCTCGGAGATCTCGGGTGCTGCAGACAGAAGACGGAACCTCCCCACACTCAGAATTCCGGAACACGGCTGACTGTGTGGGTGAGGTTCAGGGCCGCACTCCACGCAGCTTCCTGGTGTCACAGGTGTTCCCTCGCAAGGGGAAGTCCGCTAATTACCTCCCCTGTCCATGGGGAGGCGTAGATGCTACCTGCGTTTCCAGCCCAACCCCCGCATTTCCCCGGCAGCCCGCACTGGGTGGTACTCGGGGAAGACTCTCGAAGGGCTCCTTGGAGATCCCAGGTGCTGCAGACAGAAGACGGAACCTCCTCACATTCAGAATTCCGGAACACGTCTGACTGTGTGGGGGATGTTCGGGGCCGACCTCCACGCAGCTTCCTGGTGTCACAGGTGTTCCCTCGCAAGGGGAAGTCCGCTAATTACCTCCCCTGTCCATGCGGAGGCGTAGATGCTACCTGCGTTTCCAGCCCAACCCCCGCCTTTCCCCGGCAGCCCGCACTGGGAGGGACTCGGGGAAGACTCTCGAAGGGCTCCTAGGAGATCTCGGGTGCTGCAGACAGAAGACGGAACCTCCCCACACTCAGAATTCCGGAACACGTCTGACTGTGTGGGGGAGGTTCGGGGCCGCCCTCCACGCAGCTTCCTGTTGTCACAGGTGTTCCCTCGCAAGGGGAAGTCCGCTAATTACCTCCCCTGTCCATGGGGAGGCACTAGATGCTACCTGCGTTTCCAGCCCAACCCCCGCATTTCCCCGGCAGCCCGTACTGGGAGGGACTCGGGGAAGACTCTCGAAGGGCTCCTCGGAGATCTCGGGTGCTGCAGACAGAAGACGGAACCTCCCCACACTCAGAATTCCGGAACACGGCTGACTGTGTGGGTGAGGTTCAGGGCCGCACTCCACGCAGCTTCCTGGTGTCACAGGTGTTCCCTCGCAAGGGGAATTCCGCTAATTACCTCCCCTGTCCATGCGGAGGCGTAGATGCTACCTGCGTTTCCAGCCCAACCCCCGCATTTCCCCGGCAGCCCGCACTGGGAGGGACTCGGGGAAGAATCTCGAAGGGCTCCTAGGAGATCCTGGGTGCTGCAGACAGAAGACGGAACCTCCTCACATTCAGAATTCCGGAACACGGCTGACTGTGTGGGGGAGGTCCGGGGCAGCCCTCCACGCAGCTTCCTGGTGTCACAGGTGTTCCCTCGCAAGGGGAAGTCCGCTACTTACCTCCCCTGTCCATGGGGAGGCAGTAGATGCTACCTGCGTTTCCAGCCCAACCCCCGCATTTCCCCGGCAGCCCGTACTGGGAGGGACTCGGGGAAGACTCTCGAAGGGCTCCTAGGAGATCTCGGGTGCTGCAGACAGAAGACGGAACCTCCCCACACTCAGAATTCCGGAACAAGGGTGACTGTGTAGGTGAGGTTCGGGGCCGCCCTCCACGAAGCTTCCTGGTGTCACAGGTGTTCCCTCGCAAGGGGAAGTCCGCTAATTACCTCCCCTGTCCATGCGGAGGCGTAGATGCTACCTGCGTTTCCAGCCCAACCCCCGCCTTTCCCCGGCAGCCCGCACTGGGAGGGACTCGGGGAAGAATCTCGAAGGGCTCCTAGGAGATCTCGGGTGCTGCAGACAGAAGACGGAACCTCCCCACACTCAGAATTCCGGAACACGGCTGACTGTGTGGGGGAGGTTCGGGGCCGCCCTCCACGCAGCTTCCTGGTGTCACAGGTGTTCCCTCGCAAGGGGAAGTCCGCTACTTACCTCCCCTGTCCATGGGGAGGCACTAGATGCTACCTGCGTTTCCAGCCCAACCCCCGCATTTCCCCAGCAGCCCGTACTGGGAGGGACTCGGGGAAGACTCTCGAAGGGCTCCTAGGAGATCTCGGGTGCTGCAGACAGAAGACGGAACCTCCCCACACTCAGAATTCCGGAACACGGCTGACTGTGTGGGGGAGGTTCGGGGCCGCCCTCCACGCAGCTTCCTGGTGTCACAGGTGTTCCCTCGCAAGGGGAAGTCCGCTAATTACCTCCCCTGCCCATGGGGAGGCACTAGATGCTACCTGCGTTTCCAGCCCAACCCCCGCATTTCCCCGGCAGCCCGTACTGGGAGGGACTCGGGGAAGACTCTCGAAGGGCTCCTCGGAGATCTCGGGTGCTGAAGACAGAAGACGGAACCTCCCCACACTCAGAATTCCGGAACAAGGGTGACTGTGTAGGTGAGGTTCAGGGCCGCCCTCCACAAAGTTTCCTGGTGTCACAGGTGTTCCCTCGCAAGGGGAAGTCCGCTAATTACCTCCCCTGTCCATGCGGAGGCGTAGATGCTACCTGCGTTTCCAGCCCAACCCCCGCCTTTCCCCGGCAGCCCGCACTGGGAGGGACTCGGGGAAGACTCTCGAAGAGCTCCTAGGAGATCTCGGGTGCTGCAGACAGAAGACGGAACCTCCCCACACTGAGAATTCCGGAACACGTCTGACTGTGTGGGGGAGGTTCGGGGCCGCCCTCCACGCAGCTTCCTGGTGTCACAGGTGTTCCCTCGCAAGGGGAAGTCCGCTAATTACCTCCCCTGTCCATGGGGAGGCACTAGATGCTACCTGCGTTTCCAGCCCAACCCCCGCATTTCCCCGGCAGCCCGTACTGGGAGGGACTCGGGGAAGACTCCCGAAGGGCTCCTAGGAGATCTCGGGTGCTGCAGACAGAAGACGGAACCTCCCAACACTCAGAATTCCGGAACACGGCTGACTGTGTGGGGGAGGTTCGGGGCCGCCCTCCACGCAGCTTCCTGGTGTCACAGGTGTTCCCTCGCAAGGGGAAGTCCGCTAATTACCTCCCCTGTCCATGGGGAGGCACTAGATGCTACCTGCGTTTCCAGCCCAACCCCCGCATTTCCCCGGCAGCCCATAGAGGGAGGGACTCGGGGAAGACTCTCGAAGGGCTCCTCGGAGATCTCGGGTGCTGCAGACAGAAGACGGAACCTCCCCACACTCAGAATCCCGGAACACGGCTGACTGTGTGGGTGAGGTTCAGGGCCGCACTCCACGCAGCTTCCTGGTGTCACAGGTGTTCCCTCGCAAGGGGAAGTCCGCTAATTACCTCCCCTGTCCATGGGGAGGCACTAGATGCTACCTGCGTTTCCAGCCCAACCCCCGCATTTCCCCGGCAGCCCGTACTGGGAGGGACTCGGGGAAGACTCTCGAAGGGCTCCTAGGAGATCTCGGGTGCTTCAGACAGAAGACGGAACCTCCCCACACTCAGAATTCCGGAACAAGGGTGACTGTGTAGGTGAGGTTCAGGGCCGCCCTCCACGAAACTTCCTGGTGTCACAGGTGTTCCCTCGCAAGGGGAAGTCCGCTAATTACCTCCCCTGTCCATGCGGAGGCGTAGATGCTACCTGCGTTTCCAGCCCAACCCCCGCCTTTCCCCGGCAGCCCGCACTGGGAGGGACTCGGGGAAGACTCTCGAAGGGCTCCTAGGAGTTCTCGGGTGCTGCAGACAGAAGACGGAACCTCCCCACACTCAGAATTCCGGAACACGGCTGACTGTGTGGGGGAGGTTCGGGGCCGCCCTCCACGCAGCTTCCTGGTGTCACAGGTGTTCCCTCGCAAGGGGAAGTCCGCTAATTACCTCCCCTGTCCATGGGGAGGCACTAGATGCTACCTGCGTTTCCAGCCCAACCCCCGCATTTCCCCGGCAGCCCGTACTGGGAGGGACTCGGGGAAGACTCTCGAAGGGCTCCTAGGAGATCTCGGGTGCTGCAGACAGAAGACGGAACCTCCCAACACTCAGAATTCCGGAACACGGCTGACTGTGTGGGGGAGGTTCGGGGCCGCCCTCCACGCAGCTTCCTGGTGTCACAGGTGTTCCCTCGCAAGGAGAAGTCCGCTACTTACCTCCCATGTCCATGGGGAGGCACTAGATGCTACCTGCGTTTCCAGCCCAACCCCCGCATTTCCCCGGCAGCCCGTAATGGGAGGGACTCGGGGAAGACTCTCGAAGGGCTCCTCGGAGATCTCGGGTGCTGCAGACAGAAGACGGAACCTCCCCACACTCAGAATTCCGGAACACGGCTGACTGTGTGTGTGAGGTTCAGGGCCGCACTCCACGCAGCTTCCTGGTGTCACAGGTGTTCCCTCGCAAGGGGAAGTCCGCTAATTACCTCCCCTGTCCATGGGGAGGCGTAGATGCTACCTGCGTTTCCAGCCAAACCCCCGCATTTCCCCGGCAGCCCGCACTGGGAGGGACTCGGGGAAGACTCTCGAAGGGCTCCTAGGAGATCTCGGGTGCTGCAGACAGAAGACGGAACCTCCTCACATTCAGAATTCCGGAACACGGCTGACTGTGTGGGGGAGGTTCGGGGCCGCCCTCCACGCAGCTTCCTGGTGTCACAGGTGTTCCCTCGCAAGGGGAAGTCCGCTACTTACCTCCCCTGTCCATGGGGAGGCACTAGATGCTACCTGCCTTTCCAGCCCAACCCCCGCATTTCCCCGGTAGCCCGTACAGGGAGGGACTCGGGGAAGACTCTCGAAGGGCTCCTAGGAGATCTCGGGTGCTGCAGACCGAAGACGGAACCTCCCCACACTCAGAATTCCGGAACACGGCTGACTGTGTGGGGGAGGTTCGGGGCCGCCCTCCACGCAGTTTCCTGGTGTCACAGGTGTTCCCTCGGAAGGGGAAGTCCGCTAATTACCTCCCCTGTCCATGGGGAGGCACTAGATGCTACCTGCGTTTCCAGCCCAACCCCCGCATTTCCCCGGCAGCCCGTACTGGGAGGGACTCGGGGAAGACTCTCGAAGGGCTCCTCGGAGATCTCGGGTGCTGCAGACAGAAGACGGAACCTCCCCACACTCAGAATTCCGGAACACGGCTGACTGTGTGGGGGAGGTTCTGGGCCGCCCTCCACGCAGCTTCCTGGTGTCACAGGTGTTCCCTCACAAGGGGAAGTCCGCTATTTACCTCCCCTGTCCATGGGGAGGCACTAGATGCTACCTGCGTTTCCAGCCCAACCCCCGCATTTCCCCGGCAGCCCGTACTGGGAGGGACTCGGGGAAGACTCTCGAAGGGCTCCTAGGAGATCTCGGGTGCTGCAGACAGAAGACGGAACCTCCCCACACTCAGAATTCCGGAACACGGCTGACTGTGTGGGGGAGGTTCGGGGCCGCCCTCCACGCAGCTTCCTGGTGTCACAGGTGTTCCCTCGCAAGGGGAAGTCCGCTACTTACCTCCCCTGTCCATGGGGAGGCACTAGATGCTACCTGCTTTTCCAGCCCAACCCCCGCATTTCCCCGGCAGCCCGTAATGGGAGGGACTCGGTGAAGACTCTCGAATGGCTCCTCGGAGATCTCGGGTGCTGCAGACAGAAGACGGAACCTCCCCACACTCAGAATTCCGGAACAAGGCTGACTGTGTGTGTGAGGTTCAGGGCCGCACTCCACGCAGCTTCCTGGTGTCACAGGTGTTCCCTCGCAAGGGGAAGTCCGCTAATTACCTCCCCTGTCCATGGGGAGGCGTAGATGCTACCTGCGTTTCCAGCCAAACCCCCGCCTTTCCCTGGCAGCCCGCACTGGGAGGGACTCGGGGAAGACTCTCGAAGGGCTCCTAGGAGATCCCGGGTGCTGCAGACAGAAGACGGAACCTCCTCACATTCAGAATTCCGGAACACGCCTGACTGTGTGGGGGAGGTTCGGGGCCGCCCTCCACACAGCTTCCTGGTGTCACAGGTGTTCCCTCGCAAGGGGAAGTCCGCTAATTACCTCCCCTGTCCATGGGGAGGCACTAGATGCTACCTGCGTTTCCAGCCCAACCCCCGCCTTTCCCCGGCAGCCCGTACTGGGAGGGACTCGGGGAAGACTCTCGAATGGCTCCTAGGAGATCTCGGGTGCTGCAGACAGAAGACGGAACCTCCCCACACTCAGAATTCCGGAACACGGCTGACTGTGTGGGTGAGGTTCAGGGCCGCACTCCACGCAGCTTCCTGGTGTCACAGGTGTTCCCTCGCAAGGGGAAGTCCGCTAATTACCTCCCCTGTCCATGGGGAGGCACTAGATGCTACCTGCGTTTCCAGCCCAACCCCCGCATTTCCCCGGCAGCCCGTACTGGGAGGGACTCGGGGAAGACTCTCGAAGGGCTCCTAGGAGATCTCGGGTGCTGCAGACAGAAGACGGAACCTCCCCACACTCAGAATTCCGGAACACGGCTGACTGTGTGGGGGAGGTTCGGGGCCGCCCTCCACGAAGCTTCCTGGTGTCACAGGTGTTCCCTCGCAAGGGGAAGTCCGCTAATTACCTCCCCTGTCCATGGGGAGGCACTAGATGCTACCTGCGTTTCCAGCCCAACCCCCGCATTTCCCCGGCAGCCCGTACTGGGAGGGACTCGGGGAAGACTCTCGAAGGGCTCCTAGGAGATCTCGGGTGCTGCAGACAGATGACGGAACCTCCCCACACTCAGAATTCCGGAACACGTCTGACTGTGTGGCTGAGGTTCAGGGCCGCACTCCACGCAGCTTCCTGGTGTCACAGGTGTTCCCTCGCAAGGGGAAGTCCGCTAAATACCTCCCCTGTCCATGGGGAGGCGTAGATGCTACCTGCGTTTCCAGCACAACCCCCGCATTTCCCCGGCAGCCTGCACTGGGAAGGACTCGGGTAAGACTCTCGAAGGGCTCCTAGGTGATCTCGGGTGCTGCAGACAGAAGACGGAACCTCCCCACACTCAGAATTCCGGAACACGGCTGACTGTGTGGGGGAGGTTCGGAGCCGCCCTCCACGCAGCTTCCTGGTGTCACAGGTGTTCCCTCGCAAGGGGAAGTCCGATAATTACCGCCCCTGTCCATGGGGATGCACTAGATGCTACCTGCGTTTCCAGCCCAACCCCCGCATTTCCCCGGCAGCCCGTACTGGGAGGGACTCGGGGAAGAATCTCGAAGGGCTCCTAGGAGATCTCGGGTGCTGCAGACAGAAGACGGAACCTCCCCACACTCAGAATTCCGGAACACGGCTGACTGTGTGGGGGAGGTTCGGGGCCGCCCTCCACGCAGCTTCCTGGTGTCACAGGTGTTCCCTCGCAAGGAGAAGTCCGCTACTTACCTCCCCTGTCCATGGGGAGGCACTAGATGCTACCTGCGTTTCCAGCCCAACCCCTGCTTTTCCCCGGCAGCCCGTAATGGGAGGGACTCGGGGAAGACTCTCGAAGGGCTCCTCGGAGATCTCGGGTGCTGCAGACAGAAGACGGAACCTCCCCACACTCAGAATTCCGGAACACGGCTGACTGTGTGTGTGAGGTTCAGGGCCGCACTCCACGCAGCTTCCTGGTGTCACAGGTGTTCCCTCGCAAGGGGAAGTCCGCTAATTACCTCCCCTGTCCATGGGGAGGCGTAGATGCTACCTGCGTTTCCAGCCCAACCCCCGCATTTCCCCGGCACCCTGCACTGGGAGGGACTCGGGTAAGACTCTCGAAGGGCTCCTAGGTGATCTCGGGAGCTGCAGACAGAAGACGGAACCTCCCCACACTCAGAATTCCGGAACACGGCTGACTGTGTGGGGGAGGTTCGGGGCCGCCCTCCACGCAGCTTCCTGGTGTCACAGGTGTTCCCTCGCAAGGGGAAGTCCGCTAATTACCTCCCCTGTCCATGGGGATGCACTAGATGCTACCTGCGTTTCCAGCCCAACCCCCGCATTTCCCCGGCAGCCCGTACTGGGAGGGACTCGGGGAAGAATCTCGAAGGGCTCCTAGGAGATCTCGGGTGCTGCAGACAGAAGACGGAACCTCCCCACACTCAGAATTCCGGAACACGGCTGACTGTGTGGGGGAGGTTCGGGGCCGCCTTCCCCGCAGATTCCTGGTGTCACAGGTGTTCCCTCGCAAGGAGAAGTCCGCTACTTACCTCCCCTGTCCATGGGGAGGCACTAGATGCTACCTGCGTTTCCAGCCCAACCCCCGCATTTCCCCGGCAGCCCGTAATGGGAGGGACTCGGGGAAGACTCTCGAAGGGCTCCTCGGAGATCTCGGGTGCTGCAGACAGAAGACGGAACCTCCCCACACTCAGAATTCCGGAACACGGCTGACTGTGTGGGGGAGGTTCGGGGCCGCCCTCCACGCAGCTTCCTGGTGTCACAGGTGTTCCCTCGCAAGGGGAAGTCCGCTAATTACCTCCCCTGTCCATGGGGAGGCACTAGATGCTACCTGCGTTTCCAGCCCAACCCCCGCATTTCCCCGGCAGCCCGTACTGGGAGGGACTCGGGGAAGACTCTCGAAGGGCTCCTAGGAGATCTCGGGTGCTGCAGACAGAAGACGGAACCTCCCCACACTCAGAATTCCGGAACACGGCTGACTGTGTGGGGGAGGTTCGGGGCCGCCCTCCACGCAGCTTCCTGGTGTCACAGGTGTTCCCTCGCAAGGGGAAGTCCGCTACTTACCTCCCCTGTCCATGGGGAGGCACTCGATGCTACCTGCGTTTCCAGCCCAACCCCCGCATTTCCCCGGCAGCCCGTAATGGGAGGGACTCGGGGAAGACTCTCGAAGGGCTCCTCGGAGATCTCGGGTGCTGCAGACAGAAGACGGAACCTCCCCACACTCAGAATTCCGGAACAAGGCTGACTGTGTGTGTGAGGTTCAGGGCCGCACTCCACGCAGCTTCCTGGTGTCACAGGTGTTCCCTCGCAAGGGGAAGTCCGCTAATTACCTCCCCTGTCCATGGGGAGGCGTAGATGCTACCTGCGTTTCCAGCCAAACCCCCGCCTTTCCCTGGCAGCCCGCACTGGGAGGGTCTCGGGGAAGAATCTCGAAGGGCTCCTAGGAGATCCCGGGTGCTGCAGACAGAAGACGGAACCTCCCCACACTCAGAATTCCGGAACACGACTGACTGTGTGGGGGAGGTTCGGGGCCGCCCTCCACGCAGCTTCCTGGTGTCACAGGTGTTCCCTCGCAAGGGGAAGTCCGCTAATTACCTCCCCTGTCCATGGGGAGGCACTAGATGCTACCTGCGTTTCCAGCCCAACCCCCGCCTTTCCCCGGCAGCCCGTACTGGGAGGGACTCGGGGAAGACTCTCGAAGGGCTCCTAGGAGATCTCGGGTGCTGCAGACAGAAGACGGAACCTCCCCACACTCAGAATTCCGGAACACGGCTGACTGTGTGGGGGAGGTTCGGGGCCGCCCTCCACGCAGCTTCCTGGTGTCACAGGTGTTCCCTCGCAAGGGGAAGTCCGCTACTTACCTCCCCTGTCCATGGGGAGGCACTCGATGCTACCTGCGTTTCCAGCCCAACCCCCGCATTTCCCCGGCAGCCCGTAATGGGAGGGACTCGGGGAAGACTCTCGAAGGGCTCCTCGGAGATCTCGGGTGCTGCAGACAGAAGACGGAACCTCCCCACACTCAGAATTCCGGAACAAGGCTGACTGTGTGTGTGAGGTTCAGGGCCGCACTCCACGCAGCTTCCTGGTGTCACAGGTGTTCCCTCGCAAGGGGAAGTCCGCTAATTACCTCCCCTGTCCATGGGGAGGCGTAGATGCTACCTGCGTTTCCAGCCAAACCCCCGCCTTTCCCTGGCAGCCCGCACTGGGAGGGTCTCGGGGAAGAATCTCGAAGGGCTCCTAGGAGATCCCGGGTGCTGCAGACAGAAGACGGAACCTCCCCACACTCAGAATTCCGGAACACGACTGACTGTGTGGGGGAGGTTCGGGGCCGCCCTCCACGCAGCTTCCTGGTGTCACAGGTGTTCCCTCGCAAGGGGAAGTCCGCTAATTACCTCCCCTGTCCATGGGGAGGCACTAGATGCTACCTGCGTTTCCAGCCCAACCCCCGCCTTTCCCCGGCAGCCCGTACTGGGAGGGACTCGGGGAAGACTCTCGAAGGGCTCCTAGGAGATCTCGGGTGCTGCAGACAGAAGACGGAACCTCCCCACACTCAGAATTCCGGAACACGGCTGACTGTGTGGGTGAGGTTCAGGGCCGCACTCCACGCAGCTTCCTGGTGTCACAGGTGTTCCCTCGCAAGGGGAAGTCCGCTAATTACCTCCCCTGTCCATGGGGAGGCACTAGATGCTACCTGCGTTTCCAGCCCAACCCCCGCATTTCCCCGGCAGCCCGTACTGGGAGGGACTCGGGGAAGACTCTCGAAGGGCTCCTAGGAGATCTCGGGTGCTGCAGACAGAAGACGGAACCTCCCCACACTCAGAATTCCGGAACACGGCTGACTGTGTGGGGGAGGTTCGGGGCCGCCCTCCACGCAGCTTCCTGGTGTCACAGGTGTTCCCTCGCAAGGGGAAGTCCGCTAAATACCTCCCCTGTCCATGGGGAGGCACTAGATGCTACCTGCGTTTCCAGCCCAACCCCCGCATTTCCCCGGCAGCCCGTACTGGGAGGGACTCGGGGAAGACTCTCGAAGGGCTCCTAGGAGATCTCGGGTGCTGCAGACAGAAGACGGAACCTCCCCACACTCAGAATTCCGGAACACGTATGACTGTGTGGCTGAGGTTCAGGGCCGCACTCCACGCAGCTTCCTGGTGTCACAGGTGTTCCCTCGCAAGGGGAAGTCCGCTAATTACCTCCCCTGTCCATGGGGAGGCGTAGATGCTACCTGTGTTTCCAGCCCAACCCCCGCCTTTCCCCGGCAGCCTGCACTGGGAGGGACTCGGGGAAGACTCTCGAAGGGCTCCTAGGAGATCTCGTGTGCTGCAGACCGAAGACGGAACCTCCCCACACTCAGAATTCCGGAACACGGCTGACTGTGTGGGGGAGGTTCGGGGCCGCCCTCCACGCAGCTTCCTGGTGTCACAGGTGTTCCCTCGCAAGGGGAAGTCCGCTAATTACCTCCCCTGTCCATGCGGAGGCGTAGATGCTACCTGCGTTTCCAGCCCAACCCCCGCCTTTCCCCGGCAGCCCGCACTGGGAGGGACTCGGGGAAGACTCTCGAAGGGCTCCTAGGAGATCTCGGGTGCTGCAGACAGAAGACGGAACCTCCTCACACTCAGAATTCCGGAACACGGCTGACTGTGTGGGGGAGGTTCGGGGCCGCCCTCCACGCAGCTTCCTGGTGTCACAGGTGTTCCCTCGCAAGGGGAAGTCCGCTAATTACCTCCCCTGTCCATGGGGAGGCACTAGATGCTACCTGCGTTTCCAGCCCAACCCCCGCATTTCCCCGGCAGCCCGTAATGGGAGGGACTCGGGGAAGACTCTCGAATGGCTCCTAGGAGATCTCGGGTGCTGCAGACAGAAGACGGAACCTCCCAACACTCAGAATTCCGTAACACGGCTGACTATGTGGGGGAGGTTCAGGGCCGCACTCCACGAAACTTCCTGGTGTCACAGGTGTTCCCTCGCAAGGGGAAGTCCGCTAATTACCTCCCCTGTCCATGGGGAGGCACTAGATGCTACCTGCGTTTCCAGCCCAACCCCCGCATTTCCCCGGCAGCCCGTACTGGGAGGGACTCGGGGAAGACTCTCGAAGGGCTCCTAGGAGATCTCGGGTGCTGCAGACAGAAGACGGAACCTCCCCACACTCAGAATTCCGGAACACGGCTGACTGTGTGGGGGAGGTTCGGGGCCGCCCTCCACGCAGCTTCCTGGTGTCACAGGTGTTCCCTCGCAAGGGGAAGTCCGCTAATTACCTCCCCTGTCCATGGGGAGGCACTAGATGCTACCTGCGTTTCCAGCCCAACCCCCGCATTTCCCCGGCAGCCCGCACTGGGAGGGACTCTGGGAAGACTCTCGAAGGGCTCCTAGGAGATCTCGGGTGCTGCAGACAGAAGACGGAACCTCCCCACACTCAGAATTCCGGAACAAGGGTGACTGTTTGGGTGAGGTTTAGGGCCGCCCTCCACGCAGCTTCCTGGTGTCACAGGTGTTCCCTCGCAAGGGGAAGTCCGCTAGTTACCTCCCCTGTCCATGGGGAGGCACTAGATACTACCTGCTTTCCAGCCCAACCCCCGCATTTCCCCGGCAGCCCGTACTGGGAGGGACTCGGGGAAGACTCTCGAAGGGCTCCTAGGAGATCTCGGTGCTGCAGACAAAAGACGGAACCTCCCCACACGCAGAATTCCGGAACACGGCTGACTGTGTGGGGGAGGTTCGGGGCCGCCCTCCACGCAGCTTCCTGGTGTCACAGGTGTTCCCTCGCAAGGGGAAGTCCGCTAATTACCTCCCCTGTCCATGGGGAGGCACTAGATGCTACCTGCGTTTCCAGCCCAACCCCCGCATTTCCCCGGCAGCCCGTACTGGGAGGGACTCGGGGAAGACTCTCGAAGGGCTCCTAGGAGATCTCGGGTGCTGCAGACAGAAGACGGAACCTCCCCACACTCAGAAATCCGGAACACGGCTGACTGTGTGGGGGAGGTTCGGGGCCGCCCTCAACGCAGCTTCCTGGTGTCACAGGTGTTCCCTCGCAATGGGAATTCCGCTAATTAACTCCCATGTCCATGGGGAGGCACTAGATGCTACCTGCGTTTCCAGCCCAACCCCCGCATTTCCCCGGCAGCCCGTACTGGGAGGGACTCGGGGAAGACTCTCGAAGGGCTCCTCGGAGATCTCGGGTGCTGCAGACAGAAGACGGAACCTCCCCACACTCAGAATTCCGGAACACGGCTGACTGTGTGGGTGAGGTTCAGGGCCGCACTCCACGCAGTTTCCTGGTGTCACAGGTGTTCACTCGCAAGGGGAAGTCCGCTAATTACCTCCCCTGTCCATGGGGAGGCGTAGATGCTACCTGCGTTTCCAGCCCAACCCCCGCCTTTCCCCGGCAGCCCGCACTGGGAGGGACTCGGGGAAGACTCTCGAAGGGCTCCTAGGAGATCTCGGGTGCTGCAGACAGAACACGGAACCTCCCCACACTCAGAATTCCGGAACACGGCTGACTGTGTGGGGGAGGTTCGGGGCCGCCCTCCACGCAGCTTCCTGGTGTCACAGGTGTTCCCTCGCAAGGGGAAGTCCGCTAATTACCTCCCCTGTCCATGGGGAGGCGTAGATGCTACCTGCGTTTCCAGCCCAACCCCCGCCTTTCCCCGGCAGCCCGCACTGGGAGGGATTCGGGGAAGACTCTCGAAGTGCTCCTAGGAGATCCCGGGTGCTGCAGACAGAAGACGGAACCTCCTCACATTCAGAATTCCGGAACACGGCTGACTGTGTGGGGGAGGTTCGGGGCCGCCCTCCACGCAGCTTCCTGGTGTCTCAGGTGTTCCCTCGCAAGGGGAAGTCCGCTACTTACCTCCCCTGTCCATGGGGAGGCACTAGATGCTACCTGCGTTTCCAGCCCAACCCCCGCATTTCCCCGGCAGCCCGTACTGGGAGGGACTCGGGGAAGACTCTCGAAGGGCTCCTAGGAGATCTCGGGTGCTGCAGACAGAAGACGGAACCTCCCCACACTCAGAATTCCGGAACAAGTGTGACTGTGTAGGTGAGGTTCAGGGCCGCCCTCCACGAAGCTTCCTGGTGTCACAGGTGTTCCCTCGCAAGGGGAAGTCCGCTAATTACCTCCCCTGTCCATGCGGAGGCGTAGAATCTACCTGCGTTTCCAGCCCAACCCCCGCCTTTCCCCGGCAGCCCACACTGGGAGGGACTCGGGGAAGACTCTCGAAGTGCTCCTAGGAGATCTCGGGTGCTGCAGACAGAAGACGGAACCTCCCCACACTCAGAATTTCGGAACACGGCTGACTGTGTGGGGGAGGTTCGGGGCCGCCCTCCACGCAGCTTCCTGGTGTCACAGGTGTTCCCTCGCAAGGGGAAGTCCGCTAATTACCTCCCCTGTCCATGGGGAGGCACTAGATGCTACCTGCGTTTCCAGCCCAACCCCCGCATTTCCCCGGCAGCCCGTACTGTGAGGTTCTCGGGGAAGACTCTCGAAGGGCTCCTCGGAGATCTCGGGTGCTGCAGACAGAAGACGGAACCTCCCCACACTCAGAATTCCGGAACACGGCTGACTGTGTCGGTGAGGTTCAGGGCCGCACTCCACGCAGCTTCCTGGTGTCACAGGTGTTCCCTCGCAAGGGGAAGTCCGCTAATTACCTCCCCTGTCCATGGGGAGACGTAGATGCTACCTGCGTTTCCAGCCCAACCCCCGCATTTCCCCGGCAGCCCGCACTGGGAGGGACTCGGGGAAGACTCTCGAAGGGCTCCTAGGAGATCTCGGGTGCTGCAGACAGAAGACGGAACCTCCCCACACTCAGAATTCCGGAACAAGGGTGACTGTTTGGGTGAGGTTTAGGGCCGCCCTCCACGCAGCTTTCTGGTGTCACAGGTGTTCCCTCGCAAGGGGAAGTCCGCTACTTACCTCCCCTGTCCATGGGGAGGCACTAGATGCTACCTGCGTTTCCAGCCCAACCCCCGCATTTCCCCGGCAGCCCGTACTGGGAGGGACTCGGGGAAGACTCTCGAAGGGCTCCTAGGAGATCTCGGGTGCTGCAGACAGAAGACGGAACCTCCCCACACTCAGAATTCCGGAACACGGCTGACTGTGTGGGGGAAGTTCGGGGCCGCACTCCACGCAGCTTCCTGGTGTCACAGGTGTTCCCTCGCAAGGGGAAGTCCGCTAATTACCTCCCCTGTCCATGGGGAGGCACTAGATGCTACCTGCGTTTCCAGCCCAACCCCCGCATTTCCCCGGCAGCCCGTACTGGGAGGGACTCGGGGAAGACTCTCGAAGGGCTCCTCGGAGATCTCGGGTGCTGCAGACAGAAGACGGAACCTCCCCACACTCAGAATTCCGGAACACGGCTGACTGTGTGGGGGAGGTTCGGGGCCGCCCTCCACGCAGCTTCCTGGTGTCACAGGGGTTCCCTCGCAAGGGGAAGTCCGCTAATTACCTCCCCTGTCCATGGGGAGGCGTAGATGCTACCTGCGTTTCCAGCCCAACCCCCGCCTTTCCCCGGCAGCCCGCACTGGGAGGGATTCGGGGAAGGCTCTCGAAGGGCTCCTAGGAGATCCCGGGTGCTGCAGACAGAAGACGGAACCTCCCCACACTCAGAATTCCGGAACACGGCTGACTGTGTGGGGGAGGTTCGGGGCCGCCCTCCACGCAGCTTCCTGGTGTCACAGGTGTTCCCTCGCAAGGGGAAATCCGCTACTTACCTCCCCTGTCCATGGGGAGGCACTAGATGCTACCTGCGTTTCCAGCCCAACCCCCGCATTTCCCCGGCAGCCCGTACTGGGAGGGACTCGGGGAAGACTCTCGAAGGGCTCCTAGGAGATCTCGGGTGCTGCAGACAGAAGACGGAACCTCCCCACACTCAGAATTCCGGAACAAGTGTGACTGTGTAGGTGAGGTTCAGGGCCGCACTCCACGCAGCTTCCTGGTGTCACAGGTGTTCCCTCGCAAGGGGAAGTCCGCTAATTACCTCCCCTGTCCATGGGGAGACGTAGATGCTACCTGCGTATCCAGCCCAACCCCCGCATTTCCCAGGCAGCCCGCACTGGGAGGGACTCGGGGAAGACTCTCGAAGGGCTCCTAGGAGATCTCGGGTGCTGCAGACAGAAGACGGAACCTCCCAACACTCAGAATTCCGGAACAAGGGTGACTGTTTGGGTGAGGTTTAGGGCCGCCCTCCACGCAGCTTCCTGGTGTCACAGGTGTTCCCTCGCAAGGGGAAGTCCGCTACTTACCTCCCCTGTCCATGGGGAGGCACTAGATGCTACCTGCGTTTCCAGCCCAACCCCCGCATTTCCCCGGCAGCCCGTACTGGGAGGGACTCGGGGAAGACTCTCGAAGGGCTCCTAGGAGATCTCGGGTGCTGCAGACAGAAGACGGAACCTCCCCACACTCAGAATTCCGGAACACGGCTGACTGTGTGGGGGAGGTTCGGGGCCGCCCTCCACGCAGCTTCCTGGTGTCACAGGTGTTCCCTCGCAAGGGGAAGTCCGCTAATTACCTCCCCTGTCCATGGGGAGGCACTAGATGCTACCTGCGTTTCCAGCCCAACCCCCGCATTTCCCCGGCAGCCCGTACTGGGAGGGACTCGGGGAAGACTCTCGAAGGGCTCCTAGGAGATCTCGGGTGCTGCAGACAGAAGACGGAACCTCCCCACACTCAGAATTCCGGAACACGGCTGACTGTGTGGGGGAGGTTCGGGGCCACCCTCCACGCAGTTTCCTGGTGTCACAGGTGTTCCCTCGCAAGGGGAAGTCCGCTAATTACCTCCCCTGTCCATGGGGAGGCACTAGATGCTACCTGCGTTTCCAGCCCAACCCCCGCATTTCCCCGGCAGCCCGTACTGGGAGGGACTCGGGGAAGACTCTCGAAGGGCTCCTAGGAGATCTCGGGTGCTGCAGACAGAAGACGGAACCTCCCCACACTCAGAATTCCGGAACACGGCTGACTGTGTGGGGGAGGTTCGGGGCCGCACTCCACGCAGCTTCCTGGTGTCACAGGTGTTCCCTCGCAAGGGGAAGTCCGCTAATTACCTCCCCTGTCCATGGGGAGGCACTAGATGCTACCTGCGTTTCCAGCCCAACCCCCGCATTTCCCCGGCAGCCCGTACTGGGAGGGACTCGGGGAATACTCTCGAAGGGCTCCTCGGAGATCTCGGGTGCTGCAGACAGAAGACGGAACCTCCCAACACTCAGAATTCCGGAACACGGCTGACTGTGTGGGTGAGGTTCAGGGCCGCACTCCACGCAGCTTCCTGGTGTCACAGGTGTTCCCTCGCAAGGGGAAGTCCGCTAATTACCTCCCCTGTCCATGGGGAGGCACTAGATGCTACCTGCGTTTCCAGCCCAACCCCCGCATTTCCCCGGCAGCCCGTAATTGGAGGGACTCGGGGAAGACTCTCGAAGGGCTCCTAGGAGATCTCGGGTGCTGCAGACAGAAGACGGAACCTCCCCACACTCAGAATTCCGGAACACGGCTGACTGTGTGGGGGAGGTTCGGGGCCGCCCTCCACGCAGCTTCCTGGTGTCACAGGTTTTCCCTCGCAAGGGGAAGTCCGCTAATTACCTCCCCTGTCCATGGGGAGGCACTAGATGCTACCTGCGTTTCCAGCCAAAACCCCGCATTTCCCCGGCAGCCCGTACTGGGAGGGACTCGGGGAAGACTCTCGAAGGGCTCCTAGGAGATCTCGGGTGCTGCAGACAGAAGACGGAACCTCCCCACACTCAGAATTCCGGAACACGGCTGACTGTGTGGGGGAGGTTCGGGGCCGCCCTCCACGCAGCTTCCTGGTGTCACAGGTGTTCCCTCGCAAGGGGAAGTCCGCTAATTACCTCCCCTGTCCATGGGGAGGCACTAGATGCTATCTGCGTTTCCAGCCCAACCCCCGCATTTCCCCGGCAGCCCGTACTGGGAGGGACTCGGGGAAGACTCTCGAAGGGCTCCTCGGAGATCTCGGGTGCTGCAGACAGAAGACGGAACCTCCCCACACTCAGAATTCCGGAACACGGCTGACTATGTGGGTGAGGTTCAGGGCCGCACTCCACGCAGCTTCCTGGTTTCACAGGTGTTCCCTCGCAAGGGGAAGTCCGCTAATTACCTCCCCTGTCCATGGGGAGACGTAGATGCTACCTGCGTTTCCAGCCAAACCCCCGCCTTTCCCCGGCAGCCCGCACTGGGAGGGACTCGGGGAAGACTCTCGAAGGGCTCCTAGGAGATCTCGGGTGCTGCAGACAGAAGACGGAACCTCCCCACACTCAGAATTCCGGAACAAGGGTGACTGTTTGGGTGAGGTTTAGGGCCGCCCTCCACGCACCTTCCTGGTGTCACAGGTGTTCCCTCGCAAGGGGAAGTCCGCTACTTACCTCCCCTGTCCATGGGGAGGCACTAGATGCTACCTGCGTTTCCAGCCCAACCCCCGCATTTCCCTGGCAGCCCGTACTGGGAGGGACTCGGGGAAGACTCTCGAATTGCTCCTAGGAGTTCTCGGGTGCTGCAGACAGAAGACGGAACCTCCCCACACTCAGAATTCCGGAACACGGCTGACTGTGTGGGGGAGGTTCGGGGCCGCCCTCCACGCAGCTTCCTGGTGTCACAGGTGTTCCCTCGCAAGGGGAAGTCCGCTAATTACCTCCCCTGTCCATGGGGAGGCACTAGATGCTACCTGCGTTTCCAGCCCAACCCCCGCATTTCCCCGGCAGCCCGTACTGGGAGGGACTCGGGGAAGACTCTCGAAGGGCTCCTAGGAGATCTCGGGTGCTGCAGACAGAAGACGGAACCTCCCCACACTCAGAATTCCGGAACACGGCTGACTGTGTGGGGGAGGTTCGGGGCCGCCCTCCACGCAGCTTCCTGGTGTCACAGGTGTTCCCTCGCAAGGGGAAGTCCGCTAATTACCTCCCCTGTCCATGGGGAGGCACTAGATGCTACCTGCGTTTCCAGCCCAACCCCCGCATTTCCCCGGCAGCCCGTACTGGGAGGGACTCGGGGAAGACTCTCGAAGGGCTCCTAGGAGATCTCGGGTGCTGCAGACAGAAGACGGAACCTCCCCACACTCAGAATTCCGGAACACGGCTGACTGTGTGGGGGAGGTTCGGGGCCGCCCTCCACGCAGCTTCCTGGTGTCACAGGTGTTCCCTCGCAAGGGGAAGTCCGCTAATTACCTCCCCTGTCCATGGGGAGGCACTAGATGCTACCTGCGTTTCCAGCCCAACCCCCGCATTTCCCCGGCAGCCCGTACTGGGAGGGACTCGGGGAAGACTCTCGAAGGGCTCCTAGGAGATCTCGGGTGCTGCAGACAGAAGACGGAACCTCCCCACCCTCAGAATTCCGGAACACGGCTGACTGTGTGGGGGAGGTTCGGGGCCGCCCTCCACGAAGCTTCCTGGTGTCACAGGTGTTCCCTCGCAAGGGGAAGTCCGCTAATTACCTCCCCTGTCCATGGGGAGGCACTAGATGCTACCTGCGTTTCCAGCCCAACCCCCGCATTTCCCCGGCAGCCCGTACTGGGAGGGACTCGGGGAAGACTCTCGAAGGGCTCCTAGGAGATCTCGGGTGCTGCAGACAGAAGACGGAACCTCCCCACACTCAGAATTCCGGAACACAGCTGACTGTGTTGGGGAGGTTCGGGGCCGCCCTCCACGCAGCTTCCTGGTGTCACAGGTGTTCCCTCGCAAGGGGAAGTCCGCTAATTACCTCCCCTGTCCATGGGGAGGCACTAGATGCTACCTGCGTTTCCAGCCCAACCCACACATTTCCCCGGCAGCCCGTACTGGGAGGGACTCGGGGAAGACTCTCGAAGGGCTCCTAGGAGATCTCGGGTGCTGCAGACAGAAGACGGAACCTCCCCACACTCAGAATTCCGGAACACGGCTGACTGTGTGGGGGAGGTTCGGGGCCGCCCTCCACGCAGCTTCCTGGTGTCACAGATGTTCCATCGCAAGGGGAATTCCGCTAATTACCTCCCCTGTCCATGGGGAGGCACTAGATGCTACCTGCGTTTCCAGCCCAACCCCCGCATTTCCCCGGCAGCCCGTACTGGGAGGGACTCGGGGAAGACTCTCGAAGGGCTCCTAGGAGATCTCGGGTGCTGCAGACAGAAGACGGAACCTCCCCACACTCAGAATTCCGGAACACGGCTTACTGTGTGGGTGAGGTTCAGGGCAGCACTCCACGCAGCTTCCTGGTGTCACAGGTGTTCCCTCGCAAGGGGAAGTCCGCTAATTACCTCCCCTGTCCATGGGGAGGCGTAGATGCTACCTGCATTTCCAGCCCAACCCCCGCATTTCCCCGGCAGCCCGCACTGGGAGGGACTCGGGGAAGACTCTCGAAGGGCTCCTAGGAGATCCCGGGTGCTGCAGACAGAAGACGGAACCTCCTCACATTCAGAATTCCGGAACACGGCTGACTGTGTGGGGGAGTTCCGGGGCCGCCCTCCACGCAGCTTCCTGGTGTCACAGGTGTTCCCTCGCAAGGGGAAGTCCGCTACTTACCTCCCCTGTCCATGGGGAGGCACTAGATGCTACCTGCGTTTCCAGCCCAACCCCCGCATTTCCCCGGCAGCCCGTACTGGGAGGGACTCGGGGAAGACTCTCGAAGGGCTCCTAGGAGATCTCGGGTGCTGCAGACAGAAGACGGAACCTCCCCACACTCAGAATTCCGGAACAACGGTGACTGTGTAGGTGAGGATCAGGGCCGCCCTCCACGAAGCTTCCTGGTGTCACAGGTGTTCCCTCGCAAGGGGAAGTCCGCTAATTACCTCCCCTGTCCATGGGGAGGCACTAGATGCTACCTGCGTTTCCAGCCCAACCCCCGCATTTCACCGTCAGCCCGTACTGGGAGGGACTCGGGGAAGACTCTCGAAGGGCTCCTAGGAGATCTCGGGTGCTGCAGACAGAAGACGGAACCTCCCCACACTCAGAATTCCGGAACACGGCTGACTGTGTGGGGGAGGTTCGGGGCCGCCCTCCTCGCAGCTTCCTGGTGTCACAGGTGTTCCCTCGCAAGGGGAAGTCCGCTAATTACCTCCCCTGTCCATGGGGAGGCACTAGATGCTACCTGCGTTTCCAGCCCAACCCCCGCATTTCCCCGGCAGCCCGTACTGGGAGGGACTCGGGGAAGACTCTCGAAAGGCTCCTAGGAGATCTCGGGTGCTGCAGACAGAAGACGGAACCTCCCCACACTCAGAATTCCGGAACACGGCTGACTGTGTGGGGGAGGTTCGGGGCCGCCCTCCACGCAGCTTCCTGGTGTCACAGGTGTTCCCTCGCAAGGGGAAGTCCGCTAATTACCTCCCCTGTCCATGGGGAGGCACTAGATGCTACCTGCGTTTCCAGCCCAACCCCCGCATTTCCCCGGCAGCCCGTACTGGGAGGGACTCGGGGAAGACTCTCGAAGGGCTCCTAGGAGATCTCGGGTGCTGCAGACAGAAGACGGAACCTCCCCACACTCAGAATTCCGGAACAAGGCTGACTGTGTGGGGGAGGTTCGGGGCCGCCCTCCACGCAGCTTCCTGGTGTCACAGGTGTTCCCTCGCAAGGGGAAGTCCGCTAATTACCTCCCCTGTCCATGGGGAGGCACTAGATGCTACCTGCGTTTCCAGCCCAACCCCCGCATTTCCCCGGCAGCCCGTACTGGGAGGGACTCGGGGAAGACTCTCGAAGGGCTCCTAGGAGATCTCGGGTGCTGCAGACAGAAAACGGAACCTCCCCACACTCAGAATTCCGGAACACGGCTGACTGTGTGGGGGAGGTTCGGGGCCGAACTCCACGCAGCTTCCTGGTGTCACAGGTGTTCCCTCGCAAGGGGAAGTCCGCTAATTACCTCCCCTGTCCATGGGGAGGCGTAGATGCTACCTGCATTTCCAGCCCAACCCCCGCATTTCCCCGGCAGCCCGCACTGGGAGGGACTCGGGGAAGACTCTCGAAGGGCTCCTAGGAAATCCCGGGTGCTGCAGACAGAAGACGGAACCTCCTCACATTCAGAATTCCGGAACACGGCTGACTGTGTGGGGGAGGTCCGGGGCCGACCTCCACGCAGCTTCCTGGTGTCACAGGTGTTCCCTCGCAAGGGGAAGTCCGCTACTTACCTCCCCTGTCCATGGGGAGGCACTAGATGCTACCTGCGTTTCCAGCACAACCCCCGCATTTCCCCGGCAGCCCGTACTGGGAGGGACTCGGGGAAGACTCTCGAAGGGCTCCTAGGAGATCTCGGGTGCTGCAGACAGAAGACGGAACCTCCCCACACTCAGAATTCCGGAACAACGGTGACTGTGTAGGTGAGGATCAGGGCCGCCCTCCACGAAGCTTCCTGGTGTCACAGGTGTTCCCTCGCAAGGGGAAGTCCGCTAATTACCTCCCCTGTCCATGGGGAGGCACTAGATGCTACCTGCGTTTCCAGCCCAACCCCCGCATTTCACCGTCAGCCCGCATTGGGAGGGACTCGGGGAAGACTCTCGAAGGGCTCCTAGGAGATCTCGGGTGCTGCAGACAGAAGACGGAACCTCCCCACACTCAGAATTCCGGAACACGGCTGACTGTGTGGGGGAGGTTCGGGGCCGCCCTCCACGCAGCTTCCTGGTGTCACAGGTGTTCCCTCGCAAGGGGAAGTCCGCTAATTACCTCCCCTGTCCATGGGGAGGCACTAGATGCTACCTGCGTTTCCAGCCCAACCCCCGCATTTCCCCGGCAGCCCGTACTGGGAGGGACTCGGGGAAGACTCTCGAAGGGCTCCTAGGAGATCTCGGGTGCTGCAGACAGAAGACGGAACCTCCCCACACTCAGAATTCCGGAACACGGCTGACTGTGTGGGGGAGGTTCGGGGCCGCCCTCCACGCAGCTTCCTGGTGTCACAGGTGTTCCCTCGCAAGGGGAAGTCCGCTAATTACCTCCCCTGTCCATGGGGAGGCACTAGATGCTACCTGCGTTTAAAGCCCAACCCCCGCATTTCCCCGGCAGCCCGTACTGGGAGGGACTCGGGGAAGACTCTCGAAGGGCTCCTAGGAGATCTCGGGTGCTGCAGACAGAAGACGGAACCTCCCCACACTCAGAATTCCGGAACACGGCTGACTGTGTGGGGGAGGTTCGGGGCCGCCCTCCACGCAGCTTCCTGGTGTCACAGGTGTTCCCTCGCAAGGGGAAGTCCGCTAATTACCTCCCCTGTCCATGGGGAGGCACTAGATGCTACCTGCGTTTCCAGCCCAACCCCCGCATTTCCCCGGCAGCCCGTACTGGGAGGGACTCGGGGAAGACTCTCGAAGGGCTCCTAGGAGATCTCGGGTGCTGCAGACAGAAGACGGAACCTCCCCACACTCAGAATTCCGGAACACGGCTGACTGTGTGGGGGAGGTTCGGGGCCGCCCTCCACGCAGCTTCCTGGTGTCACAGGTGTTCCCTCGCAAGGGGAAGTCCGCTAATTACCTCCCCTGTCCATGGGGAGGCACTAGATGCTACCTGCGTTTCCAGCCCAACCCCCGCATTTCCCCGGCAGCCCGTACTGGGAGGGACTCGGGGAAGACTCTCGAAGGGCTCCTAGGAGATCTCGGGTGCTGCAGACAGAAGACGGAACCTCCCCACACTCAGAATTCCGGAACACGGCTGACTGTGTGGGGGAGGTTCGGGGCCGCCCTCCACGCAGCTTCCTGGTGTCACAGGTGTTCCCTCGCAAGGGGAAGTCCGCTAATTACCTCCCCTGTCCATGGGGAGGCACTAGATGCTACCTGCGTTTCCTGCCCAACCCCCGCATTTCCCCGGCAGCCCGTACTGGGAGGGACTCGGGGAAGATTCTCGAAGGGCTCCTCGGAGATCTCGGGTGCTGCAGACAGAAGACGGAACCTCCTCACATTCAGAATTCCGGAACAGGGCTGACTGTGTGGGGGAGTTTCGGGGCCGCCCTCCACGCAGCTTCCTGGTGTCACAGGTGTTCCCTCGCAAGGGGAAGTCCGCTAATTACCTCCCCTGTCCATGGGGAGGCACTAGATGCTACCTGCGTTTCCAGCACAACCCCCGCATTTCCCCGGCAGCCCGTACTGGGAGGGACTCGGGGAAGACTCTCGAAGGGCTCCTCGGAGATCTCGGGTGCTGCAGACAGAAGACGGAACCTCCCCACACTCAGAATTCCGGAACACGGCTGACTGTGTGGGTGAGGTTCAGGGCCGCACTCCACGCAGCTTCCTGGTGTCACAGGTGTTCCCTCGCAAGGGGAAGTCCGCTAATTACCTCCCCTGTCCATGGGGAGGCGTAGATGCTACCTGCGTTTCCATCCCAACCCCCGCTTTTCCCAGGCAGCCCGCACTGGGAGGGACTCGGGGAAGACTCTCGAAGGGCTCCTAGGAGATCTCGGGTTCTGCAGACAGAAGACGGAACCTCCCCACACTCAGAATTCCGGAACAAGGGTGACTGTTTGGGTGAGGTTCAGGGCCGCACTCCACGCAGCTTCCTGGTGTCACAGGTGTTCCCTCGCAAGGGGAAGTCCGCTAATTACCTCCCCTGTCCATGGGGAGGCACTAGATGCTACCTGCTTTTCCAGCCCAACCCCCGCATTTCCCCGGCAGCCCGTACTGGGAGGGACTCGGGGAAGACTCTCGAAGGGCTCCTAGTAGATCTCGGGTGCTGCAGACAGAAGACGGAACCTCCCCACACTCAGAATTCCGGAACACGGCTGACTGTGTGGGGGAGGTTCGGGGCCGCCCTCCACGCAGCTTCCTGGTGTCACAGGTGTTCCCTCGCAAGGGGAAGTCCGCTAATTACCTCCCCTGTCCATGGGGAGGCACTAGATGCTACCTGCGTTTCCAGCCCAACCCCCGCATTTCCCCGGCAGCACGTACTGGGAGGGACTCGGGGAAGACTCTCGAAGGGCTCCTCGGAGATCTCGGGTGCTGCAGACAGAAGACGGAACCTCCCCACACTCAGAATTCCGGAACACGGCTGACTGTGTGGGGGAGGTTCGGGGCCGCCCTCCACGCAGCTTCCTGGTGTCACAGGTGTTCCCTCGCAAGGGGAAGTCCGCTAATTACCTCCCCGGTCCATGGGGAGGCACTAGATGCTACCTGCGTTTAAAGCCCAACCCCCGCATTTCCCCGGCAACCCGTACTGGGAGGGACTCGGGGAAGACTCTCGAAGGGCTCCTCGGAGATCTCGGGTGCTGGAGACAGAAGACGGAACCTCCCCACACTCAGAATTCCGGAACACGCCTGACTGTTTGGGTGAGGTTCAGGGCCGCACTCCACGCAGCTTCCTGGTGTCACAGGTGTTCCCTCGCAAGGGGAAGTCCGCTAATTACCTCCCCTGTCCATGGGGAGGCACTAGATGCTACCTGCGTTTCCAGCCCAACCCCCGCATTTCCCCGGCAGCCCGTACTGGGAGGGACTCGGGGAAGACTCTCGAAGGGCTCCTAGGAGATCTCGGGTGCTGCAGACAGAAGACGGAACCTCCCCACACTCAGAATTCCGGAACACGGCTGACTGTGTGGGGGAGGTTCGGGGCCGCCCTCCACGCAGCTTCCTGGTGTCACAGGTGTTCCCTCGCAAGGGGAAGTCCGCTACTTACCTCCCCTGTCCATGGGGATGCACTAGATGCTACCTGCGTTTCCAGCCCAACCCCCGCATTTCCCCGGCAGCCCGTACTGGGGGGACTCGGGGAAGACTCTCGAAGGGCTCCTAGGAGATCTCGGGTGCTGCAGACAGAAGACGGAACCTCCCCACACTCAGAATTCCGGAACACGGCTGACTGTGTGGGGGAGGTTCGGGGCCGCCCTCCACGCAGCTTCCTGGTGTCACAGGTGTTCCCTCGCAAGGGGAAGTCCGCTAATTACCTCCCCTGTCCATGGGGAGGCACTAGATGCTACCTGCGTTTCCAGCCCAACCCCCGCATTTCCCCGGCAGCCCGTACTGGGAGGGACTCGGGGAAGACTCTCGAAGGGCTCCTAGGAGATCTCGGGTGCTGCAGACAGAAGACGGAACCTCCCCACACTCAGAATTCCGGAACACGGCTGACTGTGTGGGGGAGGTTCGGGGCCGCCCTCCACGCAGCTTCCTGGTGTCACAGGTGTTCCCTCGCAAGGGGAAGTCCGCTAATTACCTCCCCTGTCCATGGGGAGGCACTAGATGCTACCTGCGTTTCCTGCAAAACCCCCGCATTTCCCCGGCAGCCCGTACTGGGAGGGACTCGGGGAAGATTCTCGAAGGGCTCCTCGGAGATCTCGGGTGCTGCAGACAGAAGACGGAACCTCCTCACATTCAGAATTCCGGAACAGGGCTGACTGTGTGGGGGAGGTTCGGGGCCGCCCTCCACGCAGCTTCCTGGTGTCACAGGTGTTCCCTCGCAAGGGGAAGTCCGCTAATTACCTCCCCTGTCCATGGGGAGGCACTAGATGCTACCTGCGTTTCCAGCACAACCCCCGCATTTCCCCGGCAGCCCGTACTGGGAGGGACTCGGGGAAGACTCTCGAAGGGCTCCTCGGAGATCTCGGGTGCTGCAGACAGAAGACGGAACCTCCCCACACTCAGAATTCCGGAACACGGCTGACTGTGTGGGTGAGGTTCAGGGCCGCCCTCCACGCAGCTTCCTGGTGTCACAGGTGTTCCCTCGCAAGGGGAAGTCCGCTAATTACCTCCCCTGTCCATGGGGAGGCACTAGATGCTACCTGCTTTTCCAGCCCAACCCCCGCATTTCCCCGGCAGCCCGTACTGGGAGGGACTCGGGGAAGACTCTCGAAGGGCTCCTAGTAGATCTCGGGTGCTGCAGACAGAAGACGGAACCTCCCCACACTCAGAATTCCGGAACACGGCTGACTGTGTGGGGGAGGTTCGGGGCCGCCCTCCACGGAGCTTCCTGGTGTCACAGGTGTTCCCTCGCAAGGGGAAGTCCGCTAATTACCTCCCCTGTCCATGGGGAGGCACTAGATGCTACCTGCGTTTCCAGCCCAACCCCCGCATTTCCCCGGCAGCACGTACTGGGAGGGACTCGGGGAAGACTCTCGAAGGGCTCCTCGGAGATCTCGGGTGCTGCAGACAGAAGACGGAACCTCCCCACACTCAGAATTCCGGAACACGGCTGACTGTGTGGGGGAGGTTCGGGGCCGCCCTCCACGCAGCTTCCTGGTGTCACAGGTGTTCCCTCGCAAGGGGAAGTCCGCTAATTACCTCCCCTGTCCATGGGGAGGCACTAGATGCTACCTGCGTTTAAAGCCCAACCCCCGCATTTCCCCGGCAGCCCGTACTGGGAGGGACTCGGGGAAGACTCTCGAAGGGCTCCTCGGAGATCTCGGGTGCTGCAGACAGAAGACGGAACCTCCCCACACTCAGAATTCCGGAACACGGCTGACTGTGTGGGGGAGGTTCGGGGCCGCCCTCCACGCAGCTTCCTGGTGTCACAGTTGTTCCCTCGCAAGGGGAAGTCCGCTAATTACCTCCCCTGTCCATGGGGAGGCACTAGATGCTACCTGCGTTTCCAGCCCAACCCCCGCATTTCCCCGGCAGACCGTACTGGGAGGGACTCGGGGAAGACTCTCGAAGGGCTCCTAGGAGATCTCGGGTGCTGCAGACAGAAGACGGAACCTCCCCACACTCAGAATTCCGGAACACGGCTGACTGTGTGGGGGAGGTTCGGGGCCGCCCTCCACGCAGCTTCCTGGTGTCACAGGTGTTCCCTCGCAAGGGGAAGTCCGCTACTTACCTCCCCTGTCCATGGGGATGCACTAGATGCTACCTGCGTTTCCAGCAGAACCCCCGCATTTCCCCGGCAGCCCGTACTGGGGGGACTCGGGGAAGACTCTCGAAGGGCTCCTAGGAGATCTCGGGTGCTGCAGACAGAAGACGGAACCTCCCCACACTCAGAATTCCGGAACAAGGCTGACTGTGTGGGGGAGGTTCGGGGCCGCCCTCCACGCAGCTTCCTGGTGTCACAGGTGTTCCCTCGCAAGGGGAAGTCCGCTAATTACCTCCCCTGTCCATGGGGAGGCACTAGATGCTACCTGCGTTTCCAGCCCAACCCCCGCATTTCCCCGGCAGCCCGTACTGGGAGGGACTCGGGGAAGACTCTCGAAGGGCTCCTAGGAGATCTCGGGTGCTGCAGACAGAAGACGGAACCTCCCCACACTCAGAATTCCGGAACACGGCTGACTGTGTGGGGGAGGTTCGGGGCCGCCCTCCACGCAGCTTCCTGGTGTCACAGGTGTTCCCTCGCAAGGGGAAGTCCGCTACTTACCTCCCCTGTCCATGGGGATGCACTAGATGCTACCTGCGTTTCCAGCCCAACCCCCGCATTTCCCCGGCAGCCCGTACTGGGGGGACTCGGGGAAGACTCTCGAAGGGCTCCTAGGAGATCTCGGGTGCTGCAGACAGAAGACGGAACCTCCCCACACTCAGAATTCCGGAACACGGCTGACTGTGTGGGGGAGGTTCGGGGCCGCCCTCCACGCAGCTTCCTGGTGTCACAGGTGTTCCCTCGCAAGGGGAAGTCCGCTAATTACCTCCCCTGTCCATGGGGAGGCACTAGATGCTACCTGCGTTTCCAGCCCAACCCCCGCATTTCCCCGGCAGCCCGTACTGGGAGGGACTCGGGGAAGACTCTCGAAGGGCTCCTCGGAGATCTCGGGTGCTGCAGACAGAAGACGGAACCTCCCCACACTCAGAATTCCGGAACACGGCTGACTGTGTGGGTGAGGTTCAGGGCCGCACTCCACGCAGCTTCCTGGTGTCACAGGTGTTCCCTCGCAAGGGGAAGTCCGCTAATTACCTCCCCTGTCCATGGGGAGGCGTAGATGCTACCTGCGTTTCCAGCCCAACCCCCGCTTTTCCCAGGCAGCCCGCACTGGGAGGGACTCGGGGAAGACTCTCGAAGGGCTCCTAGGAGATCTCGGGTGCTGCAGACAGAAGACGGAACCTCCCCACACTCAGAATTCCGGAACAAGGGTGACTGTTTGGGTGAGGTTCAGGGCCGCACTCCACGCAGCTTCCTGGTGTCACAGGTGTTCCCTCGCAAGGGGAAGTCCGCTAATTACCTCCCCTGTCCATGGGGAGGCACTAGATGCTACCTGCTTTTCCAGCCCAACCCCCGCATTTCCCCGGCAGCCCGTACTGGGAGGGACTCGGGGAAGACTCTCGAAGGGCTCCTAGTAGATCTCGGGTGCTGCAGACAGAAGACGGAACCTCCCCACACTCAGAATTCCGGAACACGGCTGACTGTGTGGGGGAGGTTCGGGGCCGCCCTCCACGCAGCTTCCTGGTGTCACAGGTGTTCCCTCGCAAGGGGAAGTCCGCTAATTACCTCCCCTGTCCATGGGGAGGCACTAGATGCTACCTGCGTTTCCAGCCCAACCCCCGCATTTCCCCGGCAGCACGTACTGGGAGGGACTCGGGGAAGACTCTCGAAGGGCTCCTCGGAGATCTCGGGTGCTGCAGACAGAAGACGGAACCTCCCCACACTCAGAATTCCGGAACACGGCTGACTGTGTGGGGGAGGTTCGGGGCCGCCCTCCACGCAGCTTCCTGGTGTCACAGGTGTTCCCTCGCAAGGGGAAGTCCGCTAATTACCTCCCCTGTCCATGGGGAGGCACTAGATGCTACCTGCGTTTAAAGCCCAACCCCCGCATTTCCCCGGCAACCCGTACTGGGAGGGACTCGGGGAAGACTCTCGAAGGGCTCCTCGGAGATCTCGGGTGCTGGAGACAGAAGACGGAACCTCCCCACACTCAGAATTCCGGAACACGCCTGACTGTGTGGGTGAGGTTCAGGGCCGCACTCCACGCAGCTTCCTGGTGTCACAGGTGTTCCCTCGCAAGGGGAAGTCCGCTAATTACCTCCCCTGTCCATGGGGAGGCACTAGATGCTACCTGCGTTTCCAGCCCAACCCCCGCATTTCCCCGGCAGCCCGTACTGGGAGGGACTCGGGGAAGACTCTCGAAGGGCTCCTAGGAGATCTCGGGTGCTGCAGACAGAAGACGGAACCTCCCCACACTCAGAATTCCGGAACACGGCTGACTGTGTGGGGGAGGTTCGGGGCCGCCCTCCACGCAGCTTCCTGGTGTCACAGGTGTTCCCTCGCAAGGGGAAGTCCGCTACTTACCTCCCCTGTCCATGGGGATGCACTAGATGCTACCTGCGTTTCCAGCCCAACCCCCGCATTTCCCCGGCAGCCCGTACTGGGGGGACTCGGGGAAGACTCTCGAAGGGCTCCTAGGAGATCTCGGGTGCTGCAGACAGAAGACGGAACCTCCCCACACTCAGAATTCCGGAACACGGCTGACTGTGTGGGGGAGGTTCGGGGCCGCCCTCCACGCAGCTTCCTGGTGTCACAGGTGTTCCCTCGCAAGGGGAAGTCCGCTAATTACCTCCCCTGTCCATGGGGAGGCACTAGATGCTACCTGCGTTTCCAGCCCAACCCCCGCATTTCCCCGGCAGCCCGTACTGGGAGGGACTCGGGGAAGACTCTCGAAGGGCTCCTAGGAGATCTCGGGTGCTGCAGACAGAAGACGGAACCTCCCCACACTCAGAATTCCGGAACACGGCTGACTGTGTGGGGGAGGTTCGGGGCCGCCCTCCACGCAGCTTCCTGGTGTCACAGGTGTTCCCTCGCAAGGGGAAGTCCGCTAATTACCTCCCCTGTCCATGGGGAGGCACTAGATGCTACCTGCGTTTCCTGCAAAACCCCCGCATTTCCCCGGCAGCCCGTACTGGGAGGGACTCGGGGAAGATTCTCGAAGGGCTCCTCGGAGATCTCGGGTGCTGCAGACAGAAGACGGAACCTCCTCACATTCAGAATTCCGGAACAGGGCTGACTGTGTGGGGGAGGTTCGGGGCCGCCCTCCACGCAGCTTCCTGGTGTCACAGGTGTTCCCTCGCAAGGGGAAGTCCGCTAATTACCTCCCCTGTCCATGGGGAGGCACTAGATGCTACCTGCGTTTCCAGCACAACCCCCGCATTTCCCCGGCAGCCCGTACTGGGAGGGACTCGGGGAAGACTCTCGAAGGGCTCCTCGGAGATCTCGGGTGCTGCAGACAGAAGACGGAACCTCCCCACACTCAGAATTCCGGAACACGGCTGACTGTGTGGGTGAGGTTCAGGGCCGCACTCCACGCAGCTTCCTGGTGTCACAGGTGTTCCCTCGCAAGGGGAAGTCCGCTAATTACCTCCCCTGTCCATGGGGAGGCACTAGATGCTACCTGCTTTTCCAGCCCAACCCCCGCATTTCCCCGGCAGCCCGTACTGGGAGGGACTCGGGGAAGACTCTCGAAGGGCTCCTAGTAGATCTCGGGTGCTGCAGACAGAAGACGGAACCTCCCCACACTCAGAATTCCGGAACACGGCTGACTGTGTGGGGGAGGTTCGGGGCCGCCCTCCACGGAGCTTCCTGGTGTCACAGGTGTTCCCTCGCAAGGGGAAGTCCGCTAATTACCTCCCCTGTCCATGGGGAGGCACTAGATGCTACCTGCGTTTCCAGCCCAACCCCCGCATTTCCCCGGCAGCACGTACTGGGAGGGACTCGGGGAAGACTCTCGAAGGGCTCCTCGGAGATCTCGGGTGCTGCAGACAGAAGACGGAACCTCCCCACACTCAGAATTCCGGAACACGGCTGACTGTGTGGGGGAGGTTCGGGGCCGCCCTCCACGCAGCTTCCTGGTGTCACAGGTGTTCCCTCGCAAGGGGAAGTCCGCTAATTACCTCCCCTGTCCATGGGGAGGCACTAGATGCTACCTGCGTTTAAAGCCCAACCCCCGCATTTCCCCGGCAGCCCGTACTGGGAGGGACTCGGGGAAGACTCTCGAAGGGCTCCTCGGAGATCTCGGGTGCTGCAGACAGAAGACGGAACCTCCCCACACTCAGAATTCCGGAACACGGCTGACTGTGTGGGGGAGGTTCGGGGCCGCCCTCCACGCAGCTTCCTGGTGTCACAGTTGTTCCCTCGCAAGGGGAAGTCCGCTAATTACCTCCCCTGTCCATGGGGAGGCACTAGATGCTACCTGCGTTTCCAGCCCAACCCCCGCATTTCCCCGGCAGACCGTACTGGGAGGGACTCGGGGAAGACTCTCGAAGGGCTCCTAGGAGATCTCGGGTGCTGCAGACAGAAGACGGAACCTCCCCACACTCAGAATTCCGGAACACGGCTGACTGTGTGGGGGAGGTTCGGGGCCGCCCTCCACGCAGCTTCCTGGTGTCACAGGTGTTCCCTCGCAAGGGGAAGTCCGCTACTTACCTCCCCTGTCCATGGGGATGCACTAGATGCTACCTGCGTTTCCAGCAGAACCCCCGCATTTCCCCGGCAGCCCGTACTGGGGGGACTCGGGGAAGACTCTCGAAGGGCTCCTAGGAGATCTCGGGTGCTGCAGACAGAAGACGGAACCTCCCCACACTCAGAATTCCGGAACAAGGCTGACTGTGTGGGGGAGGTTCGGGGCCGCCCTCCACGCAGCTTCCTGGTGTCACAGGTGTTCCCTCGCAAGGGGAAGTCCGCTAATTACCTCCCCTGTCCATGGGGAGGCACTAGATGCTACCTGCGTTTCCAGCCCAACCCCCGCATTTCCCCGGCAGCCCGTACTGGGAGGGACTCGGGGAAGACTCTCGAAGGGCTCCTAGGAGATCTCGGGTGCTGCAGACAGAAGACGGAACCTCCCCACACTCAGAATTCCGGAACACGGCTGACTGTGTGGGGGAGGTTCGGGGCCGCCCTCCACGCAGCTTCCTGGTGTCACAGGTGTTCCCTCGCAAGGGGAAGTCCGCTACTTACCTCCCCTGTCCATGGGGATGCACTAGATGCTACCTGCGTTTCCAGCCCAACCCCCGCATTTCCCCGGCAGCCCGTACTGGGGGGACTCGGGGAAGACTCTCGAAGGGCTCCTAGGAGATCTCGGGTGCTGCAGACAGAAGACGGAACCTCCCCACACTCAGAATTCCGGAACACGGCTGACTGTGTGGGGGAGGTTCGGGGCCGCCCTCCACGCAGCTTCCTGGTGTCACAGGTGTTCCCTCGCAAGGGGAAGTCCGCTAATTACCTCCCCTGTCCATGGGGAGGCACTAGATGCTACCTGCGTTTCCAGCCCAACCCCCGCATTTCCCCGGCAGCCCGTACTGGGAGGGACTCGGGGAAGACTCTCGAAGGGCTCCTAGGAGATCTCGGGTGCTGCAGACAGAAGACGGAACCTCCCAACACTCAGAATTCCGGAACACGGCTGACTGTGTGGGGGAGGTTCGGGGCCGCCCTCCACGCAGCTTCCTGGTGTCACAGGTGTTCCCTCGCAAGGGGAAGTCCGCTAATTACCTCCCCTGTCCATGGGGAGGCACTAGATGCTACCTGCGTTTCCAGCCCAACCCCCGCATTTCCCCGGCAGCCCGTACTGGGAGGGACTCGGGGAAGACTCTCGAAGGGCTCCTCGGAGATCTCGGGTGCTGCAGACAGAAGACGGAACCTCCCCACACTCAGAATTCCGGAACACGCCTGACTGTGTGGGGGAGGTTCGGGGCCGCACTCCACGCAGCTTCCTGGTGTCACAGGTGTTCCCTCGCAAGGGGAAGTCCGCTAATTACCTCCCCTGTCCATGGGGAGGCACTAGATGCTACCTGCGTTTCCAGCCCAACCCCCGCATTTCCCCGGCAGCCCGTACTGGGAGGGACTCGGGGAAGACTCTCGAAGGGCTCCTCGGAGATCTCGGGTGCTGCAGACAGAAGACGGAACCTCCCCACACTCAGAATTCCGGAACACGCCTGACTGTGTGGGTGAGGTTCAGGGCCGCACTCCACGCAGCTTCCTGGTGTCACAGGTGTTCCCTCGCAAGGGGAAGTCCGCTAATTACCTCCCCTGTCCATGGGGAGGCACTAGATGCTACCTGCGTTTCCAGCCCAACCCCCGCATTTCCCCGGCAGCCCGTACTGGGAGGGACTCGGGGAAGACTCTCGAAGGGCTCCTAGGAGATCTCGGGTGCTGCAGACAGAAGACGGAACCTCCCCACACTCAGAATTCCGGAACACGGCTGACTGTGTGGGGGAGGTTCGGGGCCGCCCTCCACGCAGCTTCCTGGTGTCACAGGTGTTCCCTCGCAAGGGGAAGTCCGCTACTTACCTCCCCTGTCCATGGGGAGGCACTAGATGCTACCTGCGTTTCCAGCCCAACCCCCGCATTTCCCCTGCAGCCCGTACTGTGAGGGACTCGGGGAAGACTCTCGAATGGCTCCTAGGAGATCTCGGGTGCTGCAGACAGAAGACGGAACCTCCCCACACTCAGAATTCCGGAACACGGCTGACTGTGTGGGGGAGGTTCGGGGCCGCCCTCCACGCAGCTTCCTGGTGTCACAGGTGTTCCCTAGCAAGGGGAAGTCCGCTAATTACCTCCCCTGTCCATGGGGAGGCACTAGATGCTACCTGCGTTTAAAGCCCAACCCCCGCATTTCCCCGGCAGCCCGCACTGGGAGGGACTCGGGGAAGACTCTCGAAGGGCTCCTCGGAGATCTCGGGTGCTGCAGACAGAAGACGGAACCTCCCCACACTCAGAATTCCGGAACACGCCTGACTGTGTGGGTGAGGTTCAGGGCCGCACTCCACGCAGCTTCCTGGTGTCACAGGTGTTCCCTCGCAAGGGGAAGTCCGCTAATTACCTCCCCTGTCCATGGGGAGGCACTAGATGGTACCTGCGTTTCCAGCCCAACCCCCGCATTTCCCCGGCAGTCCGTACTGGGAGGGACTCGGGGAAGACTCTCGAAGGGCTCCTAGGAGATCTCGGGTGCTGCAGACAGAAGACGGAACCTCCCCACACTCAGAATTCCGGAACACGGCTGACTGTGTGGGGGAGGTTAGGGGCCGCCCTCCACGCAGCTTCCTGGTGTCACAGGTGTTCCCTCGCAAGGGGAAGTCCGCTAATTACCTCCCCTGTCCATGGGGAGGCACAAGATGCTACCTGCGTTTCCAGCCCAACCCCCGCATTTCCCCGGCAGCCCGTACTGGGAGGGACTCGGGGAAGACTCTCGAAGGGCTCCTAGGAGATCTCGGGTTCTGCAGACAGAAGACGGAACCTCCCCACATTCAGAATTCCGGAACACGGCTGACTGTGTGGGGGAGTTTCGGGGCCGCCCTCCACGCAGCTTCCTGGTGTCACAGGTGTTCCCTCGCAAGGGGAAGTCCGCTAATTACCTCCCCTGTCCATGGGGAGGCACTAGATGCTACCTGCGTTTCCAGCCCAACCCCCGCATTTCCCCGGCAGCCCGTACTGGGAGGGACTCGGGGAAGACTCTCGAAGGGCTCCTAGGTGATCTCGGGTGCTGCAGACAGAAGACGGAACCTCCCCACACTCAGAATTCCGGAACACGGCTGACTGTGTGGGGGAGCTTCGGGGCCGCCATCCACGCAGCTTCCTGGTGTCACAGGTGTTCCCTCGCAAGGGGAAGTCCGCTAATTACCTCCCCTGTCCATGGGGAGGCACTAGATGCTACCTGCGTTTCCAGCCCAACCCCCGCATTTCCCCGGCAGCCCGTACTGGGAGGGACTCGGGGAAGACTCTCGAAGGGCTCCTAGGAGATCTCGGGTGCTGCAGACAAAAGACGGAACCTCCCCACACTCAGAATTCCGGAACACGGCTGACTGTGTGGGGGAGGTTCGGGACCGCCCTCCACGCAGCTTCCTGGTGTCACAGGTGTTCCCTCGCAAGGGGAAGTCCGCTAATTACCTCCCCTGTCCATGGGGAGGCACTAGATGCTACCTGCATTTCCAGCCCAACCCCCGCATTTCCCCGGCAGCCCGCACTGGGAGGGACTCGGGGAAGACTCTCGAAGGGCTCCTAGGAGATCTCGGGTGCTGCAGACAGAAGACGGAACCTCCTCACATTCAGAATTCCGGAACACGGCTGACTGTGTGGGGGAGGTCCGGGGCCGCCCTCCACGCAGCTTCCTGGTGTCACAGGTGTTCCCTCGCAAGGGGAAGTCCGCTACTTACCTCCCCTGTCCATGGGGAGGCACTAGATGCTACCTGAGTTTCCAGCCCAATCCCCGCATTTCCCCGGCAGCCCGTACTGGGAGGGACTCGGGGAAGACTCTCGAAGGGCTCCTAGGAGATCTCGGGTGCTGCAGACAGAAGACGGAACCTCCCCACACTCAGAATTCCGGAACAACGGTGACTGTGTAGGTGAGGTTCAGGGCCGCCCTCCACGAAGCTTCCTGGTGTCACAGGTGTTCCCTCGCAAGGGGAAGTCCGCTAATTACCTCCCCTGTCCATGCGGAGGCGTAGATGCTACCTGCGTTTCCAGCCCAACCCCCGCCTTTCCCCGGCAGCCCGCACTGGGAGGGACTCGGGGAAGACTCTCGAAGGGCTCCTAGGAGATCTCGGGTGCTGCAGACAGAAGACGGAACCTCCCCACACTCAGAATTCCGGAACACGGCTGACTGTGTGGGGGAGGTTCGGGGCCGCCCTCCACGCAGCTTCCTGGTGTCACAGGTGTTCCCTCGCAAGGGGAAGTCCGCTAATTACCTCCCCTGTCCATGGGGAGGCACTAGATGCTACCTGCGTTTCCAGCCCAACCCCCGCATTTCCCCGGCAGCCCGTACTGGGAGGGACTCGGGGAAGACTCTCGAAGGGCTCCTAGGAGATCTCGGGTGCTGCAGACAGAAGACGGAACCTCCTCACACTCAGAATTCCGGAACACGGCTGACTGTGTGGGGGAGGTTCGGGGCCGCCCTCCACGCAGCTTCCTGGTGTCACAGGTGTTCCCTCGCAAGGGGAAGTCCGCTAATTACCTCCCCTGTCCATGGGGAGGCACTAGATGCTACCTGCGTTTCCAGCCCAACCCCCGCATTTCCCCGGCAGCCCGTACTGGGAGGGACTCGGGGAAGACTCTCGAAGGGCTCCTAGGAGATCTCGGGTGCTGCAGACAGAAGACGGAACCTCCCCACACTCAGAATTCCGGAACACGGCTGACTGTGTGGGGGAGGTTCAGGGCCGCACTCCACGCAGCTTCCTGGTGTCACAGGTGTTCCCTCGCAAGGGGAAGTCCGCTAATTACCTCCCCTGTCCATGGGGAGGCACTAGATGCTACCTGCGTTTCCAGCCCAACCCCCGCATTTCCCCGGCAGCCCGTACTGGGAGGGACTCGGGGAAGACTCTCGAAGGGCTCCTCGGAGATCTCGGGTGCTGCAGACAGAAGACGGAACCTCCCCACACTCAGAATTCCGGAACACGCCTGACTGTGTGGGTGAGGTTCAGGGCCGCACTCCACGCAGCTTCCTGGTGTCACAGGTGTTCCCTCGCAAGGGGAAGTCCGCTAATTACCTCCCCTGTCCATGGGGAGGCACTAGATGCTACCTGCGTTTCCAGCCCAACCCCCGCATTTCCCCGGCAGCCCGTACTGGGAGGGACTCGGGGAAGACTCTCGAAGGGCTCCTAGGAGATCTCGGGTGCTGCAGACAGAAGACGGAACCTCCCCACACTCAGAATTCCGGAACACGGCTGACTGTGTGGGGGAGGTTCGGGGCCGCCCTCCACGCAGCTTCCTGGTGTCACAGGTGTTCCCTCGCAAGGGGAACTCCGCTACTTACCTCCCCTGTCCATGGGGAGGCACTAGATGCTACCTGCGTTTCCAGCCCAACCCCCGCATTTCCCCGGCAGCCCGTACTGTGAGGGACTCGGGGAAGACTCTCGAATGGCTCCTAGGAGATCTCGGTTGCTGCAGACAGAAGACGGAACCTCCCCACACTCAGAATTCCGGAACACGGCTGACTGTGTGGGGGAGGTTCGGGGCCGCCCTCCACGCAGCTTCCTGGTGTCACAGGTGTTCCCTAGCAAGGGGAAGTCCGCTAATTACCTCCCCTGTCCATGGGGAGGCACTAGATGCTACCTGCGTTTAAAGCCCAACCCCCGCATTTCCCCGGCAGCCCGCACTGGGAGGGACTCGGGGAAGACTCTCGAAGGGCTCCTCGGAGATCTCGGGTGCTGCAGACAGAAGACGGAACCTCCCCACACTCAGAATTCCGGAACACGCCTGACTGTGTGGGGGAGGTTCGGGTCCGCACTCCACGCAGCTTCCTGGTGTCACAGGTGTTCCCTCGCAAGGGGAAGTCCGCTAATTACCTCCCCTGTCCATGGGGAGGCACTAGATGGTACCTGCGTTTCCAGCCCAACCCCCGCATTTCCCCGGCAGTCCGTACTGGGAGGGACTCGGGGAAGACTCTCGAAGGGCTCCTAGGAGATCTCGGGTGCTGCAGACAGAAGACGGAACCTCCCCACACTCAGAATTCCGGAACACGGCTGACTGTGTGGGGGAGGTTAGGGGCCGCCCTCCACGCAGCTTCCTGGTGTCACAGGTGTTCCCTCGCAAGGGGAAGTCCGCTAATTACCTCCCCTGTCCATGGGGAGGCACAAGATGCTACCTGCGTTTCCAGCCCAACCCCCGCATTTCCCCGGCAGCCCGTACTGGGAGGGACTCGGGGAAGACTCTCGAAGGGCTCCTAGGAGATCTCGGGTTCTGCAGACAGAAGACGGAACCTCCCCACATTCAGAAATCCGGAACACGGCTGACTGTGTGGGGGAGGTTCGGGGCCGCCCTCCACGCAGCTTCCTGGTGTCACAGGTGTTCCCTCGCAAGGGGAAGTCCGCTAATTACCTCCCCTGTCCATGGGGAGGCACTAGATGCTACCTGCGTTTCCAGCCCAACCCCCGCATTTCCCCGGCAGCCCGTACTGGGAGGGACTCGGGGAAGACTCTCGAAGGGCTCCTAGGAGATCTCGGGTGCTGCAGACAGAAGACGGAACCTCCCCACACTCAGAATTCCGGAACACGGCTGACTGTGTGGGGGAGCTTCGGGGCCGCCATCCACGCAGCTTCCTGGTGTCACAGGTGTTCCCTCGCAAGGGGAAGTCCGCTAATTACCTCCCCTGTCCATGGGGAGGCACTAGATGCTACCTGCGTTTCCAGCCCAACCCCCGCATTTCCCCGGCAGCCCGTACTGGGAGGGACTCGGGGAAGACTCTCGAAGGGCTCCTAGGAGATCTCGGGTGCTGCAGACAGAAGACGGAACCTCCCCACACTCAGAATTCCGGAACACGGCTGACTGTGTGGGGAGGTTCGGGACCGCCCTCCACGCAGCTTCCTGGTGTCACAGGTGTTCCCTCGCAAGGGGAAGTCCGCTAATTACCTCCCCTGTCCATGGGGAGGCACTAGATGCTACCTGCATTTCCAGCCCAACCCCCGCATTTCCCCGGCAGCCCGCACTGGGAGGGACTCGGGGAAGACTCTCGAAGGGCTCCTAGGAGATCCCGGGTGCTGCAGACAGAAGACGGAACCTCCTCACATTCAGAATTCCGGAACTCGGCTGACTGTGTGGGGGAGGTCCGGGGCCGCCCTCCACGCAGCTTCCTGGTGTCACAGGTGTTCCCTCGCAAGGGGAAGTCCGCTACTTACCTCCCCTGTCCATGGGGAGGCACTAGATGCTACCTGCGTTTCCAGCCCAATTCCCGCATTTCCCCGGCAGCCCGTACTGGGAGGGACTCGGGGAAGACTCTCGAAGGGCTCCTAGGAGATCTCGGGTGCTGCAGACAGAAGACGGAACCTCCCCACACTCAGAATTCCGGAACAACGGTGACTGTGTAGGTGAGGTTCAGGGCCGCCCTCCACGAAGCTTCCTGGTGTCACAGGTGTTCCCTCGCAAGGGGAAGTCCGCTAATTACCTCCCCTGTCCATGCGGAGGCGTAGATGCTACCTGCGTTTCCAGCCCAACCCCCGCCTTTCCCCGGCAGCCCGCACTGGGAGGGACTCGGGGAAGACTCTCGAAGGGCTCCTAGGAGATCTCGGGTGCTGCAGACAGAAGACGGAACCTCCCCACACTCAGAATTCCGGAACACGGCTGACTGTGTGGGGGAGGTTCGGGGCCGCCCTCCACGCAGCTTCCTGGTGTCACAGGTGTTCCCTCGCAAGGGGAAGTCCGCTAATTACCTCCCCTGTCCATGGGGAGGCACTAGATGCTACCTGCGTTTCCAGCCCAACCCCCGCATTTCCCCGGCAGCCCGTACTGGGAGGGACTCGGGGAAGACTCTCGAAGGGCTCCTAGGAGATCTCGGGTGCTGCAGACAGAAGACGGAACCTCCCCACACTCAGAATTCCGGAACACGGCTGACTGTGTGGGGGAGGTTCGGGGCCGCCCTCCACGCAGCTTCCTGGTGTCACAGGTGTTCCCTCGCAAGGGGAAGTCCGCTACTTACCTCCCCTGTCCATGGGGAGGCACTAGATGCTACCTGCGTTTCCAGCCCAACCCCCGCATTTCCCCGGCAGCCCGTACTGGGAGGGACTCGGGGAAGACTCTCGAAGGGCTCCTAGGAGATCTCGGGTGCTGCAGACAGAAGACGGAACCTCCCCACACTCAGAATTCCGGAACACGGCTGACTGTGTGGGGGAGGTTCGGGGCCGCACTCCACGCAGCTTCCTGGTGTCACAGGTGTTCCCTCGCAAGGGGAAGTCCGCTAATTACCTCCCCTGTCCATGGGGAGGCACTAGATGCTACCTGCGTTTCCAGCCCAACCCCCGCATTTCCCCGGCAGCCCGTACTGGGAGGGACTCGGGGAAGACTCTCGAAGGGCTCCTAGGAGATCTCGGGTGCTGCAGACAGAAGACGGAACCTCCCCACACTCAGAATTCCGGAACACGTCTTACTGTGTGGGTGAGGTTCAGGGCCGCACTCCACGCAGCTTCCTGGTGTCACAGGTGTTCCCTCGCAAGGGAAAGTCCGCTAATTACCTACCCTGTCCATGGGGAGGCGTAGATGCTACCTGCGTTTCCAGCCCAACCCCCGCATTTCCCCGGCAGCCCGCACTGGGAAGGACTCGGGGAAGACTCTCGAAGGGCTCCTAGGAGATCCTGGGTGCTGCAGACAGAAGACGGAACCTCCTCACATTCAGAATTCCGGAACAAGGCTGACTGTGTGGGGGAGGTCCGGGGCAGCCCTCCACGCAGCTTCCTGGTGTCACAGGTGTTCCCTCGCAAGGGGAAGTCCGCTACTTACCTCCCCTGTCCATGGGGAGGCACTAGATGCTACCTGCGTTTCCAGCCCAACCCCCGCATTTCCCCGGCAGCCCGTACTGGGAGGGACTCGGGGAAGACTCTCGAAGGGCTCCTAGGAGATCTCGGGTGCTGCAGACAGAAGACGGAACCTCCCCACACTCAGAATTCCGGAACAACGGTGACTGTGTAGGTGAGGTTCAGGGCCGCCCTTCACGAAGCTTCCTGGTGTCACAGGTGTTCCCTTGCAAGGGGAAGTCCGCTAATTACCTCCCCTGTCCATGGGGAGGCGTAGATGCTACCTGCGTTTCCAGCCTAACCCCCGCCTTTCCCCGGCAGCCCGCACTGGGAGGGACTCGGGGAAGACTCTCGAAGTGCTCCTAGGAGATCCCGGGTGCTGCAGACAGAAGACAGAACCTCCTCACATTCAGAATTCCGGAACACGGCTGACTGTGTGGGGGAGGTTCGGGGCCGCCCTCCACGCAGCTTCCTGGTGTCACAGGTGTTCCCTCGCAAGGGGAAGTTCGCTACTTACCTCCCCTGTCCATGCGGAGGCGTAGATGCTACCTGCGTTTCCAGCCCAACCCCCGCCTTTCCCCGGCAGCCCGCACTGGGAGGGACTCGGGGAAGACTCTCGAAGGGCTCCTAGGAGACCTCGGGTGCTGCAGACAGAAGACGGAACCTCCCCACACTCAGAATTCCGGAACAACGGTGACTGTGTGGGTGAGGTTCAGGGCCGCCCTCCAAGAAGCTTCCTGGTGTCACAGGTGTTCCCTCGCAAGGGGAAGTCCGCTAATTACCTCCCCTGTCCATGCGGAGGAGTAGATGCTACCTGCGTTTCCAGCCCAACCCCCGCCATTCCCCGGCAGCCCGCACTGGGAGGGACTCGGGGAAGACTCTCGAAGGGCTCCTAGGAGATCTCGGGTGCTGCGTACAGAAGACGGAACCTCCTCACACTCAGAATTCCGGAACACGGCTGACTGTGTGGGGGAGGTTCGGGGCCGCCCTCCACGCAGCTTCCTGGTGTCACAGGTGTTCCCTCGCAAGGGGAAGTCCGCTAATTACCTCCCCTGTCCATGGGGAGGCACTAGATGCTACCTGCGTTTCCAGCCCAACCCCCGCATTTCCCCGGCAGCCCGTACTGGGAGGGACTCGGGGAAGACTCTCGAAGGGCTCCTAGGAGATCTCGGGTGCTGCAGACAGAAGACGGAACCTCCCCACACTCAGAATTCCTGAACACGGCTTACTGTGTGGGTGAGGTTCAGGGCCGCACTCCACGCAGCTTCCTGGTGTCACAGGTGTTCCCTCGCAAGGGGAAGTCCGCTACTTACCTCCCCTGTCCATGGGGAGGCACTAGATGCTACCTGCGTTTCCAGCCCAACCCCCGCATTTCCCCGGCAGCCCGTACTGGGAGGGACTCGGGGAAGACTCTCGAAGGGCTCCTAGGAGATCTCGGGTGCTGCAGACAGAAGACGGAACCTCCCCACACTCAGAATTCCGGAACACGGCTGACTGTGTGGGGGAGGTTCGGGGCCGCCCTCCACGCAGCTTCCTGGTGTCACAGGTGTTCCCTCGCAAGGGGAAGTCCGCTAATTACCTCCCCTGTCCATGGGGAGGCACTAGATGCTACCTGCGTTTCCAGCCCAACCCCCGCATTTCCCCGGCAGCCCGTACTGGGAGGGACTCGGGGAAGACTCTCGAAGGGCTCCTAGGAGATCTCGGGTGCTGCAGACAGAAGACGGAACCTCCCCACACTCAGAATTCCGGAACACGGCTGACTGTGTGGGGGAGGTTCGGGGCCGCACTCCACGCAGCTTCCTGGTGTCACAGGTGTTCCCTCGCAAGGGGAAGTCCGCTAATTACCTCCCCTGTCCATGGGGAGGCACTAGATGCTACCTGCGTTTCCAGCCCAACCCCCGCATTTCCCCGGCAGCCCGTACTGGGAGGGACTCGGGGAAGACTCTCGAAGGGCTCCTAGGAGATCTCGGGTGCTGCAGACAGAAGACGGAACCTCCCCACACTCAGAATTCCGGAACACGTCTTACTGTGTGGGTGAGGTTCAGGGCCGCACTCCACGCAGCTTCCTGGTGTCACAGGTGTTCCCTCGCAAGGGAAAGTCCGCTAATTACCTACCCTGTCCATGGGGAGGCGTAGATGCTACCTGCGTTTCCAGCCCAACCCCCGCATTTCCCCGGCAGCCCGCACTGGGAAGGACTCGGGGAAGACTCTCGAAGGGCTCCTAGGAGATCCTGGGTGCTGCAGACAGAAGACGGAACCTCCTCACATTCAGAATTCCGGAACAAGGCTGACTGTGTGGGGGAGGTCCGGGGCAGCCCTCCACGCAGCTTCCTGGTGTCACAGGTGTTCCCTCGCAAGGGGAAGTCCGCTACTTACCTCCCCTGTCCATGGGGAGGCACTAGATGCTACCTGCGTTTCCAGCCCAACCCCCGCATTTCCCCGGCAGCCCGTACTGGGAGGGACTCGGGGAAGACTCTCGAAGGGCTCCTAGGAGATCTCGGGTGCTGCAGACAGAAGACGGAACCTCCCCACACTCAGAATTCCGGAACAACGGTGACTGTGTAGGTGAGGTTCAGGGCCGCCCTTCACGAAGCTTCCTGGTGTCACAGGTGTTCCCTTGCAAGGGGAAGTCCGCTAATTACCTCCCCTGTCCATGGGGAGGCGTAGATGCTACCTGCGTTTCCAGCCTAACCCCCGCCTTTCCCCGGCAGCCCGCACTGGGAGGGACTCGGGGAAGACTCTCGAAGTGCTCCTAGGAGATCCCGGGTGCTGCAGACAGAAGACAGAACCTCCTCACATTCAGAATTCCGGAACACGGCTGACTGTGTGGGGGAGGTTCGGGGCCGCCCTCCACGCAGCTTCCTGGTGTCACAGGTGTTCCCTCGCAAGGGGAAGTTCGCTACTTACCTCCCCTGTCCATGCGGAGGCGTAGATGCTACCTGCGTTTCCAGCCCAACCCCCGCCTTTCCCCGGCAGCCCGCACTGGGAGGGACTCGGGGAAGACTCTCGAAGGGCTCCTAGGAGACCTCGGGTGCTGCAGACAGAAGACGGAACCTCCCCACACTCAGAATTCCGGAACAACGGTGACTGTGTGGGTGAGGTTCAGGGCCGCCCTCCAAGAAGCTTCCTGGTGTCACAGGTGTTCCCTCGCAAGGGGAAGTCCGCTAATTACCTCCCCTGTCCATGCGGAGGAGTAGATGCTACCTGCGTTTCCAGCCCAACCCCCGCCATTCCCCGGCAGCCCGCACTGGGAGGGACTCGGGGAAGACTCTCGAAGGGCTCCTAGGAGATCTCGGGTGCTGCGTACAGAAGACGGAACCTCCTCACACTCAGAATTCCGGAACACGGCTGACTGTGTGGGGGAGGTTCGGGGCCGCCCTCCACGCAGCTTCCTGGTGTCACAGGTGTTCCCTCGCAAGGGGAAGTCCGCTAATTACCTCCCCTGTCCATGGGGAGGCACTAGATGCTACCTGCGTTTCCAGCCCAACCCCCGCATTTCCCCGGCAGCCCGTACTGGGAGGGACTCGGGGAAGACTCTCGAAGGGCTCCTAGGAGATCTCGGGTGCTGCAGACAGAAGACGGAACCTCCCCACACTCAGAATTCCGGAACACGGCTGACTGAGTGGGGGAGGTTCGGGGCCGCCCTCCACGCAGCTTCCTGGTGTCACAGGTGTTCCCTCGCAAGGGGAAGTCCGCTAATTACCTCCCCTGTCCATGGGGAGGCACTAGATGCTACCTGCGTTTCCAGCCCAACCCCCGCATTTCCCCGGCAGCCCGTACTGGGAGGGACTCGGGGAAGACTCTCGAAGGGCTCCTAGGAGATCTCGGGTGCTGCAGACAGAAGACGGAACCTCCCCACACTCAGAATTCCGGAACACGGCTGACTGTGTGGGGGAGGTTCGGGGCCGCCCTCCACGCAGCTTCCTGGTGTCACAGGTGTTCCCTCGCAAGGGGAAGTCCGCTAATTACCTCCCCTGTCCATGGGGAGGCACTAGATGCTACCTGCGTTTCCAGCCCAACCCCCGCATTTCCCTGGCAGCCCGTACTGGGAGGGACTCGGGGAAGACTCTCGAAGGGCTCCTAGGAGATCTCGGGTGCTGCAGACAGAAGACGGAACCTCCCCACACTCAGAATTCCTGAACACGGCTTACTGTGTGGGTGAGGTTCAGGGCCGCACTCCACGCAGCTTCCTGGTGTCACAGGTGTTCCCTCGCAAGGGGAAGTCCGCTACTTACCTCCCCTGTCCATGGGGAGGCACTAGATGCTACCTGCGTTTCCAGCCCAACCCCCGCATTTCCCCGGCAGCCCGTACTGGGAGGGACTCGGGGAAGACTCTCGAAAGGCTCCTAGGAGATCTCGGGTGCTGCAGACAGAAGACGGAACCTCCCCACACTCAGAATTCCGGAACAACGGTGACTGTGTAGGTGAGGTTAAGGGCCGCCCTTCACGAAGCTTCCTGGTGTCACAGGTGTTCCCTTGCAAGGGGAAGTCCGCTAATTACCTCCCCTGTCCATGGGGAGGCGTAGATGCTACCTGCGTTTCCAGCCTAACCCCCGCATTTCCCCGGCAGCCCGCACTGGGAGGGACTCGGGGAAGACTCTCGAAGTGCTCCTAGGAGATCCCGGGTGCTGCAGACAGAAGACAGAACCTCCTCACATTCAGAATTCCGGAACACGGCTGACTGTGTGGGGGAGGTTCGGGGCCGCACTCCACGCAGCTTCCTGGTGTCACAGGTGTTCCCTCGCAAGGGGAAGTCCGCTACTTACCTCCCCTGTCCATGGGGAGGCACTAGATGTTACCTGCGTTTCCAGCCCAACCCCCGCCTTTCCCCGGCAGCCCGCACTGGGAGGGACTCGGGGAAGACTCTCGAAGGGCTCCTAGGAGATCTCGGGTGCTGCGTACAGAAGACGGAACCTCCTCACACTCAGAATTCCGGAACACGGCTGACTGTGTGGGGGAGGTTCGGGGCCGCCCTCCACGCAGCTTCCTGGTGTCACAGGTGTTCCCTCGCAAGGGGAAGTCCGCTAATTACCTCCCCTGTCCATGGGGAGGCACTAGATGCTACCTGCGTTTCCAGCCCAACCCCCGCATTTCCCCGGCAGCCCGTACTGGGAGGGACTCGGGGAAGACTCTCGAAGGGCTCCTAGGAGATCTCGGGTGCTGCAGACAGAAGACGGAACCTCCCCACACTCAGAATTCCGGAACACGGCTGACTGAGTGGGGGAGGTTCGGGGCCGCCCTCCACGCAGCTTCCTGGTGTCACAGGTGTTCCCTCGCAAGGGGAAGTCCGCTAATTACCTCCCCTGTCCATGGGGAGGCACTAGATGCTACCTGCGTTTCCAGCCCAACCCCCGCATTTCCCCGGCAGCCCGTACTGGGAGGGACTCGGGGAAGACTCTCGAAGGGCTCCTAGGAGATCTCGGGTGCTGCAGACAGAAGACGGAACCTCCCCACACTCAGAATTCCGGAACACGGCTGACTGTGTGGGGGAGGTTCGGGGCCGCCCTCCACGCAGCTTCCTGGTGTCACAGGTGTTCCCTCGCAAGGGGAAGTCCGCTAATTACCTCCCCTGTCCATGGGGAGGCACTAGATGCTACCTGCGTTTCCAGCCCAACCCCCGCATTTCCCTGGCAGCCCGTACTGGGAGGGACTCGGGGAAGACTCTCGAAGGGCTCCTAGGAGATCTCGGGTGCTGCAGACAGAAGAACGAACCTCCCCACACTCAGAATTCCTGAACACGGCTTACTGTGTGGGTGAGGTTCAGGGCCGCACTCCACGCAGCTTCCTGGTGTCACAGGTGTTCCCTCGCAAGGGGAAGTCCGCTACTTACCTCCCCTGTCCATGGGGAGGCACTAGATGCTACCTGCGTTTCCAGCCCAACCCCCGCATTTCCCCGGCAGCCCGTACTGGGAGGGACTCGGGGAAGACTCTCGAAAGGCTCCTAGGAGATCTCGGGTGCTGCAGACAGAAGACGGAACCTCCCCACACTCAGAATTCCGGAACAACGGTGACTGTGTAGGTGAGGTTAAGGGCCGCCCTTCACGAAGCTTCCTGGTGTCACAGGTGTTCCCTTGCAAGGGGAAGTCCGCTAATTACCTCCCCTGTCCATGGGGAGGCGTAGATGCTACCTGCGTTTCCAGCCTAACCCCCGCATTTCCCCGGCAGCCCGCACTGGGAGGGACTCGGGGAAGACTCTCGAAGTGCTCCTAGGAGATCCCGGGTGCTGCAGACAGAAGACAGAACCTCCTCACATTCAGAATTCCGGAACACGGCTGACTGTGTGGGGGAGGTTCGGGGCCGCACTCCACGCAGCTTCCTGGTGTCACAGGTGTTCCCTCGCAAGGGGAAGTCCGCTACTTACCTCCCCTGTCCATGGGGAGGCACTAGATGTTACCTGCGTTTCCAGCCCAACCCCCGCCTTTCCCCGGCAGCCCGCACTGGGAGGGACTCGGGGAAGACTCTCGAAGGGCTCCTAGGAGATCTCGGGTGCTGCAGACAGAAGACGGAACCTCCCCACACTCAGAATTCCGGAACAACGGTGACTGTGTAGGTGAGGTTCAGGGCCGCACTCCACGAAGCTTCCTGGTGTCACAGGTGTTCCCTCGCAAGGGGAAGTCCGCTAATTACCTCCCCTGTCCATGCGGAGGCGTAGATGCTACCTGCGTTTCCAGCCCAACCCCCGCCTTTCACCGGCAGCCCGCACTGGGAGGGACTCGGGGAAGACTCTCGAAGGGCTCCTAGGAGATCTCGGGTGCTGCAGACCGAAGACGGAACTTCCCCACACTCAGAATTCCGGAACACGGCTGACTGTGTGGGGGAGGTTCGGGGCCGCCCTCCACGCAGCTTCCTGGTGTCACAGGTGTTCCCTCGCAAGGGGAAGTCCGTTAATTTCCTCCCCTGTCCATGGGGAGGCACTAGATGCTACCTGCGTTTCCAGACCAACCCCCGCATTTCCCCGGCAGCCCGTAATGGGAGGGACTCGGGGAAGACTCTCGAAAGGCTCCTAGGAGATCTCGGGTGCTGCAGACAGAAGACGGAACCTCCCCACACTCAGAATTCCGGAACACGGCTGACTGTGTGGGGGAGGTTCTGGGCCACCCTCCACGCAGCTTCCTGGTGTCACAGGTGTTCCCTCGCAAGGGGAAGTCCGCTAATTACCTCCCCTGTCCATGGGGAGGCACTAGATGCTACCTGCGTTTCCAGCCCAACCCCCGCATTTCCCCGGCAGCCCGTACTGGGAGGGACTCGGGGAAGACTCTCGAAGGGCTCCTAGGAGATCTCGGGTGCTGCAGACAGAAGACGGAACCTCCCCACACTCAGAAATCCGGAACACGGCTGACTGTGTGGGGGAGGTTCGGGGCCGCCCTCCACGCAGCTTCCTGGTGTCACAGGTGTTCCCTCGCAAGGGGAAGTCCGCTAATTACCTCCCCTGTCCATGGGGAGGCACTAGATGCTACCTGCGTTTCCAGCCCACCCCCCGCATTTCCCCGGCAGCACGTACTGGGAGGGACTCGGGGAAGACTCTCGAAGGGCTCCTAGGAGATCTCGGGTGCTGCAGACAGAAGACGGAACCTCCCCACACTCAGAATTCCGGAACACGGCTTACTGTGTGGGTGAGGTTCAGGGCCGCACTCCACGCAGCTTCCTGGTGTCACAGGTGTTCCCTCGCAAGGGGAAGTCCGCTAATTACCTCCCCTGTCCATGGGGAGGCGTAGATGCTACCTGCGTTTCCAGCCCAACCCCCGCATTTCCCCGGCAGCCCGCACTGGGAGGGACTCGGGGAAGACTCTCGAAGGGCTCCTAGGAGATCTCGGGTGCTGCAGACAGAAGACGGAACCTCCCCACACTCAGAATTCCGGAACACGGCTGACTGTGTGGGGGAGGTTCGGGGCCGCCCTCCACGAAGCTTCCTGGTGTCACAGGTGTTCCCTCGCAAGGGGAAGTCCGCTAATTACCTCCCCTGTCCATGGGGAGGCACTAGATGCTACCTGCGTTTCCAGCCCAACCCCCGCATTTCCCCGGCAGCCCGTACTGGGAGGGACTCGGGGAAGACTCTCGAAAGGCTCCTAGGAGATCTCGGGTGCTGCAGACAGAAGACGGAACCTCCCCACACTCAGAATTCCGGAACACGGCTGACTGTGTGGGGGAGGTTCTGGGCCGCCCTCCACGCAGCTTCCTGGTGTCACAGGTGTTCCCTCGCAAGGGGAAGTCCGCTAATTACCTCCCCTGTCCATGGGGAGGCACTAGATGCTACCTGCGTTTCCAGCCCAACCCCCGCATTTCCCAGGCAGCCCGTACTGGGAGGGACTCGGGGAAGACTCTCGAAGGGCTCCTAGGAGATCTCGGGTGCTGCAGACAGAAGACGGAACCTCCCCACACTCAGAATTCCGGAACACGGCTGACTGTGTGGGGGAGGTCCGGGGCAGACCTCCACGAAGCTTCCTGGTGTCACAGGTGTTCCCTCGCAAGGGGAAGTCCGCTAATTACCTCCCCTGTCCATGGGGAGGCACTAGATGCTACCTGCGTTTCCAGCCCAACCCCCGCATTTCCCCGGCAGCCCGTACTGGGAGGGACTCGGGGAAGACTCTCGAAGGGCTCCTAGGAGATCTCGGGTGCTGCAGACAGAAGACGGAACCTCCCCACACTCAGAATTCCGGAACACGGCTTACTGTGTGGGTGAGGTTCAGGGCCGCACTCCACGAAGCTTCCTGGTGTCACAGGTGTTCCCTCGCAAGGGGAAGTCCGCTAATTACCTCCCCTGTCCATGGGGAGGCGTAGATGCTACCTGCGTTTCCAGCCCAACCCCCGCATTTCCCCGGCAGCCCGCACTGGGAGGGACTCGGGGAAGACTCTCGAAGGGCTCCTAGGAGATCTCGGGTGCTGCAGACAGAAGACGGAACCTCCCCACACTCAGAATTCCGGAACACGACTGACTGTGTGGGGGAGGTTCGGGGCCGCACTCCACGCAGCTTCCTGGTGTCACAGGTGTTCCCTCGCAAGGGGAAGTCCGCTAATTACCTCCCCTGTCCATGGGGAGGCACTAGATGCTACCTGCGTTTCCAGCCCAACCCCCGCATTTCCCCGGCAGCCCGTACTGGGAGGGACTCGGGGAAGACTCTCGAAGGGCTCCTAGGAGATCTCGGGTGCTGCAGACAGAAGACGGAACCTCCCCACACTCAGAATTCCGGAACACGGCTTACTGTGTGGGTGAGGTTCAGGGCCGCACTCCACGCAGCTTCCTGGTGTCACAGGTGTTCCCTCGCAAGGGGAAGTCCGCTAATTACCTCCCCTGTCCATGGGGAGGCGTAGATGCTACCTGAGTTTCCAGCCCAACCCCCGCATTTCCCCGGCAGCCCGCACTGGGAGGGACTCGGGGAAGACTCTCGAAGGGCTCCTAGGAGATCCTGGGTGCTGCAGACAGAAGACGGAACCTCCTCACATTCAGAATTCCGGAACACGGCTGACTGTGTGGGGGAGGTCCGGGGCAGCCCTCCACGCAGCTTCCTGGTGTCACAGGTGTTCCCTCGCAAGGGGAAGTCCGCTACTTACCTCCCCTGTCCATGGGGAGGCACTAGATGCTACCTGCGTTTCCAGCCCAACCCCCGCATTTCCCCGGCAGCCCGTACTGGGAGGGACTCGGGGAAGACTCTCGAAGGGCTCCTAGGAGATCTCGGGTGCTGCAGACAGAAGACGGAACCTCCCCACACTCAGAATTCCGGAACAACGGTGACTGTGTAGGTGAGGTTCAGGGCCGCCCTTCACGAAGCTTCCTGGTGTCACAGGTGTTCCCTTGCAAGGGGAAGTCCGCTAATTACCTCCCCTGTCCATGGGGAGGCGTAGATGCTACCTGCGTTTCCAGCCTAACCCCCGCCTTTCCCCGGCAGCCCGCACTGGGAGGGACTCGGGGAAGACTCTCGAAGTGCTCCTAGGAGATCCCGGGTGCTGCAGACAGAAGACAGAACCTCCTCATATTCAGAATTCCGGAACACGGCTGACTGTGTGAGGGAGGTTCGGGGCCGCCCTCCACGCAGCTTCCTGGTGTCACAGGTGTTCCCTCGCAAGGGGAAGTTCGCTACTTACCTCCCCTGTCCATGCGGAGGCGTAGATGCTACCTGCGTTTCCAGCCCAACCCCCGCATTTCCCCGGCAGCCCGCACTGGGTGGGACTCGGGGAAGACTCTCGAAGGGCTCCTAGGAGATCTCGGGTGCTGCAAACAGAAGACGGAACCTCCCCACACTCAGAATTCCGGAACACGGCTGACTGTGTGGGGGAGGTTCGGGGCCGCCCTCCACGCAGCTTCCTGGTGTCACAGGTGTTCCCTCGCAAGGGGAAGTCCGCTAATTACCTCCCCTGTCCATGGGGAGGCACTAGATGCTACCTGCGTTTCCAGCCCGACCCCCGCATTTCCCCGGCAGCCCGTACTGGGAGGGACTCGGGGAAGACACTCGAAGGGCTCCTAGGAGATCTCGGGTGCTGCAGACAGAAGACGGAACCTCCCCACACTCAGAATTCCGGAACACGGCTGACTGTGTGGGGGAGGTTCGGGGCCGCCCTCCACGCAGCTTCCTGGTGTCACAGGTGTTCCCTCGCAAGGGGAAGTCCGCTAATTACCTCCCCTGTCCATGGGGAGGCACTAGATGCTACCTGCGTTTCCAGCCCAACCCCCGCATTTCCCCGGCAGCCCGTACTGGGAGGGACTCGGGGAAGACTCTCGAAGGGCTCCTAGGAGATCTCGGGTGCTGCAGACAGAAGACGGAACCTCCCCACTCTCAGAATTCCGGAACACGGCTGACTGTGTGGGTGAGGTTCGGGGCCGCACTCCACGCAGCTTCCTGGTGTCACAGGTGTTCCCTCGCAAGGGGAAGTTCGCTACTTACCTCCCCTGTCCATGCGGAGGCGTAGATGCTACCTGCGTTTCCAGCCCAACCCCCGCCTTTCCCCGGCAGCCCGCAGTGGGAGGGACTCGGGGAAGACTCTCGAAGGGCTCCTAGGAGATCTCGGGTGCTGCAGACAGAAGACGGAACCTCCCCACACTCAGAATTCCGGAACACGGCTGACTGTGTGGGGGAGGTTCGGGGCCGCCCTCCACGCAGCTTCCTGGTGTCACAGGTGTTCCCTCGCAAGGGGAAGTCCGCTAATTACCTCCCCTGTCCATGGGGAGGCACTAGATGCTACCTGCGTTTCCAGCCCAACCCCCGCATTTCCCCGGCAGCCCGTACTGGGAGGGACTCGGGGAAGACACTCGAAGGGCTCCTAGGAGATCTCGGGTGCTGCAGACAGAAGACGGAACCTCCCCAAACTCAGAATTCCGGAACACGGCTGACTGTGTGGGGGAGGTTCGGGGCCGCCCTCCACGCAGCTTCCTGGTGTCACAGGTGTTCCCTCGCAAGGGGAAGTCCGCTAATTACCTCCCATGTCCATGGGGAGGCACTAGATGCTACCTGCGTTTCCAGCCCAACCCCCGCATTTCCCCGGCAGCCCGTACTGGGAGGGACTCGGGGAAGACTCTCGAAGGGCTCCTAGGAGATCTCGGGTGCTGCAGACAGAAGACGGAACCTCCCCACCCTCAGAATTCCGGAACACGGCTGACTGTGTGGGGGAGGTTCGGGGCCGCCCTCCACGCAGCTTCCTGGTGTCACAGGTGTTCCCTCGCAAGGGGAAGTCCGCTAATTACCTCCCCTGTCCATGGGGAGGCACTAGATGCTACCTGCGTTTCCAGCCCAACCCCCGCATTTCCCCGGCAGCCCGTACTGGGAGGGACTCGGGGAAGACTCTCGAAGGGCTCCTAGGAGATCTCGGGTGCTGCAGACAGAAGACGGAACCTCTCCACACTCAGAATTCCGGAACACGGCTGACTGTGTGGGGGAGGTTCGGGGCCGCACTCCACGCAGCTTCCTGGGGTCACAGGTGTTCCCTCGCAAGGGGAAGTCCGCTAATTACCTCCCCTGTCCATGGGGAGGCACTAGATGCTACCTGCGTTTCCAGCCCAACCTCAGCATTTCCCCGGCAGCCCGTACTGGGAGGGACTCGGGGAAGACTCTCGAAGGGCTCCTCGGAGATCTCGGGACCTGCAGACAGAAGACGGAACCTCCCCACACTCAGAATTCCGGAACACGGCTGACTGTGTGGGGGAGGTTCGGGGCCGCCCTCCACGCAGCTTCCTGGTGTCACAGGTGTTCCCTCGCAAGGGGAAGTCCGCTAATTACCTCCCCTGTCCATGGGGAGGCACTAGATGCTACCTGCGTTTCCAGCCCATCCCCCGCATTTCCCCGGCAGCCCGTACTGGGAGGGACTCGGGGAAGACTCTCGAAGGACTCCTCGGAGATCTCGGGTGCTGCAGACAGAAGACGGAACCTCCCAACACTCAGAATTCCGGAACACGGCTGACTGTGTGGGTGAGGTTCAGGGCCGCACTCCACGCAGCTTCCTGGTGTCACAGGTGTTCCCTCGCAAGGGGAAGTCCGCTAATTACCTCCCCTGTCCATGGGGAGGCACTAGATGCTACCTGCGTTTCCAGCCCAACCCCCGCATTTCCCCGGCAGCCCGTACTGGGAGGGACTCGGGGAAGACTCTCGAAGGGCTCCTAGGAGATCTCGGGTGCTGCAGACAGAAGACGGAACCTCTCCACACTCAGAATTCCGGAACACGGCTGACTGTGTGGGGGAGGTTCGGGGCCGCCCTCCACGCAGCTTCCTGGGGTCACAGGTGTTCCCTCGCAAGAGGAAGTCCGCTAATTACCTCCCCTGTCCATGGGGAGGCACTAGATGCTACCTGCGTTTCCAGCCCACCCCCAGCATTTCCCCGGCAGCCCGTACTGGGAGGGACTCGGGGAAGACTCTCGAAGGGCTCCTCGGAGATCTCGGGACCTGCAGACAGAAGACGGAACCTCCCCACACTCAGAATTCCGGAACACGGCTGACTGTGTGGGGGAGGTTCGGGGCCGCCCTCCACGCAGCTTCCTGGTGTCACAGGTGTTCCCTCGCAAGGGGAAGTCCGCTAATTACCTCCCCTGTCCATGGGGAGGCACTAGATGCTACCTGCGTTTCCAGCCCATCCCCCGCATTTCCCCGGCAGCCCGTACTGGGAGGGACTCGGGGAAGACTCTCGAAGGACTCCTCGGAGATCTCGGGTGCTGCAGACAGAAGACGGAACCTCCCAACACTCAGAATTCCGGAACACGGCTGACTGTGTGGGTGAGGTTCAGGGCCGCACTCCACGCAGCTTCCTGGTGTCACAGGTGTTCCCTCGCAAGGGGAAGTCCGCTAATTACCTCCCCTGTCCATGGGGAGGCACTAGATGCTACCTGCGTTTCCAGCCCAACCCCCGCATTTCCCCGGCAGCCCGGACTGGGAGGGACTCGGGGAAGACTCTCGAAGGGCTCCTAGGAGATCTCGGGTGCTGCAGACAGAAGACGGAACCTCCCCACCCTCAGAATTCCGGAACACGTCTGACTGTGTGGGGGAGGTTCGGGGCCGCCCTCCACGCAGCTTCCTGGTGTCACAGGTGTTCCCTCGCAAGGGGAAGTCCGCTAATTACCTCCCCTGTCCATGGGGAGGCGTAGATGCTACCTGCGTTTCCAGCCCAACCCCCGCATTTCCCCGGCAGCCCGCACTGGGAGGGACTCGGGGAAGACTTTCAAAGGGCTCCTAGGAGATCCTGGGTCCTGCAGACAGAAGACGGAACCTCCTCACATTCAGAATTCCGGAACACGGCTGACTGTGTGGCGGAGGTCCGGGGCAGCCCTCCACGCAGCTTCCTGGTGTCACAGGTGTTCCCTCGCAAGGGGAAGTCCGCTACTTACCTCCCCTGTCCATGGGGAGGCACTAGATGCTACCTGCGTTTCCAGCCCAACCCCCGCCTTTCCCCGGCAGCCCGCACTGGGAGGGACTCGGGGAAGACTCTCGAAGGGCTCCTAGGAGATCTCGGTTGCTGCAGACAGAAGACGGAACCTCCCCACACTCAGAATTCCGGAACACGGCTGACTGTGTGGGGGAGGTTCGGGGCCGCCCTCCACGCAGCTTCCTGGTATCACAGGTGTTCCCTCGCAAGGGGAAGTCCGCTAATTACCTCCCCTGTCCATGGGGAGGCGTAGATGCTACCTGCGTTTCCAGCCCAACCCCCGCATTTCCCCGGCAGCCCGCAATGGGAGGGACTCGGGGAAGACTCTCGAAGGGCTCCTAGGAGATCCTGGGTGTTGCAGACTAAAGACGGAACCTCCTCACATTCAGAATTCCGGAACACGGCTGACTGTGTGGGGGAGGTCCGGGGCAGCCCTCCACGCAGCTTCCTGGTGTCACAGGTGTTCCCTCGCAAGGGGAAGTCCGCTACTTACCTCCCCTGTCCATGGGGAGGCACTAGATGCTACCTGCGTTTCCAGCCCAACCCCCGCATTTCCCCGGCAGCCCGCACTAGGAGGGACTCGGGGAAGACTCACGAAGGGCTCCTAGGAGATCTCGGGTGCTGCAGACAGAAGACGGAACCTCCCCACACTCAGAATTCCGGAACAACGGTGACTGTGTAGGTGAGGTTCAGGGCCGCCCTTCACGAAGCTTCCTGGTGTCACAGGTGTTCCCTTGCAAGGGGAAGTCCGCTAATTACCTCCCCTGTCCATGGGGAGGCGTAGATGCTACCTGCGTTTCCAGCCTAACCCCCGCCTTTCCCCGGCAGCCCGCACTGGGAGGGACTCGGGGAAGACTCTCGAAGTGCTCCTAGGAGATCCCGGGTGCTGCAGACAGAAGACAGAACCTCCTCACATTCAGAATTCCGGAACACGGCTGACTGTGTGGGGGAGGTTCGGGGCCGCCCTCCACGCAGTTTCCTGGTGTCACAGGTGTTCCCTCGCAAGGGGAAGTTCGCTACTTACCTCCCCTGTCCATGCGGAGGCGTAGATGCTACCTGCGTTTCCAGCCCAACCCCCGCCTTTCCCCGGCAGCCCGCACTGGGAGGGACTCGGGGAAGACTCTCGAAGGGCTCCTAGGAGATCTCGGGTGCTGCAGACAGAAGACGGAACCTCCCCACACTCAGAATTCCGGAACACGGCTGACTGTGTGGGGGAGGTTCGGGGCCGCCCTCCACGCAGCTTCCTGGTGTCACAGGTGTTCCCTCGCAAGGGGAAGTCCGCTAATTACCTCCCCTGTCCATGGGGAGGCACTAGATGCTACCTGCGTTTCCAGCCCAACCCCCGCCTTTCCCCGGCAGCCCGTACTGGGAGGGACTCGGGGAAGACTCTCGAAGGGCTCCTAGGAGATCTCGGGTGCTGCAGACAGAAGACGGAACCTCCCCACACTCAGAATTCCGGAACACGGCTGACTGTGTGGGGGAGGTTCGGGGCCGCCCTCCACGCAGCTTCCTGGTGTCACAGGTGTTCCCTCGCAAGGGGAAGTCCGCTAATTACCTCCCCTGTCCATGGGGAGGCACTAGATGCTACCTGCGTTTCCAGCCCAACCCCCGCATTTCCCCGGCAGCCCGTACTGGGAGGGACTCGGGGAAGACTCTCGAAGGGCTCCTAGGAGATCTCGGGTGCTGCAGACAGAAGACGGAACCTCCCCACACTCAGAATTCCGGAACACGGCTGACTGTGTGGGGGAGGTTCGGGGCCGCCCTCCACGCAGCTTCCTGGGGTCACAGGTGTTCCCTCGCAAGGGGAAGTCCGCTAATTACCTCCCCTGTCCATGGGGAGGCACTAGATGCTACCTGCGTTTCCAGCCCAACCCCCGCATTTCCCCGGCAGCCCGTACTGAGAGGCACTCGGGGAAGACTCTCGAAGGGCTCCTCGGAGATCTCGGGTGCTGCAGACAGAAGACGGAACCTCCCCACACTCAGAATTCCGGAACACGGCTGACTGTGTGGGGGAGGATCGGGGCCGCACTCCACGCAGCTTCCTGGTGTCACAGGTGTTCCCTCACAAGGGGAAGTCCGCTAATTACCTCCCCTGTCCATGGGGAGGCACTAGATGCTACCTGGTTTTCCAGCACAACCCCCGCATTTCCCCGGCAGCCCGTACTGGGAGGGACTCGTGGAAGACTCTCGAAGGGCTCCTCGGAGATCTCGGGTGCTGCAGACAGAAGACGGAACCTCCCAACACTCAGAATTCCGGAACACGGCTGACTGTGTGGGTGAGGTTCAGGGCCGCACTCCACGCAGCTTCCTGGTGTCACAGGTGTTCCCTCGCAAGGGGAAGTCCGCTAATTACCTCCCCTGTCCATGGGGAGGCACTAGATGCTACCTGCGTTTCCAGCCCAACCCCCGCATTTCCCCGGCAGCCCGTACTGGGAGGGACTCGGGGAAGACTCTCGAAGGGCTCCTAGGAGATCTCGGGTGCTGCAGACAGAAGACGGAACCTCCCCACACTCAGAATTCCGGAACACGGCTGACTGTGTGGGGGAGGTTCGGGGCCGCCCTCCACGCAGCTTCCTGGTGTCACAGGTGTTCCCTCGCAAGGGGAAGTCCGCTAATTACCTCCCCTGTCCATGGGGAGGCACTAGATGCTACCTGCGTTTCCAGCCCAACCCCCGCCTTTCCCCGGCAGCCCGTACTGGGAGGGACTCGGGGAAGACTCTCGAAGGGCTCCTAGGAGATCTCGGGTGCTGCAGACAGAAGACGGAACCTCCCCACACTCAGAATTCCGGAACACGGCTGACTGTGTGGGGGAGGTTCGGGGCCGCCCTCCACGCAGCTTCCTGGTGTCACAGGTGTTCCCTCGCAAGGGGAAGTCCGCTAATTACCTCCCCTGTCCATGGGGAGGCACTAGATGCTACCTGCGTTTCCAGCCCAACCCCCGCATTTCCCCGGCAGCCCGTACTGGGAGGGACTCGGGGAAGACTCTCGAAGGGCTCCTAGGAGATCTCGGGTGCTGCAGACAGAAGACGGAACCTCCCCACACTCAGAATTCCGGAACACGGCTGACTGTGTGGGGGAGGTTCGGGGCCGCCCTCCACGCAGCTTCCTGGGGTCACAGGTGTTCCCTCGCAAGGGGAAGTCCGCTAATTACCTCCCCTGTCCATGGGGAGGCACTAGATGCTACCTGCGTTTCCAGCCCAACCCCCGCATTTCCCCGGCAGCCCGTACTGAGAGGCACTCGGGGAAGACTCTCGAAGGGCTCCTCGGAGATCTCGGGTGCTGCAGACAGAAGACGGAACCTCCCCACACTCAGAATTCCGGAACACGGCTGACTGTGTGGGGGAGGATCGGGGCCGCACTCCACGCAGCTTCCTGGTGTCACAGGTGTTCCCTCACAAGGGGAAGTCCGCTAATTACCTCCCCTGTCCATGGGGAGGCACTAGATGCTACCTGGTTTTCCAGCACAACCCCCGCATTTCCCCGGCAGCCCGTACTGGGAGGGACTCGTGGAAGACTCTCGAAGGGCTCCTCGGAGATCTCGGGTGCTGCAGACAGAAGACGGAACCTCCCAACACTCAGAATTCCGGAACACGGCTGACTGTGTGGGTGAGGTTCAGGGCCGCACTCCACGCAGCTTCCTGGTGTCACAGGTGTTCCCTCGCAAGGGGAAGTCCGCTAATTACCTCCCCTGTCCATGGGGAGGCACTAGATGCTACCTGCGTTTCCAGCCCAACCCCCGCATTTCCCCGGCAGCCCGTACTGGGAGGGACTCGGGGAAGACTCTCGAAGGGCTCCTAGGAGATCTCGGGTGCTGCAGACAGAAGACGGAACCTCCCCACCCTCAGAATTCCGGAACACGGCTGACTGTGTGGGGGAGGTTCGGGGCCGCCCTCCACGCAGCTTCCTGGTGTCACAGGTGTTCCCTCGCAAGGGGAAGTCCGCTAATTACCTCCCCTGTCCATGGGGAGGCACTAGATGCTACCTGCGTTTCCAGCCCAACCCCCGCATTTCCCCGGCAGCCCGTACTGGGAGGGACTCGGGGAAGACTCTCGAAGGGCTCCTAGGAGATCTCGGGTGCTGCAGACAGAAGACGGAACCTCCCCACACTCAGAATTCCGGAACACGGCTTACTGTGTGGGTGAGGTTCAGGGCCGCCCTCCACGCAGCTTCCTGGTGTCACAGGTGTTCCCTCGCAAGGGGAAGTCCGCTAATTACCTCCCCTGTCCATGGGGAGGCGTAGATGCTACCTGCGTTTCCAGCCCAACCCCCGCATTTCCCCGGCAGCCCGCACTGGGAGGGACTCGGGGAAGACTCTCGAAGGGCTCCTAGGAGATCCTGGGTGCTGCAGACAGAAGACGGAACCTCCTCACATTCAGAAATCCGGAACACGGCTGACTGTGTGGGGGAGGTCCGGGGCAGACCTCCACGCAGCTTCCTGGTGTCACAGGTGTTCCCTCGCAAGGGGAAGTCCGCTACTTACCTCCCCTGTCCATGGGGAGGCACTAGATGCTACCTGCGTTTCCAGCCCAACCCCCGCATTTCCCCGGCAGCCCGTACTGGGAGAGACTCGGGGAAGACTCTCGAAGGGCTCCTAGGAGATCTCGGGTGCTGCAGACAGAAGACGGAACCTCCCCACACTCAGAATTCCGGAACACGGCTGACTGTGTGGGGGAGGTTCGGGGCCGCCCTCCACGCAGCTTCCTGGTGTCACAGGTGTTCCCTCGCAAGGGGAAGTCCGCTAATTACCTCCCCTGTCCATGGGGAGGCACTAGATGCTACCTGCGTTTCCAGCCCAACCCCCGCATTTCCCCGGCAGCCCGTACTGGGAGGGACTCGGGGAAGACTCTCGAAGGGCTCCTCGGAGATCTCGGGTGCTGCAGACAGAAGACGGAACCTCCCCACACTCAGAATTCCGGAACATGGCTGACTGTGTGGGGGAGGTTCGGGGCCGCCCTCCACGCAGCTTCCTGGTGTCACAGGTGTTCCCTCGCAAGGGGAAGTCCGCTAATTACCTCCCCTGTCCATGGGGAGGCACTAGATGCTACCTGCGTTTCCAGCCCAACCCCCGCATTTCCCCGGCAGCCCGTACTGGGAGGGACTCGGGGAAGACTCTCGAAGGGCTCCTCGGAGATCTCGGGTGCTGCAGACAGAAGACGGAACCTCCCAACACTCAGAATTCCGGAACACGGCTGACTGTGTGGGTGAGGTTCAGGGCCGCCCTCCACGCAGCTTCCTGGTGTCACAGGTGTTCCCTCGCAAGGGGAAGTCCGCTAATTACCTCCCCTGTCCATGGGGAGGCACTAGATGCTACCTGCGTTTCCAGCCCAACCCCCGCATTTCCCCGGCAGCCCGTACTGGGAGGGACTCGGGGAAGACTCTCGAAGGGCTCCTAGGAGATCTCGGGTGCTGCAGACAGAAGACGGAACCTCCCCACACTCAGAATTCCGGAACACGGCTGACTGTGTGGGGGAGGTTCGGGGCCGCCCTCCACGCAGCTTCCTGGTGTCACAGGTGTTCCCTCGCAAGGGGAAGTCCGCTAATTACCTCCCCTGTCCATGGGGAGGCACTAGATGCTACCTGCTTTTCCAGCCCAACCCCCGCATTTCCCCGGCAGCCCGTACTGGGAGGGACTCGGGGAAGACTCTCGAAGGGCTCCTAAGAGATCTCGGGTGCTGCAGACAGAAGACGGAACCTCCCCACACTCAGAATTCCGGAACACGGCTGACTGTGTGGGGGAGGTTCGGGGCCGCCCTCCACGCAGCTTCCTGGGGTCACAGGTGTTCCCTCGCAAGGGGAAGTCCGCTAATTTCCTCCCCTGTCCATGGGGAGGCAATAGATGCTACCTGCGTTTCCAGCCCAACCCCCGCATTTCCCCGGCAGCCCGTACTGGGAGGGACTCGGGGAAGACTCTCGAAGGGCTCCTAGGAGATCTCGGGTGCTGCAGACAGAAGACGGAACCTCCCCACACTCAGAATTCCGGAACACGGCTGACTGTGTGGGGGAGGTTCGGGGCCGCCCTCCACGCAGCTTCCTGGTGTCACAGGTGTTACCTCGCAAGGGGAAGTCCGCTAATTACCTCCCCTGTCCATGGGGAGGCACTAGATGCTACCTGCGTTTCCAGCCCAACCCCCGCATTTCCCCGGCAGCCTGTACTGGGAGGGACTCGGGGAAGACTCTCGAAGGGCTCCTAGGAGATCTCGGGTGCTGCAGACAGAAGACGGAACCTCCCCACACTCAGAATTCCGGAACACGGCTTACTGTGTGGGTGAGGTTCAGGGCCGCACTCCACGCAGCTTCCTGGTGTCACAGGTGTTCCCTCGCAAGGGGAAGTCCGCTAATTACCTCCCCTGTCCATGGGGAGGCGTAGATGCTACCTGCGTTTCCAGCCCAACCCCCGCATTTCCCCGGCAGCCCGCACTGGGAGGGACTCGGGGAAGACTCTCGAAGGGCTCCTAGGAGATCCTGGGTGCTGCAGACAGAAGACGGAACCTCCTCACATTCAGAATTCCGGAACACGGCTGACTGTGTGGGGGAGGTCCGGGGCAGCCCTCCACGCAGCTTCCTGGTGTCACAGGTGTTCCCTCGCAAGGGGAAGTCCGCTACTTACCTCCCCTGTCCATGGGGAGGCACTAGATGCTACCTGCGTTTCCAGCCCAACCCCCGCATTTCCCCGGCAGCCCGTACTGGGAGGGACTCGGGGAAGACTCTCGAAGGGCTCCTAGGAGATCTCGGGTGCTGCAGACAGAAGACGGAACCTCCCCACACTCAGAATTCCGGAACACGGCTGACTGTGTGGGGGAGGTTCGGGGCCGCCCTCCACGCAGCTTCCTGGTGTCACAGGTGTTCCCTCGCAAGGGGAAGTCCGCTAATTACCTCCCCTGTCCATGGGGAGGCACTAGATGCTACCTGCGTTTCCAGCCCAACCCCCGCATTTCCCCGGCAGCCCGTACTGGGAGGGACTCGGGGAAGACTCTCGAAGGGCTCCTAGGAGATCTCGGGTGCTGCAGACAGAAGACGGAACCTCCCCACACTCAGAATTCCGGAACACGTCTTACTGTGTGGGTGAGGTTCAGGGCCGCACTCCACGAAACTTCCTGGTGTCACAGGTGTTCCCTCGCAAGGGGAAGTCCGCTAATTACCTCCCCTGTCCATGGGGAGGCGTAGATGCTACCTGCGTTTCCAGCCCAACCCCCGCATTTCCCCGGCAGCCCGCACTGGGAGGGACTCGGGGAAGACTCTCGAAGGGCTCCTAGGAGATCCTGGGTGCTGCAGACTGAAGACGGAACCTCCTCACATTCAGAATTCCGGAACACGGCTGACTGTGTGGGGGAGGTCCGGGGCAGCCCTCCACGCAGCTTCCTGTTGTCACAGGTGTTCCCTCGCAAGGGGAATTCCGCTACTTACCTCCCCTGTCCATGGGGAGGCACTAGATGCTACCTGCGTTTCCAGCCCAACCCCCGCATTTCCCCGGCAGCCCGTACTGGGAGAGACTCGGGGAAGACTCTCGAAGGGCTCCTAGGAGATCTCGGGTGCTGCAGACAGAAGACGGAACCTCCCCACACTCAGAATTCCGGAACACGGCTGACTGTGTGGGGGAGGTTCGGGGCCGCCCTCCACGCAGCTTCCTGGTGTCACAGGTGTTCCCTCGCAAGGGGAAGTCCGCTAATTACCTCCCCTGTCCATGGGGAGGCACTAGATGCTACCTGAGTTTCCAGCCCAACCCCCGCATTTCCCCGGCAGCCCATACTTGGAGGGACTCGGGGAAGACTCTCGAAGGGCTCCTCGGAGATCTCGGGTGCTGCAGACAGAAGACGGAACCTCCCCACACTCAGAATTCCGGAACACGGCTGACTGTGTGGGGGAGGTTCGGGGCCGCCCTCCACGCAGCTTCCTGGTGTCACAGGTGTTCCCTCGCAAGGGGAAGTCCGCTAATTACCTCCCCTGTCCATGGGGAGGCACTAGATGCTACCTGCGTTTCCAGCCCAACCCCCGCATTTCCCCGGCAGCCCGTACTGGGAGGGACTCGGGGAAGACTCTCGAAGGGCTCCTAGGAGATCTCGGGTGCTGCAGACAGAAGACGGAACCTCCCCACACTCAGAATTCCGGAACACGGCTGACTGTGTGGGGGAGGTTCGGGGCCGCCCTCCACGCAGCTTCCTGGTGTCACAGGTGTTCCCTCGCAAGGGGAAGTCCGCTAATTACCTCCCCTGTCCATGGGGAGGCACTAGATGCTACCTGCGTTTCCAGCCCAACCCCCGCATTTCCCCGGCAGCCCGTACTGGGAGGGACTCGGGGAAGACTCTCGAAGGGCTCCTCGGAGATCTCGGGTGCTGCAGACAGAAGACGGAACCTCCCCACACTCAGAATTCCGGAACACGGCTGACTGTGTGGGTGAGGTTCAGGGCCGCACTCCACGCAGCTTCCTGGTGTCACAGGTGTTCCCTCGCAAGGGGAAGTCCGCTAATTACCTCCCCTGTCCATGGGGAGGCGTAGATGCTACCTGCGTTTCCAGCCCAACCCCCGCCTTTCCCCGGCAGCCCGCACTGGGAGGGACTCGGGGAAGACTCTCGAAGGGCTCCTAGGAGATCTCGGGTGCTGCAGACAGAAGACGGAACCTCCCCACACTCAGAATTCCGGAACACGACTGACTGTGTGGGGGAGGTTCGGGGCCGCACTCCACGCAGCTTCCTGGTGTCACAGGTGTTCCCTCGCAAGGGGAAGTCCGCTAATTACCTCCCCTGTCCATGGGGAGGCACTAGATGCTACCTGCGTTTCCAGCCCAACCCCCGCATTTCCCCGGCAGCCCGTACTGGGAGGGACTCGGGGAAGACTCTCGAAGGGCTCCTCGGAGATCTCGGGTGCTGCAGACAGAAGACGGAACCTCCCAACACTCAGAATTCCGGAACACGGCTGACTGTGTGGGTGAGGTTCAGGGCCGCACTCCACGCAGCTTCCTGGTGTCACAGGTGTTCCCTCGCAAGGGGAAGTCCGCTAATTACCTCCCCTGTCCATGGGGAGGCACTAGATGCTACCTTCGTTTCCAGCCCAACGCCCGCATTTCCCCGGCAGCCCGTACTGGGAGGGACTCGGGGAAGACTCTCGAAGGGCTCCTAGGAGATCTCGGGTGCTGCAGACAGAAGACGGAACCTCCCCACACTCAGAATTCCGGAACACGTCTGACTGTGTGGGGGAGGTTCGGGGCCGCCCTCCACGCAGCTTCCTGGTGTCACAGGTGTTCCCTCGCAAGGGGAAGTCCGCTAATTACCTCCCCTGTCCATGGGGAGGCACTAGATGCTACCTGCGTTTCCAGCCCAACCCCCGCCTTTCCCCGGCAGCCCGTACTGGGAGGGACTCGGGGAAGACTCTCGAAGGGCTCCTAGGAGATCTCGGGTGCTGCAGACAGAAGACGGAACCTCCCCACACTCAGAATTCCGGAACACGGCTTACTGTGTGGGTGAGGTTCAGGGCCGCACTCCACGCAGCTTCCTGGTGTCACAGGTGTTCCCTCGCAAGGGGAAGTCCGCTAATTACCTCCCCTGTCCATGGGGAGGCGTAGATGCTACCTGCGTTTCCAGCCCAACCCCCGCATTTCCCCGGCAGCCCGCACTGGGAGGGACTCGGGGAAGACTCTCGAAGGGCTCCTAGGAGATCCTGGGTGCTGCAGACAGAAGACGGAACCTCCTCACATTCAGAATTCCGGAACACGGCTGACTGTGTGGGGGAGGTCCGGGGCAGCCCTCCACGCAGCTTCCTGGTGTCACAGGTGTTCCCTCGCAAGGGGAAGTCCGCTACTTACCTCCCCTCTCCATGGGGAGGCACTAGATGCTACCTGCGTTTCCAGCCCAACCCCCGCATTTCCCCGGCAGCCCGTACTGGGAGGGACTCGGGGAAGACTCTCGAAGGGCTCCTAGGAGATCTCGGGTGCTGCAGACAGAAGACGGAACCTCCCCACACTCAGAATTCCGGAACACGGCTGACTGTGTGGGGGAGGTTCGGGGCCGCCCTCCACGCAGCTTCCTGGTGTCACAGGTGTTCCCTCGCAAGGGGAAGTCCGCTAATTACCTCCCCTGTCCATGGGGAGGCACTAGATGCTACCTGCGTTTCCAGCCCAACCCCCGCATTTCCCCGGCAGCCCGTACTGGGAGGGACTCGGGGAAGACTCTCGAAGGGCTCCTAGGAGATCTCGGGTGCTGCAGACAGAAGACGGAACCTCCCCACACTCAGAATTCCGGAACACGGCTTACTGTGTGGGTGAGGTTCAGGGCCGCACTCCACGCAGCTTCCTGGTGTCACAGGTGTTCCCTCGCAAGGGGAAGTCCGCTAATTACCTCCCCTGTCCATGGGGAGGCGTAGATGCTACCTGCGTTTCCAGCCCAACCCCCGCATTTCCCCGGCAGCCCGCACTGGGAGGTACTCGGGGAAGACTCTCGAAGGGCTCCTAGGAGATCCTGGGTGCTGCAGACTGAAGACGGAACCTCCTCACATTCAGAATTCCGGAACACGGCTGACTGTGTGGGGGAGGTCCGGGGCAGCCCTCCACGCAGCTTCCTGTTGTCACAGGTGTTCCCTCGCAAGGGGAAGTCCGCTACTTACCTCCCCTGTCCATGGGGAGGCACTAGATGCTACCTGCGTTTCCAGCCCAACCCTCGCATTTCCCCGGCAGCCCGTACTGGGAGAGACTCGGGGAAGACTCTCGAAGGGCTCCTAGGAGATCTCGGGTGCTGCAGACAGAAGACGGAACCTCCCCACACTCAGAATTCCGGAACACGGCTGACTGTGTGGGGGAGGTTCGGGGCCGCCCTCCACGCAGCTTCCTGGTGTCACAGGTGTTCCCTCGCAAGGGGAAGTCCGCTAATTACCTCCCCTGTCCATGGGGAGGCACTAGATGTTACCTGAGTTTCCAGCCCAACCCCCGCATTTCCCCGGCAGCCCATACTTGGAGGGACTCGGGGAAGACTCTCGAAGGGCTCCTCGGAGATCTCGGGTGCTGCAGACAGAAGACGGAACCTCCCCACACTCAGAATTCCGGAACACGGCTGACTGTGTGGGGGAGGTTCGGGGCCGCCCTCCACGCAGCTTCCTGGTGTCACAGGTGTTCCCTCGCAAGGGGAAGTCCGCTAATTACCTCCCCTGTCCATGGGGAGGCACTAGATGCTACCTGCGTTTCCAGCCCAACCCCCGCATTTCCCCGGCAGCCCGTACTGGGAGGGACTCGGGGAAGACTCTCGAAGGGCTCCTAGGAGATCTCGGGTGCTGCAGACAGAAGACGGAACCTCCCCACACTCAGAATTCCGGAACACGGCTGACTGTGTGGGGGAGGTTCGGGGCCGCCCTCCACGCAGCTTCCTGGTGTCACAGGTGTTCCCTCGCAAGGGGAAGTCCGCTAATTACCTCCCCTGTCCATGGGGAGGCACTAGATGCTACCTGCGTTTCCAGCCCAACCCCCGCATTTCCCCGGCAGCCCGTACTGGGAGGGACTCGGGGAAGACTCTCGAAGGGCTCCTCGGAGATCTCGGGTGCTGCAGACAGAAGACGGAACCTCCCCACACTCAGAATTCCGGAACACGGCTGACTGTGTGGGTGAGGTTCAGGGCCGCACTCCACGCAGCTTCCTGGTGTCACAGGTGTTCCCTCGCAAGGGGAAGTCCGCTAATTACCTCCCCTGTCCATGGGGAGGCGTAGATGCTACCTGCGTTTCCAGCCCAACCCCCGCCTTTCCCCGGCAGCCCGCACTGGGAGGGACTCGGGGAAGACTCTCGAAGGGCTCCTAGGAGATCTCGGGTGCTGCAGACAGAAGACGGAACCTCCCCACACTCAGAATTCCGGAACACGACTGACTGTGTGGGGGAGGTTCGGGGCCGCACTCCACGCAGCTTCCTGGTGTCACAGGTGTTCCCTCGCAAGGGGAAGTCCGCTAATTACCTCCCCTGTCCATGGGGAGGCACTAGATGCTACCTGCGTTTCCAGCCCAACCCCCGCATTTCCCCGGCAGCCTGTACTGGGAGGGACTCGGGGAAGACTCTCGAAGGGCTCCTCGGAGATCTCGGGTGCTGCAGACAGAAGACGGAACCTCCCAACACTCAGAATTCCGGAACACGGCTGACTGTGTGGGTGAGGTTCAGGGCCGCACTCCACGCAGCTTCCTGGTGTCACAGGTGTTCCCTCGCAAGGGGAAGTCCGCTAATTACCTCCCCTGTCCATGGGGAGGCACTAGATGCTACCTTCGTTTCCAGCCCAACGCCCGCATTTCCCCGGCAGCCCGTACTGGGAGGGACTCGGGGAAGACTCTCGAAGGGCTCCTAGGAGATCTCGGGTGCTGCAGACAGAAGACGGAACCTCCCCACACTCAGAATTCCGGAACACGGCTGACTGTGTGGGGGAGGTTCGGGGCCGCCCTCCACGCAGCTTCCTGGTGTCACAGGTGTTCCCTCGCAAGGGGAAGTCCGCTAATTACCTCCCCTGTCCATGGGGAGGCACTAGATGCTACCTGCGTTTCCAGCCCAACCCCCGCCTTTCCCCGGCAGCCCGTACTGGGAGGGACTCGGGGAAGACTCTCGAAGGGCTCCTAGGAGATCTCGGGTGCTGCAGACAGAAGACGGAACCTCCCCACACTCAGAATTCCGGAACACGTCTGACTGTGTGGGGGAGGTTCGGGGCCGCCCTCCACGCAGCTTCCTGGTGTCACAGGTGTTCCCTCGCAAGGGGAATTCCGCTACTTACCTCCCCTGTCCATGGGGAGGCACTAGATGCTACCTGCGTTTCCAGCCCAACCCCCGCATTTCCCCGGCAGCCCGTAATGGGAGGGACTCGGGGAAGACTCTCGAAGGGCTCCTCGGAGATCTCGGGTGCTGCAGAAAGAAGACGGAACCTCCCCACACTCAGAATTCCGGAACACGGCTGACTGTGTGGGTGAGGTTCGGGGCCGCCCTCCACGAAGCTTCCTGGTGTCACAGGTGTTCCCTCGCAAGGGGAAGTCCGCTAATTACCTCCCCTGTCCATGCGGAGGCGTAGATGCTACCTGCGTTTCCAGCCCAACCCCCGCCTTTCCCCGGCAGCCCGCACTGGGAGGGACTCGGGGAAGATTCTCGAAGGGCTCCTAGGAGATCTCGGGTGCTGCAGACAGAAGACGGAACCTCCGCACACTCAGAATTCCGGAACACGGCTGACTGTGTGGGGGAAGTTCGGGGCCGCCCTCCACGCAGCTTCCTGGTGTCACAGGTGTTCCCTCGCAAGGGGAAGTCCGCTAATTACCTCCCCTGTCCATGGGGAGGCACTAGATGCTACCTGCGTTTCCAGCCCAACCCCCGCATTTCCCCGGCAGCCCGTACTGGGAGGGACTCGTGGAAGACTCTCGAAAGGCTCCTAGGAGATCTCGGGTGCTGCAGACAGAAGACGGAACCTCCCCACACTCAGAATTCCGGAACACGGCTGACTGTGTGGGGGAGGTTCGGGGCCGCCCTCCACGCAGCTTCCTGGTGTCACAGGTGTTCCCTCGCAATGGGAATTCCGCTAATTACCTCCCCTGTCCATGGGGAGGCACTAGATGCTACCTGCGTTTCCAGCCCAACCCCCGCATTTCCCCGGCAGCCCGTACTGGGAGGGACTCGGGGAAGACTCTCGAAGGGCTCCTCGGAGATCTCGGGTGCTGCAGACAGAAGACGGAACCTCCCCACACTCAGAATTCCGGAACATGGCTGACTGTGTGGGGGAGGTTCGGGGCCGCCCTCCACGCAGCTTCCTGGGGTCACAGGTGTTCCCTCGCAAGGGGAAGTCCGCTAATTACCTCCCCTGTCCATGGGGAGGCACTAGATGCTACCTGCATTTCCAGCCCAACCCCCGCATTTCCCCGGCAGCCCGTACTGGGAGGGACTCGGGGAAGACTCTCGAAGGGCTCCTAGGAGATCTCGGGTGCTGCAGACAGAAGACGGAACCTCCCCACACTCAGAATTCCGGAACACGGCTGACTGTGTGGGGGAGGTTCGGGGCCGCCCTCCACGCAGCTTCCTGGTGTCACAGGTGTTCCCTCGCAAGGGAAGTCCGCTAATTACCTCCCCTGTCCATGGGGAGGCACTAGATGCTACCTGCGTTTCCAGCCCAACCCCCGCATTTCCCCGGCAGCCCGTACTGGGAGGGACTCGGGGAAGACTCTCGAAGGGCTCCTAGGAGATCTCGGGTGCTGCAGACAGAAGACGGAACCTCCCCACACTCAGAATTCCGGAACACGGCTTACTGTGTGGGTGAGGTTCAGGGCCGCACTCCACGCAGCTTCCTGGTGTCACAGGTGTTCCCTCGCAAGGGGAAGTCCGCTAATTACCTCCCCTGTCCATGGGGAGGCGTAGATGCTACCTGCGTTTCCAGCCCAACCCCCGCATTTCCCCGGCAGCCCGCACTGGGAGGGACTCGGGGAAGACTCTCGAAGGGCTCCTAGGAGATCCTGGGTGCTGCAGACAGAAGACGGAACCTCCTCACATTCAGAATTCCGGAACACGGCTGACTGTGTGGGGGAGGTCCGGGGCAGCCCTCCACGCAGCTTCCTGTTGTCACAGGTGTTCCCTCGCAAGGGGAAGTCCGCTACTTACCTCCCCTGTCCATGGGGAGGCACTAGATGCTACCTGCGTTTCCAGCCCAACCCCCGCATTTCCCCGGCAGCCCGTACTGGGAGAGACTCGGGGAAGGCTCTCGAAGGGCTCCTAGGAGATCTCGGGTGCTGCAGACAGAAGACGGAACCTCCCCACACTCAGAATTCCGGAACACGGCTGACTGTGTGGGGGAGGTTCGGGGCCGCCCTCCACGCAGCTTCCTGGTGTCACAGGTGTTCCCTCGCAAGGGGAAGTCCGCTAATTACCTCCCCTGTCCATGGGGAGGCACTAGATGCTACCTGAGTTTCCAGCCCAACCCCCGCATTTCCCCGGCAGCCCATACTTGGAGGGACTCGGGGAAGACTCTCGAAGGGCTCCTCGGAGATCTCGGGTGCTGCAGACAGAAGACGGAACCTCCCCACACTCAGAATTCCGGAACACGGCTGACTGTGTGGGGGAGGTTCGGGGCCGCCCTCCACGCAGCTTCCTGGTGTCACAGGTGTTCCCTCGCAAGGGGAAGTCCGCTAATTACCTCCCCTGTCCATGGGGAGGCACTAGATGCTACCTGAGTTTCCAGCCCAACCCCCGCATTTCCCCGGCAGCCCATACTTGGAGGGACTCGGGGAAGACTCTCGAAGGGCTCCTCGGAGATCTCGGGTGCTGCAGACAGAAGACGGAACCTCCCCACACTCAGAATTCCGGAACACGGCTGACTGTGTGGGGGAGGTTCGGGGCCGCCCTCCACGCAGCTTCCTGGTGTCACAGGTGTTCCCTCGCAAGGGGAAGTCCGCTAATTACCTCCCCTGTCCATGGGGAGGCACTAGATGCTACCTGCGTTTCCAGCCCAACCCCCGCATTTCCCCGGCAGCCCGTACTGGGAGGGACTCGGGGAAGACTCTCGAAGGGCTCCTAGGAGATCTCGGGTGCTGCAGACAGAAGACGGAACCTCCCCACACTCAGAATTCCGGAACACGGCTGACTGTGTGGGGGAGGTTCGGGGCCGCCCTCCACGCAGCTTCCTGGTGTCACAGGTGTTCCCTCGCAAGGGGAAGTCCGCTAATTACCTCCCCTGTCCATGGGGAGGCACTAGATGCTACCTGCGTTTCCAGCCCAACCCCCGCATTTCCCCGGCAGCCCGTACTGGGAGGGACTCGGGGAAGACTCTCGAAGGGCTCCTCGGAGATCTCGGGTGCTGCAGACAGAAGACGGAACCTCCCCACACTCAGAATTCCGGAACACGGCTGACTGTGTGGGTGAGGTTCAGGGCCGCACTCCACGCAGCTTCCTGGTGTCACAGGTGTTCCCTCGCAAGGGGAAGTCCGCTAATTACCTCCCCTGTCCATGAGGAGGCGTAGATGCTACCTGCGTTTCCAGCCCAACCCCCGCCTTTCCCCGGCAGCCCGCACTGGGAGGGACTCGGGGAAGACTCTCGAAGGGCTCCTAGGAGATCTCGGGTGCTGCAGACAGAAGACGGAACCTCCCCACACTCAGAATTCCGGAACACGACTGACTGTGTGGGGGAGGTTCGGGGCCGCACTCCACGCAGCTTCCTGGTGTCACAGGTGTTCCCTCGCAAGGGGAAGTCCGCTAATTACCTCCCCTGTCCATGGGGAGGCACTAGATGCTACCTGCGTTTCCAGCCCAACCCCCGCATTTCCCCGGCAGCCCGTACTGGGAGGGACTCGGGGAAGACTCTCGAAGGGCTCCTCGGAGATCTCGGGTGCTGCAGACAGAAGACGGAACCTCCCAACACTCAGAATTCCGGAACACGGCTGACTGTGTGGGTGAGGTTCAGGGCCGCACTCCACGCAGCTTCCTGGTGTCACAGGTGTTCCCTCGCAAGGGGAAGTCCGCTAATTACCTCCCCTGTCCATGGGGAGGCACTAGATGCTACCTTCGTTTCCAGCCCAACCCCCGCATTTCCCCGGCAGCCCGTACTGGGAGGGACTCGGGGAAGACTCTCGAAGGGCTCCTAGGAGATCTCGGGTGCTGCAGACAGAAGACGGAACCTCCCCACACTCAGAATTCCGGAACACGGCTGACTGTGTGGGGGAGGTTCGGGGCCGCCCTCCACGCAGCTTCCTGGTGTCACAGGTGTTCCCTCGCAAGGGGAAGTCCGCTAATTACCTCCCCTGTCCATGGGGAGGCACTAGATGCTACCTGCGTTTCCAGCCCAACCCCCGCCTTTCCCCGGCAGCCCGTACTGGGAGGGACTCGGGGAAGACTCTCGAAGGGCTCCTAGGAGATCTCGGTTGCTGCAGACAGAAGACGGAACCTCCCCACACTCAGAATTCCGGAACACGGCTGACTGTGTGGGGGAGGTTCGGGGCCGCCCTCCACGCAGCTTCCTGGTGTCACAGGTGTTCCATCGCAAGGGGAAGTCCGCTAATTACCTCCCCTGTCCATGGGGAGGCACTAGATGCTACCTGCGTTTCCAGCACAACCCCCGCCTTTCCCCGGCAGCCCGTACTGGGAGGGACTCGGGGAAGACTCTCGAAGGGCTCCTAGGAGATCTCGGGTGCTGCAGACAGAAGACGGAACCTCCCCACACTCAGAATTCCGGAACAAGGCTGACTGTGTGGGGGAGGTTCGGGGCCGCCCTCCACGCAGCTTCCTGGTGTCACAGGTGTTCCCTCGCAAGGGGAAGTCCGCTAATTACCTCCCCTGTCCATGGGGAGGCACTAGATGCTACCTGCGTTTCCAGCCCAACCCCCGTCTTTCCCCGACAGCCCGTACTGGGAGGGACTCGGGGAAGACTCTCGAAGGGCTCCTAGGAGATCTCGGGTGCTGCAGACAGAAGACGGAACCTCCCCACACTCAGAATTCCGGAACACGGCTGACTGTGTGGGGGAGGTTCGGGGCCGCCCTCCACGCAGCTTCCTGGTGTCACAGGTGTTCCATCGCAAGGGGAAGTCCGCTAATTACCTCCCCTGTCCATGGGGAGGCACTAGATGCTACCTGCGTTTCCAGCCCAACCCCCGCATTTCCCCGGCAGCCCGTACTGGGAGGGACTCGGGGAAGACTCTCGAAGGGCTCCTCGGAGATCTCGGGTGCTGCAGACAGAAGACGGAACCTCCCAACACTCAGAATTCCGGAACACGGCTGACTGTGTGGGTGAGGTTCAGGGCCGCACTCCACGCAGCTTCCTGGTGTCACAGGTGTTCCCTCGCAAGGGGAAGTCCGCTAATTACCTCCCCTGTCCATGGGGAGGCACTAGATGGTACCTGCGTTTCCAGCCGAACCCCCGCATTTCCCCGGCAGCCCGTACTGGGAGGGACTCGGGGAAGACTCTCGAAGGGCTCCTAGGAGATCTCGGGTGCTGCAGACAGAAGACGGAACCTCCCCACACTCAGAATTCCGGAACACGGCTGACTGTGTGGGGGAGGTTCGGGGCCGCCCTCCACGCAGCTTCCTGGTGTCACAGGTGTTCCCTCGCAAGGGGAAGTCCGCTAATTACCTCCCCTGTCCATGGGGAGGCACTAGATGCTACCTGCGTTTCCAGCCCAACCCACACATTTCCCCGGCAGCCCGTACTGGGAGGGACTCGGGGAAGACTCTCGAAGGGCTCCTAGGAGATCTCGGGTGCTGCAGACAGAAGACGGAACCTCCCCACACTCAGAATTCCGGAACACGGCTGACTGTGTGGGGGAGGTTCGGGGCCACCCCCCACGCAGCTTCCTGGTGTCACAGGTGTTCCCTCGCAAGGGGAAGTCCGCTAATTACCTCCCCAGTCCATGGGGAGGCACTAGATGCTACCTGCGTTTCCAGCCCAACGCCCGCATTTCCCCGGCAGCCCGTAATGGGAGGGACTCGGGGAAGACTCTCGAAGGGCTCCTCGGAGATCTCGGGTGCTGCAGACAGAAGACGGAACCTCCCCACACTCAGAATTCCGGAACACGGCTGACTGTGTGTGTGAGGTTCAGGGCCGCACTCCACGCAGCTTCCTGGTGTCACAGGTGTTCCCTCGCAAGGGGAAGTCCGCTAATTACCTCCCCTGTCCATGGGGAGGCGTAGATGCTACCTGCGTTTCCAGCCCAACCCCCGCATTTCCCCGGCAGCCCGTACTGGGAGGGACTCGGGGAAGACTCTCGAAGGGCTCCTAGGAGATCTCGGGTGCTGCAGACCGAAGACGGAACCTCCCCACACTCAGAATTCCGGAACACGGCTGACTGTGTGGGGGAGGTTCGGGGCCGCCCTCCACGCAGCTTCCTGGTGTCACAGGTGTTCCCTCGCAAGGGGAAGTCCGCTAATTACCTCCCCTGTCCATGGGGAGGCACTAGATGCTACCTGCGTTTCCAGCCCAACCCCCGCATTTCCCCGGCAGCCCGTAATGGGAGGGACTCGGGGAAGACTCTCGAAGGGCTCCTCGGAGATCTCGGGTGCTGCAGACAGAAGACGGAACCTCCCCATACTCAGAATTCCGGAACACGGCTGACTGTGTGGGGGAGGTTCGGGGCCGCCCTCCACGCAGCTTCCTGGTGTCACAGGTGTTCCCTCGCAAGGGGAAGTCCGCTACTTACCTCCCCTGTCCATGGGGAGGCACTAGATGCTACCTGCGTTTCCAGCCCAACCCCCGCATTTCCCCGGCAGCCCGTACTGGGAGGGACTCGGGGAAGACTCTCGAAGGGCTCCTAGGAGATCTCGGGTGCTGCAGACAGAAGACGGAACCTCCCCACACTCAGAATTCCGGAACACGGCTGACTGTGTGGGGGAGGTTCGGGGCCGCCCTCCACGCAGCTTCCTGGTGTCACAGGTGTTCCCTCGCAAGGGGAAGTCCGCTACTTACCTCCCCTGTCCATGGGGAGGCACTAGATGCTACCTGCGTTTCCAGCCCAACCCCCGCATTTCCCTGGCAGCCCGTAATGGGAGGGACTCGGGGAAGACTCTTGAAGGGCTCCTCGGAGATCTCGGGTGCTGCAGAAAGTAGACGGAACCTCCCCACACTCAGAATTCCGGAACACGGCTGACTGTGTGGGTGAGGTTCGGGGCCGCCCTCCACGAAGCTTCCTGGTGTCACAGGTGTTCCCTCGCAAGTGGAAGTCCGCTAATTACCTCCCCTGTCCATGCGGAGGCGTAGATGCTACCTGCGTTTCCAGCCCAACCCCCGCCTTTCCCCGGCAGCCCGCACTGGGAGGGACTCGGGGAAGACTCTCGAAGGGCTCCTAGGAGATCTCGGGTGCTGCAGACAGAAGACGGAACCTCCGCACACTCAGAATTCCGGAACACGGCTGACTGTGTGGGGGAGGTTCGGGGCCGCCCTCCACGCAGCTTCCTGGTGTCACAGGTGTTCCCTCGCAAGGGGAAGTCCGCTAATTACCTCCCCTGTCCATGGGGAGGCACTAGATGCTACCTGCGTTTCCAGCCCAACCCCCGCATTTCCCCGGCAGCCCGTACTGGGAGGGACTCGGGGAAGACTCTCGAAGGGCTCCTAGGAGATCTCGGGTGCTGCAGACAGAAGACGGAACCTCCCCACACTCAGAATTCCGGAACACGGCTGACTGTGTGGGGGAGGTTCGGGGCCGCCCTCCACGCAGCTTCCTGGTGTCACAGGTGTTCCCTCGCAATGGGAATTCCGCTAATTACCTCCCCTGTCCATGGGGAGGCACTAGATGCTACCTGCGTTTCCAGCCCAACCCCCGCATTTCCCCGGCAGCCCGTACTGGGAGGGACTCGGGGAAGACTCTCGAAGGGCTCCTCGGAGATCTCGGGTGCTGCAGACAGAAGACGGAACCTCCCCACACTCAGAATTCCGGAACACGGCTGACTGTGTGGGGGAGGTTCAGGGCCGCACTCCACGCAGTTTCCTGGTGTCACAGGTGTTCACTCGCAAGGGGAAGTCCGCTAATTACCTCCCCTGTCCATGGGGAGGCGTAGATGCTACCTGCGTTTCCAGCCCAACCCCCGCCTTTCCCCGGCAGCCCGCACTGGGAGGGACTCAGGGAAGACTCTCGAAGGGCTCCTAGGAGATCTCAGGTGCTGCAGACAGAAGACGGAACCTCCCCACACTCAGAATTCCGGAACACGGCTGACTGTGTGGGGGAGGTTCGGGGCCGCCCTCCACGCAGCTTCCTGGTGTCACAGGTGTTCCCTCGCAAGGGGATGTCCGCTACTTACCTCCCCTGTCCATGGGGAGGCACTAGATGCTACCTGCGTTTCCAGCCCAACCCCCGCATTTCCCCGGCAGCCCGTACAGGGAGGGACTCGGGGAAGAGTCTCGAAGGGCTCCTAGGAGATCTCGGGTGCTGCAGACAGAAGACGGAACCTCCCCACACTCAGAATTCCGGAACAAGTGTGACTGTGTAGGTGAGGTTCAGGGCCGCCCTCCACGAAGCTTCCTGGTGTCACAGGTGTTCCCTCGCAAGGGGAAGTCCGCTAATTACCTCCCCTGTCCATGGGGAGGCACTAGATGCTACCTGCGTTTCCAGCACAACCCCCGCCTTTCCCCGGCAGCCCGTACTGGGAGGGACTCGGGGAAGACTCTCGAAGGGCTCCTAGGAGATCTCGGGTGCTGCAGACAGAAGACGGAACCTCCCCACACTCAGAATTCCGGAACACGGCTGACTGTGTGGGGGAGGTTCGGGGCCGCCCTCCACGCAGCTTCCTGGTGTCACAGGTGTTCCATCGCAAGGGGAAGTCCGCTAATTACCTCCCCTGTCCATGGGGAGGCACTAGATGCTACCTGCGTTTCCAGCACAACCCCCGCCTTTCCCCGGCAGCCCGTACTGGGAGGGACTCGGGGAAGACTCTCGAAGGGCTCCTAGGAGATCTCGGGTGCTGCAGACAGAAGACGGAACCTCCCCACACTCAGAATTCCGGAACACGGCTGACTGTGTGGGGGAGGTTCGGGGCCGCCCTCCACGCAGCTTCCTGGTGTCACAGGTGTTCCCTCGCAAGGGGAAGTCCGCTAATTACCTCCCCTGTCCATGGGGAGGCACTAGATGCTACCTGCGTTTCCAGCCCAACCCCCGTCTTTCCCCGGCAGCCCGTACTGGGAGGGACTCGGGGAAGACTCTCGAAGGGCTCCTAGGAGATCTCGGGTGCTGCAGACAGAAGACGGAACCTCCCCACACTCAGAATTCCGGAACACGGCTGACTGTGTGGGGGAGGTTCGGGGCCGCCCTCCACGCAGCTTCCTGGTGTCACAGGTGTTCCATCGCAAGGGGAAGTCCGCTAATTAACTCCCCTGTCCATGGGGAGGCACTAGATGCTACCTGCGTTTCCAGCCCAACCCCCGCATTTCCCCGGCAGCCCGTACTGGGAGGGACTCGGGGAAGAATCTCGAAGGGCTCCTCGGAGATCTCGGGTGCTGCAGACAGAAGACGGAACCTCCCAACACTCAGAATTCCGGAACACGGCTGACTGTGTGGGTGAGGTTCAGGGCCGCACTCCACGCAGCTTCCTGGTGTCACAGGTGTTCCCTCGCAAGGGGAAGTCCGCTAATTACCTCCCCTGTCCATGGGGAGGCACTAGATGGTACCTGCGTTTCCAGCCGAACCCCCGCATTTCCCCGGCAGCCCGTACTGGGAGGGACTCGGGGAAGACTCTCGAAGGGCTCCTAGGAGATCTCGGGTGCTGCAGACAGAAGACGGAACCTCCCCACACTCAGAATTCCGGAACAAGTGTGACTGTGTAGGTGAGGTTCAGGGCCGCCCTCCACGAAGCTTCCTGGTGTCACAGGTGTTCCCTCGCAAGGGGAAGTCCGCTAATTACCTCCCCTGTCCATGGGGAGGCACTAGATGCTACCTGCGTTTCCAGCCCAACCCCCGCCTTTCCCCGGCAGCCCGTACTGGGAGGGACTCGGGGAAGACTCTCGAAGGGCTCCTAGGAGATCTCGGGTGCTGCAGACAGAAGACGGAACCTCCCCACACTCAGAATTCCGGAACACGGCTGACTGTGTGGGGGAGGTTCGGGGCCGCCCTCCACGCAGCTTCCTGGTGTCACAGGTGTTCCATCGCAAGGGGAAGTCCGCTAATTACCTCCCCTGTCCATGGGGAGGCACTAGATGCTACCTGCGTTTCCAGCACAACCCCCGCCTTTCCCCGGCAGCCCGTACTGGGAGGGACTCGGGGAAGACTCTCGAAGGGCTCCTAGGAGATCTCGGGTGCTGCAGACAGAAGACGGAACCTCCCCACACTCAGAATTCCGGAACACGGCTGACTGTGTGGGGGAGGTTCGGGGCCGCCCTCCACGCAGCTTCCTGGTGTCACAGGTGTTCCCTCGCAAGGGGAAGTCCGCTAATTACCTCCCCTGTCCATGGGGAGGCACTAGATGCTACCTGCGTTTCCAGCCCAAACCCCGTCTTTCCCCGGCAGCCCGTACTGGGAGGGACTCGGGGAAGACTCTCGAAGGGCTCCTAGGACATCTCGGGTGCTGCAGACAGAAGACGGAACCTCCCCACACTCAGAATTCCGGAACACGGCTGACTGTGTGGGGGAGGTTCGGGGCCGCCCTCCACGCAGCTTCCTGGTGTCACAGGTGTTCCATCGCAAGGGGAAGTCCGCTAATTACCTCCCCTGTCCATGGGGAGGCACTAGATGCTACCTGCGTTTCCAGCCCAACCCCCGCATTTCCCCGGCAGCCCGTACTGGGAGGGACTCGGGGAAGACTCTCGAATGGCTCCTAGGAGATCTCGGGTGCTGCAGACAGAAGACGGAACCTCCCCACACTCAGAATTCCGGAACACGGCTGACTGTGTGTGTGAGGTTCAGGGCCGCACTCCACGCAGCTTCCTGGTGTCACAGGTGTTCCCTCGCAAGGGGAAGTCCGCTAATTACCTCCCCTGTCCATGGGGAGGCGTAGATGCTACCTGCGTTTCCAGCCCAACCCCCGCCTTTCCCCGGCAGCCCGCACTGGGAGGGACTCGGGGAAGACTCTCGAAGGGCTCCTAGGAGATCTCGGGTGCTGCAGACAGAAGACGGAACCTCCCCATACTCAGAATTCCGGAACACGGCTGACTGTGTGGGGGAGGTTCGGGGCCGCCCTCCACGCAGCTTCCTGGTGTCACAGGTGTTCCCTCGCAAGGGGAAGTCCGCTACTTACCTCCCCTGTCCATGGGGAGGCACTAGATGCTACCTGCGTTTCCAGCCCAACCCCCGCATTTCCCCGGCAGCCCGTACTGGGAGGGACTCGGGGAAGACTCTCGAAGGGCTCCTAGGAGATCTCGGGTGCTGCAGACAGAAGACGGAACCTCCCCACACTCAGAATTCCGGAACACGGCTGACTGTGTGGGGGAGGTTCGGGGCCGCCCTCCACGCAGCTTCCTGGTGTCACAGGTGTTCCCTCGCAAGGGGAAGTCCGCTAATTACCTCCCCTGTCCATGGGGAGGCACTAGATGCTACCTGCGTTTCCAGCCCAACCCCCGCATTTCCCCGGCAGCCCGTACTGGGAGGGACTCGGGGAAGACTCTCGAAGGGCTCCTAGGAGATCTCGGGTGCTGCAGACAGAAGACGGAACCTCCCCACACTCAGAATTCCGGAACACGGCTGACTGTGTGGGGGAGGTTCGGGGCCGCCCTCCACGCAGCTTCCTGGTGTCACAGGTGTTCCCTCGCAAGGGGAAGTCCGCTAATTACCTCCCCTGTCCATGGGGAGGCACTAGATGCTACCTGCGTTTCCAGCCCAACCCCCGCATTTACCCGGCAGCCCGTACTGGGAGGGACTCGGGGAAGACTCTCGAAGGGCTCCTAGGAGATATCGGGTGCTGCAGACAGAAGACGGAACCTCCCCACACTCAGAATTCCGGAACAAGTGTGACTGTGTAGGTGAGGTTCAGGGCCGCCCTCCACGAAGCTTCCTGGTGTCACAGGTGTTCCCTCGCAAGGGGAAGTCCGCTAATTACCTCCCCTGTCCATGCGGAGGCGTAGATGCTACCTGCGTTTCCAGCCCAACCCCCGCCTTTCCCCGGCAGCCCACACTGGGAGGGACTCGGGGAAGACTCTCGAAGGGCTCCTAGGAGATCTCGGGTGCTGCAGACAGAAGACGGAACCTCCCCACACTCAGAATTCCGGAACAAGGCTGACTGTGTGGGTGAGGTTCAGGGCCGCACTCCACGCAGCTTCCTGGTGTCACAGGTGTTCCCTCGCAAGGGGAAGTCCGCTAATTACCTCCCCTGTCCATGGGGAGGCACTAGATGCTACCTGCGTTTCCAGCCCAACCCCCGCATTTCCCCGGCAGCCCGTACTGGGAGGGACTCGGGGAAGACTCTCGAAGGGCTCCTCGGAGATCTCGGGTGCTGCAGACAGAAGACGGAACCTCCCAACACTCAGAATTCCGGAACACGGCTGACTGTGTGGGTGAGGTTCAGGGCCGCAATCCACGCAGCTTCCTGGTGTCACAGGTGTTCCCTCGCAAGGGGAAGTCCGCTAATTACCTCCCCTGTCCATGGGGAGGCACTAGATGCTACCTGCGTTTCCAGCCCAACCCCCGCATTTCCCCGGCAGCCCGTACTGGGAGGGACTCGGGGAAGACTCTCGAAGGGCTCCTAGGAGTTCTCGGGTGCTGCAGACAGAAGACGGAACCTCCCCACACTCAGAATTCCGGAACACGGCTGACTGTGTGGGGGAGGTTCGGGGCCGCCCTCCACGCAGCTTCCTGGTGTCACAGGTGTTCCCTCGCAAGGGGAAGTCCGCTAATTACCTCCCCTGTCCATGGGGAGGCACTAGATGCTACCTGCGTTTCCAGCCCAACCCCCGCATTTTCCCGGCAGCCCGTACTGGGAGGGACTCGGGGAAGACTCTCGAAGGGCTCCTAGGAGATCTCGGGTGCTGCAGACAGAAGACGGAACCTCCCCACACTCAGAATTCCGGAACACGGCTGACTGTGTGGGGGAGGTTCGGGGCCGCCCTCCACGCAGCTTCCTGGTGTCACAGGTGTTCCCTCGCAAGGGGAAGTCCGCTAATTACCTCCCCTGTCCATGGGGAGGCACTAGATGCTACCTGCGTTTCCAGCCCAACCCCCGCCTTTCCCCGGCAGCCCGTACTGGGAGGGACTCGGGGAAGACTCTCGAAGGGCTCCTAGGAGATCTCGGGTGCTGCAGACAGAAGACGGAACCTCCCCACACTCAGAATTCCGGAACACGGCTGACTGTGTGGGGGAGGTTCGGGACCGCCCTCCACGCAGCTTCCTGGTGTCACAGGTGTTCCCTCGCAAGGGGAAGTCCGCTAATTACCTCCCCTGTCCATGGGGAGGCACTAGATGCTACCTGCGTTTCCAGCCCAACCCCCGCATTTCCCCGGCAGCCCGTACTGGGAGGGACTCGGGGAAGACTCTCGAAGGGCTCCTAGGAGATCTCGGGTGCTGCAGACAGAAGACGGAACCTCCCCACACTCAGAATTCCGGAACAACGGTGACTGTGTATGTGAGGTTCAGGGCCGCCCTCCACGAAGCTTCCTGGTGTCACAGGTGTTCCCTCGCAAGGGGAAGTCCGCTAATTACCTCCCCTGTCCATGGGGAGGCACTAGATGCTACCTGCGTTTCCAGCCCAACCCCCGCATTTCCCCGGCAGCCCGTACTGGGAGGGACTCAGGGAAGACTCTCGAAGGGCTCCTAGGAGATCTCGGGTGCTGCAGACAGAAGACGGAACCTCCCCACACTCAGAATTCCGGAACACGGCTGACTGTGTGGGGGAGGTTCGGGGCCGCCCTCCACGCAGCTTCCTGGTGTCACAGGTGTTCCCTCGCAAGGGGAAGTCCGCTAATTACCTCCCCTGTCCATGGGGAGGCACTAGATGCTACCTGCGTTTCCAGCCCAACCCCCGCATTTCCCCGGCAGCCCGTACTGGGAGGGACTCGGGGAAGACTCTCGAAGGGCTCCTAGGAGATCTCGGGTGCTGCAGACAGAAGACGGAACCTCCCCACACTCAGAATTCCGGAACACGGCTGACTGTGTGGGGGAGGTTCGGGGCCGCCCTTCACGAAGCTTCCTGGTGTCACAGGTGTTCCCTCGCAAGGGGAAGTCCGCTAATTACCTCCCCTGTCCATGGGGAGGCACTAGATGCTACCTGCGTTTCCAGCCCAACCCCCGCATTTCCCCGGCAGCCCGTACTGGGAGGGACTCGGGGAAGATTCTCGAAGGGCTCCTAGGAGATCTCGGGTGCTGCAGACAGAAGACGGAACCTCCCCACACTCAGAATTCCGGAACACGGCTGACTGTGTGGGGGAGGTTCGGGGCCGCCCTCCACGCAGCTTCCTGGTGTCACAGGTGTTCCCTCGCAAGGGGAAGTCCGCTAATTACCTCCCCTGTCCATGGGGAGGCACTAGATGCTACCTGCGTTTCCAGCCCAACCCCCGCATTTCCCCGGCAGCCCGTACTGGGAGGGACTCGGGGAAGACTCTCGAAGGGCTCCTAGGAGATCTCGGGTGCTGCAGACAGAAGACGGAACCTCCCCACACTCAGAATTCCGGAACACGGCTGACTGTGTGGGGGAGGTTCGGGGCCGCCCTCCACGCAGCTTCCTGGTGTCACAGGTGTTCCCTCGCAAGGGGAAGTCCGCTACTTACCTCCCCTGTCCATGGGGAGGCACTAGATGCTACCTGCGTTTCCAGCCCAACCCCCGCATTTCCCCGGCAGCCCGTACTGGGAGGGACTCGGGGAAGACTCTCGAAGGGCTCCTAGGAGATCTCGGGTGCTGCAGACAGAAGACGGAACCTCCCCACACTCAGAATTCCGGAACACGGCTTACTGTGTGGGTGAGGTTCAGGGCCGCACTCCACGCAGCTTCCTGGTGTCACAGGTGTTCCCTCGCAAGGGGAAGTCCGCTACTTACCTCCCCTGTCCATGGGGAGGCACTAGATGCTACCTGCGTTTCCAGCCCAACCCCCGCATTTCCCCGGCAGCCCGTACTGGGAGGGACTCGGGGAAGACTCTCGAAGGGCTCCTAGGAGATCTCGGGTGCTGCAGACAGAAGACGGAACCTCCCCACACTCAGAATTCCGGAACACGGCTGACTGTGTGGGGGAGGTTCGGGGCCGCCCTCCACGCAGCTTCCTGGTGTCACAGGTGTTCCCTCGCAAGGGGAAGTCCGCTAATTACCTCCCCTGTCCATGGGGAGGCACTAGATGCTACCTGCGTTTCCAGCCCAACCCCCGCATTTCCCCGGCAGCCCGTACTGGGAGGGACTCGGGGAAGACTCTCGAAGGGCTCCTAGGAGATATCGGGTGCTGCAGACAGAAGACGGAACCTCCCCACACTCAGAATTCCGGAACACGGCTGACTGTGTGGGGGAGGTTCGGGGCCGCCCTCCACGCAGCTTCCTGGTGTCACAGGTGTTCCCTCGCAAGGGGAAGTCCGCTAATTACCTCCCCTGTCCATGGGGAGGCACTAGATGCTACCTGCGTTTCCAGCCCAACCCCCGCATTTCCCCGGCAGCCCGTACTGGGAGGGACTCGGGGAAGACTCTCGAAGGGCTCCTCGGAGATCTCGGGTGCTGCAGACAGAAGACGGAACCTCCCCACACTCAGAATTCCGGAACACGGCTGACTGTGTGGGGTAGGTTCGGGGCCGCCCTCCACGCAGCTTCCTGGTGTCACAGGTGTTCCCTCGCAAGGGGAAGTCCGCTAATTACCTCCCCTGTCCATGGGGAGGCACTAGATGCTACCTGCGTTTCCAGCCCAACCCCCGCATTTCCCCGGCAGCCCGTAAAGGGAGGGACTCGGGGAAGACTCTCGAAGGGCTCCTAGGAGATCTCGGGTGCTGCAGACAGAAGACGGAACCTCCCCACACTCAGAATTCCGGAACAACGGTGACTGTGTAGGTGAGGTTCAGGGCCGCCCTCCACGAAGCATCCTGGTGTCACAGGTGTTCCCTCGCAAGGGGAAGTCCGCTAATTACCTCCCCTGTCCATGCGGAGGGGTAGATGCTACCTGCGTTTCCAGCCGAACCCCCGCCTTTCCCCGGCAGCCCGTACTGGGAGGGACTCGGGGAAGACTCTCGAAGGGCTCCTAGGAGATCTCGGGTGCTGCAGACAGAAGACGGAACCTCCCCACACTCAGAATTCCGGAACACGGCTGACTGTGTGGGGGAGGTTCGGGGCCGCCCTCCACGCAGCTTCCTGGTGTCACAGGTGTTCCCTCGCAAGGGGAAGTCCGCTAATTACCTCCCATGTCCATGGGGAGGCACTAGATGCTACCTGCGTTTCCAGCCCAACCCCCGCATTTCCCCGGCAGCCCGTACTGGGAGGGACTCGGGGAAGACTCTCGAAGGGCTCCTAGGAGATCTCGGGTGCTGCAGACAGAAGACGGAACCTCCCCACACTCAGAATTCCGGAACACGGCTGACTGTGTGGGGGAGGTTCGGGGCCGCACTCCACGCAGCTTCCTGGTGTCACAGGTGTTCCCTCGCAAGGGGAAGTCCGCTACTTACCTCCCCTGTCCATGGGGAGGCACTAGATGCTACCTGCATTTCCAGCCCAAACCCCGCATTTCCCCGGCAGCCCGTACTGGGAGGGACTCGGGGAAGACTCTCGAAGGGCTCCTAGGAGATCTCGGGTGCTGCAGACAGAAGACGGAACCTCCCCACACTCAGAATTCCGGAACACGGCTTACTGTGTGGGTGAGGTTCAGGGCCGCACTCCACGCAGCTTCCTGGTGTCACAGGTGTTCCCTCGCAAGGGGAAGTCCGCTACTTACCTCCCCTGTCCATGGGGAGGCACTAGATGCTACCTGCGTTTCCAGCCCAACCCCCGCATTTCCCCGGCAGCCCGTACTGGGAGGGACTCGGGGAAGACTCTCGAAGGGCTCCTAGGAGATCTCGGGTGCTGCAGACAGAAGACGGAACCTCCCCACACTCAGAATTCCGGAACAACGGTGACTGTGTAGGTGAGGTTCAGGGCCGCCCTTCACGAAACTTCCTGGTGTCACAGGTGTTCCCTTGCAAGGGGAAGGCCGCTAATTACCTCCCCTGTCCATGGGGAGGCGTAGATGCTACCTGCGTTTCCAGCCTAACCCCCGCCTTTCCCCGGCAGCCCGCACTGGGAGGGACTCGGGGAAGACTCTCGAAGTGCTCCTAGGAGATCCCGGGTGCTGCAGACATAAGACAGAACCTCCTCACATTCAGAATTCCGGAACACGGCTGACTGTGTGGGGGAGGTTCGGGGCCGCCCTCCACGCAGCTTCCTGGTGTCACAGGAGTTCCCTTGAAAGGGGAAGGCCGCTAATTACCTCCCCTGTCCATGGGGAGGCGTAGATGCTACCTGCGTTTCCAGCCCAACCCCCGCCTTTCCCCGGCAGCCCGCACTGGGAGGGACTCGGGGAAGACTCTCGAAGGGCTCCTAGGAGATCTCGGGTGCTGCAGACAGAAGACGGAACCTCCCCACACTCAGAATTCCGGAACAACGGTGACTGTGTAGGTGAGGTTCAGGGCCGCCCTCCACGAAGCATCCTGGTGTCACAGGTGTTCCCTCGCAAGGGGAAGTCCGCTAATTACCTCCCCTGTCCATGGGGAGGCACTAGATGCTACCTGCGTTTCCAGCCCAACCCCCGCATTTCCCCGGCAGCCCGTACTGGGAGGGACTCGGGGAAGACTCTCGAAAGGCTCCTAGGAGATCTCGGGTGCTGCAGACAGAAGACGGAACCTCCCCACACTCAGAATTCCGGAACACGGCTGACTGTGTGGGGGAGGTTCGGGGCCGCACTCCACGCAGCTTCCTGGTGTCACAGGTGTTCCCTCGCAAGGGGAAGTCCGCTAATTACCTCCCCTGTCCACGGGGAGGCACTAGATGCTACCTGCGTTTCCAGCCCAACCCCCGCATTTCCCCGGCAGCCCGTACTGGGAGGGACTCGGGGAAGACTCTCGAAGGGCTCCTAATAGATCTCGGGTGCTGCAGACAGAAGACGGAACCTCCCCACACTCAGAATTCCGGAACACGGCTTACTGTGTGGGTGAGGTTCAGGGCCGCACTCCACGCAGCTTCCTGGTGTCACAGGTGTTCCCTCGCAAGGGGAAGTCCGCTACTTACCTCCCCTGTCCATGGGGAGGCACTAGATGCTACCTGCGTTTCCAGCCCAACCCCCGCATTTCCCCGGCAGCCCGTACTGGGAGGGACTCGGGGAAGACTCTCGAAGGGCTCCTAGGAGATCTCGGGTGCTGCAGACAGAAGACGGAACCTCCCCACACTCAGAATTCCGGAACAACGGTGACTGTGTAGGTGAGGTTCAGGGCCGCCCTTCACGAAGCTTCCTGGTGTCACAGGTGTTCCCTTGCAAGGGGAAGTCCGCTAATTACCTCCCCTTTCCATGGGGAGGCGTAGATGCTACCTGCGTTTCCAGCCTAACCCCCGCCTTTCCCCGGCAGCCCGCACTGGGAGGGACTCGGGGAAGACTCTCGAAGTGCTCCTAGGAGATCCCGGGTGCTGCAGACAGAAGACAGAACCTCCTCACATTCAGAATTCCGGAACACGGCTGACTGTGTGGGGGAGGTTCGGGGCCGCCCTCCACGCAGCTTCCTGGTGTGACAGGTGTTCCCTCGCAAGGGGAAGTTCGCTACTTACCTCCCCTGTCCATGCGGAGGCGTAGATGCTACCTGCGTTTCCAGCCCAACCCCCGCCTTTCCCCGGCAGCCCGCACTGGGAGGGACTCGGGGAAGACTCTCGAAGGGCTCCTAGGAGATCTCGGGTGCTGCAGACAGAAGACGGAACCTCCCCACACTCAGAATTCCGGAACAACGGTGACTGTGTAGGTGAGGTTCAGGGCCGCCCTCCACGAAGCTTCCTGGTGTCACAGGTGTTCCCTCGCAAGGGGTAGTCCGCTAATTACCTCCCCTGTCCATGCGGAGGCGTAGATGCTACCTGCGTTTCCAGCCGAATCCCCGCCTTTCCCCGGAAGCCCGCACTGGGAGGGACTCGGGGAAGACTCTCGAAGGGCTCCTCGGAGATCTCGGGTGCTGCAGACAGAAGACGGAACCTCCCCACACTCAGAATTCCGGAACACGCCTGACTGTGTGGGTGAGGTTCAGGGCCGCACTCCACGCAGCTTCCTGGTGTCACAGGTGTTCCCTCGCAAGGGGAAGTCCGCTAATTACCTCCCCTGTCCATGGGGAGGCACTAGATGCTACCTGCGTTTCCAGCCCAACCCCCGCATTTCCCCGGCAGCCCGTACTGGGAGGGACTCGGGGAAGACTCTCGAAAGGCTCCTAGGAGATCTCGGGTGCTGCAGACAGAAGACGGAACCTCCCCACACTCAGAATTCCGGAACACGGCTGACTGTGTGGGGGAGGTTCGGGGCCGCACTCCACGCAGCTTCCTGGTGTCACAGGTGTTCCCTCGCAAGGGGAAGTCCGCTAATTACCTCCCCTGTCCATGGGGAGGCACTAGATGCTACCTGCGTTTCCAGCCCAACCCCCGCATTTCCCCGGCAGCCCGTACTGGGAGGGACTCGGGGAAGACTCTCGAAGGGCTCCTAGGAGATCTCGGGTGCTGCAGACAGAAGACGGAACCTCCCCACACTCAGAATTCCGGAACAACGGTTACTGTGTAGGTGAGGTTCAGGGCCGCCCTTCACGAAGCTTCCTGGTGTCACAGGTGTTCCCTTGCAAGGGGAAGTCCGCTAATTACCTCCCCTTTCCATGGGGAGGCGTAGATGCTACCTGCGTTTCCAGCCTAACCCCCGCCTTTCCCCGGCAGCCCGCACTGGGAGGGACTCGGGGAAGACTCTCGAAGTGCTCCTAGGAGATCCCGGGTGCTGCAGACAGAAGACAGAACCTCCTCACATTCAGAATTCCGGAACACGGCTGACTGTGTGGGGGAGGTTCGGGGCCGCCCTCCACGCAGCTTCCTGGTGTGACAGGTGTTCCCTCGCAAGGGGAAGTTCGCTACTTACCTCCCCTGTCCATGCGGAGGCGTAGATGATACCTGCGTTTCCAGCCCAACCCCCGCCTTTCCCCGGCAGCCCGCACTGGGAGGGACTCGGGGAAGACTCTCGAAGGGCTCCTAGGAGATCTCGGGTGCTGCAGACAGAAGACGGAACCTCCCCACACTCAGAATTCCGGAACAACGGTGACTGTGTAGGTGAGGTTCAGGGCCGCCCTCCACGAAGCTTCCTGGTGTCACAGGTGTTCCCTCGCAAGGGGTAGTCCGCTAATTACCTCCCCTGTCCATGCGGAGGCGTAGATGCTACCTGCGTTTCCAGCCGAACCCCCGCCTTTCCCCGGAAGCCCGCACTGGGAGGGACTCGGGGAAGACTCTCGAAGGGCTCCTAGGAGATCTCGGGTGCTGCAGACAGAAGACGGAACCTCCCCACACTCAGAATTCCGGAACACGGCTGACTGTGTGGGGGAGGTTCGGGGCCGCACTCCACGCAGCTTCCTGGTGTCACAGGTGTTCCCTCGCAAGGGGAAGTCCGCTAATTACCTCCCCTGTCCATGGGGAGGCACTAGATGCTACCTGCGTTTCCAGCCCAACCCCCGCATTTCCCCGGCAGCCCGTACTGGGAGGGACTCGGGGAAGACTCTCGAAGGGCTCCTAGGAGATCTCGGGTGCTGCAGACAGAAGACGGAACCTCCCCACACTCAGAATTCCGGAACAACGGTGACTGTGTAGGTGAGGTTCAGGGCCGCCCTTCACGAAGCTTCCTGGTGTCACAGGTGTTCCCTTGCAAGGGGAAGTCCGCTAATTACCTCCCCTTTCCATGGGGAGGCGTAGATGCTACCTGCGTTTCCAGCCTAACCCCCGCCTTTCCCCGGCAGCCCGCACTGGGAGGGACTAGGGGAAGACTCTCGAAGTGCTCCTAGGAGATCCCGGGTGCTGCAGACAGAAGACAGAACCTCCTCACATTCAGAATTCCGGAACACGGCTGACTGTGTGGGGGAGGTTCGGGGCCGCCCTCCACGCAGCTTCCTGGTGTGACAGGTGTTCCCTCGCAAGGGGAAGTTCGCTACTTACCTCCCATGTCCATGCGGAGGCGTAGATGCTACCTGCGTTTCCAGCCCAACCCCCGCCTTTCCCCGGCAGCCCGCACTGGGAGGGACTCGGGGAAGACTCTCGAAGGGCTCCTAGGAGATCTCGGGTGCTGCAGACAGAAGACGGAACCTCCCCACACTCAGAATTCCGGAACAACGGTGACTGTGTAGGTGAGGTTCAGGGCCGCCCTCCACGAAGCTTCCTGGTGTCACAGGTGTTCCCTCGCAAGGGGTAGTCCGCTAATTACCTCCCCTGTCCATGCGGAGGCGTAGATGTTACCTGCGTTTCCAGCCGAACCCCCGCCTTTCCCCGGAAGCCCGCACTGGGAGGGACTCGGGGAAGACTCTCGAAGGGCTCCTAGGAGATCTCGGGTGCTGCAGACAGAAGACGGAACCTCCCCACACTCAGAATTCCGGAACACGGCTGACTGTGTGGGGGAGGTTCGGGACCGCCCTCCACGCAGCTTCCTGGTGTCACAGGTGTTCCCTCGCAAGGGGAAGTCCGCTAATTACCTCCCCTGTCCATGGGGAGGCACTAGATGCTACCTGCGTTTCCAGCCCAACCCCCGCATTTCCCCGGCAGCCCGTACTGGGAGGGACTCGGGGAAGACTCTCGAAGGGCTCCTAGGAGATCTCGGCTGCTGCAGACAGAAGACGGAACCTCCCCACACTCAGAATTCCGGAACACGGCTGACTGTGTGGGGGAGGTTCGGGGCCGCCCTCCACGCAGCTTCCTGGTGTCACAGGTGTTCCCTCGCAAGGGGAAGTCCGCTAATTACCTCCCCTGTCCATGGGGAGGCACTAGAAGCTACCTGCGTTTCCAGCCCAACCCCCGCATTTCCCCGGCAGCCCGTACTGGGAGGGACTCGGGGAAGACTCTCGAAGGGCTCCTAGGAGATCTCGGGTGCTGCAGACAGAAGACGGAACCTCCCCACACTCAGAATTCCGGAACACGGCTGACTGTGTGGGGGAGGTTCGGGGCCGCACTCCACGCAGCTTCCTGGTGTCACAGGTGTTCCCTCGCAAGGGGAAGTCCGCTACTTACCTCCCCTGTCCATGGGGAGGCACTAGATGCTACCTGCGTTTCCAGCCCAACCCCCGCATTTCCCCGGCAGCCCGTACTGGGAGGGACTCGGGGAAGACTCTCGAAGGGCTCCTAGGAGATCTCGGGTGCTGCAGACAGAAGACGGAACCTCCCCACACTCAGAATTCCGGAACACGGCTTACTGTGTGGGTGAGGTTCAGGGCCGCACTCCACGCAGCTTCCTGGTGTCACAGGTGTTCCCTCGCAAGGGGAAGTCCGCTACTTACCTCCCCTGTCCATGGGGAGGCACTAGATGCTACCTGCGTTTCCAGCCCAACCCCCGCATTTCCCCGGCAGCCCGTACTGGGAGGGACTCGGGGAAGACTCTCGAAGGGCTCCTAGGAGATCTCGGGTGCTGCAGACAGAAGACGGAACCTCCCCACACTCAGAATTCCGGAACACGGCTGACTGTGTGGGGGAGGTTCGGGGCCGCCCTCCACGCAGCTTCCTGGTGTCACAGGTGTTCCCTCGCAAGGGGAAGTCCGCTAATTACCTCCCCTGTCCATGGGGAGGCACTAGATGCTACCTGCGTTTCCAGCCCAACCCCCGCATTTCCCCGGCAGCCCGTACTGGGAGGGACTCGGGGAAGACTCTCGAAGGGCTCCTAGGAGATCTCGGGTGCTGCAGACAGAAGACGGAACCTCCCCACACTCAGAATTCCGGAACACGGCTGACTGTGTGGGGGAGGTTCGGGGCCGCCCTCCACGCAGCTTCCTGGTGTCACAGGTGTTCCCTCGCAAGGGGAAGTCCGCTAATTACCTCCCCTGTCCATGGGGAGGCACTAGATGCTACCTGCGTTTCCAGCCCAACCCCCGCCTTTCCCCGGCAGCCCGCACTGGGAGGGACTCGGGGAAGACTCTCGAAGGGCTCCTAGGAGATCTCGGGTGCTGCAGACAGAAGACGGAACCTCCCCACACTCAGAATTCCGGAACAACGGTGACTGTGTAGGTGAGGTTCAGGGCCGCCCTCCACGAAGCTTCCTGGTGTCACAGGTGTTCCCTCGCAAGGGGTAGTCCGCTAATTACCTCCCCTGTCCATGCGGAGGCGTAGATGCTACCTGCGTTTCCAGCCGAACCCCCGCCTTTCCCCGGAAGCCTGCACTGGGAGGGACTCGGGGAAGACTCTCGAAGGGCTCCTAGGAGATCTCGGGTGCTGCAGACAGAAGACGGAACCTCCCCACACTCAGAATTCCGGAACACGGCTGACTGTGTGGGGGAGGTTCGGGGCCGCCCTCCACGCAGCTTCCTGGTGTCACAGGTGTTCCCTCGCAAGGGGAAGTCCGCTAATTACCTCCCCTGTCCATGGGGAGGCACTAGATGCTACCTGCGTTTCCAGCCCAACCCCCGCATTTCCCCGGCAGCCCGTACTGTGAGGGACTCGGGGCAGACTCTCGAAAGGCTCCTAGGAGATCTCGGGTGCTGCAGACAGAAGACGGAACCTCCCCACACTCAGAATTCCGGAACACGGCTGACTGTGTGGGGGAGGTTCGGGGCCGCACTCCACGCAGCTTCCTGGTGTCACAGGTGTTCCCTCGCAAGGGGAAGTCCGCTAATTACCTCCCCTGTCCATGGGGAGGCACTAGATGCTACCTGCGTTTCCAGCCCAACCCCCGCATTTCCCCGGCAGCCCGTACTGGGAGGGACTCGGGGAAGACTCTCGAAGGGCTCCTAGGAGATCTCGGGTGCTGCAGACAGAAGACGGAACCTCCCCACACTCAGAATTCCGGAACAACGGTGACTGTGTAGGTGAGGTTCAGGGCCGCCCTTCACGAAGCTTCCTGGTGTCACAGGTGTTCCCTTGCAAGGGGAAGTCCGCTAATTACCTCCCCTTTCCATGGGGAGGCGTAGATGCTACCTGCGTTTCCAGCCTAACCCCCGCCTTTCCCCGGCAGCCCGCACTGGGAGGGACTCGGGGAAGACTCTCGAAGTGCTCCTAGGAGATCCCGGGTGCTGCAGACAGAAGACAGAACCTCCTCACATTCAGAATTCCGGAACACGGCTGACTGTGTGGGGGAGGTTCGGGGCCGCCCTCCACGCAGCTTCCTGGTGTGACAGGTGTTCCCTCGCAAGGGGAAGTTCGCTACTTACCTCCCCTGTCCATGCGGAGGCGTAGATGCTACCTGCGTTTCCAGCCCAACCCCCGCCTTTCCCCGGCAGCCCGCACTGGGAGGGACTCGGGGAAGACTCTCGAAGGGCTCCTAGGAGATCTCGGGTGCTGCAGACAGAAGACGGAACCTCCCCACACTCAGAATTCCGGAACAACGGTGACTGTGTAGGTGAGGTTCAGGGCCGCCCTCCACGAAGCTTCCTGGTGTCACAGGTGTTCCCTCGCAAGGGGTAGTCCGCTAATTACCTCCCCTGTCCATGCGGAGGCGTAGATGCTACCTGCGTTTCCAGCCGAACCCCCGCCTTTCCCCGGAAGCCCGCACTGGGAGGGACTCGGGGAAGACTCTCGAAGGGCTCCTAGGAGATCTCGGGTGCTGCAGACAGAAGACGGAACCTCCCCACACTCAGAATTCCGGAACACGGCTGACTGTGTGGGGGAGGTTCGGGACCGCCCTCCACGCAGCTTCCTGGTGTCACAGGTGTTCCCTCGCAAGGGGAAGTCCGCTAATTACCTCCCCTGTCCATGGGGAGGCACTAGATGCTACCTGCGTTTCCAGCCCAACCCCCGCATTTCCCCGGCAGCCCGTACAGGGAGGGACTCGGGGAAGACTCTCGAAGGGCTCCTAGGAGATCTCGGCTGCTGCAGACAGAAGACGGAACCTCCCCACACTCAGAATTCCGGAACACGGCTGACTGTGTGGGGGAGGTTCGGGGCCGCCCTCCACGCAGCTTCCTGGTGTCACAGGTGTTCCCTCGCAAGGGGAAGTCCGCTAATTACCTCCCCTGTCCATGGGGAGGCACTAGATGCTACCTGCGTTTCCAGCCCAACCCCCGCATTTCCCCGGCAGCCCGTACTGGGAGGGACTCGGGGAAGACTCTCGAAGGGCTCCTAGGAGATCTCGGGTGCTGCAGACAGAAGACGGAACCTCCCCACACTCAGAATTCCGGAACACGGCTGACTGTGTGGGGGAGGTTCGGGGCCGCACTCCACGAAGCTTCCTGGTGTCACAGGTGTTCCCTCGCAAGGGGAAGTCCGCTACTTACCTCCCCTGTCCATGGGGAGGCACTAGATGCTACCTGCGTTTCCAGCCCAACCCCCGCATTTCCCCGGCAGCCCGTACTGGGAGGGACTCGGGGAAGACTCTCGAAGGGCTCCTAGGAGATCTCGGGTGCTGCAGACAGAAGACGGAACCTCCCCACACTCAGAATTCCGGAACACGGCTTACTGTGTGGGTGAGGTTCAGGGCCGCACTCCACGCAGCTTCCTGGTGTCACAGGTGTTCCCTCGCAAGGGGAAGTCCGCTACTTACCTCCCCTGTCCATGGGGAGGCACTAGATGCTACCTGCGTTTCCAGCCCAACCCCCGCATTTCCCCGGCAGCCCGTACTGGGAGGGACTCGGGGAAGACTCTCGAAGGGCTCCTAGGAGATCTCGGGTGCTGCAGACAGAAGACGGAACCTCCCCACACTCAGAATTCCGGAACACGGCTGACTGTGTGGGGGAGGTTCGGTGCCGCCCTCCACGCAGCTTCCTGGTGTCACAGGTGTTCCCTCGCAAGGGGAAGTCCGCTAATTACCTCCCCTGTCCATGGGGAGGCACTAGATGCTACCTGCGTTTCCAGCCCAACCCCCGCATTTCCCCGGCAGCCCGTACTGGGAGGGACTCGGGGAAGACTCTCGAAGGGCTCCTAGGAGATCTCGGGTGCTGCAGACAGAAGACGGAACCTCCCCACACTCAGAATTCCGGAACACGGCTGACTGTGTGGGGGAGGTTCGGGGCCGCCCTCCACGCAGCTTCCTGGTGTCACAGGTGTTCCCTCGCAAGGGGAAGTCCGCTAATTACCTCCCCTGTCCATGGGGAGGCACTAGATGCTACCTGCGTTTCCAGCCCAACCCCCGCATTTCCCCGGCAGCCCGTACTGGGAGGGACTCGGGGAAGACTCTCGAAGGGCTCCTAGGAGATCTCGGGTGCTGCAGACAGAAGACGGAACCTCCCCACACTCAGTATACCGGAACATGGCTGACTGTGTGGGGGAGGTTCGGGGCCGCACTCCACGCAGCTTCCTGGTGTCACAGGTGTTCCCTCGCAAGGGGAAGTCCGCTACTTACCTCCCCTGTCCATGGGGAGGCACTAGATGCTACCTGCGTTTCCAGCCCAACCCCCGCATTTCCCCGGCAGCCCGTACTGGGAGGGACTCGGGGAAGACTCTCGAAGGGCTCCTAGGAGATCTCGGGTGCTGCAGACAGAAGACGGAACCTCCCCACACTCAGAATTCCGGAACACGGCTTACTGTGTGGGTGAGGTTCAGGGCCGCACTCCACGCAGCTTCCTGGTGTCACAGGTGTTCGCTCGCAAGGGGAAGTCCGCTACTTACCTCCCCTGTCCATGGGGAGGCACTAGATGCTACCTGCGTTTCCAGCCCAACCCCCGCATTTCCCCGGCAGCCCGTACTGGGAGGGACTCCGGGAAGACTCTCGAAGGGCTCCTAGGAGATCTCGGGTGCTGCAGACAGAAGACGGAACCTCCCCACACTCAGAATTCCGGAACAACTGTGACTGTGTAGGTGAGGTTCAGGGCCGCCCTTCACGAAGCTTCCTGGTGTCACAGGTGTTCCCTTGCAAGGGGAAGGCCGCTAATTACCTCCCCTGTCCATGGGGAGGCGTAGATGCTACCTGCGTTTCCAGCCTAACCCCCGCCTTTCCCCGGCAGCCCGCACTGGGAGGGACTCGGGGAAGACTCTCGAAGTGCTCCTAGGAGATCTCGGGTGCTGCAGACATAAGACAGAACCTCCTCACATTCAGAAATCCGGAACACGGCTGACTGTGTGGGGGAGGTTCGGGGCCGCCCTCCACGCAGCTTCCTGTTGTCACAGGTGTTCCCTCGCAAGGGGAAGTTCGCTACTTACCTCCCCTGTCCATGCGGAGGCATAGATGCTACCTGCGTTTCCAGCCGAACCCCCGCCTTTCCCCGGCAGCCCGCACTGGGAGGGACTCGGGGAAGACTCTCGAAGGGCTCCTAGGAGATCTCGGGTGCTGCAGACAGAAGACGGAACCTCCCCACACTCAGAATTCCGGAACACGGCTGACTGTGTGGGGGAGGTTCGGGGCCGCCCTCCACGCAGCTTCCTGGTGTCACAGGTGTTCCCTCGCAAGGGGAAGTCCGCTAATTTCCTCCCCTGTCCATGGGGAGGCACTAGATGCTACCTGCGTTTCCAGCCCAACCCCCGCATTTCCCCGGCAGCCCGTACAGGGAGGGACTCGGGGAAGACTCTCGAAGGGCTCCTAGGAGATCTCGGGTGCTGCAGACAGAAGACGGAACCTCCCCACACTCAGAATTCCGGAACACGGCTGACTGTGTGGGGGAGGTTCGGGGCCGCACTCCACGCAGCTTCCTGGTGTCACAGGTGTTCCCTCGCAAGGGGAAGTCCGCTACTTACCTCCCCTGTCCATGGGGAGGCACTAGATGCTACCTGCGTTTCCAGCCCAAACCCCGCATTTCCCCGGCAGCCCGTACTGGGAGGGACTCGGGGAAGACTCTCGAAGGGCTCCTAGGAGATCCCGGGTGCTGCAGACATAAGACGGAACCTCCTCACATTCAGAATTCCGGAACACGGCTGACTGTGTGGGGGAGGTTCGGGGCCGCACTCCACGCAGCTTCCTGGTGTCACAGGTGTTCCCTCGCAAGGGGAAGTCCGCTAATTACCTCCCCTGTCCATGGGGAGGCACTAGATGCTACCTGTGTTTCCAGCCCAACCCCCGCATTTCCCCGGCAGCCCGTACTGGGAGGGACTCGGGGAAGACTCTCGAAGGGCTCCTAGGAGATCTCGGGTGCTGCAGACAGAAGACGGAACCTCCCCACACTCAGAATTCCGGAACAACGGTGACTGTGTAGGTGAGGTTCAGGGCCGCCCTTCACGAAGCTTCCTGGTGTCACAGGTGTTCCCTTGCAAGGGGAAGTCCGCTAATTACCTCCCCTGTCCATGGGGAGGCGTAGATGCTACCTGCGTTTCCAGCCTAACCCCCGCCTTTCCCCGGCAGCCCGCACTGGGAGGGACTCGGGGAAGACTCTCGAAGTGCTCCTAGGAGATCCCGGGTGCTGCAGACAGAAGACAGAACCTCCTCACATTCAGAATTCCGGAACACGGCTGACTGTGTTGGGGAGGTTCGGGGCCGCCCTCCACGCAGCTTCCTGGTGTCACAGGTGTTCCCTCGCAAGGGGAAGTTCGCTACTTACCTCCCCTGTCCATGCGGAGGCGTAGATGCTACCTGCGTTTCCAGCCCAACCCCCGCCTTTCGCCGGCAGCCCGCACTGGGAGGGACTCGGGGAAGACTCTCGAAGGGCTCCTAGGAGATCTCGGGTGCTGCAGACAGAAGACGGAACCTCCCCACACTCAGAATTCCGGAACAACGGTGACTGTGTAGGTGAAGTTCAGGGCCGCCCTCCACGAAGCTTCCTGGTGTCACAGGTGTTCCCTCGCAAGGGGAAGTACGCTAATTACCTCCCCTGTCCATGCGGAGGCGTAGATGCTACCTGCGTTTCCAGCCCAACCCCCGCATTTCCCCGGCAGCCCGCACTGGGAGGGACTCGGGGAAGACTCTCGAAGGGCTCCTAGGAGATCTCGGGTGCTGCAGACAGAAGACGGAACCTCCCCACACTCAGAATTCCGGAACACGGCTGACTGTGTGGGGGAGGTTCGGGGCCGCCCTCCACGCAGCTTCCTGGTGTCACAGGTGTTCCCTCGCAAGGGGAAGTCCGCTAATTACCTCCCCTGTCCATGGGGAGGCACTAGATGCTACCTGCGTTTCCAGCCCAACCCCCGCATTTCCCCGGCAGCCCGTACTGGGAGGGACTCGGGGAAGACTCTCGAAGGGCTCCTAGGAGATCTCGGGTGCTGCAGACGAAGACGGAACCTCCCCACACTCAGAATTCCGGAACACGGCTTACTGTGTGGGTGAGGTTCGGGGCCGCACTCCACGCAGCTTCCTGGTGTCACAGGTGTTCCCTCGCAAGGGGAAGTCCGCTACTTACCTCCCCTGTCCATGGGGAGGCACTAGATGCTTCCTGCGTTTCCAGCCCAACCCCCGCATTTCCCCGGCAGCCCGTACTGGGAGGGACTCGGGGAAGACTCTTGAAGGGCTCCTAGGAGATCTCGGGTGCTGCAGACAGAAGACGGAACCTCCCCACACTCAGAATTCCGGAACACGGCTTACTGTGTGGGTGAGGTTCAGGGCCGCACTCCACGCAGCTTCCTGGTGTCACAGGTGTTCCCTCGCAAGGGGAAGTCCGCTACTTACCTCCCCTGTCCATGGGGAGGCACTAGATGCTACCTGCGTTTCCAGCCCAACCCCCGCATTTCCCCGGCAGCCCGTACTGGGAGGCACTCGGGGAAGACTCTCGAAGGGCTCCTAGGAGATCTCGGGTGCTGCAGACAGAAGACGGAACCTCCCCACACTCAGAATTCCGGAACAACGGTGACTGTGTAGGTGAGGTTCAGGGCCGCCCTTCACGAAGCTTCCTGGTGTCACAGGTGTTCCCTTGCAAGGGGAAGTCCGCTAATTACCTCCCCTGTCCATGGGGAGGCGTAGATGCTACCTGCGTTTCCAGCCTAACCCCCGCCTTTCCCCGGCAGCCCGCACTGGGAGGGAATCGGGGAAGACTCTCGAAGTGCTCCTAGGAGATCCCGGGTGCTGCAGACAGAAGACAGAACCTCCTCACATTCAGAATTCCGGAACACGGCTGACTGTGTTGGGGAGGTTCGGGGCCGCCCTCCACGCAGCTTCCTGGTGTCACAGGTGTTCCCTCGCAAGGGGAAGTTCGCTACTTACCTCCCCTGTCCATGCGGAGGCGTAGATGCTACCTGCGTTTCCAGCCCAACCCCCGCCATTCCCCGGCAGCCCGCACTGGGAGGGACTCGGGGAAGACTCTCGAAGGGCTCCTAGGAGATCTCGGGTGCTGCAGACAGAAGACGGAACCTCCCCACACTCAGAATTCCGGAACAACGGTGACTGTGTAGGTGAAGTTCAGGGCCGCCCTCCACGAAGCTTCCTGGTGTCACAGGTGTTCCCTCGCAAGGGGAAGTACGCTAATTACCTCCCCTGTCCATGCGGAGGCGTAGATGCTACCTGCGTTTCCAGCCCAACCCCCGCATTTCCCCGGCAGCCCGCACTGGGAGGGACTCGGGGAAGACTCTCGAAGGGCTCCTAGGAGATCTCGGGTGCTGCAGACAGAAGACGGAACCTCCCCACACTCAGAATTCCGGAACACGGCTGACTGTGTGGGGGAGGTTCGGGGCCGCCCTCCACGCAGCTTCCTGGTGTCACAGGTGTTCCCTCGCAAGGGGAAGTCCGCTAATTACCTCCCCTGTCCATGGGGAGGCACTAGATGCTACCTGCGTTTCCAGCCCAACCCCCGCATTTCCCCGGCAGCCCGTACTGGGAGGGACTCGGGGAAGACTCTCGAAGGGCTCCTAGGAGATCTCGGGTGCTGCAGACGAAGACGGAACCTCCCCACACTCAGAATTCCGGAACACGGCTTACTGTGTGGGTGAGGTTCAGGGCCGCACTCCACGCAGCTTCCTGGTGTCACAGGTGTTCCCTCGCAAGGGGAAGTCCGCTACTTACCTCCCCAGTCCATGGGGAGGCACTAGATGCTACCTGCGTTTCCAGCCCAACCCCCGCATTTCCCCGGCAGCCCGTACTGGGAGGGACTCGGGGAAGACTCTCGAAGGGTTCCTAGGAGATCTCGGGTGCTGCAGACAGAAGACGGAACCTCCCCACACTCAGAATTCCGGAACACGGCTTACTGTGTGGGTGAGGGTCAGGGCCGCACTCCACGCAGCTTCCTGGTGTCACAGGTGTTCCCTCGCAAGGGGAAGTTCGCTACTTACCTCCCCTGTCCATGCGGAGGCGTAGATGCTACCTGCGTTTCCAGCCCAACCCCCGCCTTTCCCCGGCAGCCCGCACTGGGAGGGACTCGGGGAAGACTCTCGAAGGGCTCCTAGGAGATCTCGGGTGCTGCAGACAGAAGACGGAACCTCCCCACACTCAGAATTCCGGAACAACGGTGACTGTGTAGGTGAAGTTCAGGGCCGCCCTCCACGAAGCTTCCTGGTGTCACAGGTGTTCCCTCGCAAGGGGAAGTACGCTAATTACCTCCCCTGTCCATGCGGAGGCGTAGATGCTACCTGCGTTTCCAGCCCAACCCCCGCATTTCCCCGGCAGCCCGCACTGGGAGGGACTCGGGGAAGACTCTCGAAGGGCTCCTAGGAGATCTCGGGTGCTGCAGACAGAAGACGGAACCTCCCCACACTCAGAATTCCGGAACACGGCTGACTGTGTGGGGGAAGTTCGGGGCCGCCCTCCACGCAGCTTCCTGGTGTCACAGGTGTTCCCTCGCAAGGGGAAGTCCGCTAATTACCTCCCCTGTCCATGGGGAGGCACTAGATGCTACCTGCGTTTCCAGCCCAACCCCCGCATTTCCCCGGCAGCCCGTACTGGGAGGGACTCGGGGAAGACTCTCGAAGGGCTCCTAGGAGATCTCGGGTGCTGCAGACGAAGACGGAACCTCCCCACACTCAGAATTCCGGAACACGGCTTACTGTGTGGGTGAGGTTCAGGGCCGCACTCCACGCAGCTTCCTGGTGTCACAGGTGTTCCCTCGCAAGGGGAAGTCCGCTACTTACCTCCCCTGTCCATGGGGAGGCACTAGATGCTACCTGCGTTTCCAGCCCAACCCCCGCATTTCCCCGGCAGCCCGTACTGGGAGGGACTCGGGGAAGACTCTCGAAGGGCTCCTAGGAGATCTCGGGTGCTGCAGACAGAAGACGGAACCTCCCCACACTCAGAATTCCGGAACACGGCTTACTGTGTGGGTGAGGTTCAGGGCCGCACTCCACGCAGCTTCCTGGTGTCACAGGTGTTCCCTCGCAAGGGGAAGTCCGCTACTTACCTCCCCTGTCCATGGGGAGGCACTAGATGCTACCTGCGTTTCCAGCCCAACCCCCGCATTTCCCCGGCAGCCCGTACTGGGAGGCACTCGGGGAAGACTCTCGAAGGGCTCCTAGGAGATCTCGGGTGCTGCAGACAGAAGACGGAACCTCCCCACATTCAGAATTCCGGAACAACGGTGACTGTGTAGGTGAGGTTCAGGGCCGCCCTCCACGAAGCTTCCTGGTGTCACAGGTGTTCCCTCGCAAGGGGAAGTCCGCTAATTACCTCCCCTGTCCATGCGGAGGCGTAGATGCTACCTGCGTTTCCAGCCCAACCCCCGCCTTTCCCCGACAGCCCGCACTGGGAGGGACTCGGGGAAGACTCTCGAAGGGCTCCTCGGAGATCTCGGGTGCTGCAGACAGAAGACGGAACCTCCCCACACTCAGAATTCCGGAACACGGCTGACTGTGTGGGGGAGGTTCGGGGCCGCCCTCCACGCAGCTTCCTGGTGTCACAGGTGTTCCCTCGCAAGGGGAAGTCCGCTAATTACCTCCCCTGTCCATGGGGAGGCACTAGATGCTACCTGCGTTTCCAGCCCAACCCCCGCATTTCCCCGGCAGCCCGTACTGGGAGGGACTCGGGGAAGACTCTCGAAGGGCTCCTAGGAGATCTCGGGTGCTGCAGACAGAAGACGGAACCTCCCCACACTCAGAATTCCGGAACACGGCTGACTGTGTGGGGGAGGTTCGGGGCCGCACTCCACGCAGCTTCCTGGTGTCACAGGTGTTCCCTCGCAAGGGGAAGTCCGCTACTTACCTCCCCTGTCCATGGGGAGGCACTAGATGCTACCTGCGTTTCCAGCCCAACCCCCGCCTTTCCCCGGCAGCCCGTACTGTTAGGGACTCGGGGAAGACTCTCGAAGGGCTCCTAGGAGATCTCGGGTGCTGCAGACAGAAGACGGAACCTCCCCACACTCAGAATTCCGGAACACGGCTTACTGTGTGGGTGAGGTTCAGGGCCGCACTCCACGCAGCTTCCTGGTGTCACAGGTGTTCCCTCGCAAGGGGAAGTCCGCTAATTACCTCCCCTGTCCATGGGGAGGCGTAGATGCTACCTGCGTTTCCAGCCCAACCCCCGCATTTCCCCGGCAGCCCGCACTGGGAGGGACTCGGGGAAGACTCTCGAAGGGCTCCTAGGAGATCCTGGGTGCTGCAGACAGAAGACGGAACCTCCTCACATTCAGAATTCCGGAACACGGCTGACTGTGTGGGGGAGGTCCGGGGCAGCCCTCCACGCAGCTTCCTGGTGTCACAGGTGTTCCCTCGCAAGGGGAATTCCGCTACTTACCTCCCCTGTCCATGGGGAGGCACTAGATGCTACCTGCGTTTCCAGCCCAACCCCCGCATTTCCACGGCAGCCCGTACTGGGAGGGACTCGGGGAAGACTCTCGAAGGGCTCCTAGGAGATCTCGGGTGCTGCAGACAGAAGACGGAACCTCCCCACACTCAGAATTCCGGAACAACCTTGACTGTGTAGGTGAGGTTCAGGGCCGCCCTTCACGAAGCTTCCTGGTGTCACAGGTGTTCCCTTGCAAGGCGAAGTCCGCTAATTACCTCCCCTGTCCATGCGGAGGCGTAGATGCTACCTGCGTTTCCAGCCCAACCCCCGCCTTTCCCCGGCAGCCCGCACTGGGAGGGACTCGGGGAAGACCCTCGAAGGGCTCCTAGGAGACCTCGGGTGCTGCAGACAGAAGACGGAACCTCCCCACACTCAGAATTCCGGAACAACGGTGACTGTATAGGTGAGGTTCAGGGCCGCCCTCCACGAAGCTTCCTGGTTCACAGGTGTTCCCTCGCAAGGGGAAGTCCGCTAATTACCTCCCCTGTCCATGGGGAGGCACTAGATGCTACCTGCGTTTTCAGCCCAACCCCCGCATTTCCCCGGCAGCCCGTACTGGGAGGGACTCGGGGAAGACTCTCGAAGGGCTCCTAGGAGATCTCGGGTGCTGCAGACAGAAGACGGAACCTCCCCACACTCAGAATTCCGGAACACGGCTGACTGTGTGGGGGAGGTTCGGGGCCGCCCTCCACGCAGCTTCCTGGTGTCACAGGTGTTCCCTCGCAAGGGGAAGTCCGCTAATTACCTACCCTGTCCATGGGGAGGCACTAGATGCTACCTGCGTTTCCAGCCCAACCCCCGCATTTCCCCGGCAGCCCGTACTGGGAGGGACTCGGGGAAGACTCTCGAAGGGCTCCTAGGAGATCTCGGGTGCTGCAGACAGAAGACGGAACCTCCCCACACTCAGAATTCCGGAACACGGCTGACTGTGTGGGGGAGGTTCGGGGCCGCACTCCACGCAGCTTCCTGGTGTCACAGGTGTTCCCTCGCAAGGGAAGTCCGCTAATTACCTCCCCTGTCCATGGGGAGGCACTAGATGCTACCTGCGTTTCCAGCCCAACCCCCGCATTTCCCCGGCAGCCCGTACTGGGAGGGACTCGGGGAAGACTCTCGAAGGGCTCCTAGGAGATCTCGGGTGCTGCAGACAGAAGACGGAACCTCCCCACACTCAGAATTCCGGAACACGGCTTACTGTGTGGGGGAGGTTCGGGGCCGCCCTCCACGCAGCTTCCTGGTGTCACAGGTGTTCCCTCGCAAGGGGAAGTCCGCTACTTACCTCCCCTGTCCATGGGGAGGCACTAGATGCTACCTGCGTTTCCAGCCAAACCCCCGCATTTCCCCGGCATCCCGTACTGGGAGGGACTCGGGGAAGACTCTCGAAGGGCTCCTAGGAGATCTCGGGTGCTGCAGACAGAAGACGGAACCTCCCCACACTCAGAATTCCGGAACACGGCTGACTGTGTGGGGGAGGTTCGGGGCCGCACTCCACGCAGCTTCCTGGTGTCACAGGTGTTCCCTCGCAAGGGAAGTCCGCTAATTACCTCCCCTGTCCATGGGGAGGCACTAGATGCTACCTGCGTTTCCAGCCCAACCCCCGCATTTCCCCGGCAGCCCGTACTGGGAGGGACTCGGGGAAGACTCTCGAAGGGCTCCTAGGAGATCTCGGGTGCTGCAGACAGAAGACGGAACCTCCCCACACTCAGAATTCCGGAACACGGCTTACTGTGTGGGGGAGGTTCGGGGCCGCCCTCCACGCAGCTTCCTGGTGTCACAGGTGTTCCCTCGCAAGGGGAAGTCCGCTACTTACCTCCCCTGTCCATGGGGAGGCACTAGATGCTACCTGCGTTTCCAGCCCAACCCCCGCATTTCCCCGGCAGCCCGTACTGGGAGGGACTCGGGGAAGACTCTTGAAGGGCTCCTAGGAGATCTCGGGTGCTGCAGACAGAAGACGGAACCTCCCCACACTCAGAATTCCGGAACACGGCTTACTGTGTGGGTGAGGTTCAGGGCCGCACTCCACGCAGCTTCCTGGTGTCACAGGTGTTCCCTCGCAAGGGGAAGTCCGCTACTTACCTCCCCTGTCCATGGGGAGGCACTAGATGCTACCTGCGTTTCCAGCCCAACCCCCGCATTTCCCCGGCAGCCCGTACTGGGAGGCACTCGGGGAAGACTCTCGAAGGGCTCCTAGGAGATCTCGGGTGCTGCAGACAGAAGACGGAACCTCCCCACACTCAGAATTCCGGAACAACGGTGACTGTGTAGGTGAGGTTCAGGGCAGCCCTTCACGAAGCTTCCTGGTGTCACAGGTGTTCCCTTGCAAGGGGAAGTCCGCTAATTACCTCCCCTGTCCATGGGGAGGCGTAGATGCTACCTGCGTTTCCAGCCTAACCCCCGCCTTTCCCCGGCAGCCCGCACTGGGAGGGAATCGGGGAAGACTCTCGAAGTGCTCCTAGGAGATCCCGGGTGCTGCAGACAGAAGACAGAACCTCCTCACATTCAGAATTCCGGAACAACGGTGACTGTGTAGGTGAAGTTCAGGGCCGCCCTCCACGAAGCTTCCTGGTGTCACAGGTGTTCCCTCGCAAGGGGAAGTACGCTAATTACCTCCCCTGTCCATGCGGAGGCGTAGATGCTACCTGCGTTTCCAGCCCAACCCCCGCATTTCCCCGGCAGCCCGCACTGGGAGGGACTCGGGGAAGACTCTCGAAGGGCTCCTAGGAGATCTCGGGTGCTGCAGACAGAAGACGGAACCTCCCCACACTCAGAATTCCGGAACACGGCTGACTGTGTGGGGGAGGTTCGGGGCCGCCCTCCACGCAGCTTCCTGGTGTCACAGGTGTTCCCTCGCAAGGGGAAGTCCGCTAATTACCTCCCCTGTCCATGGGGAGGCACTAGATGCTACCTGCGTTTCCAGCCCAACCCCCGCATTTCCCCGGCAGCCCGTACTGGGAGGGACTCGGGGAAGACTCTCGAAGGGCTCCTAGGAGATCTCGGGTGCTGCAGACGAAGACGGAACCTCCCCACACTCAGAATTCCGGAACACGGCTTACTGTGTGGGTGAGGTTCAGGGCCGCACTCCACGCAGCTTCCTGGTGTCACAGGTGTTCCCTCGCAAGGGGAAGTCCGCTACTTACCTCCCCAGTCCATGGGGAGGCACTAGATGCTACCTGCGTTTCCAGCCCAACCCCCGCATTTCCCCGGCAGCCCGTACTGGGAGGGACTCGGGGAAGACTCTCGAAGGGTTCCTAGGAGATCTCGGGTGCTGCAGACAGAAGACGGAACCTCCCCACACTCAGAATTCCGGAACACGGCTTACTGTGTGGGTGAGGGTCAGGGCCGCACTCCACGCAGCTTCCTGGTGTCACAGGTGTTCCCTCGCAAGGGGAAGTTCGCTACTTACCTCCCCTGTCCATGCGGAGGCGTAGATGCTACCTGCGTTTCCAGCCCAACCCCCGCCTTTCCCCGGCAGCCCGCACTGGGAGGGACTCGGGGAAGACTCTCGAAGGGCTCCTAGGAGATCTCGGGTGCTGCAGACAGAAGACGGAACCTCCCCACACTCAGAATTCCGGAACAACGGTGACTGTGTAGGTGAAGTTCAGGGCCGCCCTCCACGAAGCTTCCTGGTGTCACAGGTGTTCCCTCGCAAGGGGAAGTACGCTAATTACCTCCCCTGTCCATGCGGAGGCGTAGATGCTACCTGCGTTTCCAGCCCAACCCCCGCATTTCCCCGGCAGCCCGCACTGGGAGGGACTCGGGGAAGACTCTCGAAGGGCTCCTAGGAGATCTCGGGTGCTGCAGACAGAAGACGGAACCTCCCCACACTCAGAATTCCGGAACACGGCTGACTGTGTGGGGGAGGTTCGGGGCCGCCCTCCACGCAGCTTCCTGGTGTCACAGGTGTTCCCTCGCAAGGGGAAGTCCGCTAATTACCTCCCCTGTCCATGGGGAGGCACTAGATGCTACCTGCGTTTCCAGCCCAACCCCCGCATTTCCCCGGCAGCCCGTACTGGGAGGGACTCGGGGAAGACTCTCGAAGGGCTCCTAGGAGATCTCGGGTGCTGCAGACGAAGACGGAACCTCCCCACACTCAGAATTCCGGAACACGGCTTACTGTGTGGGTGAGGTTCAGGGCCGCACTCCACGCAGCTTCCTGGTGTCACAGGTGTTCCCTCGCAAGGGGAAGTCCGCTACTTACCTCCCCTGTCCATGGGGAGGCACTAGATGCTACCTGCGTTTCCAGCCCAACCCCCGCATTTCCCCGGCAGCCCGTACTGGGAGGGACTCGGGGAAGACTCTCGAAGGGCTCCTAGGAGATCTCGGGTGCTGCAGACAGAAGACGGAACCTCCCCACACTCAGAATTCCGGAACACGGCTTACTGTGTGGGTGAGGTTCAGGGCCGCACTCCACGCAGCTTCCTGGTGTCACAGGTGTTCCCTCGCAAGGGGAAGTCCGCTACTTACCTCCCCTGTCCATGGGGAGGCACTAGATGCTACCTGCGTTTCCAGCCCAACCCCCGCATTTCCCCGGCAGCCCGTACTGGGAGGCACTCGGGGAAGACTCTCGAAGGGCTCCTAGGAGATCTCGGGTGCTGCAGACAGAAGACGGAACCTCCCCACATTCAGAATTCCGGAACAACGGTGACTGTGTAGGTGAGGTTCAGGGCCGCCCTCCACGAAGCTTCCTGGTGTCACAGGTGTTCCCTCGCAAGGGGAAGTCCGCTAATTACCTCCCCTGTCCATGCGGAGGCGTAGATGCTACCTGCGTTTCCAGCCCAACCCCCGCCTTTCCCCGACAGCCCGCACTGGGAGGGACTCGGGGAAGACTCTCGAAGGGCTCCTAGGAGATCTCGGGTGCTGCAGACAGAAGACGGAACCTCCCCACACTCAGAATTCCGGAACACGGCTGACTGTGTGGGGGAGGTTCGGGGCCGCCCTCCACGCAGCTTCCTGGTGTCACAGGTGTTCCCTCGCAAGGGGAAGTCCGCTAATTACCTCCCCTGTCCATGGGGAGGCACTAGATGCTACCTGCGTTTCCAGCCCAACCCCCGCATTTCCCCGGCAGCCCGTACTGGGAGGGACTCGGGGAAGACTCTCGAAGGGCTCCTAGGAGATCTCGGGTGCTGCAGACAGAAGACGGAACCTCCCCACACTCAGAATTCCGGAACACGGCTGACTGTGTGGGGGAGGTTCGGGGCCGCACTCCACGCAGCTTCCTGGTGTCACAGGTGTTCCCTCGCAAGGGGAAGTCCGCTACTTACCTCCCCTGTCCATGGGGAGGCACTAGATGCTACCTGCGTTTCCAGCCCAACCCCCGCCTTTCCCCGGCAGCCCGTACTGTTAGGGACTCGGGGAAGACTCTCGAAGGGCTCCTAGGAGATCTCGGGTGCTGCAGACAGAAGACGGAACCTCCCCACACTCAGAATTCCGGAACACGGCTTACTGTGTGGGTGAGGTTCAGGGCCGCACTCCACGCAGCTTCCTGGTGTCACAGGTGTTCCCTCGCAAGGGGAAGTCCGCTAATTACCTCCCCTGTCCATGGGGAGGCGTAGATGCTACCTGCGTTTCCAGCCCAACCCCCGCATTTCCCCGGCAGCCCGCACTGGGAGGGACTCGGGGAAGACTCTCGAAGGGCTCCTAGGAGATCCTGGGTGCTGCAGACAGAAGACGGAACCTCCTCACATTCAGAATTCCGGAACACGGCTGACTGTGTGGGGGAGGTCCGGGGCAGCCCTCCACGCAGCTTCCTGGTGTCACAGGTGTTCCCTCGCAAGGGGAATTCCGCTACTTACCTCCCCTGTCCATGGGGAGGCACTAGATGCTACCTGCGTTTCCAGCCCAACCCCCGCATTTCCACGGCAGCCCGTACTGGGAGGGACTCGGGGAAGACTCTCGAAGGGCTCCTAGGAGATCTCGGGTGCTGCAGACAGAAGACGGAACCTCCCCACACTCAGAATTCCGGAACAACCTTGACTGTGTAGGTGAGGTTCAGGGCCGCCCTTCACGAAGCTTCCTGGTGTCACAGGTGTTCCCTTGCAAGGCGAAGTCCGCTAATTACCTCCCCTGTCCATGCGGAGGCGTAGATGCTACCTGCGTTTCCAGCCCAACCCCCGCCTTTCCCCGGCAGCCCGCACTGGGAGGGACTCGGGGAAGACCCTCGAAGGGCTCCTAGGAGACCTCGGGTGCTGCAGACAGAAGACGGAACCTCCCCACACTCAGAATTCCGGAACAACGGTGACTGTATAGGTGAGGTTCAGGGCCGCCCTCCACGAAGCTTCCTGGTTCACAGGTGTTCCCTCGCAAGGGGAAGTCCGCTAATTACCTCCCCTGTCCATGGGGAGGCACTAGATGCTACCTGCGTTTTCAGCCCAACCCCCGCATTTCCCCGGCAGCCCGTACTGGGAGGGACTCGGGGAAGACTCTCGAAGGGCTCCTAGGAGATCTCGGGTGCTGCAGACAGAAGACGGAACCTCCCCACACTCAGAATTCCGGAACACGGCTGACTGTGTGGGGGAGGTTCGGGGCCGCCCTCCACGCAGCTTCCTGGTGTCACAGGTGTTCCCTCGCAAGGGGAAGTCCGCTAATTACCTACCCTGTCCATGGGGAGGCACTAGATGCTACCTGCGTTTCCAGCCCAACCCCCGCATTTCCCCGGCAGCCCGTACTGGGAGGGACTCGGGGAAGACTCTCGAAGGGCTCCTAGGAGATCTCGGGTGCTGCAGACAGAAGACGGAACCTCCCCACACTCAGAATTCCGGAACACGGCTGACTGTGTGGGGGAGGTTCGGGGCCGCACTCCACGCAGCTTCCTGGTGTCACAGGTGTTCCCTCGCAAGGGAAGTCCGCTAATTACCTCCCCTGTCCATGGGGAGGCACTAGATGCTACCTGCGTTTCCAGCCCAACCCCCGCATTTCCCCGGCAGCCCGTACTGGGAGGGACTCGGGGAAGACTCTCGAAGGGCTCCTAGGAGATCTCGGGTGCTGCAGACAGAAGACGGAACCTCCCCACACTCAGAATTCCGGAACACGGCTTACTGTGTGGGGGAGGTTCGGGGCCGCCCTCCACGCAGCTTCCTGGTGTCACAGGTGTTCCCTCGCAAGGGGAAGTCCGCTACTTACCTCCCCTGTCCATGGGGAGGCACTAGATGCTACCTGCGTTTCCAGCCAAACCCCCGCATTTCCCCGGCAGCCCGTACTGGGAGGGACTCGGGGAAGACTCTCGAAGGGCTCCTAGGAGATCTCGGGTGCTGCAGACAGAAGACGGAACCTCCCCACACTCAGAATTCCGGAACACGGCTGACTGTGTGGGGGAGGTTCGGGGCCGCACTCCACGCAGCTTCCTGGTGTCACAGGTGTTCCCTCGCAAGGGAAGTCCGCTAATTACCTCCCCTGTCCATGGGGAGGCACTAGATGCTACCTGCGTTTCCAGCCCAACCCCCGCATTTCCCCGGCAGCCCGTACTGGGAGGGACTCGGGGAAGACTCTCGAAGGGCTCCTAGGAGATCTCGGGTGCTGCAGACAGAAGACGGAACCTCCCCACACTCAGAATTCCGGAACACGGCTTACTGTGTGGGGGAGGTTCGGGGCCGCCCTCCACGCAGCTTCCTGGTGTCACAGGTGTTCCCTCGCAAGGGGAAGTCCGCTACTTACCTCCCCTGTCCATGGGGAGGCACTAGATGCTACCTGCGTTTCCAGCCCAACCCCCGCATTTCCCCGGCAGCCCGTACTGGGAGGGACTCGGGGAAGACTCTCGAAGGGCTCCTAGGAGATCTCGGGTGCTGAAGACAGAAGACGGAACCTCCCCACACTCAGAATTCCGGAACAACGGTGACTGTGTAGGTGAGGTTCAGGGCCGCCCTCCACGAAGCTTCCTGGTTCACAGGTGTTCCCTCGCAAGGGGAAGTCCGCTAATTACCTCCCCTGTCCATGGGGAGGCACTAGATGCTACCTGCGTTTCCAGCCCAACCCCCGCATTTCCCCGGCAGCCCGTACTGGGAGGGACTCGGGGAAGACTCTCGAAGGGCTCCTAGGAGATCTCGGGTGCTGCAGACAGAAGACGGAACCTCCCCACACTCAGAATTCCGGAACAACGGTGACTGTGTAGGTGAGGTTCAGGGCCGCCCTCCACGAAGCTTCCTGGTTCACAGGTGTTCCCTCGCAAGGGGAAGTCCGCTAATTACCTCCCCTGTCCATGGGGAGGCACTAGATGCTACCTGCGTTTCCAGCCCAACCCCCGCATTTCCCCGGCAGCCCGTATTGGGAGGGACTCGGGGAAGACTCTCGAAGGGCTCCTAGGAGATCTCGGGTGCTGCAGACAGAAGACGGAACCTCCCCACACTCAGAATTCCGGAACACGGCTGACTGTGTGGGGGAGGTTCGGGGCCGCCCTCCACGCAGCTTCCTGGTGTCACAGGTGTTCCCTCGCAAGGGGAAGTCCGCTACTTACCTCCCCTGTCCATGGGGAGGCACTAGATGCTACCTGCGTTTCCAGCCCAACCCCCGCATTTCCCCGGCAGCCCGTACTGGGAGGGACTCGGGGAAGACTCTCGAAGGGCTCCTAGGAGATCTCGGGTGCTGCAGACAGAAGACGGAACCTCCCCACACTCAGAATTCCGGAACAACGGTGACTGTGTAGGTGAGGTTCAGGGCCGCCCTTCACGAAGCTTCGTGGTGTCACAGGTGTTCCCTTGCAAGGGGAAGTCCGCTAATTACCTCCCCTGTCCTTGGGGAGGCGTAGATGCTACTTGCGTTTCCAGCCTAACCCCCGCCTTTCCCCGGCAGCCCGCACTGGGAGGGACTCGGGGAAGACTCTCGAAGTGCTCCTAGGAGATCCCGGGTGCTGCAGACAGAAGACAGAACCTCCTCACATTCAGAATTCCGGAACACGGCTGACTGTGTGGGGGAGGTTCGGGGCCGCCCTCCACGCAGCTTCCTGGTGTCACAGGTGTTCCCTCGCAAGGGGAAGTTCGCTAATTGCCTCCCCTGTCCATGCGGAGGCGTAGATTCTACCTGCGTTTCCAGCCCAACACTCGCCTTTCCCCGGCAGCCCGCACTGGGAGGGACTCGGGGAAGACTCTCGAAGGGCTCCTAGGAGATCTCGGGTGCTGCAGACAGAAGACGGAACCTCCCCACACTCAGAATTCCGGAACACGGCTGACTGTGTGGGGGAGGTTCGGGGCCGCCCTCCACGCAGCTTCCTGGTGTCACAGGTGTTCCCTCGCAAGGGGAAGTCCGCTAATTACCTCCCCTGTCCATGGGGAGGCACTAGATGCTACCTGCGTTTCCAGCCCAACCCCCGCATTTCCCCGGCAGCCCGTACAGGGAGGGACTCGGGGAAGACTCTCGAAGGGCTCCTAGGAGATCTCGGGTGCTGCAGACAGAAGACGGAACCTCCCCACACTCAGAATTCCGGAACACGGCTGACTGTTGGGGGAGGTTCGGGGCCGCCCTCCACGCAGCTTCCTGGTGTCACAGGTGTTCCCTCGCAAGGGGAAGTCCGCTAATTACCTCCCCTGTCCATGGGGAGGCACTAGATGCTACCTGCGTTTCCAGCCCAACCCCCGCATTTCCCCGGCAGCCCGTACTGGGAGGGACTCGGGGAAGACTCTCGAAGGGCTCCTAGGAGATCTCGGGTGCTGCAGACAGAAGACGGAACCTCCCCACACTCAGAATTCCGGAACACGGCTTACTGTGTGGGGGAGGTTCGGGGCCGCCCTCCACGCAGCTTCCTGGTGTCATAGGTGTTCCCTCGCAAGGGGAAGTCCGCTACTTACCTCCCCTGTCCATGGGGAGGCACTAGATGCTACCTGCGTTTCCAGCCCAACCCCCGCATTTCCCCGGCAGCCCGTACTGGGAGGGACTCGGGGAAGACTCTCGAAGGGCTCCTAGGAGATCTCGGGTGCTGCAGACAGAAGACGGAACCTCCCCACACTCAGAATTCCGGAACAACGGTGACTGTGTAGGTGAGGTTCAGGGCCGCCCTTCACGAAGCTTCGTGGTGTCACAGGTGTTCCCTTGCAAGGGGAAGTCCGCTAATTACCTCCCCTGTCCTTGGGGAGGCGTAGATGCTACTTGCGTTTCCAGCCTAACCCCCGCCTTTCCCCGGCAGCCCGCACTGGGAGGGACTCGGGGAAGACTCTCGAAGTGCTCCTAGGAGATCCCGGGTGCTGCAGACAGAAGACAGAACCTCCTCACATTCAGAATTCCGGAACACGGCTGACTGTGTGGGGGAGGTTCGGGGCCGCCCTCCACGCAGCTTCCTGGTGTCACAGGTGTTCCCTCGCAAGGGGAAGTTCGCTAATTGCCTCCCCTGTCCATGCGGAGGCGTAGATGCTACCTGCGTTTCCAGCCCAACACCCGCCTTTCCCCGGCAGCCCGCACTGGGAGGGACTCGGGGAAGACTCTCGAAGGGCTCCTAGGAGATCTCGGGTGCTGCAGACAGAAGACGGAACCTCCCCACACTCAGAATTCCGGAACACGGCTGACTGTGTGGGGGAGGTTCGGGGCCGCCCTCCACGCAGCTTCCTGGTGTCACAGGTGTTCCCTCGCAAGGGGAAGTCCGCTAATTACCTCCCCTGTCCATGGGGAGGCACTAGATGCTACCTGCGTTTCCAGCCCAACCCCCGCATTTCCCCGGCAGCCCGTACTGGGAGGGACTCGGGGAAGACTCTCGAAGGGCTCCTAGGAGATCTCGGGTGCTGCAGACAGAAGACGGAACCTCCCCACACTCAGAATTCCGGAACACGGCTGACTGTTGGGGGAGGTTCGGGGCCGCCCTCCACGCAGCTTCCTGGTGTCACAGGTGTTCCCTCGCAAGGGGAAGTCCGCTAATTACCTCCCCTGTCCATGGGGAGGCACTAGATGCTACCTGCGTTTCCAGCCCAACCCACGCATTTCCCCGGCAGCCCGTACTGGGAGGGACTCGGGGAAGACTCTCGAAGGGCTCCTAGGAGATCTCGGGTGCTGCAGACAGAAGACGGAACCTCCCCACACTCAGAATTCCGGAACACGGCTGACTGTGTGGGGGAGGTCCGGGGCAGCCCTCCACGCAGCTTCCTGGTGTCACAGGTGTTCCCTCGCAAGGGGAAGTCCGCTAATTACCTCCCCTGTCCATGCGGAGGCGTAGATGCTACCTGCGTTTCCAGCCCAACCCCCGCATTTCCCCGACAGCCCGCACTGGGGGGGACTCGGGGAAGACTCTCGAAGGGCTCCTAAGAGATCTCGGGTGCTGCAGACAGAAGACGGAACCTCCCCACACTCAGAATTCCGGAACACGGCTGACTGTGTGGGGGAGGTTCGGGGCCGCCCTCCACGCAGCTTCCTGGTGTCACAGGTGTTCCCTCGCAAGGGGAAGTCCGCTAATTACCTCCCCTGTCCATGGGGAGGCACTAGATGCTACCTGCGTTTCCAGCCCAACCCCCGCATTTCCCCGGCAGCCCGTACTGGGAGGGACTCGGGGAAGACTCTCGAAGGGCTCCTAGGAGATCTCGGGTGCTGCAGACAGAAGACGGAACCTCCCCACACTCAGAATTCCGGAACACGGCTGACTGTGTGGGGGAGGTTCGGGGCCGCCCTCCACGCAGCTTCCTGGTGTCACAGGTGTTCCCTCGCAAGGGGAAGTCCGCTAATTACCTCCCCTGTCCATGGGGAGGCACTAGATGCTACCTGCGTTTCCAGCCCAACCCCCGCATTTCCCCGGCAGCCCGTACTGGGAGGGACTCGGGGAAGACTCTCGAAGGGCTCCTAGGAGATCTCGGGTGCTGCAGACAGAAGACGGAACCTCCCCACACTCAGAATTCCGGAACACGGCTGACTGTGTGGGGGAGGTTCGGGGCCGCAGTCCACGCAGCTTCCTGGTGTCACAGGTGTTCCCTCGCAAGGGGAAGTCCGCTAATTACCTCCCCTGTCCATGGGGAGGCACTAGATGCTACCTGCGTTTCCAGACCAACCCCCGCCTTTCCCCGGCAGCCCGTACTGGTAGGGACTCGGGGAAGACTCTCGAAGGGCTCCTAGGAGATCTCGGGTGCTGCAGACAGAAGACGGAACCTCCCCACACTCAGAATTCCGGAACACGGCTTACTGTGTGGGTGAGGTTCAGGGCCGCACTCCACGCAGCTTCCTGGTGTCACAGGTGTTCCCTCGCAAGGGGAAGTCCGCTAATTACCTCCCCTTTCCATGGGGAGGCGTAGATGCTACCTGCGTTTCCAGCCCAACCCCCGCATTTCCCCGGCAGCCCGCACTGGGAGGGACTCGGGGAAGACTCTCGAAGGGCTCCTAGGAGATCCTGGGTGCTGCAGACAGAAGACGGAACCTCCTCACATTCAGAATTCCGGAACAAGGCTGACTGTGTGGGGGAGGTCCGGGGCAGCCCTCCACGCAGCTTCCTGGTGTCACAGGTGTTCCCTCGCAAGGGGAATTCCGCTACTTACCTCCCCTGTCCATGGGGAGGCACTAGATGCTACCTGCGTTTTCAGCCCAACCCCCGCATTTCCCCGGCAGCCCGTACTGGGAGGGACTCGGGGAAGACTCTCGAAGGGCTCCTAGGAGATCTCGGGTGCTGCAGACAGAAGACGGAACCTCCCCACACTCAGAATTCCGGAACACGGCTGACTGTGTGGGGGAGGTTCGGGGCCGCCCTCCACGCAGCTTCCTGGTGTCACAGGTGTTCCCTCGCAAGGGGAAGTCCGCTAATTACCTCCCCTGTCCATGGGGAGGCACTAGATGCTACCTGTGTTTCCAGCCCAACCCCCGCATTTCCCCGGCAGCCCGTACTGGGAGGGACTCGGGGAAGACTCTCGAAGGGCTCCTAGGAGATCTCGGGTGCTGCAGACAGAAGACGGAACCTCCCCACACTCAGAATTCCGGAACACGGCTGACTGTGTGGGGGAGGTTCGGGGCCGCACTCCACGCAGCTTCCTGGTGTCACAGGTGTTCCCTCACAAGGGGAAGTCCGCTAATTACCTCCCCTGTCCATGGGGAGGCACTAGATGCTACCTGCGTTTCCAGCCCAACCCCCGCATTTCCCCGGCAGCCCGTACTGGGAGGGACTCGGGGAAGACTCTCGAAGGGCTCCTAGGAGATCTCGGGTGCTGCAGACAGAAGACGGAACCTCCCCACACTCAGAATTCCGGAACACGGCTTACTGTGTGGGTGAGGTTCAGGGACGCACTCCACGCAGCTTCCTGGTGTCACAGGTGTTCCCTCGCAAGGGGAAGTCCGCTACTTACCTCCCCTGTCCATGGGGAGGCACTAGATGCTACCTGCGTTTCCAGCCCAACCCCCGCATTTCCCCGGCAGCCCGTACTGGGAGGGACTCGGGGAAGACTCTCGAAGGGCTCCTAGGAGATCTCGGGTGCTGCAGACAGAAGACGGAACCTCCCCACACTCAGAATTCTGGAACAACGTTGACTGTGTAGGTGAGGTTCAGGGCCGCCCTTCACGAAGCTTCGTGGTGTCCCAGGTGTTCCCTTGCAAGGGGAAGTCCGCTAATTACCTCCCCTGTCCATGGGGAGGCGTAGATGCTACCTGCGTTTCCAGCCTAACCCCCGTCTTTCCCCGGCAGCCCGCACTGGGAGGGACTCGGGGAAGACTCTCGAAGTGCTCCTAGGAGATCCCGGGTGCTGCAGACAGAAGACAGAACCTCCTCACATTCAGAATTCCGGAACACGGCTGATTGTGTGGGGGAGGTTCGGGGCCGCCCTCCACGCAGTTTCCTGGTGTCACAGGTGTTCCCTCGCAAGGGGAAGTTCGCTAATTACCTCCCCTGTCCATGCGGAGGCGTAGATGCTACCTGCGTTTCCAGCCTAACCCCCGCCTTTCCCCGGCAGCCCGCACTGGGAGGGACTCGGGGAAGACTCTCGAAGGGCTCCTAGGAGATCTCGGGTGCTGCAGACAGAAGACGGAACCTCCCCACACTCAGAATTCCGGAACACGGCTGACTGTGTGGGGGAGGTTCGGGGCCGCCCTCCACGCAGCTTCCTGGTGTCACAGGTGTTCCCTCGCAAGGGGAAGTCCGCTAATTACCTCCCCTGTCCATGGGGAGGCACTAGATGCTACCTGCGTTTCCAGCCCAACCCCCGCATTTCCCCGGCAGCCCGTACTGGGAGGGACTCGGGGAAGACTCTCGAAGGGCTCCTAGGAGATCTCGGGTGCTGCAGACAGAAGACGGAACCTCCCCACACTCAGAATTCCGGAACACGGCTGACTGTTGGGGGAGGTTCGGGGCCGCCCTCCACGCAGCTTCCTGGTGTCACAGGTGTTCCCTCGCAAGGGGAAGTCCGCTAATTACCTCCCCTGTCCATGGGGAGGCACTAGATGCTACCTGCGTTTCCAGCCAAACCCCCGCATTTCCCCGGCAGCCCGTACTGGGCAGGACTCGGGGAAGACTCTCGAAGGGCTCCTAGGAGATCTCGGGTGCTGCAGACAGAAGACGGAACCTCCCCACACTCAGAATTCCGGAACACGGCTGACTGTGTGGGGGAGGTTCGGGGCCGCACTCCACGCAGCTTCCTGGTGTCACAGGTGTTCCCTCGCAAGGGGAAGTCCGCTAATTACCTCCCCTGTCCATGGGGAGGCACTAGATGCTACCTGCGTTTCCAGCCCAACCCCCGCATTTCCCCGGCAGCCCGTACTGGGAGGGACTCGGGGAAGACTCTCGAAGGGCTCCTAGGAGATCTCGGGTGCTGCAGACAGAAGACGGAACCTCCCCACACTCAGAATTCCGGAACACGGCTTACTGTGTGGGTGAGGTTCAGGGACGCACTCCACGCAGCTTCCTGGTGTCACAGGTGTTCCCTCGCAAGGGGAAGTCCGCTACTTACCTCCCCTGTCCATGGGGAGGCACTAGATGCTACCTGCGTTTCCAGCCCAACCCCCGCATTTCCCCGGCAGCCCGTACTGGGAGGGACTCGGGGAAGACTCTCGAAGGGCTCCTAGGAGATATCGGGTGCTGCAGACAGAAGACGGAACCTCCCCACACTCAGAATTCCGGAACAACGGTGACTGTGTAGGTGAGGTTCAGGGCCGCCCTTCACGAAGCTTCGTGGTGTCACAGGTGTTCCCTTGCAAGGGGAATTCCGCTAATTACCTCCCCTGTCCATGGGGAGGCGTAGATGCTACCTGCGTTTCCAGCCTAACCCCCGCCTTTCCCCGGCAGCCCGCACTGGGAGGGACTCGGGGAAGACTCTCGAAGTGCTCCTAGGAGATCCCGGGTGCTGCAGACAGAAGACAGAACCTCCTCACATTCAGAATTCCGGAACACGGCTGACTGTGTGGGGGAGGTTCGGGGCCGCACTCCACGCAGCTTCCTGGTGTCACAGGTGTTCCCTCGCAAGGGGAAGTTCGCTAATTACCTCCCCTGTCCATGCGGAGGCGTAGATGCTACCTGCGTTTCCAGCCCAACCCCCGCCTTTCCCCGGCAGCCCGCACTGGGAGGGACTCGGGGAAGACTCTCGAAGGGCTCCTAGGAGATCTCGGGTGCTGCAGACAGAAGACGGAACCTCCCCACACTCAGAATTCCGGAACACGGCTGACTGTGTGGGGGAGGTTCGGGGCCGCCCTCCACGCAGCTTCCTGGTGTCACAGGTGTTCCCTCGCAAGGGGAAGTCCGCTAATTACCTCCACTGTCCATGGGGAGGCACTAGATGCTACCTGCGTTTCCAGCCCAACCCCCGCATTTCCCCGGCAGCCCGTACTGGGAGGGACTCGGGGAAGACTCTCGAAGGGCTCCTAGGAGATCTCGGGTGCTGCAGACAGAAGACGGAACCTCCCCACACTCAGAATTCCGGAACACGGCTGACTGTTGGGGGAGGTTCGGGGCCGCCCTCCACGCAGCTTCCTGGTGTCACAGGTGTTCCCTCGCAAGGGGAAGTCCGCTAATTACCTCCCCTGTCCATGGGGAGGCACTAGATGCTACCTGCGTTTCCAGCCCAACCCCCGCATTTCCCCGGCAGCCCGTACTGGGAGGGACTCGGGGAAGACTCTCGAAGGGCTCCTAGGAGATCTCGGGTGCTGCAGACAGAAGACGGAACCTCCCCACACTCAGAATTCCGGAACACGGCTGACTGTGTGGGGGAGGTCCGGGGCAGCCCTCCACGCAGCTTCCTGGTGTCACAGGTGTTCCCTCGCAAGGGGAAGTCCGCTACTTACCTCCCCTGTCCATGGGGAGGCACTAGATGCTACCTGCGTTTCCAGCCCAACCCCCGCATTTCCCCGGCAGCCCGTACTGGGAGGGACTCGGGGAAGACTCTCGAAGGGCTCCTAGGAGATCTCGGGTGCTGCAGACAGAAGACGGAACCTCCTCACACTCAGAATTCCGGAACAACGGTGACTGTGTAGGTGAGGTTCAGGGCCGCCCTTCACGAAGCTTCCTGGTGTCACAGGTGTTCCCTTGCAAGGGGAAGTCCGCTAATTACCTCCCCTGTCCATGGGGAGGCGTAGATGCTACCTGCGTTTCCAGCCTAACCCCCGCCTTTCCCCGGCAGCCCGCACTGGGAGGGACTCGGGGAAGACTCTCGAAGTGCTCCTAGGAGATCCCGGGTGCTGCAGACAGAAGACAGAACCTCCTCACATTCAGAATTCCGGAACACGGCTGACTGTGTGGGGGAGGTTCGGGGCCGCCCTCCACGCAGCTTCCTGGTGTCACAGGTGTTCCCTCGCAAGGGGAATTTCGCTACTTACCTCCCCTGTCCATGCGGAGGCGTAGATGCTACCTGCGTTTCCAGCCCAACCCCCGCCTTTCCCCGGCAGCCCGCACTGGTAGGGACTCGGGGAAGACTCTCGAAGGGCTCCTAGGAGATCTCGGGTGCTGCAGACAGAAGACGGAACCTCCCCACACTCAGAATTCCGGAACACGGCTGACTGTGTGGGGGAGGTTCGGGGCCGCACTCCACGCAGCTTCCTGGTGTCACAGGTGTTCCCTCGCAAGGGGAAGTCCGCTAATTACCTCCCCTGTCCATGGGGAGGCACTAGATGCTACCTGCGTTTCCAGCCCAACCCCCGCATTTCCCCGGCAGCCCGTAATGGGAGGGACTCGGGGAAGACTCTCGAAGGGCTCCTAGGAGATCTCGGGTGCTGCAGACAGAAGACGGAACCTCCCCACACTCAGAATTCCGGAACACGGCTTACTGTGTGGGTGAGGTTCAGGGCCGCACTCCACGCAGCTTCCTGGTGTCACAGGTGTTCCCTCGCAAGGGGAAGTCCGCTAAATACCTCCCCTGTCCATGGGGAGGCGTAGATGCTACCTGCGTTTCCAGCCCAACCCCCGCATTTCCCCGGCAGCCCGTACTGGGAGGGACTCGGGGAAGACTCTCGAAGGGCTCCTCGGAGATCTCGGGTGCTGCAGACAGAAGACGGAACCTCCCCATACTCAGAATTCCGGAACACGGCTGACTGTGTGGGGGAGGTCCGGGGCAGCCCTCCACGCAGCTTCCTGGTGTCACAGGTGTTCCCTCGCAAGGGGAAGTCCGCTACTTACCTCCCCTGTCCATGGGGAGGCACTAGATGCTACCTGCGTTTCCAGCCCAACCCCCGCATTTCCCCGGCAGCCCGTACTGGGAGGGACTCGGGGAAGACTCTCGAAGGGCTCCTAGGAGATCTCGGGTGCTGCAGACGGAAGACGGAACCTCCCCACACTCAGAATTCCGGAACAACGGTGACTGTGTAGGTGAGGTTCAGGGCCGCCCTTCACGAAGATTCCTGGTGTCACAGGTGTTCCCTTGCAAGGGGAAGTCCGCTAATTACCTCCCCTGTCCATGGGGAGGCGTAGATGCTACCTGCGTTTCCAGCCTAACCCCCGCCTTTCCCCGGCAGCCCGCACTGGGAGGGACTCGGGGAAGACTCTCGAAGTGCTCCTAGGAGATCCCGGGTGCTGCAGACAGAAGACGGAACCTCCCCACACTCAGAATTCCGGAACACGGCTGACTGTGTGGGGGAGGTTCGGGGCCGCCCTCCACGCAGCTTCCTGGTGTCACAGGTGTTCCCTCGCAAGGGGAAGTTCGCTACTTACCTCCCCTGTCCACGCGGAGGCGTAGATGCTACCTGCGTTTCCAGCCCAACCCCCGCCTTTCCCCGGCAGCCCGCACTGGGAGGGACTCGGGGAATACTCTCGAAGGGCTCCTAGGAGATCTCGGGTGCTGCAGACAGAAGACGGAACCTCCCCACACTCAGAATTCCGGAACACGGCTGACTGTGTGGGGGAGGTTCGGGGCCGCCCTCCACGCAGCTTCCTGGTGTCACAGGTGTTCCCTCGCAAGGGGAAGTCCGCTAATTACCTCCCCTGTCCATGGGGAGGCACTAGATGCTACCTGCGTTTCCAGCCCAACCCCCGCATTTCCCCGGCAGCCCGTACTGGGAGGGACTCGGGGAAGACTCTCCAAGGGCTCCTAGGAGATCTCGGGTGCTGCAGACAGAAGACGGAACCTCCCCACACTCAGAATTCCGGAAGACGGCTTACTGTGTGGGTGAGGTTCAGGGCCGCAATCCACGGAGCTTCCTGGTGTCACAGGTGTTCCCTCGCAAGGGGAAGTCCGCTAATTACCTCCCCTGTCCATGGGGAGGCGGAGATGCTACCTGCGTTTCCAGCCCAACCCCCGCATTTCCCCGGCAGCCCGCACTGGGAGGGACTCGGGGAAGACTCTCGAAGGGCTCCTAGGAGATCTCGGGTGCTGCAGACAGAAGACGGAACCTCCCCACACTCAGAATTCCGGAACACGGCTGACTGTGTGGGGGAGGTTCGGGGCCGCACTCCACGCAGCTTCCTGGTGTCACAGGTGTTCCCTCGCAAGGGGAAGTCCGCTACTTACCTCCCCTGTCCATGGGGAGGCACTAGATGCTACCTGCGTTTCCAGCCCAACCCCCGCATTTCCCCGGCAGCCCGTACTGGGTGGGACACGGGGAAGACTCTCGAAGGGCTCCTAGGAGATCTCGGGTGCTGCAGACAGAAGACGGAACCTCCCCACACTCAGAATTCCGGAACACGGCTGACTGTGTGGGGGAGGTACGGGGCCGCACTCCACGCAGCTTCCTGGTGTCACAGGTGTTCCCTCGCAAGGGGAATTCCGCTAATTACCTCCCATGTCCATGGGGAGGCACTAGATGCTACCTGCGTTTCCAGCCCAACCCCCGCATTTCCCCGGCAGCCCGTACTGGGAGGGACTCGGGGAAGACTCTCGAAGGGCTCCTAGGAGATCTCGGGTGCTGCAGACAGAAGACGGAACCTCCCCACACTCAGAATTCCGGAACACGGCCTACTGTGTGGGTGAGGTTCAGGGCCGCACTCCACGCAGCTTCCTGGTGTCACAGGTGTTCCCTCGCAAGGTTGAAGTCCGCTACTTACCTCCCCTGTCCATGGGGAGGCACTAGATGCTACCTGCGTTTCCAGCCCAACCCCCGCATTTCCCCGGCAGCCCGTACTGGGAGGGACTCGGGGAAGACTCTCGAAGGGCTCCTAGGAGATCTCGGGTGCTGCAGACAGAAGACGGAACCTCCCCACACTCAGAATTCCGGAACACGGCTTATTGTGTGGGTGATGTTCAGGGCCGCACTCCACGCAGCTTCCTGGTGTCACAGGTGTTCCCTCGCAAGGGGAAGTCCGCTACTTACCTCCCCTGTCCATGGGGAGGCACTAGATGCTACCTGCGTTTCCAGCCCAACCCCCGCATTTCCCCGGCAGCCCGTACTGGGAGGGACTCGGGGAAGACTCTCGAAGGGCTCCTAGGAGATCTCGGGTGCTGCAGACAGAAGACGGAACCTCCCCACACTCAGAATTCCGGAACACGGCTGACTGTGTGGGGGAGGTTCGGGGCCGCACTCCACGCAGCTTCCTGGTGTCACAGGTGTTCCCTCGCAAGGGGAAGTCCGCTAATTACCTCCCCTGTCCATGGGGAGGCACTAGATGCTACCTGCGTTTCCAGCCCAACCCCCGCATTTCCCTGGCAGCCCGTACTGGGAGGGACTCGGGGAAGACTCTCGAAGGGCTCCTAGGAGATCTCGGGTGCTGCAGACAGAAGACGGAACCTCCCCACACTCAGAATTCCGGAACACGGCTGACTGTGTGGGGGAGGTTCGGGGCCGCACTCCACGCAGCTTCCTGGTGTCACAGGTGTTCCCTCGCAAGGGGAAGTCCGCTAATTACCTCCCCTGTCCATGGGGAGGCACTAGATGCTACCTGCGTTTCCAGCCCAACCCCCGCATTTCCCCGGCAGCCCGTACTGGGAGGGACTCGGGGAAGACTCTCGAAGGGCTCCTAGGAGATCTCGGGTGCTGCAGACAGAAGACGGAACCTCCCCACACTCAGAATTCCGGGACACGGCTTACTGTGTGGGTGAGGTTCAGGGCCGCACTCCACGCAGCTTCCTGGTGTCACAGGTGTTCCCTCGCAAGGGGAAGTCCGCTAATTACCTCCCCTGTCTATGGGGAGGCGTAGATGCTACCTGCGTTTCCAGCCCAACCCCCGCATTTCCCCGGCAGCCCGCACTGGGAGGGACTCGGGGAAGACTCTCGAAGGGCTCCTAGGAGATCCTGGGTGCTGCAGACAGAAGACGGAACCTCCTCACATTCAGAATTCCGGAACACGGCTGACTGTGTGGGGGAGGTCCGGGGCAGCCCTCCACGCAGCTTCCTGGTGTCACAGGTGTTCCCTCGCAAGGGGAAGTCCGCTACTTACCTCCCCTGTCCATGGGGAGGCACTAGATGCTACCTGCGTTTCCAGCCCAACCCCCGCATTTCCCCGGCAGCCCGTACTGGGAGGGACTCGGGGAAGACTCTCGAAGGGCTCCTAGGAGATCTCGGGTGCTGCAGACAGAAGACGGAACCTCCCCACACTCAGAATTCCGGAACAACGGTGACTGTGTAGGTGAGGTTCAGGGCCGCGCTTCACGAAGCTTCCTGGTGTCACAGGTGTTCCCTTGCAAGGGGAAGTCCGCTAATTACCTCCCCTGTCCATGGGGAGGCGTAGATGCTACCTGCGTTTCCAGCCTAACCCCCGCATTTCCCCGGCAGCCCGTACTGGGAGGGACTCGGGGAAGACTCTCGAAGTGCTCCTAGGAGATCCCGGGTGCTGCAGACAGAAGACAGAACCTCCTCACATTCAGAATTCCGGAACACGTCTGACTGTGTGGGGGAGGTTCGGGGCCGCCCTCCACGCAGCTTCCTGGTGTCACAGGTGTTCCCTCGCAAGGGGAAGTTCGCTACTTACCTCCCCTGTCCATGCGGAGGCGTAGATGCTACCTGCGTTTCCAGCCCAACCCCCGCCTTTCCCCGGTAGCCCGCACTGGGAGGGACTCGGGGAAGACTCTCGAAGGGCTCCTAGGAGATCTCGGGTGCTGCAGACAGAAGACGGAACCTCCCCACACTCAGAATTCCGGAACACGGCTGACTGTGTGGGGGAGGTTCGGGGCCGCCCTCCACGCAGCTTCCTGGTGTCACAGGTGTTCCCTCGCAAGGGGAAGTCCGCTAATTACCTCCCCTGTCCATGGGGAGGCACTAGATGCTACCTGCGTTTCCAGCCCAACCCCCGCATTTCCCCGGCAGCCCATAATGGGAGGGACTCGGGGAAGACTCTCGAAGGGCTCCTAGGAGATCTCGGGTGCTGCAGACAGAAGACGGAACCTCCCCACACTCAGAATTCCGGAACACGGCTGACTGTGTGGGGGAGGTTCGGGGCCGCCCTCCACGCAGCTTCCTGGTGTCACAGGTGTTCCCTCGCAAGGGGAAGTCCGCTAATTACCTCCCATGTCCATGGGGAGGCACTAGATGCTACCTGCGTTTCCAGCCCAAACCCCGCATTTCTCCGGCAGCCCGTACTGGGAGGGACTCGGGGAAGACTCTCGAAGGGCTCCTAGGAGATCTCGGGTGCTGCAGACAAAAGACGGTACCTCCCCACCCTCAGAATTCCGGAACACGGCTGACTGTGTGGGGGAGGTTCGGGGCCGCCCTCCACGCAGCTTCCTGGTGTCACAGGTGTTCCCTCGCAAGGGGAAGTCCGCTAATTACCTCCCCTGTCCATGGGGAGGCACTAGATGCTACCTGCGTTTCCAGCCCAACCCCCGCATTTCCCCGGCAGCCCGTACTGGGAGGGACTCGGGGAAGAATCTCGAAGGGCTCCTAGGAGATCTCGGGTGCTGCAGACAGAAGACGGAACCTACCCACACTCAGAATTCCGGAACAAGGCTGACTGTGTGGGGGAGGTTCGGGGCCGCCCTCCACGCAGCTTCCTGGGGTCACAGGTGTTCCCTCGCAAGGGGAAGTCCGCTAATTACCTCCCCTGTCCATGGGGAGGCACTAGATGCTACCTGCGTTTCCAGCCCAACCCCCGCATTTCCCCGGCAGCCCGTACTGGGAGGCACTCGGGGAAGACTCTCGAAGGGCTCCTCGGAGATCTCGGGTGCTGCAGACAGAAGACGGAACCTCCCCACACTCAGAATTCCGGAACACGGCTGAATGTGTGGGGGAGGTTCGGGGCCGCCCTCCACGCAGCTTCCTGGTGTCACAGGTGTTCCCTCCCAAGGGGAAGTCCGCTAATTACCTCCCCTGTCCATGGGGAGGCACTAGATGCTACCTGCGTATCCAGCCCAACCCCCGCATTTCCCCGGCAGCCCGTACTGGGAGGCACTCGGGGAAGACTCTCGAAGGGCTCCTCGGAGATCTCGGGTGCTGCAGACAGAAGACGGAACCTCCCCACACTCAGAATTCCGGAACACGGCTGACTGTGTGGGGGAGGTTCGGGGACGCCCTCCACGCAGCTTCCTGGTGTCACAGGTGTTCCCTCGCAAGGGGAAGTCCGCTAATTACCTCCCCTGTCCATGGGGAGGCACTAGATGCTACCTGCGTTTCCAGCCCAACCCCCGCATTTCCCCGGCAGCCCGTACTGGGAGGGACTCGGGGAAGACTCTCGAAGGGCTCCTCGGAGATCTCGGGTGCTGCAGACAGAAGACGGAACCTCCCAACACTCAGAATTCCGGAACACGGCTGACTGTGTGGGTGAGGTTCAGGGCCGCACTCCACGCAGCTTCCTGGTGTCACAGGTGTTCCCTCGCAAGGGGAAGTCCGCTAATTACCTCCCCTGTCCATGGGGAGGCACTAGATGCTACCTGCGTTTCCAGCCCAACCCCCGCATTTCCCCGGCAGCCCGTACTGGGAGGGACTCGGGGAAGACTCTCGAAGGGCTCCTCGGATATCTCGGGTGCTGCAGACAGAAGACGGAACCTCCCAACACTCAGAATTCCGGAACAAGGCTGACTGTGTGGGGGAGGTTCGGGGCCGCCCTCCACGCAGCTTCCTGGTGTCACAGGTGTTCCCTCCAAGGGGAAGTCCGCTAATTACCTCCCCTGTCCATGGGGAGGCACTAGATGCTACCTGCGTTTCCAGCCCAACCCCCGCATTTCCCCGGCAGCCCGTACTGGGAGGGACTCGGGGAAGACTCTCGAAGGGCTCCTAAGAGATCTCGGGTACTGCAGACAGAAGACGGAACCTCCCCACACTCAGAATTCCGGAACACGGCTGACTGTGTGGGGGAGGTTCGGGGCCGCACTCCACGCAGCTTCCTGGTGTCACAGGTGTTCCCTCGCAAGGGGAAGTCCGCTACTTACCTCCCCTGTCCATGGGGAGGCACTAGATGCTACCTGCGTTTCCAGCCCAACCCCCGCATTTCCCCGGCAGCCCGTACTGGGAGGGACTCGGGGAAGACTCTCGAAGGGCTCCTAGGAGATCTCGGGTGCTGCAGACAGAAGACGGAACCTCCCCACACTCAGAATTCCGGAACACGGCTTACTGTGTGGGTGAGGTTCAGGGCCGCACTCCACGCAACTTCCTGGTGTCACAGGTGTTCCCTCGCAAGGGGAAGTCCGCTAATTACCTCCCCTGTCCATGGGGAGGCGTAGATGCTACCTGCGTTTCCAGCCCAACCCCCGCATTTCCCCGGCAGCCCGCACTGGGAGGGACTCGGGGAAGACTCTCGAAGGGCTCCTAGGAGATCCTGGGTGCTGCAGACAGAAGACGGAACCTCCTCACATTCAGAATTCCGGAACAAGCCTGACTGTGTGGGGGAGGTCCGGGGCAGCCCTCCACGCAGCTTAATGGTGTCACAGGTGTTCCCTCGCAAGGGGAAATCCGCTACTTACCTCCCCTGTCCATGGGGAGGCACTAGATGCTACCTGCGTTTCCAGCACAACCCCCGCATTTCCCCGGCAGCCCGTACTGGGAGGGACTCGGGGAAGACTCTCGAAGGGCTCCTAGGAGATCTCGGGTGCTGCAGACAGAAGACGGAACCTCCCCACACTCAGAATTCCGGAACAACGGTGACTGTGTAGGTGAGGTTCAGGGCCGCCCTTCACGAAGCTTCCTGGTGTCACAGGTGTTCCCTTGCAAGGGGAAGTCCGCTAATTACCTCCCCTGTCCATGGGGAGGCGTAGATGCTACCTGCGTTTCCAGCCTAACCCCCGCCTTTCCCCGGCAGCCCGCACTGGGAGGGACTCGGGGAAGACTCTCGAATTGCTCCTAGGAGATCCCGGGTGCTGCAGACAGAAGACAGAACCTCCTCACATTCAGAATTCCGGAACACGGCTGACTGTGTGGGTGAGGTTCAGGGCCGCCCTCCACGCAGCTTCCTGGTGTCACAGGTGTTCCCTCGCAAGGGGAAGTTCGCTACTTACCTCCCCTGTCCATGCGGAGGCGTAGATGCTATCTGCGTTTCCAGCCAAACCCCCGCCTTTCCCCGGCAGCCCGCACTGGGAGGGACTCGGGGAAGACACTCGAAGGGCTCCTAGGAGACCTCTGGTGCTGCAGACAGAAGACGGAACCTCCCCACACTCAGAATTCCGGAACAACGGTGACTGTGTAGGTGAGGTTCAGGGCCGCCTTCCACGAAGCTTCCTGGTGTCACAGGTGTTCCCTCGCAAGGGGAAGTCCGCTAATTACCTCCCCTGTCCATGCGGAGGCGTAGATGCTACCTGCGTTTCCAGCCCAACCCCCGAATTTCCCCGGCAGCCCGCACTGGGAGGGACTCGGGGAAGACTCTCGAAGGGCTCCTAGGAGATCTCGGGTTCTGCAGACAGAAGACGGAACCTCCCCACACTCAGAATTCCGGAACACGGCTGACTGTGTGGGGGAGGTTCGGGGCCGCCCTCCACGCAGCTTCCTGGTGTCACAGGTGTTCCCTCGCAAGGGGAAGTCCGCTAATTACCTCCCCTGTCCATGGGGAGGCACTAGATGCTACCTGCGTTTCCAGCCCAACCCCCGCATTTCCCCGGCAGCCCGTACTGGGAGGGACTTGGGGAAGACTCTCGAAGGGCTCCTAGGAGATCTCGGGTGCTGCAGACAGAAGACGGAACCTCCCCACACTCAGAATTCCGGAACACGGCTGACTGTGTGGGGGAGGTTCGGGGCCGCCCTCCACGCAGCTTCCTGGTGTCACAGGTGTTCCCTCGCAAGGGGAAGTCCGCTAATTACCTCCCCTGTCCATGGGGAGGCACTGGATGCTACCTGCGTTTCCAGCCCAACCCCCGCATTTCCCCGGCAGCCCGTACTGGGAGGGACTCGGGGAAGACTCTCGAAGGGCTCCTAGGAGATCTCGGGTGCTGCAGACAGAAGACGGAACCTCCCCACACTCAGAATTCCGGAACACGGCTGACTGTGTGGGGGAGGTTCGGGGCCGCCCTCCACGCAGCTTCCTGGTGTCACAGGTGTTCCCTCGCAAGGGGAAGTCCGCTAATTACCTCCCCTGTCCATGGGGAGGCACTAGATGCTACCTGCGTTTCCAGCCCAACCCCCGCATTTCCCCGGCAGCCCGTACTGGGAGGGACTCGGGGAAGACTCTCGAAGGGCTCCTAGGAGATCTCGGGTGCTGCAGACAGAAGACGGAACCTCCCCACACTCAGAATTCCGGAACACGGCTGACTGTGTGGGGGAGGTTCGGGGCCGCCCTCCACGCAGCTTCCTGGGGTCACAGGTGTTCCCTCGCAAGGGGAAGTCCGCTAATTACCTCCCCTGTCCATGGGGAGGCACTAGATGCTACCTGCGTTTCCAGCCCAACCCCCGTATTTCCCCGGCAGCCCGTACAGGGAGGCACTCGGGGAAGACTCTCGAAGGGCTCCTCGGAGATCTCGGGTGCTGCAGACAGAAGACGGAACCTCCCCACACTCAGAATTCCGGAACACGGCTGACTGTGTGGGGGAGGTTCGGGGCCGCCCTCCACGCAGCTTCCTGGTGTCACAGGTGTTCCCTCGCAAGGGGAAGTCCGCTAATTACCTCCCCTGTCCATGGGGAGGCACTGGATGCTACCTGCGTTTCCAGCCCAACCCCCGCATTTCCCCGGCAGCCCGTACTGGGAGGGACTCGGGGAAGACTCTCGAAGGGCTCCTCGGAGATCTTGGGTGCTGCAGACAGAAGACGGAACCTCCCAACACTCAGAATTCCGGAACACGGCTGACTGTGTGGGTGAGGTTCAGGGCCGCACTCCACGCAGCTTCCTGGTGTCACAGGTGTTCCCTCGCAAGGGGAAATCCGCTAATTACCTCCCCTGTCCATGGGGAGGCACTAGATGCTACCTGCGTTTCCAGCCCAACCCCCGCATTTCCCCGGCAGCCCGTACTGGGAGGGACTCGGGGAAGACTCTCGAAGGGCTCCTAGGAGATCTCGGGTGCTGCAGACAGAAGACGGAACCTCCCCACCCTCAGAATTCCGGAACACGGCTGACTGTGTGGGGGAGTTTCGGGGCCGCCCTCCACGAAGCTTCCTGGTGTCACAGGTGTTCCCTCGCAAGGGGAATTCCGCTAATTACCTCCCCTGTCCATGCGGAGGCGTAGATGCTACCTGTGTTTCCAGCCCAACCCCCGCCTTTCCCCGACAGCCCGAACTGGGAGGGACTCGGGGAAGACTCTCGAAGGGCTCCTAGGAGATCTCGGGTGCTGCAGACAGAAGACGGAACCTCCCCACACTCAGAATTCCGGAACACGACTGACTGTGTGGGGGAGGTTCGGGGCCGCCCTCCACGAAGCTTCCTGGTGTCACAGGTGTTCCCTCGCAAGGGGAAGTCCGCTAATTACCTCCCCTGTCCATGCGGAGGCACTAGATGCTACCTGCGTTTCCAGCCCAACCCCCGCATTTCCCCGGCAGCCCGTACTGGGAGGGACTGGGGGAAGACTCTCGAAGGGCTCCTAGGAGATCTCGGGTGCTGCAGACAGAAGACAACCTCCCCACATTCAGAATTCCGGAACACGGCTTACTGTGTGGGTGAGGTTCAGGGCCGCACTCCACGCAGCTTCCTGGTGTCACAGGTGTTCCCTCGCAAGGGGAAGTCCGCTACTTACCTCCCCTGTCCATGGGGAGGCACTAGATGCTACCTGCGTTTCCAGCCCAACCACCGCATTTCCCCGGCAGCCCGTACTGGGAGGGACTCGGGGAAGACTCTCGAAGTGCTCCTAGGAGATCCCGGGTGCTGCAGACAGAAGACGGAACCTCCCCACACTCAGAATTCCGGAACAACCGTGACTGTGTAGGTGAGGTTCAGGGCCGCCCTCCACGAAGCTTCCTGGTGTCACAGGTGTTCCCTCGCAAGGGGAAGTCCGCTAATTACCTCCCCTGTCCATGCGGAGGCGTAGATGCTACCTGCGTTTCCAGCCCAACCCCCGCCTTTCCCCGGCAGCCCGCACTGGGAGGGACTCGGGGAAGACTCTCGAAGGGCTCCTAGGAGATCTCGGGTGCTGCAGACAGAAGACGGAACCTCCCCACACTCAGAATTCCGGAACACGGCTGACTGTGTGGGGGAGGTTCGGGGCCGCCCTCCACGCAGCTTCCTGGTGTCACAGGTGTTCCCTCGCAAGGGGAAGTCCGCTAATTACCTCCCCTGTCCATGGGGAGGCACTAGATGCTACCTGCGTTTCCAGCCCAACCCCCGCATTTCCCCGGCAGCCCGTACTGGGAGGGACTCGGGGAAGACTCTCGAAGGGCTCCTAGGAGATCTCGGGTGCTGCAGGCAGAAGACGGAACCTCCCCACACTCAGAATTCCGGAACACGGCTGACTGTGTGGGGGAGGTTCGGGGCCGCCCTCCACGCAGCTTCCTGGTGTCACAGGTGTTCCCTCGCAAGGGGAAGTCCGCTAATTACCTCCCCTGTCCATGGGGAGGCACTAGATGCTACCTGCGTTTCCAGCCCAACCCCCGCATTTCCCCGGCAGCCCGTACTGGGAGGGACTCGGGGAAGACTCTCGAAGGGCTCCTAGGAGATCTCGGATGCTGCAGACAGAAGACGGAACCTCCTCACATTCAGAATTCCGGAACACGGCTGACTGTGTGGGGGAGGTTCGGGGCCGCACTCCACGCAGCTTCCTGGTGTCACAGGTGTTCCCTCGCAAGGGGAAGTCCGCTAATTACCTCCCCTGTCCATGGGGAGGCACTAGATGCTACCTGCGTTTCCAGCCCAACCCCCGCATTTCCCCGGCAGCCCGTACTGGGAGGGACTCGGGGAAGACTCTCGAAGGGCTCCTAGGAGATCTCGGGTGCTGCAGACAGAAGACGGAACCTCCCCACACTCAGAATTCCGGAACACGGCTTACTGTGTGGGTGAGGTTCGGGGCCGCACTCCATGCAGCTTCCTGGTGTCACAGGTGTTCCCTCGCAAGGGGAAGTTCGCTACTTACCTCCCCTGTCCATGCGGAGGCGTAGATGCTACCTGCGTTTCCAGCCCAACCCCCGCCTTTCCCCGGCAGCCCGTACTGGGAGGGACTCGGGGAAGACTCTCGAAGGGCTCCTAGGAGATCTCGGGTGCTGCAGACAGAAGACGGAACCTCCCCACACTCAGAATTCCGGAACAACGGTGACTGTGTAGGTGAACTTCAGGGCCGCCATCCACGAAGCTTCCTGGTGTCACAGGTGTTCCCTCGCAAGGGGAAGTCCGCTAATTACCTCCCATGTCCATGCGGAGGCGTAGATGCTACCTGCGTTTCCAGCCAAACCCCCGCCTTTCCCCGGCAGCCCGCACTGGGAGGGACTCGGGGAAGACTCTCGAAGGGCTCCTAGGAGATCTCGGGTGCTGCAGACAGAAGACGGAACCTCCCCACACTCAGAATACCGGAACACGGCTGACTGTGTGGGGGAGGTTTGGGTCCACCCTCCACGCAGCTTCCTGGTGTCACAGGTGTTCCCTCGCAAGGGGAAGTCCGCTACTTACCTCCCCTGTCCATGGGGAGGCACTAGATGCTACCTGCGTTTCCAGCCCAACCCCCGCATTTCCCCGGCAGCCCGTACTAGGAGGGACTCGGGGAAGACTCTCGAAGGGCTCCTAGGAGATCTCGGGTGCTGCAGACAGAAGACGGAACCTCCCCACACTCAGAATTCCGGAACACGGCTGACTGTGTGGGGGAGGTTCGGGGCCGCACCCCACGCAGCTTCCTGGTGTCACAGGTGTTCCCTCGCAAGGGGAAGTCCGCTAAATACCTCCCCTGTCCATGGGGAGGCACTAGATGCTACCAGCGTTTCCAGCCCAACCCCCGCATTTCCCCAGCAGCCCGTACTGGGAGGGACTCGGGGAAGACTCTCGAAGGGCTCCTAGGAGATCTCGGGTGCTGCAGACAGAAGACGGAACCTCCCCACACTCAGAATTCCGGAACACGGCTTACTGTGTGGGTGAGGTTCAGGGCCGCACTCCACGCAGCTTCCTGGTGTCACAGGTGTTCCCTCGCAAGGGGAAGTCCGCTACTTACCTCCCCTGTCCATGGGGAGGCACTAGATGCTACCTGCTTTTCCAGCCCAACCCCCGCATTTCCCCGGCAGCCCGTACTGGGAGGGACTCGGGGAAGACTCTCGAAGGGCTCCTAGGAGATCTCGGGTGCTGCAGACAGAAGACGGAACCTCCCCACACTCAGAATTCCGGAACACGGCTTACTGTGTGGGTGAGGTTCAGGGCCGCACTCCACGCAGCTTCCTGGTGTCACAGGTGTTCCCTCGCAAGGGGAAGTCCGCTACTTACCTCCCCTGTCCATGGGGAGGCACTAGATGCTACCTGCGTTTCCAGCCCAACCCCCGCATTTCCCCGGCAGCCCGTACTGGGAGGGACTCGGGGAAGACTCTCGAAGGGCTCCTAGGAGATCTCGGGTGCTGCAGACAGAAGACGGAACCTCCCCACACTCAGAATTCCGGAACAACGGTGACTGTGTAGGTGAGGTTCAGGGCCGCCCTCCACGCAGCTTCCTGGTGTCACAGGTGTTCCCTCGCAAGGGGAAGTCCGCTAATTACCTCCCCTGTCCATGCGGAGGCGTAGATGCTACCTGCGTTTCCAGCCCAACCCCCGCCTTTCCCCGGCAGCCCGCACTGGGAGGGACTCGGGGAAGAATCTCGAAGGGCTCCTAGGAGATCTCGGGTGCTGCAGACAGAAGACGGAACCTCCCCACACTCAGAATTCCGGAACACGGCTGACTGTGTGGGGGAGGTTCGGGGCCGCCCTCCACGCAGCTTCCTGGTGTCACAGGTGTTCCCTCGCAAGGGGAAGTCCGCTAATTACCTCCCCTGTCCATGGGGAGGCACTAGATGCTACCTGCGTTTCCAGCCCAACCCCCGCATTTCCCCGGCAGCCCGTACTGGGAGGGACTCGGGGAAGACTCTCGAAGGGCTCCTAGGAGATCTCGGGTGCTGCAGACAGAAGACGGAACCTCCCCACACTCAGAATTCCGGAACACGGCTGACTGTGTTGGGGAGGTTCGGGGCCGCCCTCCACGCAGCTTCCTGGTGTCACAGGTGTTCCCTCGCAAGGGGAAGTCCGCTAATTACCTCCCCTGTCCATGGGGAGGCACTAGATGCTACCTGAGTTTCCAGCCCAACCCCCGCATTTCCCCGGCAGCCCGTACTGGGAGGGACTCGGGGAAGACTCTCGAAGGGCTCCTAGGAGATCTCGGGTGCTGCAGACAGAAGACGGAACCTCCCCACACTCAGAATTCCGGAACACGGCTGACTGTGTGGGTGAGGTTCGGGGCCGCACTCCACGCAGCTTCCTGGTGTCACAGGTGTTCCCTCGCAAGGGGAAGTCCGCTAATTACCTCCCCTGTCCATGGGGAGGCGTAGATGCTACCTGCGTTTCCAGCCCAACCCCCGCATTTCCCCGGCAGCCCGCACTGGGAGGGACTCGGGGAAGACTCTCGAAAGTCTCCTAGGAGATCCTGGGTGCTGCAGACAGAAGACGGAACCTCCTCACATTCAGAATTCCGGAACACGGCTGACTGTGTGGGGAAGGTCCGGGGCAGCCCTCCACGCAGCTTCCTGGTGTCACAGGTGTTCCCTCGCAAGGGGAAGTCCGCTACTTACCTCCCCTGTCCATGGGGAGGCACTAGATGCTACCTGCGTTTCCAGCCCAACCCACGCATTTCCCCGGCAACCCGTACTGGGAGGGACTCGGGGAAGACTCTCGAAGGGCTCCTAGGAGATCTCGGGTGCTGCAGACAGAAGAAGGAACCTCCCCACACTCAGAATTCCGGAACAACGGTGACTGTGTAGGTGAGGTTCTGGGCCGCCCTTCACGAAGCTTCCTGGTGTCACAGGTGTTCCCTTGCAAGGGGAAGTCCGCTAATTACCTCCCCTGTCCATGGGGAGGCGTAGATGCTACCTGCGTTTCCAGCCTAACCCCCGCCTTTCCCCGGCAGCCCGCACTGGGAGGGACTCGGGGAAGACTCTCGAAGTGCTCCTAGGAGATCCCGGGTGCTGCAGACAGAAGACAGAACCTCCTCACATTCAGAATACCGGAACACGGCTGACTGTGTGGGGGAGGTTCGGGGCCGCCCTCCACGCAGCTTCCTGGTGACACAGGTGTTCCCTCGCAAGGGGAAGTTCGCTACTTACCTCCCCTGTCCATGCGGAGGCGTAGATGCTACCTGCGTTTCCAGCCCAACCCCCGCCTTTCCCCGGCAGCCCGCACTGGGAGGGACTCGGGGAAGACTCTCGAAGGGCTCCTAGGAGATCTCGGGTGCTGCAGACAGAAGACGGAACCTCCCCACACTCAGAATTCCGGAACACGGCTGACTGTGTGGGGGAGGTTCGGGGCCGCCCTCCACGCAGCTTCCTGGTGTCACAGGTGTTCCCTCGCAAGGGGAAGTCCGCTAATTACCTCCCCTGTCCATGGGGAGGCACTAGATGCTACCTGCGTTTCCAGCCCAACCCCCGCATTTCCCCGGCAGCCTGTACTGGGAGGGACTCGGGGAAGACTCTCGAAGGGCTCCTAGGAGATCTCGGGTGCTGCAGACAGAAGACGGAACCTCCCCACACTCAGAATTCCGGAACACGGCTGACTGTGTGGGGGAGGTTCGGGGCCGCCCTCCACGCAGCTTCCTGGTGTCACAGGTGTTCCCTCGCAAGGGGAATTCCGCTAATTACCTCCCATGTCCATGGGGAGGCACTAGATGCTACCTGCGTTTCCAGCCCAACCCCCGCATTTCCCTGGCAGCCCGTACTGGGTGGGACTCGGGGAAGACTCTCGAAGGGCTCCTAGGAGATCTCGGGTGCTGCAGACAGAAGACGGAACCTCCCCACCCTCAGAATTCCGGAACACGGCTGACTGTGTGGGGGAGGTTCGGGGCCGCACTCCACGCAGCTTCCTGGTGTCACAGGTGTTCCCTCGCAAGGGGAAGTCCGCTAATTACCTCCCCTGTCCATGGGGAGGCACTAGATGCTACCTGCGTTTCCAGCCCAACCCCCGCATTTCCCCGGCAGCCCGTACTGGGAGGCACTCGGGGAAGACTCTCGAAGGGCTCCTAGGAGATCTCGGGTGCTGCAGACAGAAGACGGAACCTCCCCACACTCAGAATTCCGGAACACGGCTGACTGTGTGGGGGAGGTTCGGGGCCGCCCTCCACGCAGCTTCCTGGTGTCACAGGTGTTCCCTCGCAAGGGGAAGTCCGCTAATTACCTCCCCTGTCCATGGGGAGGCACTAGATGCTACCTGCGTTTCCAGCCCAACCCCCGCATTTCCCCGGCAGCCTGTACTGGGAGGGACTCGGGGAAGACTCTCGAAGGGCTCCTAGGAGATCTCGGGTGCTGCAGACAGAAGACGGAACCTCCCCACACTCAGAATTCCGGAACACGGCTGACTGTGTGGGGGAGGTTCGGGGCCGCCCTCCACGCAGCTTCCTGGTGTCACAGGTGTTCCCTCGCAAGGGGAATTCCGCTAATTACCTCCCATGTCCATGGGGAGGCACTAGATGCTACCTGCGTTTCCAGCCCAACCCCCGCATTTCCCTGGCAGCCCGTACTGGGTGGGACTCGGGGAAGACTCTCGAAGGGCTCCTAGGAGATCTCGGGTGCTGCAGACAGAAGACGGAACCTCCCCACCCTCAGAATTCCGGAACACGGCTGACTGTGTGGGGGAGGTTCGGGGCCGCACTCCACGCAGCTTCCTGGTGTCACAGGTGTTCCCTCGCAAGGGGAAGTCCGCTAATTACCTCCCCTGTCCATGGGGAGGCACTAGATGCTACCTGCGTTTCCAGCCCAACCCCCGCATTTCCCCGGCAGCCCGTACTGGGAGGGACTCGGGGAAGACTCTCGAAGGGCTCCTAGGAGATCTCGGGTGCTGCAGACAGAAGACGGAACCTCCCCACACTCAGAATTCCGGAACACGGCTGACTGTGTGGGGGAGGTTCGGGGCCGCCCTCCACGCAGCTTCCTGGTGTCACAGGTGTTCCCTCGCAAGGGGAAGTCCGCTAATTACCTCCCCTGTCCATGGGGAGGCACTAGATGCTACCTGCGTTTCCAGCCCAACCCCCGCATTTCCCCGGCAGCCCGTACTGGGAGGCACTCGGGGAAGACTCTCGAAGGGCTCCTAGGAGATCTCGGGTGCTGCAGACAGAAGACGGAACCTCCCCACACTCAGAATTCCGGAACACGGCTGACTGTGTGGGGGAGATTCGGGGCCGCCCTCCACGCAGCTTCCTGGTGTCACAGGTGTTCCCTCGCAAGGGGAAGTCCGCTAATTACCTCCCCTGTCCATGGGGAGGCACTAGATGCTACCTGCGTTTCCAGCCCAACCCCCGCATTTCCCCGGCAGCCCGTACTGGGAGGGACTCGGGGAAGACTCTCGAAGGGCTCCTAGGAGATCTCGGGTGCTGCAGACAGAAGACGGAACCTCCCCACACTCAGAATTCCGGAACACGGCTGACTGTGTGGGGGAGATTCGGGGCCGCCCTCCACGCAGCTTCCTGGTGTCACAGGTGTTCCCTCGCAAGGGGAAGTCCGCTAATTACCTCCCCTGTCCATGGGGAGGCACTAGATGCTACCTGCGTTTCCAGCCCAACCCCCGCATTTCCCCGGCAGCCCGTACTGGGAGGGACTCGGGGAAGACTCTCGAAGGGCTCCTAGGAGATCTCGGGTGCTGCAGACAGAAGACGGAACCTCCCCACACTCAGAATTCCGGAACACGGCTGACTGTGTGGGGGAGGTTCGGGGCCGCCCTCCACGCAGCTTCCTGGTGTCACAGGTGTTCCCTCGCAAGGGGAAGTCCGCTAATTACCTCCCCTGTCCATGGGGAGGCACTAGATGCTACCTGCGTTTCCAGCCCAACCCCCGCATTTCCCCGGCAGCCCGTACTGGGAGGGACTCGGGGAAGACTCTCGAAGGGCTCCTAGGAGATCTCGGGTGCTGCAGACAGAAGACGGAACCTCCCCACACTCAGAATTCCGGAACACGGCTGACTGGGTGGGTGAGGTTCGGGGCCGCACTCCACGCAGCTTCCTGGTGTCACAGGTGTTCCCTCGCAAGGGGAAGTCCGCTAATTACCTCCCCTGTCCATGGGGAGGCGTAGATGCTACCTGCGTTTCCAGCCCAACCCCCGCATTTCCCCGGCAGCCCGCACTGGGAGGGACTCGGGGAAGACTCTCGAAGGTCTCCTAGGAGATCCTGGGTGCTGCAGACAGAAGACGGAACCTCCTCACATTCAGAATTCCGGAACACGGCTGACTGTGTGGGGAAGGTACGGGGCAGCCCTCCACGCAGCTTCCTGGTGTCACAGGTGTTCCCTCGCAAGGGGAAGTCCGCTACTTACCTCCCCTGTCCATGGGGAGGCACTAGATGCTACCTGCGTTTCCAGCCCAACCCCCGCAATTCCCCGGCAACCCGTACTGGGAGGGACTCTGGGAAGACTCTCGAAGGGCTCCTAGGAGATCTCGGGTGCTGCAGACAGAAGACGGAACCTCCCCACACTCAGAATTCCGGAACAACGGTGACTGTGTAGGTGAGGTTCTGGGCCGCCCTTCACGAAGCTTCCTGGTGTCACAGGTGTTCCCTTGCAAGGGGAAGTCCGCTAATTACCTCCCCTGTCCATGGGGAGGCGTAGATGCTACCTGCGTTTCCAGCCCAACCCCCGCCTTTCCCCGGCAGCCCGCACTGGGAGGGACTCGGGGAAGACTCTCGAAGGGCTCCTAGGAGATCTCGGGTGCTGCAGACAGAAGACGGAACCTCCCCACACTCAGAATTCCGGAACACGGCTGACTGTGTGGGGGAGGTTCGGGGCCGCCCTCCACGCAGCTTCCTGGTGTCACAGGTGTTCCCTCGCAAGGGGAAGTCCGCTAATTACCTCCCCTGTCCATGGGGAGGCACTAGATGCTACCTGCGTTTCCAGCCCAACCCCCGCATTTCCCCGGCAGCCCGTACTGGGAGGGACTCGGGGAAGACTCTCGAAGGGCTCCTAGGAGATCTCGGGTGCTGCAGACAGAAGACGGAACCTCCCCACACTCAGAATTCCGGAACACGGCTGACTGTGTGGGGGAGGTTCGGGGCCGCACTCCACGCAGCTTCCTGGTGTCACAGGTGTTCCCTCGCAAGGGGAATTCCGCTAATTACCTCCCATGTCCATGGGGAGGCACTAGATGCTACCTGCGTTTCCAGCCCAACCCCCGCATTTCCCCGGCAGCCCGTACTGGGAGGGACTCGGGGAAGACTCTCGAAGGGCTCCTAGGAGATCTCGGGTGCTGCAGACAGAAGACGGAACCTCCCCACCCTCAGAATTCCGGAACACGGCTGACTGTGTGGGGGAGGTTCGGGGCCGCACTCCACGCAGCTTCCTGGTGTCACAGGTGTTCCCTCGCAAGGGGAAGTCCGCTAATTACCTCCCCTGTCCATGGGGAGGCACTAGATGCTACCTGCGTTTCCAGCCCAACCCCCGCATTTCCCCGGCAGCCCGTACTGGGAGGGACTCGGGGAAGACTCTCGAAGGGCTCCTAGGAGATCTCGGGTGCTGCAGACAGAAGACGGAACCTCCCCACACTCAGAATTCCGGAACACGGCTGACTGTGTGGGGGAGTTTCGGGGCCGCCCTCCACGCAGCTTCCTGGTGTCACAGGTGTTCCCTCGCAAGGGGAAGTCCGCTAATTACCTCCCCTGTCCATGGGGAGGCACTAGATGCTACCTGCGTTTCCAGCCCAACCCCCGCATTTCCCCGGCAGCCCGTACAGGGAGGCACTCGGGGAAGACTCTCGAAGGGCTCCTAGGAGATCTCGGGTGCTGCAGACAGAAGACGGAACCTCCCCACACTCAGAATTCCGGAACACGGCTGACTGTGTGGGGGAGGTTCGGGGCCGCCCTCCACGCAGCTTCCTGGTGTCACAGGTGTTCCCTCGCAAGGGGAAGTCCGCTAATTACCTCCCCTGTCCATGGGGAGGCACTAGATGCTACCTGCGTTTCCAGCCCAACCCCCGCATTTCCCCGGCAGCCCGTACTGGGAGGCACTCGGGGAAGACTCTCGAAGGGCTCCTAGGAGATCTCGGGTGCTGCAGACAGAAGACGGAACCCCCAACACTCAGAATTCCGGAACACGGCTGTCTGTGTGGGTGAGGTTCAGGGCCGCACTCCACGCAGCTTCCTGGTGTCACAGGTGTTCCCTCGCAAGGGGAAGTCCGCTAATTACCTCCCCTGTCCATGGGGAGGCACTAGATGCTACCTGCCTTTCCAGCCCAACCCCCGAATTTCCCCGGCAGCCCGTACTGGGAGGGACTCGGGGAAGACTCTCAAATGGCTCCTAGGAGATCTCGGGTGCTGCAGACAGAAGACGGAACCTCCCCACCCTCAGAATTCCGGAACACGGCTGACTGTGTGGGGGAGGTTCGGGGCCGCACTCCACGCAGCTTCCTGGTGTCACAGGTGTTCCCTCGCAAGGGGAATTCCGCTAATTACCTCCACTGTCCATGGGGAGGCACTAGATGCTACCTGCGTTTCCAGCCCAACCCCCGCATTTCCCCGGCAGCCCGTACTGGGAGGGACTCGATGAAGACTCTCGAAGGGCTCCTAGGAGATCTCGGGTGCTGCAGACAGAAGACGGAACCTCCCCACACTCAGAATTCCGGAACACGGCTTACTGTGTGGGTGAGGTTCAGGGCCGCCCTCCACGCAGCTTCCTGGTGTCACAGGTGTTCCCTCGCAAGGGGAAGTCCGCTAATTACCTCCCCTGTCCATGGGGAGGCGTAGATGCTACCTGCGTTTCCAGCCCATCCCCCGCATTTCCCCGGCAGCCCGCACTGGGAGGGACTCGGGGAAGACTCTCGAAGGGCTCCTAGGAGATCTCGGGTGCTGCAGACAGATGACGGATCCTCCTCACATTCAGAATTCCGGAACACGGCTGACTGTGTGGGGGAGGTCCGGGGCAGCCCTCCACGCAGCTTCCTGGTGTCACAGGTGTTCCCTCGCAAGGGGAAGTCCGCTACTTACCTCCCCTGTCCATGGGGAGGCACTAGATGCTACCTGCGTTTCCAGCCCAACCCCCGCATTTCCCCGGCAGCCCGTACTGGGAGGGACTCGGGGAAGACTCTCGAAGGGCTCCTAGGAGATCTCGGGTGCTGCAGACAGAAGACGGAACCTCCCCACACTCAGAATTCCGGAACACGGCTGACTGTGTGGGGGAGGTTCGGGGCCGCCCTCCACGCAGCTTCCTGGTGTCACAGGTGTTCCCTCGCAAGGGGAAGTCCGCTAATTACCTCCCCTGTCCATGGGGAGGCACTAGATGCTACCTGCGTTTCCAGCCCAACCCCCGCATTTCCCCGGCAGCCCGTACTGGGAGGGACTCGGGGAAGACTCTCGAAGGGCTCCTCGGAGATCTCGGGTGCTGCAGACAGAAGACGGAACCTCCCAACACTCAGAATTCCGGAACACGGCTGACTGTGTGGGTGAGGTTCAGGGCCGCCCTCCACGCAGCTTCCTGGTGTCACAGGTGTTCCCTCGCAAGGGGAAGTCCGCTAATTACCTCCCCTGTCCATGGGGAGGCACTAGATGCTACCTGCGTTTCCAGCCCAACCCCCGCATTTCCCCAGCAGCCCGTACTGGGAGGGACTCGGGGAAGACTCTCGAAGGGCTCCTAGGAGATCTCGGGTGCTGCAGACAGAAGACGGAACCTCCCCACACTCAGAATTACGGAACACGGCTGACTGTGTGGGGGAGGTTCGGGGCCGCCCTCCACGCAGCTTCCTGGTGTCACAGGTGTTCCCTCGCAAGGGGGAGTCCGCTAATTACCTCCCCTGTCCATGGGGAGGCACTAGATGCTACCTGCGTTTCCAGCCCAACCCCCGCATTTCCCCGGCAGCCCGTACTGGGAGGGACTCGGGGAAGACTCTCGAAGGGCTCCTAGGAGATCTCGGGTGCTGCAGACAGAAGACGGAACCTCCCCACACTCAGAATTCCGGAACACGGCTGACTGTGTGGGGGAGGTTCGGGGCCGCACTCCACGCAGCTTCCTGGTGTCACAGGTGTTCCCTCGCAAGGGGAAGTCCGCTAATTACCTCCCCTGTCCATGGGGAGGCACTAGATGCTACCTGCGTTTCCAGCCCAACCCCCGCATTTCCCCGGCAGCCCGCACTGGGAGGGACTCGGGGAAGACTCTCGAAGGGCTCCTAGGAGATCCTGGGTGCTGCAGACAGAAGACGGAACCTCCTCACATTCAGAATTCCGGAACACGGCTGACTGTGTGGGTGAGGTTCGGGGCCGCCCTCCACGCAGCTTCCTGGTGTCACAGGTGTTCCCTCGCAAGTGGAAGTCCGCTAATTACCTCCCCTGTCCATGGGGAGGCACTAGATGCTACCTGCGTTTCCAGCCCAACCCCCGCATTTCCCCGGCAGCCCGTACTGGGAGGGACTCTGGGAAGACTCTCGAAGGGCTCCTCGGAGATCTCGGGTGCTGCAGACAGAAGACGGAACCTCCCCACACTCAGAATTCCGGAACACGGCTGACTGTGTGGGGGAGGTTCGGGGCCGCCCTCCACGCAGCTTCCTGGTGTCACAGGTGTTCCCTCGCAAGGGGAATTCCGCTAATTACCTCCCATGTCCATGGGGAGGCACTAGATGCTACCTGCGTTTCCAGCCCAACCCCCGCATTTCCCTGGCAGCCCGTACTGGGTGGGACTCGGGGAAGACTCTCGAAGGGCTCCTAGGAGATCTCGGGTGCTGCAGACAGAAGACGGAACCTCCCCACCCTCAGAATTCCGGAACACGGCTGACTGTGTGGGGGAGGTTCGGGGCCGCACTCCACGCAGCTTCCTGGTGTCACAGGTGTTCCCTCGCAAGGGGAAGTCCGCTAATTACCTCCCCTGTCCATGGGGAGGCACTAGATGCTACCTGCGTTTCCAGCCCAACCCCCGCATTTCCCCGGCAGCCCGTACTGGGAGGGACTCGGGGAAGACTCTCGAAGGGCTCCTAGGAGATCTCGGGTGCTGCAGACAGAAGACGGAACCTCCCCACACTCAGAATTCCGGAACACGGCTGACTGTGTGGGGGAGGTTCGGGGCCGCCCTCCACGCAGCTTCCTGGTGTCACAGGTGTTCCCTCGCAAGGGGAAGTCCGCTAATTACCTCCCCTGTCCATGGGGAGGCACTAGATGCTACCTGCGTTTCCAGCCCAACCCCCGCATTTCCCCGGCAGCCCGTACTGGGAGGCACTCGGGGAAGACTCTCGAAGGGCTCCTAGGAGATCTCGGGTGCTGCAGACAGAAGACGGAACCTCCCCACACTCAGAATTCCGGAACACGGCTGACTGTGTGGGGGAGGTTCGGGGCCGCCCTCCACGCAGCTTCCTGGTGTCACAGGTGTTCCCTCGCAAGGGGAAGTCCGCTAATTACCTCCCCTGTCCATGGGGAGGCACTAGATGCTACCTGCGTTTCCAGCCCAACCCCCGCATTTCCCCGGCAGCCCGTACTGGGAGGGACTCGGGGAAGACTCTCGAAGGGCTCCTAGGAGATCTCGGGTGCTGCAGACAGAAGACGGAACCTCCCCACACTCAGAATTCCGGAACACGGCTGACTGGGTGGGTGAGGTTCGGGGCCGCACTCCACGCAGCTTCCTGGTGTCACAGGTGTTCCCTCGCAAGGGGAAGTCCGCTAATTACCTCCCCTGTCCATGGGGAGGCGTAGATGCTACCTGCGTTTCCAGCCCAACCCCCGCATTTCCCCGGCAGCCCGCACTGGGAGGGACTCGGGGAAGACTCTCGAAGGTCTCCTAGGAGATCCTGGGTGCTGCAGACAGAAGACGGAACCTCCTCACATTCAGAATTCCGGAACACGGCTGACTGTGTGGGGAAGGTACGGGGCAGCCCTCCACGCAGCTTCCTGGTGTCACAGGTGTTCCCTCGCAAGGGGAAGTCCGCTACTTACCTCCCCTGTCCATGGGGAGGCACTAGATGCTACCTGCGTTTCCAGCCCAACCCCCGCATTTCCCCGGCAACCCGTACTGGGAGGGACTCTGGGAAGACTCTCGAAGGGCTCCTAGGAGATCTCGGGTGCTGCAGACAGAAGACGGAACCTCCCCACACTCAGAATTCCGGAACAACGGTGACTGTGTAGGTGAGGTTCTGGGCCGCCCTTCACGAAGCTTCCTGGTGTCACAGGTGTTCCCTTGCAAGGGGAAGTCCGCTAATTACCTCCCCTGTCCATGGGGAGGCGTAGATGCTACCTGCGTTTCCAGCCCAACCCCCGCCTTTCCCCGGCAGCCCGCACTGGGAGGGACTCGGGGAAGACTCTCGAAGGGCTCCTAGGAGATCTCGGGTGCTGCAGACAGAAGACGGAACCTCCCCACACTCAGAATTCCGGAACACGGCTGACTGTGTGGGGGAGGTTCGGGGCCGCCCTCCACGCAGCTTCCTGGTGTCACAGGTGTTCCCTCGCAAGGGGAAGTCCGCTAATTACCTCCCCTGTCCATGGGGAGGCACTAGATGCTACCTGCGTTTCCAGCCCAACCCCCGCATTTCCCCGGCAGCCCGTACTGGGAGGGACTCGGGGAAGACTCTCGAAGGGCTCCTAGGAGATCTCGGGTGCTGCAGACAGAAGACGGAACCTCCCCACACTCAGAATTCCGGAACACGGCTGACTGTGTGGGGGAGGTTCGGGGCCGCACTCCACGCAGCTTCCTGGTGTCACAGGTGTTCCCTCGCAAGGGGAATTCCGCTAATTACCTCCCATGTCCATGGGGAGGCACTAGATGCTACCTGCGTTTCCAGCCCAACCCCCGCATTTCCCCGGCAGCCCGTACTGGGAGGGACTCGGGGAAGACTCTCGAAGGGCTCCTAGGAGATCTCGGGTGCTGCAGACAGAAGACGGAACCTCCCCACCCTCAGAATTCCGGAACACGGCTGACTGTGTGGGGGAGGTTCGGGGCCGCACTCCACGCAGCTTCCTGGTGTCACAGGTGTTCCCTCGCAAGGGGAAGTCCGCTAATTACCTCCCCTGTCCATGGGGAGGCACTAGATGCTACCTGCGTTTCCAGCCCAACCCCCGCATTTCCCCGGCAGCCCGTACTGGGAGGGACTCGGGGAAGACTCTCGAAGGGCTCCTAGGAGATCTCGGGTGCTGCAGACAGAAGACGGAACCTCCCCACACTCAGAATTCCGGAACACGGCTGACTGTGTGGGGGAGTTTCGGGGCCGCCCTCCACGCAGCTTCCTGGTGTCACAGGTGTTCCCTCGCAAGGGGAAGTCCGCTAATTACCTCCCCTGTCCATGGGGAGGCACTAGATGCTACCTGCGTTTCCAGCCCAACCCCCGCATTTCCCCGGCAGCCCGTACTGGGAGGCACTCGGGGAAGACTCTCGAAGGGCTCCTAGGAGATCTCGGGTGCTGCAGACAGAAGACGGAACCTCCCCACACTCAGAATTCCGGAACACGGCTGACTGTGTGGGGGAGGTTCGGGGCCGCCCTCCACGCAGCTTCCTGGTGTCACAGGTGTTCCCTCGCAAGGGGAAGTCCGCTAATTACCTCCCCTGTCCATGGGGAGGCACAAGATGCTACCTGCGTTTCCAGCCCAACCCCCGCATTTCCCCGGCAGCCCGTACTGGGAGGCACTCGGGGAAGACTCTCGAAGGGCTCCTAGGAGATCTCGGGTGCTGCAGACAGAAGACGGAACCCCCAACACTCAGAATTCCGGAACACGGCTGTCTGTGTGGGTGAGGTTCAGGGCCGCACTCCACGCAGCTTCCTGGTGTCACAGGTGTTCCCTCGCAAGGGGAAGTCCGCTAATTACCTCCCCTGTCCATGGGGAGGCACTAGATGCTACCTGCCTTTCCAGCCCAACCCCCGAATTTCCCCGGCAGCCCGTACTGGGAGGGACTCGGGGAAGACTCTCAAATGGCTCCTAGGAGATCTCGGGTGCTGCAGACAGAAGACGGAACCTCCCCACCCTCAGAATTCCGGAACACGGCTGACTGTGTGGGGGAGGTTCGGGGCCGCACTCCACGCAGCTTCCTGGTGTCACAGGTGTTCCCTCGCAAGGGGAATTCCGCTAATTACCTCCACTGTCCATGGGGAGGCACTAGATGCTACCTGCGTTTCCAGCCCAACCCCCGCATTTCCCCGGCAGCCCGTACTGGGAGGGACTCGATGAAGACTCTCGAAGGGCTCCTAGGAGATCTCGGGTGCTGCAGACAGAAGACGGAACCTCCCCACACTCAGAATTCCGGAACACGGCTTACTGTGTGGGTGAGGTTCAGGGCCGCCCTCCACGCAGCTTCCTGGTGTCACAGGTGTTCCCTCGCAAGGGGAAGTCCGCTAATTACCTCCCCTGTCCATGGGGAGGCGTAGATGCTACCTGCGTTTCCAGCCCATCCCCCGCATTTCCCCGGCAGCCCGCACTGGGAGGGACTCGGGGAAGACTCTCGAAGGGCTCCTAGGAGATCTCGGGTGCTGCAGACAGATGACGGATCCTCCTCACATTCAGAATTCCGGAACACGGCTGACTGTGTGGGGGAGGTCCGGGGCAGCCCTCCACGCAGCTTCCTGGTGTCACAGGTGTTCCCTCGCAAGGGGAAGTCCGCTACTTACCTCCCCTGTCCATGGGGAGGCACTAGATGCTACCTGCGTTTCCAGCCCAACCCCCGCATTTCCCCGGCAGCCCGTACTGGGAGGGACTCGGGGAAGACTCTCGAAGGGCTCCTAGGAGATCTCGGGTGCTGCAGACAGAAGACGGAACCTCCCCACACTCAGAATTCCGGAACACGGCTGACTGTGTGGGGGAGGTTCGGGGCCGCCCTCCACGCAGCTTCCTGGTGTCACAGGTGTTCCCTCGCAAGGGGAAGTCCGCTAATTACCTCCCCTGTCCATGGGGAGGCACTAGATGCTACCTGCGTTTCCAGCCCAACCCCCGCATTTCCCCGGCAGCCCGTACTGGGAGGGACTCGGGGAAGACTCTCGAAGGGCTCCTCGGAGATCTCGGGTGCTGCAGACAGAAGACGGAACCTCCCAACACTCAGAATTCCGGAACACGGCTGACTGTGTGGGTGAGGTTCAGGGCCGCCCTCCACGCAGCTTCCTGGTGTCACAGGTGTTCCCTCGCAAGGGGAAGTCCGCTAATTACCTCCCCTGTCCATGGGGAGGCACTAGATGCTACCTGCGTTTCCAGCCCAACCCCCGCATTTCCCCAGCAGCCCGTACTGGGAGGGACTCGGGGAAGACTCTCGAAGGGCTCCTAGGAGATCTCGGGTGCTGCAGACAGAAGACGGAACCTCCCCACACTCAGAATTACGGAACACGGCTGACTGTGTGGGGGAGGTTCGGGGCCGCCCTCCACGCAGCTTCCTGGTGTCACAGGTGTTCCCTCGCAAGGGGGAGTCCGCTAATTACCTCCCCTGTCCATGGGGAGGCACTAGATGCTACCTGCGTTTCCAGCCCAACCCCCGCATTTCCCCGGCAGCCCGTACTGGGAGGGACTCGGGGAAGACTCTCGAAGGGCTCCTAGGAGATCTCGGGTGCTGCAGACAGAAGACGGAACCTCCCCACACTCAGAATTCCGGAACACGGCTGACTGTGTGGGGGAGGTTCGGGGCCGCACTCCACGCAGCTTCCTGGTGTCACAGGTGTTCCCTCGCAAGGGGAAGTCCGCTAATTACCTCCCCTGTCCATGGGGAGGCACTAGATGCTACCTGCGTTTCCAGCCCAACCCCCGCATTTCCCCGGCAGCCCGCACTGGGAGGGACTCGGGGAAGACTCTCGAAGGGCTCCTAGGAGATCCTGGGTGCTGCAGACAGAAGACGGAACCTCCTCACATTCAGAATTCCGGAACACGGCTGACTGTGTGGGTGAGGTTCGGGGCCGCCCTCCACGCAGCTTCCTGGTGTCACAGGTGTTCCCTCGCAAGTGGAAGTCCGCTAATTACCTCCCCTGTCCATGGGGAGGCACTAGATGCTACCTGCGTTTCCAGCCCAACCCCCGCATTTCCCCGGCAGCCCGTACTGGGAGGGACTCTGGGAAGACTCTCGAAGGGCTCCTCGGAGATCTCGGGTGCTGCAGACAGAAGACGGAACCTCCCAACACTCAGAATTCCGGAACACGGCTGACTGTGTGGGTGAGGTTCAGGGCCGCACTCCACGCAGCTTCCTGGTGTCACAGGTGTTCCCTCGCAAGGGGAAGTCCGCTAATTACCTCCCCTGTCCATGGGGAGGCACTAGATGCTACCTGCGTTTCCAGCCCAACCCCCGCATTTCCCCGGCAGCCCGTACTGGGAGGGACTCGGGGAAGACTCTCGAAGGGCTCCTAGGAGATCTCGGGTGCTGCAGACAGAAGACGGAACCTCCCCACCCTCAGAATTCCGGAACACGGCTGACTGTGTGGGGGAGGTTCGGGGCCGCCCTCCACGCAGCTTCCTGGTGTCACAGGTGTTCCCTCGCAAGGGGAAGTCCGCTAATTACCTCCCCTGTCCATGGGGAGGCACTAGATGCTACCTTCGTTTCCAGCCCAACCCCCGCATTTCCCCGGCAGCCCGTACTGGGAGGGACTCGGGGAAGACTCTCGAAGGGCTCCTAGGAGATCTCGGGTGCTGCAGACAGAAGACGGAACCTCCCCACACTCAGAATTCCGGAACACGGCTTACTGTGTGGGTGAGGTTCAGGGCCGCCCTCCACGCAGCTTCCTGGTGTCACAGGTGTTCCCTCGCAAGGGGAAGTCCGCTAATTACCTCCCCTGTCCATGGGGAGGCGTAGATGCTACCTGCGTTTCCAGCCTAACCCCCGCCTTTCCCCGGCAGCCCGCACTGGGAGGGACTCGGGGAAGACTCTCGAAGTGCTCCTAGGAGATCCCGGGTGCTGCAGACAGAAGACAGAACCTCCTCACATTCAGAATTCCGGAACACGGCTGACTGTGTGGGGGAGGTTCGGGGCCGCCCTCCACGCAGCTTCCTGGTGTCACAGGTGTTCCCTCGCAAGGGGAAGTTCGCTACTTACCTCCCCTGTCCATGCGGAGGCGTAGATGCTACCTGCGTTTCCAGCCAAACCCCCGCCTTTCCCCGGCAGCCCGCACTGGGAGGGACTCGGGGAAGACTCTCGAAGGGCTCCTAGGAGATTTCGGGTGCTGCAGACAGAAGACGGAACCTCCCCACACTCAGAATTCCGGAACACGGCTGACTGTGTGGGGGAGGTTCGGGGCCGCCCTCCACGAAGCTTCCTGGTGTCACAGGTGTTCCCTCGCAAGGGGAAGTCCGCTAATTACCTCCCCTGTCCATGCGGAGGCGTAGATGCTATCTGCGTTTCCAGCCCAACCCCCGCCTTTCCCCGGCAGCCCGCACTGGGAGGGACTCGGGGAAGACTCTCGAAGGGCTCCTAGGAGATCTCGGGTGCTGCAGACAGAAGACGGAACCTCCCCACACTCAGAATTCCGGAACACGCCTGACTGTGTGGGGGAGGTTCGGGGCCGCCCTCCACGTAGCTTCCTGGTGTCACAGGTGTTCCCTCGCAAGCGGAAGTCCGCTAATTACCTCCCCTGTCCATGGGGAGGCACTAGATGCTACCTGCGTTTCCAGCCCAACCCCCGCATTTCCCCGGCAGCCCGTACTGGGAGGGACTCGGGGAAGACTCTCGAAGGGCTCCTAGGAGATCTCGGGTGCTGCAGACAGAAGACGGAACCTCCCCACACTCAGAATTCCGGAACACGGCTTACTGTGTGGGTGAGGTTCAGGGCCGCACTCCACGCAGCTTCCTGGTGTCACAGGTGTTCCCTCGCAAGGGGAAGTCCGCTACTTACCTCCCCTGTCCATGGGGAGGCACTAGATGCTACCTGCTTTTCCAGCCCAACCCCCGCCTTTCCCCGGCAGCCCGCACTGGGAGGGACTCGGGGAAGACTCTCGAAGGGCTCCTAGGTGATCTCGGGTGCTGCAGACAGAAGACGGAACCTCCCCACACTCAGAATTCCGGAACACGCCTGACTGTGTGGGGGAGGTTCGGGGCCGCCCTCCACGTAGCTTCCTGGTGTCACAGGTGTTCCCTCGCAAGCGGAAGTCCGCTAATTACCTCCCCTGTCCATGGGGAGGCACTAGATGCTACCTGCGTTTCCAGCCCAACCCCCGCATTTCCCCGGCAGCCCGTACTGGGAGGGACTCGGGGAAGACTCTCGAAGGGCTCCTAGGAGATCTCGGGTGCTGCAGACAGAAGACGGAACCTCCCCACACTCAGAATTCCGGAACACGGCTGACTGTGTGGGGGAGGTACGGGGCCGCACTCCACGCAGCTTCCTGGTGTCACAGGTGTTCCCTCGCAAGGGGAAGTCCGCTAATTACCTCCCCTGTCCATGGGGAGGCACTAGATGCTACCTGCGTTTCCAGCCCAACCCCCGCATTTCCCCGGCAGCCCGTACTGGGAGGGACTCGGGGAAGACTCTCGAAGGGCTCCTAGGAGATCTCGGGTGCTGCAGACAGAAGACGGAACCTCCCCACACTCAGAATTCCGGAACACGGCTTACTGTGTGGGTGAGGTTCAGGGCCGCACTCCACGCAGCTTCCTGGTGTCACAGGTGTTCCCTCGCAAGGGGAAGTCCGCTACTTACCTCCCCTGTCCATGGGGAGGCACTAGATGCTACCTGCGTTTCCAGCCCAACCCCCGCATTTCCCCGGCAGCCCGCACTGGGAGGGACTCGGGGAAGACTCTCGAAGGGCTCCTAGGAGATCTCGGGTGCTGCAGACAGAAGACGGAACCTCCCCACACTCAGAATTCCGGAACACGGCTTACTGTGTGGGTGAGTTTCAGGGCCGCACTCCACGCAGCTTCCTGGTGTCACAGGTGTTCCCTCGCAAGGGGAAGTCCGCTACTTACCTCCCCTGTCCATGGGGAGGCACTAGATGCTACCTGCGTTTCCAGCCCAACCCCCGCATTTCCCCGGCAGCCCGTACTGGGAGGGACTCGGGGAAGACTCTCGAAGGGCTCCTAGGAGATCTCGGGTGCTGCAGACAGAAGACGGAACCTCCCCACACTCAGAATTCCGGAACAACGGTGACTGTGTAGGTGAGGTTCAGGGCCGCCCTCCACGAAGCTTCCTGGTGTCACAGGTGTTCCCTCGCAAGGGGAAGTCCGCTAATTACCTCCCCAGTCCATGCGGAGGCGTAGATGCTACCTGCGTTTCCAGCCCAACCCCCGCCTTCCCCCGGCAGCCCGCACTGGGAAGGACTCGGGGAAGACTCTCGAAGGGCTCCTAGGAGATCTCGGGTGCTGCAGACAGAAGACGGAACCTCCCCACACTCAGAATTCCGGAACACGGCTGACTGTGTGGGGGAGGTTCGGGGCCGCCCTCCACGCAGCTTCCTGGTGTCACAGGTGTTCCCTCGCAAGGGGAAGTCCGCTAATTACCTCCCCTGTCCATGGGGAGGCACTAGATGCTACCTGCGTTTCCAGCCCAACCCCCGCATTTCCCCGGCAGCCCGTACTGTGAGGGACTCGGGGAAGACTCTCGAAGGGCTCCTAGGAGATCTCGGGTGCTGCAGACAGAAGACGGAACCTCCCCACACTCAGAATTCCGGAACACGGCTGACTGTGTGGGGGAGGTTCGGGGCCGCCCTCCACGCAGCTTCCTGGTGTCACAGGTGTTCCCTCGCAAGGGGAAGTCCGCTAATTACCTCCCCTGTCCATGGGGAGGCACTAGATGCTACCTGCGTTTCCAGCCCAACCCCCGCATTTCCCCGGCAGCCCGTACTGGGAGGGACTCGGGGAAGACTCTCGAAGGGCTCCTAGGAGATCTCGGGTGCTGCAGACAGAAGACGGAACCTCCCCACACTCAGAATTCCGGAACACGGCTTACTGTGTGGGTGAGGTTCGGGGCCGCACTCCACGCAGCTTCCTGGTGTCACAGGTGTTCCATCGCAAGGGGAAGTCCGCTAATTACCTCCCCTGTCCATGGGGAGGCGTAGATGCTACCTGCGTTTCCAGCCCAACCCCCGCATTTCCCCGGCAGCCCGCACTGGGAGGGACTCGGGGAAGACTCTCGAAGGGCTCCTAGGAGATCTCGGGTGCTGCAGACAGAAGACGGAACCTCCCCACACTCAGAATTCCAGAACACGGCTGACTGTGTGGGGGAGGTTCGGGGCCGCCCTCCACGCAGCTTCCTGGTGTCACAGGTGTTCCCTCGCAAGGGGAAGTCCGCTAATTACCTCCCCTGTCCATGGGGAGGCACTAGATGCTACCTGCGTTTCCAGCCCAACCCCCGCATTTCCCCGGCAGCCCGTACTGGGAGGGACTCGGGGAAGACTCTCGAAGGGCTCCTAGGAGATCTCGGGTGCTGCAGACAGAAGACGGAACCTCCCCACACTCAGAATTCCGGAACACGGCTGACTGTGTGGGGGAGGTTCGGGGCCGCCCTCCACGCAGCTTCCTGGGGTCACAGGTATTCCCTCGCAAGGGGAAGTCCGCTAATTACCTCCCCTGTCCATGGGGAGGCACTAGATGCTACCTGCGTTTCCAGCCCAACCCCCGCATTTCCCCGGCAGCCCGTACTGGGAGGCACTCGGGGAAGACTCTCGAAGGGCTCCTCGGAGATCTCGGGTGCTGCAGACAGAAGACGGAACCTCCCCACACTCAGAATTCCGGAACACGGCTGACTGTGTGGGGGAGGTTCGGGGCCGCCCTCCACGAAGCTTCCTGGTGTCACAGGTGTTCCCTCGCAAGGGGAAGTCCGCTAATTACCTCCCCTGTCCATGGGGAGGCACTAGATGCTACCTGCGTTTCCAGCCCAACCCCCGCATTTCCCCGGCAGCCCGTACTGGGAGGGACTCGGGGAAGACTCTCGAAGGGCTCCTAGGAGATCTCGGGTGCTGCAGACAGAAGACGGAACCTCCCCACACTCAGAATTCCGGAACACGGCTTACTGTGTGGGTGAGGTTCGGGGCCGCACTCCACGCAGTTTCCTGGTGTCACAGGTGTTCCATCGCAAGGGGAAGTCCACTAATTTCCTCCCCTGTCCATGGGGAGGCGTAGATGCTACCTGCGTTTCCAGCCCAACCCCCGCATTTCCCCGGCAGCCCGCACTGCGAGGGACTCGGGGAAGACTCTCGAAGGGCTCCTAGGAGATCTCGGGTGCTGCAGACAGAAGACGGAACCTCCCCACACTCAGAATTCCGGAACACGGCTGACTGTGTGGGGGAGGTTCGGGGCCGCACTCCACGCAGCTTCCTGGTGTCACAGGTGTTCCCTCGCAAGGGGAAGTCCGCTAATTACCTCCCCTGTCCATGGGGAGGCACTAGATACTACCTGCGTATCCAGCCCAACCCCCGCATTTCCCCGGCAGCCCGTACTGGGAGGGACTCGGGGAAGACTCTCGAAGGGCTCCTAGGAGATCTCGGGTGCTGCAGACAGAAGACGGAACCTCCCCACACTCAGAATTCCGGAACAACGTTGACTGTGTAGGTGAGGTTCAGGGCCGCCCTCCACGAAGCTTCCTGGTGTCACAGGTGTTCCCTCGCAAGGGGAAGTCCGCTAATTACCTCCCCTGTCCATGCGGAGGCGTAGATGCTACCTGCGTTTCCAGCCCAACCCCCGCCTTTCCCCGGCAGCCCGCACTGGGAGGGACTCGGGGAAGACTCTCGAAGGGCTCCTAGGAGATCTCGGGTGCTGCAGACAGAAGACGGAACCTCCCCACACTCAGAATTCCGGAACACGGCTGACTGTGTGGGGGAGGTTCGGGGCCGCCCTCCACGCAGCTTCCTGGTGTCACAGGTGTTCCCTCGCAAGGGGAAGTCCGCTAATTACCTCCCCTGTCCATGGGGAGGCACTAGATGCTACCTGCGTTTCCAGCCCAACCCCCGCATTTCCCCGGCAGCCCGTACTGGGAGGGACTCGGGGAAGACTCTCGAAGGGCTCCTAGGAGATCTCGGGTGCTGCAGACAGAAGACGGAACCTCCCCACACTCAGAATTCCGGAACAACGGTGACTGTGTAGGTGAGGTTCAGGGCCGCCCTCCACGAAGCTTCCTGGTGTCACAGGTGTTCCCTCGCAAGGGGAAGTCCGCTAATTACCTCCCCTGTCCATGCGGAGGCGTAGATGCTACCTGCGTTTCCAGCCCAACCCCCGCCTTTCCCCGGCAGCCCGCACTGGGAGGGACTCGGGGAAGACTCTCGAAGGGCTCCTAGGAGATCTCGGGTGCTGCAGACAGAAGACGGAACCTCCCCACACTCAGAATTCCGGAACACGGCTGACTGTGTGGGGGAGGTTCGGGGCCGCCCTCCACGCAGCTTCCTGGTGTCACAGGTGTTCCCTCGCAAGGGGAAGTCCGCTAATTACCTCCCCTGTCCATGGGGAGGCACTAGATGCTACCTGCGTTTCCAGCCCAACCCCCGCATTTCCCCGGCAGCCCGTACTGGGAGGGACTCGGGGAAGACTCTCGAAGGGCTCCTAGGAGATCTCGGGTGCTGCAGACAGAAGACGGAACCTCCCCACACTCAGAATTCCGGAACAACGGTGACTGTGTAGGTGAGGTTCAGGGCCGCCCTCCACGAAGCTTCCTGGTGTCACAGGTGTTCCCTCGCAAGGGGAAGTCCGCTAATTACCTCCCCTGTCCATGCGGAGGCGTAGATGCTACCTGCGTTTCCAGCCCAACCCCCGCCTTTCCCCGGCAGCCCGCACTGGGAGGGACTCGGGGAAGACTCTCGAAGGGCTCCTAGGAGATCTCGGGTGCTGCAGACAGAAGACGGAACCTCCCCACACTCAGAATTCCGGAACACGGCTGACTGTGTGGGGGAGGTTCGGGGCCGCCCTCCACGCAGCTTCCTGGTGTCACAGGTGTTCCCTCGCAAGGGGAAGTCCGCTAATTACCTCCCCTGTCCATGGGGAGGCACTAGATGCTACCTGCGTTTCCAGCCCAACCCCCGCATTTCCCCGGCAGCCCGTACTGGGAGGGACTCGGGGAAGACTCTCGAAGGGCTCCTAGGAGATCTCGGGTGCTGCAGACAGAAGACGGAACCTCCCCACACTCAGAATTCCGGAACACGGCTGACTGTGTGGGGGAGGTTCGGGGCCGCACTCCACGCAGCTTCCTGGTGTCACAGGTGTTCCCTCGCAAGGGGAAGTCCGCTAATTACCTCCCCTGTCCATGGGGAGGCACTAGATGCTACCTGCGTTTCCAGCCCAACCCCCGCATTTCCCCGGCAGCCCGTACTGGGAGGGACTCGGGGAAGACTCTCGAAGGGCTCCTAGGAGATCTCGGGTGCTGCAGACAGAAGACGGAACCTCCCCACACTCAGAATTCCGGAACATGGCTGACTGTGTGGGGGAGGTTCGGGGCCGCCCTCCACGAAGCTTCCTGGTGTCACAGGTGTTCCCTCGCAAGGGGAAGTCCGCTAATTACCTCCCCTGTCCATGCGGAGGCGTAGATGCTACCTGCGTTTCCAGCCCAACCCCCGCCTTTCCCCGGCAGCCCGTACTGGGAGGGACTCGGGGAAGACTCTCGAAGGGCTCCTCGGAGATCTCGGGTGCTGCAGACAGAAGACGGAACCTCCCAACACTCAGAATTCCGGAACACGGCTGACTGTGTGGGTGAGGTTCAGGGCCGCACTCCACGCAGCTTCCTGGTGTCACAGGTGTTCCCTCGCAAGGGGAAGTCCGCTAATTACCTCCCCTGTCCATGGGGAGGCACTAGATGCTACCTGCGTTTCCAGCCCAACCCCCGCATTTCCCCGGCAGCCCGTACTGGGAGGGACTCGGGGAAGACTCTCGAAGGGCTCCTACGAGATCTCGGGTGCTGCAGACAGAAGACGGAACCTCCCCACCCTCAGAATTCCGGAACACGGCTGACTGTGTGGGGGAGGTTCGGGGCCGCCCTCCACGCAGCTTCCTGTTGTCACAGGTGTTCCCTCGCAAGGGGAAGTCCGCTAATTACCTCCCCTGTCCATGGGGAGGCACTAGATGCTACCTGCGTTTCCAGCCCAACCCCCGCATTTCCCCGGCAGCCCGTACTGTGAGGGACTCGGGGAAGACTCTCGAAGGGCTCCTAGGATATCTCGGGTGCTGCAGACAGAAGACGGAACCTCCCCACACTCAGAATTCCGGAACACGGCTTACTGTGTGGGTGAGGTTCAGGGCCGCCCTCCACGGAGCTTCCTGGTGTCACAGGTGTTCCCTCGCAAGGGGAAGTCCGCTAATTACCTCCCCTGTCCATGGGGAGGCGTAGATGCTACCTGCGTTTCCAGCCTAACCCCCGCCTTTCCCCGGCAGCCCGCACTTGAGGGACTCGGGGAAGACTCTCGAAGTGCTCCTAGGAGATCCCGGGTGCTGCAGACAGAAGACAGAACCTCCTCACATTCAGAATTCCGGAACACGGCTGACTGTGTGGGGGAGGTTCGGGGCCGCCCTCCACGCAGCTTCCTGGTGTCACAGGTGTTCCCTCGCAAGGGGAAGTTCGCTACTTACCTCCCCTGTCCATGCGGAGCCGTAGATGTTACCTGCGTTTCCAGCCCAACCCCCGCCTTTCCCCGGCAGCCCGCACTGGGAGGGACTCGGGGAAGACTCTCGAAGGGCTCCTAGGAGATCTCGGGTGCTGCAGACAGAAGACGGAACCTCCCCACACTCAGAATACCGGAACAACGGTGACTGTGTAGGTGAAGTTCAGGGCCGCCCTCCACGAAGCTTCCTGGTGTCACAGGTGTTCCCTCGCAAGGGGAAGTCCGCTAATTACCTCCCCTGTCCATGCGGAGGCGTAGATGCTACCTGCGTTTCCATCCCAACCCCCGCCTTTCCCCGGCAGCCCGCACTGGTAGGGACTCGGGGAAGACTCTCGAAGGGCTCCTAGGAGATCTCGGGTGCTGCAGACAGAAGACGGAACCTCCCCACACTCAGAATTACGGAACACGGCTGACTGTGTGGGGGAGGTTCGGGGCCGCCCTCCACGCAGCTTCCTGGTGTCACAGGTGTTCCCTCGCAAGGGGAAGTCCGCTAATTACCTCCCCTGTCCATGGGGAGGCACTAGATGCTACCTGCGTTTCCAGCCCAACCCCCGCATTTCCCCGGCAGCCCGTACTGGGAGGGACTCGGGGAAGACTCTCGAAGGGCTCCTAGGAGATCTCGGGTGCTGCAGACAGAAGACGGAACCTCCCCACACTCAGAATTCCGGAACACGGCTGACTGTGTGGGGGAGGTTCGGGGCCGCACTCCACGCAGCTTCCTGGTGTCACAGGTGTTCCCTCGCAAGGGGAAGTCCGCTAATTACCTCCCCTGTCCATGGGGAGGCACTAGATGCTACCTGCGTTTCCAGCCCAACCCCCGCATTTCCCCGGCAGCCCGTACTGGGAGGGACTCGGGGAAGACTCTCGAAGGGCTCCTAGGAGATCTCGGGTGCTGCAGACAGAAGACGGAACCTCCCCACACTCAGAATTCCGGAACACGGCTTACTGTGTGGGTGAGGTTCAGGGCCGCACTCCACGCAGCTTCCTGGTGTCACAGGTGTTCCCTCGCAAGGGGAAGTCCGCTACTTACCTCCCCTGTCCATGGGGAGGCACTAGATGCTACCTGCGTTTCCAGCCCAACCCCCGCATTTCCCCGGCAGCCCGTACTGGGAGGGATTCGGGGAAGACTCTCGAAGGGCTCCTAGGAGATCTCGGGTGCTGCAGACAGAAGACGGAACCTCCCCACACTCAGAATTCCGGAACACGGCTTACTGTGTGGGTGAGGTTCAGGGCCGCACTCCACGAAGCTTCCTGGTGTCACAGGTGTTCCCTCGCAAGGGGAAGTCCGCTACTTACCTCCCCTGTCCATGGGGAGGCACTAGATGCTACCTGCGTTTCCAGCCCAACCCCCGCATTTCCCCGGCAGCCCGTACTGGGAGGGACTCGGGGAAGACTCTCGAAGGGCTCCTAGGAGATCTCGGGTGCTGCAGACAGAAGACGGAACCTCCCCACACTCAGAATTCCGGAACAACGGTGACTGTGTAGGTGAGGTTCAGGGCCGCCCTCCACGCAGCTTCCTGGTGTCACAGGTGTTCCCTCGCAAGGGGAAGTCCGCTAATTACCTCCCCTGTCCATGCGAAGGCGTAGATGCTACCTGCGTTTCCAGCCCAACCCCCGCCTTTCCCCGGCAGCCCGCACTGGGAGGGACTCGGGGAAGACTCTCGAAGTGCTCCTAGGAGATCTCGGGTGCTGCAGACAGAAGACGGAACCTCCCCACACTCAGAATTCCGGAACACGTCTGACTGTGTGGGGGAGGTTCGGGGCCGCCCTCCACGCAGCTTCCTGGTGTCACAGGTGTTCCCTCGCAAGGGGAAGTCCGCTAATTACCTCCCCTGTCCATGGGGAGGCACTAGATGCTACCTGCGTTTCCAGCCCAACCCCCGCATTTCCCCGGCAGCCCGTACTGGGAGGGACTCGGGGAAGACTCTCGAAGGGCTCCTAGGAGATCTCGGGTGCTGCAGACAGAAGACGGAACCTCCCCACACTCAGAATTCCGGAACACGGCTGACTGTGTGGGGGAGTTTCGGGGCCGCACTCCACGCAGCTTCCTGGTGTCACAGGTGTTCCCTCGCAAGGGGAAGTCCGCTAATTACCTCCCCTGTCCATGGGGAGGCGTAGATGCTACCTGCGTTTCCAGCCCAACCCCCGCATTTCCCCGGCAGCCCGCACTTGGAGGGACTCGGGGAAGACTCTCGAAGGGCTCCTAGGAGATCTCGGGTGCTGCAGACAGAAGACGGAACCTCCCCACATTCAGAATTCCGGAACACGGCTGACTGTGTGGGGGAGGACCGGGGCAGCCCTCCACGCAGCTTCCTGGTGTCACAGGTGTTCCCTCGCAAGGGGAAGTCCGCTACTTACCTCCCCTGTCCATGGGGAGGCACTAGATGCTACCTGCGTTTCCAGCCCAACCCCCGCATTTCCCCGGCAGCCCGTACTGGGAGGGACTCGGGGAAGACTCTCGAAGGGCTCCTAGGAGATCTCGGGTGCTGCAGACAGAAGACGGAACCTCCCCACACTCAGAATTCCGGAACAACGGTGACTGTGTAGGTGAGGTTCAGGGCCGCACTCCACGAAACTTCCTGGTGTCACAGGTGTTCCCTCGCAAGGGGAAGTCCGCTAATTACCTCCCCTGTCCATGCGGAGGCGTAGATGCTACCTGCGTTTCCAGCCCAACCACCGCCTTTCCCCGGCAGCCCGCACTGGGAGGGACTCGGGGAAGACTCTCGAAGGGCTCCTAGGAGATCTCGGGTTCTGCAGACAGAAGACGGTACCTCCCCACACTCAGATTTCCGGAACACGGCTGACTGTGTGGGGGAGGTTCGGGGCCACCCTCCACGCAGCTTCCTGGTGTCACAGGTGTTCCCTCGCAAGGGGAAGTCCGCTAATTACCTCCCCTGTCCATGGGGAGGCACTAGATGCTACCTGCGTTTCCAGCCCAACCCCCGCATTTCCCCGGCAGCCCGTACTGGGAGGGACTCGGGGAAGACTCTCGAAGGGCTCCTAGGAGATCTCGGGTGCTGCAGACAGAAGACGGAACCTCCCCACACTCAGAATTCCGGAACACGGCTGACTGTGTGGGGGAGGTTCGGGGCCGCACTCCACGCAGCTTCCTGGTGTCACAGGTGTTACCTCGCAAGGGGAAGTCCGCTAATTACCTCCCCTGTCCATGGGGAGGCACTAGATGCTACCTGCGTTTCCAGCCCAACCCCCGCATTTCCCCGGCAGCCCGTACTGGGAGGGACTCGGGGAAGACTCTCGAAGGGCTCCTAGGAGATCTCGGGTGCTGCAGACAGAAGACGGAACCTCCCCACACTCAGAATTCCGGAACACGGCTTACTGTGTGGGTGAGGTTCAGGGCCGCACTCCACGCAGCTTCCTGGTGTCACAGGTGTTCCCTCGCAAGGGGAAGTCCGCTACTTACCTCCCCTGTCCATGGGGAGGCACTAGATGCTACCTGCGTTTCCAGCCCAACCCCCGCATTTCCCCGGCAGCCCGTACTGGGAGGGACTCGGGGAAGACTCTCGAAGGGCTCCTAGGAGATCTCGGGTGCTGCAGACAGAAGACGGAACCTCCCCACACTCAGAATTCCGGAACACGGCTTACTGTGTGGGTGAGGTTCAGGGCCGCACTCCACGAAGCTTCCTGGTGTCACAGGTGTTCCCTCGCAAGGGGAAGTCCGCTACTTACCTCCCCTGTCCATGGGGAGGCACTAGATGCTACCTGCGTTTCCAGCCCAACCCCCGCATTTCCCCGGCAGCCCGTACTGGGAGGGACTCGGGGAAGACTCTCGAAGGGCTCCTAGGAGATCTCGGGTGCTGCAGACAGAAGACGGAACCTCCCCACACTCAGAATTCCGGAACAACGGTGACTGTGTAGGTGAGGTTCAGGGCCGCCCTCCACGCAGCTTCCTGGTGTCACAGGTGTTCCCTCGCAAGGGGAAGTCCGCTAATTACCTCCCCTGTCCATGCGAAGGCGTAGATGCTACCTGCGTTTCCAGCCCAACCCCCGCCTTTCCCCGGCAGCCCGCACTGGGAGGGACTCGGGGAAGACTCTCGAAGTGCTCCTAGGAGATCTCGGGTGCTGCAGACAGAAGACGGAACCTCCCCACACTCAGAATTCCGGAACACGTCTGACTGTGTGGGGGAGGTTCGGGGCCGCCCTCCACGCAGCTTCCTGGTGTCACAGGTGTTCCCTCGCAAGGGGAAGTCCGCTAATTACCTCCCCTGTCCATGGGGAGGCACTAGATGCTACCTGCGTTTCCAGCCCAACCCCCGCATTTCCCCGGCAGCCCGTACTGGGAGGGACTCGGGGAAGACTCTCGAAGGGCTCCTAGGAGATCTCGGGTGCTGCAGACAGAAGACGGAACCTCCCCACACTCAGAATTCCGGAACAACGGTGACTGTGTAGGTGAGGTTCAGGGCCGCACTCCACGAAACTTCCTGGTGTCACAGGTGTTCCCTCGCAAGGGGAAGTCCGCTAATTACCTCCCCTGTCCATGCGGAGGCGTAGATGCTACCTGCGTTTCCAGCCCAACCACCGCCTTTCCCCGGCAGCCCGCACTGGGAGGGACTCGGGGAAGACTCTCGAAGGGCTCCTAGGAGATCTCGTGTTCTGCAGACAGAAGACGGAACCTCCCCACACTCAGATTTCCGGAACACGGCTGACTGTGTGGGGGAGGTTCGGGGCCACCCTCCACGCAGCTTCCTGGTGTCACAGGTGTTCCCTCGCAAGGGGAAGTCCGCTAATTACCTCCCCTGTCCATGGGGAGGCACTAGATGCTACCTGCGTTTCCAGCCCAACCCCCGCATTTCCCCGGCAGCCCGTACTGGGAGGGACTCGGGGAAGACTCTCGAAGGGCTCCTAGGAGATCTCGGGTGCTGCAGACAGAAGACGGAACCTCCCCACACTCAGAATTCCGGAACACGGCTGACTGTGTGGGGGAGGTTCGGGGCCGCACTCCACGCAGCTTCCTGGTGTCACAGGTGTTCCCTCGCAAGGGGAAGTCCGCTAATTACCTCCCCTGTCCATGGGGAGGCACTAGATGCTACCTGCGTTTCCAGCCCAACCCCCGCATTTCCCCGGCAGCCCGTACTGGTAGGGACTCGGGGAAGACTCTCGAAGGGCTCCTAGGAGATCTCGGGTGCTGCAGACAGAAGACGGAACCTCCCCACACTCAGAATTCCGGAACACGGCTTACTGTGTGGGTGAGGTTCGGGGCCGCACTCCACGCAGCTTCCTGGTGTCACAGGTGTTCCCTCGCAAGGGGAAGTCCGCTAATTACCTCCCCTGTCCATGGGGAGGCGTAGATGCTACCTGCGTTTCCAGCCCAACCCCCGCATTTCCCCGGCAGCCCGCACTTGGAGGGACTCGGGGAAGACTCTCGAAGGGCTCCTAGGAGATCTCGGGTGCTGCAGACAGAAGACGGAACCTCCCCACATTCAGAATTCCGGAACACGGCTGACTGTGTGGGGGAGGACCGGGGCAGCCCTCCACGCAGCTTCCTGGTGTCACAGTTGTTCCCTCGCAAGGGGAAGTCCGCTACTTACCTCCCCTGTCCATGGGGAGGCACTAGATGCTACCTGCGTTTCCAGCCCAACCCCCGCATTTCCCCGGCAGCCCGTACTGGGAGGGACTCGGGGAAGACTCTCGAAGGGCTCCTAGGAGATCTCGGGTGCTGCAGACAGAAGACGGAACCTCCCCACACTCAGAATTCCGGAACACGGCTGACTGTGTGGGGGAGGTTCGGGGCGGCCCTCCACGCAGCTTCCTGGTGTCACAGGTGTTCCCTCGCAAGGGGAAGTCCGCTAATTACCTCCCCTGTCCATGGGGAGGCACTAGATGCTACCTGCGTTTCCAGCCCAACCCCCGCATTTCCCCGGCAGCCCGTAATGGGAGGGACTCGGGGAAGACTCTCGAAGGGCTCCTAGGAGATCTCGAGTGCTGCAGACAGAAGACGGAACCTCCCCACACTCAGAATTCCGGAACAGGGCTGACTGTGTGGGGGAGGTTCGGGGCCGCACTCCACGCAGCTTCCTGGTGTCACAGGTGTTCCCTCGCAAGGGGAAGTCCGCTACTTACCTCCCCTGTCCATGGGGAGGCACTAGATGCTACCTGCGTTTCCAGCCCAACCCCCGCATTTCCCCGGCAGCCCGTACTGGGAGGGACTCGGGGAAGACTCTCGAAGGGCTCCTAGGAGATCTCGGGTGCTGCAGACAGAAGACGGAACCTCCCCACACTCAGAATTCCGGAACAACGGTGACTGTGTAGGTGAGGTTCAGGGCCGCACTCCACGAAGCTTCCTGGTGTCACAGGTGTTCCCTCGCAAGGGGAAGTCCGCTAATTACCTCCCCTGTCCATGCGGAGGCGTAGATGCTACCTGCGTTTCCAGCACAACCCCCGCCTTTCCCCGGCAGCCCGCACTGGGAGGGACTCGGGGAAGACTCTCGAAGGGCTCCTAGGAGATCTCGGGTGCTGCAGACAGAAGACGGAACCTCCCCACACTCAGAATTCCGGAACACGGCTGACTGTGTGGGGGAGGTTCGGGGCCGCCCTCCACGCAGCTTCCTGGTGTCACAGGTGTTCCCTCGCAAGGGGAAGTCCGCTAATTACCTCCCCTGTCCATGGGGAGGCACTAGATGCTACCTGCGTTTCCAGCCCAACCCCCGCATTTCCCCGGCAGCCCGTACTGGGAGGGACTCGGGGAAGACTCTCGAAGGGCTCCTAGGAGATCTCGGGTGCTGCAGACAGAAGACGGAACCTCCCCACACTCAGAATTCCGGAACACGGCTGACTGTGTGGGGGAGGTTCGGGGCCGCCCACCACGCAGCTTCCTGGTGTCACAGGTGTTCCCTCGCAAGGGGAAGTCCGCTAATTACCTCCCCTGTCCATGGGGAGGCACTAGATGCTACCTGCGTTTCCAGCCCAACCCCCGCATTTCCCCGGCAGCCCGTACTGGGAGGGACTCGGGGAAGACTCTCGAAGGGCTCCTAGGAGATCTCGGGTGCTGCAGACAGAAGACGGAACCTCCCCACACTCAGAATTCCGGAACACGGCTGACTGTGTGGGGGAGGTTCGGGGCCGCACTCCACGCAGCTTCCTGGTGTCACAGGTGTTCCCTCGCAAGGGGAAGTCCGCTAATTACCTCCCCTGTCCATGGGGAGGCACTAGATGCTACCTGCGTTTCCAGCCCAACCCCCGCATTTCCCCGGCAGCCCGTACTGGGAGGGACTCGGGGAAGACTCTCGAAGGGCTCCTAGGAGATCTCGGGTGCTGCAGACAGAAGACGGAACCTCCCCACACTCAGAATTCCGGAACACGGCTTACTGTGTGGGGGAGGTTCGGGGACGCACTCCACGCAGCTTCCTGGTGTCACAGGTGTTCCCTCGCAAGGGGAAGTCCGCTAATTACCTCCCCTGTCCATGGGGAGGCGTAGATGCTACCTGCGTTTCCAGCCCAACCCCCGCATTTCCCCGGCAGCCCGCACTGGGAGGGACTCGGGGAAGACTCTCGAAGGGCTCCTAGGAGATCTCGGGTGCTGCAGACAGAAGACGGAACCTCCCCACATTCAGAATTCCGGAACACGACTGACTGTGTGGGGGAGGTCCGGGGCAGCCCTCCACGCAGCTTCCTGGAGTCACAGGTGTTCCCTCGCAAGGGGAAGTCCGCTACTTACCTCCCCTGTCCATGGGGAGGCACTAGATGCTACCTGCGTTTCCAGCCCAACCCCCGCATTTCCCCGGCAGCCCGTACTGGGAGGGACTCGGGGAAGACTCTCGAAGGGCTCCTAGGAGATCTCGGGTGCTGCAGACAGAAGACGGAACCTCCCCACACTCAGAATTCCGGAACACGGCTGACTGTGTGGGGGAGGTTCTGGGCCGCCCTCCACGCAGCTTCCTGGTGTCATAGGTGTTCCCTCGCAAGGGGAAGTCCGCTAATTACCTCCCCTGTCCATGGGGAGGCACTAGATGCTACCTGCGTTTCCAGCCCAACCCCCGCATTTCCCCGGCAGCCCGTACTGGGAGGGACTCGGCGAAGACTCTCGAAGGGCTCCTAGGAGATCTCGGGTGCTGCAGACAGAAGACGGAACCTCCCCACACTCAGAATTCCGGAACAAGGCTGACTGTGTGGGGGAGGTTCGGCGCCGCACTCCACGCAGCTTCCTGGGGTCACAGGTGTTCCCTCGCAAGGGGAAGTCCGCTAATTACCTGCCCTGTCCATGGGGAGGCACTAGATGCTACCTGCGTTTCCAGCCCAACCCCCACATTTCCCCGGCAGCCCGTACTGGGAGGGACTCGGGGAAGACTCTCGAAGGGCTCCTAGGAGATCTCGGGTGCTGCAGACAGAAGACGGAACCTCCCCACACTCAGAATTCCGGAACACGGCTGACTGTGTGGGGGAAGTTCGGGGCCGCCCTCCACGCAGCTTCCTGGGGTCACAGGTGTTCCCTCGCAAGGGGAAGTCCGCTAATTACCTCCCCTGTCCATGGGGAGGCACTAGATGCTACCTGCGTTTCCAGCACAACCCCCGCATTTCCCCGGCAGCCCGTACTGGGAGGCACTCGGGGAAGACTCTCGAAGGGCTCCTCGGAGATCTCAGGTGCTGCAGACAGAAGACGGAACCTCCCCACACTCAGAATTCCGGAACACGGCTGACTGTGTGGGGGAGGTTCGGGGCCGCCCTCCACGCAGCTTCCTGGTGTCACAGGTGTTCCCTCGCAAGGGGAAGTCCGCTAATTACCTCCCCTGTCCATGGGGAGGCACTAGATGCTACCTGAGTTTCCAGCCCAACCCCCGCATTTCCCCGGCAGCCCGTACTGGGAGGGACTCGGGGAAGACTCTCGAAGGGCTCCTCGGAGATCTCGGGTGCTGCAGACAGAAGACGGAACCTCCCAACACTCAGAATTCCGGAACACGGCTGACTGTGTGGGTGAGGCTCAGGGCCGCACTCCACGCAGCTTCCTGGTGTCACAGGTGTTCCCTCGCAAGGGGAAGTCCGCTAATTACCTCCCCTGTCCATGGGGAGGCACTAGATGCTACCTGCGTTTCCAGCCCAACCCCCGCATTTCCCCGGCACCCCGTACTGGGAGGGACTCGGGGAAGACTCTCGAAGGGCTCCTAGGAGATCTCGGGTTCTGCAGACAGAAGACGGAACCTCCCCACCCTCAGAATTCCGGAACACGGCTGACTGTGTGGGGGAGGTTCGGGGCCGCCCTCCACGCAGCTTCCTGGTGTCACAGGTGTTCCCTCGCAAGGGGAAGTCCGCTAATTACCTCCCCTGTCCATGGGGAGGCACTAGATGCTACCTGCGTTTCCAGCCCAACCCCCGCATTTCCCCGGCAGCCCGTACTGGGAGGGACTCGGGGAAGACTCTCGAAGGGCTCCTAGGAGATCTCGGGTGCTGCAGACAGAAGACGGAACCTCCCCACACTCAGAATTCCGGAACACGGCTTACTGTGTGGGTGAGGTTCAGGGCCGCCCTCCACGCAGCTTCCTGGTGTCACAGGTGTTCCCTCGCAAGGGGAATTCCGCTAATTTACTCCCCTGTCCATGGGGAGGCGTAGATGCTACATGCGTTTCCAGCCAAACCCCCGCATTTCCCCGGCAGCCCGTACTGGGAGGGACTCGGGGAAGACTCTCGAAGGGCTCCTAGGAGATCCCGGGTGCTGCAGACAGAAGACAGAATCTCCTCATATTCAGAATTCCGGAACACGGCTGACTGTGTGGGTGAGGTTCAGGGCCGCACTCCACGCAGCTTCCTGGTGTCACAGGTGTTCCCTCGCAAGGGGAAGTCCGCTACTTACATCCCCTGTCCATGGGGAGGCACTAGATGCTACCTGCGTTTCCAGCCCAACCCCCGCATTTCCCCGGCAGCCCGTACTGGGAGGGACTCGGGGAAGACTCTCGAAGGGCTCCTAGGAGATCTCGGGTGCTGCAGACAGAAGACGGAACCTACCCACACTCAGAATTCCGGAACAACGTTGACTGTGTAGGTGAGGTTCAGGGCCGCCCTCCACGAAGCTTCCTGGTGTCACAGGTGTTCCCTCGCAAGGGGAAGTCCGCTAATTACCTCCCCTGTCCATGCGGAGGCGTAGATGCTACCTGCGTTTCCAGCCCAACCCCCGCCTTTCCCCGGCAGCCCGCACTGGGTGGGACTCGGGGAAGACTCTCGAAGGGCTCCTAGGAGATCTCGGGTGCTGCAGACAGAAGACGGAACCTCCCCACACTCAGAATTCCGGAACACGGCTGACTGTGTGGGGGAGGTTCGGGGCCGCCCTCCACGCAGCTTCCTGGTGTCACAGGTGTTCCCTCGCAAGGGGAAGTCCGCTAATTACCTCCCCTTTCCATGGGGAGGCACTAGATGCTACCTGCGTTTCCAGCCCAACCCCCGCATTTCCCCGGCAGCCCGTACTGGGAGGGACTCGGGGAAGACTCTCGAAGGGCTCCTAGGAGATCTCGGGTGCTGCAGACAGAAGACGGAACCTCCCCACCCTCAGAATTCCGGAACACGGCTTACTGTGTGGGTGAGGTTCGGGGCCGCTCTCCACGCAGCTTCCTGGTGTCACAGGTGTTCCCTCGCAAGGGGAAGTCCGCTAATTACCTCCCCTGTCCATGGGGAGGCGTAGATGCTACCTGCGTTTCCAGCCCAACCCCCGCATTTCCCCGGCAGCCCGCACTGGGAGGGACTCGGGGAAGACTCTCGAAGGGCTCCTAGGAGATCTCGGGTGCTGCAGACAGAAGACGGAACCTCCCCACATTCAGAATTCCGGAACACGGCTGACTGTGTGGGGGAGGTCCGGGGCAGCCCTCCACGCAGCTTCCTGGTGTCACAGGTGTTCCCTCGCAAGGGGAAGTCCGCTACTTACCTCCCCTGTCCATGGGGAGGCACTAGATGCTACCTGCGTTTCCAGCCCAACCCCCGCATTTCCCCGGCAGCCCGTACTGGGAGGGACTCGGGGAAGACTCTCGAAGGGCTCCTAGGAGATCTCGGGTGCTGCAGACAGAAGACGGAACCTCCCCACACTCAGAATTCCGGAACACGACTGACTGTGTGGGGGAGGTTCGGGGCCGCCCTCCACGCAGCTTCCTGGTGTCATAGGTGTTCCCTCGCAAGGGGAAGTCCGCTAATTACCTCCCCTGTCCATGGGGAGGCACTAGATGCTACCTGCGTTTCCAGCCCAACCCCCGCATTTCCCCGGCAGCCCGTACTGGGAGGGACTCGGGGAAGACTCTCGAAGGGCTCCTAGGAGATCTCGGGTGCTGCAGACAGAAGACGGAACCTCCCCACACTCAGAATTCCGGAACACGGCTGACTGTGTGGGGGAGGTTCGGGGCCGCACTCCACGCAGCTTCCTGGTGTCACAGGTGTTCCCTCGCAAGGGGAAGTCCGCTAATTACCTGCCCTGTCCATGGGGAGGCACTAGATGCTACCTGCGTTTCCAGCCCAAACCCCGCATTTCCCCGGCAGCCCGTACTGGGAGGGACTCGGGGAAGACTCTCGAAGGGCTCCTAGGAGATCTCGGGTGCTGCAGACAGAAGACGGAACCTCCCCACACTCAGAATTCCGGAACACGGCTGACTGTGTGGGGGAGGTTCGGGGCCGCCCTCCACGCAGCTTCCTGGTGTCACAGGTGTTCCCTCGCAAGGGGAAGTTCGCTACTTACCTCCCCTGTCCATGCGGAGGCGTAGATGCTACCTGCGTTTCCAGCCCAACCCCCGCCTTTCCCCGGCAGCCCGCAATGGGAGGGACTCGGGGAAGACTCTCGAAGGGCTCCTAGGAGATCTCGGGTGCTGCAGACAGAAGACGGAACCTCCCCACACTCAGAATTCCGGAACAACGGTGACTGTGTAGGTGAAGTTCAGGGACGCCCTCCACGAAGCTTTCTGGTGTCACAGGTGTTCCCTCGCAAGGGGAAGTCCGCTAATTACCTCCCCTGTCCATGCGGAGGCGTAGATGCTACCTGCGTTTCCAGCCCAACCCCCGCATTTCCCCGGCAGCCCGCACTGGGAGGGACTCGGGGAAGACTCTCGAAGGGCTCCTAGGAGATCTCGGGTGCTGCAGACAGAAGACGGAACCTCCCCACACTCAGAATTCCGGAACACGGCTGACTGTGTGGGGGAGGTTCGGGGCCGCCCTCCACGCAGCTTCCTGGTGTCACAGGTGTTCCCTCGCAAGGGGAAGTCCGCTACTTACCTCCCCTGTCCATGGGGAGGCACTAGATGCTACCTGCGTTTCCAGCCCAACCCCCGCATTTCCCCGGCAGCCCGTACTGGGAGGGACTCGGGGAAGACTCTCGAAGGGCTCCTAGGAGATCTCGGGTGCTGCAGACAGAAGACGGAACCTCCCCACACTCAGAATTCCGGAACACGGCTGACTGTGTGGGGGAGGTTCGGGGCCGCACTCCACGCAGCTTCCTGGTGTCACAGGTGTTCCCTCGCAAGGGGAAGTCCGCTAATTACCTCCCCTATCCATGGGGAGGCACTAGATGCTACCTGCGTTTCCAGCCCAACCCCCGCATTTCCCCGGCAGCCCGTACTGGGAGGGACTCGGGGAAGACTCTCGAAGGGCTCCTAGGAGATCTCGGGTGCTGCAGACAGAAGACGGAACCTCCCCACACTCAGAATTCCGGAACACGGCTTACTGTGTGGGTGTGGTTCAGGGCCGCACTCCACGCAGCTTCCTGGTGTCACAGGTGTTCCCTCGCAAGGGGAAGTCCGCTACTTACCTCCCCTGTCCATGGGGAGGCACTAGATGCTACCTGCGTTTCCAGCCCAACCCCCGCATTTCCCCGGCAGCCCGTACTGGGAGGGACTCGGGGAAGACTCTCGAAGGGCTCCTAAGAGATCTCGGGTGCTGCAGACAGAAGACGGAACCTCCCCACACTCAGAATTCCGGAACACGGCTGACTGTGTGGGTGAGGTTCAGGTCCGCACTCCACGCAGCTTCCTGGTGTCACAGGTGTTCCCTCGCAAGGGGAAGTCCGCTACTTACCTCCCCTGTCCATGGGGAGGCACTAGATGCTACCTGCGTTTCCAGCCAAACCCCCGCATTTCCCCGGCAGCTCGTACTGGGAGGGACCCGGGGAAGACTCTCGAAGGGCTCCTAGGAGATCTCGGGTGCTGCAGACAGAAGACGGAACCTACCCACACTCAGAATTCCGGAACAACGGTGACTGTGTAGGTGAGGATCAGGGCCGAACTCCACGAAGCTTCCTGGTGTCACAGGTGTTCCCTCGCAAGGGGAAGTCCGCTAATTACCTCCCCTGTCCATGCGGAGGCGTAGATGCTACCTGCGTTTCCAGCCCAACCCCCGCCTTTCCCCGGCAGCCCGCACTGGGAGGGACTCGGGGAAGACTCTCGAAGGGCTCCTAGGAGATCTCGGGTGCTGCAGACAGAAGACGGAACCTCCCCACACTCAGAATTCCGGAACACGGCTGACTGTGTGGGGGAGGTTCGGGACCGCCCTCCACGCAGCTTCCTGGTGTCACAGGTGTTCCCTCGCAAGGGGAAGTCCGCTAATTACCTCCCCTGTCCATGGGGAGGCACTAGATGCTACCTGCGTTTCCAGCCCAACCCCCGCATTTCCCCGGCAGCCCGTACTGGGAGGGACTCGGGGAAGACTCTCGAAGGGCTCCTAGGAGATCTCGGGTTCTGCAGACAGAAGACGGAACCTCCCCACACTCAGAATTCCGGAACACGGCTGACTGTGTGGGGGAGGTTCGGGGCCGCCCTCCACGCAGCTTCCTGGTGTCACAGGTGTTCCCTCGCAAGGGGAAGTCCGCTAATTACCTCCCCTGTCCATGGGGAGGCACTAGATGCTACCTGCGTTTCCAGCCCAACCCCCGCATTTCCCCGGCAGCCCGTACTGGGAGGGACTCGGGGAAGACTCTCGAAGGGCTCCTAGGAGATCTCGGGTGCTGCAGACAGAAGACGGAACCTCCCCACACTCAGAATTCCGGAACACGGCTGACTGTGTGGGGGAGGTTCGGGGCCGCACTCCACGCAGCTTCCTGGTGTCACAGGTGTTCCCTCGCAAGGGGAAGTCCGCTAATTACCTCCCCTGTCCATGGGGAGGCACTAGATGCTACCTGCGTTTCCAGCCCAACCCCCGCATTTCCCCGGCAGCCCGTACTGGGAGGGACTCGGGGAAGACTCTCGAAGGGCTCCTAGGAGATCTCGGGTGCTGCAGACAGAAGACGGAACCTCCCCACACTCAGAATTCCGGAACACGGCTTACTGTGTGGGGGAGGTTCGGGGCCGCACTCCACGCAGCTTCCTGGTGTCACAGGTGTTCCCTCGCAAGGGGAAGTCCGCTAATTACCTCCCCTGTCCATGGGGAGGCGTAGATGCTACCTGCGTTTCCAGCCCAACCCCCGCATTTCCCCGGCAGCCCGCACTGGGAGGGACTCGGGGAAGACTCTCGAAGGGCTCCTAGGAGATCTCGGGTGCTGCAGACAGAAGACGGAACCTCCCCACATTCAGAATTCCGGAACACGACTGACTGTGTGGGGGAGGTCCGGGGCAGCCCTCCACGCAGCTTCCTGGTGTCACAGGTGTTCCCTCGCAAGGGGAAGTCCGCTACTTACCTCCCCTGTCCATGGGGAGGCACTAGATGCTACCTGCGTTTCCAGCCCAACCCCCGCATTTCCCCGGCAGCCCGTACTGGGAGGGACTCGGGGAAGACTCTCGAAGGGCTCCTAGGAGATCTCGGGTGCTGCAGACAGAAGACGGAACCTCCCCACACTCAGAATTCCGGAACACGGCTGACTGTGTGGGGGAGGTTCTGGGCCGCCCTCCACGCAGCTTCCTGGTGTCATAGGTGTTACCTCGCAAGGGGAAGTCCGCTAATTACCTCCCCTGTCCATGGGGAGGCACTAGATGCTACCTGCGTTTCCAGCCCAACCCCCGCATTTCCCCGGCAGCCCGTACTGGGAGGGACTCGGGGAAGACTCTCGAAGGGCTCCTAGGAGATCTCGGGTGCTGCAGACAGAAGACGGAACCTCCCCACCCTCAGAATTCCGGAACACGGCTGACTGTGTGGGGGAGGTTCGGGGCCGCCCTCCACGCAGCTTCCTGGTGTCACAGGTGTTCCCTCGCAAGGGGAAGTCCGCTAATTACCTCCCCTGTCCATGGGGAGGCACTAGATGCTACCTGCGTTTCCAGCCCAACCCCCGCCTTTCCCCGGCAGCCCGCACTGGGAGGGATTCGGGGAAGACTCTCGAAGGGCTCCTAGGAGATCTCGGGTGCTGCAGACAGAAGACGGAACCTCCCCACACTCAGAATTCCGGAACACGGCTGACTGTGTGGGGGAGGTTCGGGGCCGCCCTCCACGCAGCTTCCTGGTGTCACAGGTGTTCCCTCGCAAGGGGAAGTCCGCTAATTACCTCCCCTGTCCATGGGGAGGCACTAGATGCTACCTGCGTTTCCAGCCCAACCCCCGCATTTCCCCGGCAGCCCGTACTGGGAGGGACTCGGGGAAGACTCTCGAAGGGCTCCTAGGAGATCTCGGGTTCTGCAGACAGAAGACGGAACCTCCCCACACTCAGAATTCCGGAACACGGCTGACTGTGTGGGGGAGGTTCGGGGCCGCCCTCCACGAAGCTTCCTGGTGTCACAGGTGTTCCCTCGCAAGGGGAAGTCCGCTAATTACCTCCCCTGTCCATGGGGAGGCACTAGATGCTACCTGCGTTTCCAGCCCAACCCCCGCATTTCCCCGGCAGCCCGTACTGGGAGGGACTCTGGGAAGACTCTCGAAGGGCTCCTAGGAGATCTCGGGTGCTGCAGACAGAAGACGGAACCTCCCCACACTCAGAATTCCGGAACACGGCTGACTGTGTGGGGGAGGTTCGGGGCCGCCCTCCACGCAGCTTCCTGGTGTCACAGGTGTTCCCTCGCAAGGGGAAGTCCGCTAATTACCTCCCCTGTCCATGGGGAGGCACTAGATGCTACCTGCGTTTCCAGCCCAACCCCCGCATTTCCCCGGCAGCCCGTACTGGGAGGGACTCGGGGAAGACTCTCGAAGGGCTCCTAGGAGATCTCGGGTGCTGCAGACAGAAGACGGAACCTCCCCACACTCAGAATTCCGGAACAACGGTGACTGTGTAGGTGAGGTTCAGGGCCGCCCTCCACGAAGCTTCCTGGTGTCACAGGTGTTCCCTCGCAAGGGGAAGTCCGCTAATTACCTCCCCTGTCCATGCGGAGGCGTAGATGCTACCTGCGTTTCCAGCCCAACCCCCGCCTTTCCCCGGCAGCCCGCACTGGGAGGGACTCGGGGAAGACTCTCGAAGGGCTCCTAGGAGATCTCGGGTGCTGCAGACAGAAGACGGAACCTCCCCACACTCAGAATTCCGGAACACGGCTGACTGTGTGGGGGAGGTTCGGGGCCGCCCTCCACGCAGCTTCCTGGTGTCACAGGTGTTCCCTCGCAAGGGGAAGTCCGCTAATTACCTCCCCTGTCCATGGGGAGGCACTAGATGCTACCTGCGTTTCCAGCCCAACCCCCGCATTTCCCCGGCAGCCCGTACTGGGAGGGACTCGGGGAAGACTCTCGAAGGGCTCCTAGGAGATCTCGGGTGCTGCAGACAGAAGACGGAACCTCCCCACACTCAGAATTCCGGAACACGGCTGACTGTGTGGGGGAGGTTCGGGGCCGCACTCCACGCAGCTTCCTGGTGTCACAGGTGTTCCCTCGCAAGGGGAAGTCCGCTAATTACCTCCCCTCTCCATGGGGAGGCACTAGATGCTACCTGCGTTTCCAGCCCAACCCCCGCATTTCCCCGGCAGCCCGTACTGGGAGGGACTCGGGGAAGACTCTCGAAGGGCTCCTAGGAGATCTCGGGTGCTGCAGACAGAAGACGGAACCTCCCCACACTCAGAATTCCGGAACACGGCTGACTGTGTGGGGGAGGTTCGGGGCCGCCCTCCACGAAGCTTCCTGGTGTCACAGGTGTTCCCTCGCAAGGGGAAGTCCGCTAATTACCTCCCCTGTCCATGCGGAGGCGTAGATGCTACCTGCGTTTCCAGCCCAACCCCCGCCTTTCCCCGGCAGCCCGTACTGGGAGGGACTCGGGGAAGACTCTCGAAGGGCTCCTCGGAGATCTCGGGTGCTGCAGACAGAAGACGGAACCTCCCAACACTCAGAATTCCGGAACACGGCTGACTGTGTGGGTGAGGTTCAGGGCCGCACTCCACGCAGCTTCCTGGTGTCACAGGTGTTCCCTCGCAAGGGGAAGTCCGCTAATTACCTCCCCTGTCCATGGGGAGGCACTAGATGCTACCTGCGTTTCCAGCCCAACCCCCGCATTTCCCCGGCAGCCCGTACTGGGAGGGACTCGGGGAAGACTCTCGAAGGGCTCCTACGAGATCTCGGGTGCTGCAGACAGAAGACGGAACCTCCCCACCCTCAGAATTCCGGAACACGGCTGACTGTGTGGGGGAGGTTCGGGGCCGCACTCCACGCAGCTTCCTGTTGTCACAGGTGTTCCCTCGCAAGGGGAAGTCCGCTAATTACCTCCCCTGTCCATGGGGAGGCGTAGATGCTACCTGCGTTTCCAGCCTAACCCCCGCCTTTCCCCGGCAGCCCGCACTTGAGGGACTCGGGGAAGACTCTCGAAGTGCTCCTAGGAGATCCCGGGTGCTGCAGACAGAAGACAGAACCTCCTCACATTCAGAATTCCGGAACACGGCTGACTGTGTGGGGGAGGTTCGGGGCCGCCCTCCACGCAGCTTCCTGGTGTCACAGGTGTTCCCTCGCAAGGGGAAGTTCGCTACTTACCTCCCCTGTCCATGCGGAGCCGTAGATGTTACCTGCGTTTCCAGCCCAACCCCCGCCTTTCCCCGGCAGCCCGCACTGGGAGGGACTCGGGGAAGACTCTCGAAGGGCTCCTAGGAGATCTCGGGTGCTGCAGACAGAAGACGGAACCTCCCCACACTCAGAATACCGGAACAACGGTGACTGTGTAGGTGAAGTTCAGGGCCGCCCTCCACGAAGCTTCCTGGTGTCACAGGTGTTCCCTCGCAAGGGGAAGTCCGCTAATTACCTCCCCTGTCCATGCGGAGGCGTAGATGCTACCTGCGTTTCCATCCCAACCCCCGCCTTTCCCCGGCAGCCCGCACTGGGAGGGACTCGGGGAAGACTCTCGAAGGGCTCCTAGGAGATCTCGGGTGCTGCAGACAGAAGACGGAACCTCCCCACACTCAGAATTATGGAACACGGCTGACTGTGTGGGGGAGGTTCGGGGCCGCCCTCCACGCAGCTTCCTGGTGTCACAGGTGTTCCCTCGCAAGGGGAAGTCCGCTAATTACCTCCCCTGTCCATGGGGAGGCACTAGATGCTACCTGCGTTTCCAGCCCAACCCCCGCATTTCCCCGGCAGCCCGTACTGGGAGGGACTCGGGGAAGACTCTCGAAGGGCTCCTAGGAGATCTCGGGTGCTGCAGACAGAAGACGGAACCTCCCCACACTCAGAATTCCGGAACACGCCTGACTGTGTGGGGGAGGTTCGGGGCCGCACTCCACGCAGCTTCCTGGTGTCACAGGTGTTCCCTCGCAAGGGGAAGTCCGCTAATTACCTCCCCTGTCCATGGGGAGGCACTAGATGCTACCTGCGTTTCCAGCCCAACCCCCGCATTTCCCCGGCAGCCCGTACTGGGAGGGACTCGGGGAAGACTCTCGAAGGGCTCCTAGGAGATCTCGGGTGCTGCAGACAGAAGACGGAACCTCCCCACACTCAGAATTCCGGAACACGGCTTACTGTGTGGGTGAGGTTCAGGGCCGCACTCCACGCAGCTTCCTGGTGTCACAGGTGTTCCCTCGCAAGGGGAAGTCCGCTACTTACCTCCCCTGTCCATGGGGAGGCACTAGATGCTACCTGCGTTTCCAGCCCAACCCCCGCATTTCCCCGGCAGCCCGTACTGGGAGGGACTCGGGGAAGACTCTCGAAGGGCTCCTAGGAGATCTCGGGTGCTGCAGACAGAAGACGGAACCTCCCCACACTCAGAATTCCGGAACACGGCTTACTGTGTGGGTGAGGTTCAGGGCCGCACTCCACGAAGCTTCCTGGTGTCACAGGTGTTCCCTCGCAAGGGGAAGTCCGCTACTTACCTCCCCTGTCCATGGGGAGGCACTAGATGCTACCTGCGTTTCCAGCCCAACCCCCGCATTTCCCCGGCAGCCCGTACTGGGAGGGACTCGGGGAAGACTCTCGAAGGGCTCCTAGGAGATCTCGGGTGCTGCAGACAGAAGACGGAACCTCCCCACACTCAGAATTCCGGAACAACGGTGACTGTGTAGGTGAGGTTCAGGGCCGCCCTCCACGCAGCTTCCTGGTGTCACAGGTGTTCCCTCGCAAGGGGAAGTCCGCTAATTACCTCCCCTGTCCATGCGAAGGCGTAGATGCTACCTGCGTTTCCAGCCCAACCCCCGCCTTTCCCCGGCAGCCCGCACTGGGAGGGACTCGGGGAAGACTCTCGAAGTGCTCCTAGGAGATCTCGGGTGCTGCAGACAGAAGACGGAACCTCCCCACACTCAGAATTCCGGAACACGGCTGACTGTGTGGGGGAGGTTCGGGGCCGCCCTCCACGCAGCTTCCTGGTGTCACAGGTGTTCCCTCGCAAGGGGAAGTCCGCTAATTACCTCCCCTGTCCATGGGGAGGCACTAGATGCTACCTGCGTTTCCAGCCCAACCCCCGCATTTCCCCGGCAGCCCGTACTGGGAGGGACTCGGGGAAGACTCTCGAAGGGCTCCTAGGAGATCTCGGGTGCTGCAGACAGAAGACGGAACCTCCCCACACTCAGAATTCCGGAACACGGCTGACTGTGTGGGGGAGTTTCGGGGCCGCACTCCACGCAGCTTCCTGGTGTCACAGGTGTTCCCTCGCAAGGGGAAGTCCGCTAATTACCTCCCCTGTCCATGGGGAGGCGTAGATGCTACCTGCGTTTCCAGCCCAACCCCCGCATTTCCCCGGCAGCCCGCACTTGGAGGGACTCGGGGAAGACTCTCGAAGGGCTCCTAGGAGATCTCGGGTGCTGCAGACAGAAGACGGAACCTCCCCACATTCAGAATTCCGGAACACGGCTGACTGTGTGGGGGAGGACCGGGGCAGCCCTCCACGCAGCTTCCTGGTGTCACAGGTGTTCCCTCGCAAGGGGAAGTCCGCTACTTACCTCCCCTGTCCATGGGGAGGCACTAGATGCTACCTGCGTTTCCAGCCCAACCCCCGCATTTCCCCGGCACCCCGTACTGGGAGGGACTCGGGGAAGACTCTCGAAGGGCTCCTAGGAGATCTCGGGTGCTGCAGACAGAAGACGGAACCTCCCCACACTCAGAATTCCGGAACAACGGTGACTGTGTAGGTGAGGTTCAGGGCCGCACTCCACGAAACTTCCTGGTGTCACAGGTGTTCCCTCGCAAGGGGAAGTCCGCTAATTACCTCCCCTGTCCATGGGGAGGCACTAGATGCTACCTGCGTTTCCAGCCCAACCCCCGCATTTCCCCGGCAGCCCGTACTGGGAGGGACTCGGGGAAGACTCTCGAAGGGCTCCTAGGAGATCTCGGGTGCTGCAGACAGAAGACGGAACCTCCCCACACTCAGAATTCCGGAACACGGCTTACTGTGTGGGTGAGGTTCGGGGCCGCACTCCACGCAGCTTCCTGGTGTCACAGGTGTTCCCTCGCAAGGGGAAGTCCGCTAATTACCTCCCCTGTCCATGGGGAGGCGTAGATGCTACCTGCGTTTCCAGCCCAACCCCCGCATTTCCCCGGCAGCCCGCACTTGGAGGGACTCGGGGAAGACTCTCGAAGGGCTCCTAGGAGATCTCGGGTGCTGCAGACAGAAGACGGAACCTCCCCACATTCAGAATTCCGGAACACGGCTGACTGTGTGGGGGAGGACCGGGCAGCCCTCCACGCAGCTTCCTGGTGTCACAGTTGTTCCCTCGCAAGGGGAAGTCCGCTACTTACCTCCCCTGTCCATGGGGAGGCACTAGATGCTACCTGCGTTTCCAGCCCAACCCCCGCATTTCCCCGGCAGCCCGTACTGGGAGGGACTCGGGGAAGACTCTCGAAGGGCTCCTAGGAGATCTCGGGTGCTGCAGACAGAAGACGGAACCTCCCCACACTCAGAATTCCGGAACACGGCTGACTGTGTGGGGGAGGTTCGGGGCCGCCCTCCACGCAGCTTCCTGGTGTCACAGGTGTTCCCTCGCAAGGGGAAGTCCGCTAATTACCTCCCCTGTCCATGGGGAGGCACTAGATGCTACCTGCGTTTCCAGCCCAACCCCCGCATTTCCCCGGCAGCCCGTACTGGGAGGGACTCGGGGAAGACTCTCGAAAGGCTCCTAGGAGATCTCGAGTGCTGCAGACAGAAGACGGAACCTCCCCACACTCAGAATTCCGGAACACGGCTGACTGTGTGGGGGAGGTTCGGTTCCGCACTCCACGCAGCTTCCTGGTGTCACAGGTGTTCCCTCGCAAGGGGAAGTCCGCTACTTACCTCCCCTGTCCATGGGGAGGCACTAGATGCTACCTGCGTTTCCAGCCCAACCCCCGCATTTCCCCGGCAGCCCGTACTGGGAGGGACTCGGGGAAGACTCTCGAAGGGCTCCTAGGAGATCTCGGGTGCTGCAGACAGAAGACGGAACCTCCCCACACTCAGAATTCCGGAACAACGGTGACTGTGTAGGTGAGGTTCAGGGCCGCACTCCACGAAGCTTCCTGGTGTCACAGGTGTTCCCTCGCAAGGGGAAGTCCGCTAATTACCTCCCCTGTCCATGCGGAGGCGTAGATGCTACCTGCGTTTCCAGCCCAACCCCCGCCTTTCCCCGGCAGCCCGCACTGGGAGGGACTCGGGGAAGACTCTCGAAGGGCTCCTAGGAGATCTCGGGTGCTGCAGACAGAAGACGGAACCTCCCCACACTCAGAATTCCGGAACACGGCTGACTGTGTGGGGGAGGTTCGGGGCCGCCCTCCACGCAGCTTCCTGGTGTCACAGGTGTTCCCTCGCAAGGGGAAGTCCGCTAATTACCTCCCCTGTCCATGGGGAGGCACTAGATGCTACCTGCGTTTCCAGCCCAACCCCCGCATTTCCCCGGCAGCCCGTACTGGGAGGGACTCGGGGAAGACTCTCGAAGGGCTCCTAGGAGATCTCGGGTGCTGCAGACAGAAGACGGAACCTCCCCACACTCAGAATTCCGGAACACGGCTGACTGTGTGGGGGAGGTTCGGGGCCGCCCACCACGCAGCTTCCTGGTGTCACAGGTGTTCCCTCGCAAGGGGAAGTCCGCTAATTACCTCCCCTGTCCATGGGGAGGCACTAGATGCTACCTGCGTTTCCAGCCCAACCCCCGCATTTCCCCGGCAGCCCGTACTGGGAGGGACTCGGGGAAGACTCTCGAAGGGCTCCTAGGAGATCTCGGGTGCTGCAGACAGAAGACGGAACCTCCCCACACTCAGAATTCCGGAACACGCCTGACTGTGTGGGGGAGGTTCGGGGCCGCACTCCACGCAGCTTCCTGGTGTCACAGGTGTTCCCTCGCAAGGGGAAGTCCGCTAATTACCTCCCCTGTCCATGGGGAGGCACTAGATGCTACCTGCGTTTCCAGCCCAACCCCCGCATTTCCCCGGCAGCCCGTACTGGGAGGGACTCGGGGAAGACTCTCGAAGGGCTCCTAGGAGATCTCGGGTGCTGCAGACAGAAGACGGAACCTCCCCACACTCAGAATTCCGGAACACGGCTTACTGTGTGGGGGAGGTTCGGGGACGCACTCCACGCAGCTTCCTGGTGTCACAGGTGTTCCCTCGCAAGGGGAAGTCCGCTAATTACCTCCCCTGTCCATGGGGAGGCGTAGATGCTACCTGCGTTTCCAGCCCAACCCCCGCATTTCCCCGGCAGCCCGCACTGGGAGGGACTCGGGGAAGACTCTCGAAGGGCTCCTAGGAGATCTCGGGTGCTGCAGACAGAAGACGGAACCTCCCCACTTTCAGAATTCCGGAACACGACTGACTGTGTGGGGGAGGTCCGGGGCAGCCCTCCACGCAGCTTCCTGGAGTCACAGGTGTTCCCTCGCAAGGGGAAGTCCGCTACTTACCTCCCCTGTCCATGGGGAGGCACTAGATGCTACCTGCGTTTCCAGCCCAACCCCCGCATTTCCCCGGCAGCCCGTACTGGGAGGGACTCGGGGAAGACTCTCGAAGGGCTCCTAGGAGATCTCGGGTGCTGCAGACAGAAGACGGAACCTCCCCACACTCAGAATTCCGGAACACGGCTGACTGTGTGGGGGAGGTTCTGGGCCGCCCTCCACGCAGCTTCCTGGTGTCATAGGTGTTCCCTCGCAAGGGGAAGTCCGCTAATTACCTCCCCTGTCCATGGGGAGGCACTAGATGCTACCTGCGTTTCCAGCCCAACCCCCGCATTTCCCCGGCAGCCCGTACTGGGAGGGACTCGGCGAAGACTCTCGAAGGGCTCCTAGGAGATCTCGGGTGCTGCAGACAGAAGACGGAACCTCCCCACACTCAGAATTCCGGAACAAGGCTGACTGTGTGGGGGAGGTTCGGGGCCGCACTCCACGCAGCTTCCTGGGGTCACAGGTGTTCCCTCGCAAGGGGAAGTCCGCTAATTACCTGCCCTGTCCATGGGGAGGCACTAGATGCTACCTGCGTTTCCAGCCCAACCCCCACATTTCCCCGGCAGCCCGTACTGGGAGGGACTCGGGGAAGACTCTCGAAGGGCTCCTAGGAGATCTCGGGTGCTGCAGACAGAAGACGGAACCTCCCCACACTCAGAATTCCGGAACACGGCTGACTGTGTGGGGGAAGTTCGGGGCCGCCCTCCACGCAGCTTCCTGGGGTCACAGGTGTTCCCTCGCAAGGGGAAGTCCGCTAATTACCTCCCCTGTCCATGGGGAGGCACTAGATGCTACCTGCGTTTCCAGCACAACCCCCGCATTTCCCCGGCAGCCCGTACTGGGAGGCACTCGGGGAAGACTCTCGAAGGGCTCCTCGGAGATCTCAGGTGCTGCAGACAGAAGACGGAACCTCCCCACACTCAGAATTCCGGAACACGGCTGACTGTGTGGGGGAGGTTCGGGGCCGCCCTCCACGCAGCTTCCTGGTGTCACAGGTGTTCCCTCGCAAGGGGAAGTCCGCTAATTACCTCCCCTGTCCATGGGGAGGCACTAGATGCTACCTGAGTTTCCAGCCCAACCCCCGCATTTCCCCGGCAGCCCGTACTGGGAGGGACTCGGGGAAGACTCTCGAAGGGCTCCTCGGAGATCTCGGGTGCTGCAGACAGAAGACGGAACCTCCCAACACTCAGAATTCCGGAACACGGCTGACTGTGTGGGTGAGGTTCAGGGCCGCACTCCACGCAGCTTCCTGGTGTCACAGGTGTTCCCTCGCAAGGGGAAGTCCGCTAATTACCTCCCCTGTCCATGGGGAGGCACTAGATGCTACCTGCGTTTCCAGCCCAACCCCCGCATTTCCCCGGCAGCCCGTACTGGGAGGGACTCGGGGAAGACTCTCGAAGGGCTCCTAGGAGATCTCGGGTTCTGCAGACAGAAGACGGAACCTCCCCACCCTCAGAATTCCGGAACACGGCTGACTGTGTGGGGGAGGTTCGGGGCCGCCCTCCACGCAGCTTCCTGGTGTCACAGGTGTTCCCTCGCAAGGGGAAGTCCGCTAATTACCTCCCCTGTCCATGGGGAGGCACTAGATGCTACCTGCGTTTCCAGCCCAACCCCCGCATTTCCCCGGCAGCCCGTACTGGGAGGGACTCGGGGAAGACTCTCGAAGGGCTCCTAGGAGATCTCGGGTGCTGCAGACAGAAGACGGAACCTCCCCACACTCAGAATTCCGGAACACGGCTTACTGTGTGGGTGTGGTTCAGGGCCGCACTCCACGCAGCTTCCTGGTGTCACAGGTGTTCCCTCGCAAGGGGAAGTCCGCTACTTACCTCCCCTGTCCATGGGGAGGCACTAGATGCTACCTGCGTTTCCAGCCCAACCCCCGCATTTCCCCGGCAGCCCGTACTGGGAGGGACTCGGGGAAGACTCTCGAAGGGCTCCTAAGAGATCTCGGGTGCTGCAGACAGAAGACGGAACCTCCCCACACTCAGAATTCCGGAACACGGCTGACTGTGTGGGTGAGGTTCGGGGCCGCACTCCACGCAGCTTCCTGGTGTCACAGGTGTTCCCTCGCAAGGGGAAGTCCGCTACTTACCTCCCCTGTCCATGGGGAGGCACTAGATGCTACCTGCGTTTCCAGCCAAACCCCCGCATTTCCCCGGCAGCCCGTACTGGGAGGGACTCGGGGAAGACTCTCGAAGGGCTCCTCGGAGATCTCGGGTGCTGCAGACAGAAGACGGAACCTCCCCACACTCAGAATTCCGGAACACGGCTGACTGTGTGGGTGAGGTTCAGGGCCGCACTCCACGCAGCTTCCTGGTGTCACAGGTGTTCCCTCGCAAGGGGAAGTCCGCTAATTACCTCCCCTGTCCATGGGGAGGCACTAGATGCTACCTGCGTTTCCAGCCCAACCCCCGCATTTCCCCGGCAGCCCGTACTGGGAGGGACTCGGGGAAGACTCTCGAAGGGCTCCTAGGAGATCTCGGGTGCTGCAGACAGAAGACGGAACCTCCCCATCCTCAGAATTCCGGAACACGGCTGACTGTGTGGGGGAGGTTCGGGGCCGCCCTCCACGCAGCTTCCTGGTGTCACAGGTGTTCCCTCGCAAGGGGAAGTCCGCTAATTACCTCCCCTGTCCATGGGGAGGCACTAGATGCTACCTGCGTTTCCAGCCCAACCCCCGCATTTCCCCGGCAGCCCGTACTGGGAGGGAATCGGGGAAGACTCTCGAAGGGCTCCTAGGAGATCTCGGGTGCTGCAGACAGAAGACGGAACCTCCCCACACTCAGAATTCCGGAACACGGCTTACTGTGTGGGTGAGGTTCAGGGCCGCCCTCCACGCAGCTTCCTGGTGTCACAGGTGTTCCCTCGCAAGGGGAAGTCCGCTAATTACCTCCCCTGTCCATGCGGAGGCGTAGATGCTACCTGCGTTTCCAGACCAACCCCCGCCTTTCCCCGGCAGCCCGCACTGGGTGGGACTCGGGGAAGACTCTCGAAGGGCTCCTAGGAGATCTCGGGTGCTGCAGACAGAAGACGGAACCTCCCCACACTCAGAATTCCGGAACACGGCTGACTGTGTGGGGGAGGTTCGGGGCCGCCCTCCACGCAGCTTCCTGGTGTCACAGGTGTTCCCTCGCAAGGGGAAGTCCGCTAATTACCTCCCCTTTCCATGGGGAGGCACTAGATGCTACCTGCGTTTCCAGCCCAACCCCCGCATTTCCCCGGCAGCCCGTACTGGGAGGGACTCGGGGAAGACTCTCGAAGGGCTCCTAGGAGATCTCGGGTGCTGCAGACAGAAGACGGAACCTCCCCACCCTCAGAATTCCGGAACACGGCTTACTGTGTGGGTGAGGTTCGGGGCCGCTCTCCACGCAGCTTCCTGGTGTCACAGGTGTTCCCTCGCAAGGGGAAGTCCGCTAATTACCTCCCCTGTCCATGGGGAGGCGTAGATGCTACCTGCGTTTCCAGCCCAACCCCCGCATTTCCCCGGCAGCCCGCACTGGGAGGGACTCGGGGAAGACTCTCGAAGGGCTCCTAGGAGATCTCGGGTGCTGCAGACAGAAGACGGAACCTCCCCACATTCAGAATTCCGGAACACGGCTGACTGTGTGGGGGAGGTCCGGGGCAGCCCTCCACGCAGCTTCCTGGTGTCACAGGTGTTCCCTCGCAAGGGGAAGTCCGCTACTTACCTCCCCTGTCCATGGGGAGGCACTAGATGCTACCTGCGTTTCCAGCCCAACCCCCGCATTTCCCCGGCAGCCCGTACTGGGAGGGACTCGGGGAAGACTCTCGAAGGGCTCCTAGGAGATCTCGGGTGCTGCAGACAGAAGACGGAACCTCCCCACACTCAGAATTCCGGAACACGGCTGACTGTGTGGGGGAGGTTCGGGGCCGCCCTCCACGCAGCTTCCTGGTGTCATAGGTGTTCCCTCGCAAGGGGAAGTCCGCTAATTGCCTCCCCTGTCCATGGGGAGGCACTAGATGCTACCTGCGTTTCCAGCCCAACCCCCGCATTTCCCCGGCAGCCCGTACTGGGAGGGACTCGGGGAAGACTCTCGAAGGGCTCCTAAAAGATCTCGGGTGCTGCAGACAGAAGACGGAACCTCCCCACCCTCAGAATTCCGGAACACGGCTGACTGTGTGGGGGAGGTTCGGGGCCGCACTCCACGCAGCTTCCTGGTGTCACAGGTGTTCCCTCGCAAGGGGAAGTCCGCTAATTACCTGCCCTGTCCATGGGGAGGCACTAGATGCTACCTGCGTTTCCAGCCCAAACCCCGCATTTCCCCGGCAGCCCGTACTGGGAGGGACTCGGGGAAGACTCTCGAAGGGCTCCTAGGAGATCTCGGGTGCTGCAGACAGAAGACGGATCCTCCCCACACTCAGAATTCCGGAACACGGCTGACTGTGTGGGGGAGGTTCGGGGCCGCCCTCCACGCAGCTTCCTGGTGTCACAGGTGTTCCCTCGCAAGGGGAAGTTCGCTACTTACCTCCCCTGTCCATGCGGAGGCGTAGATGCTACCTGCGTTTCCAGCCCAACCCCCGCCTTTCCCCGGCAGCCCGCAATGGGAGGGACTCGGGGAAGACTCTCGAAGGGCTCCTAGGAGATCTCGGGTGCTGCAGACAGAAGACGGAACCTCCCCACACTCAGAATTCCGGAACAACGGTGACTGTGTAGGTGAAGTTCAGGGACGCCCTCCACGAAGCTTTCTGGTGTCACAGGTGTTCCCTCGCAAGGGGAAGTCCGCTAATTACCTCCCCTGTCCATGCGGAGGCGTAGATGCTACCTGCGTTTCCAGCCCAACCCCCGCATTTCCCCGGCAGCCCGCACTGGGAGGGACTCGGGGAAGACTCTCGAAGGGCTCCTAGGAGATCTCGGGTGCTGCAGACAGAAGACGGAACCTCCCCACACTCAGAATTCCGGAACACGGCTGACTGTGTGGGGGAGGTTCGGGGCCGCCCTCCACGCAGCTTCCTGGTGTCACAGGTGTTCCCTCGCAAGGGGAAGTCCGCTACTTACCTCCCCTGTCCATGGGGAGGCACTAGATGCTACCTGCGTTTCCAGCCCAACCCCCGCATTTCCCCGGCAGCCCGTACTGGGAGGGACTCGGGGAAGACTCTCGAAGGGCTCCTAGGAGATCTCGGGTGCTGCAGACAGAAGACGGAACCTCCCCACACTCAGAATTCCGGAACACGGCTGACTGTGTGGGGGAGGTTCGGGGCCGCACTCCACGCAGCTTCCTGGTGTCACAGGTGTTCCCTCGCAAGGGGAAGTCCGCTAATTACCTCCCCTATCCATGGGGAGGCACTAGATGCTACCTGCGTTTCCAGCCCAACCCCCGCATTTCCCCGGCAGCCCGTACTGGGAGGGACTCGGGGAAGACTCTCGAAGGGCTCCTAGGAGATCTCGGGTGCTGCAGACAGAAGACGGAACCTCCCCACACTCAGAATTCCGGAACACGGCTGACTGTGTGGGGGAGGTTCGGGGCCGCCCTCCACGCAGCTTCCTGGTGTCACAGGTGTTCCCTCGCAAGGGGAAGTCCGCTAATTACCTGCCCTGTCCATGGGGAGGCACTAGATGCTACCTGCGTTTCCAGCCCAACCCCCGCATTTCCCCGGCAGCCCGTACTGGGAGGGACTCGGGGAAGACTCTCGAAGGGCTCCTAGGAGATCTCGGGTGCTGCAGACAGAAGACGGAACCTCCCCACACTCAGAATTCCGGAACACGGCTGACTGTGTGGGGGAGGTTCGGGGCCGCACTCCACGCAGCTTCCTGGTGTCACAGGTGTTCCCTCGCAAGGGGAAGTCCGCTAATTACCTCCCCTGTCCATGGGGAGGCACTAGATGCTACCTGCGTTTCCAGCCCAACCCCCGCATTTCCCCGGCAGCCCGTACTGGGAGGGACTCGGGGAAGACTCTCGAAGGGCTCCTAGGAGATCTCGGGTGCTGCAGACAGAAGACGGAACCTCCCCACACTCAGAATTCCGGAACACGGCTTACTGTGTGGGGGAGGTTCGGGGCCGCACTCCACGCAGCTTCCTGGTGTCACAGGTGTTCCCTCGCAAGGGGAAGTCCGCTAATTACCTCCCATGTCCATGGGGAGGCGTAGATGCTACCTGCGTTTCCAGCCCAACCCCCGCATTTCCCCGGCAGCCCGCACTGGGAGGGACTCGGGGAAGACTCTCGAAGGGCTCCTAGGAGATCTCGGGTGCTGCAGACAGAAGACGGAACCTCCCCACATTCAGAATTCCGGAACACGACTGACTGTGTGGGGGAGGTCCGGGGCAGCCCTCCACGCAGCTTCCTGGTGTCACAGGTGTTCCCTCGCAAGGGGAAGTCCGCTACTTACCTCCCCTGTCCATGGGGAGGCACTAGATGCTACCTGCGTTTCCAGCCCAACCCCCGCATTTCCCCGGCAGCCCGTACTGGGAGGGACTCGGGGAAGACTCTCGAAGGGCTCCTAGGAGATCTCGGGTGCTGCAGACAGAAGACGGAACCTCCCCACACTCAGAATTCCGGAACACGGCTTACTGTGTGGGTGTGGTTCAGGGCCGCACTCCACGCAGCTTCCTGGTGTCACAGGTGTTCCCTCGCAAGGGGAAGTCCGCTACTTACCTCCCCTGTCCATGGGGAGGCACTAGATGCTACCTGCGTTTCCAGCCCAACCCCCGCATTTCCCCGGCAGCCCGTACTGGGAGGGACTCGGGGAAGACTCTCGAAGGGCTCCTAAGAGATCTCGGGTGCTGCAGACAGAAGACGGAACCTCCCCACACTCAGAATTCCGGAACACGGCTGACTGTGTGGGTGAGGTTCAGGGCCGCACTCCACGCAGCTTCCTGGTGTCACAGGTGTTCCCTCGCAAGGGGAAGTCCGCTACTTACCTCCCCTGTCCATGGGGAGGCACTAGATGCTACCTGCGTTTCCAGCCAAACCCCCGCATTTCCCCGGCAGCCCGTACTGGGAGGGACTCGGGGAAGACTCTCGAAGGGCTCCTAGGAGATCTCGGGTGCTGCAGACAGAAGACGGAACCTACCCACACTCAGAATTCCGGAACAACGGTGACTGTGTAGGTGAGGTTCAGGGCCGACCTCCACGAAGCTTCCTGGTGGCACAGGTGTTCCCTCGCAAGGGGAAGTCCGCTAATTACCTCCCCTGTCCATGGGGAGGCGTAGATGCTACCTGCGTTTCCAGCCCAACCCCCGCCTTTCCCCGGCAGCCCGCACTGGGAGGGACTCGGGGAAGACTCTCGAAGGGCTCCTAGGAGATCTCGGGTGCTGCAGACAGAAGACGGAACCTCCCCACACTCAGAATTCCGGAACACGGCTGACTGTGTGGGGGAGGTTCGGGACCGCCCTCCACGCAGCTTCCTGGTGTCACAGGTGTTCCCTCGCAAGGGGAAGTCCGCTAATTACCTCCCCTGTCCATGGGGAGGCACTAGATGCTACCTGCGTTTCCAGCCCAACCCCCGCATTTCCCCGGCAGCCCGTACTGGGAGGGACTCGGGGAAGACTCTCGAAGGGCTCCTAGGAGATCTCGGGTGCTGCAGACAGAAGACGGAACCTCCCCACACTCAGAATTCCGGAACACGGCTGACTGTGTGGGGGAGGTTCTGGGCCGCCCTCCACGCAGCTTCCTGCTGTCACAGGTGTTCCCTCGCAAGGGGAAGTCCGCTAATTACCTCCCCTGTCCATGGGGAGGCACTAGATGCTACCTGCGTTTCCAGCCCAACCCCCGCATTTCCCCGGCAGCCCGTACTGGGAGGGACTCGGGGAAGACTCTCGAAGGGCTCCTAGGAGATCTCGGGTGCTGCAGACAGAAGACGGAACCTCCCCACACTCAGAATTCCGGAACACGGCTGACTGTGTGGGGGAGGTTCGGGGCCGCCCTCCACGCAGCTTCCTGGTGTCACAGGTGTTCCCTCGCAAGGGGAAGTCCGCTAATTACCTCCCCTGTCCATGGGGAGGCACTAGATGCTACCTGCGTTTCCAGCCCAACCCCCGCATTTCCCCGGCAGCCCGTACTGGGAGGAACTCGGGGAAGACTCTCGAAGGGCTCCTAGGAGATCTCGGGTGCTGCAGACAGAAGACGGAACCTCCCCACACTCAGAATTCCGGAACACGGCTGACTGTGTGGGGGAGGTTCGGGGCCGCACTCCACGCAGCTTCCTGGTGTCACAGGTGTTCCCTCGCAAGGGGAAGTCCGCTAATTACCTGCCCTGTCCATGGGGAGGCACTAGATGCTACCTGCGTTTCCAGCCCAACCCCCGCATTTCCCCGGCAGCCCGTACTGGGAGGGACTCGGGGAAGACTCTCGAAGGGCTCCTAGGAGATCTCGGGTGCTGCAGACAGAAGACGGAACCTCCCCACACTCAGAATTCCGGAACACGGCTGACTGTGTGGGGGAGGTTCGGGGCCGCCCTCCACGCAGCTTCCTGGGGTCACAGGTGTTCCCTCGCAAGGGGAAGTCCGCTAATTACCTCCCCTGTCCATGGGGAGGCACTAGATGCTACCTGCGTTTCCAGCACAACCCCCGCATTTCCCCGGCAGCCCGTACTGGGAGGCACTCGGGGAAGACTCTCGAAGGGCTCCTCGGAGATCTCAGGTGCTGCAGACAGAAGACGGAACCTCCCCACACTCAGAATTCCGGAACATGGCTGACTGTGTGGGGGAGGTTCGGGGCCGCCCTCCACGCAGCTTCCTGGTGTCACAGGTGTTCCCTCGCAAGGGGAAGTCCGCTAATTACCTCCCCTGTCCATGGGGAGGCACTAGATGCTACCTGAGTTTCCAGCCCAACCCCCGCATTTCCCCGGCAGCCCGTACTGGGAGGGACTCGGGGAAGACTCTCGAAGGGCTCCTCGGAGATCTCGGGTGCTGCAGACAGAAGACGGAACCTCCCAACACTCAGAATTCCGGAACACGGCTGACTGTGTGGGTGAGGTTCAGGGCCGCACTCCACGCAGCTTCCTGGTGTCACAGGTGTTCCCTCGCAAGGGGAAGTCCGCTAATTACCTCCCCTGTCCATGGGGAGGCACTAGATGCTACCTGCGTTTCCAGCCCAACCCCCGCATTTCCCCGGCAGCCCGTACTGGGAGGGACTCGGGGAAGACTCTCGAAGGGCTCCTAGGAGATCTCGGGTGCTGCAGACAAAAGACGGAACCTCCCCACCCTCAGAATTCCGGAACACGGCTGACTGTGTGGGGGAGGTTCGGGGCCGCCCTCCACGCAGCTTCCTGGTGTCACAGGTGTTCCCTCGCAAGGGGAAGTCCGCTAATTACCTCCCCTGTCCATGGGGAGGCACTAGATGCTACCTGCGTTTCCAGCCCAACCCCCGCATTTCCCCGGCAGCCCGTACTGGGAGGGACTCGGGGAAGACTCTCGAAGGGCTCCTAGGAGATCTCGGGTGCTGCAGACAGAAGACGGAACCTCCCCACACTCAGAATTCCGGAACACGGCTGACTGTGTGGGGGAGGTTCGGGGCCGCACTCCACGCAGCTTCCTGGTGTCACAGGTGTTCCCTCGCAAGGGGAAGTCCGCTAATTATCTCCCCTGTCCATGGGGAGGCACTAGATGCTACCTGCGTTTCCAGCCCAACCCCCGCATTTCCCCGGCAGCCCGTACTGGGAGGGACTCGGGGAAGACTCTCGAAGGGCTCCTAGGAGATCTCGGGTGCTGCAGACAGAAGACGGAACCTCCCCACCCTCAGAATTCCGGAACACGGCTGACTGTGTGGGGGAGGTTCGGGGCCGCACTCCACGAAGCTTCCTGATGTCACAGGTGTTCCCTCGCAAGGGGAAGTCCGCTAATTACCTCCCCTGTCCATGGGGAGGCACTAGATGCTACCTGCGTTTCCAGCCCAACCCCCGCATTTCCCCGGCAGCCCGTACTGGGAGGGACTCGGGGAAGACTCTCGAAGGGCTCCTAGGAGATCTCGGGTGCTGCAGACAGAAGACGGAACCTCCCCACACTCAGAATTCCGGAACACGGCTGACTGTGTGGGGGAGGTTCGGGGCCGCACTCCACGAAGCTTCCTGATGTCACAGGTGTTCCCTCGCAAGGGGAAGTCCGCTAATTACCTCCCCTGTCCATGGGGAGGCACTAGATGCTACCTGCGTTTCCAGCCCAACCCCCGCATTTCCCCGGCAGCCCGTACTGGGAGGGACTCGGGGAACACTCTCGAAGGGCTCCTAGGAGATCTCGGGTGCTGCAGACAGAAGACGGAACCTCCCCACACTCAGAATTCCGGAACACGGCTGACTGTGTGGGGGAGGTTCGGGGCCGCCCTCCACGCAGCTTCCTGGTGTCACAGGTGTTCCCTCGCAAGGGGAAGTCCGCTACTTACCTCCCCTGTCCATGGGGAGGCACTAGATGCTACCTGCGTTTCCAGCCCAACCCCCGCATTTCCCCGGCAGCCCGTACTGGGAGGGACTCGGGGAAGACTCTCGAAGGGCTCCTAGGAGATCTCGGGTGCTGCAGACAGAAGACGGAACCTCCCCACACTCAGAATTCCGGAACACGGCTGACTGTGTGGGGGAGGTTCGGGGCCGCACTCCACGAAGCTTCCTGATGTCACAGGTGTTCCCTCGCAAGGGGAAGTCCGCTAATTACCTCCCCTGTCCATGGGGAGGCACTAGATGCTACCTGCGTTTCCAGCCCAACCCCCGCATTTCCCCGGCAGCCCGTACTGGGAGGGACTCGGGGAACACTCTCGAAGGGCTCCTAGGAGATCTCGGGTGCTGCAGACAGAAGACGGAACCTCCCCACACTCAGAATTCCGGAACACGGCTGACTGTGTGGGGGAGGTTCGGGGCCGCCCTCCACGCAGCTTCCTGGTGTCACAGGTGTTCCCTCGCAAGGGGAAGTCCGCTACTTACCTCCCCTGTCCATGGGGAGGCACTAGATGCTACCTGCGTTTCCAGCCCAACCCCCGCATTTCCCCGGCAGCCCGTACTGGGAGGGACTCGGGGAAGACTCTCGAAGGGCTCCTAGGAGATCTCGGGTGCTGCAGACAGAAGACGGAACCTCCCCACACTCAGAATTCCGGAACAACGGTGACTGTGTAGGTGAGGTTCAGGGCCGCACTCCACGAAGCTTCCTGTTGTCACAGGTGTTCCCTCGCAAGGGGAAGTCCGCTAATTACCTCCCCTGTCCATGCGGAGGCGTAGATGCTACCTGCGTTTCCAGCCCAACCCCCGCCTTTCCCCGGCAGCCCGCACTGGGAGGGACTCGGGGAAGACTCTCGAAGGGCTCCTAGGAGATCTCGGGTTCTGCAGACAGAAGACGGAACCTCCCCACACTCAGAATTCCGGAACACGGCTGACTGTGTGGGGGAGTTTCGGGGCCACCCTCCACGCAGCTTCCTGGTGTCACAGGTGTTCCCTCGCAAGGGGAAGTCCGCTAATTACCTCCCCTGTCCATGGGGAGGCACTAGATGCTACCTGCGTTTCCAGCCCAACCCCCGCATTTCCCCGGCAGCCCGTACTGGGAGGGACTCGGGGAAGACTCTCGAAGGGCTCCTAGGAGATCTCGGGTGCTGCAGACAGAAGACGGAACCTCCCCACACTCAGAATTCCGGAACACGGCTGACTGTGTGGGGGAGGTTCGGGGCCGCCCTCCACGCAGCTTCCTGGTGTCACAGGTGTTCCCTCGCAAGGGGAAGTCCGCTACTTACCTCCCCTGTCCATGGGGAGGCACTAGATGCTACCTGCGTTTCCAGCCCAACCCCCGCATTTCCCCGGCAGCCCGTACTGGGAGGGACTCGGGGAAGACTCTCGAAGGGCTCCTAGGAGATCTCGGGTGCTGCAGACAGAAGACGGAACCTCCCCACACTCAGAATTCCGGAACAACCGTGACTGTGTAGGTGAGGTTCAGGGCCGCCCTCCACGCAGCTTCCTGGTGTCACAGGTGTTCCCTCGCAAGGGGAAGTCCGCTAATTACCTCCCCTGTCCATGCGGAGGCGTAGATGCTACCTGCGTTTCCAGCCCAACCCCCGCCTTTCCCCGGCAGCCCGCACTGGGAGGGACTCGGGGAAGACTCTCGAAGGGCTCCTAGGAGATCTCGGGTGCTGCAGACAGAAGACGGAACCTCCCCACACTCAGAATTCCGGAACACGGCTGACTGTGTGGGGGAGGTTCGGGGCCGCCCTCCACGCAGCTTCCTGGTGTCACAGGTGTTCCCTCGCAAGGGGAAGTCCGCTAATTACCTCCCCTGTCCATGGGGAGGCACTAGATGCTACCTGCGTTTCCAGCCCAACCCCCGCATTTCCCCGGCAGCCCGTACTGGGAGGGACTCGGGGAAGACTCTCGAAGGGCTCCTAGGAGATCTCGGGTTCTGCAGACAGAAGACGGAACCTCCCCACACTCAGAATTCCGGAACACGACTGACTGTGTGGGGGAGGTTCGGGGCCGCCCTCCACGGAGCTTCCTGGTGTCACAGGTGTTCCCTCGCAAGGGGAAGTCCGCTAATTACCTCCCCTGTCCATGGGGAGGCACTAGATGCTACCTGCGTTTCCAGCCCAACCCCCGCATTTCCCCGACAGCCCGTACTGGGAGGGACTCGGGGAAGACTCTCGAAGGGCTCCTAGGAGATCTCGGGTGCTGCAGACAGAAGACGGAACCTCCCCACACTCAGAATTCCGGAACACGGCTGACTGTGTGGGGGAGGTTCGGGGCCGCACTCCACGCAGCTTCCTGGTGTCACAGGTGTTCCCTCGCAAGGGGAAGTCCGCTAATTACCTCCCCTGTCCTTGGGGAGGCACTAGATGCTACCTGCGTTTCCAGCCCAACCCCCACATTTCCCCGGCAGCCCGTACTGGGAGGGACTCGGGGAAGACTCTCGAAGGGCTCCTAGGAGATCTCGGGTGCTGCAGACAGAAGACGGAACCTCCCCACACTCAGAATTCCGGAACACGGCTTACTGTGTGGGTGAGGTTCGGGGCCGCACTCCACGCAGCTTCCTGGTGTCACAGGTGTTCCCTCGCAAGGGGAAGTCCGCTAATTACCTCCCCTGTCCATGGGGAGGCGTAGATGCTACCTGCGTTTCCAGCCCAACCCCCGCATTTCCCCGGCAGCCCGCACTGGGAGGGACTCGGGGAAGACTCTCGAAGGGCTCCTAGGAGATCTCGGGTGCTGCAGAAAGAAGACGGAACCTCCCCACACTCGGAATTCCGGAACACGGCTGACTGTGTGGGGGAGTGTCGGGGCCGCACTCCACGCAGATTCCTGGTGTCACAGGTGTTCCCTCGCAAGGGGAATTCCGCTAATTACCTCTCCTGTCCATGGGGAGGCACTAGATGCTACCTGCGTATCCAGCCCAACGCCCGCATTTCCCCGGCAGCCCGTACCGGGAGGGACTCGGGGAAGACTCTCGAAGGGCTCCTAGGAGATCTCGGGTGCTGCAGACAGAAGACGGAACCTCCCCACACTCAGAATTCCGGAACAACGGTGACTGTGTAGGTGAGGTTCAGGGCCGCCCTCCACGAAGCTTCCTGGTGTCACAGGTGTTCCCTCGCAAGGGGAAGTCCGCTAATTACCTCCCCTGTCCATGGGGAGGCGTAGATGCTACCTGCGTTTCCAGCCCAACCCCCGCCTTTCCCCGGCAGCCCGCACTGGGTGGGACTCGGGGAAGACTCTCGAAGGGCTCCTAGGAGATCTCGGGTGCTGCAGACAGAAGACGGAACCTCCCCACACTCAGAATTCCGGAACACGGCTGACTGTGTGGGGGAGGTTCGGGGCCGCCCTCCACGCAGCTTCCTGGTGTCACAGGTGTTCCCTCGCAAGGGGAAGTCCGCTAATTACCTCCCCTGTCCATGGGGAGGCACTAGATGCTACCTGCGTTTCCAGCCCAACCCCCGCATTTCCCCGGCAGCCCGTACTGGGAGGGACTCGGGGAAGACTCTCGAAGGGCTCCTAGGAGATCTCGGGTGCTGCAGACAGAAGACGGAACCTCCCCACACTCAAAATTCCGGAACACGGCTGACTGTGTGGGGGAGGTTCGGGGCCGCCCTCCACGCAGCTTCCTGGTGTCACAGGTGTTCCCTCGCAAGGGGAAGTCCGCTAATTACCTCCCCTGTCCATGGGGAGGCACTAGATGCTACCTGCGTTTCCAGCCCAACCCCCGCATTTCCCCGGCAGCCCGTACTGGGAGGGACTCGGGGAAGACTCTCGAAGGGCTCCTAGGAGATCTCGGGTGCTGCAGACAGAAGACGGAACCTCCCCACACTCAGAATTCCGGAACACGGCTGACTGTGTGGGGGAGGTTTGGGGCCGCACTCCACGCAGCTTCCTGGTGTCACAGGTGTTCCCTCGCAAGGGGAAGTCCGCTAATTACCTCCCCTGTCCATGGGGAGGCACTAGATGCTACCTGCGTTTCCAGCCCAACCCCCGCATTTCCCCGGCAGCCCGTACTGGGAGGGACTCGGGGAAGACTCTCGAAGGGCTCCTAGGAGATCTCGGGTGCTGCAGACAGAAGACGGAACCTCCCCACACTCAGAATTCCGGAACACGGCTGACTGTGTGGGGGAGGTTCGGGGCCGCACTCCACGCAGCTTCCTGGTGTCACAGGTGTTCCCTCGCAAGGGGAAGTCCGCTAATTACCTCCCCTGTCCATGGGGAGGCACTAGATGCTACCTGCGTTTCCAGCCCAACCCCCGCATTTCCCCGGCAGCCCGTACTGGGAGGGACTCGGGGAAGACTCTCGAAGGGCTCCTAGGAGATCTCGGGTGCTGCAGACAGAAGACGGAACCTCCCCACACTCAGAATTCCGGAACACGGCTTACTGTGTGGGTGAGGTTCGGGGCCGCAATCCACGCAGCTTCCTGGTGTCACAGGTGTTCCCTCGCAAGGGGAAGTCCGCTAATTACCTCCCCTGTCCATGGGGAGGCGTAGATGCTACCTGCGTTTCCAGCCCAACCCCCGCATTTCCCCGGCAGCCCGCACTGGGAGGGACTCGGGGAAGACTCTCGAAGGGCTCCTAGGAGATCTCGGGTGCTGCAGACAGAAGACGGAACCTCCCCACACTCGGAATTCCGGAACACGGCTGACTGTGTGGGGGAGTGTCGGGGCCGCACTCCACGCAGATTCCTGGTGTCACAGGTGTTCCCTCGCAAGGGGAAGTCCGCTAATTACCTCCCCTGTCCATGGGGAGGCACTAGATGCTACCTGCGTATCCAGCCCAACGCCCGCAATTCCCCGGCAGCCCGTACTGGGAGGGACTCGGGGAAGACTCTCGAAGGGCTCCTAGGAGATCTCGGGTGCTGCAGACAGAAGACGGAACCTCCCCACACTAAGAATTCCGGAACAACGGTGACTGTGTAGGTGAGGTTCAGGGCCGCCCTCCACGAAGCTTCCTGGTGTCACAGGTGTTCCCTCGCAAGGGGAAGTCCGCTAATTACCTCCCCTGTCCATGGGGATGCGTAGATGCTACCTGCGTTTCCAGCCCAACCCCCGCCTTTCCCCGGCAGCCCGCACTGGGAGGGACTCGGGGAAGACTCTCGAAGGGCTCCTAGGAGATCTCGGGTGCTGCAGACAGAAGACGGAACCTCCCCACACTCAGAATTCCGGAACACGGCTGACTGTGTGGGGGAGGTTCGGGGCCGCCCTCCACGCAGCTTCCTGGTGTCACAGGTGTTCCCTCGCAAGGGGAAGTCCGCTAATTACCTCCCCTGTCCATGGGGAGGCACTAGATGCTACCTGCGTTTCCAGCCCAACCCCCGCATTTCCCCGGCAGCCCGTACTGGGAGGGACTCCGGGAAGACTCTCGAAGGGCTCCTAGGAGATCTCGGGTGCTGCAGACAGAAGACGGAACCTCCCCACACTCAGAATTCCGGAACACAGCTGACTGTGTGGGGGAGGTTCGGGGCCGCCCTCCACGCAGTTTCCTGGTGTCACAGGTGTTCCCTCGCAAGGGGAAGTCCGCTAATTACCTCCCCTGTCCATGGGGAGGCACTAGATGCTACCTGCGTTTCCAGCACAACCCCCGCATTTCCCCGGCAGCCCGTACTGGGAGGGACTCGGGGAAGACTCTCGAAGGGCTCCTAGGAGATCTCGGGTGCTGCAGACAGAAGACGGAACCTCCCCACACTCAGAATTCCGGAACACGGCTGACTGTGTGGGGGAGGTTCGGGGCCGCACTCCACGCAGCTTCCTGGTGTCACAGGTGTTCCCTCGCAAGGGGAAGTCCGCTAATTACCTCCCCTGTCCATGGGGAGGCACTAGATGCTACCTGCGTTTCCAGCCCAACCCCCGCATTTCCCCGGCAGCCCGTACTGGGAGGGACTCGGGGAAGACTCTCGAAGGGCTCCTAGGAGATCTCGGGTGCTGCAGACAGAAGACGGAACCTCCCCACACTCAGAATTCCGGAACACAGCTGACTGTGTGGGGGAGGTTCGGGGCCGCCCTCCACGCAGCTTCCTGGTGTCACAGGTGTTCCCTCGCAAGGGGAAGTCCGCTAATTACCTCCCCTGTCCATGGGGAGGCACTAGATGCTACCTGCGTTTCCAGCCCAACCCCCGCATTTCCCCGGCAGCCCGTAATGGGAGGGACTCGGGGAAGACTCTCGAAGGGCTCCTCGGAGATCTCGGGTGCTGCAGACAGAAGACGGAACCTCCCAACACTCAGAATTCCGGAACACGGCTGACTGTGTGGGTGAGGTTCAGGGCCGCACTCCATGCAGCTTCCTGGTGTCACAGGTGTTCCCTCGCAAGGGGAAGTCCGCTAATTACCTCCCCTGTCCATGGGGAGGCACTAGATGCTACCTGCGTTTCCAGCACAACCCCCGCATTTCCCCGGCAGCCCGTAATGGGAGGGACTCGGGGAAGACTCTCGAAGGGCTCCTAGGAGATTTCGGGTGCTGCAGACAGAAGACGGAACCTCCCCACCCTCAGAATTCCGGAACACGGCTGACTGTGTGGGGGAGGTTCGGGGCTGCCCTCCACGCAGCTTCCTGGTGTCACAGGTGTTCCCTCGCAAGGGGAAGTCCGCTAATTACCTCCCCTGTCCATGGGGAGGCACTAGATGCTACCTGCGTTTCCAGCCCAACCCCCGCATTTCCCCGGCAGCCCGTACTGGGAGGGACTCGGGGAAGACTCTCGAAGGGCTCCTAGGAGATCTCGGGTGCTGCAGACAGAAGACGGAACCTCCCCACACTCAGAATTCCGGAACACGGCTTACTGTGTGGGTGAGGTTCAGGGCCGCCCTCCACGCAGCTTCCTGGTGTCACAGGTGTTCCCTCGCAAGGGGAAGTCCGCTAATTACCTCCCCTGTCCATGGGGAGGCGTAGATGCTACATGCGTTTCCAGCCTAACCCCCGCCTTTCCCCGGCAGCCCGCACTGGGAGGGACTCTGGGAAGACTCTCGAAGTGCTCCTAGGAGATCCCGGGTGCTGCAGACAGAAGACAGAACCTCCTCACATTCAGAATTCCGGAACACGGCTGACTGTGTGGGGGAGGTTCGGGGCCGCCCTCCACGCAGCTTCCTGGTGTCACAGGTGTTCCCTCGCAAGGGGAAGTTCGCTACTTACCTCCCCTGTCCATGCGGAGGCGTAGATGCTACCTGCGTTTCCAGCCCAACCCCCGCCTTTCCCCGGCAGCCCGCACTGGGAGGGACTCGGGGAAGACTCTCGAAGGGCTCCTAGGAGATCTCGGGTGCTGCAGACAGAAGACGGAACCTCCCCACACTCAGAATTCCGGAACACGGCTGACTGTGTGGGGGAGGTTCGGGTCCGCACTCCACGCAGCTTCTTGGTGTCACAGGTGTTCCCTCGCAAGGGGAAGTCCGCTAATTACCTCCCCTATCCATGGGGAGGCACTAGAAGCTACCTGCGTTTCCAGCCCAACCCCCGCATTTCCCCGGCAGCCCGTACTGGGAGGGACTCGGGGAAGACTCTCGAAGGGCTCCTAGGAGATCTCGGGTGCTGCAGACAGAAGACGGAACCTCCCCACACTCAGAATTCCGGAACACGGCTGACTGTGTGGGGGAGGTTCGGGTCCGCACTCCACGCAGCTTCTTGGTGTCACAGGTGTTCCCTCGCAAGGGGAAGTCCGCTAATTACCTCCCCTATCCATGGGGAGGCACTAGATGCTACCTGCGTTTCCAGCCCAACCCCCGCATTTCCCCGGCAGCCCGTACTGGGAGGGACTCGGGGAAGACTCTCGAAGGGCTCCTAGGAGATCTCGGGTGCTGCAGACAGAAGACGGAACCTCCCCACACTCAGAATTCCGGAACACGGCTGACTGTGTGGGGGAGGTTCGGGTCCGCACTCCACGCAGCTTCTTGGTGTCACAGGTGTTCCCTCGCAAGGGGAAGTCCGCTAATTACCTCCCCTATCCATGGGGAGGCACTAGATGCTACCTGCGTTTCCAGCCCAACCCCCGCATTTCCCCGGCAGCCCGTACTGGGAGGGACTCGGGGAAGACTCTCGAAGGGCTCCTAGGAGATCTCGGGTGCTGCAGACAGAAGACGGAACCTCCCCACACTCAGAATTCCGGAACACGGCTTACTGTGTGGGTGAGGTTCAGGGCCGCACTCCACGCAGCTTCCTGGTGTCACAGGTGTTCCCTCGCAAGGGGAAGTCCGCTACTTACCTCCCCTGTCCATGGGGAGGCACTAGATGCTACCTGCGTTTCCAGCCCAACCCCCGCATTTCCCCGGCAGCCCGTACTGGGAGGGACTCGGGGAAGACTCTCGAAGGGCTCCTAGGAGATCTCGGGTGCTGCAGACAGAAGACGGAACCTCCCCACACTCAGAATTCCGGAACACGGCTGACTGTGTGGGGGAGGTTCGGGGCCGCACTCCACGCAGCTTCCTGGTGTCACAGGTGTTCCCTCGCAAGGGGAAGTCCGCTAATTACCTCCCCTGTCCATGGGGAGGCACTAGATGCTACCTGCGTTTCCAGCCCAACCCCCGCATTTCCCCGGCAGCCCGTACTGGGAGGGACTCGGGGAAGACTCTCGAAGGGCTCCTAGGAGATCTCGGGTGCTGCAGACAGAAGACGGAACCTCCCCACACTCAGAATTCCGGAACACGGCTGACTGTGTGGGGGAGGTTCGGGGCCGCCCTCCACGCAGCTTCCTGGTGTCACAGGTGATCCCTCGCAAGGGGAAGTCCGCTAATTACCTGCCCTGTCCATGGGGAGGCACTAGATGCTACCTGCGTTTCCAGCCCTACCCCCGAATTTCCCCGGCAGCCCGTACTGGGAGGGACTCGGGGAAGACTCTCGAAGGGCTCCTAGGAGATCTCGGGTGCTGCAGACAGAAGACGGAACCTCCCCACACTCAGAATTCCGGAACACGGCTGACTGTGTGGGGGAGGTTCGGGGCCGCACTCCACGCAGCTTCCTGGTGTCACAGGTGTTCCCTCGCAAGGGGAAGTCCGCTAATTACCTCCCCTATCCATGGGGAGGCACTAGATGCTACCTGCGTTTCCAGCCCAACCCCCGCATTTCCCCGGCAGCCCGTACTGGGAGGGACTCGGGGAAGACTCTCGAAGGGCTCCTAGGAGATCTCGGGTGCTGCAGACAGAAGACGGAACCTCCCCACACTCAGAATTCCGGAACACGGCTTACTGTGTGGGTGAGGTTCAGGGCCGCACTCCACGCAGCTTCCTGGTGTCACAGGTGTTCCCTCGCAAGGGGAAGTCCGCTACTTACCTCCCCTGTCCATGGGGAGGCACTAGATGCTACCTGCGTTTCCAGCCCAACCCCCGCATTTCCCCGGCAGCCCGTACTGTGAGGGACTCGGGGAAGACTCTCGAAGGGCTCCTAGGAGATCTCGGGTGCTGCAGACAGAAGACGGAACCTCCCCACACTCAGAATTCCGGAACACGGCTGACTGTGTGGGTGAGGTTCAGGGCCGCACTCCACGCAGCTTCCTGGTGTCACAGGTGTTCCCTCGCAAGGGGAAGTCCGCTACTTACCTCCCCTGTCCATGGGGAGGCACTAGATGCTACCTGCGTTTCCAGCCCAACCCCCGCATTTCCCCGGCAGCCCGTACTGGGAGGGACTCGGGGAAGACTCTCGAAGGGCTCCTAGGAGATCTCGGGTGCTGCAGACAGAAGACGGAACCTACCCACACTCAGAATTCCGGAACAACGGTGACTGTGTAGGTGAGGTTCAGGGCCGCCCTCCACGAAGCTTCCTGGTGTCACAGGTGTTCCCTCGCAAGGGGAAGTCCGCTAATTACCTCCCCTGTCCATGCGGAGGCGTAGATGCTACCTGCGTTTCCAGCCCAACCCCCGCATTTCCCCGGCAGCCCGCACTGGGAGGGACTCGGGGAAGACTCTCGAAGGGCTCCTAGGAGATCTCGGGTGCTGCAGACAGAAGACGGAACCTCCCCACACTCAGAATTCCGGAACACGGCTGACTGTGTGGGGGAGGTTCGGGGCCGCCCTCCACGCAGCTTCCTGGTGTCACAGGTGTTCCCTCGCAAGGGGAAGTCCGCTAATTACCTCCCCTGTCCATGGGGAGGCACTAGATGCTACCTGCGTTTCCAGCCCAACCCCCGCATTTCCCCGGCAGCCCGTACTGGGAGGGACTCGGGGAAGACTCTCGAAGGGCTCCTAGGAGATCTCGGGTGCTGCAGACAGAAGACGGAACCTCCCCACACTCAGAATTCCGGAACACGGCTGACTGTGTGGGGGAGGTTCGGGGCCGCCCTCCACGCAGCTTCCTGGTGTCACAGGTGTTCCCTCGCAAGGGGAAGTCCGCTAATTACCTCCCCTGTCCATGGGGAGGCACTAGATGCTACCTGCGTTTCCAGCCCAACCCCCGCATTTCCCCGGCAGCCCGTACTGGGAGGGACTCGGGGAAGACTCTCGAAGGGTTCCTAGGAGATCTCGGGTGCTGCAGACAGAAGACGGAACCTCCCCACACTCAGAATTCCGGAACACGGCTGACTGTGTGGGGGAGGTTCGGGGCCGCACTCCACGCAGCTTCCTGGTGTCACAGGTGTTCCCTCGCAAGGGGAAGTCCGCTAATTACCTCCCCTGTCCATGGGGAGGCACTAGATGCTACCTGCGTTTCCAGCCCAACCCCCGCATTTCCCCGGCAGCCCGTACTGGGAGGGACTCGGGGAAGACTCTCGACGGGCTCCTCGGAGATCTCGGGTGCTGCAGACAGAAGACGGAACCTCCCCACACTCAAAATTCCGGAACACGGCTTACTGTGTGGGGGAGGTTCGGGGCCGCACTCCACGCAGATTCCTGGTGTCACAGGTGTTCCCTCGCAAGGGGAAGTCCGCTAATTACCTCCCCTGTCCATGGGGAGGCGTAGATGCTACCTGCGTTTCCAGCCCAACCCCCGCATTTCCCCGGCAGCCCGCACTGGGAGGGACTCGGGGAAGACTCTCGAAGGGCTCCTAGGAGATCTCGGGTGCTGCAGACAGAAGACGGAACCTCCCCACATTCAGAATTCCGGAACACGGCTGACTGTGTGGGGGAGGTCCGGGGCAGCCCTCCACGCAGCTTCCTGGTGTCACAGGTGTTCCCTCGCAAGGGGAAGTCCGCTACTTACCTCCCCTGTCCATGGGGAGGCACTAGAGGCTACCTGCGTTTCCAGCCCAACCCCCGCATTTCCCCGGCAGCCCGTACTGGGAGGGACTCGGGGAAGACTCTCGAAGGGCTCCTAGGAGATCTCGGGTGCTGCAGACAGAAGACGGAACCTCCCCACCCTCAGAATTCCGGAACACGGCTGACTGTGTGGGGGAGGTTGGGGGCCGCCCTCCACGCAGCTTCCTGGTGTCACAGGTGTTCCCTCGCAAGGGGAAGTCCGCTAATTACCTCCCCTGTCCATGGGGAGGCACTAGATGCTACCTGCGTTTCCAGCCCAACCCCCGCATTTCCCCGGCAGCCCGTACTGGGAGGGACTCGGGGAAGACTCTCGAAGGGCTCCTAGGAGATCTCGGGTGCTGCAGACAGAAGACGGAACCTCCCAACACTCAGAATTCCGGAACACGGCTGACTGTGTGGGTGAGGTTCAGGGCCGCACTCCACGCAGCTTCCTGGTGTCACAGGTGTTCCCTCGCAAGGGGAAGTCCGCTAATTACCTCCCCTGTCCATGGGGAGGCGTAGATGCTACCTGCGTTTCCAGCCCAACCCCCGCATTTCCCCGGCAGCCCGCACTGGGAGGGACTCGGGGAAGACTCTCGAAGGGCTCCTAGGAGATCTCGGGTGCTGCAGACAGAAGACGGAACCTCCCCACATTCAGAATTCCGGAACACGGCTGACTGTGTGGGGGAGGTCCGGGGCAGCCCTCCACGCAGCTTCCTGGTGTCACAGGTGTTCCCTCGCAAGGGGAAGTCCGCTACTTACCTCCCCTGTCCATGGGGAGGCACTAGATGCTACCTGCGTTTCCAGCCCAACCCCCGCATTTCCCCGGCAGCCCGTACTGGGAGGGACTCGGGGAAGACTCTCGAAGGGCTCCTAGGAGATCTCGGGTGCTGCAGACAGAAGACGGAACCTCCCCACCCTCAGAATTCCGGAACACGGCTGACTGTGTGGGGGAGGTTGGGGGCCGCCCTCCACGCAGCTTCCTGGTGTCACAGGTGTTCCCTCGCAAGGGGAAGTCCGCTAATTACCTCCCCTGTCCATGGGGAGGCACTAGATGCTACCTGCGTTTCCAGCCCAACCCCCGCATTTCCCCGGCAGCCCGTACTGGGAGGGACTCGGGGAAGACTCTCGAAGGGCTCCTAGGAGATCTCGGGTGCTGCAGACAGAAGACGGAACCTCCCAACACTCAGAATTCCGGAACACGGCTGACTGTGTGGGTGAGTTTCAGGGCCGCACTCCACGCAGCTTCCTGGTGTCACAGGTGTTCCCTCGCAAGGGGAAGTCCGCTAATTACCTCCCCTGTCCATGGGGAGGCACTAGATGCTACCTGCGTTTCCAGCCCAACCCCCGCATTTCCCCGGCAGCCCGTACTGGGAGGGACTCGGGGAAGACTCTCGAAGGGCTCCTAGGAGATCTCGGGTGCTGCAGACAGAAGACGGAACCTCCCCACCCTCAGAATTCCGGAACACGGCTGACTGTGTGGGGGAGGTTCGGGGCCGCCCTCCACGCAGCTTCCTGGTGTCACAGGTGTTCCCTCGCAAGGGGAAGTCCGCTAATTACCTCCCCTGTCCATGGGGAGGCACTAGATGCTACCTGCGTTTCCAGCCCAACCCCCGCATTTCCCCGGCAGCCCGTACTGGGAGGGACTCGGGGAAGACTCTCGAAGGGCTCCTAGGAGATCTCGGGTGCTGCAGACAGAAGACGGAACCTCCCCACACTCAGAATTCCGGAACACGGCTGACTGTGTGGGGGAGGTTCGGGGCCGCACTCCACGCAGCTTCCTGTTGTCACAGGTGTTCCCTCGCAAGGGGAAGTCCGCTAATTACCTCCCCTGTCCATGGGGAGGCACTAGATGCTACCTGCGTTTCCAGCCCAACCCCCGCATTTCCCCGGCAGCCCGTACTGGGAGGGACTCGGGGAAGACTCTCGAAGGGCTCCTAGGAGATCTCGGGTGCTGCAGACAGAAGACGGAACCTCCCCACACTCAGAATTCCGGAACACGGCTGACTGTGTGGGGGAGGTTCGGGGCCGCCCTCCACGCAGCTTCCTGGTGTCACAGGTGTTCCCTCGCAAGGGGAAGTCCGCTAATTACCTGCCCTGTCCATGGGGAGGCACTAGATGCTACCTGCGTTTCCAGCCCTACCCCCGAATTTCCCCGGCAGCCCGTACTGGGAGGGACTCGGGGAAGACTCTCGAAGGGCTCCTAGGAGATCTCGGGTGCTGCAGACAGAAGACGGAACCTCCCCACACTCAGAATTCCGGAACACGGCTGACTGTGTGGGGGAGGTTCGGGGCCGCACTCCACGCAGCTTCCTGGTGTCACAGGTGTTCCCTCGCAAGGGGAAGTCCGCTAATTACCTCCCCTATCCATGGGGAGGCACTAGATGCTACCTGCGTTTCCAGCCCAACCCCCGCATTTCCCCGGCAGCCCGTACTGGGAGGGACTCGGGGAAGACTCTCGAAGGGCTCCTAGGAGATCTCGGTTGCTGCAGACAGAAGACGGAACCTCCCCACACTCAGAATTCCGGAACACGGCTTACTGTGTGGGTGAGGTTCAGGGCCGCACTCCACGCAGCTTCCTGGTGTCACAGGTGTTCCCTCGCAAGGGGAAGTCCGCTACTTACCTCCCCTGTCCATGGGGAGGCACTAGATGCTACCTGAGTTTCCAGCCCAACCCCCGCATTTCCCCGGCAGCCCGTACTGTGAGGGACTCGGGGAAGACTCTCGAAGGGCTCCTAGGAGATCTCGGGTGCTGCAGACAGAAGACGGAACCTCCCCACACTCAGAATTCCGGAACACGGCTGACTGTGTGGGTGAGGTTCAGGGCCGCACTCCACGCAGCTTCCTGGTGTCACAGGTGTTCCCTCGCAACGGGAAGTCCGCTACTTACCTCCCCTGTCCATGGGGAGGCACTAGATGCTACCTGCGTTTCCAGCCCAACCCCCGCATTTCCCCGGCAGCCCGTACTGGGAGGGACTCGGGGAAGACTCTCGAAGGGCTCCTAGGAGATCTCGGGTGCTGCAGACAGAAGACGGAACCTACCCACACTCAGAATTCCGGAACAACGGTGACTGTGTAGGTGAGGTTCAGGGCCGCCCTCCACGAAGCTTCCTGGTGTCACAGGTGTTCCCTCGCAAGGGGAAGTCCGCTAATTACCTCCCCTGTCCATGCGGAGGCGTAGATGCTACCTGCGTTTCCAGCCCAACCCCCGCATTTCCCCGGCAGCCCGCACTGGGAGGGACTCGGGGAAGACTCTCGAAGGGCTCCTAGGAGATCTCGGGTGCTGCAGACAGAAGACGGAACCTCCCCACACTCAGAATTCCGGAACACGGCTGACTGTGTGGGGGAGGTTCGGGGCCGCCCTCCACGCAGCTTCCTGGTGTCACAGGTGTTCCCTCGCAAGGGGAAGTCCGCTAATTACCTCCCCTGTCCATGCGGAGGCGTAGATGCTACCTGCGTTTCCAGCCCAACCCCCGCATTTCCCCGGCAGCCCGCACTGGGAGGGACTCGGGGAAGACTCTCGAAGGGCTCCTAGGAGATCTCGGGTGCTGCAGACAGAAGACGGAACCTCCCCACACTCAGAATTCCGGAACACGGCTGACTGTGTGGGGGAGGTTCGGGGCCGCCCTCCACGCAGCTTCCTGGTGTCACAGGTGTTCCCTCGCAAGGGGAAGTCCGCTAATTACCTCCCCTGTCCATGGGGAGGCACTAGATGCTACCTGCGTTTCCAGCCCAACCCCCGCATTTCCCCGGCAGCCCGTACTGGGAGGGACTCGGGGAAGACTCTCGAAGGGTTCCTAGGAGATCTCGGGTGCTGCAGACAGAAGACGGAACCTCCCCACACTCAGAATTCCGGAACACGGCTGACTGTGTGGGGGAGGTTCGGGGCCGCACTCCACGCAGCTTCCTGGTGTCACAGGTGTTCCCTCGCAAGGGGAAGTCCGCTAATTACCTCCCCTGTCCATGGGGAGGCACTAGATGCTACCTGCGTTTCCAGCCCAACCCCCGCATTTCCCCGGCAGCCCGTACTGGGAGGGACTCGGGGAAGACTCTCGAAGGGCTCCTAGGAGATCTCGGGTGCTGCAGACAGAAGACGGAACCTCCCCACACTCAGAATTCCGGAACACGGCTGACTGTGTGGGGGAGGTTCGGGGCCGCCCTCCACGCAGCTTCCTGGTGTCACAGGTGATCCCTCGCAAGGGGAAGTCCGCTAATTACCTGCCCTGTCCATGGGGAGGCACTAGATGCTACCTGCGTTTCCAGCCCTACCCCCGAATTTCCCCGGCAGCCCGTACTGGGAGGGACTCGGGGAAGACTCTCGAAGGGCTCCTAGGAGATCTCGGGTGCTGCAGACAGAAGACGGAACCTCCCCACACTCAGAATTCCGGAACACGGCTGACTGTGTGGGGGAGGTTCGGGGCCGCACTCCACGCAGCTTCCTGGTGTCACAGGTGTTCCCTCGCAAGGGGAAGTCCGCTAATTACCTCCCCTATCCATGGGGAGGCACTAGATGCTACCTGCGTTTCCAGCCCAACCCCCGCATTTCCCCGGCAGCCCGTACTGGGAGGGACTCGGGGAAGACTCTCGAAGGGCTCCTAGGAGATCTCGGGTGCTGCAGACAGAAGACGGAACCTCCCCACACTCAGAATTCCGGAACACGGCTTACTGTGTGGGTGAGGTTCAGGGCCGCACTCCACGCAGCTTCCTGGTGTCACAGGTGTTCCCTCGCAAGGGGAAGTCCGCTACTTACCTCCCCTGTCCATGGGGAGGCACTAGATGCTACCTGCGTTTCCAGCCCAACCCCCGCATTTCCCCGGCAGCCCGTACTGTGAGGGACTCGGGGAAGACTCTCGAAGGGCTCCTAGGAGATCTCGGGTGCTGCAGACAGAAGACGGAACCTCCCCACACTCAGAATTCCGGAACACGGCTGACTGTGTGGGTGAGGTTCAGGGCCGCACTCCACGCAGCTTCCTGGTGTCACAGGTGTTCCCTCGCAAGGGGAAGTCCGCTACTTACCTCCCCTGTCCATGGGGAGGCACTAGATGCTACCTGCGTTTCCAGCCCAACCCCCGCATTTCCCCGGCAGCCCGTACTGGGAGGGACTCGGGGAAGACTCTCGAAGGGCTCCTAGGAGATCTCGGGTGCTGCAGACAGAAGACGGAACCTACCCACACTCAGAATTCCGGAACAACGGTGACTGTGTAGGTGAGGTTCAGGGCCGCCCTCCACGAAGCTTCCTGGTGTCACAGGTGTTCCCTCGCAAGGGGAAGTCCGCTAATTACCTCCCCTGTCCATGCGGAGGCGTAGATGCTACCTGCGTTTCCAGCCCAACCCCCGCATTTCCCCGGCAGCCCGCACTGGGAGGGACTCGGGGAAGACTCTCGAAGGGCTCCTAGGAGATCTCGGGTGCTGCAGACAGAAGACGGAACCTACCCACACTCAGAATTCCGGAACACGGCTGACTGTGTGGGGGAGGTTCGGGGCCGCCCTCCACGCAGCTTCCTGGTGTCACAGGTGTTCCCTCGCAAGGGGAAGTCCGCTAATTACCTCCCCTGTCCATGGGGAGGCACTAGATGCTACCTGCGTTTCCAGCCCAACCCCCGCATTTCCCCGGCAGCCCGTACTGGGAGGGACTCGGGGAAGACTCTCGAAGGGCTCCTAGGAGATCTCGGGTGCTGCAGACAGAAGACGGAACCTCCCCACACTCAGAATTCCGGAACACGGCTGACTGTGTGGGGGAGGTTCGGGGCCGCCCTCCACGCAGCTTCCTGGTGTCACAGGTGTTCCCTCGCAAGGGGAAGTCCGCTAATTACCTCCCCTGTCCATGGGGAGGCACTAGATGCTACCTGCGTTTCCAGCCCAACCCCCGCATTTCCCCGGCAGCCCGTACTGGGAGGGACTCGGGGAAGACTCTCGAAGGGTTCCTAGGAGATCTCGGGTGCTGCAGACAGAAGACGGAACCTCCCCACACTCAGAATTCCGGAACACGGCTGACTGTGTGGGGGAGGTTCGGGGCCGCACTCCACGCAGCTTCCTGGTGTCACAGGTGTTCCCTCGCAAGGGGAAGTCCGCTAATTACCTCCCCTGTCCATGGGGAGGCACTAGATGCTACCTGCGTTTCCAGCCCAACCCCCGCATTTCCCCGGCAGCCCGTACTGGGAGGGACTCGGGGAAGACTCTCGACGGGCTCCTCGGAGATCTCGGGTGCTGCAGACAGAAGACGGAACCTCCCCACACTCAAAATTCCGGAACACGGCTTACTGTGTGGGGGAGGTTCGGGGCCGCACTCCACGCAGATTCCTGGTGTCACAGGTGTTCCCTCGCAAGGGGAAGTCCGCTAATTACCTCCCCTGTCCATGGGGAGGCGTAGATGCTACCTGCGTTTCCAGCCCAACCCCCGCATTTCCCCGGCAGCCCGCACTGGGAGGGACTCGGGGAAGACTCTCGAAGGGCTCCTAGGAGATCTCGGGTGCTGCAGACAGAAGACGGAACCTCCCCACATTCAGAATTCCGGAACACGGCTGACTGTGTGGGGGAGGTCCGGGGCAGCCCTCCACGCAGCTTCCTGGTGTCACAGGTGTTCCCTCGCAAGGGGAAGTCCGCTACTTACCTCCCCTGTCCATGGGGAGGCACTAGAGGCTACCTGCGTTTCCAGCCCAACCCCCGCATTTCCCCGGCAGCCCGTACTGGGAGGGACTCGGGGAAGACTCTCGAAGGGCTCCTAGGAGATCTCGGGTGCTGCAGACAGAAGACGGAACCTCCCCACCCTCAGAATTCCGGAACACGGCTGACTGTGTGGGGGAGGTTGGGGGCCGCCCTCCACGCAGCTTCCTGGTGTCACAGGTGTTCCCTCGCAAGGGGAAGTCCGCTAATTACCTCCCCTGTCCATGGGGAGGCACTAGATGCTACCTGCGTTTCCAGCCCAACCCCCGCATTTCCCCGGCAGCCCGTACTGGGAGGGACTCGGGGAAGACTCTCGAAGGGCTCCTAGGAGATCTCGGGTGCTGCAGACAGAAGACGGAACCTCCCAACACTCAGAATTCCGGAACACGGCTGACTGTGTGGGTGAGGTTCAGGGCCGCACTCCACGCAGCTTCCTGGTGTCACAGGTGTTCCCTCGCAAGGGGAAGTCCGCTAATTACCTCCCCTGTCCATGGGGAGGCGTAGATGCTACCTGCGTTTCCAGCCCAACCCCCGCATTTCCCCGGCAGCCCGCACTGGGAGGGACTCGGGGAAGACTCTCGAAGGGCTCCTAGGAGATCTCGGGTGCTGCAGACAGAAGACGGAACCTCCCCACATTCAGAATTCCGGAACACGGCTGACTGTGTGGGGGAGGTCCGGGGCAGCCCTCCACGCAGCTTCCTGGTGTCACAGGTGTTCCCTCGCAAGGGGAAGTCCGCTACTTACCTCCCCTGTCCATGGGGAGGCACTAGATGCTACCTGCGTTTCCAGCCCAACCCCCGCATTTCCCCGGCAGCCCGTACTGGGAGGGACTCGGGGAAGACTCTCGAAGGGCTCCTAGGAGATCTCGGGTGCTGCAGACAGAAGACGGAACCTCCCCACCCTCAGAATTCCGGAACACGGCTGACTGTGTGGGGGAGGTTGGGGGCCGCCCTCCACGCAGCTTCCTGGTGTCACAGGTGTTCCCTCGCAAGGGGAAGTCCGCTAATTACCTCCCCTGTCCATGGGGAGGCACTAGATGCTACCTGCGTTTCCAGCCCAACCCCCGCATTTCCCCGGCAGCCCGTACTGGGAGGGACTCGGGGAAGACTCTCGAAGGGCTCCTGGGAGATCTCGGGTGCTGCAGACAGAAGACGGAACCTCCCAACACTCAGAATTCCGGAACACGGCTGACTGTGTGGGTGAGTTTCAGGGCCGCACTCCACGCAGCTTCCTGGTGTCACAGGTGTTCCCTCGCAAGGGGAAGTCCGCTAATTACCTCCCCTGTCCATGGGGAGGCACTAGATGCTACCTGCGTTTCCAGCCCAACCCCCGCATTTCCCCGGCAGCCCGTACTGGGAGGGACTCGGGGAAGACTCTCGAAGGGCTCCTAGGAGATCTCGGGTGCTGCAGACAGAAGACGGAACCTCCCCACCCTCAGAATTCCGGAACACGGCTGACTGTGTGGGGGAGGTTCGGGGCCGCCCTCCACGCAGCTTCCTGGTGTCACAGGTGTTCCCTCGCAAGGGGAAGTCCGCTAATTACCTCCCCTGTCCATGGGGAGGCACTAGATGCTACCTGCGTTTCCAGCCCAACCCCCGCATTTCCCCGGCAGCCCGTACTGGGAGGGACTCGGGGAAGACTCTCGAAGGGCTCCTAGGAGATCTCGGGTGCTGCAGACAGAAGACGGAACCTCCCCACACTCAGAATTCCGGAACACGGCTGACTGTGTGGGGGAGGTTCGGGGCCGCACTCCACGCAGCTTCCTGTTGTCACAGGTGTTCCCTCGCAAGGGGAAGTCCGCTAATTACCTCCCCTGTCCATGGGGAGGCACTAGATGCTACCTGCGTTTCCAGCCCAACCCCCGCATTACCCCGGCAGCCCGTACTGGGAGGGACTCGGGGAAGACTCTCGAAGGGCTCCTAGGAGATCTCGGGTGCTGCAGACAGAAGACGGAACCTCCCCACACTCAGAATTCCGGAACACGGCTGACTGTGTGGGGGAGGTTCGGGGCCGCCCTCCACGCAGCTTCCTGGGGTCACAGGTGTTCCCTCGCAAGGGGAAGTCCGCTAATTACCTCCCCTGTCCATGGGGAGGCACTAGATGCTACCTGCGTTTCCAGCCCAACCCCCGCATTTCCCCGGCAGCCCGTACTGGGAGGGACTCGGGGAAGACTCTCGAAGGGCTCCTAGGAGATCTCGGGTGCTGCAGACAGAAGACGGAACCTCCCCACACTCAGAATTCCGGAACACGGCTGACTGTGTGGGGGAGGTTCGGGGCCGCCCTCCACGCAGCTTCCTGGTGTCACAGGTGTTCCCTCGCAAGGGGAAGTCCGCTAATTACCTGCCCTGTCCATGGGGAGGCACTAGATGCTACCTGCGTTTCCAGCCCTACCCCCGAATTTCCCCGGCAGCCCGTACTGGGAGGGACTCGGGGAAGACTCTCGAAGGGCTCCTAGGAGATCTCGGGTGCTGCAGACAGAAGACGGAACCTCCCCACACTCAGAATTCCGGAACACGGCTGACTGTGTGGGGGAGGTTCGGGGCCGCACTCCACGCAGCTTCCTGGTGTCACAGGTGTTCCCTCGCAAGGGGAAGTCCGCTAATTACCTCCCCTATCCATGGGGAGGCACTAGATGCTACCTGCGTTTCCAGCCCAACCCCCGCATTTCCCCGGCAGCCCGTACTGGGAGGGACTCGGGGAAGACTCTCGAAGGGCTCCTAGGAGATCTCGGTTGCTGCAGACAGAAGACGGAACCTCCCCACACTCAGAATTCCGGAACACGGCTTACTGTGTGGGTGAGGTTCAGGGCCGCACTCCACGCAGCTTCCTGGTGTCACAGGTGTTCTCTCGCAAGGGGAAGTCCGCTACTTACCTCCCCTGTCCATGGGGAGGCACTAGATGCTACCTGAGTTTCCAGCCCAACCCCCGCATTTCCCCGGCAGCCCGTACTGTGAGGGACTCGGGGAAGACTCTCGAAGGGCTCCTAGGAGATCTCGGGTGCTGCAGACAGAAGACGGAACCTCCCCACACTCAGAATTCCGGAACACGGCTGACTGTGTGGGTGAGGTTCAGGGCCGCACTCCACGCAGCTTCCTGGTGTCACAGGTGTTCCCTCGCAACGGGAAGTCCGCTACTTACCTCCCCTGTCCATGGGGAGGCACTAGATGCTACCTGCGTTTCCAGCCCAACCCCCGCATTTCCCCGGCAGCCCGTACTGGGAGGGACTCGGGGAAGACTCTCGAAGGGCTCCTAGGAGATCTCGGGTGCTGCAGACAGAAGACGGAACCTACCCACACTCAGAATTCCGGAACAACGGTGACTGTGTAGGTGAGGTTCAGGGCCGCCCTCCACGAAGCTTCCTGGTGTCACAGGTGTTCCCTCGCAAGGGGAAGTCCGCTAATTACCTCCCCTGTCCATGCGGAGGCGTAGATGCTACCTGCGTTTCCAGCCCAACCCCCGCATTTCCCGGCAGCCCGCACTGGGAGGGACTCGGGGAAGACTCTCGAAGGGCTCCTAGGAGATCTCGGGTGCTGCAGACAGAAGACGGAACCTCCCCACACTCAGAATTCCGGAACACGGCTGACTGTGTGGGGGAGGTTCGGGGCCGCCCTCCACGCAGCTTCCTGGTGTCACAGGTGTTCCCTCGCAAGGGGAAGTCCGCTAATTACCTCCCCTGTCCATGCGGAGGCGTAGATGCTACCTGCGTTTCCAGCCCAACCCCCGCATTTCCCCGGCAGCCCGCACTGGGAGGGACTCGGGGAAGACTCTCGAAGGGCTCCTAGGAGATCTCGGGTGCTGCAGACAGAAGACGGAACCTCCCCACACTCAGAATTCCGGAACACGGCTGACTGTGTGGGGGAGGTTCGGGGCCGCCCTCCACGCAGCTTCCTGGTGTCACAGGTGTTCCCTCGCAAGGGGAAGTCCGCTAATTACCTCCCCTGTCCATGGGGAGGCACTAGATGCTACCTGCGTTTCCAGCCCAACCCCCGCATTTCCCCGGCAGCCCGTACTGGGAGGGACTCGGGGAAGGCTCTCGAAGGGTTCCTAGGAGATCTCGGGTGCTGCAGACAGAAGACGGAACCTCCCCACACTCAGAATTCCGGAACACGGCTGACTGTGTGGGGGAGGTTCGGGGCCGCACTCCACGCAGCTTCCTGGTGTCACAGGTGTTCCCTCGCAAGGGGAAGTCCGCTAATTACCTCCCCTGTCCATGGGGAGGCACTAGATGCTACCTGCGTTTCCAGCCCAACCCCCGCATTTCCCCGGCAGCCCGTACTGGGAGGGACTCGGGGAAGACTCTCGAAGGGCTCCTAGGAGATCTCGGGTGCTGCAGACAGAAGACGGAACCTCCCCACACTCAAAATTCCGGAACACGGCTTACTGTGTGGGGGAGGTTCGGGGCCGCACTCCACGCAGATTCCTGGTGTCACAGGTGTTCCCTCGCAAGGGGAAGTCCGCTAATTACCTCCCCTGTCCATGGGGAGGCGTAGATGCTACCTGCGTTTCCAGCCCAACCCCCGCATTTCCCCGGCAGCCCGCACTGGGAGGGACTCGGGGAAGACTCTCGAAGGGCTCCTAGGAGATCTCGGGTGCTGCAGACAGAAGACGGAACCTCCCCACATTCAGAATTCCGGAACACGGCTGACTGTGTGGGGGAGGTCCGGGGCAGCCCTCCACGCAGCTTCCTGGTGTCACAGGTGTTCCCTCGCAAGGGGAAGTCCGCTACTTACCTCCCCTGTCCATGGGGAGGCACTAGATGCTACCTGCGTTTCCAGCCCAACCCCCGCATTTCCCCGGCAGCCCGTACTGGGAGGGACTCGGGGAAGACTCTCGAAGGGCTCCTAGGAGATCTCGGGTGCTGCAGACAGAAGACGGAACCTCCCCACCCTCAGAATTCCGGAACACGGCTGACTGTGTGGGGGAGGTTGGGGGCCGCCCTCCACGCAGCTTCCTGGTGTCACAGGTGTTCCCTCGCAAGGGGAAGTCCGCTAATTACCTCCCCTGTCCATGGGGAGGCACTAGATGCTACCTGCGTTTCCAGCCCAACCCCCGCATTTCCCCGGCAGCCCGTACTGGGAGGGACTCGGGGAAGACTCTCGAAGGGCTCCTAGGAGATCTCGGGTGCTGCAGACAGAAGACGGAACCTCCCAACACTCAGAATTCCGGAACACGGCTGACTGTGTGGGTGAGGTTCAGGGCCGCACTCCACGCAGCTTCCTGGTGTCACAGGTGTTCCCTCGCAAGGGGAAGTCCGCTAATTACCTCCCCTGTCCATGGGGAGGCACTAGATGCTACCTGCGTTTCCAGCCCAACCCCCGCATTTCCCCGGCAGCCCGTACTGGGAGGGACTCGGGGAAGACTCTCGAAGGGCTCCTAGGAGATCTCGGGTGCTGCAGACAGAAGACGGAACCTCCCCACCCTCAGAATTCCGGAACACGGCTGACTGTGTGGGGGAGGTTCGGGGCCGCCCTCCACGCAGCTTCCTGGTGTCACAGGTGTTCCCTCGCAAGGGGAAGTCCGCTAATTACCTCCCCTGTCCATGGGGAGGCACTAGATGCTACCTGCGTTTCCAGCCCAACCCCCGCATTTCCCCGGCAGCCCGTACTGGGAGGGACTCGGGGAAGACTCTCGAAGGGCTCCTAGGAGATCTCGGGTGCTGCAGACAGAAGACGGAACCTACCCACACTCAGAATTCCGGAACAACGGTGACTGTGTAGGTGAGGTTCAGGGCCGCCCTCCACGAAGCTTCCTGGTGTCACAGGTGTTCCCTCGCAAGGGGAAGTCCGCTAATTACCTCCCCTGTCCATGCGGAGGCGTAGATGCTACCTGCGTTTCCAGCCCAACCCCCGCCTTTCCCCGGCAGCCCGCACTGGGAGGGACTCGGGGAAGACTCTCGAAGGGCTCCTAGGAGATCTCGGGTGCTGCAGACAGAAGACGGAACCTCCCCACACTCAGAATTCCGGAACACGGCTGACTGTGTGGGGGAAGTTCGGGGCCGCCCTCCACGCAGCTTCCTGGTGTCACAGGTGTTCCCTCGCAAGGGGAAGTCCGCTAATTACCTCCCCTGTCCATGGGGAGGCACTAGATGCTACCTGCGTTTCCAGCCCAACCCCCGCATTTCCCCGGCAGCCCGTACTGGGAGGGACTCGGGGAAGACTCTCGAAGGGCTCCTAGGAGATCTCGGGTGCTGCAGACAGAAGACGGAACCTCCCCACACTCAGAATTCCGGAACACGGCTGACTGTGTGGGGGAGGTTCGGGGCCGCCCTCCACGCAGCTTCCTGGTGTCACAGGTGTTCCCTCGCAAGGGGAAGTCCGCTAATTACCTCAGCTGTCCATGGGGAGGCACTAGATGCTACCTGCGTTTCCAGCCCAACCCCCGCATTTCCCCGGCAGCCCGTACTGGGAGGGACTCGGGGAAGACTCTCGAAGGGTTCCTAGGAGATCTCGGGTGCTGCAGACAGAAGACGGAACCTCCCCACACTCAGAATTCCGGAACACGGCTGACTGTGTGGGGGAGGTTCGGGGCCGCACTCCACGCAGCTTCCTGGTGTCACAGGTGTTCCCTCGCAAGGGGAAGTCCGCTAATTACCTCCCCTGTCCATGGGGAGGCACTAGATGCTACCTGCGTTTCCAGCCCAACCCCCGCATTTCCCCGGCAGCCCGTACTGGGAGGGACTCGGGGAAGACTCTCGAAGGGCTCCTAGGAGATCTCGGGTGCTGCAGACAGAAGACGGAACCTCCCCACACTCAAAATTCCGGAACACGGCTTACTGTGTGGGGGAGGTTCGGGGCCGCCCTCCACGCAGATTCCTGGTGTCACAGGTGTTCCCTCGCAAGGGGAAGTCCGCTAATTACCTCCCCTGTCCATGGGGAGGCGTAGATGCTACCTGCGTTTCCAGCCCAACCCCCGCATTTCCCCGGCAGCCCGCACTGGGAGGGACTCGGGGAAGACTCTCGAAGGGCTCCTAGGAGATCTCGGGTGCTGCAGACAGAAGACGGAACCTCCCCACATTCAGAATTCCGGAACACGGCTGACTGTGTGGGGGAGGTCCGGGGCAGCCCTCCACGCAGCTTCCTGGTGTCACAGGTGTTCCCTCGCAAGGGGAAGTCCGCTACTTACCTCCCCTGTCCATGGGGAGGCACTAGATGCTACCTGCGTTTCCAGCCCAACCCCCGCATTTCCCCGGCAGCCCGTACTGGGAGGGACTCGGGGAAGACTCTCGAAGGGCTCCTAGGAGATCTCGGGTGCTGCAGACAGAAGACGGAACCTCCCCACCCTCAGAATTCCGGAACACGGCTGACTGTGTGGGGGAGGTTGGGGGCCGCCCTCCACGCAGCTTCCTGGTGTCACAGGTGTTCCCTCGCAAGGGGAAGTCCGCTAATTACCTCCCCTGTCCATGGGGAGGCACTAGATGCTACCTGCGTTTCCAGCCCAACCCCCGCATTTCCCCGGCAGCCCGTACTGGGAGGGACTCGGGGAAGAATCTCGAAGGGCTCCTAGGAGATCTCGGGTGCTGCAGACAGAAGACGGAACGTCCCAACACTCAGAATTCCGGAACACGGCTGACTGTGTGGGTGAGGTTCAGGGCCGCACTCCACGCAGCTTCCTGGTGTCACAGGTGTTCCCTCGCAAGGGGAAGTCCGCTAATTACCTCCCCTGTCCATGGGGAGGCACTAGATGCTACCTGCGTTTCCAGCCCAACCCCCGCATTTCCCCGGCAGCCCGTACTGGGAGGGACTCGGGGAAGACTCTCGAAGGGCTCCTAGGAGATCTCGGGTGCTGCAGACAGAAGACGGAACCTCCCCACCCTCAGAATTCCGGAACACGGCTGACTGTGTGGGGGAGGTTCGGGGCCGCCCTCCACGCAGCTTCCTGGTGTCACAGGTGTTCCCTCGCAAGGGGAAGTCCGCTAATTACCTCCCCTGTCCATGGGGAGGCACTAGATGCTACCTGCGTTTCCAGCCCAACCCCCGCATTTCCCCGGCAGCCCGTACTGGGAGGGACTCGGGGAAGACTCTCGAAGGGCTCCTAGGAGATCTCGGGTGCTGCAGACAGAAGACGGAACCTCCCCACACTCAGAATTCCGGAACACGGCTGACTGTGTGGGGGAGGTTCGGGGCCGCACTCCACGCAGCTTCCTGGTGTCACAGGTGTTCCCTCGCAAGGGGAAGTCCGCTAATTATCTCCCCTGTCCATGGGGAGGCACTAGATGCTACCTGCGTTTCCAGCCCAACCCCCGCATTTCCCCGGCAGCCCGTACTGGGAGGGACTCGGGGAAGACTCTCGAAGGGCTCCTAGGAGATCTCGGGTGCTGCAGACAGAAGACGGAACCTCCCCACACTCAGAATTCCGGAACACGGCTGACTGTGTTGGGGAGGTTCGGGGCCGCACTCCACGCAGCTTCCTGATGTCACAGGTGTTCCCTCGCAAGGGGAAGTCCGCTAATTACCTCCCCTGTCCATGGGGAGGCACTAGATGCTACCTGCGTTTCCAGCCCAACCCCCGCATTTCCCCGGCAGCCCGTACTGGGAGGGACTCGGGGAAGACTCTCGAAGGGCTCCTAGGAGATCTCGGGTGCTGCAGACAGAAGACGGAACCTCCCCACACTCAGAATTCCGGAACACGGCTGACTGTGTGGGGGAGGTTCGGGGCCGCACTCCACGCAGCTTCCTGGGGTCACAGGTGTTCCCTCGCAAGGGGAAGTCCGCTAATTACCTCCCCTGTCCATGGGGAGGCACTAGATGCTACCTGCGTTTCCAGCCCAACCCCCGCATTTCCCCGGCAGCCCGTACTGGGAGGGACTCGGGGAAGACTCTCGAAGGGCTCCTAGGAGATCTCGGGTGCTGCAGACAGAAGACGGAACCTCCCCACACTCAGAATTCCGGAACACGGCTGACTGTGTGGGGGAGGTTCGGGGCCGCCCTCCACGCAGCTTCCTGGGGTCACAGGTTTTCCCTCGCAAGGGGAAGTCCGCTAATTACCTCCCCTGTCCATGGGGAGGCACTAGATGCTACCTGCGTTTCCAGCCCAACCCCCGCATTTCCCCGGCAGCCCGTACTGGGAGGGACTCGGGGAAGACTCTCGAAGGGCTCCTAGGAGATCTCGGGTGCTGCAGACAGAAGACGGAATCTCCCCACCCTCAGAATTCCGGAACACGGCTGACTGTGTGGGGGAGGTTCGGGGCCGCCCTCCACGCAGCTTCCTGGTGTCACAGGTGTTCCCTCGCAAGGGGAAGTCCGCTAATTACCTCCCCTGTCCATGGGGAGGCACTAGATGCTACCTGCGTTTCCAGCCCAACCCCCGCATTTCCCCGGCAGCCCGTACTGGGAGGGACTCGGGGAAGACTCTCGAAGGGCTCCTCGGAGATCTCGGGTGCTGCAGACAGAAGACGGAACCTCCCAACACTCAGAATTCCGGAACACGGCTGACTGTGTGGGTGAGGTTCAGGGCCGCACTCCACGCAGCTTCCTGGTGTCACAGGTGTTCCCTCGCAAGGGGAAGTCCGCTAATTACCTCCCCTGTCCATGGGGAGGCACTAGATGCTACCTGCGTTTCCAGCACAACCCCCGCATTTCCCCGGCAGCCCGTACTGGGAGGGACTCGGGGAAGACTCTCGAAGGGCTCCTAGGAGATCTCGGGTGCTGCAGACAGAAGACGGAACCTCCCCACACTCAGAATTCCGGAACACGGCTGACTGTGTGGGGGAGGTTCGGGGCCGCCCTCCACGCAGCTTCCTGGTGTCACAGGTGTTCCCTCGCAAGCGGAAGTCCGCTAATTACCTCCCCTGTCCATGGGGAGGCACTAGATGCTACCTGCGTTTCCAGCACAACCCCCGCATTTCCCCGGCAGCCCGTACTGGGAGGCACTCGGGGAAGACTATCGAAGGGTTCCTAGGAGATCTCGGGTGCTGCAGACAGAAGACGGAACCTCCCCACACTCAGAATTCCGGAACACGGCTGACTGTGTGGGGGAGGTTCGGGGCCGCCCTCCACGCAGCTTCCTGGTGTCACAGGTGTTCCCTCGCAAGGGGAAGTCCGCTAATTACCTCCCATGTCCATGGGGAGGCACTAGATGCTACCTGCGTTTCCAGCCCAAACCCCGCATTTCCCCGGCAGCCCGTACTGGGAGGGACTCGGGGAAGACTCTCGAAGGGCTCCTAGGAGATCTCGGGTGCTGCAGACAGAAGACGGAACCTCCCCACACTCAGAATTCCGGAACACGGCTGACTGTGTGGGGGAGGTTCGGGGCCGCCCTCCACGCAGCTTCCTGGGGTCACAGGTGTTCCCTCGCAAGGGGAAGTCCGCTAATTTCCTCCCCTGTCCATGGGGAGGCACTAGATGCTACCTGCGTTTCCAGCCCAACCCCCGCATTTCCCCGGCAGCCCGTACTGGGAGGCACTCGGGGAAGACTCTCGAAGGGCTCCTCGGAGATCTCGGGTGCTGCAGACAGAAGACGGAACCTCCCCACACTCAGAATTCCGGAACACGGCTGACTGTGTGGGGGAGGTTCGGGGCCGCCCTCCACGCAGCTTCCTGGTGTCACAGGTGTTCCCTCGCAAGGGGAAGTCCGCTAATTACCTCCCCTGTCCATGGGGAGGCACTAGATGCTACCTGGGTTTCCAGCCCAACCCCCGCATTTCCCCGGCAGCCCGTACTGGGAGGGACTCGGGGAAGACTCTCGAAGGGCTCCTCGGAGATCTCGGGTGCTGCAGACAGAAGACGGAACCTCCCAACACTCAGAATTCCGGAACACGGCTGACTGTGTGGGTGAGGTTCAGGGCCGCACTCCACGCAGCTTCCTGGTGTCACAGGTGTTCCCTCGCAAGGGGAAGTCCGCTAATTACCTCCCCTGTCCATGGGGAGGCACTAGATGCTACCTGCGTTTCCAGCCCAACCCCCGCATTTCCCCGGCAGCCCGTACTGGGAGGGACTCGGGGAAGACTCTCGAAGGGCTCCTAGGAGATCTCGGGTGCTGCAGACAGAAGACGGAACCTCCCCACCCTCAGAATTCCGGAAAACGGCTGACTGTGTGGGGGAGGTTCGGGGCCGCCCTCCACGCAGCTTCCTGGTGTCACAGGTGTTCCCTCGCAAGGGGAAGTCCGCTAATTACCTCCCCTGTCCATGGGGAGGCACTAGATGCTACCTGCGTTTCCAGCCCAACCCCCGCATTTCCCCGGCAGCCTGTACTGGGAGGGACTCGGGGAAGACTCTCGAAGGGCTCCTAGGAGATCTCGGGTGCTGCAGACAGAAGACGGAACCTCCCCACACTCAGAATTCCGGAACACGGCTGACTGTGTGGGGGAGGTTCGGGGCCGCCCTCCACGCAGCTTCCTGGTGTCACAGGTGTTCCCTCGCAAGGGGAAGTCCGCTAATTACCTCCCCTGTCCATGGGGAGGCACTAGATGCTACCTGCGTTTCCAGCCCAACCCCCGCATTTCCCCGGCAGCCCGTACTGGGAGGGACTCGGGGAAGACTCTCGAAGGGCTCCTAGGAGATCTCGGGTGCTGCAGACAGAAGACGGAACCTCCCCACACTCAGAATTCCGGAACACGGCTGACTGTGTGGGGGAGGTTCGGGGCCGCCCTCCACGCAGCTTCCTGGTGTCACAGGTGTTCCCTCGCAAGGGGAAGTCCGCTAATTACCTCCCCTGTCCATGGGGAGGCACTAGATGCTACCTGCGTTTCCAGCCCAACCCCCGCATTTCCCCGGCAGCCCGTACTGGGAGGGACTCGGAGAAGACTCTCGAAGGGCTCCTAGGAGATCTCGGGTGCTGCAGACAGAAGACGGAACCTCCCCACACTCAGAATTCCGGAACACGGCTGACTGTGTGGGGGAGGTTCGGGGCCGCCCTCCACGCAGCTTCCTGGTGTCACAGGTGTTCCCTCGCAAGGGGAAGTCCGCTAATTACCTCCCCTGTCCATGGGGAGGCACTAGATGCTACCTGCGTTTCCAGCCCAACCCCCGCATTTCCCCGGCAGCCCGTACTGGGAGGGACTCGGGGAAGACTCTCGAAGGGCTCCTAGGAGATCTCGGGTGCTGCAGACAGAAGACGGAACCTCCCCACACTCAGAATTCCGGAACACGGCTGACTGTGTGGGGGAGGTTCGGGGCCGCACTCCACGCAGCTTCCTGGTGTCACAGGTGTTCCCTCGCAAGGGGAAGTCCGCTAATTACCTCCCCTGTCCATGGGGAGGCACTAGATGCTACCTGCGTTTCCAGCCCAACCCCCGCATTTCCCCGGCAACCCGTAATGGGAGGGACTCGGGGAAGACTCTCGAAGGGCTCCTAGGAGATCTCGGGTGCTGCAGACAGAAGACGGAACCTCCCCACACTCAGAATTCCGGAACACGGCTGACTGTGTGGGGGAGGTTCGGGGCCGCCCTCCACGCAGCTTCCTGGTGTCACAGGTGTTCCCTCGCAAGGGGAAGTCCGCTAATTACCTCCCCTGTCCATGGGGAGGCACTAGATTCTACCTGCGTTTCCAGCCCAACCCCCGCATTTCCCCGGCAGCCCGTACTGAGAGGGACTCGGGGAAGACTCTCGAAGGGCTCCTAGGAGATCTCGGGTGCTGCAGACAGAAGACGGAACCTCCCCACACTCAGAATTCCGGAACACGGCTGACTGTGTGGGGGAGGTCCGGGGCAGCCCTCCACGCAGCTTCCTGGTGTCACAGGTGTTCCCTCGCAAGGGGAAGTCCGCTACTTACCTCCCCTGTCCATGGGGAGGCACTAGATGCTACCTGCGTTTCCAGCCCAACCCCCGCATTTCCCCGGCAGCCCGTACTGGGAGGGACTCGGGGAAGACTCTCGAAGGGCTCCTAGGAGATCTCGGGTGCTGCAGACAGAAGACGGAACCTCCCCACACTCAGAATTCCGGAACACGGCTGACTGTGTGGGGGAGGTTCGGGGCCGCCCTCCACGCAGCTTCCTGGTGTCACAGGTGTTCCCTCGCAAGGGGAAGTCCGCTAAATACCTCCCCTGTCCATGGGGAGGCACTAGATGCTACCTGCGTTTCCAGCCCAACCCCCGCATTTCCCCGGCAGCCCGTACTGGGAGGGACTCGGGGAAGACTCTCGAAGGGCTCCTAGGAGATCTCGGGTGCTGCAGACAGAAGACGGAACCTCCCCACACTCAGAATTCCGGAACACGGCTGACTGTGTGGGGGAGGTTCGGGGCCGCACTCCACGCAGCTTCCTGGTGTCAAAGGTGTTCCCTCGCAAGGGGAAATCCGCTAATTACCTCCCCTGTCCATGCGGAGGCGTAGATGCTACCTGCGTTTCCAGCCCAACCCCCGCCTTTCCCCGGCAGCCCGCACTGGGAGGGACTCGGGGAAGACTCTCGAAGGGCTCCTAGGAGATCTCGGTTGCTGCAGACAGAAGACGGAACCTCCCCACACTCAGAATTCCGGAACACGGCTGACTGTGTGGGGGAGGTTCGGGGCCGCCCTCCACGCAGCTTCCTGGTGTCACAGGTGTTCCCTCGCAAGGGGAAGTCCGCTAATTACCTCCCCTGTCCATGGGGAGGCACTAGATGCTACCTGCGTTTCCAGCCCAACCCCCGCATTTCCCCGGCAGCCCGTACTGGGAGGGACTCGGGGAAGACTCTCGAAGGGCTCCTAGGAGATCTCGGGTGCTGCAGACAGAAGACGGAACCTCCCCACACTCAGAATTCCGGAACACGGCTGACTGTGTGGGGGAGGTTCGGGGCCGCCCTCCACGCAGCTTCCTGGTGTCACAGGTGTTCCCTCGCAAGGGGAAGTCCGCTAATTACCTCCCCTGTCCATGGGGAGGCACTAGATGCTACCTGCGTTTCCAGCCCAACCCCCGCATTTTCCCGGCAGCCCGTACTGGGAGGGACTCGGGGAAGACTCTCGAAGGGCTCCTAGGAGATCTCGGGTGCTGCAGACAGAAGACGGAACCTCCCCACACTCAGAATTCCGGAACACGGCTGACTGTGTGGGGGAGGTTCGGGGCCGCCCTCCACGCAGCTTCCTAGGGTCACAGGTGTTCCCTCGCAAGGGGAAGTCCGCTAATTACCTCCCCTGTCCATGGGGAGGCACTGGATGCTACCTGCGTTTCCAGCCCAACCCCCGCATTTCCCCGGCAGCCCGTACTGGGAGGCACTCGGGGAAGACTCTCGAAGGGCTCCTCGGAGATCTCGGGTGCTGCAGACAGAAGACGGAACCTCCCCACACTCAGAATTCCGGAACACGGCTGACTGTGTGGGGGAGGTTCGGGGCCGCCCTCCACGCAGCTTCCTGGTGTCACAGGTGTTCCCTCGCAAGGGGAAGTCCGCTAATTACCTCCCCTGTCCATGGGGAGGCACTAGATGCTACCTGCGTTTCCAGCCCAACCCCCGCATTTCCCCGGCAGCCCGTACAGGGAGGGACTCGGGGAAGACTCTCGAAGGGCTCCTCGGAGATCTCGGGTGCTGCAGACAGAAGACGGAACCTCCCAACACTCAGAATTCCGGAACACGGCTGACTGTGTGGGTGAGGTTCAGGGCCGCACTCCACGCAGCTTCCTGGTGTCACAGGTGTTCCCTCGCAAGGGGAAGTCCGCTAATTACCTCCCCTGTCCATGGGGAGGCACTAGATGCTACCTGCGTTTCCAGCCCAACCCCCGCATTTCCCCGGCAGCCCGTACTGGGAGGGACTCGGGGAAGACTCTCGAAGGGCTCCTAGGAGATCTCGGGTGCTGCAGACAGAAGACGGAACCTCCCCACCCTCAGAATTCCGGAACACGGCTGACTGTGTGGGGGAGGTTCGGGGCCGCCCTCCACGCAGCTTCCTGGTGTCACAGGTGTTCCCTCGCAAGGGGAAGTCCGCTAATTACCTCCCCTGTCCATGGGGAGGCACTAGATGCTACCTGCGTTTCCAGCCCAACCCCCGCATTTCCCCGGCAGCCCGTACTGGGAGGGACTCGGGGAAGACTCTCGAAGGGCTCCTAGGAGATCTCGGGTGCTGCAGACAGAAGACGGAACCTCCCCACACTCAGAATTCCGGAACACGGCTGACTGTGTGGGGGAGGTTCGGGGCCGCCCTCCACGCAGCTTCCTGGTGTCACAGGTGTTCCCTCGCAAGGGGAAGTCCGCTAATTACCTCCCCTGTCCATGGGGAGGCACTAGATGCTACCTGCGTTTCCAGCCCAACCCCCGCATTTCCCCGCAGCCCGTACTGGGAGGGACTCGGGGAAGACTCTCGAAGGGCTCCTAGGAGATCTCGGGTGCTGCAGACAGAAGACGGAACCTCCCCACACTCAGAATTCCGGAACACGGCTGACTGTGTGGGGGAGGTTCGGGGCCGCCCTCCACGCAGCTTCCTGGGGTCACAGGTGTTCCCTCGCAAGGGGAAGTCCGCTAATTACCTCCCCTGTCCATGGGGAGGCACTGGATGCTACCTGCGTTTCCAGCCCAACCCCCGCATTTCCCCGGCAGCCCGTACTGGGAGGCACTCGGGGAAGACTCTCGAAGGGCTCCTCGGAGATCTCGGGTGCTGCAGACAGAAGACGGAACCTCCCCACACTCAGAATTCCGGAACACGGCTGACTGTGTGGGGGAGGTTCGGGGCCGCCCTCCACGCAGCTCCCTGGTGTCACAGGTGTTCCCTCGCAAGGGGAAGTCCGCTAATTACCTCCCCTGTCCATGGGGAGGCACTAGATGCTACCTGCGTTTCCAGCCCAACCCCCGCATTTCCCCGGCAGCCCGTACAGGGAGGGACTCGGGGAAGACTCTCGAAGGGCTCCTCGGAGATCTCGGGTGCTGCAGACAGAAGACGGAACCTCCCAACACTCAGAATTCCGGAACACGGCTGACTGTGTGGGTGAGGTTCAGGGCCGCACTCCACGCAGCTTCCTGGTTTCACAGGTGTTCCCTCGCAAGGGGAAGTCCGCTAATTACCTCCCCTGTCCATGGGGAGGCACTAGATGCTACCTGCGTTTCCAGCCCAACCCCCGCATTTCCCCGGCAGCCCGTACTGGGAGGGACTCGGGGAAGACTCTCGAAGGGCTCCTAGGAGATCTCGGGTGCTGCAGACAGAAGACGGAACCTCCCCACCCTCAGAATTCCGGAACACGGCTGACTGTGTGGGGGAGGTTCGGGGCCGCCCTCCACGCAGCTTCCTGGTGTCACAGGTGTTCCCTCGCAAGGGGAAGTCCGCTAATTACCTCCCCTGTCCATGGGGAGGCACTAGATGCTACCTGCGTTTCCAGCCCAACCCCCGCATTTCCCCGGCAGCCCGTACTGGGAGGGACTCGGGGAAGACTCTCGAAGGGCTCCTAGGAGATCTCGGGTGCTGCAGACAGAAGACGGAACCTCCCCACACTCAGAATTCCGGAACACGGCTTACTGTGTGGGTGAGGTTCAGGGCCGCCCTCCACGCAGATTCCTGGTGTCACAGGTGTTCCCTCGCAAGGGGAAGTCCGCTAATTACCTCCCCTGTCCATGGGGAGGCACTAGATGCTACCTGCGTTTCCAGCCTAACCCCCGCCTTTCCCCGGCAGCCCGCACTGGGAGGGACTCGGGGAAGACTCTCGAAGTGCTCCTAGGAGATCCCGGGTGCTGCAGACAGAAGACAGAACCTCCTCACATTCAGAATTCCGGAACACGGCTGACTGTGTGGGGGAGGTTCGGGGCCGCCCTCCACGCAGCTTCCTGGTGTCACAGGTTTTCCCTCGCAAGGGGAAGTTCGCTACTTACCTCCCCTGTCCATGCGGAGGCGTAGATTCTACCTGCGTTTCCAGCCTAACCCCCGCCTTTCCCCGGCAGCCCGCACTGGGAGGGACTCGGGGAAGACTCTCGAAGGGCTCCTAGGAGATCTCGGGTGCTGCAGACAGAAGACGGAACCTCCCCACACTCAGAATTCCGGAACACGGCTGACTGTGTGGGGGAGGTTCGGGGCCGCCCTCCACGCAGCTTCCTGGGGTCACAGGTGTTCCCTCGCAAGGGGAAGTCCGCTAATTACCTCCCCTGTCCATGGGGAGGCACTGGATGCTACCTGCGTTTCCAGCCCAACCCCCGCATTTCCCCGGCAGCCCGTACTGGGAGGCACTCGGGGAAGACTCTCGAAGGGCTCCTCGGAGATCTCGGGTGCTGCAGACAGAAGACGGAACCTCCCCACACTCAGAATTCCGGAACACGGCTGACTGTGTGGGGGAGGTTCGGGGCCGCCCTCCACGCAGCTCCCTGGTGTCACAGGTGTTCCCTCGCAAGGGGAAGTCCGCTAATTACCTCCCCTGTCCATGGGGAGGCACTAGATGCTACCTGCGTTTCCAGCCCAACCCCCGCATTTCCCCGGCAGCCCGTACAGGGAGGGACTCGGGGAAGACTCTCGAAGGGCTCCTCGGAGATCTCGGGTGCTGCAGACAGAAGACGGAACCTCCCAACACTCAGAATTCCGGAACACGGCTGACTGTGTGGGTGAGGTTCAGGGCCGCACTCCACGCAGCTTCCTGGTTTCACAGGTGTTCCCTCGCAAGGGGAAGTCCGCTAATTACCTCCCCTGTCCATGGGGAGGCACTAGATGCTACCTGCGTTTCCAGCCCAACCCCCGCATTTCCCCGGCAGCCCGTACTGGGAGGGACTCGGGGAAGACTCTCGAAGGGCTCCTAGGAGATCTCGGGTGCTGCAGACAGAAGACGGAACCTCCCCACCCTCAGAATTCCGGAACACGGCTGACTGTGTGGGGGAGGTTCGGGGCCGCCCTCCACGCAGCTTCCTGGTGTCACAGGTGTTCCCTCGCAAGGGGAAGTCCGCTAATTACCTCCCCTGTCCATGGGGAGGCACTAGATGCTACCTGCGTTTCCAGCCCAACCCCCGCATTTCCCCGGCAGCCCGTACTGGGAGGGACTCGGGGAAGACTCTCGAAGGGCTCCTAGGAGATCTCGGGTGCTGCAGACAGAAGACGGAACCTCCCCACACTCAGAATTCCGGAACACGGCTTACTGTGTGGGTGAGGTTCAGGGCCGCCCTCCACGCAGATTCCTGGTGTCACAGGTGTTCCCTCGCAAGGGGAAGTCCGCTAATTACCTCCCCTGTCCATGGGGAGGCGTAGATGCTACCTGCGTTTCCAGCCTAACCCCCGCCTTTCCCCGGCAGCCCGCACTGGGAGGGACTCGGGGAAGACTCTCGAAGTGCTCCTAGGAGATCCCGGGTGCTGCAGACAGAAGACAGAACCTCCTCACATTCAGAATTCCGGAACACGGCTGACTGTGTGGGGGAGGTTCGGGGCCGCCCTCCACGCAGCTTCCTGGTGTCACAGGTTTTCCCTCGCAAGGGGAAGTTCGCTACTTACCTCCCCTGTCCATGCGGAGGCGTAGATTCTACCTGCGTTTCCAGCCCAACCCCCGACTTTCCCCGGCAGCCCGCACTGGGAGGGACTCGGGGAAGACTCTCGAAGGGCTCCTAGGAGATCTCGGGTGCTGCAGACAGAAGACGGAACCTCCCCACACTCAGAATTCCGGAACAACGGTGACTGTGTAGGTGAAGTTCAGGGCCGCCCTCCACGAAGCTTCCTGGTGTCACAGGTGTTCCCTCGCAAGGGGAAGTCCGCTAATTACCTCCCCTGTCCATGCGGAGGCGTAGATGCTACCTGCGTTTCCAGCCCAACCCCCGCCTTTCCCCGGCAGCTCGCAGTGGGAGGGACTAGGGGAAGACTCTCGAAGGGCTCCTAGGAGATCTCGGGTGCTGCAGACAGAAGACGGAACCTCCCCACACTCAGAATTCCGGAACAACGGTGACTCTGTTGGTGAAGTTCAGGGCCGCCCTCCACGAAGCTTCCTGGTGTCACAGGTGTTCCCTCGCAAGGGGAAGTCCGCTAATTACCTCCCCTGTCCATGCGGAGGCGTAGATGCTACCTGCGTTTCCAGCCCAACCCCCGCCTTTCCCCGGCAGCCCGCACTGGGAGGGACTCGGGGAAGATTCTCGAAGGGCTCCTAGGAGTTCTCGGGTGCTGCAGACAGAAGACGGAACCTCCCCACACTCAGAATTCCGGAACACGGCTTACTGTGTGGGGGAGGTTCGGGGCCGCCCTCCACGCAGCTTCCTGGTGTCACAGGTGTTCCCTCGCAAGGGGAAGTCCGCTAATTACCTCCCCTGTCCATGGGGAGGCACTAGATGCTACCTGCGTTTCCAGCCCAACCCCCGCATTTCCCCGGCAGCCCGTACTGGGAGGGACTCGGGGAAGACTCTCGAAGGGCTCCTAGGAGATCTCGGGTGCTGCAGACAGAAGACGGAACCTCCCCACACTCAGAATTCCGGAACACGGCTTACTGTGTGTGTGAGGTTCAGAGCCGCACTCCACGCAGCTTCCTGGTGTCACAGGTGTTCCCTCGCAAGGGGAAGTCCGCTACTTACCTCCCCTGTCCATGGGGAGGCACTAGATGCTACCTGCGTTTCCAGCCCAACCCCCGCCTTTCCCCGGCAGCCCGTACTGGGAGGGACTCGGGGAAGACTCTCGAAGGGCTCCTAGGAGATCTCGGGTGCTGCAGACAGAAGACGGAACCTCCCCACACTCAGAATTCCGGAACACGGCTTACTGTGTGGGTGAGGTTCAGGGCCGCACTCCACGCAGCTTCCTGGTGTCACAGGTGTTCCCTCGCAAGGGGAAGTCCGCTACTTACCTCCCCTGTCCATGGGGAGGCACTAGATGCTACCTGCGTTTCCAGCCCAACCCCCGCATTTCCCCGGCAGCCCGTACTGGGAGGGACTCGGGGAAGACTCTCGAAGGGCTCCTAGGAGATCTCGGGTGCTGCAGACAGAAGACGGAACCTCCCCACATTCAGAATTCCGGAACAACGGTGACTGTGTAGGTGAGGTTCAGGGCCGCACTCCACGCAGCTTCCTGGTGTCACAGGTGTTCCCTCGCAAGGGGAAGTCCGCTACTTACCTCCCCTGTCCATGGGGAGGCACTAGATGCTACCTGCGTTTCCAGCCCAACCCCCGCATTTCCCCGGCAGCCCGTACTGGGAGGGACTCGGGGAAGACTCTCGAAGGGCTCCTAGGAGATCTCGGGTGCTGCAGACAGAAGACGGAACCTCCCCACACTCAGAATTCCGGAACACGGCTTACTGTGTGGGTGAGGTTCAGGGCCGCACTCCACGCAGCTTCCTGGTGTCACAGGTGTTCCCTCGCAAGGGGAAGTCCGCTACTTACCTCCCCTGTCCATGGGGAGGCACTAGATACTACCTGCGTTTCCAGCCCAACCCCCGCATTTCCCCGGCAGCCCGTACTGGGAGGGACTCGGGGAAGACTCTCGAAGGGCTCCTAGGAGATCTCGGGTGCTGCAGACAGAAGACGGAACCTCCCCACACTCAGAATTCCGGAACACGGCTTACTGTGTGGGTGAGGTTCAGGGCCGCCCTCCACGCAGCTTCCTGGTGTCACAGGTGTTCCCTCGCAAGGGGAAGTCCGCTAATTACCTCCCCTGTCCATGGGGAGGCGTAGATGCTACCTGCGTTTCCAGCCTAACCCCCGCCTTTCCCCGGCAGCCCGCACTGGGAGGGACTCGGGGAAGACTCTCGAAGTGCTCCTAGGAGATCCCGGGTGCTGCAGACAGAAGACAGAACCTCCTCACATTCAGAATTCCGGAACACGGCTGACTGTGTGGGGGAGGTTCGGGGCCGCCCTCCACGCAGCTTCCTGGTGTCACAGGTTTTCCCTCGCAAGGGGAGGTTCGCTACTTACCTCCCCTGTCCATGCGGAGGCGTAGATACTACCTGCGTTTCCAGCCCAACCCCCGCCTTTCCCCGGCAGCCCGCACTGGGAGGGACTCGGGGAAGACTCTCGAAGGGCTCCTAGGAGATCTCGGGTGCTGCAGACAGAAGACGGAACCTCCCCACAATCAGAATTCCGGAACAACGGTGACTGTGTAGGTGAAGTTCAGGGCCGCCCTCCACGAAGCTTCCTGGTGTCACAGGTGTTCCCTCGCAAGGGGAAGTCCGCTAATTACCTCCCCTGTCCATGCGGAGGCGTTGATGCTACCTGCGTTTCCAGCCCAACCCCCGCCTTTCCCCGGCAGCCCGCACTGGGAGGGACTCGGGGAAGATTCTCGAAGGGCTCCTAGGAGTTCTCGGGTGCTGCAGACAGAAGACGGAACCTCCCCACACTCAGAATTCCGGAACACGGCTGACTGTGTGGGGGAGGTTCGGGGCCGCCCTCCACGCAGCTTCCTGGTGTCACAGGTGTTCCCTCGCAAGGGGAAGTCCGCTAATTACCTCCCCTGTCCATGGGGAGGCACTAGATGCTACCTGCGTTTCCAGCCCAACCCCCGCATTTCCCCGGCAGCCCGTACTGGGAGGGACTCGGGGAAGACTCTCGAAGGGCTCCTAGGAGATCTCGGGTGCTGCAGACAGAAGACGGAACCTCCCCACACTCAGAATTCCGGAACACGGCTTACTGTGTGGGTGAGGTTCAGGGCCGCACTCCACGCAGCTTCCTGGTGTCACAGGTGTTCCCTCGCAAGGGGAAGTCCGCTACTTACCTCCCCTGTCCATGGGGAGGCACTAGATGCTACCTGCGTTTCCAGCCCAACCCCCGCATTTCCCCGGCAGCCCGTACTGGGAGGGACTCGGGGAAGACTCTCGAAGGGCTCCTAGGAGATCTCGGGTGCTGCAGACAGAAGACGGAACCTCCCCACACTCAGAATTCCGGAACACGGCTTACTGTGTGGGTGAGGTTCAGGGCCGCACTCCACGCAGCTTCCTGGTGTCACAGGTGTTCCCTCGCAAGGGGAAGTCCGCTACTTACCTCCCCTGTCCATGGGGAGGCACTAGATGCTACCTGCGTTTCCAGCCCAACCCCCGCATTTCCCCGGCAGCCCGTAATGGGAGGGACTCGGGGAAGACTCTCGAAGGGCTCCTAGGAGATCTCGGGTGCTGCAGACAGAAGACGGAACCTCCCCACATTCAGAATTCCGGAACAACGGTGACTGTGTAGGTGAGGTTCAGGGCCGCCCTCCACGAAGCTTCCTGGTGTCACAGGTGTTCCCTCGCAAGGGGAAGTCCGCTAATTACCTCCCCTGTCCATGCGGAGGCGTAGATGCTACCTGCGTTTCCAGCCCAACCCCCGCCTTTCCCCGGCAGCCCGCACTGGGAGGGACTCGGGGAAGACTCTCGAAGGGCTCCTAGGAGATCTCGGGAGCTGCAGACAGAAGACGGAACCTCCCCACACTCAGAATTCCGGAACACGTCTGACTGTGTGGGGGAGGTTCGGGGCCGCCCTCCACGCAGCTTCCTGGTGTCACAGGTGTTCCCTCGCAAGGGGAAGTCCGCTAATTACCTCCCCTTTCCATGGGGAGGCACTAGATGCTACCTGCGTTTCCAGCCCAACCCCCGCATTTCCCCGGCAGCCCGTACTGGGAGGGACTCGGGGAAGACTCTCGAAGGGCTCCTAGGAGATCTCGGGTGCTGCAGACAGAAGACGGAACCTCCCCACACTCAGAATTCCGGAACACGGCTGACTGTGTGGGGGAGGTTCGGGGCCGCCCTCCACGCAGCTTCCTGGTGTCACAGGTGTTCCCTCGCAAGGGGAAGTCCGCTAATTACCTCCCCTGTCCATGGGGAGGCACTAGATGCTACCTGCGTTTCCAGCCCAACCCCCGCATTTCCCCGGCAGCCCGTACTGGGAGGGACTCGGGGAAGACTCTCGAAGGGCTCCTAGGAGATCTCGGGTGCTGCAGACAGAAGACGGAACCTCCCCACACTCAGAATTCCGGAACACGGCTTACTGTGTGGGTGAGGTTCAGGGCCGCACTCCACGCAGCTTCCTGGTGTCACAGGTGTTCCCTCGCAAGGGGAAGTCCGCTACTTACCTCCCCTGTCCATGGGGAGGCACTAGATGCTACCTGCGTTTCCAGCACAACCCCCGCATTTCCCCGGCAGCCCGTACTGGGAGGGACTCGGGGAAGACTCTCGAAGGGCTAATAGGAGATCTCGGGTGCTGCAGACAGAAGACGGAACCTCCCCACACTCAGAATTCCGGAACACGGCTTACTGTGTGGGTGAGGTACAGGGCCGCACTCCACGCAGCTTCCTGGTGTCACAGGTGTTCCCTCGCAAGGGGAAGTCCGCTACTTACCTCCCCTGTCCATGGGGAGGCACTAGATGCTACCTGCGTTTCCAGCCCAACCCCCGCCTTTCCCCGGCAGCCCGCACTGGGAGGGACTCGGGGAAGACTCTCGAAGGGCTCCTAGGAGATCTCGGGTGCTGCAGACAGAAGACGGAACCTCCCCACACTCAGAATTCCGGAACACGTCTGACTGTGTGGGGGAGGTTCGGGGCCGCCCTCCACGCAGCTTCCTGGTGTCACAGGTGTTCCCTCGCAAGGGGAAGTCCGCTAATTACCTCCCCTGTCCATGGGGAGGCACTAGATGCTACCTGCGTTTCCAGCCCAACCCCCGCATTTCCCCGGCAGCCCGTACTGGGAGGGACTCGTGGAAGACTCTCGAAGGGCTCCTAGGAGATCTCGGGTGCTGCAGACAGAAGACGGAACCTCCCCACACTCAGAATTCCGGAACACGGCTGACTGTGTGGGGGAGGTTCGGGGCCGTCCTCCACGCAGCTTCCTGGTGTCACAGGTGTTCCCTCGCAAGGGGAAGTCCGCTAATTACCTCCCCTGTCCATGGGGAGGCACTAGATGCTACCTGCGTTTCCAGCCCAACCCCCGCATTTCCCCGGCAGCCCGTACTGGGAGGGACTCGGGGAAGACTCTCGAAGGGCTCCTAGGAGATCTCGGGTGCTGCAGACAGAAGACGGAACCTCCCCACACTCAGAATTCCGGAACACGGCTGACTGTGTGGGGGAGGTTCGGGGCCGCCCTCCACGCAGCTTCCTGGTGTCACAGGTGTTCCCTCGCAAGGGGAAGTCCGCTAATTACCTCCCCTGTCCATGGGGAGGCGTAGATGCTACCTGCGTTTCCAGCCCAACCCCCGCATTTCCCCGGCAGCCCGCACTGGGAGGGACTCGGGGAAGACTCTCGAAGGGCTCCTAGGAGATCTCGGGTGCTGCAGACAGAAGACGGAACCTCCCCACATTCAGAATTCCGGAACAACGGTGACTGTGTAGGTGAGGTTCAGGGCCGCCCTCCACGAAGCTTCCTGGTGTCACAGGTGTTCCCTCGCAAGGGGAAGTCCGCTAATTACCTCCCCTGTCCATGCGGAGGCGTAGATGCTACCTGCGTTTCCAGCCCAACCCCCGCCTTTCCCCGGCAGCCCGCACTGGGAGGGACTCGGGGAAGACTCTCGAAGGGCTCCTAGGAGATCTCGGGAGCTGCAGACAGAAGACGGAACCTCCCCACACTCAGAATTCCGGAACACGTCTGACTGTGTGGGGGAGGTTCGGGGCCGCCCTCCACGCAGCTTCCTGGTGTCACAGGTGTTCCCTCGCAAGGGGAAGTCCGCTAATTACCTCCCCTTTCCATGGGGAGGCACTAGATGCTACCTGCGTTTCCAGCCCAACCCCCGCATTTCCCCGGCAGCCCGTACTGGGAGGGACTCGGGGAAGACTCTCGAAGGGCTCCTAGGAGATCTCGGGTGCTGCAGACAGAAGACGGAACCTCCCCACACTCAGAATTCCGGAACACGGCTGACTGTGTGGGGGAGGTTCGGGGCCGCCCTCCACGCAGCTTCCTGGTGTCACAGGTGTTCCCTCGCAAGGGGAAGTCCGCTAATTACCTCCCCTGTCCATGGGGAGGCACTAGATGCTACCTGCGTTTCCAGCCCAACCCCCGCATTTCCCCGGCAGCCCGTACTGGGAGGGACTCGGGGAAGACTCTCGAAGGGCTCCTAGGAGATCTCGGGTGCTGCAGACAGAAGACGGAACCTCCCCACACTCAGAATTCCGGAACACGGCTTACTGTGTGGGTGAGGTTCAGGGCCGCACTCCACGCAGCTTCCTGGTGTCACAGGTGTTCCCTCGCAAGGGGAAGTCCGCTACTTACCTCCCCTGTCCATGGGGAGGCACTAGATGCTACCTGCGTTTCCAGCACAACCCCCGCATTTCCCCGGCAGCCCGTACTGGGAGGGACTCGGGGAAGACTCTCGAAGGGCTAATAGGAGATCTCGGGTGCTGCAGACAGAAGACGGAACCTCCCCACACTCAGAATTCCGGAACACGGCTTACTGTGTGGGTGAGGTACAGGGCCGCACTCCACGCAGCTTCCTGGTGTCACAGGTGTTCCCTCGCAAGGGGAAGTCCGCTACTTACCTCCCCTGTCCATGGGGAGGCACTAGATGCTACCTGCGTTTCCAGCCCAACCCCCGCCTTTCCCCGGCAGCCCGCACTGGGAGGGACTCGGGGAAGACTCTCGAAGGGCTCCTAGGAGATCTCGGGTGCTGCAGACAGAAGACGGAACCTCCCCACACTCAGAATTCCGGAACACGTCTGACTGTGTGGGGGAGGTTCGGGGCCGCCCTCCACGCAGCTTCCTGGTGTCACAGGTGTTCCCTCGCAAGGGGAAGTCCGCTAATTACCTCCCCTGTCCATGGGGAGGCACTAGATGCTACCTGCGTTTCCAGCCCAACCCCCGCATTTCCCCGGCAGCCCGTACTGGGAGGGACTCGTGGAAGACTCTCGAAGGGCTCCTAGGAGATCTCGGGTGCTGCAGACAGAAGACGGAACCTCCCCACACTCAGAATTCCGGAACACGGCTGACTGTGTGGGGGAGGTTCGGGGCCGTCCTCCACGCAGCTTCCTGGTGTCACAGGTGTTCCCTCGCAAGGGGAAGTCCGCTAATTACCTCCCCTGTCCATGGGGAGGCACTAGATGCTACCTGCGTTTCCAGCCCAACCCCCGCATTTCCCCGGCAGCCCGTACTGGGAGGGACTCGGGGAAGACTCTCGAAGGGCTCCTAGGAGATCTCGGGTGCTGCAGACAGAAGACGGAACCTCCCCACACTCAGAATTCCGGAACACGGCTTACTGTGTGGGTGAGGTTCAGGGCCGCACTCCACGCAGCTTCCTGGTGTCACAGGTGTTCCCTCGCAAGGGGAAGTCCGCTACTTACCTCCCCTGTCCATGGGGAGGCACTAGATGCTACCTGCGTTTCCAGCCCAACCCCCGCATTTCCCCGGCAGCCCGTAATGGGAGGGACTCGGGGAAGACTCTCGAAGGGCTCCTAGGAGATCTCGGGTGCTGCAGACAGAAGACGGAACCTCCCCACATTCAGAATTCCGGAACAACGGTGACTGTGTAGGTGAGGTTCAGGGCCGCCCTCCACGAAGCTTCCTGGTGTCACAGGTGTTCCCTCGCAAGGGGAAGTCCGCTAATTACCTCCCCTGTCCATGCGGAGGCGTAGATGCTACCTGCGTTTCCAGCCCAACCCCCGCCTTTCCCCGGCAGCCCGCACTGGGAGGGACTCGGGGAAGACTCTCGAAGGGCTCCTAGGAGATCTCGGGAGCTGCAGACAGAAGACGGAACCTCCCCACACTCAGAATTCCGGAACACGTCTGACTGTGTGGGGGAGGTTCGGGGCCGCCCTCCACGCAGCTTCCTGGTGTCACAGGTGTTCCCTCGCAAGGGGAAGTCCGCTAATTACCTCCCCTTTCCATGGGGAGGCACTAGATGCTACCTGCGTTTCCAGCCCAACCCCCGCATTTCCCCGGCAGCCCGTACTGGGAGGGACTCGGGGAAGACTCTCGAAGGGCTCCTAGGAGATCTCGGGTGCTGCAGACAGAAGACGGAACCTCCCCACACTCAGAATTCCGGAACACGGCTGACTGTGTGGGGGAGGTTCGGGGCCGCCCTCCACGCAGCTTCCTGGTGTCACAGGTGTTCCCTCGCAAGGGGAAGTCCGCTAATTACCTCCCCTGTCCATGGGGAGGCACTAGATGCTACCTGCGTTTCCAGCCCAACCCCCGCATTTCCCCGGCAGCCCGTACTGGGAGGGACTCGGGGAAGACTCTCGAAGGGCTCCTAGGAGATCTCGGGTGCTGCAGACAGAAGACGGAACCTCCCCACACTCAGAATTCCGGAACACGGCTTACTGTGTGGGTGAGGTTCAGGGCCGCACTCCACGCAGCTTCCTGGTGTCACAGGTGTTCCCTCGCAAGGGGAAGTCCGCTACTTACCTCCCCTGTCCATGGGGAGGCACTAGATGCTACCTGCGTTTCCAGCACAACCCCCGCATTTCCCCGGCAGCCCGTACTGGGAGGGACTCGGGGAAGACTCTCGAAGGGCTAATAGGAGATCTCGGGTGCTGCAGACAGAAGACGGAACCTCCCCACACTCAGAATTCCGGAACACGGCTTACTGTGTGGGTGAGGTACAGGGCCGCACTCCACGCAGCTTCCTGGTGTCACAGGTGTTCCCTCGCAAGGGGAAGTCCGCTACTTACCTCCCCTGTCCATGGGGAGGCACTAGATGCTACCTGCGTTTCCAGCCCAACCCCCGCCTTTCCCCGGCAGCCCGCACTGGGAGGGACTCGGGGAAGACTCTCGAAGGGCTCCTAGGAGATCTCGGGTGCTGCAGACAGAAGACGGAACCTCCCCACACTCAGAATTCCGGAACACGTCTGACTGTGTGGGGGAGGTTCGGGGCCGCCCTCCACGCAGCTTCCTGGTGTCACAGGTGTTCCCTCGCAAGGGGAAGTCCGCTAATTACCTCCCCTGTCCATGGGGAGGCACTAGATGCTACCTGCGTTTCCAGCCCAACCCCCGCATTTCCCCGGCAGCCCGTACTGGGAGGGACTCGTGGAAGACTCTCGAAGGGCTCCTAGGAGATCTCGGGTGCTGCAGACAGAAGACGGAACCTCCCCACACTCAGAATTCCGGAACACGGCTGACTGTGTGGGGGAGGTTCGGGGCCGTCCTCCACGCAGCTTCCTGGTGTCACAGGTGTTCCCTCGCAAGGGGAAGTCCGCTAATTACCTCCCCTGTCCATGGGGAGGCACTAGATGCTACCTGCGTTTCCAGCCCAACCCCCGCATTTCCCCGGCAGCCCGTACTGGGAGGGACTCGGGGAAGACTCTCGAAGGGCTCCTAGGAGATCTCGGGTGCTGCAGACAGAAGACGGAACCTCCCCACACTCAGAATTCCGGAACACGGCTGACTGTGTGGGGGAGGTTCGGGGCCGCCCTCCACGCAGCTTCCTGGTGTCACAGGTGTTCCCTCGCAAGGGGAAGTCCGCTAATTACCTCCCCTGTCCATGGGGAGGCGTAGATGCTACCTGCGTTTCCAGCCCAACCCCCGCATTTCCCCGGCAGCCCGCACTGGGAGGGACTCGGGGAAGACTCTCGAAGGGCTCCTAGGAGATCTCGGGTGCTGCAGACAGAAGACGGAACCTCCCCACATTCAGAATTCCGGAACACGGCTGACTGTGTAGGGGAGGTCCGGGGCAGCCCTCCACGCAGCTTCCTGGTGTCACAGGTGTTCCCTCGCAAGGGGAAGTCCGCTACTTACCTCCCCTGTCCATGGGGAGGCACTAGATGCTACCTGCGTTTCCAGCCCAACCCCCGCATTTCCCCGGCAGCCCGTACTGGGAGGGACTCGGGGAAAACTCTCGAAGGGCTCCTAGGAGATCTCGGGTGCTGCAGACAGAAGACGGAACCTCCCCACACTCAGAATTCCGGAACACCGCTGACTGTGTGGGGGAGGTTCGGGGCCGCCCTCCACGCAGCTTCCTGGTGTCACAGGTGTTCCCTCGCAAGGGGAAGTCCGCTAATTACCTCCCCTGTCCATGGGGAGGCACTAGATGCTACCTGCGTTTCCAGCCCAACCCCCGCATTTCCCCGGCAGCCCGTAATGGGAGGGACTCGGGGAAGACTCTCGAAGGGCTCCTAGGAGATCTCGGGTGCTGCAGACAGAAGACGGAACCTCCCCACACTCAGAATTCCGGAACACGGCTGACTGTGTGGGGGAGGTTCGGGGCCGCACTCCACGCAGCTTCCTGGTGTCACAGGTGTTCCCTCGCAAGGGGAAGTCCGCTAATTACCTCCCCTGTGCATGGGGAGGCACTAGATGCTATCTGCGTTTCCAGCCTAACCCCCGCATTTCCCCGGCAGCCCGTACTGGGAGGGACTCGGGGAAGACTCTCGAAGGGCTCCTAGGAGATCTCGGGTGCTGCAGACAGAAGACGGAACCTCCCCACACTCAGAATTCCGGAACACGGCTGACTGTGTGGGGGAGTTTCGGGGCCGCCCTCCACGCAGCTTCCTGGGGTCACAGGTGTTCCCTCGCAAGGGGAAGTCCGCTAATTACCTCCCCTGTCCATGGGGAGGCACTAGATGCTACCTGCGTTTCCAGCCCAACCCCCGCATTTCCCCGGCAGCCCGTACTGGGAGGCACTCGGGGAAGACTCTCGAAGGGCTCCTCGGAGATCTCGGGTTCTGCAGACAGAAGACGGAACCTCCCCACACTCAGAATTCCGGAACACGGCTGTCTGTGTGGGGGAGGTTCGGGGCCGCCCTCCACGCAGCTTCCTGGTGTCACAGGTGTTCCCTCGCAAGGGGAAGTCCGCTAATTACCTCCCCTGTCCATGGGGAGGCACTAGATGCTACCTGCGTTTCCAGCCCAACCCCCGCATTTCCCCGGCAGCCCGTACTGGGAGGGACTCGGGGAAGACTCTCGAAGGGCTCCTCGGAGATCTCGGGTGCTGCAGACAGAAGACGGAACCTCCCAACACTCAGAATTCCGGAACACGGCTGACTGTGTGCGTGAGGTTCAGGGCCGCACTCCACGCAGCTTCCTGGTGTCACAGGTGTTCCCTCGCAAGGGGAAGTCCGCTAATTACCTCCCCTGTCCATGGGGAGGCACTAGATGCTACCTGCGTTTCCAGCCCAACCCCCTCATTTCCCCGGCAGCCCGTACTGGGAGGGACTCGGGGAAGACTCTCGAAGGGCTCCTAGGAGATCTCGGGTGCTGCAGACAGAAGACGGAACCTCCCCACACTCAGAATTCCGGAACACGGCTGACTGTGTGGGGGAGGTTCGGGGCCGCCCTCCACGCAGCTTCCTGGTGTCACAGGTGTTCCCTCGCAAGGGGAAGTCCGCTAATTACCTCCCCTGTCCATGGGGAGGCACTAGATGCTACCTGCGTTTCCAGCTCAACCCCCGCATTTCCCCGGCAGCCCGTACTGGGAGGGACTCGGGGAAGACTCTCGAAGGGCTCCTAGGAGATCTCGGGTGCTGCAGACAGAAGACGGAACCTCCCCACACTCAGAATTCCGGAACACGGCTGACTGTGTGGGGGAGGTTCGGGGCCGCCCTCCACGCAGCTTCCTGGTGTCACAGGTGTTCCCTCGCAAGGGGAAGTTCGCTACTTACCTCCCCTGTCCATGCGGAGGCGTAGATGCTACCTGCGTTTCCAGCCCAACCCCCGCCTTTCCCCGGCAGCCCGCACTGGGAGGGACTCGGGGAAGACTCTCGAAGGGCTCCTAGGAGATCTCGGGTGCTGCAGACAGAAGACGGAACCTCCCCACACTCAGAATTCCGGAACACGGCTGACTGTGTGGGGGAGGTTCGGGGCCGCCCTCCACGCAGCTTCCTGGTGTCACAGGTGTTCCCTCGCAAGGGGAAGTCCGCTAATTACCTCCCCTGTCCATGGGGAGGCACTAGATGCTACCTGCGTTTCCAGCCCAACCCCCGCATTTCCCCGGCAGCCCGTACTGGGAGGGACTCGGGGAAGACTCTCGAAGGGCTCCTAGGAGATCTCGGGTGCTGCAGACAGAAGACGGAACCTCCCCACACTCAGAATTCCGGAACACGGCTTACTGTGTGGGTGAGGTACAGGGCCGCCCTCCACGCAGCTTCCTGGTGTCACAGGTGTTCCCTCGCAAGGGGAAGTCCGCTAATTACCTCCCCTGTCCATGGGGAGGCGTAGATGCTACCTGCGTTTCCAGCCCATCCCCCGCATTTCCCCGGCAGCCCGCACTGGGAGGGACTCGGGGAAGACTCTCGAAGGGCTCCTAGGAGATCCTGGGTGCTGCAGACAGAAGACGGAACCTCCTCACATTCAGAATTCCGGAACACGGCTGACTGTGTGGGGGAGGTCCGGGGCAGCCCTCCACGCAGCTTCCTGGTGTCACAGGTGTTCCCTCGCAAGGGGAAGTCCGCTAATTACCTCCCCTGTCCATGGGGAGGCACTAGATGCTACCTGCGTTTCCAGCCCAACCCCCGCATTTCCCCGGCAGCCCGTACTGGGAGGGACTCGGGGAAGACTCTCGAAGGGCTCCTCGGAGATCTCGGGTGCTGCAGACAGAAGACGGAACCTCCCAACACTCAGAATTCCGGAACACGGCTGACTGTGTGGGTGAGGTTCAGGGCCGCACTCCACGCAGCTTCCTGGTGTCACAGGTGTTCCCTCGCAAGGGGAAGTCCGCTAATTACCTCCCCTGTCATGGGGAGTCGTAGATGCTACCTGCGTTTCCAGCCCAACCCCCGCATTTCCCCGGCAGCCCGCACTGGGAGGGACTCGGGGAAGACTCTCGAAGGGCTCCTAGGAGATCCTGGGTGCTGCAGACAGAAGATGGAACCTCCTCACATTCAGAATTCCGGAACACGGCTGACTGTGTGGGGGAGGTCCGGGGCAGCCCTCCACGCAGCTTCCTGGTGTCACAGGTGTTCCCTCGCAAGGGGAAGTCCGCTACTTACCTCCCCTGTCCATGGGGAGGCACTAGATGCTACCTGCGTTTCCAGCCCAACCCCCGCATTTCCCCGGCAGCCCGTACTGGGAGGGACTCGGGGAAGACTCTCGAAGGGCTCCTAGGAGATCTCGGGTGCTGCAGACAGAAGACGGAACCTCCCCACACTCAGAATTCCGGAACACGGCTGACTGTGTGGGGGAGGTTCGGGGCCGCCCTCCACGCAGCTTCCTGGTGTCACAGGTGTTCCCTCGCAAGGGGAAGTCCGCTAATTACCTCCCCTGTCCATGGGGAGGCACTAGATGCTACCTGCGTTTCCAGCCCAACCCCCGCATTTCCCCGGCAGCCCGTACTGGGAGGGACTCGGGGAAGACTCTCGAAGGGCTCCTAGGAGATCTCGGGTGCTGCAGACAGAAGACGGAACCTCCCCACACTCAGAATTCCGGAACACGGCTGACTGTGTGGGGGAGGTTCGGGGCCGCCCTCCACGCAGCTTCCTGGTGTCACAGGTGTTCCCTCGCAAGGGGAAGTCCGCTAATTACCTCCCCTGTCCATGGGGAGGCGTAGATGCTACCTGCGTTTCCAGCCCAACCCCCGAATTTCCCCGGCAGCCCGCACTGGGAGGGACTCGGGGAAGACTCTCGAAGGGCTCCTAGGAGATCTCGGGTGCTGCAGACAAAAGACGGAACCTCCCCACATTCAGAATTCCGGAACACGGCTGACTGTGTGGGGGAGGTTCGGGGCAGCCCTCCACGCAGCTTCCTGGTGTCACAGGTGTTCCCTCGCAAGGGGAAGTCCGCTACTTACCTCCCTTGTCCATGGGGAGGCACTAGATGCTACCTGCGTTTCCAGCCCAACCCCCGCATTTCCCCGGCAGCCCGTACTGGGAGGGACTCGGGGAAAACTCTCGAAGGGCTCCTAGGAGATCTCGGGTGCTGCAGACAGAAGACGGAACCTCCCCACACTCAGAATTCCGGAACACGGCTGACTGTGTGGGGGAGGTTCGGGGCCGCCCTCCACGCAGCTTCCTGGTGTCACAGGTGTTCCCTCGCAAGGGGAAGTCCGCTAATTACCTCCCCTGTCCATGGGGAGGCACTAGATGCTACCTGCGTTTCCAGCCCAACCCCCGCATTTCCCCGGCAGACCGTACTGGGAGGGACTCGGGGAAGACTCTCGAAGGGCTCCTAGGAGATCTCGGGTGCTGCAGACAGAAGACGGAACCTCCCCACACTCAGAATTCCGGAACACGGCTGACTGTGTTGGGGAGGTTCGGGGCCGCACTCCACGCAGCTTCCTGGTGTCACAGGTGTTCCCTCGCAAGGGGAAGTCCGCTAATTACCTCCCCTGTCCATGGGGAGGCACTAGATGCTACCTGCGTTTCCAGCCCAACCCCCGCATTTCCCCGGCAGCCCGTACTGGGAGGGACTCGGGGAAGACTCTCGAAGGGCTCCTAGGAGATCTCGGGTGCTGCAGACAGAAGACGGAACCTCCCCACACTCAGAATTCCGGAACACGGCTGACTGTGTGGGGGAGGTTCGGGGCCGCCCTCCACGCAGCTTCCTGGGGTCACAGGTGTTCCCTCGCAAGGGGAAGTCCGCTAATTACCTCCCCGGTCCATGGGGAGGCACTAGATGCTACCTGCGTTTCCAGCCCAACCCCCGCATTTCCCCGGCAGCCCGTACTGGGAGGCACTCGGGGAAGACTCTCGAAAGGCTCCTCGGAGATCTCGGGTGCTGCAGACAGAAGACGGAACCTCCCCACACTCAGAATTCCGGAACACGGCTGACTGTGTGGGGGAGGTTCGGGGCCGCCCTCCACGCAGCTACCTGGTGTCACAGGTGTTCCCTCGCAAGGGGAAGTCCGCTAATTACCTCCCCTGTCCATGGGGAGGCACTAGATGCTACCTGCGTTTCCAGCCGAACCCCCGCATTTCCCCGGCAGCCCGTACTGGGAGGGACTCGGGGAAGACTCTCGAAGGGCTCCTCGGAGATCTCGGGTGCTGCAGACAGAAGACGGAACCTCCCAACACTCAGAATTCCGGAACACGGCTGACTGTGTGGGTGAGGTTCAGGGCCGCCCTCCACGCAGCTTCCTGGTGTCACAGGTGTTCCCTCGCAAGGGGAAGTCCGCTAATTACCTCCCCTGTCCATGGGGAGGCGTAGATGCTACCTGCGTTTCCAGCCCATCCCCCGCATTTTCCCGGCAGCCCGCACTGGGAAGGACTCGGGGAAGACTCTCGAAGGGCTCCTAGGAGATCCTGGGTGCTGCAGACAGAAGACGGAACCTCCTCACATTCAGAATTCCGGAACACGGCTGACTGTGTGGGGGAGTTCCGGGGCAGCCCTCCACGCAGCTTCCTGGTGTCACAGGTGTTCCCTCGCAAGGGGAAGTCCGCTAATTACCTCCCCTGTCCATGGGGAGGCACTAGATGCTACCTGCGTTTCCAGCCCAACCCCCGCATTTCCCCGGCAGCCCGTACTGGGAGGGACTCGGGGAAGACTCTCGAAGGGCTCCTAGGAGATCTCGGGTGCTGCAGACAGAAGACGGAACCTCCCCACACTCAGAATTCCGGAACACGGCTGACTGTGTGGGGGAGGTTCGGGGCCGCCCTCCACGCAGCTTCCTGGTGTCACAGGTGTTCCCTCGCAAGGGGAAGTCCGCTAATTACCTCCCCTGTCCATGGGGAGGCACTAGATGCTACCTGCGTTTCCAGCCCAACCCCCTCATTTCCCCGGCAGCCCGTACTGGGAGGGACTCGGGGAAGACTCTCGAAGGGCTCCTAGGAGATCTCGGGTGCTGCAGACAGAAGACGGAACCTCCCCACACTCAGAATTCCGGAACACGGCTGACTGTGTGGGGGAGGTTCGGGGCCGCACTCCACGCAGCTTCCTGGTGTCACAGGTGTTCCCTCGCAAGGGGAAGTCCGCTAATTACCTCCCATGTCCATGGGGAGGCACTAGATGCTACCTGCGTTTCCAGCCAAACCCCCGCATTTCCCCGGTAGCCCGTACTGGGAGGGACTCGGGGAAGACTCTCGAAGGGCTCCTAGGAGATCTCGGGTGCTGCAGACAGAAGACGGAACCTCCCCACACTCAGAATTCCGGAACACGGCTTACTGTGTGGGTGAGGTTCAGGGCCGCACTCCACGCAGCTTCCTGGTGTCACAGGTGTTCCCTCGCAAGGGGAAGTCCGCTAATTACCTCCCCTGTCCATGGGGAGGCGTAGATGCTACCTGCGTTTCCAGCCCAACCCCCGCATTTCCCCGGCAGCCCGCACTGGGAGTGACTCGGGGAAGACTCTCGAAGGGCTCCTAGGAGATCCTGGGTGCTGCAGACAGAAGACGGAACCTCCTCACATTCAGAATTCCGGAACACGGCTGACTGTGTGGGGGAGGTCCGGGGCAGCCCTCCACGCAGCTTCCTGGTGTCACAGGTGTTCCCTCGCAAGGGGAAGTCCGCTACTTACCTCCCCTGTCCATGGGGAGGCACTAGATGCTACCTGCGTTTCCAGCCCAACCCCCGCATTTCCCCGGCAGCCCGTACTGGGAGGGACTCTGGGAAGACTCTCGAAGGGCTCCTAGGAGATCTCGGGTGCTGCAGACAGAAGACGGAACCTCCCCACACTCAGAATTCCGGAACAACGGTGACTGTGTATGTGAGGTTCAGGGCCGCCCTTCACGAAGATTCCTGGTGTCACAGGTGTTCCCTTGCAAGGGGAAGTCCGCTAATTACCTCCCCTGTCCATGGGGAGGCGTAGATGCTACCTGCGTTTCCAGCCTAACCCCCGCCTTTCCCCGGGAGCCCGCACTGGGAGGGACTCGGGGAAGACTCTCGAAGTGCTCCTAGGAGATCCCGGGTGCTGCAGACAGAAGACAGAACCTCCTCACATTCAGAATTCCGGAACACGGCTGACTGTGTGGGGGAGTTTCGGGGCCGCCCTCCACGCAGCTTCCTGGTGTCACAGGTGTTCCCTCGCAAGGGGAAGTTCGCTACTTTCCTCCCATGTCCATGCGGAGGCGTAGATGCTACCTGCGTTTCCAGCCCAACCCCCGCCTTTCCCTGGCAGCCCGCACTGGGAGGGACTCGGGGAAGACTGTCGAAGGGCTCCTAGGAGATCTCGGATGCTGCAGACAGAAGACGGAACCTCCCCACACTCAGAATTCCGGAACACGGCTGACTGTGTGGGGGAAGTTCGGGGCCGCCCTCCACGCTGCTTCCTGGGGTCACAGGTGTTCCCTCGCAAGGGGAAGTCCGCTAATTACCTCCCCTGTCCATGGGGAGGCACTAGATGCTACCTGCGTTTCCAGCACAACCCCCGCATTTCCCCGGCAGCCCGTACTGGGAGGGACTCGGGGAAGACTCTCGAAGGGCTCCTAGGAGATCTCGGGTGCTGCAGACAGAAGACGGAACCTCCCCACACTCAGAATTCCGGAACACGGCTGACTGTGTGGGGGAGGTTCGGGGCCGCCCTCCACGCAGCTTCCTGGTGTCACAGGTGTTCCCTCGCAAGGGGAAGTCCGCTAATTACCTCCCCTGTCCATGGGGAGGCACTAGATGCTACCTGCGTTTCCAGCCCAACCCCCGCATTTCCCCGGCAACCCGTACTGGGAGGGACTCGGGGAAGACTCTCGAAGGGCTCCTAGGAGATCTCGGGTGCTGCAGACAGAAGACGGAACCTCCCCACACTCAGAATTCCGGAACACGGCTGACTGTGTGGGGGAGGTTCGGGGCCGCCCTCCACGCAGCTTCCTGGTGTCACAGGTGTTCCCTCGCAAGGGGAAGTCCGCTAATTACCTCCCCTGTCCATGGGGAGGCACTAGATGCTACCTGCGTTTCCAGCCCAACCCCCGCATTTCCCCGGCAGCCCGTACTGGGAGGGACTCGGGGAAGACTCTCGAAGGGCTCCTAGGAGATCTCGGGTGCTGCAGACAGAAAACGGAACCTCCCCACACTCAGTATTCCGGAACACGGCTGACTGTGTGGGGGAGGTTCGGGGCCGCCCTCCACGCAGCTTCCTGGTGTCACAGGTGTTCCCTCGCAAGGGGAAGTCCGCTAATTACCTCCCCTGTCCATGGGGAGGCACTAGATGCTACCTGCGTTTCCAGCCCAACCCCCGCATTTCCCCGGCAGCCCGTACTGGGAGGGACTCGGGGAAGACTCTCGAAGGGCTCCTAGGAGATCTCGGGTGCTGCAGACAGAAGACGGAACCTCCCCACACTCAGAATTCCGGAACACGGCTGACTGTGTGGGGGAGGTTCGGGGCCGCACTCCACGCAGCTTCCTGGGGTCACAGGTGTTCCCTCGCAAGGGGAAGTCCGCTAATTACCTCCCCTGTCCATGGGGAGGCACTAGATGCTACCTGCGTTTCCAGCCCAACCCCCGCATTTCCCCGGCAGCCCGTACTGGGAGGGACTCGGGGAAGACTCTCGAAGGGCTCCTAGGAGATCTCGGGTGCTGCAGACAGAAGACGGAACCTCCCCACACTCAGAATTCCGGAACACGGCTGACTGTGTGGGAGAGGTTCGGGGCCGCACTCCACGCAGCTTCCTGGTGTCACAGGTGTTCCCTCGCAAGGGGAAGTCCGCTAATTACCTCCCCTGTCCATGGGGAGGCACTAGATGCTACCTGCGTTTCCAGCCCAACCCCCGCATTTCCCCGGCAGCCCGTACTGGGAGGGACTCGGGGAAGACTCTCGAAGGGCTCCTAGGAGATCTCGGGTGCTGCAGACAGAAGACGGAACCTCCCCACATTCAGAATTCCGGAACACGGCTGACTGTGTGGGGGAGGTCCGGGGCAGCCCTCCACGCAGCTTCCTGGTGTCACAGGTGTTCCCTCGCAAGGGGAAGTCCGCTACTTACCTCCCCTGTCCATGGGGAGGCACTAGATGCTACCTGCGTTTCCAGCCCAACCCCCGCATTTCCCCGGCAGCCCGTACAGGGAGGGACTCGGGGAAGACTCTCGAAGGGCTCCTAGGAGTTCTCGGGTGCTGCAGACAGAAGACGGAACCTCCCCACACTCAGAATTCCGGAACACGGCTGACTGTGTGGGGGAGGTTCGGGGCCGCCCTCCACGCAGCTTCCTGGTGTCACAGGTGTTCCCTCGCAAGGGGAAGTCCGCTAATTACCTCCAATGTCCATGGGGAGGCACTAGATGCTACCTGCGTTTCCAGCCCAACCCCCGCATTTCCCCGGCAGCCCGTACTGGGAGGGACTCGGGGAAGACTCTCGAAGGGCTCCTAGGAGATCTCGGGTGCTGCAGACAGAAGACGGAACCTCCCCACACTCAGAATTCCGGAACACGGCTGACTGTGTGGGGGAGGTTCGGGGCCGCACTCCAGGCAGCTTCCTGGTGTCACAGGTGTTCCCTCGCAAGGGGAAGTCCGCTAATTACCTCCCCTGTCCATGGGGAGGCACTAGATGCTACCTGCGTTTCCAGCCCAACCCCCGCATTTCCCCGGCAGCCCGTACTGGGAGGCACTCGGGGAAGACTCTCGAAGGGCTCCTCGGAGATCTCGGGTGCTGCAGACAGAAGACGGAACCTCCCCACACTCAGAATTCCGGAACAGGCCTGACTGTGTGGGGGAGGTTCGGGGCCGCCCTCCACGCAGCTTCCTGGTGTCACAGGTGTTCCCTCGCAAGGGGAAGTCCGCTAATTACCTCCCCTGTCCATGGGGAGGCGTAGATGCTACCTGCGTTTCCAGCCCAACCCCCGCATTTCCCCGGCAGCCCGCACTGGGAGGGACTCGGGGAAGACTCTCGAAGGGCTCCTAGGAGATCTCGGGTGCTGCAGACAGAAGACGGAACCTCCCCACATTCAGAATTCCGGAACACGGCTGACTGTGTGGGGGAGGTCCGGGGCAGCCCTCCACGCAGCTTCCTGGTGTCACAGGTGTTCCCTCGCAAGGGGAAGTCCGCTACTTACCTCCCCTGTCCATGGGGAGGCACTAGATGCTACCTGCGTTTCCAGCCAAACCCCCGCATTACCCCGGCAGCCCGTACTGGGAGGGACTCGGGGAAGACTCTTGAAGGGCTCCTAGGAGATCTCGGGTGCTGCAGACAGAAGACGGAACCTCCCCACACTCAGAATTCCGGAACACGGCTGACTGTGTGGGGGAGGTTCGGGGCCGCCCTCCACGCAGCTTCCAGGTGTCACAGGTGTTCCCTCGCAAGGGGAAGTCCGCTAATTACCTCCCCTGTCCATGGGGAGGCACTAGATGCTACCTGCGTTTCCAGACCAACCCCCGCATTTCCCCGGCAGCCCGTACTGGGAGGGACTCGGGGAAGACTCTCGAAGGGCTTCTAGGAGATCTCGGGTGCTGCAGACAGAAGACGGAACCTCCCCACACTCAGAATTCCGGAACACGGCTGACTGTGTGGGGGAGGTTCGGGGCCGCACTCCACGCAGCTTCCTGGTGTCACAGGTGTTCCCTCGCAAGGGGAAGTCCGCTAATTACCTCCCCTGTCCATGGGGAGGCACTAGATGCTACCTGCGTTTCCAGCCCAACCCCCGCATTTCCCCGGTAGCCCGTACTGGGAGGGACTCGGGGAAGACTCTCGAAGGGCTCCTAGGAGATCTCGGGTGCTGCAGACAGAAGACGGAACCTCCCCACACTCAGAATTCCGGAACACGGCTGACTGTGTGGGGGAGGTTCGGGGCCGCCCTCCACGCAGCTTCCTGGGGTCACAGGTGTTCCCTCGCAAGGGGAAGTCCGCTAATTACCTCCCCTGTCCATGGGGAGGCACTAGATGCTACCTGCGTTTCCAGCCCAACCCCCGCATTTCCCCGGCAGCCCGTACTGGGAGGCACTCGGGGAAGACTCTCGAAGGGCTCCTCGGAGATCTCGGGTGCTGCAGACAGAAGACGGAACCTCCCCACACTCAGAATTCCGGAACACGGCTGACTGTGTGGGGGAGGTTCGGGGCCGCCCTCCACGCAGCTTCCTGGTGTCACAGGTGTTCCCTCGCAAGGGGAATTCCGCTAATTACCTTCCCTGTCCATGGGGAGGCACTAGATGCTACCTGCGTTTCCAGCCCAACCCCCGCATTTCCCCGGCAGCCCGTACTGGGAGGGACTCGGGGAAGTCTCTCGAAGGGCTCCTCGGAGATCTCGGGTGCTGCAGACAGAAGACGGAACCTCCCAACACTCAGAATTCCGGAACACGGCTGACTGTGTGGGTGAGGTTCAGGGCCGCACTCCACGCAGCTTCCTGGTGTCACAGGTGTTCCCTCGCAAGGGGAAGTCCGCTAATTACCTCCCCTGTCCATGGGGAGGCACTAGATGCTACCTGCGTTTCCAGCCCAACCCCCGCATTTCCCCGGCAGCCCGTACTGGGAGGGACTTGGGGAAGACTCTCGAAGGGCTCCTAGGATATCTCGGGTGCTGCAGACAGAAGACGGAACCTCCCCACCCTCAGAATTCCGGAACACGGCTGACTGTGTGTGGGAGGTACGGGGCCGCCCTCCACGCAGCTTCCTGGTGTCACAGGTGTTCCCTCGCAAGGGGAAGTCCGCTAATTACCTCCCCTGTCCATGGGGAGGCACTAGATGCTACCTGCGTTTCCAGCCCAACCCCCACATTTCCCCGGCAGCCCGTACTGGGAGGGACTCGGGGAAGACTCTCGAAGGGCTCCTAGGAGATCTCGGTTGCTGCAGACAGAAGACGGAACCTCCCCACACTCAGAATTCCGGAACACGGCTGACTGTGTGGGGGAGGTTCGGGGCCGCACTCCAGGCAGCTTCCTGGTGTCACAGGTGTTCCCTCGCAAGGGGAAGTCCGCTAATTACCTCCCCTGTCCATGGGGAGGCGTAGATGCTACCTGCGTTTCCAGCCCAACCCCCGCATTTCCCCGGCAGCCCGCACTGGGAGGGACTCGGGGAAGATTCTCGAGGGGCTCCTAGGAGATCCCGGTGCTGCAGACAGAAGACGGAACCTCCTCACATTCAGAATTCCGGAACACGGCTGACTGTGTGGGGGAGGTCCGGGGCAGGCCTCCACGCAGCTTCCTGGTTTCACAGGTGTTCCCTCGCAAGGGGAAGTCCGCTACTTACCTCCCCTGTCCATGGGGAGGCACTAGATGCTACCTGCGTTTCCAGCCCAACCCCCGCATTTCCCCGGCAGCCCGTACTGGGAGGGACTCGGGGAAGACTCTCGAAGGGCTCCTAGGAGATCTCGGGTGCTGCAGACAGAAGACGGAACCTCCCCACACTCAGAATTCCGGAACAACGGTGACTGTGTAGGTGAGGTTCAGGGCCGCCCTTCACGAAGCTTCCTGGTGTCACAGGTGTTCCCTTGCAAGGGGAAGTCCGCTAATTACCTCCCCTGTCCATGGGAAGGCGTAGATGCTACCTGCGTTTCCAGCCTAACCCCCGCCTTTCCCCGGCAGCCCGCACTGGGAGGGACTCGGGGAAGACTCTCGAAGTGCTCCTAGGAGATCCCGGGTGCTGCAGACAGAAGACAGAACCTCCTCACATTCAGAATTCCGGAACACGGCTGACTGTGTGGGGGAGGTTCGGGGCCGCCCTCCACGCAGCTTCCTGGTGTCACAGGTGTTCCCTCGCAAGGGGAAGTTCGCTACTTACCTCCCCTGTCCATGCGGAGTCGTAGATGCTACCTGCGTTTCCAGGCCAACCCCCGCCTTTCCCCGGCAGCCCGCACTGGGAGGGACTCGGGGAAGACTTTCGAAGGGCTCCTAGGAGATCTCGGGTGCTGCAGACAGAAGACGGAACCTCCCCACACTCAGAATTCCGGAACACGGCTGACTGTGTGGGGGAGGTTCGGGGCCGCCCTCCACGCAGCTTCCTGGTGTCACAGGTGTTCCCTCGCAAGGGGAAGTCCGCTAATTACCTCCCATGTCCATGGGGAGGCACTAGATGCTACCTGCGTTTCCAGCCCAACCCCCGCATTTCCCCGGCAGCCCGTACTGGGAGGGACTCGGGGAAGACTCTCGAAGGGCTCCTAGGAGATCTCGGGTGCTGCAGACAGAAGACGGAACCTCCCCACCCTCAGAATTCCGGAACACGGCTGACTGTGTGGGGGAGGTTGGGGGCCGCCCTCCACGCAGCTTCCTGGTGTCACAGGTGTTCCCTCGCAAGGGGAAGTCCGCTAATTACCTCCCCTGTCCATGGGGAGGCACTAGATGCTACCTGCGTTTCCAGCCCAACCCCCGCATTTCCCCGGCAGCCCGTACTGGGAGGGACTCGGGGAAGACTCTCGAAGGGCTCCTAGGAGATCTCGGGTGCTGCAGACAGAAGACGGAACCTCCCCACACTCAGAATTCCGGAACACGGCTGACTGTGTGGGGGAGGTTCGGGGCAGCCCTCCACGCAGCTTCCTGGTTTCACAGGTGTTCCCTCGCAAGGGGAAGTCCGCTAATTACCTCCCCTGTCCATGGGGAGGCACTAGATGCTACCTGCGTTTCCAGCCCAACCCCCGCATTTCCCCGGCAGCCCGTACTGGGAGGGACTCGGGGAAGACTCTCGAAGGGCTCCTAGGAGATCTCGGGTGCTGCAGACAGAAGACGGAACCTCCCCACACTCAGAATTCCGGAACACGGCTGACTGTGTGGGGGAGGTTCGGGGCCGCACTCCACGCAGCTTCCTGGTGTCACAGGTGTTCCCTTGCAAGGGGAAGTCCGCTAATTACCTCCCCTGTCCATGGGGAGGCGTAGATGCTACCTGCGTTTCCAGCCTAACCCCCGCCTTTCCCCGGCAGCCCGCACTGGGTGGGACTCGGGGAAGACTCTCGAAGTGCTCCTAGGAGATCCCGGGTGCTGCAGACAGAAGACAGAACCTCCTCACATTCAGAATTCCGGAACACGGCTGACTGTGTGGGGGAGGTTCGGGGCCGCCCTCCACGCAGCTTCCTGGTGTCACAGGTGTTCCCTCGCAAGGGGAAGTTCGCTACTTACCTCCCCTGTCCTTGCGGAGTCGTAGATGCTACCTGCGTTTCCAGGCCAACCCCCGCCTTTCCCCGGCAGCCCGCACTGGGAGGGACTCGGGGAAGACTCTCGAAGGGCTCCTAGGAGATCTCGGGTGCTGCAGACAGAAGACGGAACCTCCCCACACTCAGAATTCCGGAACACGGCTGACTGTGTGGGGGAGGTTCGGGGCCGCCCTCCACGCAGCTTTCTGGTGTCACAGGTGTTCCCTCGCAAGGGGAAGTCCGCTAATTACCTCCCATGTCCATGGGGAGGCACTAGATGCTACCTGCGTTTCCAGCCCAACCCCCGCATTTCCCCGGCAGCCCGTACTGGGAGGGACTCGGGGAAGACTCTCGAAGGGCTCCTAGGAGATCTCGGGTGCTGCAGACAGAAGACGGAACCTGCCCACCCTCAGAATTCCGGAACACGGCTGACTGTGTGGGGGAGGTTGGGGGCCGCCCTCCACGCAGCTTCCTGGTGTCACAGGTGTTCCCTCGCAAGGGGAAGTCCGCTAATTACCTCCCCTGTCCATGGGGAGGCACTAGATGCTACCTGCGTTTCCAGCCCAACCCCCGCATTTCCCCGGCAGCCCGTACTGGGAGGGACTCGGGGAAGACTCTCGAAGGGCTCCTAGGAGATCTCGGGTGCTGCAGACAGAAGACGGAACCTCCCCACACTCAGAATTCCGGAACACGGCTGACTGTGTGGGGGAGGTTCGGGGCCGCACTCCACGCAGCTTCCTGGTGTCACAGGTGTTCCCTCGCAAGGGGAAGTCCGCTAATTACCTCCCCTGTCCATGGGGAGGCGTAGATGCTACCTGCGTTTCCAGCCCAACCCCCGCATTTCCCCGGCAGCCCGCACTGGGAGGGACTCGGGGAAGACTCTCGAAGGGCTCCTAGGAGATCCCGGGTGCTGCAGACAGAAGACGGAACCTCCTCACATTCAGAATTCCGGAACACGGCTGACTGTGTGGGGGAGGTTCGGGGCAGCCCTCCACGCAGCTTCCTGGTTTCACAGGTGTTCCCTCGCAAGGGGAAGTCCGCTAATTACCTCCCCTGTCCATGGGGAGGCACTAGATGCTACCTGCGTTTCCAGCCCAACCCCCGCATTTCCCCGGCAGCCCGTACTGGGAGGGACTCGGGGAAGACTCTCGAAGGGCTCCTAGGAGATCTCGGGTGCTGCAGACAGAAGACGGAACCTCCCCACACTCAGAATTCCGGAACACGGCTGACTGTGTGGGGGAGGTTCGGGGCCGCACTCCACGCAGCTTCCTGGTGTCACAGGTGTTCCCTTGCAAGGGGAAGTCCGCTAATTACCTCCCCTGTCCATGGGGAGGCGTAGATGCTACCTGCGTTTCCAGCCTAACCCCCGCCTTTCCCCGGCAGCCCGCACTGGGTGGGACTCGGGGAAGACTCTCGAAGTGCTCCTAGGAGATCCCGGGTGCTGCAGACAGAAGACAGAACCTCCTCACATTCAGAATTCCGGAACACGGCTGACTGTGTGGGGGAGGTTCGGGGCCGCCCTCCACGCAGCTTCCTGGTGTCACAGGTGTTCCCTCGCAAGGGGAAGTTCGCTACTTACCTCCCCTGTCCTTGCGGAGTCGTAGATGCTACCTGCGTTTCCAGGCCAACCCCCGCCTTTCCCCGGCAGCCCGCACTGGGAGGGACTCGGGGAAGACTCTCGAAGGGCTCCTAGGAGATCTCGGGTGCTGCAGACAGAAGACGGAACCTCCCCACACTCAGAATTCCGGAACACGGCTGACTGTGTGGGGGAGGTTCGGGGCCGCCCTCCACGCAGCTTCCTGGTGTCACAGGTGTTCCCTCGCAAGGGGAAGTCCGCTAATTACCTCCCATGTCCATGGGGAGGCACTAGATGCTACCTGCGTTTCCAGCCCAACCCCCGCATTTCCCCGGCAGCCCGTACTGGGAGGGACTCGGGGAAGACTCTCGAAGGGCTCCTAGGAGATCTCGGGTGCTGCAGACAGAAGACGGAACCTGCCCACCCTCAGAATTCCGGAACACGGCTGACTGTGTGGGGGAGGTTGGGGGCCGCCCTCCACGCAGCTTCCTGGTGTCACAGGTGTTCCCTCGCAAGGGGAAGTCCGCTAATTACCTCCCCTGTCCATGGGGAGGCACTAGATGCTACCTGCGTTTCCAGCCCAACCCCCGCATTTCCCCGGCAGCCCGTACTGGGAGGGACTCGGGGAAGACTCTCGAAGGGCTCCTAGGAGATCTCGGGTGCTGCAGACAGAAGACGGAACCTCCCCACACTCAGAATTCCGGAACACGGCTGACTGTGTGGGGGAGGTTCGGGGCCGCACTCCACGCAGCTTCCTGGTGTCACAGGTGTTCCCTCGCAAGGGGAAGTCCGCTAATTACCTCCCCTGTCCATGGGGAGGCACTTGATGCTACCTGCGTTTCCAGCCCAACCCCCGCATTTCCCCGGCAGCCCGTACTGGGAGGGACTCGGGGAAGACTCTCGAAGGGCTCCTAGGAGATCTCGGGTGCTGCAGACAGAAGACGGAACCTCCCCACACTCAGAATTCCGGAACACGGCTGACTGTGTGGGGGAGGTTCGGGGCCGCCCTCCACGCAGCTTCCTGGTGTCACAGGTGTTCCCTCGCAAGGGGAAGTCCGCTAATTACCTCCCCTGTCCATGGGGAGGCGTAGATGCTACCTGCGTTTCCAGCCCAACCCCCGCATTTCCCCGGCAGCCCGCACTGGGAGGGACTCGGGGAAGACTCTCGAAGGGCTCCTAGGAGATCCTGGGTGCTGCAGACAGAAGACGGAACCTCCTCACATTCAGAATTCCAGAACACGGCTGATTGTGTGGGGGAGGTCCGGGGCAGCCCTCCACGCAGCTTCCTGGTGTCACAGGTGTTCCCTCGCAAGGGGAAGTCCGCTACTTACCTCCCCTGTCCATGGGGAGGCACTAGATGCTACCTGGGTTTCCAGCCCAACCCCCGGATTTCCCCGGCAGCCCGTACTGGGAGGGACTCGGGGAAGACTCTCGAAGGGCTCCTAGGAGATCTCGGGTGCTGCAGACAGAAGACGGAACCTCCCCACACTCAGAAATCCGGAACAACGGTGACTGTGTATGTGAGGTTCAGGGCCGTCCTTCACGAAGATTCCTGGTGTCACAGGTGTTCCCTTGCAAGGGGAAGTCCGCTAATTACCTCCCCTGTCCATGGGGAGGCGTAGATGCTACCTGCGTTTCCAGCCTAACCCCCGCCTTTCCCCGGCAGCCCGCACTGGGAGGGACTCGGGGAAGACTCTCGAAGTGCTCCTAGGAGATCCCGGGTGCTGCAGACAGAAGACAGAACCTCCTCACATTCAGAATTCCGGAACACGGCTGACTGTGTGGGGGAGGTTCGGGGCCGCCCTCCACGCAGCTTCCTGGTGTCACAGGTGTTCCCTCGCAAGGGGAAGTTCGCTACTTTCCTCCCATGTCCATGCGGAGGCGTAGATGCTACCTGCGTTTCCAGGCCAACCCCCGCCTTTCCCCGGCAGCCCGCACTGGGTAGGACTCGGGGAAGACTCTCGAAGGGCTCCTAGGAGATCACGGGTGCTGCAGACAGAAGACGGAACCTCCCCACACTCAGAATTCCGGAACACGGCTGACTGTGTGGGGGATGTTCGGGGCCGCCCTCCACGCAGCTTCCTGGTGTCACAGGTGTTCCCTCGCAAGGGGAAGTCCGCTAATTACCTCCCCTGTCCATGGGGAGGCACTAGATGCTACCTGCGTTTCCAGCCCAACCCCCGCATTTCCCCGGCAGCCCGTACTGGGAGGGACTCGGGGAAGACTCTCGAAGGGCTCCTAGGAGATCTCGGGTGCTGCAGACAGAAGACGGAACCTCCCCACACTCAGAATTCCGGAACACGGCTGACTGTGTGGGGGAGGTTCGGGGCCGCACTCCACGCAGCTTCCTGGTGTCACAGGTGTTCCCTCGCAAGGGGAAGTCCGCTAATTACCTCCCCTGTCCATGGGGAGGCACTAGATGCTACCTGCGTTTCCAGCCCAACCCCCGCATTTCCCCGGCAGCCCGTACTGGGAGGGACTCGGGGAAGACTCTCGAAGGGCTCCTAGGAGATCTCGGGTGCTGCAGACAGAAGACGGAACCTCCCCACACTCAGAATTCCGGAACACGGCTGACTGTGTGGGGGAGGTTCGGGGCCGCACTCCACGCAGCTTCCTGGTGTCACAGGTGTTCCCTCGCAAGGGGAAGTCCGCTAATTACCTCCCCTGTCCATGGGGAGGCACTAGATGCTACCTGCGTTTCCAGCCCATCCCCCGCATTTCCCCGGCAGCCCGTACTGGGAGGGACTCGGGGAAGACTCTCGAAGGGCTCCTAGGAGATCTCGGGTGCTGCAGACAGAAGACGGAACCTCCCCACACTCAGAATTCCGGAACACGGCTGACTGTGTGGGGGAGTTTCGGGGCCGCCCTCCACGCAGCTTCCTGGTGTCACAGGTGTTCCCTCGCAAGGGGAAGTCCGCTACTTACCTCCCCTGTCCATGGGGAGGCACTAGATGCTACCTGCGTTTCCAGCCCAACCCCCGCATTTCCCCGGCAGCCCGTACTGGGAGGGACTCGGGGAAGACTCTCGAAGGGCTCCTAGGAGATCTCGGGTGCTGCAGACAGAAGACGGAACCTCCCCACACTCAGAATTCCGGAACAACTGTGACTGTGTAGGTGAGGTTCAGGGCCGCCCTTCACGAAGCTTCCTGGTGTCACAGGTGTTCCCTTGCAAGGGGAAGTCCGCTAATTACCTCCCCTGTCCATGGGGAGGCGTAGATGCTACCTGCGTTTCCAGCCTAACCCACGCCTTTCCCCGGCAGCCCGCACTGGGAGGGACTCGGGGAAGACTCTCGAAGTGCTCCTAGGAGATCCCGGGTGCTGCAGACAGAAGACAGAACCTCCTCACATTCAGAATTCCGGAACACGGCTGACTGTGTGGGGGAGGTTCGGGGCCGCCCTCCACGCAGCTTGCTGGTGTCACAGGTGTTCCCTCGCAAGGGGAAGTTCGCTACTTACCTCCCCTGTCCATGCGGAGGCGTAGATGCTACCTGCGTTTCCAGCCCAACCCCCGCATTTCCCCGGCAGCCCGCACAGGGAGGGACTCGGGGAAGACTCTCGAAGGGCTCCTAGGAGATCTCGGGTGCTGCAGACAGAAGACGGAACCTCCCCACACTCAGAATTCCGGAACACGGCTGACTGTGTGTGGGAGGTTCGGGGCCGCCCTCCACGCAGCTTCCTGGTGTCACAGGTGTTCCCTCGCAAGGGGAAGTCCACTAATTACCTCCCCTGTCGATGGGGAGGCACTAGATGCTACCTGCGTTTCCAGCCCAACCCCCGCATTTCCCCGGCAGCCCGTACTGGGAGGGACTCGGGGAAGACTCTCGAAGGGTTCCTAGGAGATCTCGGGTGCTGCAGACAGAAGACGGAACCTCCCCACACTCAGAATTCCGGAACACGGCTGACTGTGTGGGGGAGGTTCGGGGCCGCCCTCCACGCAGCTTCCTGGTGTCACAGGTGTTCCCTCGCAAGGGGAAGTCCGCTAATTACCTCCCATGTCCATGGGGAGGCACTAGATGCTACCTGCGTTTCCAGCCCAACCCCCGCATTTCCCCGGCAGCCCGTACTGGGAGGGACTCGGGGAAGACTCTCGAAGGGCTCCTAGGAGATCTCGGGTGCTGCAGACAGAAGACGGAACCTCCCCACCCTCAGAATTCCGGAACACGGCTGACTGTGTGGGGGAGGTTCGGGGCCGCCCTCCACGCAGCTTCCTGGTGTCACAGGTGTTCCCTCGCAAGGGGAAGTCCGCTAATTACCTCCCCTGTCCATGGGGAGGCACTAGATGCTACCTGCGTTTCCAGCCCAACCCCCGCATTTCCCCGGCAGCCCGTACTGGGAGGGACTCGGGGAAGACTCTCGAAGGGCTCCTAGGAGATCTCGGGTGCTGCAGACAGAAGACGGAACCTCCCCACACTCAGAATTCCGGAACACGGCTGACTGTGTGGGGGAGGTTCGGGGCCGCCCTCCACGCAGCTTCCTGGTGTCACAGGTGTTCCCTCGCAAGGGGAAGTCCGCTAATTACCTCCCCTGTCCATGGGGAGGCACTAGATGCTACCTGCGTTTCCAGCCCAACCCCCGCATTTCCCCGGCAGCCCGTACTGGGAGGGACTCGGGGAAGACTCTCGAAGGGCTCCTAGGAGATTTCGGGTGCTGCAGACAGAAGACGGAACCTCCCCACACTCAGAATTCTGGAACACGGCTGACTGTGTGGGGGAGGTTCGGGGCCGCCCTCCACGCAGCTTCCTGGTGTCACAGGTGTTCCCTCGCAAGGGGAAGTCCGCTAATTACCTCCCCTGTCCATGGGAAGGCACTAGATGCTACCTGAGTTTCCAGCCCAACCCCCGCATTTCCCCGGCAGCCCGTACTGGGAGGGACTCGGGGAAGACTCTCGAAGGGCTCCTAGGAGATCTCGGGTGCTGCAGACAGAAGACGGAACCTCCCCACACTCAGAATTCCGGAACACGGCTGACTGTGTGGGGGAGGTTCGGGGCCGCACTCCACGCAGCTTCCTGGTGTCACAGGTGTTCCCTCGCAAGGGGAAGTCCGCTAATTACCTCCCCTGTCCATGGGGAGGCACTAGATGCTACCTGCGTTTCCAGCCCAACCCCCGCATTTCCCCGGCAGCCCGTACTGGGAGGGACTCGGGGAAGACTCTCGAAGGGCTCCTAGGAGATCTCGGGTGCTGCAGACAGAAGACGGAACCTCCCCACACTCAGAATTCCGGAACACGGCTGACTGTGTGGGGGAGGTTCGGGGCCGCCCTCCACGCAGCTTCCTGGTGTCACAGGTGTTCCCTCGCAAGGGGAAGTCCGCTAATTACCTCCCCTGTCCATGGGGAGGCACTAGATGCTACCTGCGTTTCCAGCCCAACCCCCGCATTTCCCCGGCAGCCCGTACTGGGAGGGACTCGGGGAAGACTCTCGAAGGGCTCCTAGGAGATCTCGGGTGCTGCAGACAGAAGACGGAACCTCCCCACACTCAGAATTCCGGAACACAGCTGACTGTGTGGGGGAGGTCCGGGGCAGACCTCCACGAAGCTTCCTGGTGTCACAGGTGTTTCCTCGCAAGGGGAAGTCCGCTACTTACCTCCCCTGTCCATGGGGAGGCACTAGATGCTACCTGCGTTTCCAGCCCAACCCCCGCATTTCCCCGGCAGCCCGTACTGGGAGGGACTCGGGGAAGACTCTCGAATGGCTCCTAGGAGATCTCGGGTGCTGCAGACAGAAGACGGAACCTCCCCACACTCAGAATTCCGGAACACGGCTGACTGTGTGGGGGAGGATCGGGGCCGCCCTCCACGCAGCTTCCTGGTGTCACAGGTGTTCCCTCGCAAGGGGAAGTCCGCTAATTACCTCCCCTGTCCATGGGGAGGCACTAGATGCTACCTGCGTTTCCAGCCCAACCCCCGCATTTCCCCGGCAGCCCGTACTGGGAGGGACTCGGGGAAGACTCTCGAAGGGCTCCTAGGAGATCTCGGGTGCTGCAGACAGAAGACGGAACCTCCCCACACTCAGAATTCCGGAACACGGCTCACTGTGTGGGGGAGGTTCGGGGCCGCACTCCACGCAGCTTCCTGGTGTCACAGGTGTTCCCTCGCAAGGGGAAGTCCGCTAATTACCTCCCCTGTCCATGGGGAGGCACTAGATGCTACCTGCGTTTCCAGCCAAACCCCCGCATTTCCCCGGCAGCCCGTACTGGGAGGGACTCGGGGAAGACTCTCGAAGGGCTCCTAGAAGATCCTGGGTGCTGCAGACAGAAGACGGAACCTCCCAACACTCAGAATTCCGGAACACGGCTTACTGTGTGGGTGAGGTTCAGGGCCGCACTCCACGCAGCTTCCTGGTGTCACAGGTGTTCCCTCGCAAGGGGAAGTCCGCTAATTACCTCCCCTGTCCATGGGGAGGCACTAGATGCTACCTGCGTTTCCAGCCCAACCCCCGCCTTTCCCCGGCAGCCCGCACTGGGAGGGACTCGGGGAAGACTCTCGAAGGGCTCCTAGGAGATCTCGGGTGCTGCAGACAGAAGACGGAACCTCCCCACACTCAGAATTCCGGAACACGGCTGACTGTGTGGGGGAGGTTCGGGGCCGCCCTCCACGCAGCTTCCTGGTGTCACAGGTGTTCCCTCGCAAGGGGAAGTCCGCTAATTACCTCCCCTGTCCATGGGGAGGCACTAGATGCTACCTGCGTTTCCAGCCCAACCCCCGCATTTCCCCGGCAGCCCGTACTGGGAGGGACTCGGGGAAGACTCTCGAAGGGTTCCTAGGAGATCTCGGGTGCTGCAGACAGAAGACGGAACCTCCCCACACTCAGAATTCCGGAACACGGCTGACTGTGTGGGGGAGGTTCGGGGCCGCACTCCACGCAGCTTCCTGGTGTCACAGGTGTTCCCTCGCAAGGGGAAGTCCGCTAATTACCTCCCCTGTCCATGGGGAGGCACTAGATGCTACCTGCGTTTCCAGCCCAACCCCCGCATTTCCCCGGCAGCCCGTACTGGGAGGGACTCGGGGAAGACTCTCGAAGGGCTCCTAGGAGATCTCGGTTGCTGCAGACAGAAGACGGAACCTCCCCACACTCAGAATTCCGGAACACGGCTGACTGTGTGGGGGAGGTTCGGGGCCGCCCTCCACGCAGCTTCCTGGTGTCACAGGTGTTCCCTCGCAAGGGGAAGTCCGCTAATTACCTCCCCTGTCCATGGGGAGGCACTAGATGCTACCTGCGTTTCCAGCCCAACCCCCGCATTTCCCCGGCAGCCCGTACTGGGAGGGACTCGGGGAAGACTCTCGAAGGGCTCCTAGGAGATCTCGGGTGCTGCAGACAGAAGACGGAACCTCCCCACACTCAGAATTCCGGAACACGGCTGACTGTGTGGGGGAGGTCCGGGGCAGACCTCCACGAAGCTTCCTGGTGTCACAGGTGTTTCCTCGCAAGGGGAAGTCCGCTACTTACCTCCCCTGTCCATGGGGAGGCACTAGATGCTACCTGCGTTTCCAGCCCAACCCCCGCATTTCCCCGGCAGCCCGTACTGGGAGGGACTCGGGGAAGACTCTCGAAGGGCTCCTAGGAGATCTCGGGTGCTGCAGACAGAAGACGGAACCTCCCCACACTCAGAATTCCGGAACACGGCTGACTGTGTGGGGGAGGTTCGGGGCCGCCCTCCACGCAGCTTCCTGGTGTCACAGGTGTTCCCTCGCAAGGGGAAGTCCGCTAATTACCTCCCCTGTCCATGGGGAGGCACTAGATGCTACCTGCGTTTCCAGCCCAACCCCCGCATTTCCCCGGCAGCCCGTACTGGGAGGGACTCGGGGAAGACTCTCGAAGGGCTCCTAGGAGATCTCGGGTGCTGCAGACAGAAGACGGAACCTCCCCACACTCAGAATTCCGGAACACGGCTCACTGTGTGGGGGAGGTTCGGGGCCGCACTCCATGCAGCTTCCTGGTGTCACAGGTGTTCCCTCGCAAGGGGAAGTCCGCTAATTACCTCCCCTGTCCATGGGGAGGCACTAGATGCTACCTGCGTTTCCAGCCAAACCCCCGCATTTCCCCGGCAGCCCGTACTGGGAGGGACTCGGGGAAGACTCTCGAAGGGCTCCTAGAAGATCCTGGGTGCTGCAGACAGAAGACGGAACCTCCCCACACTCAGAATTCCGGAACACGGCTGACTGTGTGGGGGAGGTTCGGGGCCGCCCTCCACGCAGCTTCCTGGTGTCACAGGTGTTCCCTCGCAAGGGGAAGTCCGCTAATTACCTCCCCTGTCCATGGGGAGGCACTAGATGCTACCTGCGTTTCCAGCCCAACCCCCGCATTTCCCCGGCAGCCCGTACTGGGAGGGACTCGGGGAAGACTCTCGAAGGGTTCCTAGGAGATCTTGGGTGCTGCAGACAGAAGACGGAACCTCCCCACAATCAGAATTCCGGAACACGGCTGACTGTGTGGGGGAGGTTCGGGGCCGCCCTCCACGCAGCTTCGTGGTGTCACAGGTGTTCCCTCGCAAGGGGAAGTCCGCTAATTACCTCCCATGTCCATGGGGAGGCACTAGATGCTACCTGCGTTTCCAGCCCAACCCCCGCATTTCCCCGGCAGCCCGTACTGGGAGGGACTCGGGGAAGACTCTCGAAGGGCTCCTAGGAGATCTCGGGTGCTGCAGACAGAAGACGGAACCTCCCCACCCTCAGAATTCCGGAACACGGCTGACTGTGTGGGGGAGGTTCGGGGCCGCCCTCCACGCAGCTTCCTGGTGTCACAGGTGTTCCCTCGCAAGGGGAAGTCCGCTAATTACCTCCCCTGTCCATGGGGAGGCACTAGATGCTACCTGCGTTTCCAGCCCAACCCCCGCATTTCCCCGGCAGCCCGTACTGGGAGGGACTCGGGGAAGACTCTCGAAGGGCTCCTAGGAGATCTCGGGTGCTGCAGACAGAAGACGGAACCTCCCCACACTCAGAATTCCGGAACACGGCTGACTGTGTGGGGGAGGTTCGGGGCCGCCCTCCACGCAGCTTCCTGGGGTCACAGGTGTTCCCTCGCAAGGGGAAGTCCGCTAATTACCTCCCCTGTCCAAGGGGAGGCACTAGATGCTACCTGCGTTTCCAGCCCAACCCCCGCATTTCCCCGGCAGCCCGTACTGGGAGGCACTCGGGGAAGACTCTCGAAGGGCTCCTCGGAGATCTCGGGTGCTGCAGACAGAAGACGGAACCTCCCCACACTCAGAATTCCGGAACACGGCTGACTGTGTGGGGGAGGTCCGGGGCCGCCCTCCACGCAGCTTCCTGGTGTCACAGGTGTTCCCTCGCAAGGGGAATTCCGCTAATTACCTCCCCTGTCCATGGGGAGGCACTAGATGCTACCTGCGTTTCCAGCCCAACCCCCGCATTTCCCCGGCAGCCCGTACTGGGAGGGACTCGGGGAAGACTCTCGAAGGGCTCCTAGGAGATCTCGGGTGCTGCAGACAGAAGACGGAACCTCCCCACACTCAGAATTCCGGAACACGGCTGACTGTGTGGGGGAGGTTCGGGGCCGCACTCCACGCAGCTTCCTGGTGTCACAGGTGTTCCCTCGCAAGGGGAAGTCCGCTAATTACCTCCCCTCTCCATGGGGAGGCACTAGATGCTACCTGCGTTTCCAGCCCAACCCCCACATTTCCCCGGCAGCCCGTAATGGGAGGGACTCGGGGAAGACTCTCGAAGGGCTCCTAGGAGATCTCGGGTGCTGCAGACAGAAGACGGAACCTCCCCACACTCAGTATTCCGGAACACGGCTTACTGTGTGGGTGAGGTTCGGGGCCGCACTCCACGCAGCTTCCTGGTGTCACAGGTGTTCCCTCGCAAGGGGATGTCCGCTAATAACCTCCCCTGTCCATGGGGAGGCGTAGATGCTACCTGCGTTTCCAGGCCAACCCCCGCATTTCCCCGGCAGCCCGCACTGGGAGGGACTCGGGTAAGACTCTCGAAGGGCTCCTAGGAGATCCTGGGTGCTGCAGACAGAAGACGGAACCTCCTCACATTCAGAATTCCGGAACACGGCTGACTGTGTGGGGGAGGTCCGGGGCAGCCCTCCACGCAGCTTCCTGGTGTCACAGGTGTTCCCTCGCAAGGGGAAGTCCGCTACTTACCTCCCCGGTCTATGGGGAGGCACTAGATGCTACCTGCGTTTCCAGCCCAACCCCCGCATTTCCCCGGCAGACCGTACTGGGAGGGACTCAGGGAAGACTCTCGAAGGGCTCCTAGGAGATCTCGGGTGCTGCAGACAGAAGACGGAACCTCCCCACACTCAGAATTCCGGAACAACGGTGACTGTGTAGGTGAGGTTCAGGGCCGCCCTTCACGAAGCTTCCTGGTGTCACAGGTGTTCCCTTGCAAGGGGAAGTCCGCTAATTACCTCCCCTGTCCATGGGGAGGCGTAGATGCTACCTGCGTTTCCAGCCTAACCCCCGCCTTTCCCCGGCAGCCCGCACTGGGAGGGACTCGGGGAAGACTCTCGAAGTGCTCCTAGGAGATCTCGGGTGCTGCAGACAGAAGACGGAACCTCCCCACACTCAGAATTCCGGAACACGGCTGACTGTGTGGGGGAGGTTCGGGGCCGCTCTCCACGAAGCTTCCTGGTGTCACAGGTGTTCCCTCGCAATGGGAAATCCGCTAATTACCTCCCCTGTCCATGGGGAGGCGTAGATGCTACCTGCGTTTCCAGCCCAACCCCCGCATTTCCCCGGCAGCCCGCACTGGGAGGGACTCGGGGAAGACTCTCGAAGGGCTCCTAGGAGATCTCGGGTGCTGCAGACAGAAGACGGAACCTCCCCACACTCAGAATTCCGGAACACGGCTGACTGTGTGGGGGAGGTTCGGGGCCGCACTCCACGCAGCTTCCTGGTGTCACAGGTGTTCCCTCGCAAGGGGAAGTCCGCTAATTACCTCCCCTGTCCATGGGGAGGCACTAGATGCTACCTGCGTTTCCAGCCCAACCCCCGCATTTCCCCGGCAGCCCGTACTGGGAGGGACTCGGGGAAGACTCTCGAAGGGCTCCTAGGAGATCTCGGGTGCTGCAGACAGAAGACGGAACCTCCCCACACTCAGAATTCCGGAACACGGCTGACTGTGTGGGGGAGGTTCGGGGCCGCCCTCCACGCAGCTTCCTGGTGTCACAGGTGTTCCCTCGCAAGGGGAAGTCCGCTAATTACCTCCCCTGTCCATGGGGAGGCACTAGATGCTACCTGCGTTTCCAGCCCAACCCCCGCATTTCCCCGGCAGCCCGTACTGGGAGGGACTCGGGGAAGACTCTCGAAGGGCTCCTAGGAGATCTCGGGTGCTGCAGACAGAAGACGGAACCTCCCCACACTCAGAATTCCGGAACACGGCTGACTGTGTGGGGGAGGTCCGGGGCAGCCCTCCACGCAGCTTCCTGGTGTCACAGGTGTTCCCTCGCAAGGGGAAGTCCGCTACTTACCTCCCCTGTCCATGGGGAGGCACTAGATGCTACCTGCGTTTCCAGCCCAACCCCCGCATTTCCCCGGCAGCCCGTACTGGGAGGGACTCGGGGAAGACTCTCGAAGGGCTCCTAGGAGATCTCGGGTGCTGCAGACAGAAGACGGAACCTCCCCACACTCAGAATTCCGGAACACGGCTGACTGTGTGGGGGAGGTTCGGGGCCGCCCTCCACGCAGCTTCCTGGTGTCACAGGTGTTCCCTCGCAAGGGGAAGTCCGCTAATTACCTCCCCTGTCCATGGGGAGGCACTAGATGCTACCTGCGTTTCCAGCCCAACCCCCGCATTTCCCCGGCAGCCCGTACTAGGAGGGACTCGGGGAAGACTCTCGAAGGGCTCCTAGGAGATCTCGGGTGCTGCAGACAGAAGACGGAACCTCCCCACACTCAGAATTCCGGAACACGGCTGACTGTGTGGGGGAGGTTCGGGGCCGCACTCCAGGCAGCTTCCTGGTGTCACAGGTGTTCCCTCGCAAGGGGAAGTCCGCTACTTACCTCCCCTGTCCATGGGGAGGCACTAGATGCTACCTGCGTTTCCAGCCCAACCCCCGCATTTCCCCGGCAGCCCGTACTGGGAGGGACTCGGGGAAGACTCTCGAAGGGCTCCTAGGAGATCTCGGGTGCTGCAGACAGAAGACGGAACCTCCCCACACTCAGAATTCCGGAACACGTCTTACTGTGTGGGTGAGGTTCAGGGCCGCACTCCACGCAGCTTCCTGGTGTCATAGGTGTTCCCTCGCAAGGGGAAGTCCGCTAATTACCTCCCCTGTCCATGGGGAGGCGTAGATGCTACCTGCGTTTCCAGCCCAACCCCCGCATTTCCCCGGCAGCCCGCACTGGGAGGGACTCGGGGAAGACTCTCGAAGGGCTCCTAGGAGATCCTGGGTGCTGCAGACAGAAGACGGAACCTCCTCACATTCAGAATTCCGGAACACGGCTGACTGTGTGGGGGAGGTCCGGGGCAGCCCTCCACGCAGCTTCCTGGTGTCACAGGTGTTCCCTCGCAAGGGGAAGTCCGCTACTTACCTCCCCTGTCCATGGGGAGGCACTAGATGCTACCTGCGTTTCCAGCCCAACCCCCGCATTTCCCCGGCAGCCCGTACTGGGAGGGACTCGGGGAAGACTCTCGAAGGGCTCCTAGGAGATCTCGGGTGCTGCAGACAGAAGACGGAACCTCACCACAGTCAGAATTCCGGAAAAACGGTGACTGTGTATGTGAGGTTCAGGGCCGCCCTTCACGAAGTTTCCTGGTGTCACAGGTGTTCCCTTGCAAGGGGAAGTCCGCTAATTACCTCCCCTGTCCATGGGGAGGCGTAGATGCTACCTGCGTTTCCAGCCCAACCCCCGCATTTCCCCAGCAGCCCGCACTGGGAGGGACTCGGGGAAGACTCTCGAAGGGCTCCTAGGAGATCCTGGGTGCTGCAGACAGAAGACGGAACCTCCTCACATTCAGAATTCCGGAACACGGCTGACTGTGTGGGGGAGGTCCGGGGCAGCCCTCCACGCAGCTTCCTGGTGTCACAGGTGTTCCCTCGCAAGGGGAAGTCCGCTACTTACCTCCCCTGTCCATGGGGAGGCACTAGATGCTACCTGCGTTTCCAGCCCAACCCCCGCATTTCCCCGGCAGCCCGTACTGGGAGGGACTCGGGGAAGACTCTCGAAGGGCTCCTAGGAGATCTCGGGTGCTGCAGACAGAAGACGGAACCTCACCACACTCAGAATTCCGGAAAAACGGTGACTGTGTATGTGAGGTTCAGGGCCGCCCTTCACGAAGCTTCCTGGTGTCACAGGTGTTCCCTTGCAAGGGGAAGTCCGCTAATTACCTCCCCTGTCCATGGGGAGGCGTAGATGCTACCTGCGTTTCCAGCCTAACCCCCGCCTTTCCCCGGCAGCCCGCACTGGGAGGGAGTCGGGGAAGACTCTCGAAGTGCTCCTAGGAGATCCCGGGTGCTGCAGACAGAAGACAGAACCTCCTCACATTCAGAATTCCGGAACACGGCTGACTGTGTGGGGGAGGTTCGGGGCCGCCCTCCACACATCTTCCTGGTGTCACAGGTGTTCCCTCGCAAGGGGAAGTTCGCTACTTACCTCCCCTGTCCATGCGGAGGCGTAGATGCTACCTGCGTTTCCAGCCCAACCCCCGCCTTTCCCCGGCAGCCCGCACTGGGAGTTACTCGGGGAAGACTCTCGAAGGGCTCCTAGGAGATCTCGGGTGCTGCAGACAGAAGACGGAACCTCCCCACACTCAGAATTCCGGAACACGGCTGACTGTGTGGGGGAGGTTCGGGGCCGCTCTCCACGAAGCTTCCTGGTGTCACAGGTGTTCCCTCGCAATGGGAAATCCGCTAATTACCTCCCCTGTCCATGGGGAGGCACTAGATGCTACCTGTGTTTCCAGCCCAACCCCCGCATTTCCCCGGCAGCCCGTACTGGGAGGGACTCGGGGAAGACTCTCGAAGGGCTCCTAGGAGATCTCGGGTGCTGCAGACAGAAGACGGAACCTCCCCACACTCAGAATTCCGGAACACGGCTGACTGTGTGGGGGAGGTTCGGGGCCGCACTCCACGCAGCTTCCTGGTGTCACAGGTGTTCCCTCGCAAGGGGAAGTCCGCTAATTACCTCCCCTGTCCATGGGGAGGCACTAGATGCTACCTGCGTTTCCAGCCCAACCCCCGCATTTCCCCGGCAGCCCGTACTGGGAGGGACTCGGGGAAGACTCTCGAAGGGCTCCTAGGAGATCTCGGGTGCTGCAGACAGAAGACGGAACCTCCCCACACTCAGAATTCCGGAACACGGCTGACTGTGTGGGGGAGGTTCGGGGCCGCCCTCCACGCAGCTTCCTGGTGTCACAGGTGTTCCCTCGCAAGGGGAAGTCCGCTAATTACCTCCCCTGTCCATGGGGAGGCACTAGATGCTACCTGCGTTTCCAGCCCAACCCCCGCATTTCCCCGGCAGCCCGTACTGGGAGGGACTCGGGGAAGACTCTCGAAGGGCTCCTAGGAGATCTCGGGTGCTGCAGACAGAAGACGGAACCTCCCCACACTCAGAATTCCGGAACACGGCTGACTGTGTGGGGGAGGTCCGGGGCAGCCCTCCACGCAGCTTCCTGGTGTCACAGGTGTTCCCTCGCAAGGGGAAGTCCGCTACTTACCTCCCCTGTCCATGGGGAGGCACTAGATGCTACCTGCGTTTCCAGCCCAACCCCCGCATTTCCCCGGCAGCCCGTACTGGGAGGGACTCGGGGAAGACTCTCGAAGGGCTCCTAGGAGATCTCGGGTGCTGCAGACAGAAGACGGAACCTCCCCACACTCAGAATTCCGGAACACGGCTGACTGTGTGGGGGAGGTTCGGGGCCGCACTCCAGGCAGCTTCCTGGTGTCACAGGTGTTCCCTCGCAAGGGGAAGTCCGCTACTTACCTCCCCTGTCCATGGGGAGGCACTAGATGCTACCTGCGTTTCCAGCCCAACCCCCGCATTTCCCCGGCAGCCCGTACTGGGAGGGACTCAGGGAAGACTCTCGAAGGGCTCCTAGGAGATCTCGGGTGCTGCAGACAGAAGACGGAACCTCCCCACACTCAGAATTCCGGAACACGGCTTACTGTGTGGGTGAGGTTCAGGGCCGCACTCCACGCAGCTTCCTGGTGTCACAGGTGTTCCCTCGCAAGGGGAAGTCCGCTAATTACCTCCCCTGTCCATGGGGAGGCGTAGATGCTACCTGCGTTTCCAGCCCAACCCCCGCATTTCCCCAGCAGCCCGCACTGGGAGGGACTCGGGGAAGACTCTCGAAGGGCTCCTAGGAGATCCTGGGTGCTGCAGACAGAAGACGGAACCTCCTCACATTCAGAATTCCGGAACACGGCTGACTGTGTGGGGGAGGTCCGGGGCAGCCCTCCACGCAGCTTCCTGGTGTCACAGGTGTTCCCTCGCAAGGGGAAGTCCGCTACTTACCTCCCCTGTCCATGGGGAGGCACTAGATGCTACCTGCGTTTCCAGCCCAACCCCCGCATTTCCCCGGCAGCCCGTACTGGGAGGGACTCGGGGAAGACTCTCGAAGGGCTCCTAGGAGATCTCGGGTGCTGCAGACAGAAGACGGAACCTCACCACACTCAGAATTCCGGAAAAACGGTGACTGTGTATGTGAGGTTCAGGGCCGCCCTTCACGAAGCTTCCTGGTGTCACAGGTGTTCCCTTGCAAGGGGAAGTCCGCTAATTACCTCCCCTGTCCATGGGGAGGCGTAGATGCTACCTGCGTTTCCAGCCTAACCCCCGCCTTTCCCCGGCAGCCCGCACTGGGAGGGAGTCGGGGAAGACTCTCGAAGTGCTCCTAGGAGATCCCGGGTGCTGCAGACAGAAGACAGAACCTCCTCACATTCAGAATTCCGGAACACGGCTGACTGTGTGGGGGAGGTTCGGGGCCGCCCTCCACACAGCTTCCTGGTGTCACAGGTGTTCCCTCGCAAGGGGAAGTTCGCTACTTACCTCCCCTGTCCATGCGGAGGCGTAGATGCTACCTGCGTTTCCAGCCCAACCCCCGCCTTTCCCCGGCAGCCCGCACTGGGAGTTACTCGGGGAAGACTCTCGAAGGGCTCCTAGGAGATCTCGGGTGCTGCAGACAGAAGACGGAACCTCCCCACACTCAGAATTCCGGAACACGGCTGACTGTGTGGGGGAGGTTCGGGGCCGCCCTCCACGCAGCTTCCTGGTGTCACAGGTGTTCCCTCGCAAGGGGAAGTCCGCTAATTACCTCCCCTGTCCATGGGGAGGCACTAGATGCTACCTGCGTTTCCAGCCCAACCCCCGCATTTCCCCGGCAGCCCGTACTGGGAGGGACTCGGGGAAGACTCTCGAAGTGCTCCTAGGAGATCCCGGGTGCTGCAGACAGAAGACAGAACCTCCTCACATTCAGAATTCCGGAACACGGCTGACTGTGTGGGGGAGGTTCGGGGCCGCCCTCCACACAGCTTCCTGGTGTCACAGGTGTTCCCTCGCAAGGGGAAGTTCGCTACTTACCTCCCCTGTCCATGCGGAGGCGTAGATGCTACCTGCGTTTCCAGCCCAACCCCCGCCTTTCCCCGGCAGCCCGCACTGGGAGGGACTCGGGTAAGACTCTCGAAGGGCTCCTAGGAGATCCTGGGTGCTGCAGACAGAAGACGGAACCTCCTCACATTCAGAATTCCGGAACACGGCTGACTGTGTGGGGGAGGTCCGGGGCAGCCCTCCACGCAGCTTCCTGGTGTCACAGGTGTTCCCTCGCAAGGGGAAGTCCGCTACTTACCTCCCCTGTCCATGGGGAGGCACTAGATGCTACCTGCGTTTCCATCCCAACCCCCGCATTTCCCCGGCAGCCCGTACTGGGAGGGACTCAGGGAAGACTCTCGAAGGGCTCCTAGGAGATCTCGGGTGCTGCAGACAGAAGACGGAACCTCCCCACACTCAGAATTCCGGAACAACGGTGACTGTGTAGGTGAGGTTCAGGGCCGCACTTCACGAAGCTTCCTGGTGTCACAGGTGTTCCCTTGCAAGGGGAAGTCCGCTAATTACCTCCCCTGTCCATGGGGAGGCGTAGATGCTACCTGCGTTTCCAGCCTAACCCCCGCCTTTCCCCGGCAGCCCGCACTGGGAGGGACTCGGGGAAGACTCTCGAAGTGCTCCTAGGAGATCCCGGGTGCTGCAGACAGAAGACAGAACCTCCTCACATTCAGAATTCCGGAACACGGCTGACTGTGTGGGGGAGGTTCGGGGCCGCCCTCCACGCAGCTTCCTGGTGTCACAGGTGTTCCCTCGCAAGGGGAAGTTCGCTACTTACCTCCCCTGTCCATGGGGAGGCGTAGATGCTACCTGCGTTTCCAGCCCAACCCCCGCATTTCCCCGGCAGCCCGCACTGGGAGGGACTCGGGGAAGACTCTCGAAGGGCTCCTAGGAGATCGCGGGTGCTGCAGACAGAAGACGGAACCTCCCCACCCTCAGAATTCCGGAACACGGCTGACTGTGTGGGGGAGGTTCGGGGCCGCCCTCCACGCAGCTTCCTGGTGTCACAGGTGTTCCCTCGCAAGGGGAAGTCCGCTAATTACCTCCCCTGTCCATGGGGAGGCGTAGATGCTACCTGCGTTTCCAGCCCATCCCCTGCATTTCCCCGGCAGCCCGCACTGGGAGGGACTCGGGGAAGACACTCGAAGGGCTCCTAGGAGATCCTGGGTGCTGCAGACAGAAGACGGAACCTCCTCACATTCAGAATTCCGGAACACGGCTGACTGTGTGGGGGAGGTTCGGGGCCGCCCTCCACGCAGCTTCCTGGTGTCACAGGTGTTCCCTCGCAAGGGGAAGTCCGCTAATTACCTCCCCTGTCCATGGGGAGGCACTAGATGCTACCTGCGTTTCCAGCCCAACCCCCGCATTTCCCCGGCAGCCCATACAGGGAGGGACTCGGGGAAGACTCTCGAAGGGCTCCTCGGAGATCTCGGGTGCTGCAGACAGAAGACGGAACCTCCCCACACTCAGAATACCGGAACACGGCTGACTGTGTGGGGGAGGTTCGGGGCCGCCCTCCACGCAGCTTCCTGGTGTCACAGGTGTTCCCTCGCAAGGGGAAGTCCGCTAATTACCTCCCCTGTCCATGGGGAGGCACTAGATGCTACCTGCGTTTCCAGCCCAACCCCCGCATTTCCCCGGCAGCCCGTACTGTGAGGGACTCGGGGAAGACTCTCGAAGGGCTCCTAGGAGATCTCGGGTGCTGCAGACAGAAGACGGAACCTCCCCACACTCAGAATTCCGGAACACGGCTTACTGTGTGGGTGAGGTTCAGGGCCGCACTCCACGCAGCTTCCTGGTGTCACAGGTGTTCCCTCGCAAGGGGAAGTCCGCTAATTACCTCCCCTGTCCATGGGGAGGCGTAGATGCTACCTGCGTTTCCAGCCCAACCCCCGCATTTCCCCGGCAGCCCGCACTGGGAGGGACTCGGGGAAGACACTCGAAGGGCTCCTAGGAGATCCTGGGTGCTGCAGACAGAAGACGGAACCTCCTCACATTCAGAATTCCGGAACACGGCTGACTGTGTGGGGGAGGTCCGGGGCAGCCCTCCACGCAGCTTCCTGGTGTCACAGGTGTTCCCTCGCAAGGGGAAGTCCGCTACTTACCTCCCCTGTCCATGGGGAGGCACTAGATGCTACCTGCGTTTCCAGCCCAACCCCCGCATTTCCCCGGCAGCCCGTACTGGGAGGGACTCGGGGAAGACTCTCGAAGGGCTCCTAGGAGATCTCGGGTGCTGCAGACAGAAGACGGAACCTCCCCACACTCAGAATTCCGGAACACGGCTGACTGTGTGGGGGAGGTTCGGGGCCGCTCTCCACGAAGCTTCCTGGTGTCAAAGGTGTTCCCTCGCAAGGGGAAGTCCGCTAATTACCTCCCCTGTCCATGGGGAGGCACTAGATGCTACCTGCGTTTCCAGCCCAACCCCCGCATTTCCCCGGCAGCCCGTACTGGGAGGGGCTCGGGGAAGACTCTCGAAGGGCTCCTAGGAGATCTCGGGTGCTGCAGACAGAAGACGGAACCTCCCCACACTCAGAATTCCGGAACACGGCTGACTGTGTGGGGGAGTTTCGGGGCCGCACTCCACGCAGCTTCCTGGTGTCACAGGTGTTCCCTCGCAAGGGGAAGTCCGCTAATTACCTCCCCTGTCCATGGGGAGGCACTAGATGCTACCTGCGTTTCCAGCCCAACCCCCGCATTTCCCCGGCAGCCCGTACTGGGAGGGACTCGGGGAAGACTCTCGAAGGGCTCCTAGGAGATCTCGGGTGCTGCAGACAGAAGACGGAACCTCCCCACACTCAGAATTCCGGAACACGGCTGACTGTGTGGGGGAAGTTCGGGGCCGCCCTCCACGCAGCTTCCTGGTGTCACAGGTGTTCCCTCGCAAGGGGAAGTCCGCTAATTACCTCCCCTGTCCATGGGGAGGCACTAGATGCTACCTGCGTTTCCAGCCCAACCCCCGCATTTCCCCGGCAGCCCGTACTGGGAGGGACTCGGGGAAGACTCTCGAAGGGCTCCTAGGAGATCTCGGGTGCTGCAGACAGAAGACGGAACCTCCCCACACTCAGAATTCCGGAACACGGCTGACTGTGTGGGGGAGGTCCGGGGCAGCCCTCCACGCAGCTTCCTGGTGTCACAGGTGTTCCCTCGCAAGGGGAAGTCCGCTACTTACCTCCCCTGTCCATGGGGAGGCACTAGATGCTACCTGCGTTTCCAGCCCAACCCCCGCATTTCCCCGGCAGCCCGTACTGGGAGGGACTCGGGGAAGACTCTCGAAGGGCTCCTAGGAGATCTCGGGTGCTGCAGACAGAAGACGGAACCTCCCCACACTCAGAATTCCGGAACACGGCTGACTGTGTGGGGGAGGTTCGGGGCCGCCCTCCACGCAGCTTCCTGGTGTCACAGGTGTTCCCTCGCAAGGGGAAGTCCGCTAATTACCTCCCCTGTCCATGGGGAGGCACTAGATGCTACCTGCGTTTCCAGCCCAACCCCCGCATTTCCCCGGCAGCCCGTACTGGGAGGGACTCGGGGAAGACTCTCGAAGGGCTCCTAGGAGATCTCGGGTGCTGCAGACAGAAGACGGAACCTCCCCACACTCAGAATTCCGGAACACGGCTGACTGTGTGGGGGAGGTTCGGGGCCGCACTCCACGCAGCTTCCTGGTGTCACAGGTGTTCCCTCGCAAGGGGAAGTCCGCTAATTACCTCCCCTGTCCATGGGGAGGCACTAGATGCTACCTGCGTTTCCAGCCCAACCCCCGCATTTCCCCGGCAGCCGGTACTGGGAGGGACTCGGGGAAGACTCTCGAAGGGCTCCTAGGAGATCTCGGGTGCTGCAGACAGAAGACGGAACCTCCCCACACTCAGAATTCCGGAACACGGCTTACTGTGTGGGTGAGGTTCAGGGCCGCACTCCACGCAGCTTCCTGGTGTCACAGGTGTTCCCTCGCAAGGGGAAGTCCGCTAATTACCTCCCCTGTCCATGGGGAGGCGTAGATGCTACCTGCGTTTCCAGCCCAACCCCCGCATTTCCCCAGCAGCCCGCACTGGGAGGGACTCGGGGAAGACTCTCGAAGGGCTCCTAGGAGATCCTGGGTGCTGCAGACAGAAGACGGAACCTCCTCACATTCAGAATTCCGGAACACGGCTGACTGTGTGGGGGAGGTCCGGGGCAGCCCTCCACGCAGCTTCCTGGTGTCACAGGTGTTCCCTCGCAAGGGGAAGTCCGCTACTTACCTCCCCTGTCCATGGGGAGGCACTAGATGCTACCTGCGTTTCCAGCCCAACCCCCGCATTTCCCCGGCAGCCCGTACTGGGAGGGACTCGGTGAAGACTCTCGAAGTGCTCCTAGGAGATCTCGGGTGCTGCAGACAGAAGACGGAACCTCACAACACTCAGAATTCCGGAAAAACGGTGACTGTGTATGTGAGGTACAGGGCCGCCCTTCACGAAGCTTCCTGGTGTCACAGGTGTTCCCTTGCAAGGGGAAGTCCGCTAATTACCTCCCCTGTCCATGGGGAGGCGTAGATGCTACCTGCGTTTCCAGCCTAACCCCCGCCTTTCCCCGGCAGCCCGCACTGGGAGGGACTCGGGGAAGACTCTCGAAGTGCTCCTAGGAGATCCCGGGTGCTGCAGACAGAAGACAGAACCTCCTCACATTCAGAATTCCGGAACACGGCTGACTGTGTGGGGGAGGTTCGGGGCCGCCCTCCACGCAGCTTCCTGGTGTCACAGGTGTTCCCTCGCAAGGGGAAGTCCGCTAATTACCTCCCCTGTCCATGGGGAGGCACTAGATGCTACCTGCGTTTCCAGCCCAACCCCCGCATTTCCCCGGCAGCCCGTACTGGGAGGGACTCGGGGAAGACTCTCGAAGTGCTCCTAGGAGATCCCGGGTGCTGCAGACAGAAGACAGATCCTCCTCACATTCAGAATTCCGGAACACGGCTGACTGTGTGGGGGAGGTTCGGGGCCGCCCTCCACACAGCTTCCTGGTGTCACAGGTGTTCCCTCGCAAGGGGAAGTTCGCTACTTACCTCCCCTGTCCATGCGGAGGCGTAGATGCTACCTGCGTTTCCAGCCCAACCCCCACCTTTCCCCGGCAGCCCGCACTGGGAGTTACTCGGGGAAGACTCTCGAAGGGCTCCTAGGAGATCTCGGGTGCTGCAGACAGAAGACGGAACCTCCCCACACTCAGAATTCCGGAACACGGCTGACTGTGTCGGGGAGGTTCGGGGCCGCCCTCCACGCAGCTTCCTGGTGTCACAGGTGTTCCCTGGCAAGGGGAAGTCCGCTAATTACCTCCCCTGTCCATGGGGAGGCACTAGATGCTACCTGCGTTTCCAGCCCAACCCCCGCATTTCCCCGGCAGCCCGTACTGGGAGGGACTCGGGGAAGACTCTCGAAGGGCTCCTAGGAGATCTCGGGTGCTGCAGACAGAAGACGGAACCTCCGCACACTCAGAATTCCGGAACACGGCTGACTGTGTGGGGGAGGTTCGGGGCCGCCCTCCACGCAGCTTCCTGGTGTCACAGGTGTTCCCTCGCAAGGGGAAGTCCGCTAATTACCTCCCCTGTCCATGGGGAGGCACTAGATGCTACCTGCGTTTCCAGCCCAACCCCCGCATTTCCCCGGCAGCCCGTACTGGGAGGGACACGGGAAAGACTCTCGAAGGGCTCCTAGGAGATCTCGGGTGCTGCAGACAGAAGACGGAACCTCCCCACACTCAGAATTCCGGAACACGGCTGACTGTGTGGGGGAGGTTCGGGGCCGCACTCCACGCAGCTTCCTGGTTTCACAGGTGTTCCCTCGCAAGGGGAAGTCCGCTACTTACCTCCCCTGTCCATGGGGAGGCACTAGATGCTACCTGCATTTCCAGCCCAACCCCCGCATTTCCCCGGCAGCCCGTACTGGGAGGGACTCGGGGAAGACTCTCGAAGGGCTCCTAGGAGATCTCGGGTGCTGCAGACAGAAGACGGAACCTCCCCACACTCAGAATTCCGGAACAACGGTGACTGTGTATGTGAGGTTCAGGGCCGCCCTTCACGAAGCTTCCTGGTGTCACAGGTGTTCCCTTGCAAGGGGAAGTCCGCTAATTACCTCCCCTGTCCTTGGGGAGGCGTAGATGCTACCTGCGTTTCCAGCCCAACCCCCGCCTTTCCCCGGCAGCCCGTACTGGGAGGGACTCGGGGAAGACTCTCGAAGGGCTCCTAGGAGATCTCGGGTGCTGCAGACAGAAGACGGAACCTCCCCACACTCAGAATTCCGGAACACGGCTGACTGTGTGGGGGAGGTTCGGGGCCGCCCTCCACGCAGCTTCCTGGTGTCACAGGTGTTCCCTCGCAAGGGGAAGTCCGCTAATTACCTCCCCTGTCCATGGGGAGGCACTAGATGCTACCTGCGTTTCCAGCCCAACCCCCGCATTTCCCCGGCAGCCCGTACTGGGAGGGACTCGGGGAAGACTCTCGAAGGGCTCCTAGGAGATCTCGGGTGCTGCAGACAGAAGACGGAACCTCCCCACACTCAGAATTCCGGAACACGGCTGACTGTGTGGGGGAGGTTCGGGGCCGCACTCCACGCAGCTTCCTGGTGTCACAGGTGTTCCCTCGCAAGGGGAAGTCCGCTAATTACCTCCCCTGTCCATGGGGAGGCACTAGATGCTACCTGCTTTTCCAGCCCAACCCCCGCATTTCCCCGGCAGCCCGTACTGGGAGGGACTCGGGGAAGACTCTCGAAGGGCTCCTAGGAGATCTCGGGTGCTGCAGACAGAAGACGGAACCTCCCCACACTCAGAATTCCGGAACACGGCTCACTGTGTGGGGGAGTTTCGGGGCCGCCCTCCACGCAGCTTCCTGGTGTCACAGGTGTTCCCTCGCAAGGGGAAGTCCGCTACTTACCTCCCCTGTCCATGGGGAGGCACTAGATGCTACCTGCGTTTCCAGCCCAACCCCCGCATTTCCCCGGCAGCCCGTACTGGGAGGGACTCGGGGAAGACTCTCGAAGGGCTCCTAGGAGATCTCGGGTGCTGCAGACAGAAGACGGAACCTCCCCACACTCAGAATTCCGGAACAACGGTGACTGTGTATGTGAGGTTCAGGGCCGCCCTTCACGAAGCTTCCTGGTGTCACAGGTGTTCCCTTGCAAGGGGAAGTCCGCTAATTACCTCCCCTGTCCATGGGGAGGCGGAGATGCTACTTGCGTTTCCAGCCCAACCCCCGCCTTTCCCCGGCAGCCCGCACTGGGAGGGACTCGGGGAAGACTCTCGAAGTGCTCCTAGGAGATCCCGGGTGCTGCAGACAGAAGACAGAACCTCCTCACATTCAGAATTCCGGAACACGGATGACTGTGTGTGGGAGGTTCGGGGCCGCCCTCCACACAGCTTCCTGGTGTCACAGGTGTTCCCTCGCAAGGGGAATTTCGCTACTTACCTCCCCTGTCCATGCGGAGGCGTAGATGCTACCTGCGTTTCCCGCCCAACCCCCGCCTTTCCCCGGCAGCCCGCACTGGGAGGGACTCGGGGAAGACTCTCGAAGGGCTCCTAGGAGATCTCGGGTGCTGCAGACAGAAGACGGAACCTCCCCACACTCAGAATTCCGGAACACGGCTGACTGTGTGGGGGAGGTTCGGGGCCGCCCTCCACGCAGCTTCCTGGGGTCACAGGTGTTCCCTCGCAAGGGGAAGTCCGCTAATTACCTCCCCTGTCCATGGGGAGGCACTAGATGCTACCTGCGTTTCCAGCCCAACCCCCGCATTTCCCCGGCAGCCCGTACTGGGAGGGACTCGGGGAAGACTCTCGAAGGGCTCCTAGGAGATCTCGGGTGCTGCAGACAGAAGACGGAACCTCCCCACACTCAGAATTCCGGAACACGGCTGACTGTGTGGGGGAGGTTCGGGGCCGCCCTCCACGCAGCTTCCTGGTGTCACAGGTGTTCCCTCGCAAGGGGAAGTCCGCTAATTACCTCCCCTGTCCATGGGGAGGCACTAGATGCTACCTGCGTTTCCAGCCCAACCCCCGCATTTCCCCGGCAGCCCGTACTGGGAGGGACTCGGGGAAGACTCTCGAAGGGCTCCTAGGAGATCTCGGGTGCTGCAGACAGAAGACGGAACCTCCCCACACTCAGAATTCCGGAACACGGCTGACTGTGTGGGGGAGGTCCGGGGCCGCCCTCCACGCAGCTTCCTGGTGTCACAGGTGTTCCCTCGCAAGGGGAAGTCCGCTAATTACCTCCCCTGTCCATGGGGAGGCACTAGATGCTACCTGCGTTTCCAGCCCAACCCCCGCATTTCCCCGGCAGCCCGTACTGGGAGGGACTCGGGGAAGACTCTCGAAGGGCTCTTAGGAGATCTCGGGTGCTGCAGACAGAAGACGGAACCTCCCCACACTCAGAATTCCGGAACACGGCTGACTGTGTGGGGGAGGTTCGGGGCCGCACTCCACGCAGCTTCCTGGTGTCACAGGTGTTCCCTCGCAAGGGGAAGTCCGCTAATTACCTCCCCTGTCCATGGGGAGGCACTAGATGCTACCTGCGTTTCCAGCCCAACCCCCGCATTTCCCCGGCAGCCCGTACTGGGAGGGACTCGGGGAAGACTCTCGAAGGGCTCCTAGGAGATCTCGGGTGCTGCAGACAGAAGACGGAACCTCCCCACACTCAGAATTCCGGAACACGGCTGACTGTGTGGGGGAGGTCCGGGGCCGCCCTCCACGCAGCTTCCTGGTGTCACAGGTGTTCCCTCGCAAGGGGAAGTCCGCTAATTACCTCCCCTGTCCATGGGGAGGCACTAGATGCTACCTGCGTTTCCAGCCCAACCCCCGCATTTCCCCGGCAGCCCGTACTGGGAGGGACTCGGGGAAGACTCTCGAAGGGCTCTTAGGAGATCTCGGGTGCTGCAGACAGAAGACGGAACCTCCCCACACTCAGAATTCCGGAACACGGCTGACTGTGTGGGGGAGGTTCGGGGCCGCACTCCACGCAGCTTCCTGGTGTCACAGGTGTTCCCTCGCAAGGGGAAGTCCGCTAATTACCTCCCCTGTCCATGGGGAGGCACTAGATGCTACCTGCGTTTCCAGCCCAACCCCCGCATTTCCCCGGCAGCCCGTACTGGGAGGGACTCGGGGAAGACTCTCGAAGGGCTCCTAGGAGATCTCGGGTGCTGCAGACAGAAGACGGAACCTCCCCACACTCAGAATTCCGGAACACGGCTTACTGTGTGGGTGAGGTTCGGGGCCGCACTCCACTCAGCTTCCTGGTGTCACAGGTGTTCCCTCGCAAGGGGAAGTCCGCTAATTACCTCCCCTGTCCATGGGTAGGCGTAGATGCTACCTGCGTTTCCAGCCCAACCCCCGCATTTCCCCGGCAGCCCGCACTGGGAGGGACTCGGGGAAGACTCTCGAAGGGCTCCTAGGAGATCCTGGGTGCTGCAGACAGAAGACGGAACCTCCTCACATTCAGAATTCCGGAACACGGCTGACTGTGTGGGGGAGGTCCGGGGCAGCCCTCCACGAAGCTTCCTGGTGTCACAGGTGTTCCCTCGCAAGGGGAAGTTCGCTACTTACCTCCCCTGTCCATGAGGAGGAGTAGATGCTACCTGCGTTTCCAGCCCAACCCCCGCATTTCCCCGGCAGCCCGCACTGGGAGGGACTCGGGGAAGACTCTCGAAGGGCTCCTAGGAGATCCTGGGTGCTGCAGACAGAAGACGGAACCTCCTCACATTCAGAATTCCGGAACACGGCTGACTGTGTGGGGGAGGTTCGGGGCCGCCCTCCACGCAGCTTCCTGGTGTCACAGGTGTTCCCTCGCAAGGGGAAGTTCGCTACTTACCTCCCCTGTCCATGCGGAGGCGTAGATGCTACCTGCGTTTCCAGCCCAACCCCCGCCATTCCCCGGCAGCCCGCACTGGGAGGTACTCGGGGAAGACTCTCGAAGGGCTCCTAGGAGATCTCGGGTGCTGCAGACAGAAGACGGAACCTCCCCACACTCAGAATTCCGGAACACGGCTGACTGTGTGGGGGAGGTTCGGGGCCGCCCTCCACGCAGCTTCCTGGTGTCACAGGTGTTCCCTCGCAAGGGGAAGTCCGCTAATTACCTCCCATGTCCATGGGGAGGCACTAGATGCTACCTGCGTTTCCAGCCCAACCCCCGCATTTCCCCGGCAGCCCGTACTGGGAGGGACTCGGGGAAGACTCTCGAAGGGTTCCTAGGAGATCTCGGGTGCTGCAGACAGAAGACGGAACCTCCCCACACTCAGAATTCCGGAACACGGCTGACTGTGTGGGGGAGGTTCGGGGCCGCCCTCCACGCAGCTTCCTGGTGTCACAGGTGTTCCCTCGCAAGGGGAAGTCCGCTAATTACCTCCCCTGTCCATGGGGAGGCACTAGATGCTACCTGCGTTTCCAGCCCAACCCCCGCATTTCCCCGGCAGCCCGTACTGGGAGGGACTCGGGGAAGACTCTCGAAGGGCTCCTAGGAGATCTCGGGTGCTGCAGACAGAAGACGGAACCTCCCCACACTCAGAATTCCGGAACACGGCTGACTGTGTGGGGGAGGTTCGGGGCCGCCCTCCACGCAGCTTCCTGGTGTCACAGGTGTTCCCTCGCAAGGGGAAGTCCGCTAATTACCTCCCATGTCCATGGGGAGGCACTAGATGCTACCTGCGTTTCCAGCCCAACCCCCGCATTTCCCCGGCAGCCCGTACTGGGAGGGACTCGGGGAAGACTCTCGAAGGGCTCCTAGGAGATCTCGGGTGCTGCAGACAGAAGACGGAACCTCCCCACACTCAGAATTCCGGAACACGGCTTACTGTGTGGGTGAGGTTCAGGGCCGCACTCCACGCAGCTTCCTGGTGTCACAGGTGTTCCCTCGCAAGGGGAAGTCCGCTAATTACCTCCCCTGTCCATGGGGAGGCGTAGATGCTACCTGCGTTTCCAGCCCAACCCCCGCATTTCCCCGGCAGCCCGCACTGGGAGGGACTCGGGGAAGACTCTCGAAGGGCTCCTAGGAGATCCTGGGTGCTGCAGACAGAAGACGGAACCTCCTCACATTCAGAATTCCGGAACACGACTGACTGTGTGGGGGAGGTCCGGGGCAGACCTCCACGCAGCTTCCTGGTGTCACAGGTGTTCCCTCGCAAGGGGAAGTCCGCTACTTACCTCCCCTGTCCATGGGGAGGCACTAGATGCTACCTGCGTTTCCAGCCCAACCCCCGCATTTCCCCGGCAGCCCGTACTGGGAGGGACTCGGGGAAGACTCTCGAAGGGCTCCTAGGAGATCTCGGGTGCTGCAGACAGAAGACGGAACCTCCCCACATTCAGAATTCCGGAACAACGGTGACTGTGTATGTGAGGTTCAGGGCCGCCCTTCACGAAGCTTCCTGGTGTCACAGGTGTTCCCTTGCAAGGGGAAGTCCGCTAATTACCTCCCCTGTCCATGGGGAGGCGTAGATGCTACCTGCGTTTCCAGCCCAACCCCCGCATTTCCCCGGCAGCCCGTACTGGGAGGGACTCGGGGAAGACTCTCGAAGGGCTCCTAGGAGATCTCGGGTGCTGCAGACAGAAGACGGAACCTCCCCACACTCAGAATTCCGGAACACGGCTGACTGTGTGGGGGAGGTTCGGGGCCGCACTCCACGCAGCTTCCTGGTGTCACAGGTGTTCCCTCGCAAGGGGAAGTCCGCTAATTACCTCCCCTGTCCATGGGGAGGCACTAGATGCTACCTGCGTTTCCAGCCCAACCCCCGCATTTCCCCGGCAGCCCGTACTGGGAGGGACTCGGGGAAGACTCTCGAAGGGCTCCTAGGAGATCTCGGGTGCTGCAGACAGAAGACGGAACCTCCCGACACTCAGAATTCCGGAACACGGCTTACTGTGTGGGTGAGGTTCAGGGCCGCACTCCACGCAGCTTCCTGGTGTCACAGGTGTTCCCTCGCAAGGGGAAGTCCGCTAATTACCTCCCCTGTCCATGGGGAGGCGTAGATGCTACCTGCGTTTCCAGCCCAACCCCCGCATTTCCCCGGCAGCCCGCACTGGGAGGGACTCGGGGAAGACTCTCGAAGGGCTCCTAGGAGATCCTGGGTGCTGCAGACAGAAGACGGAACCTCCTCACATTCAGAATTCCGGAACACGGCTGACTGTGTGGGGGAGGTCCGGGGCAGACCTCCACGCAGCTTCCTGGTGTCACAGGTGTTCCCTCGCAAGGGGAAGTCCGCTACTTACCTCCCCTGTCCATGGGGAGGCACTAGATGCTACCTGCGTTTCCAGCCCAACCCCCGCATTTCCCCGGCAGCCCGTACTGGGAGGGACTCGGGGAAGACTCTCGAAGGGCTCCTAGGAGATCTCGGGTGCTGCAGACAGAAGACGGAACCTCCCCACATTCAGAATTCCGGAACAACGGTGACTGTGTATGTGAGGTTCAGGGCCGCCCTTCACGAAGCTTCCTGGTGTCACAGGTGTTCCCTTGCAAGGGGAAGTCCGCTAATTACCTCCCCTGTCCATGGGGAGGCGTAGATGCTACCTGCGTTTCCAGCCCAACCCCCGCATTTCCCCGGCAGCCCGTACTGGGAGGGACTCGGGGAAGACTCTCGAAGGGCTCCTAGGAGATCTCGGGTGCTGCAGACAGAAGACGGAACCTCCCCACACTCAGAATTCCGGAACACGGCTGACTGTGTGGGGGAGGTTCGGGGCCGCACTCCACGCAGCTTCCTGGTGTCACAGGTGTTCCCTCGCAAGGGGAAATCCGCTAATTACCTCCCCTGTCCATGGGGAGGCACTAGATGCTACCTGCGTTTCCAGCCCAACCCCCGCATTTCCCCGGCAGCCCGTACTGGGAGGGACTCGGGGAAGACTCTCGAAGGGCTCCTAGGAGATCTCGGGTGCTGCAGACAGAAGACGGAACCTCCCCACACTCAGAATTCCGGAACACGGCTGACTGTGTGGGGGAGGTTCGGGGCCGCCCTCCACGCAGCTTCCTGGTGTCACAGGTGTTCCCTCGCAAGGGGAAGTCCGCTAATTACCTCCCCTGTCCATGGGGAGGCACTAGATGCTACCTGCGTTTCCAGCCCAACCCCCGCATTTCCCCGGCAGCCCGTACTGGGAGGGACTCGGGGAAGACTCTCGAAGGGCTCCTAGGAGATCTCGGGTGCTGCAGACAGAAGACGGAACCTCCCCACACTCAGAATTCCGGAACACGGCTGACTGTGTGGGGGAGGTTCGGGGCCGCACTCCACGCAGCTTCCTGGTGTCACAGGTGTTCCCTCGCAAGGGGAAGTCCGCTAATTACCTCCCCTGTCCATGGGGAGGCACTAGATGCTACCTGCGTTTCCAGCCCAACCCCCGCATTTCCCCGGCAGCCCGTACTGGGAGGGACTCGGGGAAGACTCTCGAAGGGCTCCTAGGAGATCTCGGGTGCTGCAGACAGAAGACGGAACCTCCCCACACTCAGAATTCCGGAACACGGCTTACTGTGTGGGTGAGGTTCGGGGCCGCCCTCCACGCAGCTTCCTGGTGTCACAGGTGTTCCCTCGCAAGGGGAAGTCCGCTAATTACCTCCCCTGTCCATGGGGAGGCACTAGATGCTACCTGCGTTTCCAGCCCAACCCCCGCATTTCCCCGGCAGCCCGTACTGGGAGGGACTCGGGGAAGACTCTCGAAGGGCTCCAAGGAGATCTCGGGTGCTGCAGACAGAAGACGGAACCTCCCCACACTCAGAATTCCGGAACACGGCTGACTGTGTGGGGGAGGTCCGGGGCAGCCCTCCACGCAGCTTCCTGGTGTCACAGGTGTTCCCTCGCAAGGGGAAGTCCGCTACTTACCTCCCCTGTCCATGGGGAGGCACTAGATGCTACCTGCGTTTCCAGCCCAACCCCCGCATTTCCCCGGCAGCCCGTACTGGGAGGGACTCGGGGAAGACTCTCGAAGGGCTCCTAGGAGATCTCGGGTGCTGCAGACAGAAGACGGAACCTCCCCACACTCAGAATTCCGGAACACGGCTGACTGTGTTGGGGAGGTTCGGGGCCGCACTCCACGCAGCTTCCTGGTGTCACAGGTGTTCCCTCGCAAGGGGAAGTCCGCTAATTACCTCCCCTGTCCATGGGGAGGCGTAGATGCTACCTGCGTTTCCAGCCCAACCCCCGCATTTCCCCGGCAGCCCGCACTGGGAGGGAGTCGGGGAAGACTCTCGAAGTGCTCCTAGGAGATCCCGGGTGCTGCAGACAGAAGACAGAACCTCCTCACATTCAGAATTCCGGAACACGGCTGACTGTGTGGGGGAGGTTCGGGGCCGCCCTCCACGCAGCTTCCTGGTGTAACAGGTGTTCCCTCGCAAGGGGAAGTTCACTACTTACCTCCCCTGTCCATGCGGAGGCGTAGATGCTACCTGCGTTTCCAGCCCAACCCCCGCCTTTCCCCGGCAGCCCGCATTGGGAGGGACTCGGGGAAGACTCTCGAAGGGCTCCTAGGAGATCTCGGGTGCTGCAGACAGAAGACGGAACCTCCCCACACTCAGAATTCCGGAACACGGCTGACTGTGTGGGGGAGGTTCGGGGCCGCCCTCCACGCAGCTTCCTGGTGTCACAGGTGTTCCCTCGCAAGGGGAAGTCCGCTAATTACCTCCCCTGTCCATGGGGAGGCACTAGATGCTACCTGCGTTTCCAGCCCAACCCCCGCATTTCCCCGGCAGTCCGTACTGGGAGGGACTCGGGGAAGACTCTCGAAGGGTTCCTAGGAGATCTCGGGTGCTGCAGACAGAAGACGGAACCTCCCCACACTCAGAATTCCGGAACACGGCTGACTGTGTGGGGGAGGTTCGGGGCCGCCCTCCACGCAGCTTCCTGGTGTCACAGGTGTTCCCTCGCAAGGGGAAGTCCGCTAATTAACTCCCATGTCCATGGGGAGGCACTAGATGCTACCTGCGTTTCCAGCCCAACCCCCGCATTTCCCCGGCAGCCCGTAATGGGAGGGACTCGGGGAAGACTCTCGAAGGGCTCCTAGGAGATCTTGGGTGCTGCAGACAGAAGACGGAACCTCCCCACCCTCAGAATTCCGGAACACGGCTGACTGTGTGGGGGAGGTTCGGGGCCGCCCTCCACGCAGCTTCCTGGTGTCACAGGTGTTCCCTCGCAAGGGGAAGTCCGCTAATTACCTCCCCTGTCCATGGGGAGGCGTAGATGCTACCTGCGTTTCCAGCCCATCCCCCGCATTTCCCCGGCAGCCCGCACTGGGAGGGACTCGGGGAAGACTCTCGAAGGGCTCCTAGGAGATCCTGGGTGCTGCAGACAGAAGACGGAACCTCCTCACATTCAGAATTCCGGAACATGGCTGACTGTGTGGGGGAGGTCCGGGGCAGCCCTTCACGCAGCTTCCTGGTGTCACAGGTGTTCCCTCGCAAGGGGAAGTCCGCTACTTACCTCCCCTGTCCATGGGGAGGCACTAGATGCTACCTGCGTTTCCAGCCCAACCCCCGCATTTCCCCGGCAGCCCGTACTGGGAGGGACTCGGGGAAGACTCTCGAAGGGCTCCTAGGAGATCTCGGGTGCTGCAGACAGAAGACGGAACCTCCCCACACTCAGAATTCCGGAACACGGCTGACTGTGTGGGGTAGGTTCGGGGCCGCCCTCCACGCAGCTTCCTGGTGTCACAGGTGTTCCCTCGCAAGGGGAAGTCCGCTAATTACCTCCCCTGTCCATGGGGAGGCACTAGATGCTACCTGCGTTTCCAGCCCAACCCCCGCATTTCCCCGGCAGCCCGTACAGGGAGGGACTCGGGGAAGACTCTCGAAGGGCTCCTCGGAGATCTCGGGTGCTGCAGACAGAAGACGGAACCTCCCCACATTCAGAATTCCGGAACACGGCTGACTGTGTGGGGGAGGTTCGGGGCCGCCCTCCACGCAGCTTCCTGGTGTCACAGGTGTTCCCTCGCAAGGGGAAGTCCGCTAATTACCTCCCCTGTCCATGGGGAGGCACTAGATGCTACCTGCGTTTCCAGCCCAACCCCCGCATTTCCCCGGCAGCCCGTACTGGGAGGGACTCGGTGAAGACTCTCGAAGGGCTCCTAGGAGATCTCGGGTGCTGCAGACAGAAGACGGAACCTCCCCACACTCAAAATTCCGGAACACGGCTGACTGTGTGGGGTAGGTTCGGGGCCGCACTCCACGCAGCTTCCTGGTGTCACAGGTGTTCCCTCGCAAGGGGAAGTCCGCTAATTACCTCCCCTGTCCATGGGGAGGCACTAGATGCTACCTGCGTTTCCAGCCCAACCCCCGCATTTCCCCGGCAGCCCGTACTGGGAGGGACTCGGGGAAGACTCTCGAAGGGCTCCTAGGAGATCTCGGGTGCTGCAGACAGAAGACGGAACCTCCCCACACTGAGAATTCCGGAACACGGCTTACTGTGTGGGTGAGGTTCAGGGCCGCACTCCACGCAGCTTCCTGGTGTCACAGGTGTTCCCTCGCAAGGGGAAGTCCGCTAATTACCTCCCCTGTCCATGGGGAGGCGTAGATGCTACCTGCGTTTCCAGCCCAACCCCCGCATTTCCCCGGCAGCCAGCACTGGGAGGGACTCGGGGAAGACTCTCGAAGGGCTCCTAGGAGATCCTGGGTGCTGCAGACAGAAGACGGAACCTCCTCACATTCAGAATTCCGGAACACGGCTGACTGTGTGGGGGAGGTCCGGGGCAGCCCTCCACGCAGCTTCCTGGTGTCACAGGTGTTCCCTCGCAAGGGGAAGTCCGCTACTTACCTCCCCTGTCCATGGGGAGGCACTAGATGCTACCTGCGTTTCCAGCCCAACCCCCGCATTTCCCCGGCAGCCCGTACTGGGAGGGACTCGGGGAAGACTCTCGAAGGGCTCCTAGGAGATCTCGGGTGCTGCAGACAGAAGACGGAACCTCCCCACACTCAGAATTCCGGAACAACGGTGACTGTGTATGTGAGGTTCAGGGCCGCCCTTCACGAAGCTTCCTGGTGTCACAGGTGTTCCCTTGCAAGGGGAAGTCCGCTAATTACCTCCCCTGTCCATGGGGAGGCGTAGATGCTACCTGCGTTTCGAGCCCAACCCCCGCATTTCCCCTGCAGCCCGTACTGGGAGGGACTCGGGGAAGACTCTCGAAGGGCTCCTAGGAGATCTCGGGTGCTGCAGACAGAAGACGGAACCTCCCCACACTCAGAATTCCGGAACACGGCTGACTGTGTGTGGGAGGTTCGGGGCCGCCCTCCACGCAGCTTCCTGGTGTCACAGGTGTTCCCTCGCAAGGGGAAGTCCGCTAATTACCTCCCCTGTCCATGGGGAGGCACTAGATGCTACCTGCGTTTCCAGCCCAACCCCCGCATTTCCCCGGCAGCCCGTACTGGGAGGGACTCGGGGAAGACTCTCGAAGGGCTCCTAGGAGATCTCGGGTGCTGCAGACAGAAGACGGAACCTCCCCACACTCAGAATTCCGGAACACGGCTGACTGTGTGGGGGAGGTTCGGGGCCGCCCTCCACGCAGTTTCCTGGTGTCACAGGTGTTCCCTCGCAAGGGGAAGTCCGCTAATTACCTCCCCTGTCCATGGGGAGGCACTAGATGCTACCTGCGTTTCCAGCCCAACCCCCGCATTTCCCCGGCAGCCCGTACTGGGAGGGACTCGGGGAAGACTCTCGAAGGGCTCCTAGGAGATCTCGGGTGCTGCAGACAGAAGACGGAACCTCCCCACACTCAGAATTCCGGAACACGGCTGACTGTGTGGGGGAGGTTCGGGGCCGCGTCCACGCAGCTTCCTGGTGTCACAGGTGTTCCCTCGCAAGGGGAAGTCCGCTAATTACCTCCCCTGTCCATGGGGAGGCACTAGATGCTACCTGCGTTTCCAGCCCAACCCCCGCATTTCCCCGGCAGCCCGTACTGGGAGGGACTCGGGGAAGACTCTCGAAGGGCTCCTAGGAGATCTCGGGTGCTGCAGACAGAAGACGGAACCTCCCCACACTCAGAATTCCGGAACACGGCTGACTGTGTGGGGGAGGTTCGGGGCCGCCCTCCACGCAGCTTCCTGGTGTCACAGGTGTTCCCTCGCAAGGGGAAGTCCGCTAATTACCTCCCCTGTCCATGGGGAGGCACTAGATGCTACCTGCGTTTCCAGCCCAACCCCCGCATTTCCCCGGCAGCCCGTACAGGGAGGGACTCGGGGAAGACTCTCGAAGGGCTCCTAGGAGATCTCGGGTGCTGCAGACAGAAGACGGAACCTCCCCACACTCAGAATTCCGGAACACGGCTGACTGTGTGGGGGAGGTTCGGGGCCGCACTCCACGCAGCTTCCTGGTGTCACAGGTGTTCCCTCGCAAGGGGAAGTCCGCTAATTACCTCCCCTGTCCATGGGGAGGCACTAGATGCTACCTGCGTTTCCAGCCCAACCCCCGCATTTCCCCGGCAGCCCGTACTGGGAGGGACTCGGGGAAGACTCTCGAAGGGCTCCTAGGAGATCTCGGGTGCTGCAGACAGAAGACGGAACCTCCCCACACTCAGAATTCCGGAACACGGCTGACTGTGTGGGGGAGGTTCGGGGCCGCCCTCCACGCAGCTTCCTGGTGTCACAGGTGTTCCCTCGCAAGGGGAAGTCCGCTAATTACCTCCCCTGTCCATGGGGAGGCACTAGATGCTACCTGCGTTTCCAGCCCAACCCCCGCATTTCCCCGGCAGCCCGTACTGGGAGGGACTCGGGGAAGACTCTCGAAGGGCTCCTAGGAGATCTCGGGTGCTGCAGACAGAAGACGGAACCTCCCCACACTCAGAATTCCGGAACACGGCTGACTGTGTGGGGGAGGACCGGGGCAGCCCTCCACGCAGCTTCCTGGTGTCACAGGTGTTCCCTCGCAAGGGGAAGTCCGCTACTTACCTCCCCTGTCCATGGGGAGGCACTAGATGCTACCTGCGTTTCCAGCCCAACCCCCGCATTTCCCCGGCAGCCCGTACTGGGAGGGACTCGGGGAAGACTCTCGAAGGGCTCCTAGGAGATCTCGGGTGCTGCAGACAGAAGACGGAACCTCCCCACACTCAGAATTCCGGAACACGGCTGACTGTGTGGGGGAGGTCCGGGGCCGCCCTCCACGCAGCTTCCTGGTGTCACAGGTGTTCCCTCGCAAGGGGAAGTCCGCTAATTACCTCCCCTGTCCATGGGGAGGCACTAGATGCTACCTGCGTTTCCAGCCAAACCCCCGCATTTCCCCGGCAGCCCGTACTGGGAGGGACTCGGGGAAGACTCTCGAAGGGCTCCTAGGAGATCTCGGGTGCTGCAGACAGAAGACGGAACCTCCCCACACTCAGAATTCCGGAACACGGCTGACTGTGTGGGGGAGGTTCGGGGCCGCACTCCACGCAGCTTCCTGGTGTCACAGGTGTTCCCTCGCAAGGGGAATTCCGCTAATTACCTCCCCTGTCCATGGGGAGGCACTAGATGCTACCTGCGTTTCCAGCCCAACCCCCGCATTTCCCCGGCAGCCCGTACTGGGAGGGACTCGGGGAATACTCTCGAAGGGCTCCTAGGAGATCTCGGGTGCTGCAGACAGAAGACGGAACCTCCCCACACTCAGAATTCCGGAACACGGCTTACTGTGTGGGTGAGGTTCAGGGCCGCACTCCACGCAGCTTCCTGGTGTCACAGGTGTTCCCTCGCAAGGGGAAGTCCGCTAATTACCTCCCCTGTCCATGGGGAGGCGTAGATGCTACCTGCGTTTCCAGCCCAACCCCCGCATTTCCCCGGCAGCCCGCACTGGGAGGGACTCGGGGAAGACTCTCGAAGGGCTCCTAGGAGATCCTGGGTGCTGCAGACAGAAGACGGAACCTCCTCACATTCAGAATTCCGGAACACGGCTGACTGTGTGGGGGAGGTCCGGGGCAGCCCTCCACGCAGCTTCCTGGTGTCACAGGTGTTCCCTCGCAAGGGGAAGTCCGCTAGTTACCTCCCCTGTCCATGGGGAGGCACTAGATGCTACCTGCGTTTCCAGCCCAACCCCCGCATTTCCCCGGCAGCCCGTACTGGGAGGGACTCGGGGAAGACTCTCGAAGGGCTCCTAGGAGATCTCGGGTGCTGCAGACAGAAGACGGAACCTCCCCACACTCAGAATTCCGGAACAACGGTGACTGTGTATGTGAGGTTCAGGGCCGCCCTTCACGAAGCTTCCTGGTGTCACAGGTGTTCCCTTGCAAGGGGAAGTCCGCTAATTACCTCCCCTGTCCATGGGGAGGCGTAGATGCTACCTGCGTTTCCAGCCTAACCCCCGCCTTTCCCCGGCAGCCCGCACTGGGAGGGACTCGGGGAAGACTCTCGAAGTGCTCCTAGGAGATCCCGGGTGCTGCAGACAGAAGACAGAACCTCCTCACATTCAGAATTCCGGAACACGGCTGACTGTGTGGGGGAGGTTCGGGGCCGCCCTCCACACAGCTTCCTGGTGTCACAGGTGTTCCCTCGCAAGGGGAAGTTCGCTACTTACCTCCCCTGTCCATGCGGAGGCGTAGATGCTACCTGCGTTTCCAGCCCAACCCCCGCCTTTCCCCGGCAGCCCGCACTGGGAGGGACTCGGGGAAGACTCTCGAAGGGCTCCAAGGAGATCTCGGGTGCTGCAGACAGAAGACGGAACCTCCCCACACTCAGAATTCCGGAACACGGCTGACTGTGTGGGGGAGGTCCGGGGCCGCCCTCCACGCAGCTTCCTGGTGTCACAGGTGTTCCCTCGCAAGGGGAAGTCCGCTAATTACCTCCCCTGTCCATGGGGAGGCACTAGATGCTACCTGCGTTTCCAGCCCAACCCCCGCATTTCCCCGGCAGCCCGTACTGGAAGGGACTCGGGGAAGACTCTCGAAGGGCTCCTAGGAGATCTCGGGTGCTGCAGACAGAAGACGGAACCTCCCCACACTCAGAATTCCGGAACACGGCTGACTGTGTGGGGGAGGTTCGGGGCCGCACTCCACGCAGCTTCCTGGTGTCACAGGTGTTCCCTCGCAAGGGGAAGTCCGCTAATTACCTCCCCTGTCCATGGGGAGGCACTAGATGCTACCTGGGTTTCCAGCCCAACCCCCGCATTTCCCCGGCAGCCCGTACTGGGAGGGACTCGGGGAAGACTCTCGAAGGGCTCCTAGGAGATCTCGGGTGCTGCAGACAGAAGACGGAACCTCCCCACACTCAGAATTCCGGAACACGGCTTACTGTGTGGGTGAGGTTCGGGGCCGCACTCCACGCAGCTTCCTGATGTCACAGGTGTTCCCTCGCAAGGGGAAGTCATCTAATTACCTCCCCTGTCCATGGGGAGGCGTAGATGCTACCTGCGTTTCCAGCCCAACCCCCGCATTTCCCCGGCAGCCCGCACTGGGAGGGACTCGGGGAAGACTCTCGAAGGGCTCCTAGGAGATCCTGGGTGCTGCAGACAGAAGACGGAACCTCCTCACATTCAGAATTCCGGAACACGGCTGACTGTGTGGGGGAGGTCGGGGGCAGCCCTCCACGCAGCTTCCTGGTGTCACAGGTGTTCCCTCGCAAGGGGAAGTCCGCTACTTACCTGCCCTGTCCATGGGGAGGCACTAGATGCTACCTGCGTTTCCAGCCCAACCCCCGCATTTCCCCGGCATCCCGTACTGGGAGGGACTCGGGGAATACTCTCGAAGGGCTCCTAGGAGATCTCGGGTGCTGCAGACAGAAGACGGAACCTCCCCACACTCAGAATTCCGGAACACGGCTGACTGTGTGGGGGAGGTTCGGGGCCGCACTCCACGCAGCTTCCTGGTGTCACAGGTGTTCCCTCGCAAGGGGAAGTCCGCTAATTACCTCCCCTGTCCATGGGGAGGCACTAGATGCTACCTGCGTTTCCAGCCCAACCCCCGCATTTCCCCGGCAGCCCGTACTGGGAGGGACTCGGGGAAGACTCTCGAAGGGCTCCTAGGAGATCTCGGGTGCTGCAGACAGAAGACGGAACCTCCCCACACTCAGAATTCCGGAACACGGCTGACTGTGTGGGGGAGGTTCGGGGCCGCACTCCACGCAGCTTCCTGGTGTCACAGGTGTTCCCTCGCAAGGGGAAGTCCGCTAATTACCTCCCATGTCCATGGGGAGGCACTAGATGCTACCTGAGTTTCCAGCCCAACCCCCGCATTTCCCCGGCAGCCCGTACTGGGAGGGACTCGGGGAAGACTCTCGAAGGGCTCCTAGGAGATCTCGGGTGCTGCAGACAGAAGACGGAACCTCCCCACACTCAGAATTCCGGAACACGGCTTACTGTGTGGGTGAGGTTCAGGGCCGCACTCCACGCAGCTTCCTGGTGTCACAGGTGTTCCCTCGCAAGGGGAAGTCCGCTACTTACCTCCCCTGTCCATGGGGAGGCACTAGATGCTACCTGCGTTTCCAGCCCAACCCCCGCATTTCCCCGGCAGCCCGTACTGGGAGGGACTCGGGGAAGACTCTCGAAGGGCTCCTAGGAGATCTCGGGTGCTGCAGACAGAAGACGGAACCTCCCCACACTCAGAATTCCGGAACAACGGTGACTGTGTATGTGAGGTTCAGGGCCGCCCTTCACGAAGCTTCCTGGTGTCACAGGTGTTCCCTTGCAAGGGGAAGTCCGCTAATTACCTCCCCTGTCCATGGGGAGGCGTAGATGCTACCTGCGTTTCCAGCCCAACCCCCGCATTTCCCCGGCAGCCCGTACTGGGAGGGACTCGGGGAAGACTCTCGAAGGGCTCCTAGGAGATCTCGGGTGCTGCAGACAGAAGACGGAACCTCCCCACACTCAGAATTCCGGAACACGGCTGACTGTGTGGGGGAGGTTCGGGGCCGCCCTCCACGCAGCTTCCTGGTGTCACAGGTGTTCCCTCGCAAGGGGAAGTCCGCTAATTACCTCCCCTGTCCATGGGGAGGCACTAGATGCTACCTGCGTTTCCAGCCCAACCCCCGCATTTCCCCGGCAGCCCGTACTGGGAGGGACTCGGGGAAGACTCTCGAAGGGCTCCTAGGAGATCTCGGGTGCTGCAGACAGAAGACGGAACCTCCCCACACTCAGAATTCCGGAACACGGCTGACTGTGTGGGGGAGGTTCGGGGCCGCCCTCCACGCAGCTTCCTGGTGTCACAGGTGTTCCCTCGCAAGGGGAAGTCCGCTAATTACCTCCCCTGTCCATGGGGAGGCACTAGATGCTACCTGCGTTTCCAGCCCAACCCCCGCCTTTCCCCGGCAGCCCGTACTGGGAGGGACTCGGGGAAGACTCTCGAAGGGCTCCTAGGAGATCTCGGGTGCTGCAGACAGAAGACGGAACCTCCCCACACTCAGAATTCCGGAACACGGCTGACTGTGTGGGGGAGGTTCGGCGCCTCCCTCCACGCAGCTTCCTGGTGTCACAGGTGTTCCCTCGCAAGGGGAAGTCCGCTAATTACCTCCCATGTCCATGGGGAGGCACTAGATGCTACCTGCGTTTCCAGCCCAACCCCCGCATTTCCCCGGCAGCCCGTACTGGGAGGGACTCGGGGAAGACTCTCGAAGGGCTCCTAGGAGATCTCGGGTGCTGCAGACAGAAGACGGAACCTCCCCACACTCAGAATTCCGGAACACGGCTGACTGTGTGGGGGAGGTTCGGGGCCGCACTCCACGCAGCTTCCTGGTGTCACAGGTGTTCCCTCGCAAGGGGAAGTCCGCTAATTACCTCCCCTGTCCATGGGGAGGCACTAGATGCTACCTGCGTTTCCAGCCCAACCCCCGCAATTCCCCGGCAGCCCATACTGGGAGGGACTCGGGGAAGACTCTCGAAGGGCTCCTAGGAGATCTCGGGTGCTGCAGACAGAAGACGGAACCTCCCCACACTCAGAATTCCGGAACACGGCTGACTGTGTGGGGGAGGTTCGGGGCCGCACTCCACTCAGCTTCCTGGTGTCACAGGTGTTCCCTCGCAAGGGGAAGTCCGCTAATTACCTCCCCTGTCCATGGGGAGGCACTAGATGCTACCTGCGTTTCCAGCCCAACCCCCGCATTTCCCCGGCAGCCCGTACTGGGAGGGACTCGGGGAAGACTCTCGAAGGGCTCCTAGGAGATCTCGGGTGCTGCAGACAGAAGACGGAACCTCCCCACACTCAGAATTCCGGAACACGGCTTACTGTGTGGGTGAGGTTCGGGGCCGCACTCCACGCAGCTTCCTGGTGTCACAGGTGTTCCCTCGCAAGTGGAAGTCCGCTAATTACCTCCCCTGTCCATGGGGAGGCGTAGATGCTACCTGCGTTTCCAGCCCAACCCCCGCATTTCCCCGGCAGCCCGTACTGGGAGGGACTCGGGGAAGACTCTCGAAGGGCTCCTAGGAGATCTCGGGTGCTGCAGACAGAAGACGGAACCTCCCCACACTCAGAATTCCGGAACACGGCTGACTGTGTGGGGGAGGTTCGGGGCCGCACTCCACGCAGCTTCCTGGTGTCACAGGTGTTCCCTCGCAAGGGGAAGTCCGCTAATTACCTCCCCTGTCCATGGGGAGGCACTAGATGCTACCTGCGTTTCCAGCCCAACCCCCGCATTTCCCCGGCAGCCCGTACTGGGAGGGACTCGGGGAAGACTCTCGAAGGGCTCCTAGGAGATCTCGGGTGCTGCAGACAGAAGACGGAACCTCCCCACACTCAGAATTCCGGAACACGGCTGACTGTGTGGGGGAGGTTCGGGGCCGCACTCCACGCAGCTTCCTGGTGTCACAGGTGTTCCCTCGCAAGGGGAAGTCCGCTAATTACCTCCCCTGTCCATGGGGAGGCACTAGATGCTACCTGCGTTTCCAGCCCAACCCCCGCATTTCCCCGGCAGCCCGTACAGGGAGGGACTCGGGGAAGACTCTCGAAGGGCTCCTAGGAGATCTCGGGTGCTGCAGACAGAAGACGGAACCTCCCCACACTCATAATTCCGGAACACGGCTTACTGTGTGGGTGAGGTTCGGGGCCGCACTCCACGCAGCTTCCTGGTGTCACAGGTGTTCCCTCGCAAGGGGAAGTCCGCTAATTACCTCCCCTGTCCATGGGGAGGCGTAGATGCTACCTGCGTTTCCAGCCCAACCCCCGCATTTCCCCGGCAGCCCGCACTGGGAGGGACTCGGGGAAGACTCTCGAAGGGCTCCTAGGAGATCCTGGGTGCTGCAGACAGAAGACGGAACCTCCTCACATTCAGAATTCGGGAACACGGCTGACTGTGTGGGGGAGGTCCGGGGCAGCCCTCCGCGCAGCTTCCTGGTGTCACAGGTGTTCCCTCGCAAGGGGAAGTCCGCTACTTACCTGCCCTGTCCATGGGGAGGCACTAGATGCTACCTGCGTTTCCAGCCCAACCCCCGCATTTCCCCGGCAGCCCGTACTGGGAGGGACTCGGGGAAGACTCTCGAAGGGCTCCTAGGAGATCTCGGGTGCTGCAGACAGAAGACGGAACCTCCCCACACTCAGAATTCCGGAACAACGGTGACTGTGTATGTGAGGTTCAGGGCCGCCCTTCACGAAGCTTCCTGGTGTCACAGGTGTTCCCTTGCAAGGGGAAGTCCGCTAATTACCTCTCCTGTCCATGGGGAGGCGTAGATACTACCTGCGTTTCCAGCCTAACCCCCGCCTTTCCCCGGCAGCCCGCACTGGGAGGGACTCGGGGAAGACTCTCGAAGTGCTCCTAGGAGATCCCGGGTGCTGCAGACAGAAGACAGAACCTCCTCAATTCAGAATTCCGGAACACGGCTGACTGTGTGGGGGAGGTTCGGAGCCGCCCTCCACACAGCTTCCTGGTGTCACAGGTGTTCCCTCGCAAGGGGAAGATCGCTACTTACCTCCCCTGTCCATGCGGAGGCGTAGATGCTACCTGCGTTTCCAGCCCAACCCCCGCCTTTCCCCGGCAGCCCGCACTGGGAGGGACTCGGGGAAGACTCTCGAAGGGCTCCTAGGAGATCACGGGTGCTGCAGACAGAAGACGGAACCTCCCCACACTCAGAATTCCGGAACACGGCTGACTGTGTGGGGGAGGTTCGGGGCCGCCCTCCACGCAGCTTCCTGGTGTCACAGGTGTTCCCTCGCAACGGGAAGTCCGCTACTTACCTCCCCTGTCCATGGGGAGGCACTAGATGCTACCTGCGTTTCCAGCCCAACCCCCGCATTTCCCCGGCAGCCCGTACTGGGAGGGACTCGGGGAAGACTCTCGAAGGGCTCCTAGGAGATCTCGGGTGCTGCAGACAGAAGACGGAACCTCCCCACACTCAGAATTCCGGAACACGGCTGACTGTGTGGGGGAGGTCCGGGGCCGCCCTCCACGCAGCTTCCTGGTGTCACAGGTGTTCCCTCGCAAGGGGAAGTCCGCTAATTACCTCCCCTGTCCATGGGGAGGCACTAGATGCTACCTGCGTTTCCAGCCCAACCCCCGCATTTCCCCGGCAGCCCGTACTGCGAGGGACTCGGGGAAGACTCTCGAAGGGCTCCTAGGAGATCTCGGGTGCTGCAGACAGAAGACGGAACCTCCCCACACTCAGAATTCCGGAACACGGCTGACTGTGTGGGGGAGGTTCGGGGCCGCACTCCACGCAGCTTCCTGGTGTCACAGGTGTTCCCTCGCAAGGGGAAGTCCGCTACTTACCTCCCCTGTCCATGGGGAGGCACTAGATGCTACCTGCGTTTCCAGGACATCCCCCGCATTTCCCCGGCAGCCCGTACTGGGAGGGACTCGGGGAAGACTCTCGAAGGGCCCCTAGGTGATCTCGGGTGCTGCAGACAGATGACGGAACCTCCCCACACTCAGAATTCCGGAACAACGGTGACTGTGTATGTGAGGTTCAGGGCCGCCGTTCACGAAGCTTCCTGGTGTCCCAGGTGTTCCCTTGCAAGGGAAGTCCGCTAATTACCTCCCCTGTCCATGGGGAGGCGTAGATGCTACCTGCGTTTCCAGCCCAACCCCCGCATTTCCCCGGCAGCCCATACTGGGAGGGACTCGGGGAAGACTCTCGAAGGGCTCCTAGGAGATCTCGGGTGCTGCACACAGAAGACGGAACCTCCCCACACTCAGAATTCCGGAACACGGCTGACTGTGTGGGGGAGGTTCGGGGCCGCCCTCCACGCAGCTTCCTGGTGTCACAGGTGTTCCCTCGCAAGGGGAAGTCCGCTAATTACCTCCCCTGTCCATGGGGAGGCACTAGATGCTACCTGCGTTTCCAGCCCAACCCCCGCATTTCCCCGGCAGCCCGTACTGGGAGGGACTCGGGGAAGACTCTCGAAGGGCTCCTAGGAGATCTCGGGTGCTGCAGACAGAAGACGGAACCTCCCCACACTCAGAATTCCGGAACACGGCTGACTGTGTGGGGGAGGTTCGGGGCCGCCCTCCACGCAGCTTCCTGGTGTCACAGGTGTTCCCTCGCAAGGGGAAGTCCGCTAATTACCTCCCCTGTCCATGGGGAGGCACTAGATGCTACCTGCGTTTCCAGCCCAACCCCCGCATTTCCCCGGCAGCCCGTACTGGGAGGGACTCGGGGAAGACTCTCGAAGGGCTCCTAGGAGATCTCGGGTGCTGCAGACAGAAGACGGAACCTCCCCACTCTCAGAATTCCGGAACACGGCTGACTGTGTGGGGGAGGTCCGGGGCCGCACTCCACGCAGCTTCCTGGTGTCACAGGTGTTCCCTCGCAAGGGGAAGTCCGCTAATTACCTCCCCTGTCCATGGGGAGGCACTAGATGCTACCTGCGTTTCCAGCCCAACCCCCGCATTTCCCCGGCAGCCCGTACTGGGAGGGACTCGGGGAAGACTCTCGAAGGGCTCCTAGGAGATCTCGGGTGCTGCAGACAGAAGACGAAACCTCCCCACACTCAGAATTCCGGAACACGGCTTACTGTGTGGGTGAGGTTCGGGGCCGCACTCCACGCAGCTTCCTGGTGTCACAGGTGTTCCCTCGCAAGGGGAAGTCCGCTAATTACCTCCCCTGTCCATGGGGAGGCGTAGATGCTACCTGCGTTTCCAGCCCAACCCCCGCATTTCCCCGGCAGCCCGCACTGGGAGGGACTCGGGGAAGACTCTCGAAGGGCTCCTAGGAGATCCTGGGTGCTGCAGACAGAAGACGGAACCTCCTCACATTCAGAATTCCAGTACACGGCTGACTGTGTGGGGGAGGTCCGGGGCAGCCCTCCACGCAGCTTCCTGGTGTCACAGGTGTTCCCTAGCAAGGGGAAGTCCGCTACTTACCTCCCCTGTCCATGGGGAGGCACTAGATGCTACCTGCGTTTCCAGCCCAACCCCCGCATTTCCCCGGCAGCCCGTACTGGGAGGGACTCGGGGAAGACTCTCGAAGGGCTCCTAGGAGATCTCGGGTGCTGCAGACAGAAGACGGAACCTCCCCACACTCAGAATTCCGGAACAACGGTGACTGTGTAGGTGAGGTTCAGGGCCGCCCTTCACGAAGCTTCCTGGTGTCACAGGTGTTCCCTTGCAAGGGGAAGTCCGCTAATTACCTCCCCTGTCCATGGGGAGGCGTAGATGCTACCTGCGTTTCCAGCCTAACCCCCGCCTTTCCCCGGCAGCCCGCACTGGGAGGGACTCGGGGAAGACTCTCGAAGGGCTCCTAGGAGATCCCGGGTGCTGCAGATAGAAGACAGAACCTCCTCACATTCAGAATTCCGGAACACGGCTGACTGTGTGGGGGAGGTCCGGGGCCGCCCTCCACGCAGCTTCCTGGTGTCACAGGTGTTCCCTCGCAAGGGGAAGTCCGCTAATTACCTCCCCTGTCCATGGGGAGGCACTAGATGCTACCTGCGTTTCCAGCCCAACCCCCGCATTTCCCCGGCAGCCCGTACTGGGAGGGACTCGGGGAAGACTCTCGAAGGGCTCCTAGGAGATCTCGGGTGCTGCAGACAGAAGACGGAACCTCCCCACACTCAGAATTCCGGAACACGGCTGACTGTGTGGGGGAGGTTCGGGGCCGCACTCCACGCAGCTTCCTGGTGTCACAGGTGTTCCCTCGCAAGGGGAAGTCCGCTACTTACCTCCCCTGTCCATGGGGAGGCACTAGATGCTACCTGCGTTTCCAGCCCAACCCCCGCATTTCCCCGGCAGCCCGTACTGGGAGGGACTCGGGGAAGATTCTCGAAGGGCCCCTAGGAGATCTCGGGTGCTGCAGACAGAAGACGGGACCTCCCCACACTCAGAATTCCGGAACAACGGTGACTGTGTATGTGAGGTTCAGGGCCGCCGTTCACGAAGCTTCCTGGTGTCACAGGTGTTCCCTTGCAAGGGGAAGTCCGCTAATTACCTCCCCTGTCCATGTGGAGGCGTAGATGCTACCTGCGTTTCCAGCCTAACCCCCGCCTTTCCCCGGCAGCCCGCACTGGGAGGGACTCGGGGAAGACTCTCGAAGGGCTCCTAGGAGATCTCGGGTGCTGCAGACAGAAGACGGAACCTCCCCACACTCAGAATTCCGGAACACGGCTGACTGTGTGGGGGAGGTTCGGGGCCGCCCTCCACGCAGCTTCCTGGTGTCACAGGTGTTCCCTCGCAAGGGGAAGTCCGCTAATTACCTCCTCTGTCCATGGGGAGGCACTAGATGCTACCTGCGTTTCCAGCCCAACCCCCGCATTTCCCCGGCAGCCCGTACTGGGAGGGACTCGGGGAAGACTCTCGAAGGGCTCCTAGGAGATCTCGGGTGCTGCAGACAGAAGACGGAACCTCCCCACACTCAGAATTCCGGAACACGGCTGACTGTGTGGGGGAGGTTCGGGGCCGCCCTCCACGCAGCTTCCTGGTGTCACAGGTGTTCCCTCGCAAGGGGAAGTCCGCTAATTACCTCCCCTGTCCATGGGGAGGCACTAGATGCTACCTGCGTTTCCAGCCCAACCCCCGCATTTCCCCGGCAGCCCATACTGGGAGGGACTCGGGGAAGACTCTCGAAGGGCTCCTAGGAGATCTCGGGTGCTGCAGACAGAAGACGGAACCTCCCCACACTCAGAATTCCGGAACACGGCTGACTGTGTGGGGGAGGTCCGGGGCAGCCCTCCACGCAGCTTCCTGGTGTCACAGGTGTTCCCTTGCAAGGGGAAGTCCGCTAATTACCTCCCCTGTCCATGGGGAGGCGTAGATGCTACCTGCGTTTCCAGCCTAACCCCCGCCTTTCCCCGGCAGCCCGCACTGGGAGGGACTCGGGGAAGACTCTCGAAGTGCTCCTAGGAGATCCCGGGTGCTGCAGACAGAAGACAGAACCTCCTCACATTCAGAATTCCGGAACACGGCTGACTGTGTGGGGGAGGTTCGGGGCCGCCCTCCACAAAGCTTCCTGGTGTCACAGGTGTTCCCTCGCAAGGGGAAGTTCGCTACTTACCTCCCCTGTCCATGCGGAGGCGTAGATGCTACCTGCGTTTCCAGCCCAACCCCCGCCTTTCCCCGGCAGCCCGCACTGGGAGGGACTCGGGGAAGACTCTCGAAGGGCTCCTAGGAGATCTCGGGTGCTGCAGACAGAAGACGGAACCTCCCCACACTCAGAATTCCGGAACACGGCTGACTGTGTGGGGGAGGTTCGGGGCCGCCCTCCACGCAGCTTCCTGGTGTCACAGGTGTTCCCTCGCAAGGGGAAGTCCGCTAATTACCTCCCCTGTCCATGGGGAGGCACTAGATGCTACCTGCGTTTCCAGCCCAACCCCCGCATTTCCCCGGCAGCCCGTACTGGGAGGGACTCGGGGAAGACTCTCGAAGGGCTCCTAGGAGATCTCGGGTGCTGCAGACAGAAGACGGAACCTCCTCACATTCAGAATTCCGGAACACGGCTGACTGTGTGGGGGAGGTCCGGGGCAGCCCTCCACGCAGCTTCCTGGTGTCACAGGTGTTCCCTCGCAAGGGGAAGTCCGCTAATTACCTCCTCTGTCCATGGGGAGGCACTAGATGCTACCTGCGTTTCCAGCCCAACCCCCGCATTTCCCCGGCAGCCCGTACTGGGAGGGACTCGGGGAAGACTCTCGAAGGGCTCCTAGGAGATCTCGGGTGCTGCAGACAGAAGACGGAACCTCCCCACACTCAGAATTCCGGAACACGGCTGACTGTGTGGGGGAGTTTCGGGGCCGCCCTCCACGCAGCTTCCTGGTGTCACAGGTGTTCCCTCGCAAGGGGAAGTCCGCTAATTACCTCCCCTGTCCATGGGGAGGCACTAGATGCTACCTGCGTTTCCAGCCCAACCCCCGCATTTCCCCGGCAGCCCATACTGGGAGGGACTCGGGGAAGACTCTCGAAGGGCTCCTAGGAGATCTCGGGTGCTGCAGACAGAAGACGGAACCTCCCCACACTCAGAATTCCGGAACACGGCTGACTGTGTGGGGGAGGTCCGGGGCAGCCCTCCACGCAGCTTCCTGGTGTCACAGGTGTTCCCTTGCAAGGGGAAGTCCGCTAATTACCTCCCCTGTCCATGGGGAGGCGTAGATGCTACCTGCGTTTCCAGCCTAACCCCCGCCTTTCCCCGGCAGCCCGCACTGGGAGGGACTCGGGGAAGACTCTCGAAGTGCTCCTAGGAGATCCCGGGTGCTGCAGACAGAAGACAGAACCTCCTCACATTCAGAATTCCGGAACACGGCTGACTGTGTGGGGGAGGTTCGGGGCCGCCCTCCACAAAGCTTCCTGGTGTCACAGGTGTTCCCTCGCAAGGGGAAGTTCGCTACTTACCTCCCCTGTCCATGCGGAGGCGTAGATGCTACCTGCGTTTCCAGCCCAACCCCCGCCTTTCCCCGGCAGCCCGCACTGGGAGGGACTCGGGGAAGACTCTCGAAGGGCTCCTAGGAGATCTCGGGTGCTGCAGACAGAAGACGGAACCTCCCCACACTCAGAATTCCGGAACACGGCTGACTGTGTGGGGGAGGTTCGGGGCCGCCCTCCACGCAGCTTCCTGGTGTCACAGGTGTTCCCTCGCAAGGGGAAGTCCGCTAATTACCTCCCCTGTCCATGGGGAGGCACTAGATGCTACCTGGGTTTCCAGCCCAACCCCCGCATTTCCCCGGCAGCCCGTACTGGGAGGGACTCGGGGAAGACTCTCGAAGGGCTCCTAGGAGATCTCGGGTGCTGCAGACAGAAGACGGAACCTCCCCACACTCAGAATTCCGGAACACGGCTGACTGTGTGGGGGAGGTTCGGGGCCGCCCTCCACGCAGCTTCCTGGTGTCACAGGTGTTCCCTCGCAATGGGAAGTCCGCGAATTACCTCCCCTGTCCATGGGGAGGCACTAGATGCTACCTGCGTTTCCAGCCCACCCCCCGCTTTTCCCCGGCAGCCCGTACTGGGAGGGACTCGGGGAAGACTCTCGAAGGGCTCCTAGGAGATCTCGGGTGCTGCAGACAGAAGACGGAACCTCCCCACACTCAGAATTCCGGAACACGGCTGACTGTGTGGGGGAGGTCCGGGGCCGCCCTCCACGCAGCTTCCTGGTGTCACAGGTGTTCCCTCGCAAGGGGAAGTCCGCTAATTACCTCCCCTGTCCATGGGGAGGCACTAGATGCTACCTGCGTTTCCAGCCCAACCCCCGCATTTCCCCTGCAGCCCGTACTGGGAGGGACTCGGGGAAGACTCTCGAAAGGCTCCTAGGAGATCTCGGGTGCTGCAGACAGAAGACGGAACCTCCCCACACTCAGAATTCCGGAACACGGCTGACTGTGTGGGGGAGGTTCGGGGCCGCACTCCACGCAGCTTCCTGGTGTCACAGGTGTTCCCTTGCAAGGGGAAGTCCGCTAATTACCTCCCCTGTCCATGGGGAGGCACTAGATGCTACCTGCGTTTCCAGCCCAACCCCCGCATTTCCCCGGCAGCCCGTAATGGGAGGGACTCGGGGAAGACTCTCGAAGGGCTCCTAGGAGATCTCGGGTGCTGCAGACAGAAGATGGAACCTCCCCACACTCAGAATTCCGGAACACGGCTTACTGTGTGGGTGAGGTTCGGGGCCGCACTCCACGCAGATTCCTGGTGTCACAGGTGTTCCCTCGCAAGGGGAAGTCCGCTAATTACCTCCGCTGTCCATGGGGTGGCGTAGATGCTACCTGCGTTTCCAGCCCAACCCCCGCTATTCCCCGGCAGCCCGCACTGGGAGGGACTCGGGGAAGACTCTCGAAGGGCTCCTAGAAGATCCTGGGTGCTGCAGACAGAAGACGGAACCTCCTCACATTCAGAATTCCGGAACACGGCTGACTGTGTGGGGGAGGTCCGGGGCAGCCCTCCACGCAGCTTCCTGGTGTCACAGGTGTTCCCTCGCAAGGGGAAGTCCGCTAATTACCTCCCCTGTCCATGGGGAGGCACTAGATGCTACCTGCGTTTCCAGCCCAACCCCCGCATTTCCCCGGCAGCCCGTACTGGGAGGGACTCGGGGAAGACTCTCGAAGGGCTCCTAGGAGATCTCGGGTGCTGCAGACAGAAGACGGAACCTCCCCACACTCAGAATTCCGGAACACGGCTGACTGTGTGGGGGAGGTTCGGGGCCGCACTCCACGCAGCTTCCTGGTGTCACAGGTGTTCCCTCGCAAGGGGAAGTCCGCTAATTACCTCCCCTGTCCATGGGGAGGCACTAGATGCTACCTGCGTTTCCAGCCCAACCCCCGCATTTCCCCGGCAGCCCGTACTGGGAGGGACTCGGGGAAGACTCTCGAAGGGCTCCTAGGAGATCTCGGGTGCTGCAGACAGAAGACGGAACCTCCCCACACTCAGAATTCCGGAACACGGATGACTGTGTGGGGGAGGTTCGGGGCCGCATTCCACGCAGCTTCCTGGTGTCACACGTGTTCGCTCGCAAGGGGAAGTCCGCTAATTAACTCCCCTGTCCATGGGGAGGCACTAGATGCTACCTGCGTTTCCAGCCCAACCCCCGCATTTCCCCGGCAGCCCGTACTGGGAGGGACTCGGGGAAGACTCTCGAAGGGCTCCTAGGAGATCTCGGGTGCTGCAGACAGAAGACGGAACCTCCCCACACTCAGAATTCCGGAACACGGCTGACTGTGTGGGGGAGGTTCGGGGCCGCACTCCACACAGCTTCCTGGTGTCACAGATGTTCCCTCGCAAGGGGAAGTCCGCTAATTACCTCCCCTGTCCATGGGGAGGCACTAGATGCTACCTGCGTTTCCAGCCCAACCCCCGCATTTCCCCGGCAGCCCGTACTGGGAGGGACTCGGGGAAGACTCTCGAAGGGCTCCTAGGAGATCTCGGGTGCTGCAGACAGAAGACGGAACCTCCCCACACTCAGAATTCCGGAACACGGCTGACTGTGTGGGGGAGGTTCGGGGCCGCACTCCACGCAGCTTCCTGGTGTCACAGGTGTTCCCTCGCAAGGGGAAGTCCGCTAATTACCTCCCCTGTCCATGGGGAGGCACTAGATGCTACCTGCGTTTCCAGCCCAACCCCCGCATTTCCCCGGCAGCCCGTACTGGGAGGGACTCGGGGAAGACTCTCGAAAGGCTCCTAGGAGATCTCGGGTGCTGCAGACAGAAGACGGAACCTCCCCACACTCAGAATTCCGGAACACGTCTTACTGTGTGGGTGAGGTTCGGGGCCGCACTCCACTCAGCTTCCTGGTGTCACAGGTGTTCCCTCGCAAGGGGAAGTCCGCTAATTACCTCCCCTGTCCATTGGGAGGCGTAGATGCTACCTGCGTTTCCAGCCCAACCCCCGCATTTCCCCGGCAGCCCGCACTGGGAGGGACTCGGGGAAGACTCTCGAAGGGCTCCTAGGAGATCCTGGGTGCTGCAGACAGAAGACGGAACCTCCTCACATTCAGAATTCCGGAACACGGCTGACTGTGTGGGGGAGGTCCGGGGCAGCCCTCCACGCAGCTTCCTGGTGTCACAGGTGTTCCCTCGCAAGGGGAAGTCCGCTACTTACCTCCCCTGTCCATGGGGAGGCACTAGATGCTACCTGCGTTTCCAGCCCAACCCCCGCATTTCCCCGGCAGCCCGTACTGGGAGGGACTCGGGGAAGACTCTCGAAGGGCTCCTAGGAGATCTCGGGTGCTGCAGACAGAAGACGGAACCTCCCCACACTCAGAATTCCGGAACAACGGTGACTGTGTAGGTGAGGTTCAGGGCCGCCCTTCACGAAGCTTCCTGGTGTCACAGGTGTTCCCTTGCAAGGGGAAGTCCGCTAATTACCTCCCCTGTCCATGGAGAGGCGTAGATGCTACCTGCGTTTCCAGCCTAACCCCCGCCTTTCCCCGGCAGCCCGCACTGGGAGGGACTCGGGGAAGACTCTCGAAGTGCTCCTAGGAGATCCCGGGTGCTGCAGACAGAAGACAGAACCTCCTCACATTCAGAATTCCGGAACACGGCTGACTGTGTGGGGGAGGTTCGGGGCCGCCCTCCACGCAGCTTCCTGGTGTCACAGGTGTTCCCTCGCAAGGGGAAGTTCGCTACTTACCTCCCCTGTCCATGCGGAGGCGTAGATGCTACCTGCGTTTCCAGCCCAACCCCTGCCTTTCCCCGGCAGCCCGCACTGGGAGGGACTCGGGGAAGACTCTCGAAGGGCTCCTAGGAGATCTCGGGTGCTGCAGACAGAAGACGGAACCTCCCCACACTCAGAATTCCGGAACACGGCTGACTGTGTGGGGGAGGTTCGGGGCCGCCCTCCACGCAGCTTCCTGGTGTCACAGGTGTTCCCTCGCAAGGGGAAGTCCGCTAATTACCTCCCCTGTCCATGGGGAGGCACTAGATGCTACCTGCGTTTCCAGCCCAACCCCCGCATTTCCCCGGCAGCCCGTACTGGGAGGGACTCGGGGAATACTCTCGAAGGGCTCCTAGGAGATCTCGGGTGCTGCAGACAGAAGACGGAACCTCCCCACACTCAGAATTCCGGAACACGGCTGACTGTGTGGGGGAGGTTCGGGGCCGCACTCCACGCAGCTTCCTGGTGTCACAGGTGTTCCCTCGCAAGGGGAAGTCCGCTAATTACCTCCCCTGTCCATGGGGAGGCACTAGATGCTACCTGCGTTTCCAGCCCAACCCCCGCATTTCCCCGGCAGCCCGTACTGGGAGGGACTCGGGGAAGACTCTCGAAGGGCTCCTAGGAGATCTCGGGTGCTGCAGACAGAAGACGGAACCTCCCCACACTCAGAATTCCGGAACACGGCTTACTGTGTGGGTGAGGTTCAGGGCCGCACTCCACGCAGCTTCCTGGTGTCACAGGTGTTCCCTCGCAAGGGGAAGTCCGCTAATTACCTCCCCTGTCCATGGGGAGGCGTAGATGCTACCTGCGTTTCCAGCCCAACCCCCGCATTTCCCCGGCAGCCCGCACTGGGAGGGACTCGGGGAAGACTCTCGAAGGGCTCCTAGGAGATCCTGGGTGCTGCAGACAGAAGACGGAACCTCCTCACATTCAGAATTCCGGAACACGGATGACTGTGTGGGGTAGGTCCGGGGCAGCCCTCCACGCAGCTTCCTGGTGTCACAGGTGTTCCCTCGCAAGGGGAAGTCCGCTACTTACCTCCCCTGTCCATGGGGAGGCACTAGATGCTACCTGCGTTTCCAGCCCAACCCCCGCATTTCCCCGGCAGCCCGTACTGGGAGGGACTCTGGGAAGACTCTCGAAGGGCTCCTAGGAGATCTCGGGTGCTGCAGACAGAAGACGGAACCTCCCCACACTCAGAATTCCGGAACACGGCTGACTGTGTGGGGGAGGTTCGGGGCCGCACTCCATGCAGCTTCCTGGTGTCACAGGTGTTCCCTCGCAAGGGGAAGTCCGCTAATTACCTCCCCTGTCCATGGGGAGGCACTAGATGCTACCTGCGTTTCCAGCCCACCCCCCGCATTTCCCCGGCAGCCCGTACTGGGAGGGACTCGGGGAAGACTCTCGAAGGGCTCCTAGGAGATCTCGGGTGCTGCAGACAGAAGACGGAACCTCCCCACACTCAGAATTCCGGAACACGGCTTACTGTGTGGGTGAGGTTCGGGGCCGCACTCCACGAAGCTTCCTGGTGTCACAGGTGTTCCCTCGCAAGGGGAAGTCCGCTAATTACCTCCCCTGTCCATGGGTAGGCGTAGATGCTACCTGCGTTTCCAGCCCAACCCCCGCATTTCCCCGGCAGCCCGCACTGGGAGGGACTCGGGGAAGACTCTCGAAGGGCTCCTAGGAGATCCTGGGTGCTGCAGACAGAAGACGGAACCTCCTCACATTCAGAATTCCGGAACACGGCTGACTGTGTGGGGGAGTTCCGGGGCAGCCCTCCACGCAGCTTCCTGGTGTCACAGGTGTTCCCTCGCAAGGGGAAGTCCGCTACTTACCTCCCCTGTCCATGGGGAGGCACTAGATGCTACCTGCGTTTCCAGCCCAACCCCCGCATTTCCCCGGCAGCCCGTACTGGGAGGGACTCGGGGAAGACTCTCGAAGGGCTCCTAGGAGATCTCGGGTGCTGCAGACAGAAGACGGAACCTCCCCACACTCAGAATTCCGGAACAACGGTGACTGTGTAGGTGAGGTTCAGGGCCGCCCTTCACGAAGCTTCCTGGTGTCACAGGTGTTCCCTTGCAAGGGGAAGTCCGCTAATTACCTCCCCTGTCCATGGGGAGGCGTAGATGCTACCTGCGTTTCCAGCCTAACCCCCGCCTTTCCCCGGCAGCCCGCACTGGGAGGGACTCGGGGAAGACTCTCGAAGGGCTCCTAGGAGATCTCGGGTGCTGCAGACAGAAGACGGAACCTCCCCACACTCAGAATTCCGGAACACGGCTGACTGTGTGGGGGAGGTTCGGGGCCGCACTCCACGCAGCTTCCTGGTGTCACAGGTGTTCCCTCGCAAGGGGAAGTCCGCTAATTACCTCCCCTGTCCATGGGGAGGCACTAGATGCTACCTGCGTTTCCAGCCCAACCCCCGCATTTCCCCGGCAGCCCGTACTGGGAGGGACTCGGGGAAGACTCTCGAAGGGCTCCTAGGAGATCTCGGGTGCTGCAGACAGAAGACGGAACCTCCCCACACTCAGAATTCCGGAACACGGCTGACTGTGTGGGGGAGGTTCGGGGCCGCCCTCCACGCAGCTTCCTGGTGTCACAGGTGTTCCCTCGCAAGGGGAAGTCCGCTAATTACCTCCCCTGTCCATGGGGAGGCACTAGATGCTACCTGCGTTTCCAGCCCAACCCCCGCATTTCCCCGGCAGCCCATACTGGGAGGGACTCGGGGAAGACTCTCGAAGGGCTCCTAGGAGATCTCGGGTGCTGCAGACAGAAGACGGAACCTCCCCACACTCAGAATTCCGGAACACGGCTGACTGTGTGGGGGAGGTTCGGGGCCGCCCTCCACGCAGCTTCCTGGTGTCACAGGTGTTCCCTCGCAAGGGGAAGTCCGCTAATTACCTCCCCTGTCCATGGGGAGGCACTAGATGCTACCTGCGTTTCCAGCCCAACCCCCGCATTTCCCCGGCAGCCCATACTGGGAGGGACTCGGGGAAGACTCTCGAAGGGCTCCTAGGAGATCTCGGGTGCTGCAGACAGAAGACGGAACCTCCCCACACTCAGAATTCCGGAACACGGCTGACTGTTTGGGGGAGGTTCGGGGCCGCCCTCCACACAGCTTCCTGGTGTCAAAGGTGTTCCCTCGCAAGGGGAAGTTCGCTACTTACCTCCCCTGTCCATGCGGAGGCGTAGATGCTACCTGCGTTTCCAGCCCAACCCCCGCCTTTCCCCGGCAGCCCGCACTGGGAGGGACTCGGGGAAGACTCTCGAAGGGCTCCTAGGAGATCTCGGGTGCTGCAGACAGAAGACGGAACCTCCCCACACTCAGAATTCCGGAACACGGCTGACTGTGTGGGGGAGGTTCGGGGCCGCCCTCCACGCAGCTTCCTGGTGTCACAGGTGTTCCCTCGCAAGGGGAAGTCCGCTAATTACCTCCCCTGTCCATGGGGAGGCACTAGATGCTACCTGCGTTTCCAGCCCAACCCCCGCATTTCCCCGGCAGCCCGTACTGGGAGGGACTCGGGGAAGACTCTCGAAGGGCTCCTAGGAGATCTCGGGTGCTGCAGACAGAAGACGGAACCTCCCCACACTCAGAATTCCGGAACACGGCTGACTGTGTGGGGGAGGTTCGGGGCCGCCCTCCACGCAGCTTCCTGGTGTCACAGGTGTTCCCTCGCAATGGGAAGTCCGCGAATTACCTCCCCTGTCCATGGGGAGGCACTAGATGCTACCTGCGTTTCCAGCCCACCCCCCGCATTTCCCCGGCAGCCCGTACTGGGAGGGACTCGGGGAAGTCTCTCGAAGGGCTCCTAGGAGATCTCGGGTGCTGCAGACAGAAGACGGAACCTCCCCACACTCAGAATTCCGGAACACGGCTGACTGTGTGGGGGAGGTCCGGGGCCGCCCTCCACGCAGCTTCCTGGTGTCACAGGTGTTCCCTCGCAAGGGGAAGTCCGCTAATTACCTCCCCTGTCCATGGGGAGGCACTAGATGCTACCTGCGTTTCCAGCCCAACCCCCGCATTTCCCCGGCAGCCCGTACTGGGAGGGACTCGGGGAAGACTCTCGAAAGGCTCCTAGGAGATCTCGGGTGCTGCAGACAGAAGACGGAACCTCCCCACACTCAGAATTCCGGAACACGGCTGACTGTGTGGGGGAGGTTCGGGGCCGCACTCCACGCAGCTTCCTGGTGTCACAGGTGTTCCCTTGCAAGGGGAAGTCCGCTAATTACCTCCCCTGTCCATGGGGAGGCACTAGATGCTACCTGCGTTTCCAGCCCAACCCCCGCATTTCCCCGGCAGCCCGTACTGGGAGGGACTCGGGGAAGACTCTCGAAGGGCTCCTAGGAGATCTCGGGTGCTGCAGACAGAAGACGGAACCTCCCCACACTCAGAATTCCGGAACACGGCTTACTGTGTGGGTGAGGTTCGGGGCCGCACTCCACGCAGCTTCCTGGTGTCACAGGTGTTCCCTCGCAAGGGGAAGTCCGCTAATTACCTCCGCTGTCCATGGGGAGGCGTAGATGCTACCTGCGTTTCCAGCCCAACCCCCGCTATTCCCCGGCAGCCCGCACTGGGAGGGACTCGGGGAAGACTCTCGAAGGGCTCCTAGAAGATCCTGGGTGCTGCAGACAGAAGACGGAACCTCCTCACATTCAGAAGTCCGGAACACGGCTGACTGTGTGGGGGAGGTCCGGGGCAGCCCTCCACGCAGCTTCCTGGTGTCACAGGTGTTCCCTCGCAAGGGGAAGTCCGCTACTTACCTCCCCTGTCCATGGGGAGGCACTAGATGCTACCTGCGTTTCCAGCCCAACCCCCGCATTTCCCCGGCAGCCCGTACTGGGAGGGACTCGGGGAAGACTCTCGAAGGGCTCCTAGGAGATCTCGGGTGCTGCAGACAGAAGACGGAACCTCCCCACACTCAGAATTCCGGAACACGGCTGACTGTGTGGGGGAGGTTCGGGGCCGCACTCCACGCAGCTTCCTGGTGTCACAGGTGTTCCCTCGCAAGGGGAAGTCCGCTAATTACCTCCCCTGTCCATGGGGAGGCACTAGATGCTACCTGCGTTTCCAGCCCAACCCCCGCATTTCCCCGGCAGCCCGTACTGGGAGGGACTCGGGGAAGACTCTCGAAGGGCTCCTAGGAGATCTCGGGTGCTGCAGACAGAAGACGGAACCTCCCCACACTCAGAATTCCGGAACACGGCTGACTGTGTGGGGGAGGTTCGGGGCCGCACTCCACGCAGCTTCCTGGTGTCACAGGTGTTCCCTCGCAAGGGGAAGTCCGCTAATTACCTCCCCTGTCCATGGGGAGGCACTAGATGCTACCTGCGTTTCCAGCCCAACCCCCGCATTTCCCCGGCAGCCCGTAGTGGGAGGGACTCGGGGAAGACTCTCGAAGGGCTCCTAGGAGATCCTGGGTGCTGCAGACAGAAGACGGAACCTCCTCACATTCAGAATTCCGGAACACGGCTGACTGTGTAGGGGAGGTCCGGGGCAGCCCTCCACGCAGCTTCCTGGTGTCACAGGTGTTCCCTCGCAAGGGGAACTCCGCTACTTACCTCCCCTGTCCATGGGGAGGCACTAGATGCTACCTGCGTTTCCAGCCCAACCCCCGCATTTCCCCGGCAGCCCGTACTGGGAGGGACTCGGGGAAGACTCTCGAAGGGCTCCTAGGAGATCTCGGGTGCTGCAGACAGAAGACGGAACCTCCCCACACTCAGAATTCCGGAACAACGGTGACTGTGTAGGTGAGGTTCAGGGCCGCCCTTCACGAAGCTTCCTGGTGTCACAGGTGTTCCCTTGCAAGGGGAAGTCCGCTAATTACCTCCCCTGTCCATGGAGAGGCGTAGATGCTACCTGCGTTTCCAGCCTAACCCCCGCCTTTCCCCGGCAGCCCGCACTGGGAGGGACTCGGGGAAGACTCTCGAAGTGCTCCTAGGAGATCCCGGGTGCTGCAGACAGAAGACAGAACCTCCTCACATTCAGAATTCCGGAACACGGCTGACTGTGTGGGGGAGGTTCGGGGCCGCCCTCCACGCAGCTTCCTGGTGTCACAGGTGTTCCCTCGCAAGGGGAAGTTCGCTACTTACCTCCCCTGTCCATGCGGAGGCGTAGATGCTACCTGCGTTTCCAGCCCAACCCCTGCCTTTCCCCGGCAGCCCGCACTGGGAGGGACTCGGGGAAGACTCTCGAAGGGCTCCTAGGAGATCTCGGGTGCTGCAGACAGAAGACGGAACCTCCCCACACTCAGAATTCCGGAACACGGCTGACTGTGTGGGGGAGGTTCGGGGCCGCCCTCCACGCAGCTTCCTGGTGTCACAGGTGTTCCCTCGCAAGGGGAAGTCCGCTAATTACCTCCCCTGTCCATGGGGAGGCACTAGATGCTACCTGCGTTTCCAGCCCAACCCCCGCATTTCCCCGGCAGCCCGTACTGGGAGGGACTCGGGGAATACTCTCGAAGGGCTCCTAGGAGATCTCGGGTGCTGCAGACAGAAGACGGAACCTCCCCACACTCAGAATTCCGGAACACGGCTGACTGTGTGGGGGAGGTTCGGGGCCGCACTCCACGCAGCTTCCTGGTGTCACAGGTGTTCCCTCGCAAGGGGAAGTCCGCTAATTACCTCCCCTGTCCATGGGGAGGCACTAGATGCTACCTGCGTTTCCAGCCCAACCCCCGCATTTCCCCGGCAGCCCGTACTGGGAGGGACTCGGGGAAGACTCTCGAAGGGCTCCTAGGAGATCTCGGGTGCTGCAGACAGAAGACGGAACCTCCCCACACTCAGAATTCCGGAACACGGCTTACTGTGTGGGTGAGGTTCAGGGCCGCACTCCACGCAGCTTCCTGGTGTCACAGGTGTTCCCTCGCAAGGGGAAGTCCGCTAATTACCTCCCCTGTCCATGGGGAGGCGTAGATGCTACCTGCGTTTCCAGCCCAACCCCCGCATTTCCCCGGCAGCCCGCACTGGGAGGGACTCGGGGAAGACTCTCGAAGGGCTCCTAGGAGATCCTGGGTGCTGCAGACAGAAGACGGAACCTCCTCACATTCAGAATTCCGGAACACGGATGACTGTGTGGGGTAGGTCCGGGGCAGCCCTCCACGCAGCTTCCTGGTGTCACAGGTGTTCCCTCGCAAGGGGAAGTCCGCTACTTACCTCCCCTGTCCATGGGGAGGCACTAGATGCTACCTGCGTTTCCAGCCCAACCCCCGCATTTCCCCGGCAGCCCGTACTGGGAGGGACTCTGGGAAGACTCTCGAAGGGCTCCTAGGAGATCTCGGGTGCTGCAGACAGAAGACGGAACCTCCCCACACTCAGAATTCCGGAACACGGCTGACTGTGTGGGGGAGGTTCGGGGCCGCACTCCATGCAGCTTCCTGGTGTCACAGGTGTTCCCTCGCAAGGGGAAGTCCGCTAATTACCTCCCCTGTCCATGGGGAGGCACTAGATGCTACCTGCGTTTCCAGCCCACCCCCCGCATTTCCCCGGCAGCCCGTACTGGGAGGGACTCGGGGAAGACTCTCGAAGGGCTCCTAGGAGATCTCGGGTGCTGCAGACAGAAGACGGAACCTCCCCACACTCAGAATTCCGGAACACGGCTTACTGTGTGGGTGAGGTTCGGGGCCGCACTCCACGAAGCTTCCTGGTGTCACAGGTGTTCCCTCGCAAGGGGAAGTCCGCTAATTACCTCCCCTGTCCATGGGTAGGCGTAGATGCTACCTGCGTTTCCAGAACAACCCCCGCATTTCCCCGGCAGCCCGCACTGGGAGGGACTCGGGGAAGACTCTCGAAGGGCTCCTAGGAGATCCTGGGTGCTGCAGACAGAAGACGGAACCTCCTCACATTCAGAATTCCGGAACACGGCTGACTGTGTGGGGGAGTTCCGGGGCAGCCCTCCACGCAGCTTCCTGGTGTCACAGGTGTTCCCTCGCAAGGGGAAGTCCGCTACTTACCTCCCCTGTCCATGGGGAGGCACTAGATGCTACCTGCGTTTCCAGCCCAACCCCCGCATTTCCCCGGCAGCCCGTACTGGGAGGGACTCGGGGAAGACTCTCGAAGGGCTCCTAGGAGATCTCGGGTGCTGCAGACAGAAGACGGAACCTCCCCACACTCAGAATTCCGGAACAACGGTGACTGTGTAGGTGAGGTTCAGGGCCGCCCTTCACGAAGCTTCCTGGTGTCACAGGTGTTCCCTTGCAAGGGGAAGTCCGCTAATTACCTCCCCTGTCCATGGGGAGGCGTAGATGCTACCTGCGTTTCCAGCCTAACCCCCGCCTTTCCCCGGCAGCCCGCACTGGGAGGGACTCGGGGAAGACTCTCGAAGGGCTCCTAGGAGATCTCGGGTGCTGCAGACAGAAGACGGAACCTCCCCACACTCAGAATTCCGGAACACGGCTGACTGTGTGGGGGAGGTTCGGGGCCGCACTCCACGCAGCTTCCTGGTGTCACAGGTGTTCCCTCGCAAGGGGAAGTCCGCTAATTACCTCCCCTGTCCATGGGGAGGCACTAGATGCTACCTGCGTTTCCAGCCCAACCCCCGCATTTCCCCGGCAGCCCGTACTGGGAGGGACTCGGGGAAGACTCTCGAAGGGCTCCTAGGAGATCTCGGGTGCTGCAGACAGAAGACGGAACCTCCCCACACTCAGAATTCCGGAACACGGCTGACTGTGTGGGGGAGGTTCGGGGCCGCCCTCCACGCAGCTTCCTGGTGTCACAGGTGTTCCCTCGCAAGGGGAAGTCCGCTAATTACCTCCCCTGTCCATGGGGAGGCACTAGATGCTACCTGCGTTTCCAGCCCAACCCCCGCATTTCCCCGGCAGCCCATACTGGGAGGGACTCGGGGAAGACTCTCGAAGGGCTCCTAGGAGATCTCGGGTGCTGCAGACAGAAGACGGAACCTCCCCACACTCAGAATTCCGGAACACGGCTGACTGTGTGGGGGAGGTTCGGGGCCGCCCTCCACGCAGCTTCCTGGTGTCACAGGTGTTCCCTCGCAAGGGGAAGTCCGCTAATTACCTCCCCTGTCCATGGGGAGGCACTAGATGCTACCTGCGTTTCCAGCCCAACCCCCGCATTTCCCCGGCAGCCCATACTGGGAGGGACTCGGGGAAGACTCTCGAAGGGCTCCTAGGAGATCTCGGGTGCTGCAGACAGAAGACGGAACCTCCCCACACTCAGAATTCCGGAACACGGCTGACTGTTTGGGGGAGGTTCGGGGCCGCCCTCCACACAGCTTCCTGGTGTCAAAGGTGTTCCCTCGCAAGGGGAAGTTCGCTACTTACCTCCCCTGTCCATGCGGAGGCGTAGATGCTACCTGCGTTTCCAGCCCAACCCCCGCCTTTCCCCGGCAGCCCGCACTGGGAGGGACTCGGGGAAGACTCTCGAAGGGCTCCTAGGAGATCTCGGGTGCTGCAGACAGAAGACGGAACCTCCCCACACTCAGAATTCCGGAACACGGCTGACTGTGTGGGGGAGGTTCGGGGCCGCCCTCCACGCAGCTTCCTGGTGTCACAGGTGTTCCCTCGCAAGGGGAAGTCCGCTAATTACCTCCCCTGTCCATGGGGAGGCACTAGATGCTACCTGCGTTTCCAGCCCAACCCCCGCATTTCCCCGGCAGCCCGTACTGGGAGGGACTCGGGGAAGACTCTCGAAGGGCTCCTAGGAGATCTCGGGTGCTGCAGACAGAAGACGGAACCTCCCCACACTCAGAATTCCGGAACACGGCTGACTGTGTGGGGGAGGTTCGGGGCCGCCCTCCACGCAGCTTCCTGGTGTCACAGGTGTTCCCTCGCAATGGGAAGTCCGCGAATTACCTCCCCTGTCCATGGGGAGGCACTAGATGCTACCTGCGTTTCCAGCCCACCCCCCGCATTTCCCCGGCAGCCCGTACTGGGAGGGACTCGGGGAAGTCTCTCGAAGGGCTCCTAGGAGATCTCGGGTGCTGCAGACAGAAGACGGAACCTCCCCACACTCAGAATTCCGGAACACGGCTGACTGTGTGGGGGAGGTCCGGGGCCGCCCTCCACGCAGCTTCCTGGTGTCACAGGTGTTCCCTCGCAAGGGGAAGTCCGCTAATTACCTCCCCTGTCCATGGGGAGGCACTAGATGCTACCTGCGTTTCCAGCCCAACCCCCGCATTTCCCCGGCAGCCCGTACTGGGAGGGACTCGGGGAAGACTCTCGAAAGGCTCCTAGGAGATCTCGGGTGCTGCAGACAGAAGACGGAACCTCCCCACACTCAGAATTCCGGAACACGGCTGACTGTGTGGGGGAGGTTCGGGGCCGCACTCCACGCAGCTTCCTGGTGTCACAGGTGTTCCCTTGCAAGGGGAAGTCCGCTAATTACCTCCCCTGTCCATGGGGAGGCACTAGATGCTACCTGCGTTTCCAGCCCAACCCCCGCATTTCCCCGGCAGCCCGTACTGGGAGGGACTCGGGGAAGACTCTCGAAGGGCTCCTAGGAGATCTCGGGTGCTGCAGACAGAAGACGGAACCTCCCCACACTCAGAATTCCGGAACACGGCTTACTGTGTGGGTGAGGTTCGGGGCCGCACTCCACGCAGCTTCCTGGTGTCACAGGTGTTCCCTCGCAAGGGGAAGTCCGCTAATTACCTCCGCTGTCCATGGGGAGGCGTAGATGCTACCTGCGTTTCCAGCCCAACCCCCGCTATTCCCCGGCAGCCCGCACTGGGAGGGACTCGGGGAAGACTCTCGAAGGGCTCCTAGAAGATCCTGGGTGCTGCAGACAGAAGACGGAACCTCCTCACATTCAGAAGTCCGGAACACGGCTGACTGTGTGGGGGAGGTCCGGGGCAGCCCTCCACGCAGCTTCCTGGTGTCACAGGTGTTCCCTCGCAAGGGGAAGTCCGCTACTTACCTCCCCTGTCCATGGGGAGGCACTAGATGCTACCTGCGTTTCCAGCCCAACCCCCGCATTTCCCCGGCAGCCCGTACTGGGAGGGACTCGGGGAAGACTCTCGAAGGGCTCCTAGGAGATCTCGGGTGCTGCAGACAGAAGACGGAACCTCCCCACACTCAGAATTCCGGAACACGGCTGACTGTGTGGGGGAGGTTCGGGGCCGCACTCCACGCAGCTTCCTGGTGTCACAGGTGTTCCCTCGCAAGGGGAAGTCCGCTAATTACCTCCCCTGTCCATGGGGAGGCACTAGATGCTACCTGCGTTTCCAGCCCAACCCCCGCATTTCCCCGGCAGCCCGTACTGGGAGGGACTCGGGGAAGACTCTCGAAGGGCTCCTAGGAGATCTCGGGTGCTGCAGACAGAAGACGGAACCTCCCCACACTCAGAATTCCGGAACACGGCTGACTGTGTGGGGGAGGTTCGGGGCCGCCCTCCACGCAGCTTCCTGGTGTCACAGGTGTTCCCTCGCAAGGGGAAGTCCGCTAATTACCTCCCCTGTCCATGGGGAGGCACTAGATGCTACCTGCGTTTCCAGCCCAACCCCCGCATTTCCCCGGCAGCCCGTAGTGGGAGGGACTCGGGGAAGACTCTCGAAGGGCTCCTAGGAGATCTCGGGTGCTGCAGACAGAAGACGGAACCTCCCCACACTCAGAATTCCCGAACACGGCTGACTGTGTGGGGGAGGTTCGGGGCCGCACTCCACACAGCTTCCTGGTGTCACAGGTGTTCCCTCGCAAGGGGAAGTCCGCTAATTACCTCCCCTGTCCATGGGGAGGCACTAGATGCTACCTGCGTTTCCAGCCCAACCCCCGCATTTCCCCGGCAGCCCGTACTGGGAGGGACTCGGGGAAGACTCTCGAAAGGCTCCTAGGAGATCTCGGGTGCTGCAGACAGAAGACGGAACCTCCCCACACTCAGAATTCCGGAACACGGCTTACTGTGTGGGTGAGGTTCGGGGCCGCACTCCACGCAGCTTCCTGGTGTCACAGGTGTTCCCTCGCAAGGGGAAGTCCGCTAATTACCTCCCCTGTCCATTGGGAGGCGTAGATGCTACCTGCGTTTCCAGCCCAACCCCCGCATTTCCTCGGCAGCCCGCACTGGGAGGGACTCGGGGAAGACTCTCGAAGGGCTCCTAGGAGATCCTGGGTGCTGCAGACAGAAGACGGAACCTCCTCACATTCAGAATTCCGGAACACGGCTGACTGTGTGGGGGAGGTCCGGGGCAGCCCTCCACGCAGCTTCCTGGTGTCACAGGTGTTCCCTCGCAAGGGGAAGTCCGCTACTTACCTCCCCTGTCCATGGGGAGGCACTAGATGCTACCTGCGTTTCCAGCCCAACCCCCGCATTTCCCCGGCAGCCCGTACTGGGAGGGACTCGGGGAAGACTCTCGAAGGGCTCCTAGGAGATCTCGGGTGCTGCAGACAGAAGACGGAACCTCCCCACACTCAGAATTCAGGAACAACGGTGACTGTGTAGGTGAGGTTCAGGGCCGCCCTTCACGAAGCTTCCTGGTGTCACAGGTGTTCCCTTGCAAGGGGAAGTCCGCTAATTACCTCCCCTGTCCATGGGGAGGCGTAGATGCTACCTGCGTTTCCAGCCTAACCCCCGCCTTTCCCCGGCAGCCCGCACTGGGAGGGACTCGGGGAAGACTCTCGAAGTGCTCCTAGGAGATCCCGGGTGCTGCAGACAGAAGACAGAACCTCCTCACATTCAGAATTCCGGAACACGGCTGACTGTGTGGGGGAGGTTCGGGGCCGCCCTCCACGCAGCTTCCTGGTGTCACAGGTGTTCCCTCGCAAGGGGAAGTTCGCTACTTACCTCCCCTGTCCATGCGGAGGCGTAGATGCTACCTGCGTTTCCAGCCCAACCCCTGCCTTTCCCCGGCAGCCCGCACTGGGAGGGACTCGGGGAAGACTCTCGAAGGGCTCCTAGGAGATCTCGGGTGCTGCAGACAGAAGACGGAACCTCCCCACACTCAGAATTCCGGAACACGGCTGACTGTGTGGGGGAGGTTCGGGGCCGCCCTCCACGCAGCTTCCTGGTGTCACAGGTGTTCCCTCGCAAGGGGAAGTCCGCTAATTACCTCCCCTGTCCATGGGGAGGCACTAGATGCTACCTGCGTTTCCAGCCCAACCCCCGCATTTCCCCGGCAGCCCGTACTGGGAGGGACTCGGGGAAGACTCTCGAAGGGTTCCTAGGAGATCTCGGGTGCTGCAGACAGAAGACGGAACCTCCCCACACTCAGAATTCCGGAACACGGCTGACTGTGTGGGGGAGGTTCGGGGCCGCCCTCCACGCAGCTTCCTGGTGTCACAGGTGTTCCCTCGCAAGGGGAAGTCCGCTACTTACCTGCCCTGTCCATGGGGAGGCACTAGATGCTACCTGCGTTTCCAGCCCAACCCCCGCATTTCCCCGGCAGCCCGTACTGGGAGGGACTCGGGGAATACTCTCGAAGGGCTCCTAGGAGATCTCGGGTGCTGCAGACAGAAGACGGAACCTCCCCACACTCAGAATTCCGGAACACGGCTGACTGTGTGGGGGAGGTTCGGGGCCGCACTCCACGCAGCTTCCTGGTGTCACAGGTGTTCCCTCGCAAGGGGAAGTCCGCTAATTACCTCCCCTGTCCATGGGGAGGCACTAGATGCTACCTGCGTTTCCAGCCCAACCCCCGCATTTCCCCGGCAGCCCGTACTGGGAGGGACTCGGGGAAGACTCTCGAAGGGCTCCTAGGAGATCTCGGGTGCTGCAGACAGAAGACGGAACCTCCCCACACTCAGAATTCCGGAACACGGCTGACTGTGTGGGGGAGGTTCGGGGCCGCACTCCACGCAGCTTCCTGGTGTCACAGGTGTTCCCTCGCAAGGGGAAGTCCGCTAATTACCTCCCCTGTCCATGGGGAGGCACTAGATGCTACCTGCGTTTCCAGCCCAACCCCCGCATTTCCCCGGCAGCCCGTACTGGGAGGGACTCGGGGAAGACTCTCGAAGGGCTCCTAGGAGATCTCGGGTGCTGCAGACAGAAGACGGAACCTTCCCACACTCAGAATCCCGGAACACGGCTTACTGTGTGGGTGAGGTTCAGGGCCGCACTCCACGCAGCTTCCTGGTGTCACAGGTGTTCCCTCGCAAGGGGAAGTCCGCTAATTACCTCCCCTGTCCATGGGGAGGCGTAGATGCTACCTGCGTTTCCAGCCCAACCCCCGCATTTCCCCGGCAGCCCGCACTGGGAGGGACTCGGGGAAGACTCTCGAAGGGCTCCTAGGAGATCTCGGGTGCTGCAGACAGAAGACGGAACCTTCCCACACTCAGAATCCCGGAACACGGCTTACTGTGTGGGTGAGGTTCAGGGCCGCACTCCACGCAGCTTCCTGGTGTCACAGGTGTTCCCTCGCAAGGGGAAGTCCGCTACTTACCTCCCCTGTCCATGGGGAGGCACTAGATGCTACCTGCGTTTCCAGCCTAACCCCCGCCTTTCCCCGGCAGCCCGCACTGGGAGGGACTCGGGGAAGACTCTCGAAGTGCTCCTAGGAGATCCCGGGTGCTGCAGACAGAAGACAGAACCTCCTCACATTCAGAATTCCGGAACACGGCTGACTGTGTGGGGGAGGTTCGGGGCCGCCCTCCACGCAGCTTCCTGGTGTCACAGGTGTTCCCTCGCAAGGGGAAGTCCGCTAATTACCTCCCCTGTCCATGGGGAGGCGTAGATGCTACCTGCGTTTCCAGCCCAACCCCCGCATTTCCCCGGCAGCCCGCACTGGGAGGGACTCGGGGAAGACTCTCGAAGGGCTCCTAGGAGATCCTGGGTGCTGCAGACAGAAGACGGAACCTCCTCACATTCAGAATTCCGGAACACGGATGACTGTGTGGGGTAGGTCCGGGGCAGCCCTCCACGCAGCTTCCTGGTGTCACAGGTGTTCCCTCGCAAGGGGAAGTCCGCTACTTACCTCCCCTGTCCATGGGGAGGCACTAGATGCTACCTGCGTTTCCAGCCTAACCCCCGCCTTTCCCCGGCAGCCCGCACTGGGAGGGACTCGGGGAAGACTCTCGAAGTGCTCCTAGGAGATCCCGGGTGCTGCAGACAGAAGACAGAACCTCCTCACATTCAGAATTCCGGAACACGGCTGACTGTGTGGGGGAGGTTCGGGGCCGCCCTCCACGCAGCTTCCTGGTGTCACAGGTGTTCCCTCGCAAGGGGAAGTCCGCTAATTACCTCCCCTGTCCATGGGGAGGCACTAGATGCTACCTGCGTTTCCAGCCCAACCCCCGCATTTCCCCGGCAGCCCGTACTGGGAGGGACTCGGGGAAGACTCTCGAAGGGTTCCTAGGAGATCTCGGGTGCTGCAGACAGAAGACGGAACCTCCCCACACTCAGAATTCCGGAACACGGCTGACTGTGTGGGGGAGGTTCGGGGCCGCCCTCCACGCAGCTTCCTGGTGTCACAGGTGTTCCCTCGCAAGGGGAAGTCCGCTAATTACCTGCCCTGTCCATGGGGAGGCACTAGATGCTACCTGCGTTTCCAGCCCAACCCCCGCATTTCCCCGGCAGCCCGTACTGGGAGGGACTCGGGGAATACTCTCGAAGGGCTCCTAGGAGATCTCGGGTGCTGCAGACAGAAGACGGAACCTCCCCACACTCAGAATTCCGGAACACGGCTGACTGTGTGGGGGAGGTTCGGGGCCGCACTCCACGCAGCTTCCTGGTGTCACAGGTGTTCCCTCGCAAGGGGAAGTCCGCTAATTACCTCCCCTGTCCATGGGGAGGCACTAGATGCTACCTGCGTTTCCAGCCCAACCCCCGCATTTCCCCGGCAGCCCGTACTGGGAGGGACTCGGGGAAGACTCTCGAAGGGCTCCTAGGAGATCTCGGGTGCTGCAGACAGAAGACGGAACCTCCCCACACTCAGAATTCCGGAACACGGCTGACTGTGTGGGGGAGGTTCGGGGCCGCACTCCACGCAGCTTCCTGGTGTCACAGGTGTTCCCTCGCAAGGGGAAGTCCGCTAATTACCTCCCCTGTCCATGGGGAGGCACTAGATGCTACCTGCGTTTCCAGCCCAACCCCCGCATTTCCCCGGCAGCCCGTACTGGGAGGGACTCGGGGAAGACTCTCGAAGGGCTCCTAGGAGATCTCGGGTGCTGCAGACAGAAGACGGAACCTTCCCACACTCAGAATCCCGGAACACGGCTTACTGTGTGGGTGAGGTTCAGGGCCGCACTCCACGCAGCTTCCTGGTGTCACAGGTGTTCCCTCGCAAGGGGAAGTCCGCTAATTACCTCCCCTGTCCATGGGGAGGCGTAGATGCTACCTGCGTTTCCAGCCCAACCCCCGCATTTCCCCGGCAGCCCGCACTGGGAGGGACTCGGGGAAGACTCTCGAAGGGCTCCTAGGAGATCCTGGGTGCTGCAGACAGAAGACGGAACCTCCTCACATTCAGAATTCCGGAACACGGATGACTGTGTGGGGTAGGTCCGGGGCAGCCCTCCACGCAGCTTCCTGGTGTCACAGGTGTTCCCTCGCAAGGGGAAGTCCGCTACTTACCTCCCCTGTCCATGGGGAGGCACTAGATGCTACCTGCGTTTCCAGCCTAACCCCCGCCTTTCCCCGGCAGCCCGCACTGGGAGGGACTCGGGGAAGACTCTCGAAGTGCTCCTAGGAGATCCCGGGTGCTGCAGACAGAAGACAGAACCTCCTCACATTCAGAATTCCGGAACACGGCTGACTGTGTGGGGGAGGTTCGGGGCCGCCCTCCACGCAGCTTCCTGGTGTCACAGGTGTTCCCTCGCAAGGGGAAGTTCGCTACTTACCTCCCCTGTCCATGCGGAGGCGTAGATGCTACCTGCGTTTCCAGCCCAACCCCTGCCTTTCCCCGGCAGCCCGCACTGGGAGGGACTCGGGGAAGACTCTCGAAGGGCTCCTAGGAGATCTCGGGTGCTGCAGACAGAAGACGGAACCTCCCCACACTCAGAATTCCGGAACACGGCTGACTGTGTGGGGGAGGTTCGGGGCCGCCCTCCACGCAGCTTCCTGGTGTCACAGGTGTTCCCTCGCAAGGGGAAGTCCGCTAATTACCTCCCCTGTCCATGGGGAGGCACTAGATGCTACCTGCGTTTCCAGCCCAACCCCCGCATTTCCCCGGCAGCCCGTACTGGGAGGGACTCGGGGAAGACTCTCGAAGGGTTCCTAGGAGATCTCGGGTGCTGCAGACAGAAGACGGAACCTCCCCACACTCAGAATTCCGGAACACGGCTGACTGTGTGGGGGAGGTTCGGGGCCGCCCTCCACGCAGCTTCCTGGTGTCACAGGTGTTCCCTCGCAAGGGGAAGTCCGCTAATTACCTGCCCTGTCCATGGGGAGGCACTAGATGCTACCTGCGTTTCCAGCCCAACCCCCGCATTTCCCCGGCAGCCCGTACTGGGAGGGACTCGGGGAAGACTCTCGAAGGGCTCCTAGGAGATCTCGGGTGCTGCAGACAGAAGACGGAACCTCCCCACACTCAGAATTCCGGAACACGGCTGACTGTGTGGGGGAGGTTCGGGGCCGCACTCCACGCAGCTTCCTGGTGTCACAGGTGTTCCCTCGCAAGGGGAAGTCCGCTAATTACCTCCCCTGTCCATGGGGAGGCACTAGATGCTACCTGCGTTTCCAGCCCAACCCCCGCATTTCCCCGGCAGCCCGTACTGGGAGGGACTCGGGGAAGACTCTCGAAGGGCTCCTAGGAGATCTCGGGTGCTGCAGACAGAAGACGGAACCTCCCCACACTCAGAATTCCGGAACACGGCTTACTGTGTGGGTGAGGTTCAGGGCCGCACTCCACGCAGCTTCCTGGTGTCACAGGTGTTCCCTCGCAAGGGGAAGTCCGCTAATTACCTCCCCTGTCCATGGGGAGGCGTAGATGCTACCTGCGTTTCCAGCCCAACCCCCGCATTTCCTCGGCAGCCCGCACTGGGAGGGACTCGGGGAAGACTCTCGAAGGGCTCCTAGGAGATCCTGGGTGCTGCAGACAGAAGACGGAACCTCCTCACATTCAGAATTCCGGAACACGGATGACTGTGTGGGGTAGGTCCGGGGCAGCCCTCCACGCAGCTTCCTGGTGTCACAGGTGTTCCCTCGCAAGGGGAAGTCCGCTACTTACCTCCCCTGTCCATGGGGAGGCACTAGATGCTACCTGCGTTTCCAGCCCAACCCCCGCATTTCCCCGGCAGCCCGTACTGGGAGGGACTCTGGGAAGACTCTCGAAGGGCTCCTAGGAGATCTCGGGTGCTGCAGACAGAAGACGGAACCTCCCCACACTCAGAATTCCGGAACACTGCTGACTGTGTGGGGGAGGTTCGGGGCCGCACTCCACGCAGCTTCCTGGTGTCACAGGTGTTCCCTCGCAAGGGGAAGTCCGCTAATTACCTCCCCTGTCCATGGAGAGGCACTAGTAGCTACCTGCGTTTCCAGCCCAACCCCCGCATTTCCCCGGCAGCCCGTACTGGGAGGGACTCGGGGAAGACTCTCGAAGGGCTCCTAGGAGATCTCGGGTGCTGCAGACAGAAGACGGAACCTCCCCACACTCAGAATTCCGGAACACGGCTTACTGTGTGGGTGAGGTTCAGGGCCGCACTCCACGCAGCTTCCTGGTGTCACAGGTGTTCCCTCGCAAGGGGAAGTCCGCTAATTACCTCCCCTGTCCATGGGGAGGCGTAGATGCTACCTGCGTTTCCAGCCCAACCCCCGCATTTCCCCGGCAGCCCGCACTGGGAGGGACTCGGGGAAGACTCTCGAAGGGCTCCTAGGAGATCTCGGGTGCTGCAGACAGAAGACGGAACCTCCTCATATTCAGAATTCCGGAACACGGCTGACTGTGTGGGGGAGGTCCGGGGCAGCCCTCCACGCAGCTTCCTGGTGTCACAGGTGTTCCCTCGCAAGGGGAAGTCCGCTACTTACCTCCCCTGTCGATGGGGAGGCACTAGATGCTACCTGCGTTTCCAGCCCGACCCCCGCATTTCCCCGGCAGCCCGTACTGGGAGGGACTCGGGGAAGACTCTCGAAGGGCTCCTAGGAGATCTCGGGTGCTGCAGACAGAAGACGGAACCTCCCCACACTCAGAATTCCGGAACAACGGTGACTGTGTATGTGAGGTTCAGGGCCGCCCTTCACGAAGCTTCCTGGTGTCACAGGTGTTCCCTTGCAAGGGGAAGTCCGCTAATTACCTCCCCTGTCCATGGGGAGGCGTAGATGCTACCTGCGTTTCCAGCCTAACCCCCGCCTTTCCCCGGCAGCCCGCACTGGGAGGGACTCGGGGAAGACTCTCGAAGGGCTCCTAGGAGATCTCGGGTGCTGCAGACAGAAGACGGAACCTCCCCACACTCAGAATTCCGGAACACGGCTGACTGTGTGGGGGAGGTTCGGGGCCGCCCTCCACGCAGCTTCCTGGTGTCACAGGTGTTCCCTCGCAAGGGGAAGTCCGCTAATTACCTCCCCTGTCCATGGGGAGGCACTAGATGCTACCTGCGTTTCCAGCCCAACCCCCGCATTTCCCCGGCAGCCCGTACTGGGAGGGACTCGGGGAAGACTCTCGAAGGGCTCCTAGGAGATCTCGGGTGCTGCAGACAGAAGACGGAACCTCCCCACACTCAGAATTCCGGAACACGGCTGACTGTGTGGGGGAGGTTCGGGGCCGCCCTCCACGCAGCTTCCTGGTGTCACAGGTGTTCCCTCGCAAGGGGAAGTCCGCTAATTACCTCCCCTGTCCATGGGGAGGCACTAGATGCTACCTGCGTTTCCAGCCCAACCCCCGCATTTCCCCGGCAGCCCGTACTGGGAGGGACTCGGGGAAGACTCTCGAAGGGCTCCTAGGAGATCTCGGGTGCTGCAGACAGAAGACGGAACCTCCCCACACTCAGAATTCCGGAACACGGCTGACTGTGTGGGGGAGGTTCGGGGCCGCCCTCCACGCAGCTTCCTGGTGTCACAGGTGTTCCCTCGCAAGGGGAAGTCCGCTAATTACCTCCCCTGTCCATGGGGAGGCACTAGATGCTACCTGCGTTTCCAGCCCAACCCCCGCATTTCCCCGGCAGCCCGTACTGGGAGGGACTCGGGGAAGACTCTCGAAGGGCTCCTAGGAGATCTCGGGTGCTGCAGACAGAAGACGGAACCTCCCCACACTCAGAATTCCGGAACACGGCTGACTGTGTGGGGGAGGTTCGGGGCCGCCCTCCACGCAGCTTCCTGGTGTCACAGGTGTTCCCTCGCAAGGGGAAGTCCGCTAATTACCTCCCCTGTCCATGGGGAGGCACTAGATGCTACCTGCGTTTCCAGCCCAACCCCCGCATTTCCCCGGCAGCCCGTACTGGGAGGGACTCGGGGAAGACTCTCGAAGGGCTCCTAGGAGATCTCGGGTGCTGCAGACAGAAGACGGAACCTCCCCACACTCAGAATTCCGGAACACGGCTGACTGTGTGGGGGAGGTTCGGGGCCGCACTCCACGCAGCTTCCTGGTGTCACAGGTGTTCCCTCGCAAGGGGAAGTCCGCTAATTACCTCCCCTGTCCATGGGGAGGCACTAGATGCTACCTGCGTTTCCAGCCCAACCCCCGCATTTCCCCGGCAGCCCGTACTGGGAGGGACTCGGGGAAGACTCTCGAAGGGCTCCTAGGAGATCTCGGGTGCTGCAGACAGAAGACGGAACCTCCCCACACTCAGAATTCCGGAACACGGCTGACTGTGTGGGTGAGATTCAGGGCCGCACTCCACGCAGCTTCCTGGTGTCACAGGTGTTCCCTCGCAAGGGGAAGTCCGCTAATTACCTCCCCTGTCCATGGGGAGGCGTAGATGCTACCTGCGTTTCCAGCCCAACCCCCGCATTTCCCCGGCAGCCCGCACTGGGAGGGACTCGGGGAAGACTCTCGAAGGGCTCCTAGGAGATCCTGGGTGCTGCAGACAGAAGACGGAACCTCCTCACATTCAGAATTCCGGAACACGGCTGACTGTGTGGGGGAGGTCCGGGGCAGCCCTCCACGCAGCTTCCTGGTGTCACAGGTGTTCCCTCGCAAGGGGAAGTCCGCTACTTACCTCCCCTGTCCATGGGGAGGCACTAGATGCTACCTGCGTTTCCAGCCCAACCCCCGCATTTCCCCGGCAGCCCGTACTGGGAGGGACTCGGGGAAGACTCTCGAAGGGCTCCTAGGAGATCTCGGGAGCTGCAGACAGAAGACGGAACCTCCCCACACTCAGAATTCCGGAACAACGGTGACTGTGTAGGTGAGGTTCAGGGCCGCCCTTCACGAAGCTTCCTGGTGTCACAGGTGTTCCCTTGCAAGGGGAAGTCCGCTAATTACCTCCCCTGTCCATGGGGAGGCGTAGATGCTACCTGCGTTTCCAGCCTAACCCCCGCCTTTCCCCGGCAGCCCGCACTGGGAGGGACTCGGGGAAGACTCTCGAAGTGCTCCTAGGAGATCCCGGGTGCTGCAGACAGAAGACAGAACCTCCTCACATTCAGAATTCCGGAACACGGCTGACTGTGTGGGGGAGGTTCGGGGCCGCCCTCCACGCAGCTTCCTGGTGTCACAGGTGTTCCCTCGCAAGGGGAAGTTCGCTACTTACCTCCCCTGTCCATGCGGAGGCGTAGATGCTACCTGCGTTTCCAGCCCAACCCCCGCCTTTCCCCGGCAGCCCGCACTGGGAGGGACTCGGGGAAGACTCTCGAAGGGCTCCTAGGAGATCTCGGGTGCTGCAGACAGAAGACGGAACCTCCCCACACTCAGAATTCCGGAACACGGCTGACTGTGTGGGGGAGGTTCGGGGCCGCCCTCCACGCAGCTTCCTGGTGTCACAGGTGTTCCCTCGCAAGGGGAAGTCCGCTAATTACCTCCCCTGTCCATGGGGAGGCACTAGATGCTACCTGCGTTTCCAGCCCAACCCCTGCATTTCCCCGGCAGCCCGTACTGGGAGGGACTCGGGGAAGACTCTCGAAGGGCTCCTAGGAGATCTCGGGTGCTGCAGACTGAAGACGGAACCTCCCCACACTCAGAATTCCGGAACACGGCTGACTGTGTGGGGGAGGTTCGGGGCCGCCCTCCACGCAGCTTCCTGGTGTCACAGGTGTTCCTTCGCAAGGGGAAGTCCGATAATTACCTCCCCTGTCCATGGGGAGGCACTAGATGCTACCTGCGTTTCCAGCCCAACCCCCGCATTTCCCCGGCAGCCCGTACTGGGAGGGACTCGGGGAAGACTCTCGAAAGGCTCCTAGGAGATCTCGGGTGCTGCAGACAGAAGACGGAACCTCCCCACACTCAGAATTCCGGAACACGGCTGACTGTGTGGGGGAGGTCCGGGGCCGCCCTCCACGCAGCTTCCTGGTGTCACAGGTGTTCCCTCGCAAGGGGAAGTCCGCTAATTACCTCCCCTGTCCATGGGGAGGCACTAGATGCTACCTGCGTTTCCAGCCCAACCCCCGCATTTCCCCGGCAGCCCGCACTGGGAGGGACTCGGAGAAGACTCTCGAAGGGCTCCTAGAAGATCCTGGGTGCTGCAGACAGAAGACGGAACCTCCTCACATTCAGAATTCCGGAACACGGCTGACTGTGTGGGGGAGGTCCGGGGCAGCCCTCCACGCAGCTTCCTGGTGTCACAGGTTTTCCCTCGCAAGGGGAAGTCCGCTACTTACCTCCCCTGTCCATGGGGAGGCACTAGATGCTACCTGCGTTTCCAGCCCAACCCCCGCATTTCCCCGGCAGCCCGTAATGGGCGGGACTCGGGGAAGACTCTCGAAGGGCTCCTAGGAGATCTCGGGTGCTGCAGACAGAAGACGGAACCTCCCCACACTCAGAATTCCGGAACACGGCTGACTGTGTGGGGGAGGTTCGGGGCCGCACTCCACGCAGCTTCCTGGTGTCACAGGTGTTCCCTCGCAAGGGGAAGTCCGCTAATTACCTCCCCTGTCCATGGGGAGGCGTAGATGCTACCTGCGTTTCCAGCCCAACCCCCGCCTTTCCCCGGCAGCCCGCACTGGGAGGGACTCGGGGAAGACTCTCGAAGGGCTCCTAGGAGATCTCGGGTGCTGCAGACAGAAGACGGAACCTCCCCACACTCAGAATTCCGGAACACGGCTGACTGTGTGGGGGAGGTTCGGGGCCGCCCTCCACGCAGCTTCCTGGTGTCACAGGTGTTCCCTCGCAAGGGGAAGTCCGCTAATTACCTCCCCTGTCCATGGGGAGGCACTAGATGCTACCTGCGTTTCCAGCCCAACCCCCGCATTTCCCCGGCAGCCCGTACTGGGAGGGACTCGGGGAAGAGTCTCGAAGGGCTCCTAGGAGATCTCGGGTGCTGCAGACAGAAGACGGAACCTCCCCACACTCAGAATTCCGGAACAACGGTGACTGTGTATGTGAGGTTCAGGGCCGCCCTTCACGAAGCTTCCTGGTGTCACAGTTGTTCCCTTGCAAGGGGAAGTCCGCTAATTACCTCCCCTGTCCATGGGGAGGCGTAGATGCTACCTGCGTTTCCAGCCCAACCCCCGCATTTCCCCGGCAGCCCGTACTGGGAGGGACTCGGGGAAGACTCTCGAAGGGCTCCTAGGAGATCTCGGGTGCTGCAGACAGAAGACGGAACCTCCCCACACTCAGAATTCCGGAACACGGCTGACTGTGTGGGGGAGTTTCGGGGCCGCCCTCCACGCAGCTTCCTGGTGTCACAGGTGTTCCCTCGCAAGGGGAAGTCCGCTAATTACCTCCCCTGTCCATGGGGAGGCACTAGATGCTACCTGCGTTTCCAGCCCAACCCCCGCATTTCCCCGGCAGCCCGTACTGGGAGGGACTCGGGGAAGACTCTCGAAGGGCTCCTAGGAGATCTCGGGTTCTGCAGACAGAAGACGGAACCTCCCCACACTCAGAATTCCGGAACACGGCTGACTCTGTGGGGGAGGTTCGGGTCCGCCCTCCACGCAGCTTCCTGGTGTCACAGGTGTTCCCTCGCAAGGGGAAGTCCGCTAATTACCTCCCCTGTCCATGGGGAGGCACTAGATGCTACCTGCGTTTCCAGCCCAACCCCCGCATTTCCCCGGCAGCCCGTACTGGGAGGGACTCGGGGAAGACTCTCGAAGGGCTCCTAGGAGATCTCGGGTGCTGCAGACAGAAGACGGAACCTCCCCACACTCAGAATTCCGGAACACGGCTGACTGTGTGGGGGAGGTTCGGGGCCGCCCTCCACGCAGCTTCCTGGTGTCACAGGTGTTCCCTCGCAAGGGGAAGTCCGCTAATTACCTCCCCTGTCCATGGGGAGGCACTAGATGCTACCTGCGTTTCCAGCCCAACCCCCGCATTTCCCCGGCAGCCCGTAATGGGAGGGACTCGGGGAAGAATCTCGAAGGGCTCCTAGGAGATCTCGGGTGCTGCAGACAGAAGACGGAACCTCCCCACACTCAGAATTCCGGAACACGGCTTACTGTGTGGGTGAGGTTCAGGGCCGCACTCCACGCAGCTTCCTGGTGTCACAGGTGTTCCCTCGCAAGGGGAAGTCCGCTAATTACCTCCCCTGTCCATGGGGAGGCGTAGATGCTACCTGCGTTTCCAGCCCAACCCCCGCATTTCCCCGGCAGCCCGCACTGGGAGGGACTCGGGGAAGACTCTCGAAGGGCTCCTAGGAGATCCTGGGTGCTGCAGACAGAAGACGGAACCTCCTCACATTCAGAATTCCGGAACACGGCTGACTGTGTGGGGGAGGTCCGGGGCAGCCCTCCACGCAGCTTCCTGGTGTCACAGGTGTTCCCTCGCAAGGGGAAGTCCGCTACTTACCTCCCCTGTCCATGGGGAGGCACTAGATGCTACCTGCGTTTCCAGCCCAACCCCCGCATTTCCCCGGCAGCCCGTACTGGGCGGGACTCGGGGAAGACTCTCGAAGGGCTCCTAGGAGATCTCGGGTGCTGCAGACAGAAGACGGAACCTCCCCACACTCAGAATTCCGGAACACGGCTGACTGTGTGGGGGAGGTTCGGGGCCGCACTCCACGCAGCTTCCTGGTGTCACAGGTGTTCCCTCGCAAGGGGAAGTCCGCTAATTACCTCCCCTGTCCATGGGGAGGCACTAGATGCTACCTGCGTTTCCAGCCCAACCCCCGCATTTCCCCGGCAGCCCGTACTGGGAGGGACTCGGGGAAGACTCTCGAAGGGCCCCTAGGAGATCTCGGGTGCTGCAGACAGAAGACGGACCCTCCCCACACTCAGAATTCCGGAACACGGATGACTGTGTGGGGGAGGTTCGGGGCCGCACTCCACGCAGCTTCCTGGTGTCACAGGTGTTCCCTCGCAAGGGGAAGTCCGCTAATTACCTCCCCTGTCCATGGGGAGGCACTAGATGCTACCTGAGTTTCCAGCCCAACCCCCGCATTTCCCCGGCAGCCCGTACTGGGAGGGACTCGGGGAAGACTCTCGAAGGGCTCCTAGGAGATCTCGGGTGCTGCAGACAGAAGACGGAACCTCCCCACACTCAGAATTCCGGAACACGGCTGACTGTGTGGGGGAGGTTCGGGGCCGCACTCCACGCAGCTTCCTGGTGTCACAGGTGTTCCCTCGCAAGGGGAAGTCCGCTAATTACCTCCCCTGTCCATGGGGAGGCACTAGATGCTACCTGCGTTTCCAGCCCAACCCCCGCATTTCCCCGGCAGCCCGTACTGGGAGGGACTCGGGGAAGACTCTCGAAGGGCTCCTAGGAGATCTCGGGTGCTGCAGACAGAAGACGGAACCTCCCCACACTCAGAATTCCGGAACACGGCTGACTGTGTGGGGGAGGTTCGGGGCCGCCCTCCACGCAGCTTCCTGGGGTCACAGGTGTTCCCTCGCAAGGGGAAGTCCGCTACTTACCTGCCCTGTCCATGGGGAGGCACTAGATGCTACCTGCGTTTCCAGCCCAACCCCCGCATTTCCCCGGCAGCCCGTACTGGGAGGGACTCGGGGAAGACTCTCGAAGGGTTCCTAGGAGATCTCGGGTGCTGCAGACAGAAGACGGAACCTCCCCACACTCAGAATTCCGGAACACGGCTGACTGTGTGGGGGAGGTTCGGGGCCGCCCTCCACGCAGCTTCCTGGTGTCACAGGTGTTCCCTCGCAAGGGGAAGTCCGCTACTTACCTGCCCTGTCCATGGGGAGGCACTAGATGCTACCTGCGTTTCCAGCCCAACCCCCGCATTTCCCCGGCAGCCCGTACTGGGAGGGACTCGGGGAATACTCTCGAAGGGATCCTAGGAGATCTCGGGTGCTGCAGACTGAAGACGGAACCTCCCCACACTCAGAATTCCGGAACACGGCTGACTGTGTGGGGGAGGTTCGGGGCCGCACTCCACGCAGCTTCCTGGTGTCACAGGTGTTCCCTCGCAAGGGGAAGTCCGCTAATTACCTCCCCTGTCCATGGGGAGGCGTAGATGCTACCTGCGTTTCCAGCCTAACCCCCGCCTTTCCCTGGCAGCCCGCAATGGGAGGGACTCGGGGAAGACTCTCGAAGGGCTCCTAGGAGATCTCGGGTGCTGCAGACAGAAGACGGAACCTCCCCACACTCAGAATTCCGGAACACGGCTGACTGTGTGGGGGAGGTTCGGGGCCGCCCTCCACGCAGCTTCCTGGTGTCACAGGTGTTCCCTCGCAAGGGGAAGTCCGCTAATTACCTCCCCTGTCCATGGGGAGGCACTAGATGCTACCTGCGTTTCCAGCCCAACCCCCGCATTTCCCCGGCAGCCCGTACTGGGAGGGACTCGGGGAAGAGTCTCGAAGGGCTCCTAGGAGATCTCGGGTGCTGCAGACAGAAGACGGAACCTCCCCACACTCAGAATTCCGGAACAACGGTGACTGTGTATGTGAGGTTCAGGGCCGCCCTTCACGAAGCTTCCTGGTGTCACACTTGTTCCCTTGCAAGGGGAAGTCCGCTAATTACCTCCCCTGTCCATGTGGAGGCGTAGATGCTACCTGCGTTTCCAGCCCAACCCCCGCATTTCCCCGGCAGCCCGTAATGGGAGGGACTCGGGGAAGACTCTCGAAGGGCTCCTAGGAGATCTCGGGTGCTGCAGACAGAAGACGGAACCTCCCCACACTCAGAATTCCGGAACACGGCTGACTGTGTGGGGGAGTTTCGGGGCCGCCCTCCACGCAGCTTCCTGGTGTCACAGGTGTTCCCTCGCAAGGGGAAGTCCGCTAATTACCTCCCCTGTCCATGGGGAGGCACTAGATGCTACCTGCGTTTCCAGCCCAACCCCCGCATTTCCCCGGCAGCCCGTACTGGGAGGGACTCGGGGAAGACTCTCGAAGGGCTCCTAGGAGATCTCGGGTGCTGCAGACAGAAGACGGAACCTCCCCACACTCAGAATTCCGGAACACGGCTGACTGTGTGGGGGAGGTTCGGGTCCGACCTCCACGAAGCTTCCTGGTGTCACAGGTGTTCCCTCGCAAGGGGAAGTCCGCTAATTACCTCCCCTGTCCATGGGGAGGCACTAGATGCTACCTGCGTTTCCAGCCCAACCCCCGCATTTCCCCGGCAGCCCGTACTGGGAGGGACTCGGGGAAGACTCTCGAAGGGCTCCTAGGAGATCTCGGGTGCTGCAGACAGAAGACGGAACCTCCCCACACTCAGAATTCCGGAACACGGCTGACTGTGTGGGGGAGGTTCGGGGCCGCCCTCCATGCAGCTTCCTGGTGTCACAGGTGTTCCCTCGCAAGGGGAAGTCCGCTAATTACCTCCCCTGTCCATGGGGAGGCACTAGATGCTACCTGCGTTTCCAGCCCAACCCCCGTATTTCCCCGGCAGCCCGTAATGGGAGGGACTCGGGGAAGACTCTCGAAGGGCTCCTAGGAGATCTCGGGTGCTGCAGACAGAAGACGGAACCTCCCCACACTCAGAATTCCGGAACACGGCTTACTGTGTGGGTGAGGTTCAGGGCCGCACTCCACGCAGCTTCCTGGTGTCACAGGTGTTCCCTCGCAAGGGGAAGTCCGCTAATTACCTCCCCTGTCCATGGGGAGGCGTAGATGCTACCTGCGTTTCCAGCCCAACCCCCGCATTTCCCCGGCAGCCCGCACTGGGAGGGACTCGGGGAAGACTCTCGAAGGGCTCCTAGGAGATCCTGGGTGCTGCAGACAGAAGACGGAACCTCCTCACATTCAGAATTCCGGAACACGGCTGACTGTGTGGGGGAGGTCCGGGGCAGCCTTCCACGCAGCTTCCTGGTGTCACAGGTGTTCCCTCGCAAGGGGAAGTCCGCTACTTACCTCCCCTGTCCATGGGGAGGCACTAGATGCTACCTGCGTTTCCAGCCCAACCCCCGCATTTCCCCGGCAGCCCGTACTGGGAGGGACTCGGGGAAGACTCTCGAAGGGCTCCTAGGAGATCTCGGGTGCTGCAGACAGAAGACGGAACCTCCCCACACTCAGAATTCCGGAACAACGGTGACTGTGTATGTGAGGTTCAGGGCCGCCCTTCACGAAGCTTCCTGGTGTCACAGGTGTTCCCTTGCAAGGGGAAGTCCGCTAATTACCTCCCCTGTCCATGGGGAGGCGTAGATGCTACCTGCGTTTCCAGCCTAACCCCCGCCTTTCCCCAGCAGCCCGCACTTGGAGGGACTCGGGGAAGACTCTCGAAGTGCTCCTAGGAGATCCCGGGTGCTGCAGACAGAAGACAGAACCTCCTCACATTCAGAATTCCGGAACACGGCTGACTGTGTGGGGGAGGTCGGGGCCGCCCTCCACACAGCTTCCTGGTGTCACAGGTGTTCCCTCGCAAGGGGAAGTTCGCTACTTACCTCCCCTGTCCATGCGGAAGCGTAGATGCTACCTGCGTTTCCAGCCAAACCCCCGCCTTTCCCCGGCAGCCCGCACTGGGAGGGACTCGGGGAAGACTCTCGAAGGGCTCCTAGGAGATCTCGGGTGCTGCAGACAGAAGACGGAACCTCCCCACACTCAGAATTCCGGAACACGGCTGACTGTGTGGGGGAGGTTCGGGGCCGCCCTCCACGCAGCTTCCTGGTGTCACAGGTGTTCCCTCGCAAGGGGAAGTCCGCTAATTACCTCCCCTGTCCATGGGGAGGCACTAGATGCTACCTGCGTTTCCAGCCCAACCCCCGCATTTCCCCGGCAGCCCGTACTGGGAGGGACTCGGGGAAGACTCTCGAAGGGCTCCTAGGAGATCTCGGGTGCTGCAGACAGAAGACGGAACCTCCCCACACTCAGAATTCCGGAACAACGGTGACTGTGTATGTGAGGTTCAGGGCCGCCCTTCACGAAGCTTCCTGGTGTCACAGGTGTTCCCTCGCAAGGGGAAGTCCGCTACTTACCTGCCCTGTCCATGGGGAGGCACTAGATGCTACCTGCGTTTCCAGCCCAACCCCCGCATTTCCCCGGCAGCCCGTACTGGGAGGGACTCGGGGAAGACTCTCGAAGGGCTCCTAGGAGATCTCGGGTGCTGCAGACAGAAGACGGAACCTCCCCACACTCAGAATTCCGGAACACGGCTGACTGTGTGGGGGAGGTTCGGGGCCGCACTCCACGCAGCTTCCTGGTGTCACAGGTGTTCCCTCGCAAGGGGAAGTCCGCTAATTACCTCCCCTGTCCATGGGGAGGCACTAGATGCTACCTGCGTTTCCAGCCCAACCCCCGCATTTCCCCGGCAGCCCGTACTGGGAGGGACTCGGGGAAGACTCTCGAAGGGCTCCTAGGAGATCTCGGGTGCTGCAGACAGAAGACGGAACCTCCCCACACTCAGAATTCCGGAACACGGCTGACTGTGTGGGGGAGGTTCGGGGCCGCACTCCACGCAGCTTCCTGGTGTCACAGGTGTTCCCTCGCAAGGGGAAGTCCGCTAATTACCTCCCCTGTCCATGGGGAGGCACTAGATGCTACCTGCGTTTCCAGCCCAACCCCCGCATTTCCCCGGCAGCCCGTACTGGGAGGGACTCGGGGAAGACTCTCGAAGGGCTCCTAGGAGATCTCGGGTGCTGCAGACAGAAGACGGAACCTCCCCACACTCAGAATTCCGGAACACGGCTTACTGTGTGGGTGAGGTTCGGGGCCGCACTCCACGCAGCTTCCTGGTGTCACAGGTGTTCCCTCGCAAGGGGAAGTCCGCTAATTACCTCCCCTGTCCATGGGGAGGCGTAGATGCTACCTGCGTTTCCAGCCCAACCCCCGCATTTCCCCGGCAGCCCGCACTGGGAGGGACTCGGGGAAGACTCTCGAAGGGCTCCTAGGAGATCCTGGGTGCTGCAGACAGAAGACGGAACCTCCTCACATTCAGAATTCCGGAACACGGCTGACTGTGTGGGGGAAGTCCGGGGCAGCCCTCCACGCAGCTTCCTGGTGTCACAGGTGTTCCCTCGCAAGGGGAAGTCCGCTACTTACCTCCCCTGTCCATGGGGAGGCACTAGATGCTACCTGCGTTTCCAGCCCAACCCCCGCATTTCCCCGGCAGCCCGTACTGGGAGGGACTCGGGGAAGACTCTCGAAGGGCTCCTAGGAGATCCTGGGTGCTGCAGACAGAAGACGGAACCTCCTCACATTCAGAATTCCGGAACACGGCTGACTGTGTGGGGGAGGTCCGGGGCAGCCCTCCACGCAGCTTCCTGGTGTCACAGGTGTTCCCTCGCAAGGGGAAGTCCGCTACTTACCTCCCCTGTCCATGGGGAGGCACTAGATGCTACCTGCGTTTCCAGCCCAACCCCCGCATTTCCCCGGCAGCCCGTACTGGGCGGGACTCGGGGAAGACTCTCGAAGGGCTCCTAGGAGATCTCGGGTGCTGCAGACAGAAGACGGAACCTCCCCACACTCAGAATTCCGGAACACGGCTGACTGTGTGGGGGAGGTTCGGGGCCGCACTCCACGCAGCTTCCTGGTGTCACAGGTGTTCCCTCGCAAGGGGAAGTCCGCTAATTACCTCCCCTGTCCATGGGGAGGCACTAGATGCTACCTGCGTTTCCAGCCCAACCCCCGCATTTCCCCGGCAGCCCGTACTGGGAGGGACTCGGGGAAGACTCTCGAAGGGCCCCTAGGAGATCTCGGGTGCTGCAGACAGAAGACGGACCCTCCCCACACTCAGAATTCCGGAACACGGATGACTGTGTGGGGGAGGTTCGGGGCCGCACTCCACGCAGCTTCCTGGTGTCACAGGTGTTCCCTCGCAAGGGGAAGTCCGCTAATTACCTCCCCTGTCCATGGGGAGGCACTAGATGCTACCTGAGTTTCCAGCCCAACCCCCGCATTTCCCCGGCAGCCCGTACTGGGAGGGACTCGGGGAAGACTCTCGAAGGGCTCCTAGGAGATCTCGGGTGCTGCAGACAGAAGACGGAACCTCCCCACACTCAGAATTCCGGAACACGGCTGACTGTGTGGGGGAGGTTCGGGGCCGCACTCCACGCAGCTTCCTGGTGTCACAGGTGTTCCCTCGCAAGGGGAAGTCCGCTAATTACCTCCCCTGTCCATGGGGAGGCACTAGATGCTACCTGCGTTTCCAGCCCAACCCCCGCATTTCCCCGGCAGCCCGTACTGGGAGGGACTCGGGGAAGACTCTCGAAGGGCTCCTAGGAGATCTCGGGTGCTGCAGACAGAAGACGGAACCTCCCCACACTCAGAATTCCGGAACACGGCTGACTGTGTGGGGGAGGTTCGGGGCCGCACTCCACGCAGCTTCCTTGTGTCACAGGTGTTCCCTCGCAAGGGGAAGTCCGCTAATTACCTCCCCTGTCCATGGGGAGGCGTAGATGCTACCTGCGTTTCCAGCCCAACCCCCGCATTTCCCCGGCAGCCCGCACTGGGAGGGACTCGGGGAAGACTCTCGAAGGGCTCCTAGGAGATCCTGGGTGCTGCAGACAGAAGACGGAACCTCCTCACATTCAGAATTCCGGAACACGGCTGACTGTGTGGGGGAGGTTCGGGGCCGCCCTCCACGCAGCTTCCTGGGGTCACAGGTGTTCCCTCGCAAGGGGAAGTCCGCTACTTACCTGCCCTGTCCATGGGGAGGCACTAGATGCTACCTGCGTTTCCAGCCCAACCCCCGCATTTCCCCGGCAGCCCGTACTGGGAGGGACTCGGGGAAGACTCTCGAAAGGTTCCTAGGAGATCTCGGGTGCTGCAGACAGAAGACGGAACCTCCCCACACTCAGAATTCCGGAACACGGCTGACTGTGTGGGGGAGGTTCGGGGCCGCCCTCCACGCAGCTTCCTGGTGTCACAGGTGTTCCCTCGCAAGGGGAAGTCCGCTACTTACCTGCCCTGTCCATGGGGAGGCACTAGATGCTACCTGCGTTTCCAGCCCAACCCCCGCATTTCCCCGGCAGCCCGTACTGGGAGGGACTCGGGGAATACTCTCGAAGGGATCCTAGGAGATCTCGGGTGCTGCAGACAGAAGACGGAACCTCCCCACACTCAGAATTCCGGAACACGGCTGACTGTGTGGGGGAGGTTCGGGGCCGCACTCCACGCAGCTTCCTGGTGTCACAGGTGTTCCCTCGCAAGGGGAAGTCCGCTAATTACCTCCCCTGTCCATGGGGAGGCGTAGATGCTACCTGCGTTTCCAGCCTAACCCCCGCCTTTCCCTGGCAGCCCGCACTGGGAGGGACTCGGGGAAGACTCTCGAAGGGCTCCTAGGAGATCTCGGGTGCTGCAGACAGAAGACGGAACCTCCCCACACTCAGAATTCCGGAACACGGCTGACTGTGTGGGGGAGGTTCGGGGCCGCCCTCCACGCAGCTTCCTGGTGTCACAGGTGTTCCCTCGCAAGGGGAAGTCCGCTAATTACCTCCCCTGTCCATGGGGAGGCACTAGATGCTACCTGCGTTTCCAGCCCAACCCCCGCATTTCCCCGGCAGCCCGTACTGGGAGGGACTCGGGGAAGAGTCTCGAAGGGCTCCTAGGAGATCTCGGGTGCTGCAGACAGAAGACGGAACCTCCCCACACTCAGAATTCCGGAACAACGGTGACTGTGTATGTGAGGTTCAGGGCCGCCCTTCACGAAGCTTCCTGGTGTCACACTTGTTCCCTTGCAAGGGGAAGTCCGCTAATTACCTCCCCTGTCCATGTGGAGGCGTAGATGCTACCTGCGTTTCCAGCCCAACCCCCGCATTTCCCCGGCAGCCCGTAATGGGAGGGACTCGGGGAAGACTCTCGAAGGGCTCCTAGGAGATCTCGGGTGCTGCAGACAGAAGACGGAACCTCCCCACACTCAGAATTCCGGAACACGGCTGACTGTGTGGGGGAGTTTCGGGGCCGCCCTCCACGCAGCTTCCTGGTGTCACAGGTGTTCCCTCGCAAGGGGAAGTCCGCTAATTACCTCCCCTGTCCATGGGGAGGCACTAGATGCTACCTGCGTTTCCAGCCCAACCCCCGCATTTCCCCGGCAGCCCGTACTGGGAGGGACTCGGGGAAGACTCTCGAAGGGCTCCTAGGAGATCTCGGGTGCTGCAGACAGAAGACGGAACCTCCCCACACTCAGAATTCCGGAACACGGCTGACTGTGTGGGGGAGGTTCGGGGCCGCCCTCCATGCAGCTTCCTGGTGTCACAGGTGTTCCCTCGCAAGGGGAAGTCCGCTAATTACCTCCCCTGTCCATGGGGAGGCACTAGATGCTACCTGCGTTTCCAGCCCAACCCCCGTATTTCCCCGGCAGCCCGTAATGGGAGGGACTCGGGGAAGACTCTCGAAGGGCTCCTAGGAGATCTCGGGTGCTGCAGACAGAAGACGGAACCTCCCCACACTCAGAATTCCGGAACACGGCTTACTGTGTGGGTGAGGTTCAGGGCCGCACTCCACGCAGCTTCCTGGTGTCACAGGTGTTCCCTCGCAAGGGGAAGTCCGCTAATTACCTCCCCTGTCCATGGGGAGGCGTAGATGCTACCTGCGTTTCCAGCCCAACCCCCGCATTTCCCCGGCAGCCCGCACTGGGAGGGACTCGGGGAAGACTCTCGAAGGGCTCCTAGGAGATCCTGGGTGCTGCAGACAGAAGACGGAACCTCCTCACATTCAGAATTCCGGAACACGGCTGACTGTGTGGGGGAGGTCCGGGGCAGCCTTCCACGCAGCTTCCTGGTGTCACAGGTGTTCCCTCGCAAGGGGAAGTCCGCTACTTACCTCCCCTGTCCATGGGGAGGCACTAGATGCTACCTGCGTTTCCAGCCCAACCCCCGCATTTCCCCGGCAGCCCGTACTGGGAGGGACTCGGGGAAGACTCTCGAAGGGCTCCTAGGAGATCTCGGGTGCTGCAGACAGAAGACGGAACCTCCCCACACTCAGAATTCCGGAACAACGGTGACTGTGTATGTGAGGTTCAGGGCCGCCCTTCACGAAGCTTCCTGGTGTCACAGGTGTTCCCTTGCAAGGGGAAGTCCGCTAATTACCTCCCCTGTCCATGGGGAGGCGTAGATGCTACCTGCGTTTCCAGCCTAACCCCCGCCTTTCCCCAGCAGCCCGCACTTGGAGGGACTCGGGGAAGACTCTCGAAGTGCTCCTAGGAGATCCCGGGTGCTGCAGACAGAAGACAGAACCTCCTCACATTCAGAATTCCGGAACACGGCTGACTGTGTGGGGGAGGTCGGGGCCGCCCTCCACACAGCTTCCTGGTGTCACAGGTGTTCCCTCGCAAGGGGAAGTTCGCTACTTACCTCCCCTGTCCATGCGGAAGCGTAGATGCTACCTGCGTTTCCAGCCAAACCCCCGCCTTTCCCCGGCAGCCCGCACTGGGAGGGACTCGGGGAAGACTCTCGAAGGGCTCCTAGGAGATCTCGGGTGCTGCAGACAGAAGACGGAACCTCCCCACACTCAGAATTCCGGAACACGGCTGACTGTGTGGGGGAGGTTCGGGGCCGCCCTCCACGCAGCTTCCTGGTGTCACAGGTGTTCCCTCGCAAGGGGAAGTCCGCTAATTACCTCCCCTGTCCATGGGGAGGCACTAGATGCTACCTGCGTTTCCAGCCCAACCCCCGCATTTCCCCGGCAGCCCGTACTGGGAGGGACTCGGGGAAGACTCTCGAAGGGCTCCTAGGAGATCTCGGGTGCTGCAGACAGAAGACGGAACCTCCCCACACTCAGAATTCCGGAACAACGGTGACTGTGTATGTGAGGTTCAGGGCCGCCCTTCACGAAGCTTCCTGGTGTCACAGGTGTTCCCTCGCAAGGGGAAGTCCGCTACTTACCTGCCCTGTCCATGGGGAGGCACTAGATGCTACCTGCGTTTCCAGCCCAACCCCCGCATTTCCCCGGCAGCCCGTACTGGGAGGGACTCGGTGAATACTCTCGAAGGGCTCCTAGGAGATCTCGGGTGCTGCAGACAGAAGACGGAACCTCCCCACACTCAGAATTCCGGAACACGGCTGACTGTGTGGGGGAGGTTCGGGGCCGCACTCCACGCAGCTTCCTGGTGTCACAGGTGTTCCCTCGCAAGGGGAAGTCCGCTAATTACCTCCCCTGTCCATGGGGAGGCACTAGATGCTACCTGCGTTTCCAGCCCAACCCCCGCATTTCCCCGGCAGCCCGTACTGGGAGGGACTCGGGGAAGACTCTCGAAGGGCTCCTAGGAGATCTCGGGTGCTGCAGACAGAAGACGGAACCTCCCCACACTCAGAATTCCGGAACACGGCTGACTGTGTGGGGGAGGTTCGGGGCCGCCCTCCACGCAGCTTCCTGGTGTCACAGGTGTTCCCTCGCAAGGGGAAGTCCGCTAATTACCTCCCCTGTCCATGGGGAGGCACTAGATGCTACCTGCGTTTCCAGCCCAACCCCCGCATTTCCCCGGCAGCCCGTACTGGGAGGGACTCGGGGAAGACTCTCGAAGGGCTCCTAGGAGATCTCGGGTGCTGCAGACAGAAGACGGAACCTCCCCACACTCAGAATTCCGGAACACGGCTGACTGTGTGGGGGAGGTTCGGGGCCGCACTCCACGCAGCTTCCTGGTGTCACAGGTGTTCCCTCGCAAGGGGAAGTCCGCTAATTACCTCCCCTGTCCATGGGGAGGCACTAGATGCTACCTGCGTTTCCAGCCCAACCCCCGCATTTCCCCGGCAGCCCGTACTGGGAGGGACTCGGGGAAGACTCTCGAAGGGCTCCTAGGAGATCTCGGGTGCTGCAGACAGAAGACGGAACCTCCCCACACTCAGAATTCCGGAACACGGCTGACTGTGTGGGGGAGGTTCGGGGCCGCACTCCACGCAGCTTCCTGGTGTCACAGGTGTTCCCTCGCAAGGGGAAGTCCGCTAATTACCTCCCCTGTCCATGGGGAGGCACTAGATGCTACCTGCGTTTCCAGCCCAACCCCCGCATTTCCCCGGCAGCCCGTACTGGGAGGGACTCGGGGAAGACTCTCGAAGGGCTCCTAGGAGATCTCGGGTGCTGCAGACAGAAGACGGAACCTCCCCACACTCAGAATTCCGGAACACGGCTTACTGTGTGGGTGAGGTTCGGGGCCGCACTCCACGCAGCTTCCTGGTGTCACAGGTGTTCCCTCGCAAGGGGAAGTCCGCTAATTACCTCCCCTGTCCATGGGGAGGCGTAGATGCTACCTGCGTTTCCAGCCCAACCCCCGCATTTCCCCGGCAGCCCGCACTGGGAGGGACTCGGGGAAGACTCTCGAAGGGCTCCTAGGAGATCCTGGGTGCTGCAGACAGAAGACGGAACCTCCTCACATTCAGAATTCCGGAACACGGCTGACTGTGTGGGGGAAGTCCGGGGCAGCCCTCCACGCAGCTTCCTGGTGTCACAGGTGTTCCCTCGCAAGGGGAAGTCCGCTACTTACCTCCCCTGTCCATGGGGAGGCACTAGATGCTACCTGCGTTTCCAGCCCAACCCCCGCATTTCCCCGGCAGCCCGTACTGGGAGGGACTCGGGGAAGACTCTCGAAGGGCTCCTAGGAGATCTCGGGTGCTGCAGACAGAAGACGGAACCTCCCCACACTCAGAATTCCGGAACAACGGTGACTGTGTAGGTGAGGTTCAGGGCCGCCCTTCACGAAGCTTCCTGGTGTCACAGGTGTTCCCTTGCAAGGGGAAGTCCGCTAATTACCTCCCCTGTCCATGGGGAGGCGTAGATGCTACCTGCGTTTCCAGCCTAACCCCCGCCTTTCCCCGGCAGCCCGCACTGGGAGGGACTCGGGGAAGACTCTCGAAGTGCTCCTAGGAGATCCCGGGTGCTGCAGACAGAAGACAGAACCTCCTCACATTCAGAATTCCGGAACACGGCTGACTGTGTGGGGGAGGTTCGGGGCCGCCCTCCACGCAGCTTCCTGGTGTCACAGGTGTTCCCTCGCAAGGGGAAGTTCGCTACTTACCTCCCCTGTCCATGCGGAGGCGTAGAGGCTACCTGCGTTTCCAGCCCAACCCCCGCCTTTCCCCGGCAGCCCGCACTGGGAGGGACTCGGGGAAGACTCTCGAAGGGCTCCTAGGAGATCTCGGGTGCTGCAGACAGAAGACGGAACCTCCCCACACTCAGAATTCCGGAACACGGCTGACTGTGTGGGGGAGGTTCGGGGCCGCCCTCCACGCAGCTTCCTGGTGTCACAGGTGTTCCCTCGCAAGGGGAAGTCCGCTAATTACCTCCCCTGTCCATGGGGAGGCACTAGATGCTACCTGCGTTTCCAGCCCAACCCCCGCATTTCCCCGGCAGCCCGTACTGGGAGGGACTCGGGGAAGACTCTCGAAGGGTTCCTAGGAGATCTCGGGTGCTGCAGACAGAAGACGGAACCTCCCCACACTCAGAATTCCGGAACACGGCTGACTGTGTTGGGGAGGTTCGGGGCAGCCCTCCACGCAGCTTCCTGGTGTCACAGGTGTTCCCTCGCAAGGGGAAGTCCGCTACTTACCTGCCCTGTCCATGGGGAGGCACTAGATGCTACCTGCGTTTCCAGCCCAATCCCGCATTTCCCCGGCAGCCCGTACTGGGAGGGACTCGGGGAATACTCTCGAAGGGCTCCTAGGAGATCTCGGGTGCTGCAGACAGAAGACGGAACCTCCCCACACTCAGAATTCCGGAACACGGCTGACTGTGTGGGGGAGGTTCGGGGCCGCCCTCCACGCAGCTTCCTGGTGTCACAGGTGTTCCCTCGCAAGGGGAAGTCCGCTAATTACCTCCCCTGTCCATGGGGAGGCACTAGATGCTACCTGCGTTTCCAGCCCAACCCCCGCATTTCCCCGGCAGCCCGTACTGGGAGGGACTCGGGGAAGAGTCTCGAAGGGCTCCTAGGAGATCTCGGGTGCTGCAGACAGAAGACGGAACCTCCCCACACTCAGAATTCCGGAACAACGGTGACTGTGTGGGTGAGGTTCGGGGCCGCACTCCACGCAGCTTCCTGGTGTCACAGGTGTTCCCTCGCAAGGGGAAGTCCGCTAATTACCTCCCCTGTCCATGGGGAGGCGTAGATGCTACCTGCGTTTCCAGCCCAACCCCCGCATTTCCCCGGCAGCCCGTAATGGGAGGGACTCGGGGAAGACTCTCGAAGGGCTCCTAGGAGATCTCGGGTGCTGCAGACAGAAGACGGAACCTCCCCACACTCAGAATTCCGGAACACGGCTGACTGTGTGGGGGAGTTTCGGGGCCGCCCTCCACGCAGCTTCCTGGTGTCACAGGTGTTCCCTCGCAAGGGGAAGTCCGCTAATTACCTCCCCTGTCCATGGGGAGGCACTAGATGCTACCTGCGTTTCCAGCCCAACCCCCGCATTTCCCCGGCAGCCCGTACTGGGAGGGACTCGGGGAAGACTCTCGAAGGGCTCCTAGGAGATCTCGGGTGCTGCAGACAGAAGACGGAACCTCCCCACACTCAGAATTCCGGAACACGGCTGACTGTGTGGGGGAGGTTCGGGTCCGACCTCCACGAAGCTTCCTGGTGTCACAGGTGTTCCCTCGCAAGGGGAAGTCCGCTAATTACCTCCCCTGTCCATGGGGAGGCACTAGATGCTACCTGCGTTTCCAGCCCAACCCCCGCATTTCCCCGGCAGCCCGTACTGGGAGGGACTCGGGGAAGACTCTCGAAGGGCTCCTAGGAGATCTCGGGTGCTGCAGACAGAAGACGGAACCTCCCCACACTCAGAATTCCGGAACACGGCTGACTGTGTGGGGGAGGTTCGGGGCCGCCCTCCATGCAGCTTCCTGGTGTCACAGGTGTTCCCTCGCAAGGGGAAGTCCGCTAATTACCTCCCCTGTCCATGGGGAGGCACTAGATGCTACCTGCGTTTCCAGCCCAACCCCCGTATTTCCCCGGCAGCCCGTAATGGGAGGGACTCGGGGAAGACTCTCGAAGGGCTCCTAGGAGATCTCGGGTGCTGCAGACAGAAGACGGAACCTCCCCACACTCAGAATTCCGGAACACGGCTTACTGTGTGGGTGAGGTTCAGGGCCGCACTCCACGCAGCTTCCTGGTGTCACAGGTGTTCCCTCGCAAGGGGAAGTCCGCTAATTACCTCCCCTGTCCATGGGGAGGCGTAGATGCTACCTGCGTTTCCAGCCCAACCCCCGCATTTCCCCGGCAGCCCGCACTGGGAGGGACTCGGGGAAGACTCTCGAAGGGCTCCTAGGAGATCCTGGGTGCTGCAGACAGAAGACGGAACCTCCTCACATTCAGAATTCCGGAACACGGCTGACTGTGTGGGGGAGGTCCGGGGCAGCCTTCCACGCAGCTTCCTGGTGTCACAGGTGTTCCCTCGCAAGGGGAAGTCCGCTACTTACCTCCCCTGTCCATGGGGAGGCACTAGATGCTACCTGCGTTTCCAGCCCAACCCCCGCATTTCCCCGGCAGCCCGTACTGGGAGGGACTCGGGGAAGACTCTCGAAGGGCTCCTAGGAGATCTCGGGTGCTGCAGACAGAAGACGGAACCTCCCCACACTCAGAATTCCGGAACAACGGTGACTGTGTATGTGAGGTTCAGGGCCGCCCTTCACGAAGCTTCCTGGTGTCACAGGTGTTCCCTTGCAAGGGGAAGTCCGCTAATTACCTCCCCTGTCCATGGGGAGGCGTAGATGCTACCTGCGTTTCCAGCCTAACCCCCGCCTTTCCCCAGCAGCCCGCACTTGGAGGGACTCGGGGAAGACTCTCGAAGTGCTCCTAGGAGATCCCGGGTGCTGCAGACAGAAGACAGAACCTCCTCACATTCAGAATTCCGGAACACGGCTGACTGTGTGGGGGAGGTCGGGGCCGCCCTCCACACAGCTTCCTGGTGTCACAGGTGTTCCCTCGCAAGGGGAAGTTCGCTACTTACCTCCCCTGTCCATGCGGAAGCGTAGATGCTACCTGCGTTTCCAGCCAAACCCCCGCCTTTCCCCGGCAGCCCGCACTGGGAGGGACTCGGGGAAGACTCTCGAAGGGCTCCTAGGAGATCTCGGGTGCTGCAGACAGAAGACGGAACCTCCCCACACTCAGAATTCCGGAACACGGCTGACTGTGTGGGGGAGGTTCGGGGCCGCCCTCCACGCAGCTTCCTGGTGTCACAGGTGTTCCCTCGCAAGGGGAAGTCCGCTAATTACCTCCCCTGTCCATGGGGAGGCACTAGATGCTACCTGCGTTTCCAGCCCAACCCCCGCATTTCCCCGGCAGCCCGTACTGGGAGGGACTCGGGGAAGACTCTCGAAGGGCTCCTAGGAGATCTCGGGTGCTGCAGACAGAAGACGGAACCTCCCCACACTCAGAATTCCGGAACAACGGTGACTGTGTATGTGAGGTTCAGGGCCGCCCTTCACGAAGCTTCCTGGTGTCACAGGTGTTCCCTCGCAAGGGGAAGTCCGCTACTTACCTGCCCTGTCCATGGGGAGGCACTAGATGCTACCTGCGTTTCCAGCCCAACCCCCGCATTTCCCCGGCAGCCCGTACTGGGAGGGACTCGGTGAATACTCTCGAAGGGCTCCTAGGAGATCTCGGGTGCTGCAGACAGAAGACGGAACCTCCCCACACTCAGAATTCCGGAACACGGCTGACTGTGTGGGGGAGGTTCGGGGCCGCACTCCACGCAGCTTCCTGGTGTCACAGGTGTTCCCTCGCAAGGGGAAGTCCGCTAATTACCTCCCCTGTCCATGGGGAGGCACTAGATGCTACCTGCGTTTCCAGCCCAACCCCCGCATTTCCCCGGCAGCCCGTACTGGGAGGGACTCGGGGAAGACTCTCGAAGGGCTCCTAGGAGATCTCGGGTGCTGCAGACAGAAGACGGAACCTCCCCACACTCAGAATTCCGGAACACGGCTGACTGTGTGGGGGAGGTTCGGGGCCGCCCTCCACGCAGCTTCCTGGTGTCACAGGTGTTCCCTCGCAAGGGGAAGTCCGCTAATTACCTCCCCTGTCCATGGGGAGGCACTAGATGCTACCTGCGTTTCCAGCCCAACCCCCGCATTTCCCCGGCAGCCCGTACTGGGAGGGACTCGGGGAAGACTCTCGAAGGGCTCCTAGGAGATCTCGGGTGCTGCAGACAGAAGACGGAACCTCCCCACACTCAGAATTCCGGAACACGGCTGACTGTGTGGGGGAGGTTCGGGGCCGCACTCCACGCAGCTTCCTGGTGTCACAGGTGTTCCCTCGCAAGGGGAAGTCCGCTAATTACCTCCCCTGTCCATGGGGAGGCACTAGATGCTACCTGCGTTTCCAGCCCAACCCCCGCATTTCCCCGGCAGCCCGTACTGGGAGGGACTCGGGGAAGACTCTCGAAGGGCTCCTAGGAGATCTCGGGTGCTGCAGACAGAAGACGGAACCTCCCCACACTCAGAATTCCGGAACACGGCTGACTGTGTGGGGGAGGTTCGGGGCCGCACTCCACGCAGCTTCCTGGTGTCACAGGTGTTCCCTCGCAAGGGGAAGTCCGCTAATTACCTCCCCTGTCCATGGGGAGGCACTAGATGCTACCTGCGTTTCCAGCCCAACCCCCGCATTTCCCCGGCAGCCCGTACTGGGAGGGACTCGGGGAAGACTCTCGAAGGGCTCCTAGGAGATCTCGGGTGCTGCAGACAGAAGACGGAACCTCCCCACACTCAGAATTCCGGAACACGACTTACTGTGTGGGTGAGGTTCGGGGCCGCACTCCACGCAGCTTCCTGGTGTCACAGGTGTTCCCTCGCAAGGGGAAGTCCGCTAATTACCTCCCCTGTCCATGGGGAGGCGTAGATGCTACCTGCGTTTCCAGCCCAACCCCCGCATTTCCCCGGCAGCCCGCACTGGGAGGGACTCGGGGAAGACTCTCGAAGGGCTCCTAGGAGATCCTGGGTGCTGCAGACAGAAGACGGAACCTCCTCACATTCAGAATTCCGGAACACGGCTGACTGTGTGGGGGAAGTCCGGGGCAGCCCTCCACGCAGCTTCCTGGTGTCACAGGTGTTCCCTCGCAAGGGGAAGTCCGCTACTTACCTCCCCTGTCCATGGGGAGGCACTAGATGCTACCTGCGTTTCCAGCCCAACCCCCGCATTTCCCCGGCGGCCCGTACTGGGAGGGACTCGGGGAAGACTCTCGAAGGGCTCCTAGGAGATCTCGGGTGCTGCAGACAGAAGACGGAACCTCCCCACACTCAGAATTCCGGAACACGGCTGACTGTGTGGGGGAGGTTCGGGTCCGACCTCCACGAAGCTTCCTGGTGTCACAGGTGTTCCCTCGCAAGGGGAAGTCCGCTAATTACCTCCCCTGTCCATGGGGAGGCACTAGATGCTACCTGCGTTTCCAGCCCAACCCCCGCATTTCCCCGGCAGCCCGTACTGGGAGGGACTCGGGGAAGACTCTCGAAGGGCTCCTAGGAGATCTCGGGTGCTGCAGACAGAAGACGGAACCTCCCCACACTCAGAATTCCGGAACACGGCTGACTGTGTGGGGGAGGTTCGGGGCCGCCCTCCATGCAGCTTCCTGGTGTCACAGGTGTTCCCTCGCAAGGGGAAGTCCGCTAATTACCTCCCCTGTCCATGGGGAGGCACTAGATGCTACCTGCGTTTCCAGCCCAACCCCCGTATTTCCCCGGCAGCCCGTAATGGGAGGGACTCGGGGAAGACTCTCGAAGGGCTCCTAGGAGATCTCGGGTGCTGCAGACAGAAGACGGAACCTCCCCACACTCAGAATTCCGGAACACGGCTTACTGTGTGGGTGAGGTTCAGGGCCGCACTCCACGCAGCTTCCTGGTGTCACAGGTGTTCCCTCGCAAGGGGAAGTCCGCTAATTACCTCCCCTGTCCATGGGGAGGCGTAGATGCTACCTGCGTTTCCAGCCCAACCCCCGCATTTCCCCGGCAGCCCGCACTGGGAGGGACTCGGGGAAGACTCTCGAAGGGCTCCTAGGAGATCCTGGGTGCTGCAGACAGAAGACGGAACCTCCTCACATTCAGAATTCCGGAACACGGCTGACTGTGTGGGGGAGGTCCGGGGCAGCCTTCCACGCAGCTTCCTGGTGTCACAGGTGTTCCCTCGCAAGGGGAAGTCCGCTACTTACCTCCCCTGTCCATGGGGAGGCACTAGATGCTACCTGCGTTTCCAGCCCAACCCCCGCATTTCCCCGGCAGCCCGTACTGGGAGGGACTCGGGGAAGACTCTCGAAGGGCTCCTAGGAGATCTCGGGTGCTGCAGACAGAAGACGGAACCTCCCCACACTCAGAATTCCGGAACAACGGTGACTGTGTATGTGAGGTTCAGGGCCGCCCTTCACGAAGCTTCCTGGTGTCACAGGTGTTCCCTTGCAAGGGGAAGTCCGCTAATTACCTCCCCTGTCCATGGGGAGGCGTAGATGCTACCTGCGTTTCCAGCCTAACCCCCGCCTTTCCCCAGCAGCCCGCACTTGGAGGGACTCGGGGAAGACTCTCGAAGTGCTCCTAGGAGATCCCGGGTGCTGCAGACAGAAGACAGAACCTCCTCACATTCAGAATTCCGGAACACGGCTGACTGTGTGGGGGAGGTCGGGGCCGCCCTCCACACAGCTTCCTGGTGTCACAGGTGTTCCCTCGCAAGGGGAAGTTCGCTACTTACCTCCCCTGTCCATGCGGAAGCGTAGATGCTACCTGCGTTTCCAGCCAAACCCCCGCCTTTCCCCGGCAGCCCGCACTGGGAGGGACTCGGGGAAGACTCTCGAAGGGCTCCTAGGAGATCTCGGGTGCTGCAGACAGAAGACGGAACCTCCCCACACTCAGAATTCCGGAACACGGCTGACTGTGTGGGGGAGGTTCGGGGCCGCCCTCCACGCAGCTTCCTGGTGTCACAGGTGTTCCCTCGCAAGGGGAAGTCCGCTAATTACCTCCCCTGTCCATGGGGAGGCACTAGATGCTACCTGCGTTTCCAGCCCAACCCCCGCATTTCCCCGGCAGCCCGTACTGGGAGGGACTCGGGGAAGACTCTTGAAGGGCTCCTAGGAGATCTCGGGTGCTGCAGACAGAAGACGGAACCTCCCCACACTCAGAATTCCGGAACAACGGTGACTGTGTATGTGAGGTTCAGGGCCGCCCTTCACGAAGCTTCCTGGTGTCACAGGTGTTCCCTCGCAAGGGGAAGTCCGCTACTTACCTGCCCTGTCCATGGGGAGGCACTAGATGCTACCTGCGTTTCCAGCCCAACCCCCGCATTTCCCCGGCAGCCCGTACTGGGAGGGACTCGGTGAATACTCTCGAAGGGCTCCTAGGAGATCTCGGGTGCTGCAGACAGAAGACGGAACCTCCCCACACTCAGAATTCCGGAACACGGCTGACTGTGTGGGGGAGGTTCGGGGCCGCACTCCACGCAGCTTCCTGGTGTCACAGGTGTTCCCTCGCAAGGGGAAGTCCGCTAATTACCTCCCCTGTCCATGGGGAGGCACTAGATGCTACCTGCGTTTCCAGCCCAACCCCCGCATTTCCCCGGCAGCCCGTACTGGGAGGGACTCGGGGAAGACTCTCGAAGGGCTCCTAGGAGATCTCGGGTGCTGCAGACAGAAGACGGAACCTCCCCACACTCAGAATTCCGGAACACGGCTGACTGTGTGGGGGAGGTTCGGGGCCGCCCTCCACGCAGCTTCCTGGTGTCACAGGTGTTCCCTCGCAAGGGGAAGTCCGCTAATTACCTCCCCTGTCCATGGGGAGGCACTAGATGCTACCTGCGTTTCCAGCCCAACCCCCGCATTTCCCCGGCAGCCCGTACTGGGAGGGACTCGGGGAAGACTCTCGAAGGGCTCCTAGGAGATCTCGGGTGCTGCAGACAGAAGACGGAACCTCCCCACACTCAGAATTCCGGAACACGGCTGACTGTGTGGGGGAGGTTCGGGGCCGCACTCCACGCAGCTTCCTGGTGTCACAGGTGTTCCCTCGCAAGGGGAAGTCCGCTAATTACCTCCCCTGTCCATGGGGAGGCACTAGATGCTACCTGCGTTTCCAGCCCAACCCCCGCATTTCCCCGGCAGCCCGTACTGGGAGGGACTCGGGGAAGACTCTCGAAGGGCTCCTAGGAGATCTCGGGTGCTGCAGACAGAAGACGGAACCTCCCCACACTCAGAATTCCGGAACACGGCTGACTGTGTGGGGGAGGTTCGGGGCCGCACTCCACGCAGCTTCCTGGTGTCACAGGTGTTCCCTCGCAAGGGGAAGTCCGCTAATTACCTCCCCTGTCCATGGGGAGGCACTAGATGCTACCTGCGTTTCCAGCCCAACCCCCGCATTTCCCCGGCAGCCCGTACTGGGAGGGACTCGGGGAAGACTCTCGAAGGGCTCCTAGGAGATCTCGGGTGCTGCAGACAGAAGACGGAACCTCCCCACACTCAGAATTCCGGAACACGGCTTACTGTGTGGGTGAGGTTCGGGGCCGCACTCCACGCAGCTTCCTGGTGTCACAGGTGTTCCCTCGCAAGGGGAAGTCCGCTAATTACCTCCCCTGTCCATGGGGAGGCGTAGATGCTACCTGCGTTTCCAGCCCAACCCCCGCATTTCCCCGGCAGCCCGCACTGGGAGGGACTCGGGGAAGACTCTCGAAGGGCTCCTAGGAGATCCTGGGTGCTGCAGACAGAAGACGGAACCTCCTCACATTCAGAATTCCGGAACACGGCTGACTGTGTGGGGGAAGTCCGGGGCAGCCCTCCACGCAGCTTCCTGGTGTCACAGGTGTTCCCTCGCAAGGGGAAGTCCGCTACTTACCTCCCCTGTCCATGGGGAGGCACTAGATGCTACCTGCGTTTCCAGCCCAACCCCCGCATTTCCCCGGCAGCCCGTACTGGGAGGGACTCGGGGAAGACTCTCGAAGGGCTCCTAGGAGATCTCGGGTGCTGCAGACAGAAGACGGAACCTCCCCACACTCAGAATTCCGGAACAACGGTGACTGTGTAGGTGAGGTTCAGGGCCGCCCTTCACGAAGCTTCCTGGTGTCACAGGTGTTCCCTTGCAAGGGGAAGTCCGCTAATTACCTCCCCTGTCCATGGGGAGGCGTAGATGCTACCTGCGTTTCCAGCCTAACCCCCGCCTTTCCCCGGCAGCCCGCACTGGGAGGGACTCGGGGAAGACTCTCGAAGTGCTCCTAGGAGATCCCGGGTGCTGCAGACAGAAGACAGAACCTCCTCACATTCAGAATTCCGGAACACGGCTGACTGTGTGGGGGAGGTTCGGGGCCGCCCTCCACGCAGCTTCCTGGTGTCACAGGTGTTCCCTCGCAAGGGGAAGTTCGCTACTTACCTCCCCTGTCCATGCGGAGGCGTAGAGGCTACCTGCGTTTCCAGCCCAACCCCCGCCTTTCCCCGGCAGCCCGCACTGGGAGGGACTCGGGGAAGACTCTCGAAGGGCTCCTAGGAGATCTCGGGTGCTGCAGACAGAAGACGGAACCTCCCCACACTCAGAATTCCGGAACACGGCTGACTGTGTGGGGGAGGTTCGGGGCCGCCCTCCACGCAGCTTCCTGGTGTCACAGGTGTTCCCTCGCAAGGGGAAGTCCGCTAATTACCTCCCCTGTCCATGGGGAGGCACTAGATGCTACCTGCGTTTCCAGCCCAACCCCCGCATTTCCCCGGCAGCCCGTACTGGGAGGGACTCGGGGAAGACTCTCGAAGGGTTCCTAGGAGATCTCGGGTGCTGCAGACAGAAGACGGAACCTCCCCACACTCAGAATTCCGGAACACGGCTGACTGTGTGGGGGAGGTTCGGGGCAGCCCTCCACGCAGCTTCCTGGTGTCACAGGTGTTCCCTCGCAAGGGGAAGTCCGCTACTTACCTGCCCTGTCCATGGGGAGGCACTAGATGCTACCTGCGTTTCCAGCCCAACCCCCGCAATTCCCCGGCAGCCCGTACTGGGAGGGACTCGGGGAATACTCTCGAAGGGCTCCTAGGAGATCTCGGGTGCTGCAGACAGAAGACGGAACCTCCCCACACTCAGAATTCCGGAACACGGCTGACTGTGTGGGGGAGGTTCGGGGCCGCACTCCACGCAGCTTCCTGGTGTCACAGGTGTTCCCTCGCAAGGGGAAGTCCGCTAATTACCTCCCCTGTCCATGGGGAGGCACTAGATGCTACCTGCGTTTCCAGCCAAACCTCCGCATTTCCCCGGCAGCCCGTAATGGGAGGGACTCGGGGAAGACTCTCGAAGGGCTCCTAGGAGATCTCGGGTGCTGCAGACAGAAGACGGAACCTCCCCACACTCAGAATTCCGGAACACGGCTGACTGTGTGGGGGAGGTTCGGGGCCGCACTCCACGCAGCTTCCTGGTGTCACAGGTGTTCCCTCGCAAGGGGAAGTCCGCTAATTACCTCCCCTGTCCATGGGGAGGCACTGGATGCTACCTGCGTTTCCAGCCCAACCCCCGCATTTCCCCGGCAGCCCGTACTGGGAGGGACTCGGGGAAGACTCTCGAAGGGCTCCTAGGAGATCTCGGGTGCTGCAGACAGAAGACGGAACCTCCCCACACTCAGAATTCCGGAACACGGCTTACTGTGTGGGTGAGATTCAGGGCCGCACTCCACGCAGTTTCCTGGTGTCACAGGTGTTCCCTCGCAAGGGGAAGTCCGCTAATTACCTTCCCTGTCCATGGGGAGGCGTAGATGCTACCTGCGTTTCCAGCCCAACCCCCGCATTTCCCCGGCAGCCCGCACTGGGAGGGACTCGGGGAAGACTCTCGAAGGGCTCCTAGGAGATCCTGGGTGCTGCAGACAGAAGACGGAACCTCCCCACACTCAGAATTCCGGAACAACGGTGACTGTGTAGGTGAGGTTCAGGGCCGCCCTTCACGAAGCTTCCTGGTGTCACAGGTGTTCCCTTGCAAGGGGAAGTCCGCTAATTACCTCCCCTGTCCATGGGGAGGCGTAGATGCTACCTGCGTTTCCAGCCTAACCCCCGCCTTTCCCCGGCAGCCCGCACTGGGAGGGACTCGGGGAAGACTCTCGAAGTGCTCCTAGGAGATCCCGGGTGCTGCAGACAGAAGACAGAACCTCCTCACATTCAGAATTCCGGAACACGGCTGACTGTGTGGGGGAGGTTCGGGGCCGCCCTCCACGCAGCTTCCTGGTGTCACAGGTGTTCCCTCGCAAGGGGAAGTTCGCTACTTACCTCCCCTGTCCATGCGGAGGCGTAGAGGCTACCTGCGTTTCCAGCCCAACCCCCGCCTTTCCCCGGCAGCCCGCACTGGGAGGGACTCGGGGAAGACTCTCGAAGGGCTCCTAGGAGATCTCGGGTGCTGCAGACAGAAGACGGAACCTCCCCACACTCAGAATTCCGGAACACGGCTGACTGTGTGGGGGAGGTTCGGGGCCGCCCTCCACGCAGCTTCCTGGTGTCACAGGTGTTCCCTCGCAAGGGGAAGTCCGCTAATTACCTCCCCTGTCCATGGGGAGGCACTAGATGCTACCTGCGTTTCCAGCCCAACCCCCGCATTTCCCCGGCAGCCCGTACTGGGAGGGACTCGGGGAAGACTCTCGAAGGGTTCCTAGGAGATCTCGGGTGCTGCAGACAGAAGACGGAACCTCCCCACACTCAGAATTCCGGAACACGGCTGACTGTGTGGGGGAGGTTCGGGGCAGCCCTCCACGCAGCTTCCTGGTGTCACAGGTGTTCCCTCGCAAGGGGAAGTCCGCTACTTACCTGCCCTGTCCATGGGGAGGCACTAGATGCTACCTGCGTTTCCAGCCCAACCCCCGCATTTCCCCGGCAGCCCGTACTGGGAGGGACTCGGGGAATACTCTCGAAGGGCTCCTAGGAGATCTCGGGTGCTGCAGACAGAAGACGGAACCTCCCCACACTCAGAATTCCGGAACACGGCTGACTGTGTGGGGGAGGTTCGGGGCCGCACTCCACGCAGCTTCCTGGTGTCACAGGTGTTCCCTCGCAAGGGGAAGTCCGCTAATTACCTCCCCTGTCCATGGGGAGGCACTAGATGCTACCTGCGTTTCCAGCCAAACCTCCGCATTTCCCCGGCAGCCCGTAATGGGAGGGACTCGGGGAAGACTCTCGAAGGGCTCCTAGGAGATCTCGGGTGCTGCAGACAGAAGACGGAACCTCCCCACACTCAGAATTCCGGAACACGGCTGACTGTGTGGGGGAGGTTCGGGGCCGCACTCCACGCAGCTTCCTGGTGTCACAGGTGTTCCCTCGCAAGGGGAAGTCCGCTAATTACCTCCCCTGTCCATGGGGAGGCACTGGATGCTACCTGCGTTTCCAGCCCAACCCCCGCATTTCCCCGGCAGCCCGTACTGGGAGGGACTCGGGGAAGACTCTCGAAGGGCTCCTAGGAGATCTCGGGTGCTGCAGACAGAAGACGGAACCTCCCCACACTCAGAATTCCGGAACACGGCTTACTGTGTGGGTGAGATTCAGGGCCGCACTCCACGCAGTTTCCTGGTGTCACAGGTGTTCCCTCGCAAGGGGAAGTCCGCTAATTACCTTCCCTGTCCATGGGGAGGCGTAGATGCTACCTGCGTTTCCAGCCCAACCCCCGCATTTCCCCGGCAGCCCGCACTGGGAGGGACTCGGGGAAGACTCTCGAAGGGCTCCTAGGAGATCCTGGGTGCTGCAGACAGAAGACGGAACCTCCTCACATTCAGAATTCCGGAACACGGCTGACTGTGTGGGGGAGGTCCGGGGCAGCCCTCCACGCAGCTTCCTGGTGTCACAGGTGTTCCCTCGCAAGGGGAAGTCCGCTACTTACCTCCCCTGTCCATGGGGAGGCACTAGATGCTACCTGCGTTTCCAGCCCAACCCCCGCATTTCCCCGGCAGCCCGCACTGGGAGGGACTCGGGGAAGACTCTCGAAGGGCTCCTAGGAGATCTCGGGTGCTGCAGACAGAAGACGGAACCTCCCCACACTCAGAATTCCGGAACACGGCTGACTGTGTGGGGGAGGTTCGGGGCCGCCCTCCACGCAGCTTCCTGGTGTCACAGGTGTTCCCTCGCAAGGGGAAGTCCGCTAATTACCTCCCCTGTCCATGGGGAGGCACTAGATGCTACCTGCGTTTCCAGCCCAACCCCCGCATTTCCCCGGCAGCCCGTAATGGGAGGGACTCGGGGAAGACTCTCGAAGGGCTCCTAGGAGATCTCGGGTGCTGCAGACAGAAGACGGAACCTCCCCACACTCAGAATATCGGAACACGGCTGACTGTGTGGGGGAGGTTCGGGGCCACACTCCACGCAGCTTCCTGGTGTCACAGGTGTTCCCTCGCAAGGGGAAGTCCGCTAATTACCTCCCCTGTCCATGGGGAGGCACTAGATGCTACCTGCGTTTCCAGCCCAACCCCCGCATTTCCCCGGCAGCCCGTACTGGGAGGGACTCGGGGAAGACTCTCGAAGGGCTCCTAGGAGATCTCGGGTGCTGCAGACAGAAGACGGAACCTCCCCACACTCAGAATTCCGGAACACGGCTGACTGTGTGGGGGAGGTCCGGGGCAGCCCTCCACGCAGCTTCCTGGTGTCACAGGTGTTCCCTTGCAAGGGGAAGTCCGCTAATTACCTCCCCTGTCCATGGGGAGGCGTAGATGCTACCTGCGTTTCCAGCCTAACCCCCGCCTTTCCCCGGCAGCCCGCACTGGGAGGGACTCGGGGAAGACTCTCGAAGTGCTCCTAGGAGATCCCGGGTGCTGCAGACAGAAGACAGAACCTCCTCACATTCAGAATTCCGGAACACGGCTGACTGTGTGGGGGAGGTTCGGGGCCGCCCTCCACACAGCTTCCTGGTGTCACAGGTGTTCCCTCGCAAGGGGAAGTTCGCTACTTACCTCCCCTGTCCATGCGGAGGCGTAGATGCTACCTGCGTTTCCAGCCCAACCCTCGCCTTTCCCCGGCAGCCCGCACTGGGAGGGACTCGGGGAAGACTCTCGAAGGGCTCCTAGGAGATCTCGGGTGCTGCAGACAGAAGACGGAACCTCCCCACACTCAGAATTCCGGAACACGGCTGACTGTGTGGGGGAGGTTCGGGGCCGCCCTCCACGCAGCTTCCTGGTGTCACAGGTGTTCCCTCGCAAGGGGAAGTCCGCTAATTACCTCCCCTGTCCATGGGGAGGCACTAGATGCTACCTGCGTTTCCAGCCCAACCCCCGCATTTCCCCGGCAGCCCGTAATGGGAGGGACTCGGGGAAGACTCTCGAAGGGCTCCTAGGAGATCTCGGGTGCTGCAGACAGAAGACGGAACCTCCCCACACTCAGAATTCCGGAACACGGCTGACTGTGTGGGGGAGGTTCGGGGCCACAATCCACGCAGCTTCCTGGTGTCACAGGTGTTCCCTCGCAAGGAGAAGTCCGCTAATTACCTCCCCTGTCCATGGGGAGGCACTAGATGCTACCTGCGTTTCCAGCCCAACCCCCGCATTTCCCCGGCAGCCCGTACTGGGAGGGACTCGGGGAAGACTCTCGAAGGGCTCCTAGGAGATCTCGGGTGCTGCAGACAGAAGACGGAACCTCCCCACACTCAGAATTCCGGAACACGGCTGACTGTGTGGGGGAGGTCCGGGGCAGCCCTCCACGCAGCTTCCTGGTGTCACAGGTGTTCCCTTGCAAGGGGAAGTCCGCTAATTACCTCCGCTGTCCATGGGGAGGCGTAGATGCTACCTGCGTTTCCAGCCTAACCCCCGCCTTTCCCCGGCAGCCCGCACTGGGAGGGACTCGGGGAAGACTCTCGAAGTGCTCCTAGGAGATCCCGGGTGCTGCAGACAGAAGACAGAACCTCCTCACATTCAGAATTCCGGAACACGGCTGACTGTGTGGGGGAGGTTCGGGGCCGCCCTCCACACAGCTTCCTGGTGTCACAGGTGTTCCCTCGCAAGGGGAATTTCGCTACTTACCTCCCCTGTCCATGCGGAGGCGTAGATGCTACCTGCGTTTCCAGCCCAACCCCCGCCTTTCCCCGGCAGCCCGCACTGGGAGGGACTCGGGGAAGACTCTCGAAGGGCTCCTAGGAGATCTCGGGTGCTGCAGACAGAAGACGGAACCTCCCCACACTCAGAATTCCGGAACACGGCTGACTGTGTGGGGGAGGTTCGGGGCCGCCCTCCACGCAGCTTCCTGGTGTCACAGGTGTTCCCTCGCAAGGGGAAGTCCGCTAATTACCTCCCCTGTCCATGGGGAGGCACTAGATGCTACCTGCGTTTCCAGCCCAACCCCCGCATTTCCCCGGCAGCCCGTACTGGGAGGGACTCGGGGAAGACTCTCGAAGGGCTCCTTGGAGATCTCGGGTGCTGCAGACAGAAGACGGAACCTCCCCACACTCAGAATATCGGAACACGGCTGACTGTGTGGGGGAGGTTCGGGGCCACACTCCACGCAGCTTCCTGGTGTCACAGGTGTTCCCTCGCAAGGGGAAGTCCGCTAATTACCTCCCCTGTCCATGGGGAGGCACTAGATGCTACCTGCGTTTCCAGCCCAACCCCCGCATTTCCCCGGCAGCCCGTACTGGGAGGGACTCGGGGAAGACTCTCGAAGGGCTCCTAGGAGATCTCGGGTGCTGCAGACAGAAGACGGAACCTCCCCACACTCAGAATTCCGGAACACGGCTGACTGTGTGGGGGAGGTCCGGGGCAGCCCTCCACGCAGCTTCCTGGTGTCACAGGTGTTCCCTTGCAAGGGGAAGTCCTCTAATTACCTCCCCTGTCCATGGGGAGGCGTAGATGCTACCTGCGTTTCCAGCCTAACCCCCGCCTTTCCCCGGCAGCCCGCACTGGGAGGGACTCGGGGAAGACTCTCGAAGTGCTCCTAGGAGATCCCGGGTGCTGCAGACAGAAGACAGAACCTCCTCACATTCAGAATTCCGGAACACGGCTGACTGTGTGGGGGAGGTTCGGGGCCGCCCTCCACACAGCTTCCTGGTGTCACAGGTGTTCCCTCGCAAGGGGAAGTTCGCTACTTACCTCCCCTGTCCATGCGGAGGCGTAGATGCTACCTGCGTTTCCAGCCCAACCCCCGCCTTTCCCGGCAGCCCGCACTGGGAGGGACTCGGGGAAGACTCTCGAAGGGCTCCTAGGAGATCTCGGGTGCTGCAGACAGAAGACGGAACCTCCCCACACTCAGAATTCCGGAACACGGCTGACTGTGTGGGGGAGGTCCGGGGCCGCCCTCCACGCAGCTTCCTGGTGTCACAGGTGTTCCCTCGCAAGGGGAAGTCCGCTAATTACCTCCCCTGTCCATGGGGAGGCACTAGATGCTACCTGCGTTTCCAGCCCAACCCCCGCATTTCCCCGGCAGCCCGTAATGGGAGGGACTCGGGGAAGACTCTCGAAGGGCTCCTAGGAGATCTCGGGTGCTGCAGACAGAAGACGGAACCTCCCCACACTCAGAATTCCGGAACACGGCTGACTGTGTGGGGGAGGTTCGGGGCCACAATCCACGCAGCTTCCTGGTGTCACAGGTGTTCCCTCGCAAGGAGAAGTCCGCTAATTACCTCCCCTGTCCATGGGGAGGCACTAGATGCTACCTGCGTTTCCAGCCCAACCCCCGCATTTCCCCGGCAGCCCGTACTGGGAGGGACTCGGGGAAGACTCTCGAAGGGCTCCTAGGAGATCTCGGGTGCTGCAGACAGAAGACGGAACCTCCCCACACTCAGAATTCCGGAACACGGCTGACTGTGTGGGGGAGGTCCGGGGCAGCCCTCCACGCAGCTTCCTGGTGTCACAGGTGTTCCCTTGCAAGGGGAAGTCCGCTAATTACCTCCCCTGTCCATGGGGAGGCGTAGATGCTACCTGCATTTCCAGCCTAACCCCCGCCTTTCCCCGGCAGCCCGCACTGGGAGGGACTCGGGGAAGACACTCGAAGTGCTCCTAGGAGATCCCGGGTGCTGCAGACAGAAGACAGAACCTCCTCACATTCAGAATTCCGGAACACGGCTGACTGTGTGGGGGAGGTTCGGGGCCGCCCTCCACACAGCTTCCTGGTGTCACAGGTGTTCCCTCGCAAGGGGAAGTTCGCTACTTACCTCCCCTGTCCATGCGGAGGCGTAGATGCTACCTGCGTTTCCAGCCCAACCCCCGCCTTTCCCCGGCAGCCCGCACTGGGAGGGACTCGGGGAAGACTCTCGAAGGGCTCCTAGGAGATCTCGGGTGCTGCAGACAGAAGACGGAACCTCCCCACACTCAGAATTCCGGAACACGGCTGACTGTGTGGGGGAGGTTCGGGGCCGCCCTCCACGCAGCTTCCTGGTGTCACAGGTGTTCCCTCGCAATGGGAAGTCCGCTAATTACCTCCCCTGTCCATGGGGAGGCACTAGATGCTACCTGCGTTTCCAGCCCAACCCCCGCATTTCCCCGGCAGCCCGTACTGGGAGGGACTCGGGGAAGACTCTCGAAGGGCTCCTAGGAGATCTCGGGTGCTGCAGACAGAAGACGGAACCTCCCCACACTCAGAATTCCGGAACACGGCTGACTGTGTGGGGGAGGTTCGGGGCCGCCCTCCACGCAGCTTCCTGGTGTCACAGGTGTTCCCTCGCAAGGGGAAGTCCGCTAATTACCTCCCCTGTCCATGGGGAGGCACTAGATGCTACCTGCGTTTCCAGCCCAACCCCCGCATTTCCCCGGCAGCCCGTACTGGGAGGGACTCGGGGAAGACTCTCGAAGGGCTCCTAGGAGATCTCGGGTGCTGCTGACAGAAGACGGAACCTCCCCACACTCAGAATTCCGGAACACGGCTGACTGTGTGGGGGAGGTCCGGGGCCGCCCTCCACGCAGCTTCCTGGTGTCACAGGTGTTCCCTCGCAAGGGGAAGTCCGCTAATTACCTCCCCTGTCCATGGGGAGGCACTAGATGCTACCTGCGTTTCCAGCCCAACCCCCGCATTTCCCCGGCAGCCCGTACTGGGAGGGACTCGGGGAAGACTCTCGAAAGGCTCCTAGGAGATCTCGGGTGCTGCAGACAGAAGACGGAACCTCCCCACACTCAGAATTCCGGAACACGGCTGACTGTGTGGGGGAGGTTCGGGGCCGCACTCCACGCAGCTTCCTGGTGTCACAGGTGTTCCCTCGCAAGGGGAAGTCCGCTAATTACCTCCCCTGTCCATGGGGAGGCACTAGATGCTACCTGCGTTTCCAGCCAAACCCCCGCATTTCCCCGGCAGCCCGTACTGGGAGGGACTCGGGGAAGAATCTCGAAGGGCTCCTAGAATATCCTGGGTGCTGCAGACAGAAGACGGAACCTCCCCACACTCAGAATTCCGGAACATGGCTTACTGTGTGGGTGAGGTTCGGGGCCACACTCCACGCAGCTTCCTGGTGTCACAGGTGTTTCCTCGCAAGGGGAAGTCCGCTAATTACCTCCCCTGTCCATGGGGAGGCGTAGATGCTACCTGCGTTTCCAGCCCAACCCCCGCATTTCCCCGGCAGCCCGCACTGGGAGGGACTCGGGGAAGAATCTCGAAGGGCTCCTAGAATATCCTGGGTGCTGCAGACAGAAGACGGAACCTCCTCACATTCAGAATTCCGGAACACGGCTGACTGTGTGGGGGAGGTCCGGGGCAGCCCTCCACGCAGCTTCCTGGTGTCACAGGTGTTCCCTCGCAAGGGGAAGTCCGCTACTTACCTCCCCTGTCCATGGGGAGGCACTAGATGCTACCTGCGTTTCCAGCCCAACCCCCGCATTTCCCCGGCAGCCCGTACTGGGAGGGACTCGGGGAAGACTCTCGAAGGGCTCCTAGGAGATCTCGGGTGCTGCAGACAGAAGACGGAACCTCCCCACACTCAGAATTCCGGAACACGGCTGACTGTGTGGGGGAGGTTCGGGGCCACACTCCACGCAGCTTCCTGGTGTCACAGGTGTTCCCTCGCAAGGGGAAGTCCGCTAATTACCTCCCCTGTCCATGGGGAGGCACTAGATGCTACCTGCGTTTCCAGCCCAACCCCCGCATTTCCCCGGCAGCCCGTACTGGGAGGGACTCGGGGAAGACTCTCGAAGGGCTCCTAGGAGATCTCGGGTGCTGCAGACAGAAGACGGAACCTCCCCACACTCAGAATTCCGGAACACGGCTGACTGTGTGGGGGAGGTTCGGGGCCGCACTCCACGCAGCTTCCTGGTGTCACAGGTGTTCCCTCGCAAGGGGAAGTCCGCTAATTACCTCCCCTGTCCATGGGGAGGCACTAGATGCTACCTGCGTTTCCAGCCCAACCCCCGCATTTCCCCGGCAGCCCGTACTGGGAGGGACTCGGGGAAGACTCTCGAAGGGCTCCTAGGAGATCTCGGGTGCTGCAGACAGAAGACGGAACCTCCCCACACTCAGAATTCCGGAACACGTCTTACTGTGTGGGTGAGGTTCGGGGCCGCACTCCACGCAGCTTCCTGGTGTCACAGGTGTTCCCTCGCAAGGGGAAGTCCGCTAATTACCTCCCCTGTCCATGGGGAGGCGTAGATGCTACCTGCGTTTCCAGCCCAACCCCCGCATTTCCCCGGCAGCCCGCACTGGGAGGGACTCGGGGAAGACTCTCGAAGGGCTCCTAGGAGATCCTGGGTGCTGCAGACAGAAGACGGAACCTCCTCACATTCAGAATTCCGGAACACGGCTGACTGTGTGGGGGAGGTCCGGGGCAGCCCTCCACGCAGCTTCCTGGTGTCACAGGTGTTCCCTCGCAAGGGGAAGTCCGCTAATTACCTCCCCTGTCCATGGGGAGGCACTAGATGCTACCTGCGTTTCCAGCCCAACCCCCGCATTTCCCCGGCAGCCCGTACTGGGAGGGACTCGGGGAAGACTCTCGAAGGGCTCCTAGGAGATCTCGGGTGCTGCAGACAGAAGACGGAACCTCCCCACACTCAGAATTCCGGAACAACGGTGACTGTGTAGGTGAGGTTCAGGGCCGCCCTTCACGAAGCTTCCTGGTGTCACAGGTGTTCCCTTGCAAGGGGAAGTCCGCTAATTACCTCCCCTGTCCATGGGGAGGCGTAGATGCTACCTGCGTTTCCAGCCTAACCCCCGCCTTTCCCCGGCAGCCCGCACTGGGAGGGACTCGGGGAAGACTCTCGAAGTGCTCCTAGGAGATCCCGGGTGCTGCAGACAGAAGACAGAACCTCCTCACATTCAGAATTCCGGAACACGGTTGACTGTGTGGGGGAGGTTCGGGGCCGCACTTCACGCAGCTTCCTGGTGTCACAGGTGTTCCCTCGCAAGGGGAAGTTCTCTACTTACCTCCCCTGTCCATGCGGAGGCGTAGATGCTACCTGCGTTTCCAGCCCAACCCCCGCCTTTCCCCGGCAGCCCGCACTGGGAGGGACTCGGGGAAGACTCTCGAAGGGCTCCTAGGAGATCTCGGGTGCTGCAGACAGAAGACGGAACCTCCCCACACTCAGAATTCCGGAACACGGCTGACTGTGTGGGGGAGGTTCGGGGCCGCACTCCACGCAGCTTCCTGGTGTCACAGGTGTTCCCTCGCAAGGGGAAGTCCGCTAATTACCTCCCCTGTCCATGGGGAGGCACTAGATGCTACCTGCGTTTCCAGCCCAACCCCCGCATTTCCCCGGCAGCCCGTACTGGGAGGGACTCAGGGAATACTCTCGAAGGGCTCCTAGGAGATCTCGGGTGCTGCAGACAGAAGACGGAACCTCCCCACACTCAGAATTCCTGAACACGGCTGACTGTGTGGGGGAGGTTCGGGGCCGCACTCCACGCAGCTTCCTGGTGTCACAGGTGTTCCCTCGCAAGGGGAAGTCCGCTAATTACCTCCCCTGTCCATGGGGAGGCACTAGATGCTACCTGCGTTTCCAGCCCAACCCCCGCATTTCCCCGGCAGCCCGTACTGGGAGGGACTCGGGGAAGACTCTCGAAGGGCTCCTAGGTGATCTCGGGTGCTGCAGACAGAAGACGGAACTTCCCCACACTCAGAATTCCGGAACACGGCTGACTGTGTGGGGGAGGTTCGGGGCCGCCCTCCACGCAGCTTCCTGGTGTCACAGGTGTTCCCTCGCAAGGGGAAGTCCGCTAATTACCTCCCCTGTCCATGGGGAGGCACTAGATGCTACCTACGTTTCCAGCCCAACCCCCGCATTTCCCCGGCAGCCCGTACTGGGAGGGACTCGGGGAAGACTCTCGAAGGGCTCCTAGGAGATCTCGGGTGCTGCAGACAGAAGACGGAACCTCCCCACACTCAGAATTCCGGAACACGGCTGACTGTGTGGGGGAGGTTCGGGGCCGCACTCCACGCAGCTTCCTGGTGTCACAGGTGTTCCGTCGCAAGGGGAAGTCCGCTAATTACCTCCCCTGTCCATGGGGAGGCACTAGATGCTACCTGCGTTTCCAGCCCAACCCCCGCATTTCCCCGGCAGCCCGTACTGGGAGGGACTCGGGGAAGACTCTCGAAGGGCTCCTAGGAGATCTCGGGTGCTGCAGACAGAAGACGGAACCTCCCCACACTCAGAATTCCGGAACACGTCTTACTGTGTGGGTGAGGTTCGGGGCCGCACTCCACGCAGCTTCCTGGTGTCACAGGTGTTCCCTCGCAAGGGGAAGTCCGCTAATTACCTCCCCTGTCCATGGGGAGGCGTAGATGCTACCTGCGTTTCCAGCCCAACCCCCGCATTTCCCCGGCAGCCCGCACTGGGAGGGACTCGGGGAAGACTCTCGAAGGGCTCCTAGGAGATCCTGGGTGCTGCAGACAGAAGACGGAACCTCCTCACATTCAGAATTCCGGAACACGGCTGACTGTGTGGGGGAGGTCCGGGGCAGCCCTCCACGCAGCTTCCTGGTGTCACAGGTGTTCCCTCGCAAGGGGAAGTCTGCTACTTACCTCCCCTGTCCATGGGGAGGCACTAGATGCTACCTGCGTTTCCAGCCCAACCCCCGCATTTCCCCGGCAGCCCGCACTGGGAGGGACTCGGGGAAGACTCTCGAAGGGCTCCTAGGAGATCTCGGGTGCTGCAGACAGAAGACGGAACCTCCCCACACTCAGAATTCCGGAACAACGGTGACTGTGTAGGTGAAGTTCAGGGCCGCCCTTCACGAAGCTTCCTGGTGTCACAGGTGTTCCCTTGCAAGGGGAAGTCCGCTAATTACCTCCCCTGTCCATGGGGAGGCGTAGATGCTACCTGCGTTTACAGCCTAACCCCCGCCTTTCCCCGGCAGCCCGCACTGGGAGGGACTCGGGGAAGACTCTCGAAGGGCTCCTAGGAGATCTCGGGTGCTGCAGACAGAAGACGGAACCTCCCCACACTCAGAATTCCGGAAAACGGCTGACTGTGTGGGGGAGGTTCGGGGCCGCCCTCCACGCAGCTTCCTGGTGTCACAGGTGTTCCCTCGCAAGGGGAAGTCCGCTAATTACCTCCCCTGTCCATGGGGAGGCGTAGATGCTACCTGCGTTTACAGCCTAACCCCCGCCTTTCCCCGGCAGCCCGCACTGGGAGGGACTCGGGGAAGACTCTCGAAGGGCTCCTAGGAGATCTCGGGTGCTGCAGACAGAAGACGGAACCTCCCCACACTCAGAATTCCGGAAAACGGCTGACTGTGTGGGGGAGGTTCGGGGCCGCCCTCCACGCAGCTTCCTGGTGTCACAGGTGTTCCCTCGCAAGGGGAAGTCCGCTAATTACCTCCCCTGTCCATGGGGAGGCACTAGATGCTACCTGCGTTTCCAGCCCAACCCCCGCATTTCCCCGGCAGCCCGTACTGGGAGGGACTCGGGGAAGACTCTCGAAGGGCTCCTAGGAGATCTCGGGTGCTGCAGACAGAAGACGGAACCTCCCCACACTCAGAATTCCGGAACACGGCTGACTGTGTGGGGGAGGTTCGGGGCCGCACTCCACGCAGCTTCCTGGTGTCACAGGTGTTCCCTCGCAAGGGGAAGTCCGCTAATTACCTCCCCTGTCCATGGGGAGGCACTAGATGCTACCTGCGTTTCCAGCCCAACCCCCGCATTTCCCCGGCAGCCCGTACTGGGAGGGACTCGGGGAAGGCACTCGAAGGGCTCCTAGGAGATCTCGGGTGCTGCAGACAGAAGACGGAACCTCCCCACACTCAGAATTCCGGAACACGGCTTACTGTGTGGGTGAGGTTCAGGGCCGCACTCCACGAAGCTTCCTGGTGTCACAGGTGTTCCCTCGCAAGGGGAAGTCCGCTAATTACCTCCCCTGTCCATGGGGAGGCGTAGATGCTACCTGCGTTTCCAGCCCAACCCCCGCATTTCCCCGGCAGCCCGCACTGGGAGGGACTCGGGGAAGACTCTCGAAGGGCTCCTAGGAGATCCTGGGTGCTGCAGACAGAAGACGGAACCTCCTCACATTCAGAATTCCGGAACACGGCTGACTGTGTGGGGGAGGTCCGGGGCAGCCCTCCACGCAGCTTCCTGGTGTCACAGGTGTTCCCTCGCAAGGGGAAGTCCGCTACTTACCTCCCCTGTCCATGGGGAGGCACTAGATGCTACCTGCGTTTCCAGCCCAACCCCCGCATTTCCCCAGCAGCCCGTACTGGGAGGGACTCGGGGAAGACTCTCGAAGGGCTCCTAGGAGATCTCGGGTGCTGCAGACAGAAGACGGAACCTCCCCACACTCAGAATTCCGGAACACGGCTGACTGTGTGGGGGAGGTTCGGGGCTGCACTCCACGCAGCTTCCTGGTGTCACAGGTGTTCCCTCGCAAGGGGAAGTCCGCTAATTACCTCCCCTGTCCATGGGGAGGCACTAGATGCTACCTGCGTTTCCAGCCCAACCCCCGCATTTCCCCGGCAGCCCGTACTGCGAGGGACTCGGGGAAGACTCTCGAAGGGCTCCTTGGAGATCTCGGGTGCTGCAGACTGAAGACGGAACCTCCCCACACTCAGAATTCCGGAACACGGCTTACTGTGTGGGTGAGGTTCAGGGCCGCACTCCACGCAGCTTCCTGGTGTCACAGGTGTTCCCTCGCAAGGGGAAGTCCGCTAATTACCTCCCCTGTCCATGGGGAGGCGTAGATGCTACCTGCGTTTCCAGCCCAACCCCCGCATTTCCCCGGCAGCCCGCACTGGGAGGGACTCGGGGAAGACTCTCGAAGGGCTCCTAGGAGATCCTGGGTGCTGCAGACAGAAGACGGAACCTCCTCACATTCAGAATTCCGGAACACGGCTGACTGTGTGGGGGAGGTCCGGGGCAGCCCTCCACGCAGCTTCCTGGTGTCACAGGTGTTCCCTCGCAAGGGGAAGTCCGCTAATTACCTCCCCTGTCCATGGGGAGGCACTAGATGCTACCTGCGTTTCCAGCCCAACCCCCACATTTCCCCGGCAGCCCGTACTGGGAGGGACTCGGGGAAGACTCTCGAAGGGCTCCTAGGAGATCTCGGGTGCTGCAGACAGAAGACGGAACCTCCCCACACTCAGAATTCCGGAACACGGCTTACTGTGTGGGTGAGGTTCAGGGCCGCACTCCACGCAGCTTCCTGGTGTCACAGGTGTTCCCTCGCAAGGGGAAGTCCGCTAATTACCTACCCTGTCATGGGGAGGCGTAGATGCTACCTGCGTTTCCAGCACAACCCCCGCATTTCCCCGGCAGCCCGCACTGGGAGGGACTCGGGGAAGACTCTCGAAGGGCTCCTAGGAGATCCTGGGTGCTGCAGACAGAAGACGGAACCTCCTCACATTCAGAATTCCGGAACACGGCTGACTGTGTGGGGGAGGTCCGGGGCAGCCCTCCACGCAGCTTCCTGGTGTCACAGGTGTTCCCTCGCAAGGGGAAGTCCGCTACTTACCTCCCCTGTCCATGGGGAGGCACTAGATGCTACCTGCGTTTCCAGCCCAACCCCCGCATTTCCCCGGCAGCCCGTACTGGGAGGGACTCGGGGAAGACTCTCGAAGGGCTCCTAGGAGATCTCGGGTGCTGCAGACAGAAGACGGAACCTCCCCACACTCAGAATTCCGGAACAACGGTGACTGTGTATGTGAGGTTCAGGGCCGCCCTTCACGAAGCTTCCTGGTGTCACAGGTGTTCCCTTGCAAGGGGAAGTCCGCTAATTACCTCCCCTGTCCATGGGGAGGCGTAGATGCTACCTGCGTTTCCAGCCCAACCCCCGCATTTCCCCGGCAGCCCGCACTGGGAGGGACTCGGGGAAGACTCTCGAAGTGCTCCTAGGAGATCCCGGGTGCTGCAGACAGAAGACAGAACCTCCTCACATTCAGAATTCTGGAACACGGCTGACTGTGTGGGGGAGGTTCGGGGCCGCACTCCACACAGCTTCCTGGTGTCACAGGTGTTCCCTCGCAAGGGGAAGTTCGCTACTTACCTCCCCTGTCCATGCGGAGGCGTAGATGCTACCTGCGTTTCCAGCCCAACCCCCGCCTTTCCCCGGCAGCCCGCACTGGGAGGGACTCGGGGAAGACTCTCGAAGGGCTCCTAGGAGATCTCGGGTGCTGCAGACAGAAGACGGAACCTCCCCACACTCAGAATACCGGAACACGGCTGACTGTGTGGGGGAGGTTCGGGGCCGCCCTCCACGCAGCTTCCTGGTGTCACAGGTGTTCCCTCGCAAGGGGAAGTCCGCTAATTACCTCCCCTGTCCATGGGGAGGCACTAGATGCTACCTGCGTTTCCAGCCCAACCCCCGCATTTCCCCGGCAGCCCGTATTGGGAGGGACTCGGGGAAGACTCTCGAAGGGCTCCTAGGAGATCTCGGGTGCTGCAGACAGAAGACGGAACCTCCCCACACTCAGAATTCCGGAACAACGGTGACTGTGTATGTGAGGTTCAGGGCCGCCCTTCACGAAGCTTCCTGGTGTCACAGGTGTTCCCTTGCAAGGGGAAGTCCGCTAATTACCTCCCCTGTCCATGGGGAGGCGTAGATGCTACCTGCGTTTCCAGCCTAACCCCCGCCTTTCCCCGGCAGCCCGTACTGGGAGGGACTCGGGGAAGACTCTCGAAGGGCTCCTAGGAGATCTCGGGTGCTGCAGACAGAAGACGGAACCTCCCCACACTCAGAATTCCGGAACACGGCTGACTGTGTGGGGGATGTTCGGGGCCGCCCTCCACGCAGCTTCCTGGTGTCACAGGTGTTCCCTCGCAAGGGGAAGTCCGCTAATTACCTCCCCTGTCCATGGGGAGGCGTAGATGCTACCTGCGTTTCCAGCCCAACCCCCGCATTTCCCCGGCAGCCCGCACTGGGAGGGACTCGGGGAAGACTCTCGAAGGGCTCCTAGGAGATCCTGGGTGCTGCAGACAGAAGACGGAACCTCCTCACATTCAGAATTCCGGAACACGGCTGACTGTGTGGGGGAGGTCCGGGGCAGCCCTCCACGCAGCTTCCTGGTGTCACAGGTGTTCCCTCGCAAGGGGAAGTCCGCTAATTACCTCCCCTGTCCATGGGGAGGCACTAGATGCTACCTGCGTTTCCAGCCCAACCCCCACATTTCCCCGGCAGCCCGTACTGGGAGGGACTCGGGGAAGACTCTCGAAGGGCTCCTAGGAGATCTCGGGTGCTGCAGACAGAAGACGGAACCTCCCCACACTCAGAATTCCGGAACACGGCTTACTGTGTGGGTGAGGTTCAGGGCCGCACTCCACGCAGCTTCCTGGTGTCACAGGTGTTCCCTCGCAAGGGGAAGTCCGCTAATTACCTACCCTGTCATGGGGAGGCGTAGATGCTACCTGCGTTTCCAGCACAACCCCCGCATTTCCCCGGCAGCCCGCACTGGGAGGGACTCGGGGAAGACTCTCGAAGGGCTCCTAGGAGATCCTGGGTGCTGCAGACAGAAGACGGAACCTCCTCACATTCAGAATTCCGGAACACGGCTGACTGTGTGGGGGAGGTCCGGGGCAGCCCTCCACGCAGCTTCCTGGTGTCACAGGTGTTCCCTCGCAAGGGGAAGTCCGCTACTTACCTCCCCTGTCCATGGGGAGGCACTAGATGCTACCTGCGTTTCCAGCCCAACCCCCGCATTTCCCCGGCAGCCCGTACTGGGAGGGACTCGGGGAAGACTCTCGAAGGGCTCCTAGGAGATCTCGGGTGCTGCAGACAGAAGACGGAACCTCCCCACACTCAGAATTCCGGAACAACGGTGACTGTGTATGTGAGGTTCAGGGCCGCCCTTCACGAAGCTTCCTGGTGTCACAGGTGTTCCCTTGCAAGGGGAAGTCCGCTAATTACCTCCCCTGTCCATGGGGAGGCGTAGATGCTACCTGCGTTTCCAGCCCAACCCCCGCATTTCCCCGGCAGCCCGCACTGGGAGGGACTCGGGGAAGACTCTCGAAGTGCTCCTAGGAGATCCCGGGTGCTGCAGACAGAAGACAGAACCTCCTCACATTCAGAATTCTGGAACACGGCTGACTGTGTGGGGGAGGTTCGGGGCCGCACTCCACACAGCTTCCTGGTGTCACAGGTGTTCCCTCGCAAGGGGAAGTTCGCTACTTACCTCCCCTGTCCATGCGGAGGCGTAGATGCTACCTGCGTTTCCAGCCCAACCCCCGCCTTTCCCCGGCAGCCCGCACTGGGAGGGACTCGGGGAAGACTCTCGAAGGGCTCCTAGGAGATCTCGGGTGCTGCAGACAGAAGACGGAACCTCCCCACACTCAGAATACCGGAACACGGCTGACTGTGTGGGGGAGGTTCGGGGCCGCCCTCCACGCAGCTTCCTGGTGTCACAGGTGTTCCCTCGCAAGGGGAAGTCCGCTAATTACCTCCCCTGTCCATGGGGAGGCACTAGATGCTACCTGCGTTTCCAGCCCAACCCCCGCATTTCCCCGGCAGCCCGTATTGGGAGGGACTCGGGGAAGACTCTCGAAGGGCTCCTAGGAGATCTCGGGTGCTGCAGACAGAAGACGGAACCTCCCCACACTCAGAATTCCGGAACAACGGTGACTGTGTATGTGAGGTTCAGGGCCGCCCTTCACGAAGCTTCCTGGTGTCACAGGTGTTCCCTTGCAAGGGGAAGTCCGCTAATTACCTCCCCTGTCCATGGGGAGGCGTAGATGCTACCTGCGTTTCCAGCCTAACCCCCGCCTTTCCCCGGCAGCCCGTACTGGGAGGGACTCGGGGAAGACTCTCGAAGGGCTCCTAGGAGATCTCGGGTGCTGCAGACAGAAGACGGAACCTCCCCACACTCAGAATTCCGGAACACGGCTGACTGTGTGGGGGATGTTCGGGGCCGCCCTCCACGCAGCTTCCTGGTGTCACAGGTGTTCCCTCGCAAGGGGAAGTCCGCTAATTACCTCCCCTGTCCATGGGGAGGCACTAGATGCTACCTGCGTTTCCAGCCCAACCCCCGCATTTCCCTGGCAGCCCGTACTGGGAGGGACTCGGGGAAGACTCTCGAAGGGCTCCTAGGAGATCCCGGGTGCTGCAGACAGAAGACAGAACCTCCTCACATTCAGAATTCCGGAACACGGCTGACTGTGTGGGGGAGGTTCGGGGCCGCCCTCCACACAGCTTCCTGGTGTCACAGGTGTTCCCTCGCAAGGGGAAGTTCGCTACTTACCTCCCCTGTCCATGCGGAGGCGTAGATGCTACCTGCGTTTCCAGCCCAACCCCCGCCTTTCCCCGGCAGCCCGCACTGGGAGGGACTCGGGGAAGACTCTCGAAGGGCTCCTAGGAGATCTCGGGTGCTGCAGACAGAAGACGGAACCTCCCCACACTCAGAATTCCGGAACACGGCTGACTGTGTGGGGGAGGTTCGGGGCCGCCCTCCACGCAGCTTCCTGGTGTCACAGGTGTTCCCTCGCAAGGGGAAGTCCGCTAATTACCTCCCCTGTCCATGGGGAGGCACTAGATGCTACCTGCGTTTCCAGCCCAACCCCCGCATTTCCCCGGCAGCCCGTACTGGGAGGGACTCGGGGAAGACTCTCGAAGGGCTCCTAGGAGATCTCGGGTGCTGCAGACAGAAGACGGAACCTCCCCACACTCAGAATTCCGGAACAACGGTGACTGTGTATGTGAGGTTCAGGGCCGCCCTTCACGAAGCTTCCTGGTGTCACAGGTGTTCCCTTGCAAGGGGAAGTCCGCTAATTACCTCCCCTGTCCATGGGGAGGCGTAGATGCTACCTGCGTTTCCAGCCCAACCCCCGCATTTCCCCGGCAGCCCGTACTGGGAGGGACTCGGGGAAGACTCTCGAAGGGCTCCTAGGAGATCTCGGGTGCTGCAGACAGAAGACGGAACCTCCCCACACTCAGAATTCCGGAACACGGCTGACTGTGTGGGGGAGGTTCGGGGCCGCCCTCCACGCAGCTTCCTGGTGTCACAGGTGTTCCCTCGCAAGGGGAAGTCCGCTAATTACCTCCCCTGTCCATGGGGAGGCACTAGATGCTACCTGCGTTTCCAGCCCAACCCCCGCATTTCCCCGGCAGCCCGTACTGGGAGGGACTCGGGGAAGACTCTCGAAGGGCTCCTAGGAGATCTCGGGTGCTGCAGACAGAAGACGGAACCTCCCCACACTCAGAATTCCGGAACACGGCTGACTGTGTGGGGGAGGTTCGGGGCCGCCCTCCACGCAGCTTCCTGGTGTCACAGGTGTTCCCTCGCAAGGGGAAGTCCGCTAATTACCTCCCCTGTCCATGGGGAGGCACTAGATGCTACCTGCGTTTCCAGCCCAACCCCCGCATTTCCCCGGCAGCCCGTACTGGGAGGGACTCGGGGAAGACTCTCGAAGGGCTCCTAGGAGATCTCGGGTGCTGCAGACAGAAGACGGAACCTCCCCACACTCAGAATTCCGGAACACGGCTGACTGTGTGGGTGAGGTTCGGGGCCGCACTCCACGCAGCTTCCTGGTGTCACAGGTGTTCCCTCGCAAGGGGAAGTCCGCTAATTACCTCCCCTGTCCATGGGGAGGCACTAGATGGTACCTGCGTTTCCAGCCCAACCCCCGCATTTCCCCGGCAGCCCGTACTGGGAGGGACTCGGGGAAGACTCTCGAAGGGCTCCTAGGAGATCTCGGGTGCTGCAGACAGAAGACGGAACCTCCCCACACTCAGAATTCCGGAACACGGCTGACTGTGTGGGGGAGGTTCGGGGCCGCACTCCACGCAGCTTCCTGGTGTCACAGGTGTTCCCCCGCAAGGGGAAGTCCGCTAATTACCTCCCCTGTCCATGGGGAGGCACTAGATGCTACCTGCGTTTCCAACCCAACCCCCGCATTTCCCCGGCAGCCCGTACTGGGAGGGACTCGGGGAAGACTCTCGAAGGGCTCCTAGGAGATCTCGGGTGCTGCAGACAGAAGACGGAACCTCCCCACACTCAGAATTCCGGAACACGGCTGACTGTGTGGGGGAGGTTCGGGGCCGCACTCCACGCAGCTTCCTGGTGTCACAGGTGTTCCCTCGCAAGGGGAAGTCCGCTAATTACCTCCCCTGTCCATGGGGAGGCACTAGATGCTACCTGCGTTTCCAGCCCAACCCCCGCATTTCCCCGGCAGCCCGTACTGGGAGGGACTCGGGGAAGACTCTCGAAGGGCTCCTAGGAGATCTCGGGTGCTGCAGACAGAAGACGGAACCTCCCCACACTCAGAATTCCGGAACACGGCTGACTGTGTGGGGGAGGTTCGGGGCCGCACTCCACGCAGCTTCCTGGTGTCACAGGTGTTCCCTCGCAAGGGGAAGTCCGCTAATTACCTCCCCTGTCCATGGGGAGGCACTAGATGCTACCTGCGTTTCCAGCCCAACCCCCGCATTTCCCCGGCAGCCCGCACTGGGAGGGACTCGGGGAAGACTCTCGAAGGGCTCCTAGGAGATCTCGGGTGCTGCAGACAGAAGACGGAACCTCCCCACACTCAGAATTCCGGAACACGGCTGACTGTGTGGGGGAGGTTCGTGGCCGCACTCCACGCAGCTTCCTGGTGTCACAGGTGTTCCCTCGCAAGGGGAAGTCCGCTAATTACCTCCCCTGTCCATGGGGAGGCACTAGATGCTACCTGCGTTTCCAGCCCAACCCCCGCATTTCCCCGGCAGCCCGTACTGGGAGGGACTCGGGGAAGACTCTCGAAGGGCTCCTAGGAGATCTCGGGTGCTGCAGACAGAAGACGGAACCTCCCCACACTCAGAATTCCGGAACACGGCTTACTGTGTGGGTGAGGTTCGGGGCCGCACTCCACGCAGCTTCCTGGTGTCACAGGTGTTCCCTCGCAAGGGGAAGTCCGCTAATTACCTCCCCTGTCCATGGGGAGGCACTAGATGCTACCTGCGTTTCCAGCCCAACCCCCGCATTTCCCCGGCAGCCCGCACTGGGAGGGACTCGGGGAAGACTCTCGAAGGGCTCCTAGGAGATCTCGGGTGCTGCAGACAGAAGACGGAACCTCCCCACACTCAGAATTCCGGAACACGGCTGACTGTGTGCGGGAGGTTCGGGGCCGCACTCCACGCAGCTTCCTGGTGTCACAGGTGATCCCTCGCAAGGGGAAGTCCGCTAATTACCTCCCCTGTCCATGGGGAGGCACTAGATGCTACCTGCGTTTCCAGCCCAACCCCCGCATTTCCCCGGCAGCCCGTACTGGGAGGGACTCGGGGAAGACTCTCGAAGGGCTCCTAGGAGATCTCGGGTGCTGCAGACAGAAGACGGAACCTCCCCACACTCAGAATTCCGGAACACGGCTGACTGTGTGGGGGAGGTTCGGGGCCGCCCTCCACGCAGCTTCCTGGTGTCACAGGTGTTCCCTCGCAAGGGGAAGTCCGCTAATTACCTCCCCTGTCCATGGGGAGGCACTAGATGCTACCTGCGTTTCCAGCCCAACCCCCAAATTTCCCCGGCAGCCCGTACCGGGAGGGACTCGGGGAAGACTCTCGAAGGGCTCCTAGGAGATCTCGGGTGCTGCAGACAGAAGACGGAACCTCCCCACACTCAGAATTCCGGAACACGGCTTACTGTGTGGGTGAGGTTCGGGGCCGCACTCCACGCAGCTTCCTGGTGTCACAGGTGTTCCCTCGCAAATGGAAGTCCGCTAATTACCTCCCCTGTCCATGGGGAGGCGTAGATGCTACCTGCGTTTCCAGCCCAACCCCCGCATTTCCCCGGCAGCCCGCACTGGGAGGGACTCGTGGAAGACTCTCGAAGGGCTCCTAGGAGATCCTGGGTGCTGCAGACAGAAGACGGAACCTCCTCACATTCAGAATTCCGGAACACGGCTGACTGTGTGGGGGAGGTCCGGGGCAGCCCTCCACGCAGCTTCCTGGTGTCACAGGTGTTCCCTCGCAAGGGGAAGTCCGCTACTTACCTCCCCTGTCCATGGGGAGTCACTAGATGCTACCTGCGTTTCCAGCCCAACCCCCGCATTTCCCCGGCAGCCCGTACCGGGAGGGACTCGGGGAAGACTCTCGAAGGGCTCCTAGGAGATCTCGGGTGCTGCAGACAGAAGACGGAACCTCCCCACACTCAGAATTCCGGAACAACGGTGACTGTGTAGGTGAGGTTCAGGGCCGCCCTTCACGAAGCTTCCTGGTGTCACAGGTGTTCCCTTGCAAGGGGAAGTCCGCTAATTACCTCCCCTGTCCATGGGGAGGCGTAGATGCTACCTGCGTTTCCAGCCTAACCCCCGCCTTTCCCCGCCAGCCCGCACTGGGAGGGACTCGGGGAAGACTCTCGAAGTGCTCCTAGGAGATCTCGGGTGCTGCAGACAGAAGACGGAACCTCCCCACACTCAGAATTCCGGAACAACGGTGACTGTGTAGGTGAGGTTCAGGGCCGCCCTTCACGAAGCTTCCTGGTGTCACATGTGTTCCCTTGCAAGGGGAAGTCCGCTAATTACCTCCCCTGTCCATGGGGAGGCGTAGATGCTACCTGCGTTTCCAGCCTAACCCCCGCCTTTCCCCGCCAGCCCGCACTGGGAGGGACTCGGGGAAGACTCTCGAAGTGCTCCTAGGAGATCTCGGGTGCTGCAGACAGAAGACGGAACCTCCCCACACTCAGAATTCCGGAACACGGCTGACTGTGTGGGGGAGGTTCGGGGCCGCCCTCCACGCAGCTTCCTGGTGTCACAGGTGTTCCCTCGCAAGGGGAAGTCCGCTACTTACCTGCCCTGTCCATGGGGAGGCACTAGATGCTACCTGCGTTTCCAGCCCAACCCCGGCATTTCCCCGGCAGCCCGTACTGGGAGGGACTCAGGGAATACTCTCGAAGGGCTCCTAGGAGATCTCGGGTGCTGCAGACAGAAGACGGAACCTCCCCACACTCAGAATTCCGGAACACGGCTGACTGTGTGGGGGAGGTTCGGGGCCGCACTCCACGCAGCTTCCTGGTGTCACAGGTGTTCCCTCGCAAGGGGAAGTCCGCTAATTACCTCCCCTGTCCATGGGGAGGCACTAGATGCTACCTGCGTTTCCAGCCCAACCCCCGCATTTCCCCGGCAGCCCGTACTGGGAGGGACTCGGGGAAGACTCTCGAAGGGCTCCTAGGAGATCTCGGGTGCTGCAGACAGAAGACGGAACCTCCCCACACTCAGAATTCCGGAACACGGCTGACTGTGTGGGGAAGGTTCGGGGCCGCACTCCACGCAGCTTCCTGGGGTCACAGGTGTTCCCTCGCAAGGGGAAGTCCGCTAATTACCTCCCCTGTCCATGGGGAGGCACTAGATGCTACCTGCGTTTCCAGCCCAACCCCCGCATTTCCCCGGCAGCACGTAATGGGAGGGACTCGGGGAAGACTCTCGAAGGGCTCCTAGGAGATCTCGGGTGCTGCAGACAGAAGACGGAACCTCCCCACACTCAGAATTCCGGAACACGGCTTACTGTGTGGGTGAGGTTCAGGGCCGCACTCCACGCAGCTTCCTGGTGTCACAGGTGTTCCCTCGCAAGGGGAAGTCCGCTAATTACCTCCCCTGTCCATGGGGAGGCGTAGATGCTACCTGCGTTTCCAGCCCAACCCCCGCATTTCCCCGGCAGCCCGCACTGGGAGGGACTCGGGGAAGACTCTCGAAGGGCTCCTAGGAGATCCTGGGTGCTGCAGACAGAAGACGGAACCTCCTCACATTCAGAATTCCGGAACACGGCTGACTGTGTGGGGGAGGTCCGGGGCAGCCCTCCACGCAGCTTCCTGGTGTCACAGGTGTTCCCTCGCAAGGGGAAGTCCGCTACTTTCCTCCCCTGTCTATGGGGAGGCACTAGATGCTACCTGCGTTTCCAGCCCAACCCCCGCATTTCCCCGGCAGCCCGTACTGGGAGGGACTCGGGGAAGACTCTCGAAGGGCTCCTAGGAGATCTCGGGTGCTGCAGACAGAAGACGGAACCTCCCCACACTCAGAATTCCGGAACACGGCTGACTGTGTGGGGGAGGTTCGGGGCCGCACTCCACGCAGCTTCCTGGTGTCACAGGTGTTCCCTCGCAAGGGGAAGTCCGCTAATTACCTCCCCTGTCCATGGGGAGGCACTAGATGCTACCTGCGTTTCCAGCCCAACCCCCGCATTTCCCCGGCAGCCCGTACTGGGAGGGACTCGGGGAAGACTCTCGAAGGGCTCCTAGGAGATCTCGGGTGCTGCAGACAGAAGACGGAACCTCCCCACACTCAGAATTCCGGAACACGGCTTACTGTGTTGGTGAGGTTCAGGGCCGCACTCCACGCAGCTTCCTGGTGTCACAGGTGTTCCCTCGCAAGGGGAAGTCCGCTAATTACCTCCCCTGTCCATGGGGAGGCGTAGATGCTACCTGCGTTTCCAGCCCAACCCCCGCATTTCCCCGGCAGCCCGCACTGGGTGGGACTCGGGGAAGACTCTCGAAGGGCTCCTAGGAGATCCTGGGTGCTGCAGACAGAAGACGGAACCTCCTCACATTCAGAATTCCGGAACACGGCTGACTGTGTGGGGGAGGTCCGGGGCAGCCCTCCACGCAGCTTCCTGGTGTCACAGGTGTTCCCTCGCAAGGGGAAGTCCGCTACTTACCTCCCCTGTCCATGGGGAGGCACTAGATGCTACCTGCGTTTCCAGCCCAACCCCCGCATTTCCCCGGCAGCCCGTACTGGGAGGGACTCGGGGAAGACTCTCGAAGGGCTCCTAGGAGATCTCGGGTGCTGCAGACAGAAGACGGAACCTCCCCACACTCAGAATTCCGGAACAACGGTGACTGTGTATGTGAGGTTCAGGGCCGCCCTTCACGAAGCTTCCTGGTGTCACAGGTGTTCCCTTGCAAGGGGAAGTCCGCTAATTACCTCCCCTGTCCATGGGGAGGCGTAGATGCTACCTGCGTTTCCAGCCTAACCCCCGCCTTTCCCCGGCAGCCCGCACTGGGAGGGACTCGGGGAAGACTCTCGAAGTGCTCCTAGGAGATCCTGGGTGCTGCAGACAAAAGACAGAACCTCCTCACATTCAGAATTCCGGAACACGGCTGACTGTGTGGGGGAGGTTCGGGGCCGCCCTCCACACAGCTTCCTGGTGTCACAGGTGTTCCCTCGCAAGGGGAAGTTCGCTACTTACCTCCCCTGTCCATGCGGAGGCGTAGATGCTACCTGCGTTTCCAGCCCAACCCCCGCCTTTCCCCGGCAGCCCGCACTGGGAGGGACTCGGGGAAGACTCTCGAAGGGCTCCTAGGAGATCCTGGGTGCTGCAGACAGAAGACGGAACCTCCTCACATTCAGAATTCCGGAACACGGCTGACTGTGTGGGGGAGGTCCGGGGCAGCCCTCCACGCAGCTTCCTGGTGTCACAGGTGTTCCCTCGCAAGGGGAAGTCCGCTAGTTACCTCCCCTGTCCATGGGGAGGCACTAGATGCTACCTGCGTTTCCAGCCCAACCCCCGCATTTCCCCGGCAGCCCGTACTGGGAGGGACTCGGGGAAGACTCTCGAAGGGCTCCTAGGAGATCTCGGGTGCTGCAGACAGAAGACGGAACCTCCCCACACTCAGAATTCCGGAACAACGGTGACTGTGTATGTGAGGTTCAGGGCCGCCCTTCACGAAGCTTCCTGGTGTCACAGGTGTTCCCTTGCAAGGGGAATTCCGCTAATTACCTCCCCTGTCCATGGGGAGGCGTAGATGCTACCTGCGTTTCCAGCCCAACCCCCGCATTTCCCCGGCAGCCCGTACTGGGAGGGACTCGGGGAAGACTCTCGAAGGGCTCCTAGGAGATCTCGGGTGCTGCAGACAGAAGACGGAACCTCCCCACACTCAGAATTCCGGAACACGGCTGACTGTGTGGGGGAGGTTCGGGGCCGCCCTCCACGCAGCTTCCTGGTGTCACAGGTGTTCCCTCGCAAGGGGAAGTCCGCTAATTACCTCCCCTGTCCATGGGGAGGCACTAGATGCTACCTGCGTTTCCAGCCCAACCCCCGCATTTCCCCGGCAGCCCGTACTGGGAGGGACTCGGTGAAGATTCTCGAAGGGCTCCTAGGAGATCTCGGGTGCTGCAGACAGAAGACGGAACCTCCCCACACTCAGAAATCCGGAACAACGGTGACTGTGTATGTGAGGTTCAGGGCCGCCCTTCACGAAGCTTCCTGGTGTCACAGGTGTTCCCTTGCAAGGGGAAGTCCGCTAATTACCTCCCCTGTCCATGGGGAGGCGTAGATGCTACCTGCGTTTCCAGCCTAACCCCCGCCTTTCCCCGGCAGCCCGTACTGGGAGGGACTCGGGGAAGACTCTCGAAGGGCTCCTAGGAGATCTCGGGTGCTGCAGACAGAAGACGGAACCTCCCCACACTCAGAATTCCGGAACACGGCTGACTGTGTGGGGGAGGTTCGGGGCCGCCCTCCACGAAGCTTCCTGGTGTCACAGGTGTTCCCTCGCAAGGGGAAGTCCGCTAATTACCTCCCCTGTCCATGGGGAGGCACTAGATGCTACCTGCGTTTCCAGCCCAACCCCCGCATTTCCCCGGCAGCCCGCACTGGGAGGGACTCGGGGAAGACTCTCGAAGGGCTCCTAGGAGATCTCGGGTGCTGCAGACAGAAGACGGAACCTCCCCACACTCAGAATTCCGGAACACGGCTGACTGTGTGGGGGAGGTTCGGGGCCGCACTCCACGCAGCTTCCTGGTGTCACAGGTGTTCCCTCGCAAGGGGAAGTCCGCTAATTACCTCCCCTGTCCATGGGGAGGCACTAGATGCTACCTGCGTTTCCAGCCCAACCCCCGCATTTCCCCGGCAGCCCGTACTGGGAGGGACTCGGGGAAGACTCTCGAAGGGCTCCTAGGAGATCTCGGGTGCTGCAGACAGAAGACGGAACCTCCCCACACTCAGAATTCCGGAACACGGCTGACTGTGTGGGGGAGGTTCGGGGCCGCACTCCACGCAGCTTCCTGGTGTCACAGGTGTTCCCTCGCAAGGGGAAGTCCGCTAATTACCTCCCCTGTCCATGGGGAGGCACTACATGCTACCTGCGTTTCCAGCCCAACCCCCGCATTTCCCCGGCAGCCCGTACTGGGAGGGACTCGGGGAAGACTCTCGAAGGGCTCCTAGGAGATCTCGGGTGCTGCAGACAGAAGACGGAACCTCCCCACACTCAGAATTCCGGAACACGGCTGACTGTGTGGGGGAGGTTCGGGGCCGCACTCCACGCAGCTTCCTGGTGTCACAGGTGTTCCCTCGCAAGGGGAAGTCCGCTAATTACCTCCCCTGTCCATGGGGAGGCACTAGATGCTACCTGCGTTTCCAGCCCAACCCCCGCATTTCCCCGGCAGCCCGTACTGGGAGGGACTCGGGGAAGACTCTCGAAGGGCTCCTAGGAGATCTCGGGTGCTGCAGACAGAAGACGGAACCTCCCCACACTCAGAATTCCGGAACACGGCTTACTGTGTGGGTGAGGTTCGGGGCCGCACTCCACGCAGCTTCCTGGTGTCACAGGTGTTCCCTCGCAAGGGGAAGTCCGCTAATTACCTCCCCTGTCCATGGGGAGGCGTAGATGCTACCTGCGTTTCCAGCCCAACCCCCGCATTTCCCCGGCAGCCCGCACTGGGAGGGACTAGGGGAAGACTCTCGAAGGGCTCCTAGGAGATCCTGGGTGCTGCAGACAGAAGACGGAACCTCCTCACATTCAGAATTCCGGAACACGGCTGACTGTGTGGGGGAGGTCCGGGGCAGCCCTCCACGCAGCTTCCTGGTGTCACAGGTGTTCCCTCGCAAGGGGAAGTCCGCTAATTACCTCCCCTGTCCATGGGGAGGCACTAGATGCTACCTGCGTTTCCAGCCCAACCCCCGCATTTCCCCGGGAGCCCGTACTGGGAGGGACTCGGGGAAGACTCTCGAAGGGCTCCTAGGAGATCTCGGGTGCTGCAGACAGAAGACGGAACCTCCCCACACTCAGAATTCCGGAACAACGGTGACTGTGTAGGTGAGGTTCAGGGCCGCCCTTCACGAAGCTTCCTGGTGTCACAGGTGTTCCCTTGCAAGGGGAAGTCCGCTAATTACCTCCCCTGTCCATGGGGAGGCGTAGATGCTACCTGCGTTTCCATCCTAACCCCCGCCTTTCCCCGGCAGCCCGTACTGGGAGGGACTCGGGGAAGACTCTCGAAGGGCTCCTAGGAGATTTCGGGTGCTGCAGACAGAAGACGGAACCTCCCCACACTCAGAATTCCGGAACACGGCTGACTGTGTGGGTGAGGTTCGGGGCCACCCTCCACGCAGCTTCCTGGTGTCACAGGTGTTCCCTCGCAAGGGGAAGTCCGCTAATTACCTCCCCTGTCCATGGGGAGGCACTAGATGCTACCTGCGTTTCCAGCCCAACCCCCGCATTTCCCCGGCAGCCCGTACTGGGAGGGACTCGGGGAAGACTCTCGAAGGGCTCCTAGGAGATCTCGGGTGCTGCAGACAGAAGACGGAACCTCCCCACACTCAGAATTGCGGAACACGACTGACTGTGTGTGGGAGGTTCGGGGCCGCCCTCCACGCAGCTTCCTGGTGTCACAGGTGTTCCCTCGCAAGGGGAAGTCCGCTAATTACCTCCCCTGTCCATGGGGAGGCACTAGATGCTACCTGCGTTTCCAGCCCAACCCCCGCATTTCCCCGGCAGCCCTTACTGGGAGGGACTCGGGGAAGACTCTCGAAGGGCTCCTAGGAGATCTCGGGTGCTGCAGACAGAAGACGGAACCTCCCCACACTCAGAATTCCGGAACACGGCTGACTGTGTGGGGGAGGTTCGGGGCCGCCCTCCACGCAGCTTCCTGGTGTCACAGGTGTTCCCTCGCAAGGGGAAGTCCGCTAATTACCTCCCCTGTCCATGGGGAGGCACTAGATGCTACCTGCGTTTCCAGCCCAACCCCCGCATTTCCCCGGCAGCCCGTACTGGGAGGGACTCGGGGAAGACTCTCGAAGGGCTCCTAGGAGATCTCGGGTGCTGCAGACAGAAGACGGAACCTCCCCACACTCAGAATTCCGGAACAACGGTGACTGTGTAGGTGAGGTTCAGGGCCGCTCTTCACGAAGCTTCCTGGTGTCACAGGTGTTCCCTTGCAAGGGGAAGTCCGCTAATTACCTCCCCTGTCCATGGGGAGGCGTAGATGCTACCTGCGTTTCCATCCTAACCCCCGCCTTTCCCCGGCAGCCCGCACTGGGAGGGACTCGGGGAAGACTCTCGAAGGGCTCCTAGGAGATCTCGGGTGCTGCAGACAGAAGACGGAACCTCCCCACACTCAGAATTCCGGAACACGGCTGACTGTGTGGGTGAGGTTCGGGGCCGCACTCCACGCAGCTTCCTGGTGTCACAGGTGTTCCCTCGCAAGGGGAAGTCCGCTAATTACCTCCCCTGTCCATGGGGAGGCGTAGATGCTACCTGCGTTTCCAGCCCAACCCCCGCATTTCCCCGGCAGCCCGCACTGGGAGGGACTCGGGGAAGACTCTCGAAGGGCTCCTAGGAGATCTCGGGTGCTGCAGACAGAAGACGGAACCTCCCCACACTCAGAATTCCGGAACACGGCTGACTGTGTGGGGGAGGTTCGGGGCCGCCCTCCACGCAGCTTCCTGGTGTCACAGGTGTTCCCTCGCAAGGGGAAGTCCGCTAATTACCTCCCCTGTCCATGGGGAGGCACTAGATGCTACCTGCGTTTCCAGCCCAACCCCCGCATTTCCCCGGCAGCCCGTACTGGGAGGGACTCGGGGAAGACTCTCGAAGGGCTCCTAGGAGATCTCGGGTGCTGCAGACAGAAGACGGAACCTCCCCACACTCAGAATTCCGGAACACGGCTGACTGTGTGGGGGAGGTTCGGGGCCGCCCTCCACGCAGCTTCCTGGTGTCACAGGTGTTCCCTCGCAAGGGGAAGTCCGCTAATTACCTCCCCTGTCCATGGGGAGGCACTAGATGCTACCTGCGTTTCCAGCCCAACCCCCGCATTTCCCCGGCAGCCCGTACTGGGAGGGACTCGGGGAAGACTCTCGAAGGGCTCCTAGGAGATCTCGGGTGCTGCAGACAGAAGACGGAACCTCCCCACCCTCAGAATTCCGGAACACGGCTGACTGTGTGGGGGAGGTCCGGGGCAGTCCTCCACGCAGCTTCCTGGTGTCACAGGTGTTCCCTCGCAAGGGGAAGTCCGCTACTTACCTCCCCTGTCCATGGGGAGGCACTAGATGCTACCTGCGTTTCCAGCCCAACCCCCGCATTTCCCCGGCAGCCCGTACTGGGAGGGACTCGGGGAAGACTCTCGAAGGGCTCCTAGGAGATCTCGGGTGCTGCAGACAGAAGACGGAACCTCCCCACACTCAGAATTCCGGAACACGGCTGACTGTGTGGGGGAGGTTCGGGGCCGCCCTCCACGCAGCTTCCTGGTGTCACAGGTGTTCCCTCGCAAGGGGAAGTCCGCTAATTACCTCCCCTGTCCATGGGGAGGCACTAGATGCTACCTGCGTTTCCAGCCCAACCCCCGCATTTCCCCGGCAGCCCGTACTGGGAGGGACTCGGGGAAGACTCTCGAAGGGCTCCTAGGAGATCTCGGGTGCTGCAGACAGAAGACGGAACCTCCCCACACTCAGAATTCCGGAACACGGCTGACTGTGTGGGGGAGGTTCGGGGCCGCACTCCACGCAGCTTCCTGGTGTCACAGGTGTTCCCTCGCAAGGGGAAGTCCGCTACTTACCTCCCCTGTCCATGGGGAGGCACTAGATGCTACCTGCGTTTCCAGCCCAACCCCCGCATTTCCCCGGCAGCCCGTACTGGGAGGGACTCGGGGAAGACTCTCGAAGGGCTCCTAGGAGATCTCGGGTGCTGCAGACAGAAGACGGAACCTCCCCACACTCAGAATTCCGGAACACGGCTTACTGTGTGGGTGAGGTTCAGGGCCGCACTCCACGCAGCTTCCTGGTGTCACAGGTGTTCCCTCGCAAGGGGAAGTCCGCTAATTACCTCCCCTGTCCATGGGGAGGCGTAGATGCTACCTGCGTTTCCAGCCCAACCCCCGCATTTCCCCGGCAGCCCGCACTGGGAGGGACTCGGGGAAGACTCTCGAAGTGCTCCTAGGATATCCTGGGTGCTGCAGACAGAAGACGGAACCTCCTCACATTCAGAATTCCGGAACACGGCTGACTGTGTGGGGGAGGTCCGGGGCAGCCCTCCACGCAGCTTCCTGGTGTCACAGGTGTTCCCTCGCAAGGGGAAGTCCGCTAATTACCTCCCCTGTCCATGGGGAGGCACTAGATGCTACCTGCGTTTCCAGCCCAACCCCCGCATTTCCCCGGGAGCCCGTACTGGGAGGGACTCGGGGAAGACTCTCGAAGGGCTCCTAGGAGATCTCGGGTGCTGCAGACAGAAGACGGAACCTCCCCACACTCAGAATTCCGGAACAACGGTGACTGTGTAGGTGAGGTTCAGGGCCGCCCTTCACGAAGCTTCCTGGTGTCACAGGTGTTCCCTTGCAAGGGGAAGTCCGCTAATTACCTCCCCTGTCCATGGGGAGGCGTAGATGCTACCTGCGTTTCCATCCTAACCCCCGCCTTTCCCCGGCAGCCCGTACTGGGAGGGACTCGGGGAAGACTCTCGAAGGGCTCCTAGGAGATTTCGGGTGCTGCAGACAGAAGACGGAACCTCCCCACACTCAGAATTCCGGAACACGGCTGACTGTGTGGGTGAGGTTCGGGGCCACCCTCCACGCAGCTTCCTGGTGTCACAGGTGTTCCCTCGCAAGGGGAAGTCCGCTAATTACCTCCCCTGTCCATGGGGAGGCACTAGATGCTACCTGCGTTTCCAGCCCAACCCCCGCATTTCCCCGGCAGCCCGTACTGGGAGGGACTCGGGGAAGACTCTCGAAGGGCTCCTAGGAGATCTCGGGTGCTGCAGACAGAAGACGGAACCTCCCCACACTCAGAATTCCGGAACACGACTGACTGTGTGTGGGAGGTTCGGGGCCGCCCTCCACGCAGCTTCCTGGTGTCACAGGTGTTCCCTCGCAAGGGGAAGTCCGCTAATTACCTCCCCTGTCCATGGGGAGGCACTAGATGCTACCTGCGTTTCCAGCCCAACCCCCGCATTTCCCCGGCAGCCCTTACTGGGAGGGACTCGGGGAAGACTCTCGAAGGGCTCCTAGGAGATCTCGGGTGCTGCAGACAGAAGACGGAACCTCCCCACACTCAGAATTCCGGAACACGGCTGACTGTGTGGGGGAGGTTCGGGGCCGCCCTCCACGCAGCTTCCTGGTGTCACAGGTGTTCCCTCGCAAGGGGAAGTCCGCTAATTACCTCCCCTGTCCATGGGGAGGCACTAGATGCTACCTGCGTTTCCAGCCCAACCCCCGCATTTCCCCGGCAGCCCGTACTGGGAGGGACTCGGGGAAGACTCTCGAAGGGCTCCTAGGAGATCTCGGGTGCTGCAGACAGAAGACGGAACCTCCCCACACTCAGAATTCCGGAACAACGGTGACTGTGTAGGTGAGGTTCAGGGCCGCTCTTCACGAAGCTTCCTGGTGTCACAGGTGTTCCCTTGCAAGGGGAAGTCCGCTAATTACCTCCCCTGTCCATGGGGAGGCGTAGATGCTACCTGCGTTTCCATCCTAACCCCCGCCTTTCCCCGGCAGCCCGCACTGGGAGGGACTCGGGGAAGACTCTCGAAGGGCTCCTAGGAGATCTCGGGTGCTGCAGACAGAAGACGGAACCTCCCCACACTCAGAATTCCGGAACACGGCTGACTGTGTGGGTGAGGTTCGGGGCCGCCCTCCACGCAGCTTCCTGGTGTCACAGGTGTTCCCTCGCAAGGGGAAGTCCGCTAATTACCTCCCATGTCCATGGGGAGGCACTAGATGCTACCTGCGTTTCCAGCCCAACCCCCGCATTTCCCCGGCAGCCCGTACTGGGAGGGACTCGGGGAAGACTCTCGAAGGGTTCCTAGGAGATCTCGGGTGCTGCAGACAGAAGACGGAACCTCCCCACACTCAGAATTCCGGAACACGGCTGACTGTGTGTGGGAGGTTCGTGGCCGCACTCCACGCAGCTTCCTGGTGTCACAGGTGTTCCCTCGCAAGGGGAAGTCCGCTAATTACCTCCCCTGTCCATGGGGAGGCACTAGATGCTACCTGCGTTTCCAGCCCAACCCCCGCATTTCCCCGGCAGCCCGTACTGGGAGGGACTCGGGGAAGACTCTCGAAGGGCTCCTAGGAGATCTCGGGTGCTGCAGACAGAAGACGGAACCTCCCCACACTCAGAATTCCGGAACACGGCGGACTCTGTGGGGGAGGTTCGGGGCCGCACTCCACGCAGCTTCCTGGTGTCACAGGTGTTCCCTCGCAAGGGGAAGTCCGCTAATTACCTCCCCTGTCCATGGGGAGGCGTAGATGCTACCTGCGTTTCCAGCCCAACCCCCGCATTTCCCCGGCAGCCCGCACTGGGAGGGACTCGGGGAAGACTCTCGAAGGGCTCCTAGGAGATCTCGGGTGCTGCAGACAGAAGACGGAACCTCCCCACACTCAGAATTCCGGAACACGGCTGACTGTGTGGGGGAGGTTCGGGGCCGCCCTCCACGCAGCTTCCTGGTGTCACAGGTGTTCCCTCGCAAGGGGAAGTCCGCTAATTACCTCCCCTGTCCATGGGGAGGCACTAGATGCTACCTGCGTTTCCAGCCCAACCCCCGCATTTCCCCGGCAGCCCGTACTGGGAGGGACTCGGGGAAGACTCTCGAAGGGCTCCTAGGAGATCTCGGGTGCTGCAGACAGAAGACGGAACCTCCCCACACTCAGAATTCCGGAACACGGCTGACTGTGTGGGGGAGGTTCGGGGCCGCCCTCCACGCAGCTTCCTGGTGTCACAGGTGTTCCCTCGCAAGGGGAAGTCCGCTAATTACCTCCCCTGTCCATGGGGAGGCACTAGATGCTACCTGCGTTTCCAGCCCAACCCCCGCATTTCCCCGGCAGCCCGTACTGGGAGGGATTCGGGGAAGACTCTCGAAGGGCTCCTAGGAGATCTCGGGTGCTGCAGACAGAAGACGGAACCTCCCCACCCTCAGAATTCCGGAACACGGCTGACTGTGTGGGGGAGGTCCGGGGCAGTCCTCCACGCAGCTTCCTGGTGTCACAGGTGTTCCCTCGCAAGGGGAAGTCCGCTACTTACCTCCCCTGTCCATGGGGAGGCACTAGATGCTACCTGCGTTTCCAGCCCAACCCCCGCATTTCCCCGGCAGCCCGTACTGGGAGGGACTCGGGGAAGACTCTCGAAGGGCTCCTAGGAGATCTCGGGTGCTGCAGACAGAAGACGGAACCTCCCCACACTCAGAATTCCGGAACACGGCTGACTGTGTGGGGGAGGTTCGGGGCCGCCCTCCACGCAGCTTCCTGGTGTCACAGGTGTTCCCTCGCAAGGGGAAGTCCGCTAATTACCTCCCCTGTCCATGGGGAGGCACTAGATGCTACCTGCGTTTCCAGCCCAACCCCTGCATTTCCCCGGCAGCCCGTACTGGGAGGGACTCGGGGAAGACTCTCGAAGGGCTCCTAGGAGATCTCGGGTGCTGCAGACAGAAGACGGAACCTCCCCACACTCAGAATTCCGGAACACGGCTGACTGTGTGGGGGAGGTTCGGGGCCGCACTCCACGCAGCTTCCTGGTGTCACAGGTGTTCCCTCGCAAGGGGAAGTCCGCTACTTACCTCCCCTGTCCATGGGGAGGCACTAGATGCTACCTGCGTTTCCAGCCCAACCCCCGCATTTCCCCGGCAGCCCGTACTGGGAGGGACTCGGGGAAGACTCTCGAAGGGCTCCTAGGAGATCTCGGGTGCTGCAGACAGAAGACGGAACCTCCCCACACTCAGAATTCCGGAACACGGCTTACTGTGTGGGTGAGGTTCAGGGCCGCACTCCACGCAGCTTCCTGGTGTCACAGGTGTTCCCTCGCAAGGGGAAGTCCGCTAATTACCTCCCCTGTCCATGGGGAGGCGTAGATGCTACCTGCGTTTCCAGCCCAACCCCCGCATTTCCCCGGCAGCCCGCACTGGGAGGGACTCGGGGAAGACTCTCGAAGTGCTCCTAGGATATCCTGGGTGCTGCAGACAGAAGACGGAACCTCCTCACATTCAGAATTCCGGAACACGGCTGACTGTGTGGGGGAGGTCCGGGGCAGCCCTCCACGCAGCTTCCTGGTGTCACAGGTGTTCCCTCGCAAGGGGAATTCCGCTACTTACCTCCCCTGTCCATGGGGAGGCACTAGATGCTACCTGCGTTTCCAGCCCAACCCCCGCATTTCCCCGGCAGCCCGTACTGGGAGGGACTCGGGGAAGACTCTCGAAGGGCTCCTAGGAGATCTCGGGTGCTGCAGACAGAAGACGGAACCTCCCCACACTCAGAATTCCGGAACAACGGTGACTGTGTATGTGAGGTTCAGGGCCGCACTTCACGTAGCTTCCTGGTGTCACAGGTGTTCCCTTGCAAGGGGAAGTCCGCTAATTACCTCCCCTGTCCATGGGGAGGCGTAGATGCTACCTGCGTTTCCAGCCTAACCCCCGCCTTTCCCCCACAGCCCGCACTGGGAGGGACTCGGGGAAGACTCTCGAAGTGCTCCTAGGAGATCCCGGGTGCTGCAGACAGAAGACAGAACCTCCTCACATTCAGAATTCCGGAACACGGCTGACTGTGTGGGGGAGGTTCGGGGCCGCCCTCCACACAGCTTCCTGGTGTCACAGGTGTTCCCTCGCAAGGGGAAGTTCGCTTCTTACCTCCCCTGTCCATGCGGAGGCGTAGATGCTACCTGCGTTTCCAGCCCAACCCCCGCGTTTCCCCCGCAGCCCGCACTGGGAGGGACTCGGGGAAGACTCTCGAAGGGCTCCTAGGAGATCTCGGGTGCTGCAGACAGAAGACGGAACCTCCCCACACTCAGAATTCCGGAACACGGCTGACTGTGTGGGGGAGGTTCGGGGCCGCCCTCCACGCAGCTTCCTGGTGTCACAGGTGTTCCCTCGCAAGGGGAAGTCCGCTAATTACCTCCCCTGTCCATGGGGAGGCACTAGATGCTACCTGCGTTTCCAGCCCAACCCCCGCATTTCCCCGGCAGCCCGTACTGGGAGGGACTCGGGGAAGACTCTCGAAGGGCTCCTAGGAGATCTCGGGTGCTGCAGACAGAAGACGGAACCTCCCCACACTCAGAATTCCGGAACACGGCTGACTGTGTGGGGGAGGTCCGGGGCCGCCCTCCACGCAGCTTCCTGGTGTCACAGGTGTTCCCTCGCAAGGGGAAGTCCGCTAATTACCTCCCCTGTCCATGGGGAGGCACTAGATGCTACCTGCGTTTCCAGCCCAACCCCCGCATTTCCCCGGCAGCCCGTACTGGGAGGGACTCGGGGAAGACTATCGAAGGGCTCCTAGGAGATCTCGGGTGCTGCAGACAGAGGACGGAACCTCCCCACACTCAGAATTCCGGAACACGGCTTACTGTGTGGGTGAGGTTCGGGGCCGCACTCCACGCAGCTTCCTGGTGTCACAGGTGTTCCCTCGCAAGGGGAAGTCCGCTAATTACCTCCCCTGTCCATGGGGAGGCGTAGATCCTACCTGCGTTTCCAGCACAACCCCCGCATTTCCCCGGCAGCCCGCACTCGGAGGGACTCGGGGAAGACTCTCGAAGGGCTCCTAGGAGATCCTGGGTGCTGCAGACAGAAGACGGAACCTCCTCACATTCAGAATTCCGGAACACGGCTGACTGTGTGGGGGAGGTCCGGGGCAGCCCTCCACGCAGCTTCCTGGTGTCACAGGTGTTCCCTCGCAAGGGGAAGTCCGCTAATTACCTCCCCTGTCCATGGGGAGGCGTAGATGCTACCTGCGTTTCCAGCCTAACCCCCGCCTTTCCCCGGCAGCCCGCACTGGGAGGGACTCGGGGAAGACTCTCGAAGTGCTCCTAGGAGATCCCGGGTGCTGCAGACAGAAGACAGAACCTCCTCACATTCAGAATTCCGGAACACGGCTGACTGTGTGGGGGAGTTTCGGGGCCGCACTCCACGCAGCTTCCTGGTGTCACAGGTGTTGCCTCGCAAGGGGAAGTTCGCTACTTACCTCCCCTGTCCATGCGGAGGCGTAGATGCTACCTGCGTTTCCAGCCCAACCCCCGCCTTTCCCCGGCAGCCCGCACTGGGAGGGACTCGGGGAAGACTCTCGAAGGGCTCCTAGGAGATCTCGGGTGCTGCAGACAGAAGACGGAACCTCCCCACACTCAGAATTCCGGAACACGGCTGACTGTGTGGGGGAGGTTCGGGGCCGCCCTCCACGCAGCTTCCTGGTGTCACAGGTGTTCCCTCGCAAGGGGAAGTCCGCTAATTACCTCCCCTGTCCATGGGGAGGCACTAGATGCTACCTGCGTTTCCAGCCCAACCCCCGCATTTCCCCGGCAACCCGTACTGGGAGGGACTCGGGGAAGACTCTCGAAGGGCTCCTAGGAGATCTCGGGTGCTGCAGACAGAAGACGGAACCTCCCCACACTCAGAATTCCGGAACACGGCTGACTGTGTGGGGAAGGTCCGGGGCCGCCCTCCACGCAGCTTCCTGGTGTCACAGGTGTTCCCTCGCAAGGGGAAGTCCGCTAATTACCTCCCCTGTCCATGGGGAGGCACTAGATGCTACCTGCGTTTCCAGCCCAACCCCCGCATTTCCCCGGCAGCCCGTACTGGGAGGGACTCGGGGAAGACTCTCGAAGGGCTCCTAGGAGATCTCGTGTGCTGCAGACAGAAGACGGAACCTCCCCACACTCAGAATTCCGGAACACGGCTGACTGTGTGGGGGAGGTTCGGGGCCGCACTCCACGCAGCTTCCTGGTGTCACAGGTGTTCCCTCGCAAGGGGAAGTCCGCTAATTACCTCCCCTGTCCATGGGGAGGCACTACATGCTACCTGCGTTTCCAGCCCAACCCCCGCATTTCCCCGGCAGCCCGTACTGGGAGGGACTCGGGGAAGACTCTCGAAGGGCTCCTAGGAGATCTCGGGTGCTGCAGACAGAAGACGGAACCTCCCCACACTCAGAATTCCGGAACACGGCTTACTGTGTGGGTGAGGTTCAGGGCCGCACTCCACGCAGCTTCCTGGTGTCACAGGTGTTCCCTCGCAAGGGGAAGTCCGCTAATTACCTCCCTTGTCCATGGGGAGGCGTAGATGCTACCTGCGTTTCCAGCCCAACCCCCGCATTTCCCCGGCAGCCCGCACTGGGAGGGACTCGGGGAAGACTCTCGAAGGGCTCCTAGGAGATCCTGGGTGCTGCAGACAGAAGACGGAACCTCCTCACATTCAGAATTCCGGAACACGGCTGACTGTGTGGGGGAGGTCCGGGGCAGCCCTCCACGCAGCTTCCTGGTGTCACAGGTGTTCCCTCGCAAGGGGAAGTCCGCTACTTACCTCCCCTGTCCATGGGGAGGCACTAGATGCTACCTGCGTTTCCAGCCCAACCCCCGCATTTCCCCGGCAGCCCGTACTGGGAGGGACTCGGGGAAGACTCTCTAAGTTCTCCTAGGAGATCTCGGGTGCTGCAGACAGAAGACGGAACCTCCCCACACTCAGAATTCCGGAACAACGGTGACTGTGTAGGTGAGGTTCAGGGCCGCCCTTCACGAAGCTTCCTGGTGTCACAGGTGTTCCCTTGCAAGGGGAAGTCCGCTAATTACCTCCCCTGTCCATGGGGGGCGTAGATGCTACCTGCGTTTCCAGCCTAACCCCCGCCTTTCCCCGGCAGCCCGCACTGGGAGGGACTCGGGGAAGACTCTCGAAGTGCTCCTAGGAGATCCCGGGTGCTGCAGACAGAAGACAGAACCTCCTCGCATTCAGAATTCCGGAACACGGCTGACTGTGTGGGGGAGGTTCGGGGCCGCCCTCCACGCAGCTTCCTGGTGTCACAGGTGTTCCCTCGCAAGGGGAAGTTCGCTACTTACCTCCCCTGTCCATGCGGAGGCGTAGATGCTACCTGCGTTTCCAGCCCAACCCCCGCCTTTCCCCGGCAGCCCGCACTGGGAGGGACTCGGGGAAGACTCTCGAAGGGCTCCTAGGAGATCTCGGGTGCTGCAGACAGAAGACGGAACCTCCCCACACTCAGAATTCCGGAACACGGCTGACTGTGTGGGGGAGGTTCGGGGCCGCCCTCCACGCAGCTTCCTGGTGTCACAGGTGTTCCCTCGCAAGGGGAAGTCCGCTAATTACCTCCCCTGTCCATGGGGAGGCACTAGATGCTACCTGCGTTTCCAGCCCAACCCCCGCATTTCCCCGGCAGCCCGTACTGGGAGGGACTCGGGGAAGACTCTCGAAGGGCTCCTAGGAGATCTCGGGTGCTGCAGACAGAAGACGGAACCTCCCCACCCTCAGAATTCCGGAACACGGCTGACTGTGTGGGGAAGGTTCGGGGCCGCCCTCCACGCAGCTTCATGGTGTCACAGGTGTTCCCTCGCAAGGGGAAGTCCGCTAATTACCTCCCCTGTCCATGGGGAGGCGTAGATGCTACCTGCGTTTCCAGCCCATCCCCCGCATTTCCCTGGCAGCCCGCACTGGGAGGGACTCGGGGAAGACTCTCGAAGGGCTCCTAGGAGATCCTGGGTGCTGCAGACAGAAGACGGAACCTCCCCACACTCAGAATTCCGGAACACGGCTGACTGTGTGGGGGAGGTCCGCGGCAGCCCTCCACGCAGCTTCCTGGTGTCACAGGTGTTCCCTCGCAAGGGGAAGTCCGCTACTTACCTCCCTTGTCCATGGGGAGGCACTAGATGCTACCTGCGTTTCCAGCCCAACCCCCGCATTTCCCCGGCAGCCCGTACTGGGAGGGACTCGGGGAAGACTCTCCAAGGGCTCCTAGGAGATCTCGGGTGCTGCAGACAGAAGACGGAACCTCCCCACACTCAGAATTCCGGAACACGGCTGACTGTGTGGGGGAGGTTCGGGGCCGCCCTCCACGCAGCTTCCTGGTGTCACAGGTGTTCCCTCGCAAGGGGAAGTCCGCTAATTTCCTCCCCTGTCCATGGGGAGGCACTAGATGCTACCTGCGTTTCCAGCCCAACCCCCGCATTTCCCCGGCAGCCCGTACTGGGAGGGACTCGGGGAAGACTCTCGAAGGGCTCCTAGGAGATCTCGGGTGCTGCAGACAGAAGACGGAACCTCCCCACACTCAGAATTCCGGAACAACGGTGACTGTGTATGTGAGGTTCAGGGCCGCCCTTCACGAAGCTTCCTGGTGTCACAGGTGTTCCCTTGCAAGGGGAAGTCCACTAATTACCTCCCCTGTCCATGGGGAGGCGTAGATGCTACCTGCGTTTCCAGCCTAACCCCCGCCTTTCCCCGGCAGCCCGCACTGGGAGGGACTCGGGGAAGACTCTCGAAGTGCTCCTAGGAGATATCGGGTGCTGCAGACAGAAGACAAAACCTCCTCACATTCAGAATTCCGGAACACGGCTGACTGTGTGGGGGAGGTTCGGGGCCGCCCTCCACGCAGCCTCCTGGTGTCACAGGTGTTCCCTCGCAAGGGGAAGTCCGCTACTTACCTGCCCTGTCCATGGGGAGGCACTAGATGCTACCTGCGATTCCAGCCCAACCCCCGCATTTCCCCGGCAGCCCGTACTGGGAGGGACTCGGGGAATACTCTCGAAGGGCTCCTAGGAGATCTCGGGTGCTGCAGACAGAAGACGGAACCTCCCCACACTCAGAATTCCGGAACACGGCTGACTGTGTGGGGGAGGTTCGGGGCCGCACTCCACGCAGCTTCCTGGTGTCACAGGTGTTCCCTCGCAAGGGGAAGTCCGCTACTTACCTGCCCTGTCCATGGGGAGGCACTAGATGCTACCTGCGTTTCCAGCCCAACCCCCGCATTTCCCCGGCAGCCCGTACTGGGAGGGACTCGGGGAAGACTCTCGAAGGGCTGCTAGGGGATCTCGGGTGCTGCAGACAGAAGACGGAACCTCCCCACCCTCAGAATTCCGGAACACGGCTGACTGTGTGGGGGAGGTTCGGGGCCGCCCTCCACGCAGCTTCCTGGTGTCACAGGTGTTCCCTCGCAAGGGGAAGTCCGCTAATTACCTCCCCTGTCCATGGGGAGGCGTAGATGCTACCTGCGTTTCCAGCCCAACCCCCGCATTTCCCCGGCAGCCCGTACTGGGAGGGACTCGGGGAAGAATCTTGAAGGGCTCCTAGGAGATCTCGGGTGCTGCAGACAGAAGACGGAACCTCCTCACATTCAGAATTCCGGAACACGGCTGACTGTGTGGGTGAGGTTCAGGGCCGCACTCCACGCAGCTTCCTGGTGTCACAGGTGTTCCCTCGCAAGGGGAAGTCCGCTAATTACCTCCCCTGTCCATGGGGAGGCACTAGATGCTACCTGCGTTTCCAGCCCAACCCCCGCATTTCCCCGGCAGCCCGTACTGGGAGGGACTCGGGGAAGACTCTCGAAGGGCTCCTAGGAGATCTCGGGTGCTGCAGACAGAAGACGGAACCTCCCCACACTCAGAATTCCGGAACAACGGTGACTGTGTATGTGAGGTTCAGGGCCGCCCTTCACGAAGCTTCCTGGTGTCACAGGTGTTCCCTTGCAAGGGGAAGTCCGCTAATTACCTCCCCTGTCCATGGGGAGGCGTAGATGCTACCTGCGTTTCCAGCCTAACCCCCGCCTTTCCCCGGCAGCCCGCACTGGGAGGGACTCGGGGAAGACTCTCGAAGGGCTCCTAGGTGATCCCGGGTGCTGCAGACAGAAGACAGAACCTCCTCACATTCAGAATTCCGGAACACCGCTGACTGTGTGGGGGAGGTTCGGGGCCGCCCTCCACACAGCTTCCTGGTGTCACAGGTGTTCCCTCGCAAGGGGAAGTTCGCTACTTACCTCCCCTGTCCATGCGGAGGCGTAGATGCTACCTGCGTTTCCAGCCCAACCCCCGCCTTTCCCCAGCAGCCCGCACTGGGAGGGACTCGGGGAAGACTCTCGAAGGGCTCCTAGAAAATCTCGGGTGCTGCAGACAGAAGACGGAACCTCCCCACACTCAGAATTCCGGAACACGGCTGACTGTGTGGGGGAAGTTCGGGGCCGCCCTCCACGCAGCTTCCTGGTGTCACAGGTGTTCCCTCGCAAGGGGAAGTCCGCTAATTACCTCCCCTGTCCATGGGGAGGCACTAGATGCTACCTGCGTTTCCAGCCCAACCCCCGCATTTCCCCGGCAGCCCGTACTGGGAGGGACTCGGGGAAGACTCTCGAAGGGCTCCTAGGAGATCTCGGGTGCTGCAGACAGAAGACGGAACCTCCCCACACTCAGAATTCCGGAACACGGCTGACTGTGTGGGGGAGGTTCGGGGCCGCACTCCACGCAGCTTCCTGGTGTCACAGGTGTTCCCTCGCAAGGGGAAGTCCGCTAATTACCTCCCCTGTCCATGGGGAGGCGTAGATGCTACCTGCGTTTCCAGCCCAACCCCCGCATTTCCCCGGCAGCCCGTACTGGGAGGGACTCGGGGAAGAATCTTGAAGGGCTCCTAGGAGATCTCGGGTGCTGCAGACAGAAGACGGAACCTCCTCACATTCAGAATTCCGGAACACGGCTGACTGTGTGGGTGAGGTTCAGGGCCGCACTCCACGCAGCTTCCTGGTGTCACAGGTGTTCCCTCGCAAGGGGAAGTCCGCTAATTACCTCCCTTGTCCATGGGGAGGCACTAGATGCTACCTGCGTTTCCAGCCCAACCCCCGCATTTCCCCGGCAGCCCGTACTGGGAGGGACTCGGGGAAGACTCTCGAAGGGCTCCTAGGAGATCTCGGGTGCTGCAGACAGAAGACGGAACCTCCCCACACTCAGAATTCCGGAACAACGGTGACTGTGTATGTGAGGTTCAGGGCCGCCCTTCACGAAGCTTCCTGGTGTCACAGGTGTTCCCTTGCAAGGGGAAGTCCGCTAATTACCTCCCCTGTCCATGGGGAGGCGTAGATGCTACCTGCGTTTCCAGCCTAACCCCCGCCTTTCCCCGGCAGCCCGCACTGGGAGGGACTCGGGGAAGACTCTCGAAGGGCTCCTAGGTGATCCCGGGTGCTGCAGACAGAAGACAGAACCTCCTCACATTCAGAATTCCGGAACACCGCTGACTGTGTGGGGGAGGTTCGGGGCCGCCCTCCACACAGCTTCCTGGTGTCACAGGTGTTCCCTCGCAAGGGGAAGTTCGCTACTTACCTCCCCTGTCCATGCGGAGGCGTAGATGCTACCTGCGTTTCCAGCCCAACCCCCGCCTTTCCCCAGCAGCCCGCACTGGGAGGGACTCGGGGAAGACTCTCGAAGGGCTCCTAGAAAATCTCGGGTGCTGCAGACAGAAGACGGAACCTCCCCACACTCAGAATTCCGGAACACGGCTGACTGTGTGGGGGAAGTTCGGGGCCGCCCTCCACGCAGCTTCCTGGTGTCACAGGTGTTCCCTCGCAAGGGGAAGTCCGCTAATTACCTCCCCTGTCCATGGGGAGGCACTAGATGCTACCTGCGTTTCCAGCCCAACCCCCGCATTTCCCCGGCAGCCCGTACTGGGAGGGACTCGGGGAAGACTCTCGAAGGGCTCCTAGGAGATCTCGGGTGCTGCAGACAGAAGACGGATCCTCCCCACTCTCAGAATTCCGGAACACGGCTTACTGTGTGGGTGAGGTTCGGGGCCGCACTCCACGCAGCTTCCTGGTGTCACAGGTGTTCCCTCGCAAGGGGAAGTCCGCTAATTACCTCCCCTGTCCATGGGGAGGCGTAGATGCTACCTGCGTTTCCAGCCCAACCCCCGCATTTCCCCGGCAGCCCGCACTGGGAGGGACTCGGGGAAGACTCTCGAAGGGCTCCTAGGAGATCCTGGGTGCTGCAGACAGAAGACGGAACCTCCTCACATTCAGAATTCCGGAACACGGCTGACTGTGTGGGGGAGGTCCGGGGCAGCCCTCCACGCAGCTTCCTGGTGTCACAGGTGTTCCCTCGCAAGGGGAAGTCCGCTAATTACCTCCCCTGTCCATGGGGAGGCACTAGATGCTACCTGCGTTTCCAGCCCAACCCCCGCATTTCCCCGGCAGCCCGTACTGGGAGGGACTCGGGGAAGACTCTCGAAGGGCTCCTAGGAGATCTCGGGTGCTGCAGACAGAAGACGGAACCTCCCCACACTCAGAATTCCGGAACACGGCTGACTGTGTGGGGGAGGTTCGGGGCCGCACTCCACGCAGCTTCCTGGTGTCACAGGTGTTCCCTCGCAAGGGGAAGTCCGCTAATTACCTCCCCTGTCAATGGGGAGGCACTAGATGCTACCTGCGTTTCCAGCCCAACCCCCGCATTTCCCCGGCAGCCCGTACTGGGAGGGACTCGGGGAAGACTCTCGAAGGGCTCCTAGGAGATCTCGGGTGCTGCAGACAGAAGACGGAACCTCCTCACATTCAGAATTCCGGAACACGGCTGACTGTGTGGGGGAGGTTCGGGGCCGCCCTCCACACAGCTTCCTGGTGTCACAGGTGTTCCCTCGCAAGGGGAAGTTCGCTACTTACCTCCCCTGTCCATGCGGAGGCGTAGATGCTACCTGCGTTTCCAGCCCAACCCCCGCCTTTCCCCGGCAGCCCGCACTGGGAGGGACTCGGGGAAGACTCTCGAAGGGCTCCTAGGAGATCTCGGGTGCTGCAGACAGAAGACGGAACCTCCCCACACTCAGAATTCCGGAACACGGCTGACTGTGTGGGGGAGGTTCGGGGCCGCCCTCCACGCAGCTTCCTGGTGTCACAGGTGTTCCCTCGCAAGGGGAAGTCCGCTAATTACCTCCCCTGTCCATGGGGAGGCACTAGATGCTACCTGCGTTTCCAGCCCAACCCCCGCATTTCCCCGGCAGCCCGTACTGGGAGGGACTCGGGGAAGACTCTCGAAGGGCTCCTAGGAGATCTCGGGTGCTGCAGACAGAAGACGGAACCTCCCCACACTCAGAATTCCGGAACAACGGTGACTGTGTATGTGAGGTTCAGGGCCGCCCTTCACGAAGCTTCCTGGTGTCACAGGTGTTCCCTTGCAAGGGGAAGTCCGCTAATTACCTCCCCTGTCCATGGGGAGGCGTAGATGCTACCTGCGTTTCCAGCCCAACCCCCGCATTTCCCCGGCAGCCCGTACTGGGAGGGACTCGGGGAAGACTCTCGAAGGGCTCCTAGGAGATCTCGGGTGCTGCAGACAGAAGACGGAACCTCCCCACACTCAGAATTCCGGAACACGGCTGACTGTGTGGGGGAGGTTCGGGGCCGCCCTCCACGCAGCTTCCTGGTGTCACAGGTGTTCCCTCGCAAGGGGAAGTCCGCTAATTACCTCCCCTGTCCATGGGGAGGCACTAGATGCTACCTGCGTTTCCAGCCCAACCCCCGCATTTCCCCGGCAGCCCGCACTGGGAGGGACTCGGGGAAGTCTCTCGAAGGGCTCCTAGGAGATCCTGGGTGCTGCAGACAGAAGACGGAACCTCCCCACACTCAGAATTCCGGAACACGGCTGACTGTGTGGGGGAGGTTCGGGGCCGCCCTCCACGCAGCTTCCTGGTGTCACAGGTGTTCCCTCGCAAGGGGAAGTCCGCTAATTACCTCCCCTGTCCATGGGGAGGCACTAGATGCTACCTGCGTTTCCAGCCCAACCCCCGCATTTCCCCGGCAGCCCGTACTGGGAGGGACTCGGGGAAGACTCTCGAAGTGCTCCTAGGAGATCTCGGGTGCTGCAGACAGAAGACGGAACCTCCCCACACTCAGAATTCCGGAACACGGCTGACTGTGTGGGGGAGGTCCGGGGCCGCACTCCACGCAGCTTCCTGGTGTCACAGGTGTTCCCTCGCAAGGGGAAGTCCGCTAATTACCTCCCCTGTCCATGGGGAGGCACTAGATGCTACCTGCGTTTCCAGCCCAACCCCCACATTTCCCCGGCAGCCCGCACTGGGAGGGACTCGGGGAAGACTCTCGAAGGGCTCCTAGGAGATCTCGGGTGCTGCAGACAGAAGACGGAACCTCCCCACACTCAGAATTCCGGAACACGGCTGACTGTGTGGGGGAGGTTCGGGGCCGCACTCCACGCAGCTTCCTGGTGTCACAGGTGTTCCCTCGCAAGGGGAAGTCCGCTAATTACCTCCCCTGTCCATGGGGAGGCGTAGATGCTACCTGCGTTTCCAGCCCAACCCCCGCATTTCCCCGGCAGCCCGCACTGGGAGGGACTCGGGGAAGACTCTCGAAGGGCTCCTAGGAGATCCTGGGTGCTGCAGACAGAAGACGGAACCTCCTCACATTCAGAATTCCGGAACACGGCTGACTGTGTGGGGGAGGTCCGGGGCAGCCCTCCACGCAGCTTCCTGGTGTCACAGGTGTTCCCTCGCAAGGGGAAGTCCGCTACTTACCTCCCCTGTCCATGGGGAGGCACTAGATGCTACCTGCGTTTCCAGCCCAACCCCCGCATTTCCCCGGCAGCCCGTACTGGGAGGGACTCGGGGAAGACTCTCGAAGGGCTCCTAGGAGATCTCGGGTGCTGCAGACAGAAGACGGAACCTCCCCACACTCAGAATTCCGGAACACGGCTGACTGTGTGGGGGAGGTTCGGGGCCGCACTCCACGCAGCTTCCTGGTGTCACAGGTGTTCCCTCGCAAGGGGAAGTCCGCTAATTACCTCCCCTGTCCATGGGGAGGCACTAGATGCTACCTGCGTTTCCAGCCCAACCCCAGCATTTCCCCGGCAGCCCGTACTGGGAGGGACTCGGGGAAGACTCTCGAAGGGCTCCTAGGAGATCTCGGGTGCTGCAGACAGAAGACGGAACCTCCCCACACTCAGAATTCCGGAACACGGCTTACTGTGTGGGTGAGGTTCAGGGCCGCACTCCACGCAGCTTCCTGGTGTCACAGGTGTTCCCTCGCAAGGGGAAGTCCGCTAATTACCTCCCCTGTCCATGGGGAGGCGTAGATGCTACCTGCGTTTCCAGCCCAACCCCCGCATTTCCCCGGCAGCCCGCACTGGGAGGGACTCGGGGAAGACTCTCGAAGGGCTCCTAGGAGATCCTGGGTGCTGCAGACAGAAGACGGAACCTCCTCACATTCAGAATTCCGGAACACGGCTGACTGTGTGGGGGAGGTCCGGGGCAGCCCTCCACGCAGCTTCCTGGTGTCACAGGTGTTCCCTCGCAAGGGGAAGTCCGCTACTTACCTCCCCTGTCCATGGGGAGGCACTAGATGCTACCTGCGTTTCCAGCCCAACCCCCGCATTTCCCCGGCAGCCCGTACTGGGAGGGACTCGGGGAAGACTCTCGAAGGGCTCCTAGGAGATCTCGGGTGCTGCAGACAGAAGACGGAACCTCCCCACACTCAGAATTCCGGAACAACGGTGACTGTGTATGTGAAGTTCAGGGCCGCCCTTCACGAAGCTTCCTGGTGTCACAGGTGTTCCCTTGCAAGGGGAAGTCCGCTAATTTCCTCCCCTGTCCATGGGGAGGCGTAGATGCTACCTGGATTTCCAGCCTAACCCCCGCCTTTCCCCGGCAGCCCGCACTGGGAGGGACTCGGGGAAGACTCTCGAAGTGCTCCTAGGAGATCCCGGGTGCTGCAGACAGAAGACAGAACCTCCTCACATTCAGAATTCCGGAACACGGCTGACTGTGTGGGGGAGGTTCGGGGCCGCCCTCCACACAGCTTCCTGGTGTCACAGGTGTTCCCTCGCAAGGGGAAGTTCGCTACTTACCTCCCCTGTCCATGCGGAGGCGTAGATGCTACCAGCGTTTCCAGCCCAACACCCGCCTTTCCCCGGCACCCCGCACTGGGAGGGACTCGGGGAAGACTCCCGAAGGGCTCCTAGGAGATCTCGGGTGCTGCAGACAGAAGACGGAACCTCCCCACACTCAGAATTCCGGAACACGGCTGACTGTGTGGGGGAGGTTCGGGGCCGTCCTCCACGCAGCTTCCTGGTGTCACAGGTGTTCCCTCGCAAGGGGAAGTCCGCTAATTTCCTCCCCTGTCCATGGGGAGGCACTAGATGCTACCTGCGTTTCCAGCCCAACCCCCGCATTTCCCCGGCAGCCCGTACTGGGAGGGACTCGGGGAAGACTCTCGAAGGGCTCCTAGGAGATCTCGGGTGCTGCAGACAGAAGACGGAACCTCCCCACACTCAGAATTCCGGAACACGGCTGACTGTGTGGGGGAGGTTCGGGGCCGTCCTCCACGCAGCTTCCTGGTGTCACAGGTGTTCCCTCGCAAGGGGAAGTCCGCTAATTTCCTCCCCTGTCCATGGGGAGGCACTAGATGCTACCTGCGTTTCCAGCCCAACCCCCGCATTTCCCCGGCAGCCCGTACTGGGAGGGACTCGGGGAAGACTCTCGAAGGGCTCCTAGGAGATCTCGGGTGCTGCAGACAGAAGACGGAACCTCCCCACACTCAGAATTCCGGAACACGGCTGACTGTGTGGGGGAGGTTCGGGGCCGCCCTCCACGCAGCTTCCTGGTGTCACAGGTGTTCCCTCGCAAGGGGAAGTCCGCTAATTACCTCCCCTGTCCATGGGGAGGCACTAGATGCTACCTGCGTTTCCAGCCCAACCCCCGCATTTCCCCGGCAGCCCGTACTGGGAGGGACTCGGGGAAGACTCTCGAAGGGCTCCTAGGAGATCTCGGGTGCTGCAGACAGAAGACGGAACCTCCCCACACTCAGAATTCCGGAACACGGCTGACTGTGTGGGTGAGGTTCGGGGCCGCACTCCACGCAGCTTCCTGGTGTCACAGGTGTTCCCTCGCAAGGGGAAGTCCGCTAATTACCTCCCCTGTCCATGGGGAGGCACTAGATGCTACCTGCGTTTCCAGCCCAACCCCCGCATTTCCCCGGCAGCCCGTACTGGGAGGGACTCGGGGAAGACTCTCGAAGGGCTCCTAGGAGATCTCGGGTGCTGCAGACAGAAGACGGAACCTCCCCACACTCAGAATTCCGGAACACGGCTGACTGTGTGGGGGAGGTTCGGGGCCGCACTCCACGCAGCTTCCTGGTGTCACAGGTGTTCCCTCGCAAGGGGAAGTCCGCTAATTACCTCCCCTGTCCATGGGGAGGCACTAGATGCTACCTGCGTTTCCAGCCCAACACCCGCATTTCCCCGGCAGCCCGCACTGGGAGGGACTCGGGGAAGACTCTCGAAGGGCTCCTAGGAGATCCTGGGTGCTGCAGACAGAAGACGGAACCTCCTCACATTCAGAATTCCGGAACACGGCTGACTGTGTGGGGGAGGTCCGGGGCAGCCCTCCACGCAGCTTCCTGGTGTCACAGGTGTTCCCTCGCAAGGGGAAGTCCGCTACTTACCTCCCCTGTCCATGGGGAGGCACTAGATGCTACCTGCGTTTCCAGCCCAACCCCCGCATTTCCCCGGCAGCCCGTACTGGGAGGGACTCGGGGAAGACTCTCGAAGGGCTCCTAGGAGATCTCGGGTGCTGCAGACAGAAGACGGAACCTCCCCACACTCAGAATTCCGGAACAACGGTGACTGTGTATGTGAAGTTCAGGGCCGCCCTTCACGAAGCTTCCTGGTGTCACAGGTGTTCCCTTGCAAGGGGAAGTCCGCTAATTTCCTCCCCTGTCCATGGGGAGGCGTAGATGCTACCTGGATTTCCAGCCTAACCCCCGCCTTTCCCCGGCAGCCCGCACTGGGAGGGACTCGGGGAAGACTCTCGAAGTGCTCCTAGGAGATCCCGGGTGCTGCAGACAGAAGACAGAACCTCCTCACATTCAGAATTCCGGAACACGGCTGACTGTGTGGGGGAGGTTCGGGGCCGCCCTCCACACAGCTTCCTGGTGTCACAGGTGTTCCCTCGCAAGGGGAAGTTCGCTACTTACCTCCCCTGTCCATGCGGAGGCGTAGATGCTACCAGCGTTTCCAGCCCAACACCCGCCTTTCCCCGGCACCCCGCACTGGGAGGGACTCGGGGAAGACTCCCGAAGGGCTCCTAGGAGATCTCGGGTGCTGCAGACAGAAGACGGAACCTCCCCACACTCAGAATTCCGGAACACGGCTGACTGTGTGGGGGAGGTTCGGGGCCGTCCTCCACGCAGCTTCCTGGTGTCACAGGTGTTCCCTCGCAAGGGGAAGTCCGCTAATTTCCTCCCCTGTCCATGGGGAGGCACTAGATGCTACCTGCGTTTCCAGCCCAACCCCCGCATTTCCCCGGCAGCCCGTACTGGGAGGGACTCGGGGAAGACTCTCGAAGGGCTCCTAGGAGATCTCGGGTGCTGCAGACAGAAGACGGAACCTCCCCACACTCAGAATTCCGGAACACGGCTGACTGTGTGGGGGAGGTTCGGGGCCGTCCTCCACGCAGCTTCCTGGTGTCACAGGTGTTCCCTCGCAAGGGGAAGTCCGCTAATTTCCTCCCCTGTCCATGGGGAGGCACTAGATGCTACCTGCGTTTCCAGCCCAACCCCCGCATTTCCCCGGCAGCCCGTACTGGGAGGGACTCGGGGAAGACTCTCGAAGGGCTCCTAGGAGATCTCGGGTGCTGCAGACAGAAGACGGAACCTCCCCACACTCAGAATTCCGGAACACGGCTGACTGTGTGGGGGAGGTTCGGGGCCGCCCTCCACGCAGCTTCCTGGTGTCACAGGTGTTCCCTCGCAAGGGGAAGTCCGCTAATTACCTCCCCTGTCCATGGGGAGGCACTAGATGCTACCTGCGTTTCCAGCCCAACCCCCGCATTTCCCCGGCAGCCCGTACTGGGAGGGACTCGGGGAAGACTCTCGAAGGGCTCCTAGGAGATCTCGGGTGCTGCAGACAGAAGACGGAACCTCCCCACACTCAGAATTCCGGAACACGGCTGACTGTGTGGGTGAGGTTCGGGGCCGCACTCCACGCAGCTTCCTGGTGTCACAGGTGTTCCCTCGCAAGGGGAAGTCCGCTAATTACCTCCCCTGTCCATGGGGAGGCACTAGATGCTACCTGCGTTTCCAGCCCAACCCCCGCATTTCCCCGGCAGCCCGTACTGGGAGGGACTCGGGGAAGACTCTCGAAGGGCTCCTAGGAGATCTCGGGTGCTGCAGACAGAAGACGGAACCTCCCCACACTCAGAATTCCGGAACACGGCTGACTGTGTGGGGGAGGTTCGGGGCCGCACTCCACGCAGCTTCCTGGTGTCACAGGTGTTCCCTCGCAAGGGGAAGTCCGCTAATTACCTCCCCTGTCCATGGGGAGGCACTAGATGCTACCTGCGTTTCCAGCCCAACCCCCGCATTTCCCCGGCAGCCCGTACTGGGAGGGACTCGGGGAAGACTCTCGAAGGGCTCCTAGGAGATCTCGGGTGCTGCAGACAGAAGACGGAACCTCCCCACACTCAGAATTCCGGAACAACGGTGACTGTGTAGGTGAGGTTCAGGGTCGCCCTTCACGAAGCTTCCTGGTGTCACAGGTGTTCCCTTGCAAGGGGAAGTCCGCTAATTACCTCCCCTGTCCATGGGGAGGCGTAGATGCTACCTGCGTTTCCAGCCTAACCCCCGCCTTTCCCCGGCAGCCCGCACTGGGAGGGACTCGGGGAAGACTCTCGAAGGGCTCCTAGGAGATCTCGGGTGCTGCAGACAGAAGACGGAACCTCCCCACACTCAGAATTCCGGAACACGGCTGACTGTGTGGGGGAGGTTCGGGGCCGCCCTCCACGCAGCTTCCTGGTGTCACAGGTGTTCCCTCGCAAGGGGAAGTCCGCTAATTACCTCCCCTGTCCATGGGGAGGCACTAGATGCTACCTGCGTTTCCAGCCCAACCCCCGCATTTCCCCGGCAGCCCGTACTGGGAGGGACTCGGTGAAGACTCTCGAATGTATCCTAGGAGATCTCGGGTGCTGCAGACAGAAGACGGAACCTCCCCACACTCAGAATTCCGGAACACGGCTGACTGTGTGGGGGAGGTTCGGGGCCGCCCTCCACGCAGCTTCCTGGTGTCACAGGTGTTCCCTCGCAAGGGGAAGTCCGCTACTTACCTGCCCTGTCCATGGGGAGGCACTAGATGCTACCTGCGTTTCCAGCCCAACCCCCGCATTTCCCCGGCAGCCCATACTGGGAGGGACTCGGGGAATACTCTCGAAGGGCTCCTAGGAGATCTCAGGTGCTGCAGACAGAAGACGGAACCTCCCCACACTCAGAATTCCGGAACACGGCTGACTGTGTGGGGGAGGTTCGGGGCCGCACTCCACGCAGCTTCCTGGTGTCACAGGTGTTCCCTCGCAAGGGGAAGTCAGCTAATTACCTCCCCTGTCCATGGGGAGGCACTAGATGCTACCTGCGTTTCCAGCCCAACCCCCGCATTTCCCCGGCAGCCCGTACTGGGAGGGACTCGGGGAAGACTGTCGAAGGGCTCCTAGGAGATCTCGGGTGCTGCAGACAGAAGACGGAACCTCCCCACACTCAGAATTCCGGAACACGGCTGACTGTGTGGGGGAGGTTCGGGGCCGCACTCCACGCAGCTTCCTGGTGTCACAGGTGTTCCCTCGCAAGGGGAAGTCCGCTAATTACCTCCCCTGTCCATGGGGAGGCACTAGATGCTACCTGCGTTTCCAGCCCAACCCCCGCATTTCCCCGGCAGCCCGTACTGGGAGGGACTCGGGGAAGACTCTCGAAGGGCTCCTAGGAGATCTCGGGTGCTGCAGACAGAAGACGGAACCTCCCCACACTCAGAATTCCGGAACACGGCTGACTGTGTGGGGGAGTTTCGGGGCCGCCCTCCACGCAGCTTCCTGGTGTCACAGGTGTTCCCTCGCAAGGGGAAGTCCGCTAATTACCTCCCCTGTCCATGGGGAGGCACTAGATGCTACCTGCGTTTCCAGCCCAACCCCCGCATTTCCCCGGCAGCCCGTACTGGGAGGGACTCGGGGAAGACTCTCGAAGGGCTCCTAGGAGATCTCGGGTGCTGCAGACAGAAGACGGAACCTCCCCACACTCAGAATTCCGGAACACGGCTGACTGTGTGGGGGAGGTTCGGGGCCGCCCTCCACGCAGCTTCCTGGTGTCACAGGTGTTCCCTCGCAAGGGGAAGTCCGCTAATTACCTCCCCTGTCCATGGGGAGGCACTAGATGCTACCTGCGTTTCCAGCCCAACCCCCGCATTTCCCCGGCAGCCCGTACTGGGAGGGACTCGGGGAAGACTCTCGAAGGGCTCCTAGGAGATCTCGGGTGCTGCAGACAGAAGACGAAACCTCCCCACACTCAGAATTCCGGAACACGGCTGAATGCGGGGGAGGTTCGGGGCCGCACTCCACGCAGCTTCCTGGTGTCACAGGTGTTCCCTCGCAAGGGGAAGTCCGCTAATTACCTCCCCTGTCCATGGGGAGACACTAGATGCTACCTGCGTTTCCAGCCCAACCCCCGCATTTCCCCGGCAGCCCGTACGGGGAGGGACTCGGGGAAGACTCTCGAAGGGCTCCTAGGAGATCTCGGGTGCTGCAGACAGAAGACGGAACCTCCCCACACTCAGAATTCCGGAACACGGCTTACTGTGTGGGTGAGGTTCGGGGCCGCACTCCACGCAGCTTCCTGGTGTCACAGGTGTTCCCTCGCAAGGGGAAGTCCGCTACTTACCTGCCCTGTCCATGGGGAGGCACTAGATGCTACCTGCGTTTCCAGCCCAACCCCCGCATTTCCCCGGCAGCCCATACTGGGAGGGACTCGGGGAATACTCTCGAAGGGCTCCTAGGAGATCTCGGGTGCTGCAGACAGAAGACGGAACCTCCCCACACTCAGAATTCCGGAACACGGCTGACTGTGTGGGGGAGGTTCGGGGCCGCACTCCACGCAGCTTCCTGGTGTCACAGGTGTTCCCTCGCAAGGGGAAGTCCGCTAATTACCTCCCCTGTCCATGGGGAGGCACTAGATGCTACCTGCGTTTCCAGCCCAACCCCCGCATTTCCCCGGCAGCCCGTACTGGGAGGGACTCGGGGAAGATTCTCGAAGGGCTCCTAGGAGATCTCGGGTGCTGCAGACAGAAGACGGAACCTCCCCACACTCAGAATTCCGGAACACGGCTGACTGTGTGGGGGAGGTTCGGGGCCGCCCTCCACGCAGCTTCCTGGTGTCACAGGTGTTCCCTCGCAAGGGGAAGTCCGCTAATTACCTCCCCTGTCCATGGGGAGGCACTAGATGCTACCTGCGTTTCCAGCCCAACCCCCGCATTTCCCCGGCAGCCCGTACTGGGAGGGACTCGGGGAAGACTCTCGAAGGGCTCCTAGGAGATCTCGGGTGCTGCAGACAGAAGACGGAACCTCCCCACACTCAGAATTCCGGAACACGGCTGAATGCGGGGGAGGTTCGGGGCCGCCCTCCACGCAGCTTCCTGGTGTCACAGGTGTTCCCTCGCAAGGGGAAGTCCGCTAATTACCTCCCCTGTCCATGGGGAGACACTAGATGCTACCTGCGTTTCCAGCCCAACCCCCGCATTTCCCCGGCAGCCCGTACTGGGAGGGACTCGGGGAAGACTCTCGAAGGGCTCCTAGGAGATCTCGGGTGCTGCAGACAGAAGACGGAACCTCCCCACACTCAGAATTCCGGAACACGGCTTACTGTGTGGGTGAGGTTCGGGGCCGCACTCCACGCAGCTTCCTGGTGTCACAGGTGTTCCCTCGCAAGGGGAAGTCCGCTAATTACCTCCCCTGTCCATGGGGAGGCGTAGATGCTACCTGCGTTTCCAGCCCAACCCCCGCATTTCCCCGGCAGCCCGTACTGGGAGGGACTCGGGGAAGACTCTCGAAGGGCTCCTAGGAGATCTCGGGTGCTGCAGACAGAAGACGGAACCTCCCCACACTCAGAATTCCGGAACACGGCTGAATGCGGGGGAGGTTCGGGGCCGCCCTCCACGCAGCTTCCTGGTGTCACAGGTGTTCCCTCGCAAGGGGAAGTCCGCTAATTACCTCCCCTGTCCATGGGGAGACACTAGATGCTACCTGCGTTTCCAGCCCAACCCCCGCATTTCCCCGGCAGCCCGTACTGGGAGGGACTCGGGGAAGACTCTCGAAGGGCTCCTAGGAGATCTCGGGTGCTGCAGACAGAAGACGGAACCTCCCCACACTCAGAATTCCGGAACACGGCTGACTGTGTGGGGGAGGTTCGGGGCCGCACTCCACGCAGCTTCCTGGTGTCACAGGTGTTCCCTCGCAAGGGGAAGTCCGCTAATTACCTCCCCTGTCCATGGGGAGGCACTAGATGCTACCTGCGTTTCCAGCCCAACCCCCGCATTTCCCCGGCAGCCCGTACTGGGAGGGACTCGGGGAAGACTCTCGAAGGGCTCCTAGGAGATCTCGGGTGCTGCAGACAGAAGACGGAACCTCCCCACACTCAGAATTCCGGAACACGGCTGACTGTGTGGGGGAGTTTCGGGGCCGCCCTCCACGCAGCTTCCTGGTGTCACAGGTGTTCCCTCGCAAGGGGAAGTCCGCTAATTACCTCCCCTGTCCATGGGGAGGCACTAGATGCTACCTGCGTTTCCAGCCCAACCCCCGCATTTCCCCGGCAGCCCGTACTGGGAGGGACTCGGGGAAGACTCTCGAAGGGCTCCTAGGAGATCTCGGGTGCTGCAGACAGAAGACGGAACCTCCCCACACTCAGAATTCCGGAACACGGCTGACTGTGTGGGGGAGGTTCGGGGCCGCCCTCCACGCAGCTTCCTGGTGTCACAGGTGTTCCCTCGCAAGGGGAAGTCCGCTAATTACCTCCCCTGTCCATGGGGAGGCACTAGATGCTACCTGCGTTTCCAGCCCAACCCCCGCATTTCCCCGGCAGCCCGTACTGGGAGGGACTCGGGGAAGACTCTCGAAGGGCTCCTAGGAGATCTCGGGTGCTGCAGACAGAAGACGAAACCTCCCCACACTCAGAATTCCGGAACACGGCTGAATGCGGGGGAGGTTCGGGGCCGCACTCCACGCAGCTTCCTGGTGTCACAGGTGTTCCCTCGCAAGGGGAAGTCCGCTAATTACCTCCCCTGTCCATGGGGAGACACTAGATGCTACCTGCGTTTCCAGCCCAACCCCCGCATTTCCCCGGCAGCCCGTACGGGGAGGGACTCGGGGAAGACTCTCGAAGGGCTCCTAGGAGATCTCGGGTGCTGCAGACAGAAGACGGAACCTCCCCACACTCAGAATTCCGGAACACGGCTTACTGTGTGGGTGAGGTTCGGGGCCGCACTCCACGCAGCTTCCTGGTGTCACAGGTGTTCCCTCGCAAGGGGAAGTCCGCTACTTACCTGCCCTGTCCATGGGGAGGCACTAGATGCTACCTGCGTTTCCAGCCCAACCCCCGCATTTCCCCGGCAGCCCATACTGGGAGGGACTCGGGGAATACTCTCGAAGGGCTCCTAGGAGATCTCGGGTGCTGCAGACAGAAGACGGAACCTCCCCACACTCAGAATTCCGGAACACGGCTGACTGTGTGGGGGAGGTTCGGGGCCGCACTCCACGCAGCTTCCTGGTGTCACAGGTGTTCCCTCGCAAGGGGAAGTCCGCTAATTACCTCCCCTGTCCATGGGGAGGCACTAGATGCTACCTGCGTTTCCAGCCCAACCCCCGCATTTCCCCGGCAGCCCGTACTGGGAGGGACTCGGGGAAGATTCTCGAAGGGCTCCTAGGAGATCTCGGGTGCTGCAGACAGAAGACGGAACCTCCCCACACTCAGAATTCCGGAACACGGCTGACTGTGTGGGGGAGGTTCGGGGCCGCCCTCCACGCAGCTTCCTGGTGTCACAGGTGTTCCCTCGCAAGGGGAAGTCCGCTAATTACCTCCCCTGTCCATGGGGAGGCACTAGATGCTACCTGCGTTTCCAGCCCAACCCCCGCATTTCCCCGGCAGCCCGTACTGGGAGGGACTCGGGGAAGACTCTCGAAGGGCTCCTAGGAGATCTCGGGTGCTGCAGACAGAAGACGGAACCTCCCCACACTCAGAATTCCGGAACACGGCTGAATGCGGGGGAGGTTCGGGGCCGCCCTCCACGCAGCTTCCTGGTGTCACAGGTGTTCCCTCGCAAGGGGAAGTCCGCTAATTACCTCCCCTGTCCATGGGGAGACACTAGATGCTACCTGCGTTTCCAGCCCAACCCCCGCATTTCCCCGGCAGCCCGTACTGGGAGGGACTCGGGGAAGACTCTCGAAGGGCTCCTAGGAGATCTCGGGTGCTGCAGACAGAAGACGGAACCTCCCCACACTCAGAATTCCGGAACACGGCTTACTGTGTGGGTGAGGTTCGGGGCCGCACTCCACGCAGCTTCCTGGTGTCACAGGTGTTCCCTCGCAAGGGGAAGTCCGCTAATTACCTCCCCTGTCCATGGGGAGGCGTAGATGCTACCTGCGTTTCCAGCCCAACCCCCGCATTTCCCCGGCAGCCCGTACTGGGAGGGACTCGGGGAAGACTCTCGAAGGGCTCCTAGGAGATCTCGGGTGCTGCAGACAGAAGACGGAACCTCCCCACACTCAGAATTCCGGAACACGGCTGAATGCGGGGGAGGTTCGGGGCCGCCCTCCACGCAGCTTCCTGGTGTCACAGGTGTTCCCTCGCAAGGGGAAGTCCGCTAATTACCTCCCCTGTCCATGGGGAGACACTAGATGCTACCTGCGTTTCCAGCCCAACCCCCGCATTTCCCCGGCAGCCCGTACTGGGAGGGACTCGGGGAAGACTCTCGAAGGGCTCCTAGGAGATCTCGGGTGCTGCAGACAGAAGACGGAACCTCCCCACACTCAGAATTCCGGAACACGGCTTACTGTGTGGGTGAGGTTCGGGGCCGCACTCCACGCAGCTTCCTGGTGTCACAGGTGTTCCCTCGCAAGGGGAAGTCCGCTAATTACCTCCCCTGTCCATGGGGAGGCGTAGATGCTACCTGCGTTTCCAGCCCAACCCCCGCATTTCCCCGGCAGCCCGCACTGGGAGGGACTCGGGGAAGACTCTCGAAGGGCTCCCAGGAGATCGTGGGTGCTGCAGACAGAAGACGGAACCTCCTCACATTCAGAATTCCGGAACACGGCTGACTGTGTGGGGGAGAACCGGGGCAGCCCTCCACGCAGCTTCCTGGTGTCACAGGTGTTCCCTCGCAAGGGGAAGTCCGCTAATTACCTCCCCTGTCCATGGGGAGGCGTAGAGGCTACCTGCGTTTCCAGCCCAACCCCCGCATTTCCCCGGCAGCCCGTACTGGGAGGGACTCGGGGAAGACTCTCGAAGGGCTCCTAGGAGATCTCGGGTGCTGCAGACAGAAGACGGAACCTCCCCACACTCAGAATTCCGGAACACGGCTGAATGCGGGGGAGGTTCGGGGCCGCCCTCCACGCAGCTTCCTGGTGTCACAGGTGTTCCCTCGCAAGGGGAAGTCCGCTAATTACCTCCCCTGTCCATGGGGAGGCGTAGATGCTACCTGCGTTTCCAGCCCAACCCCCGCATTTCCCCGGCAGCCCGCACTGGGAGGGACTCGGGGAAGACTCTCGAAGGGCTCCCAGGACATCGTGGGTGCTGCAGACAGAAGACGGAACCTCCTCACATTCAGAATTCCGGAACACGGCTGACTGTGTGGGGGAGAACCGGGGCAGCCCTCCACGCAGCTTCCTGGTGTCACAGGTGTTCCCTCGCAAGGGGAAGTCCGCTAATTACCTCCCCTGTCCATGGGGAGGCACTAGATGCTACCTGCGTTTCCAGCCCAACCCCCGCATTTCCCCGGCAGCCCGTACTGGGAGGGACTCGGGGAAGACTCTCGAAGGGCTCCTAGGAGATCTCGGGTGCTGCAGACAGAAGACGGAACCTCCCCACACTCAGAATTCCGGAACACGGCTGAATGCGGGGGAGGTTCGGGGCCGCCCTCCACGCAGCTTCCTGGTGTCACAGGTGTTCCCTGGAAGGGGAAGTCCGCTAATTACCTCCCCTGTCCATGGGGAGACACTAGATGCTACCTGCGTTTCCAGCCCAACCCCCGCATTTCCCCGGCAGCCCGTACTGGGAGGGACTCGGGGAAGACTTTCGAAGGGCTCCTAGGAGATCTCGGGTGCTGCAGACAGAGACGGAACCTCCCCACACTCAGAATTCCGGAACACGGCTTACTGTGTGGGTGAGGTTCGGGGCCGCACTCCACGCAGCTTCCTGGTGTCACAGGTGTTCCCTCGCAAGGGGAAGTCCGCTAATTACCTCCCCTGTCCATGGGGAGGCGTAGATGCTACCTGCGTTTCCAGCCCAACCCCCGCATTTCCCCGGCAGCCCGCACTGGGAGGGACTCGGGGAAGACTCTCGAAGGGCTCCCAGGAGATCGTGGGTGCTGCAGACAGAAGACGGAACCTCCTCACATTCAGAATTCCGGAACACGGCTGACTGTGTGGGGGAGAACCGGGGCAGCCCTCCACGCAGCTTCCTGGTGTCACAGGTGTTCCCTCGCAAGGGGAAGTCCGCTACTTACCTCCCCTGTCCATGGGGAGGCACTAGATGCTACCTGCGTTTCCAGCCCAACCCCCGCATTTCCCCGGCAGCCCGTACTGGGAGGGACTCGGGGAAGACTCTCCAAGGGCTCCTAGGAGATCTCGGGTGCTGCAGACAGAAGACGGAACCTCCCCACACTCAGAATTCCGGAACAACGGTGACTGTGTAAGTGAGGTTCAGGGCCGCCCTTCACGAAGCTTCCTGGTGTCACAGGTGTTCCCTCGCAAGGGGAAGTCCGCTAATTACCTCCCCTGTCCATGGGGAGGCACTAGATGCTACCTGCGTTTCCAGCCCAACCCCCGCATTTCCCCGGCAGCCCGTACTGGGAGGGACTCGGGGAAGACTCTCGAAGGTATCCTAGGAGATCTCGGGTGCTGCAGACAGAAGACGGAACCTCCCCACACTCAGAATTCCGGAACACGGCTTACTGTGTGGGTGAGGTTCGGGGCCGCCCTCCACGCAGCTTCCTGGTGTCACAGGTGTTCCCTCGCAAGGGGAAGTCCGCTACTTACCTGCCCTGTCCATGGGGAGGCACTAGATGCTACCTGCGTTTCCAGCCCAACCCCCGCATTTCCCCGGCAGCCCATACTGGGAGGGACTCGGGGAATACTCTCGAAGGGCTCCTAGGAGATCTCAGGTGCTGCAGACATAAGACGGAACCTCCCCACACTCAGAATTCCGGAACACGGCTGACTGTGTGGGGGAGGTTCGGGGCCGCACTCCACGCAGCTTCCTGGTGTCACAGGTGTTCCCTCGCAAGGGGAAGTCAGCTAATTACCTCCCCTGTCCATGGGGAGGCACTAGATGCTACCTGCGTTTCCAGCCCAACCCCCGCATTTCCCCGGCAGCCCGTACTGGGAGGGACTCGGGGAAGACTGTCGAAGGGCTCCTAGGAGATCTCGGGTGCTGCAGACAGAAGACGGAACCTCCCCACACTCAGAATTCCGGAACACGGCTGACTGTGTGGGGGAGGTTCGGGGCCGCACTCCACGCAGCTTCCTGGTGTCACAGGTGTTCCCTCGCAAGGGGAAGTCCGCTAATTACCTCCCCTGTCCATGGGGAGGCACTAGATGCTACCTGCGTTTCCAGCCCAACCCCCGCATTTCCCCGGCAGCCCGTACTGGGAGGGACTCGGGGAAGACTCTCGAAGGGCTCCTAGGAGATCTCGGGTGCTGCAGACAGAAGACGGAACCTCCCCACACTCAGAATTCCGGAACACGGCTGACTGTGTGGGGGAGGTTCGGGGCCGCACTCCACGCAGCTTCCTGGTGTCACAGGTGTTCCCTCGCAAGGGGAAGTCCGCTAATTACCTCCCCTGTCCATGGGGAGGCACTAGATGCTACCTGCGTTTCCAGCCCAACCCCCGCATTTCCCCGGCAGCCCGTACTGGGAGGGACTCGGGGAAGACTCTCGAAGGGCTCCTAGGAGATCTCGGGTGCTGCAGACAGAAGACGGAACCTCCCCACACTCAGAATTCCGGAACACGGCTGAATGCGGGGGAGGTTCGGGGCCGCCCTCCACGCAGCTTCCTGGTGTCACAGGTGTTCCCTCGCAAGGGGAAGTCCGCTAATTACCTCCCCTGTCCATGGGGAGACACTAGATGCTACCTGCGTTTCCAGCCCAACCCCCGCATTTCCCCGGCAGCCCGTACTGGGAGGGACTCGGGGAAGACTCTCGAAGGGCTCCTAGGAGATCTCGGGTGCTGCAGACAGAAGACGGAACCTCCCCACACTCAGAATTCCGGAACACGGCTTACTGTGTGGGTGAGGTTCGGGGCCGCACTCCACGCAGCTTCCTGGTGTCACAGGTGTTCCCTCGCAAGGGGAAGTCCGCTAATTACCTCCCCTGTCCATGGGGAGGCGTAGATGCTACCTGCGTTTCCAGCCCAACCCCCGCATTTCCCCGGCAGCCCGTACTGGGAGGGACTCGGGGAAGACTCTCGAAGGGCTCCTAGGAGATCTCGGGTGCTGCAGACAGAAGACGGAACCTCCCCACACTCAGAATTCCGGAACACGGCTGAATGCGGGGGAGGTTCGGGGCCGCCCTCCACGCAGCTTCCTGGTGTCACAGGTGTTCCCTCGCAAGGGGAAGTCCGCTAATTACCTCCCCTGTCCATGGGGAGACACTAGATGCTACCTGCGTTTCCAGCCCAACCCCCGCATTTCCCCGGCAGCCCGTACTGGGAGGGACTCGGGGAAGACTCTCGAAGGGCTCCTAGGAGATCTCGGGTGCTGCAGACAGAAGACGGAACCTCCCCACACTCAGAATTCCGGAACACGGCTTACTGTGTGGGTGAGGTTCGGGGCCGCACTCCACGCAGCTTCCTGGTGTCACAGGTGTTCCCTCGCAAGGGGAAGTCCGCTAATTACCTCCCCTGTCCATGGGGAGGCGTAGATGCTACCTGGGTTTCCAGCCCAACCCCCGCATTTCCCCGGCAGCCCGCACTGGGAGGGACTCGGGGAAGACTCTCGAAGGGCTCCCAGGAGATCGTGGGTGCTGCAGACAGAAGACGGAACCTCCTCACATTCAGAATTCCGGAACACGGCTGACTGTGTGGGGGAGAACCGGGGCAGCCCTCCACGCAGCTTCCTGGTGTCACAGGTGTTCCCTCGCAAGGGGAAGTCCGCTACTTACCTCCCCTGTCCATGGGGAGGCACTAGATGCTACCTGCGTTTCCAGCCCAACCCCCGCATTTCCCCGGCAGCCCGTACTGGGAGGGACTCGGGGAAGACTCTCCAAGGGCTCCTAGGAGATCTCGGGTGCTGCAGACAGAAGACGGAACCTCCCCACACTCAGAATTCCGGAACAACGGTGACTGTGTAAGTGAGGTTCAGGGCCGCCATTCACGAAGCTTCCTGGTGTCACAGGTGTTCCCTTGCAAGGGGAAGTCCGCTAATTACCTCCCCTGTCCATGGGGAGGCGTAGATGCTACCTGCGTTTCCAGCCTAACCCCCGCCTTTCCCCGGCAGCCCGCACTGGGAGGGACTCGGGGAAGACTCTCGAAGGGTTCCTAGGAGATCTCGGGTGCTGCAGACAGAAGACGGAACCTCCCCACACTCAGAATTCCGGAACACGGCTGACTGTGTGGGGGAGGTTCGGGGCCGCCCTCCACGCAGCTTCCTGGTGTCACAGGTGTTCCCTCGCAAGGGGAAGTCCGCTACTTACCTGCCCTGTCCATGGGGAGGCACTAGATGCTACCTGCGTTTCCAGCCCAACCCCCGCATTTCCCCGGCAGCCCGTACAGGGAGGGACTCGGGGAATACTCTCGAAGGGCTCCTAGGAGATCTCGGGTGCTGCAGACAGAAGACAGAACCTCCCCACACTCAGAATTCCGGAACACGGCTGACTGTGTGGGGGAGGTTCGGGGCCGCACTCCACGCAGCTTCCTGGTGTCACAGGTGTTCCCTCGCAAGGGGAAGTCCGCTAATTACCTCCCCTGTCCATGGGGAGGCACTAGATGCTACCTGCGTTTCCAGCCCAACCCCCGCATTTCCCCGGCAGCCCGTACTGGGAGGGACTCGGGGAAGACTCTCGAAGGGCTCCTAGGAGATCTCGGGTGCTGCAGACAGAAGACGGAACCTCCCCACACTCAGAATTCCGGAACACGGCTGACTGTGTGGGGGAGGTTCGGGGCCGCACTCCACGCAGCTTCCTGGTGTCACAGGTGTTCCCTCGCAAGGGGAAGTCCGCTAATTACCTCCCCTGTCCATGGGGAGGCACTAGATGCTACCTGCGTTTCCAGCCCAACCCCCGCATTTCTCAGGCAGCCCGGAATGGGAGGGACTCGGGGAAGACTCTCGAAGGGCTCCTAGGAGATCTCGGGTGCTGCAGACAGAAGACGGAACCTCCCCACACTCAGAATTCCGGAACACGGCTGACTGTGTGGGGGAGGTTCGGGGCCGCACTCCACGCAGCTTCCTGGTGTCACAGGTGTTCCCTCGCAAGGGGAAGTCCGCTAATTACCTCCCCTGTCCATGGGGAGGCACTAGATGCTACCTGCGTTTCCAGCCCAACCCCCGCATTTCCCCGGCAGCCCGTACTGGGAGGGACTCGGGGAAGACTCTCGAAGGGCTCCTAGGAGATCTCGGGTGCTGCAGACAGAAGACGGAACCTCCCCACACTCAGAATTCCGGAACACGTCTTACTGTGTGGGTGAGGTTCAGGGCCGCACTCCACGCAGCTTCCTGGTGTCACAGGTGTTCCCTCGCAAGGGGAAGTCCGCTAATTACCTCCCCTGTCCATGGGGAGGCGTAGATGATACCTACGTTTCCAGCCCAACCCCCGCATTTCCCCGGCAGCCCGCACTGGGAGGGACTCGGGGAAGAATCTCGAAGGGCTCCTAGGAGATCCTGGGTGCTGCAGACAGAAGACGGAACCTCCTCACATTCAGAATTCCGGAACACGGCTGACTGTGTGGGGGAGGTCCGGGGCAGCCCTCCACGCAGCTTCCTGGTGTCACAGGTGTTCCCTCGCAAGGGGAAGTCCGCTACTTACCTCCCCTGTCCATGGGGAGGCACTAGATGCTACCTGCGTTTCCAGCCCAACCCCCGCATTTCCCCGGCAGCCCGTACTGGGAGGGACTCGGGGAAGACTCTCGAAGGGCTCCTAGGAGATCTCGGGTGCTGCAGACAGAAGACGGAACCTCCCCACACTCAGAATTCCGGAACAACGGTGACTGTGTATGTGAGGTTCAGGGCCGCCCTTCACGAAGCTTCCTGGTGTCACAGGTGTTCCCTTGCAAGGGGAAGTCCGCTAATTACCTCCCCTGTCCATGGGGAGGCGTAGATGCTACCTGCGTTTCCAGCCTAACCCCCGCCTTTCCCCGGCAGCCCGCACTGGGAGGGACTCGGGGAAGACTCTCGAAGTGCTCCTAGGAGATCCCGGGTGCTGCAGACAGAAGACAGAACCTCCTCACATTCAGAATTCCGGAACACGGCTGACTGTGTGGGGGAGGTTCTGGGCCACCCTCCACACAGCTTCCTGGTGTCACAGGTGTTCCCTCGCAAGGGGAAGTTCGCTACTTACCTCCCCTGTCCATGCGGAGGCGTAGATGCTACCTGCGTTTCCAGCCCAACCCCCGCCTTTCCCCGGCAGCCCGCACTGGGAGGGACTCGGGGAAGACTCTCGAAGGGCTCCTAGGAGATCTCGGGTGCTGCAGACAGAAGACGGAACCTCCCCACACTCAGAATTCCGGAACACGGCTGACTGTGTGGGGGAGGTTCGGGGCCGCCCTCCACGCAGCTTCCTGGTGTCACAGGTGTTCCCTCGCAAGGGGAAGTCCGCTAATTACCTCCCCTGTCCATGGGGAGGCACTAGATGCTACCTGCGTTTCCAGCCCAACCCCCGCATTTCCCCGGCAGCCCGTACTGGGAGGGACTCGGGGAAGACTCTCGAAGGGCTCCTAGGAGATCTCGGGTGCTGCAGACAGAAGACGGAACCTCCCCACACTCAGAATTCCGGAACACGGCTGACTGTGTGGGGGAGGTTCGGGGCCGCCCTCCACGCAGCTTCCTGGTGTCACAGGTGTTCCCTCGCAAGGGGAAGTCCGCTAATTACCTCCCCTGTCCATGGGGAGGCACTAGATGCTACCTGCGTTTCCAGCCCAACCCCCGCATTTCCCCGGCAGCCCGTACTGGGAGGGACTCGGGGAAGACTCTCGAAGGGCTCCTAGGAGATCTCGGGTGCTGCAGACAGAAGACGGAACCTCCCCACACTCAGAATTCCGGAACACGGCTGACTGTGTGGGGGAGGTCCGGGGCCGCCCTCCACGCAGCTTCCTGGTGTCACAGGTGTTCCCTCGCAAGGGGAAGTCCGCTAATTACCTCCCCTGTCCATGGGGAGGCACTAGATGCTACCTGCGTTTCCAGACCAACCCCCGCATTTCCCCGGCAGCCCGTACTGGGAGGGACTCGGGGAAGACTCTCGAAGGGCTCCTAGGAGTTCTCGGGAGCTGCAGACAGAAGACGGAACCTCCCCACACTCAGAATTCCGGAACACGGCTGACTGTGTGGGGGAGGTTCGGGGCCGCACTCCACGCAGCTTCCTGGTGTCACAGGTGTTCCCTCGCAAGGGGAAGTCCGCTAATTACCTCCCCTGTCCATGGGGAGGCACTAGATGCTACCTGCGTTTCCAGCCCAACCCCCGCATTTCCCCGGCAGCCCGCACTGGGAGGGACTCGGGGAAGACTCTCGAAGGGCTCCTAGGAGATCTCGGGTGCTGCAGACAGAAGACGGAACCTCCCCACACTCAGAATTCCGGAACACGGCTTACTGTGTGGGTGAGGTTCGGGGCCGCACTCCACGCAGCTTCCTGGTGTCACAGGTGTTCCCTCGCAAGGGTAAGTCCGCTAATTACCTCCCCTGTCCATGGGGAGGCGTAGATGCTACCTGCGTTTCCAGCCCAACTCCCGCATTTCCCCGGCAGCCCGCACTGGGAGGGACTCGGGGAAGACTCTCGAAGGGCTTCTAGGAGATCCTGGGTGCTGCAGACAGAAGAAGGAACCTCCTCACATTCAGAATTCCGGAACACGGCTGACTGTGTGGGGGAGGTCCGGGGCAGCCCTCCACGCAGCTTCCTGGTGTCACAGGTGTTCCCTCGCAAGGATAAGTCCGCTACTTACCTCCCCTGTCCATGGGGAGGCACTAGATTCTACCAGCGCTTCCAGCCCAACCCCCGCATTTCCCCGGCAGCCCGTACTGGGAGGGACTCGGGGAAGACTCTCGAAGGGCTCCTAGGAGATCTCGGGTGCTGCAGACAGAAGACGGAACCTCCCCACACTCAGAATTCCGGAACAACGGTGACTGTGTATGTGAGGTTCAGGGCCGCCTTCACGAAGCTTCCTGGTGTCACAGGTGTTCCCTTGCAAGGGGAAGTCCGCTAATTACCTCCCTTGTCCATGGGGAGGCGTAGATGCTACCTGGGTTTCCAGCCCAACCCCCGCATTTCCCCGGCAGCCCGTACTGGGAGGGACTCGGGGAAGACTCTCGAAGGGCTCCTAGGAGATCTCGGGTGCTGCAGACAGAAGACGGAACCTCCCCACACTCAGAATTCCGGAACACGGCTAACTGTGTGGGGGAGGTTCGGGGCCGCCCTCCACGCAGCTTCCTGGTGTCACAGTTGTTCCCTCGCAAGGGGAAGTCCGCTAATTACCTCCCCTGTCCATGGGGAGGCACTAGATGCTACCTGCGTTTCCAGCCCAACCCCCGCATTTCCCCGGCAGCCCGTACTGGGAGGGACTCGGGGAAGACTCTCGAAGGGCTCCTAGGAGATCTCGGGTGCTGCAGACAGAAGACGGAACCTCCCCACACTCAGAATTCCGGAACAACGGTGACTGTGTATGTGAGGTTCGGGGCCGCCCTTCACGAAGCTTCCTGGTGTCACAGGTGTTCCCTTGCAAGGGGAAGTCCGCTAATTACCTGCCCTGTCCATGGGTAGGCGTAGATGCTACCTGCGTTTCCAGCCTAACCCCCGCCTTTCCCCGGCAGCCCGTACTGGGAGGGACTCGGGGAAGACTCTCGAAGGGCTCCTAGGAGATCTCGGGTGCTGCAGACAGAAGACGGAACCTCCCCACACTCAGAATTCCGGAACACGGCTGACTGTGTGGGGGAGGTTCGGGGCCGCCCTCCACGCAGCTTCCTGGTGTCACAGGTGTTCCCTCGCAAGGGGAAGTCCGCTAATTACCTCCCCTGTCCATGGGGAGGCACTAGATGCTACCTGCGTTTCCAGCCCAACCCCCGCATTTCCCCGGCAGCCCGTACTGGGAGGGACTCGGGGAAGACTCTCGAAGGACTCCTAGGAGATCTCGGGTGCTGCAGACAGAAGACGGAACCTCCCCACACTCAGAATTCCGGAACACGGCTGACTGTGTGGGGGAGGTTCGGGGCCGCCCTCCGCGAAGCTTCCTGGTGTCACAGGTGTTCCCTCGCAAGGGGAAGTCCGCTAATTACCTCCCCTGTCCATGGGGAGGCACTAGATGCTACCTGCGTTTCCAGCCCAACCCCCGAATTTCCCCGGCAGCCCGTACTGGGAGGGACTCGGGGAAGACTCTCGAAAGGCTCCTAGGAGATCTCGGGTGCTGCAGACAGAAGACGGAACCTCCCCACACTCAGAATTCCGGAACACGGCTGACTGTGTGGGGGAGGTTCGGGGCCGCACTCCACGCAGCTTCCTGGTGTCACAGGTGTTCCCTCGCAAGGGGAAGTCCGCTAATTACCTCCCCTGTCCATGGGGAGGCACTAGATGCTACCTGCGTTTCCAGCCCAACCCCCGCATTTCCCCGGCAGCCCGTACTGGGAGGGACTCGGGGAAGACTCTCGAAGGGCTCCTAGGAGATCTCGGGTGCTGCAGACAGAAGACGGAACCTCCCCACACTCAGAATTCCGGAACACGGCTTACTGTGTGGGTGAGGTTCGGGGCCACACTCCACGCAGCTTCCTGGTGTCACAGGTGTTCCCTCGCAAGGGGAAGTCCGCTAATTACCTCCCCTGTCCATGGGGAGGCGTAGATGCTACCTGCGTTTCCAGCCCAACCCCCGCATTTCCCCGGCAGCCCGTACTGGGAGGGACTCGGGGAAGACTCTCGAAGGGCTCCTAGAAGATCCTGGGTGCTGCAGACAGAAGACGGAACCTCCTCACATTCAGAATTCCGGAACACGGCTGACTGTGTGGGGGAGGTCCGGGGCAGCCCTCCACGCAGCTTCCTGGTGTCACAGGTGTTCCCTCGCAAGGGGAAGTCCGCTACTTACCTCCCCTGTCCATGGGGAGGCACTAGATGCTACCTGCGTTTCCAGCCCAACCCCCGCATTTCCCCGGCAGCCCGTACTGGGAGGGACTCGGGGAAGACTCTCGAAGGGCTCCTAGGAGATCTCGGGTGCTGCAGACAGAAGACGGAACCTCCCCACACTCAGAATTCCGGAACACGTCTGACTGTGTGGGGGAGGTTCGGGGCCGCACTCCACGCAGCTTCCTGGTGTCACAGGTGTTCCCTCGCAAGGGGAAGTCCGCTAATTACCTCCCCTGTCCATGGGGAGGCACTAGATGCTACCTGCGTTTCCAGCCCAACCCCCGCATTTCCCCGGCAGCCCGTACTGGGAGGGACTCGGGGAAGACTCTCGAAGGGCTCCTAGGAGATCTCGGGTGCTGCAGACAGAAGACGGAACCTCCCCACACTCAGAATTCCGGAACACGGCTGACTGTGTGGGGGAGGTTCGGGGCCGCACTCCACGCAGCTTCCTGGTGTCACAGGTGTTCCCTCGCAAGGGGAAGTCCGCTAATTACCTCCCCTGTCCATGGGGAGGCAATAGATGCTACCTGCGTTTCCAGCCCAACCCCTGCATTTCCCCGGCAGCCCGTACTGGGAGGGACTCGGGGAAGACTCTCGAAGGGCTCCTAGGAGATCTCGGGTGCTGCAGACAGAAGACGGAACCTCCCCACACTCAGAATTCCGGAACACGGCTGACTGTGTGGGGGAGGTTCGGGGCCACACTCCACGCAGCTTCCTGGTGTCACAGGTGTTCCCTCGCAAGGGGAAGTCCGCTAATTACCTCCCCTGTCCATGGGGAGGCACTAGATGCTACCTGCGTTTCCAGCCCAACCCCCGCATTTCCCCGGCAGCCCGTACTGGGAGGGACTCGGGGAAGACTCTCAAAAGGCTCCTAGGAGATCTCGGGTGCTGCAGACAGAAGACGGAACCTCCCCACACTCAGAATTCCGGAACACGGCTGACTGTGTGGGGGAGGTTCGGGGCCGCCCTCCACGCAGCTTCCTGGTGTCACAGGTGTTCTCTCGCAAGGGGAAGTCCGCTAATTACCTCCCCTGTCCATGGGGAGGCACTAGATGCTACCTGCGTTTCCAGCCCAACCCCCGCATTTCCCCGGCAGCCCGTACTGGGAGGGACTCGGGGAAGACTCTCGAAGGGCTCCTAGGAGATCTCGGGTGCTGCAGACAGAAGACGGCACCTCCCCACACTCAGAATTCCGGAACAACTGTGACTGTGTAGGTGAGGTTCAGGGCCGCCCTTCGCGAAGCTTCCTGGTGTCACAGGTGTTCCCTTGCAAGGGGAAGTCCGCTAATTACCTCCCCTGTCCATGGGGAGGCGTAGATGCTACCTGCGTTTCCAGCCTAACCCCCGCCTTTCCCCGGCAGCCCGCACTGGGAGGGACTCGGGGAAGACTCTCGAAGTGCTCCTAGGAGATCCCGGGTGCTGCAGACAGAAGACAGAACCTCCTCACATTCAGAATTCCGGAACACGGCTGACTGTGTGGGGGAGGTTCGGGGCCGCCCTCCACGCAGCTTCCTGGTGTCACAGGTGTTCCCTCGCAAGGGGAAGTTCGCTACTTACCTCCCCTGTCCATGCGGAGGCGTAGATGCTACCTGCTTTTCCAGCCCAACCCCCGCATTTCCCCGGCAGCCCGCACTGGGAGGGACTCGGGGAAGACTCTCGAAGGGCTCCTAGGAGATCTCGGGTGCTGCAGACAGAAGACGGAACCTCCCCACACTCAGAATTCCGGAACACGGCTGACTGTGTGGGGGAGGTTCGGGGCCGCCCTCCACGCAGCTTCCTGGTGTCACAGGTGTTCCCTCGCAAGGGGAAGTCCGCTAATTACCTCCCCTGTCCATGGGGAGGCACTAGATGCTACCTGCGTTTCCAGCCCAACCCCCGCATTTCCCCGGCATCCCGTACTGGGAGGGACTCGGGGAAGACTCTCGAAGGGTTCCTAGGAGATCTCGGGTGCTGCAGACAGAAGACGGAACCTCCCCACACTCAGAATTCCGGAACACGGCTGACTGTGTGGGGGAGGTTCGGGGCCGCCCTCCACGCAGCTTCCTGGTGTCACAGGTGTTCCCTCGCAAGGGGAAGTCCGCTACTTACCTGCCCTGTCCATGGGGAGGCACTAGATGCTACCTGCGTTTCCAGCCCAACCCCCGCATTTCCCCGGCAGCCCGTACTGGGAGGGACTCGGGGAAGACTCTCGAAGGGCTCCTAGGAGATCTCGGGTGCTGCAGACAGAAGACGGAACCTCCCCACACTCAGAATTCCGGAACACGGCTGACTGTGTGGGGGAGGTTCGGGGCCGCACTCCACGCAGCTTCCTGGTGTCACAGGTGTTCCCTCGCAAGGGGAAGTCCGCTAATTACCTCCCCTGTCCATGGGGAGGCACTAGATGCTACCTGCGTTTCCAGCCCAACCCCCGCATTTCCCCGGCAGCCCGTACTGGGAGGGACTCGGGGAAGACTCTCGAAGGGCTCCTAGGAGATCTCGGGTGCTGCAGACAGAAGACGGAACCTCCCCACACTCAGAATTCCGGAACACGGCTGACTGTGTGGGGGAGGTTCGGGGCCGCACTCCACGCAGCTTCCTGGTATCACAGGTGTTCCCTCGCAAGGGGAAGTCCGCTAATTACCTCCCCTGTCCATGGGGAGGCACTAGATGCTACCTGCGTTTCCAGCCCAACCCCCGCATTTCCCCGGCAGCCCGTACTGGGAGGGACTCGGGGAAGACTCTCGAAGGGCTCCTAGGAGATCTCGGGTGCTGCAGACAGAAGACGGAACCTCCCCACACTCAGAATTCCGGAACACGGCTTACTGTGTGGGTGAGGTTCAGGGCCGCACTCCACGCAGCTTCCTGGTGTCACAGGTGTTCCCTCGCAAGGGGAAGTCCGCTAATTACCTCCCCTGTCCATGGGGAGGCGTAGATGCTACCTGCGTTTCCAGCCCAACCCCCGCATTTCCCCGGCAGCCCGCACTGGGAGGGACTCGGGGAAGACTCTCGAAGGGCTCCTAGGAGATCCTGGGTGCTGCAGACAGAAGACGGAACCTCCTCACATTCAGAATTCCGGAACACGGCTGACTGTGTGGGGGAGGTCCGGGGCAGCCCTCCACGCAGCTTCCTGGTGTCACAGGTGTTCCCTCGCAAGGGGAAGTCCGCTACTTACCTCCCCTGTCCATGGGGAGGCACTAGATGCTACCTGCGTTTCCAGCCCAACCCCCGCATTTCCCCGGCAGCCCGTACTGGGAGGGACTCGGGGAAGACTCTCGAAGGGCTCCTAGGAGATCTCGGGTGCTGCAGACAGAAGACGGAACCTCCCCACACTCAGAATTCCGGAACACGGCTGACTGTGTGGGGGAGGTTCAGGGCCGCACTCCACGCAGCTTCCTGGTGTCACAGGTGTTCCCTCGCAAGGGGAAGTCCGCTAATTACCTCCCCTGTCCATGGGGAGGCACTAGATGCTACCTGCGTTTCCAGCCCAACCCCCGCATTTCCCCGGCAGCCCGTACTGGGAGGGACTCGGGGAAGACTCTCGAAGGGCTCCTAGGAGATCTCGGGTGCTGCAGACAGAAGACGGAACCTCCCCACACTCAGAATTCCGGAACACGGCTGACTGTGTGGGGGAGGTTCGGGGCCGCCCTCCACGCAGCTTCCTGGTGTCACAGGTGTTCCCTCGCAAGGGGAAGTCCGCTAATTACCTCCCCTGTCCATGGGGAGGCACTAGATGCTACCTGCGTTTCCAGCCCAACCCCCGCATTTCCCCGGCAGCCCGTAATGGGAGGGACTCGGGGAAGACTCTCGAAGGGCTCCTTGGAGATCTCGGGTGCTGCAGACAGAAGACGGAACCTCCCCACACTCAGAATTCCGGAACACGGCTGACTGTGTGGGGGAGGTTCGGGGCCGCACTCCACGAAGCTTCCTGGTGTCACAGGTGTTCCCTCGCAAGGGGAAGTCCGCTAATTACCTCCCCTGTCCATGGGGAGGCACTAGATGCTACCTGCGTTTCCAGCCCAACCCCCGCATTTCCCCGGCAGCCCGTACTGGGAGGGACTCGGGGAAGACTCTCGAAGGGCTCCTAGGAGATCTCGGGTGCTGCAGACAGAAGACGGAACCTCCCCACACTCAGAATTCCGGAACACGGCTGACTGTGTGGGGGAGGTCCGGGGCAGCCCTCCACGCAGCTTCCTGGTGTCACAGGTGTTCCCTTGCAAGGGGAAGTCCGCTAATTACCTCCCCTGTCCATGGGGAGGCGTAGATGCTACCTGCGTTTCCAGCCTAACCCCCGCCTTTCCCCGGCAGCCCGCACTGGGAGGGACTCGGGGAAGACTCTCGAAGTGCTCCTAGGAGATCCCGGGTGCTGCAGACAGAAGACAGAACCTCCTCACATTCAGAATTCCGGAACACGGCTGACTGTGTGGGGGAGTTTCGGGGCCGCCCTCCACACAGCTTCCTGGTGTCACAGGTGTTCCCTCGCAAGGGGAAGTTCGCTACTTACCTCCCCTGTCCATGCGGAGGCGTAGATGCTACCTGCGTTTCCAGCCCAACCCCCGCCTTTCCCCGGCAGCCCGCACTGGGAGGGACTTGGGGAAGACTCTCGAAGGGCTCCTAGGAGATCTCGGGTGCTGCAGACAGAAGACGGAACCTCCCCACACTCAGAATACCGGAACACGGCTGACTGTGTGGGGGAGGTTCGGGGCCGCCCTCCACGCAGCTTCCTGGTGTCACAGGTGTTCCCTCGCAAGGGGAAGTCCGCTAATTACCTCCCCTGTCCATGGGGAGGCACTAGATGCTACCTGCGTTTCCAGCCCAACCCCCGCATTTCCCCGGCAGCCCGTACTGGGAGGGACTCGGGGAAGACTCTCGAAGGGCTCCTAGGAGATCTCGGGTGCTGCAGACAGAAGACGGAACCTCCCCACACTCAGAATTCCGGAACACGGCTGACTGTGTGGGGGAGGTTCGGGGCCGCCCTCCACGCAGCTTCCTGGTGTCACAGGTGTTCCCTCGCAAGGGGAAGTCCGCTAATTACCTCCCCTGTCCATGGGGAGGCACTAGATGCTACCTGCGTTTCCAGCCCAACCCCCGCATTTCCCCGGCAGCCCGTACTGGGAGGGACTCGGGGAAGACTCTCGAAGGGCTCCTAGGAGATCTCGGGTGCTGCAGACAGAAGACGGAACCTCCCCACACTCAGAATTCCGGAACACGGCTGACTGTGTGGGGGAGGTCCGGGGCCGCCCTCCACGCAGCTTCCTGGTGTCACAGGTGTTCCCTCGCAAGGGGAAGTCCGCTAATTACCTCCCCTGTCCATGGGGAGGCACTAGATGCTACCTGCGTTTCCAGCCCAACCCCCGCATTTCCCCGGCAGCCCGTAATGTGAGGGACTCGGGGAAGACTCTCGAAGGGCTCCTTGGAGATCTCGGGTGCTGCAGACAGAAGACGGAACCTCCCCACACTCAGAATTCCGGAACACGGCTGACTGTGTGGGGGAGGTTCGGGGCCGCACTCCACGAAGCTTCCTGGTGTCACAGGTGTTCCCTCGCAAGGGGAAGTCCTCTAATTACCTCCCCTGTCCATGGGGAGGCACTAGATGCTACCTGCGTTTCCAGCCCAACCCCCGCATTTCCCCGGCAGCCCGTACTGGGAGGGACTCGGGGAAGACTCTCGAAGGGCTCCTAGGAGATCTCGGGTGCTGCAGACAGAAGACGGAACCTCCCCACACTCTGAATTCCGGAACACGGCTGACTGTGTGGGGGAGGTCCGGGGCAGCCCTCCACGCAGCTTCCTGGTGTCACAGGTGTTCCCTTGCAAGGGGAAGTCCGCTAATTACCTCCCCTGTCCATGGGGAGGCGTAGATGCTACCTGCGTTTCCAGCCTAACCCCCGCCTTTCCCCGGCAGCCCGCACTGGGAGGGACTCGGGGAAGACTCTCGAAGTGCTACTAGGAGATCCCGGGTGCTGCAGACAGAAGACAGAACCTCCTCACATTCAGAATTCCGGAACACGGCTGACTGTGTGGGGGAGGTTCGGGGCCGCCCTCCACACAGCTTCCTGGTGTCACAGGTGTTCCCTCGCAAGGGGAAGTTCGCTACTTACCTCCCCTGTCCATGCGGAGGCGTAGATGCCTCCTGAATTTCCAGCCCAACCCCCGCCTTTCCCCGGCAGCCCGTACTGGGAGGGACTCGGGGAAGACTCTCGAAGGGCTCCTAGGAGATCTCGGGTGCTGCAGACAGAAGACGGAACCTCCCCACACTCAGAATTCCGGAACACGGCTGACTGTGTGGGGGAGGTCCGGGGCCGCCCTCCACGCAGCTTCCTGGTGTCACAGGTGTTCCCTCGCAAGGGGAAGTCCGCTAATTACCTCCCCTGTCCATGGGGAGGCACTAGATGCTACCTGCGTTTCCAGCCCAACCCCCGCATTTCCCCGGCAGCCCGTACTGGGAGGGACTCGGGGAAGACTCTCGAAAGGCTCCTAGGAGATCTCGGGTGCTGCAGACAGAAGACGGAACCTCCCCACACTCAGAATTCCGGAACACGGCTGACTGTGTGGGGGAGGTTCGGGGCCGCCCTCCACGCAGCTTCCTGGTGTCACAGGTGTTCCCTCGCAAGGGGAAGTCCGCTAATTACCTCCCCTGTCCATGGGGAGGCACTAGATGCTACCTGCGTTTCCAGCCCAACCCCCGCATTTCCCCGGCAGCCCGTACTGGGAGGGACTCGGGGAAGACTCTCGAAGGGCTCCTAGGAGATCTCGGGTGCTGCAGACAGAAGACGGAACCTCCCCACACTCAGAATTCCGGAACATGGCTGACTGTGTGGGGGAGGTTCGGGGCCGCACTCCACGCAGCTTCCTGGTGTCACAGGTGATCCCTCGCAAGGGGAAGTCCGCTAATTACCTCCCCTGTCCATGGGGAGGCACTAGATGCTACCTGCGTTTCCAGCCCAACCCCCGCATTTCCCCGGCAGCCCGTACTGGGAGGGACTCGGGGAAGACTCTCGAAGGGCTCCTAGGAGATCTCGGGTGCTGCAGACAGAAGACGGAACCTCCCCACACTCAGAATTCCGGAACACGGCTGACTGTGTGGGGGAGGTTCGGGGCCGCCCTCCACGCAGCTTCCTGGTGTCACAGGTGTTCCCTCGCAAGGGGAAGTCCGCTAATTACCTCCCCTGTCCATGGGGAGGCACTAGATGCTACCTGCGTTTCCAGCCCAACCCCCGCATTTCCCCGGCAGCCCGTACTGGGAGGGACTCGGGGAAGACTCTCGAAGGGCTCCTAGGAGATCTCGGGTGCTGCAGACAGAAGACGGAACCTCCCGACACTCAGAATTCCGGAACACGGCTGACTGTGTGGGGGAGGTTCGGGGCCGCCCTCCACGCAGCTTCCTGGTGTCACAGGTGTTCCCTCGCAAGGGGAAGTCCGCTACTTACCTGCCATGTCCATGGGGAGGCACTAGATGCTACCTGCGTTTCCAGCCCAACCCCCGCATTTCCCCGGCAGCCCGTACTGGGAGGGACTCGGGGAATACTCTCGAAGGGCTCCTAGGAGATCTCTGGTGCTGCAGACAGAAGACGGAACCTCCCCACACTCAGAATTCCGGAACACGCCTGACTGTGTGGGGGAGGTTCGGGGACGCACTCCACGCAGCTTCCTGGTGTCACAGGTGTTCCCTCGCAAGGGGAAGTCCGCTAATTACCTCCCCTGTCCATGGGGAGGCACTAGATGCTACCTGCGTTTCCAGCCCAACCCCCGCATTTCCCCGGCAGCCCGTACTGGGAGGGACTCGGGGAAGACTCTCGAAGGGCTCCTAGGAGATCTCGGGTGCTGCAGACAGAAGACGGAACCTCCCCACACTCAGAATTCCGGAACACGGCTGACTGTGTGGGGGAGGTTCGGGGCCGCACTCCACGCAGCTTCCTGGTGTCACAGGTGTTCCCTCGCAAGGGGAAGTCCGCTAATTACCTCCCCTGTCCATGGGGAGGCACTAGATGCTACCTGCGTTTCCAGCCCAACCCCCGCATTTCCCCGGCAGCCCGTACTGGGAGGGACTCGGGGAAGACTCTCGAAGGGCTCCTAGGAGATCTCGGGTGCTGCAGACAGAAGACGGAACCTCCCCACACTCAGAATTCCGGAACACGGCTTACTGTGTGGGTGACGTTCAGGGCCGCACTCCACGCAGCTTCCTGGTGTCACAGGTGTTCCCTCGCAAGGGGAAGTCCGCTAATTACCTCCCCTGTCCATGGGGAGGCGTAGATGCTACCTGCGTTTCCAGCCCAACCCCCGCATTTCCCCGGCAGCCCGCACTGGGAGGGACTCGGGGAAGACTCTCGAAGGGCTCCTAGGAGATCCTGGGTGCTGCGGACAGAAGACGGAACCTCCCCACACTCAGAATTCCGGAACACGGCTGACTGTGTGGGGGAGGTTCGGGGCCGCCCTCCACGCAGCTTCCTGGTGTCACAGGTGTTCCCTCGCAAGGGGAAGTCCGCTAATTACCTCCCCTGTCCATGGGGAGGCACTAGATGCTACCTGCGTTTCCAGCCCAACCCCCGCATTTCCCCGGCAGCCCGAACTGGGAGGGACTCGGGGAAGACTCTCGAAGGGCTCCTAGGAGATCTCGGGTGCTGCAGACAGAAGACGGAACCTCCCCACACTCAGAATTCCGGAACACGGCTGACTGTGTGGGGGAGGTTCGGGGCCGCACTCCACGCAGCTTCCTGGTGTCACAGGTGTTCCCTCGCAAGGGGAAGTCCGCTAATTACCTCCCCTGTCCATGGGGAGGCACTAGATGCTACCTGCGTTTCCAGCCCAACCCCCGCATTTCCCCGGCAGCCCGTACTGGGAGGGACTCGGGGAAGACTCTCGAAGGGCTCCTAGGAGATCTCGGGTGCTGCAGACAGAAGACGGAACCTCCCCACACTCAGAATTCCGGAACACGGCTTACTGTGTGGGTGAGGTTCGGGGCCGCACTCCACGCAGCTTCCTGGTGTCATAGGTGTTCCCTCGCAAGGGGAAGTCCGCTAATTACCTCCCCTGACCATGGGGAGGCACTAGATGCTACCTGCGTTTCCAGCCCAACCCCCGCATTTCCCCGGCAGCCCGCACTGGGAGGGACTCGGGGAAGACTCTCGAAGGGCTCCTAGGAGATCTCGGGTGCTGCAGACAGAAGACGGAACCTCCTCACATTCAGAATTCCGGAACACGGCTGACTGTGTGGGGGAGGTTCGGGGCCGCCCTCCACGCAGCTTCCTGGTGTCACAGGTGATCCCTCGCAAGGGGAAGTCCGCTAATTACCTCCCCTGTCCATGGGGAGGCACTAGATGCTACCTGCGTTTCCAGCCCATCCCCCGCATTTCCCCGGCAGCCCGTACTGGGAGGGACTCGGGGAAGACTCTCGAAGGGCTCCTAGGAGATCTCGGGTGCTGCAGACAGAAGACGGAACCTCCCCACACTCAGAATTCCGGAACACGGCTTACTGTGTGGGTGAGGTTCGGGGCCGCACTCCACGCAGCTTCCTGGTGTCACAGGTGTTCCCTCGCAAGGGGAAGTCCGCTAATTACCTCCCCTGTCCATGGGGAGGCACTAGATGCTACCTGCGTTTCCAGCCCAACCCCCGCATTTCCCCGGCAGCCCGCACTGGGAGGGACTCGGGGAAGACTCTCGAAGGGCTCCTAGGAGATCTCGGGTGCTGCAGACAGAAGACGGAACCTCCCCACACTCAGAATTCCGGAACACGGCTGACTGTGTGGGGGAGGTTCGGGGCCGCACTCCACGCAGCTTCCTGGTGTCACAGGTGTTCCCTCGCAAGGGGAAGTCCGCTAATTACCTCCCCTGTCCATGGGGAGGCACTAGATGCTACCTGCGTTTCCAGCCCAACCCCCGCATTTCCCCGGCAGCCCGTACTGGGAGGGACTCGGGGAAGACTCTCGAAGGGCTCCTAGGAGATCTCGGGTGCTGCAGACAGAAGACGGAACCTCCCCACACTCAGAATTCCGGAACACGGCTTACTGTGTGGGTGAGGTTCGGGGCCGCACTCCACGCAGCTTCCTGGTGTCACAGGTGTTCCCTCGCAAGGGGAAGTCCGCTACTTACCTCCCCTGTCCATGGGGAGGCACTAGATGCTACCTGCGTTTCCTGCCCAACCCCCGCATTTCCCCGGCAGCCCGCACTGGGAGGGACTCGGGGAAGACTCTCGAAGGGCTCCTAGGAGATCTCGGGTGCTGCAGACAGAAGACGGAACCTCCCCACACTCAGAATTCCGGAACACGGCTGACTGTGTGGGGGAGGTTCGGGGCCGCCCTCCACGCAGCTTCCTGGTGTCACAGGTGTTCCCTTGCAAGGGGAAGTCCGCTAATTACCTCCCCTGTCCATGGGGAGGCACTAGATGCTACCTGCGTTTCCAGCCCAACCCCCGCATTTCCCCGGCAGCCCGTACTGGGAGGGACTCGGGGAAGACTCTCGAAGGGCTCATAGGAGATCTCGGGTGCTGCAGACAGAAGACGGAACCTCCCCACACTCAGAATTCCGGAACACGGCTGACTGTGTGGGGGAGGTTCGGGGCCGCCCTCCACGCAGCTTCCTGGTGTCACAGGTGTTCCCTCGCAAGGGGAAGTCAGCTAATTACCTCCCCCGTCCATGGGGAGGCACTAGATTCTACCTGCGTTTCCAGCCCAACCCCCGCATTTCCCCGGCAGCCCGTACTGGGAGGGACTCGGGGAAGACTCTCGAAGGGCTCCTAGGAGATCCCGGGTGCTGCAGACAGAAGACGGAACCTCCCCACACTCAGAATTCCGGAACACGGCTGACTGTGTGGGGGAGGTTCGGGGCCGCACTCCACGCAGCTTCCTGGTGTCACAGGTGTTCCCTCGCAAGGGGAAGTCCGCTAATTACCTCCCCTGTCCATGGGGAGGCACTAGATGCTACCTGCGTTTAAAGCCCAACCCCCGCATTTCCCTGGCAGCCCGTACTGTTAGGGACTCGGGGAAGACTCTAGAAGGGCTCCTAGGAGATCTGGGTGCTGCAGAGAGAAGACGGAACCTCCCCACACTCAGAATTCCGGAACACGGCTGACTGTTGGGGGAGGTTCGGGGCCGCCCTCCACGCAGCTTCCTGGTGTCACAGGTGTTCCCTCGCAAGGGGAAGTCCGCTAATTACCTCCCCTGTCCATGGGGAGGCACTAGATGCTACCTGCGTTTCCAGCCCAACCCCCGCATTTCCCCGGCAGCCCGTACTGGGAGGGACTCGGGGAAGACTCTCGAAGGGCTCCTAGGAGATCTCGGGTGCTGCAGACAGAAGACGGAACCTCCCCACACTCAGAATTCCGGAACACGGCTTACTGTGTGGGTGAGGTTCGGGGCCGCACTCCACGCAGCTTCCTGGTGTCACAGGTGATCCCTCGCAAGGGGAAGTCCGCTAATTACCTCCCCTGTCCATGGGGAGGCGTAGATGCTACCTGCTTTTCCAGCCCAACCCCCGCATTTCCCCGGCAGCCCGCACTGGGAGGGACTCGGGGAAGACTCTCGAAGGGCTCCTAGGAGATCCTGGGTGTTGCAGACAGAAGACGGAACCTCCTCACATTCAGAATTCCGGAACACGGCTGACTGTGTGGGGGAGGTCCGGGGCAGCCCTCCACGCAGCTTCCTGGTGTCACAGGTGTTCCCTCGCAAGGGGAAGTCCGCTACTTACCTCCCCTGTCCATGGGGAGGCACTAGATGCTACCTGCGTTTCCAGCGCAACCCCCACATTTCCCCGGCAGCCCGTACTGGGAGGGACTCGGGGAAGACTCTCGAAGGGCTCCTAGGAGATCTCGGGTGCTGCAGACAGAAGACGGAACCTCCCCACACTCAGAATTCCGGAACAACGGTGACTGTGTAGGTGAGGTTCAGGGCCGCCCTTCACGAAGCTTCCTGGTGTCACAGGTGTTCCCTTGCAAGGGGAAGTCCGCTAATTACCTCCCCTGTCCATGGGGAGGCGTAGATGCTACCTGCGTTTCCAGCCTAACCCCCGCCTTTCCCCGGCAGCCCGCACTGGGAGGGACTCGGGGAAGACTCTCGAAGTGCTCCTAGGAGATCCCGGGTGCTGCAGACAGAAGACAGAACCTCCTCACATTCAGAATTCCGGAACACGGCTGACTGTGTGGGGGAGGTTCGGGGCCGCCCTCCACGCAGCTTCCTGGTGTCACAGGTGTTCCCTCGCAAGGGGAAGTCCGCTAATTACCTCCCCTGTCCATGGGGAGGCACTAGATGCTACCTGCGTTTCCAGCCCAACCCCCGCATTTCCCCGGCAGCCCGTACTGGGAGGGACTCGGGGAAGACTCTCGAAGGGCTCCTAGGAGATCTCGGGTGCTGCAGACAGAAGACGGAACCTCCCCACACTCAGAATTCCGGAACACGGCTTACTGTGTGGGTGAGGTTCGGGGCCGCCCTCCACGCAGCTTCCTTGTGTCACAGGTGTTCCCTCGCAAGGGGAAGTCCGCTAATTACCTCCCCTGTCCATGGGGAGGCACTAGATGCTACCTGCGTTTCCAGCCCAACCCCCGCATTTCCCCGGCAGCCCGTACTGGGAGGGACTCGGGGAAGACTCTCGAAGGGCTCCTAGGAGATCTCGGGTGCTGCAGACAGAAGACGGAACCTCCCCACACTCAGAATTCCGGAACACGGCTTACTGTGTGGGTGAGGTTCGGGGCCGCACTCCACGCAGCTTCCTGGTGTCACAGGTGTTCCCTCGCAAGGGGATGTCCGCTACTTACCTCCCCTGTCCATGGGGAGGCACTAGATGCTACCTGCGTTTCCAGCCCAACCCCCGCATTTCCCCGGCAGCCCGCACTGGGAGGGACTCGGGGAAGACTCTCGAAGGGCTCCTAAGAGATCTCGGGTGCTGCAGACAGAAGACGGAACCTCCCCACACTCAGAATTCCGGAACACGGCTGACTGTGTGGGGGAGGTTCGGGGCCGCCCTCCACGCAGCTTCCTGGTGTCACAGGTGTTCCCTCGCAAGGGGAAGTCCGCTAATTACCTCCCCTGTCCATGGGGAGGCACTAGATGCTACCTGCGTTTCCGGCCCAACCCCCGCATTTCCCCGGCAGCCCGTACTGGGAGGGACTCGGGGAAGACTCTCGAAGGGCTCCTAGGAGATCTCGGGTGCTGCAGACAGAAGACGGAACCTCCCCACACTCAGAATTCCGGAACACGGCTGACTGTGTGGGGGAGGTTCGGGGCCGCCCTCCACGCAGCTTCCTGGTGTCACAGGTGTTCCCTCGCAAGGGGAAGTCCGCTAATTACCTCCCCTGTCCATGGGGAGGCACTAGATGCTACCTGCGTTTCCAGCCCAACCCCCGCAATTCCCCGGCAGCCCGTACTGGGAGGGACTCGGGGAAGACTCTCGAAGGGCTCCTAGGAGATCTCGGGTGCTGCAGACAGAAGACGGAACCTCCCCACACTCAGAATTCCGGAACACGGCTGACTGTGTGGGGGAGGTTCGGGGCCGCACTCCACGCAGCTTCCTGGTGTCACAGGTGTTCCCTCGCAAGGGGAAGTCCGCTAATTACCTCCCCTGTCCATGGGGAGGCACTAGAAGCTACCTGCGTTTCCAGCCCAACCCCCGCATTTCCCCGGCAGCCCGTACTGGGAGGGACTCGGGGAAGACTCTCGAAGGGCTCCTAGGAGATCTCGGGTGCTGCAGACAGAAGACGGAACCTCCCCACACTCAGAATTCCGGAACACGGCTGACTGTGTGGGGGAGGATCGGGGCCGCCCTCCACGCAGCTTCCTGGTGTCACAGGTGTTCCCTCGCAAGGGGAAGTCCGCTAATTACCTCCCCTGTCCATGGGGAGGCACTAGATGCTACCTGCGTTTCCAGCCCAACCCCCGCATTTCCCCGGCAGCCCGTAATGGGAGGGACTCGGGGAAGACTCTCGAAGGGCTCCTAGGAGATCTCGGGTGCTGCAGACAGAAGACGGAACCTCCCCACACTCAGAATTCCGGAACACGGCTTACTGTGTGGGTGAGGTTCGGGGCCGCACTCCACGCAGCTTCCTGGTGTCACAGGTGTTCCCTCGCAAGGGGAAGTCCGCTAATTACCTCCCCTGTCCATGGGGAGGCGTAGATGCTACCTGCGTTTCCAGCCCAACCCCCGCATTTCCCCGGCAGCCCGCACTGGGAGGGACTCGGGGAAGACTCTCGAAGGGCTCCTAGGAGATCCTGGGTGCTGCAGACAGAAGACGGAACCTCCTCACATTCAGAATTCCGGAACACGGCTGACTGTGTGGGGGAGGTCCGGAGCAGCCCTCCACGCAGCTTCCTGGTGTCACAGGTGTTCCCTCGCAAGGGGAAGTCCGCTACTTACCTCCCCTGTCCATGGGGAGGCACTAGATGCTACCTGCGTTTCCAGCCCAACCCCCGCATTTCCCCGGCAGCCCGTACTGGGAGGGACTCGGGGAAGACTCTCGAAGGGCTCCTAGGAGATCTCGGGTGCTGCAGACAGAAGACGGAACCTCCCCACACTCAGAATTCCGGAACAACGGTGACTGTGTAGGTGAGGTTCAGGGCCGCCCTTCACGAAGCTTCCTGGTGTCACAGGTGTTCCCTTGCAAGGGGAAGTCCGCTAATTACCTCCCCTGTCCATGGGGAGGCGTAGATGCTACCTGCGTTTCCAGCCTAACCCCCGCCTTTCCCCGGCAGCCCGCACTGGGAGGGACTCGGGGAAGACTCTCGAAGTGCTCCTAGGAGATCCCGGGTTCTGCAGACAGAAGACAGAACCTCCTCACATTCAGAATTCCGGAACACGGCTGACTGTGTGGGGGAGGTTCGGGGCCGCCCTCCACGCAGCTTCCTGGTGTCACAGGTGTTCCCTCGCAAGGGGAAGTCCGCTAATTACCTCCCATGTCCATGGGGAGGCACTAGATGCTACCTGCGTTTCCAGCCCAACCCCCGCATTTCCCCGGCAGCCCGTACTGGGAGGGACTCGGGGAAGACTCTCGAAGGGCTCCTAGGAGATCTCGGGTGCTGCAGACAGAAGACGGAACCTCCCCACACTCAGAATTCCGGAACACGGCTTACTGTGTGGGTGAGGTTCGGGGCCGCACTCCACGCAGCTTCCTGGTGTCACAGGTGTTCCCTCGCAAGGGGAAGTCCGCTACTTACCTCCCCTGTCCATGGGGAGGCACTAGATGCTACCTGCGTTTCCAGCCCAACCCCCGCCTTTCCCCGGCAGCCCGCACTGGGAGGGACTCGGGGAAGACTCTCGAAGGGCTCCTAGGAGATCTCGGGTGCTGCAGATAGAAGACGGAACCTCCCCACACTCAGAATTCCGGAACACGGCTGACTGTGTGGGGGAGGTTCGGGGCCGCACTCCACGCAGCTTCCTGGTGTCACAGGTGTTCCCTCGCAAGGGGAAGTCCGCTAATTACCTCCCCTGTCCATGGGGAGGCACTAGATGCTACCTGCGTTTCCAGCCCAACCCCCGCATTTCCCCGGCAGCCCGTACTGGGAGGGACTCGGGGAAGACTCTCGAAGGGCTCCTAGGAGATCTCGGGTGCTGCAGACAGAAGACGGAACCTCCCCACACTCAGAATTCCGGAACACGGCTGAATGTGTGGGGGAGGTTCGGGGCCGCCCTCCACGCAGCTTCCTGGTGTCACAGGTGTTCCCTCGCAAGGGGAAGTCCGCTAATTACCTCCCCTGTCCATGGGGAGGCACTAGATGCTACCTGCGTTTCCAGCCCAACCCCCGCATTTCCCCGGCAGCCCGTACTGGGAGGGACTCGGGGAAGACTCTCGAAGGGCTCCTAGGAGATCTCGGGTGCTGCAGACAGAAGACGGAACCTCCCCACACTCAGAATTCCGGAACATGGCTTACTGTGTGGGTGAGGTTCGGGGCCGCACTCCACGCAGCTTCCTGGTGTCACAGGTGTTCCCTCGCAAGGGGAAGTCCGCTAATTACCTCCCCTGTCCATGGGGAGGCGTAGATGCTACCTGCGTTTCCAGCCCAACCCCCGCATTTCCCCGGCAGCCCGCACTGGGAGGGACTCGAGGAAGACTCTGGAAGGGCTCCTAGGAGATCCTGGGTGCTGCAGACAGAAGACGGAACCTCCTCACATTCAGAATTCCGGAACACGGCTGACTGTGTTGGGGAGGTCCGGGGCAGCCCTCCACGCAGCTTCCTGGTGTCACAGGTGTTCCCTCGCAAGGGAAAGTCCGCTACTTACCTCCCCTGTCCATGGGGAGGCACTAGATGCTACCTGCGTTTCCAGCCCAACCCCCGCATTTCCCCGGCAGCCCGTACTGGGAGGGACTCGGGGAAGACTCTCGAAGGGCTCCTAGGAGATCTCGGGTGCTGCAGACAGAAGACGGAACCTCCCCACACTCAGAATTCCGGAACAACGGTGACTGTGTAGGTGAGGTTCAGGGCCGCCCTTCACGAAGCTTCCTGGTGTCACAGGTGTTCCCTTGCAAGGGGAAGTCCGCTAATTACCTCCCCTGTCCATGGGGAGGCTTAGATGCTACCTGCGTTTCCAGCCTAACCCCCGCCTTTCCCCGGCAGCCCGCACTGGGAGGGACTCGGGGAAGACTCTCGAAGTGCTCCTAGGAGATCCCGGGTGCTGCAGACAGAAGACAGAACCTCCTCACATTCAGAATTCCGGAACACGGCTGACTGTGTGGGGGAGGTTCGGGGCCGCCCTCCACGCAGCTTCCTGGTGTCACAGGTGTTCCCTCGCAAGGGGAAGTCCGCTAATTACCTCCCCTGTCCATGGGGAGGCACTAGATGCTACCTGCGTTTCCAGCCCAACCCCCGCATTTCCCCGGCAGCCCGTACTGGGAGGGACTCGGGGAAGACTCTCGAAGGGCTCCTAGGAGATCTCGGGTGCTGCAGACAGAAGACGGAACCTCCCCACACTCAGAATTCCGGAACACGGCTGACTGTGTGGAGGAGGTTCGGGGCCGCACTCCACGCAGCTTCCTGGTGTCACAGGTGTTCCCTCGCAAGGGGAAGTCCGCTAATTACCTCCCCTGTCCATGGGGAGGCGTAGATGCTACCTGCGTTTCCAGCCCAACCCCCGCATTTCCCCGGCAGCCCGCACTGGGAGGGACTCGGGGAAGACTCTCGAAGGGCTCCTAGGAGATCCTGGTTGCTGCAGACAGAAGACGGAACCTCCTCACATTCAGAATTCCGGAACACGGCTGACTGTGTGGGGGAGGTCCGGGGCAGCCCTCCACGCAGCTTCCTGGTGTCACAGGTGTTCCCTCGCAAGGGGAAGTCCGCTACTTACCTCCCCTGTCCATGGGGAGGCACTAGATGCTACCTGCGTTTCCAGCCCAACCCCCGCATTTCCCCGGCAGCCCGTACTGGGAGGGACTCGGGGAAGACTCTCGAAGGGCTCCTAGGAGATCTCGGGTGCTGCAGACAGAAGACGGAACCTCCCCACACTCAGAATTCCGGAACAACGGTGACTGTGTATGTGAGGTTCAGGGCCGCCCTTCACGAAGCTTCCTGGTGTCACAGGTGTTCCCTTGCAAGGGGAAGTCCGCTAATTACCTCCCCTGTCCATGGGGAGGCGTAGATGCTACCTGCGTTTCCAGCCTAACCCCCGCCTTTCCCCGGCAGCCCGCACTGGGAGGGACTCGGGGAAGACTCTCGAAGGGCTCCTAGGAGATCTCGGGTGCTGCAGACAGAAGACGGAACCTCCCCACACTCAGAATTCCGGAACACGGCTGACTGTGTGGGGGAGGTTCGGGGCCGCACTCCACGCAGCTTCCTGGTGTCACAGGTGTTCCCTCGCAAGGGGAAGTCCGCTAATTACCTCCCCTGTCCATGGGGAGGCACTAGATGCTACCTGCGTTTCCAGCCCAACCCCCGCATTTCCCCGGCAGCCCGTACTGGGAGGGACTCGGGGAAGACTCTCGAAGGGCTCCTAGGAGATCTCGGGTGCTGCAGACAGAAGACGGAACCTCCCCACACTCAGAATTCCGGAACACGGCTTACTGTGTGGGTGAGGTTCGGGGCCGCACTCCACGCAGCTTCCTGGTGTCACAGGAGTTCCCTCGCAAGGGGAAGTCCGCTAATTACCTCCCCTGTCCATGGGGAGGCGTAGATGCTACCTGCGTTTCCAGCCCAACCCCCGCATTTCCCCGGCAGCCCGCACTGGGAGGGACTCGGGGAAGACTCTCGAAGGGCTCCTAGGAGATCTCGGGTGCTGCAGACAGAAGACGGAACCTCCCCACACTCAGAATTCCGGAACACGGCTTACTGTGTGGGTGAGGTTCGGGGCCGCCCTCCACGCAGCTTCCTGGTGTCACAGGTGTTCCCTCGCAAGGGGAAGTCCGCTAATTACCTCCCCTGTCCATGGGGAGGCACTAGATGCTACCTGCGTTTCCAGCCCAACCCCCGCATTTCCCCGGCAGCCCGTACTGGGAGGGACTCGGGGAAGACTCTCGAAGGGCTCCTAGGAGATCTCGGGTGCTGCAGACAGAAGACGGAACCTCCCCACACTCAGAATTCCGGAACACGGCTTACTGTGTGGGTGAGGTTCGGGGCCGCACTCCACGCAGCTTCCTGGTGTCACAGGTGTTCCCTCGCAAGGGGAAGTCCGCTACTTACCTCCCCTGTCCATGGGGAGGCACTAGATGCTACCTGCGTTTCCAGCCCAACCCCCGCATTTCCCCGGCAGCCCGCACTGGGAGGGACTCGGGGAAGACTCTCGAAGGGCTCCTAGGAGATCTCGGGTGCTGCAGACAGAAGACGGAACCTCCCCACACTCAGAATTCCGGAACACGGCTGACTGTGTGGGGGAGGTTCGGGGCCGCCCTCCACGCAGCTTCCTGGTGTCACAGGTGTTCCCTCGCAAGGGGAAGTCCGCTAATTACCTCCCCTGTCCATGGGGAGGCACTAGATGCTACCTGCGTTTCCAGCCCAACCCCCGCATTTCCCCGGCAGCCCGTACTGGGAGGGACTCGGGGAAGACTCTCGAAGGGCTCCTAGGAGATCTCGGGTGCTGCAGACAGAAGACGGAACCTCCCCACACTCAGAATTCCGGAACACGGCGGACTGTGTGGAGGAGGTTCGGAGCCGCACTCCACGCAGCTTCCTGGTGTCACAGGTGTTCCCTCGCAAGGGGAAGTCCGCTAATTACCTCCCCTGTCCATGGGGAGGCGTAGATGCTACCTGCGTTTCCAGCCCATCCCCCGCATTTCCCCGGCAGCCCGCACTGGGAGGGACTCGGGGAAGACTCTCGAAGGGCTCCTAGGAGATCCTGGGTGCTGCAGACAGAAGACGGAACCTCCTCACATTCAGAATTCCGGAACACGGCTGACTGTGTGGGGGAGGTCCGGGGCAGCCCTCCACGCAGCTTCCTGGTGTCACAGGTGTTCCCTCGCAAGGGGAAGTCCGCTACTTACCTCCCCTGTCCATGGGGAGGCACTAGATGCTACCTGCGTTTCCAGCCCAACCCCCGCATTTCCCCGGCAGCCGGTACTGGGAGGGACTCGGGGAAGACTCTCGAAGGTCTCCTAGGAGATCTCGGGTGCTGCAGACAGAAGACGGAACCTCCCCACACTCAGAATTCCGGAACAACGGTGACTGTGTATGTGAGGTTCAGGGCCGCCCTTCACGAAGCTTCCTGGTGTCACAGGTGTTCCCTTGCAAGGGGAAGTCCGCTAATTACCTCCCCTGTCCATGGGGAGGCGTAGATGCTACCTGCGTTTCCAGCCTAACCCCCGCCTTTCCCCGGCAGCCCGCACTGGGAGGGACTCGGGGAAGACTCTCGAAGTGCTCCTAGGAGATCCCGGGTGCTGCAGACAGAAGACAGAACCTCCTCACATTCAGAATTCCGGAACACGGCTGACTGTGTGGGGGAGGTTCGGGGCCGCCCTCCACACAGCTTCCTGGTGTCACAGGTGTTCCCTCGCAAGGGGAAGTTCGCTACTTACCTCCCCTGTCCATGCGGAGGCGTAGATGCTACCTGCGTTTCCAGCCCAACCCCCGCATTTCCCCGGCAGCCCGTACTGGGAGGGACTCGGGGAAGACTCTCGAAGGGCTCCTAGGAGATCTCGGGTGCTGCAGACAGAAGACGGAACCTCCCCACACTCAGAATTCCGGAAAACGGCTGACTGTGTGGGGGAGGTTCGGGGCCGCCCTCCACGCAGCTTCCTGGTGTCACAGGTGTTCCCTCGCAAGGGGAAGTCCGCTAATTACCTCCCCTGTCCATGGGGAGGCACTAGATGCTACCTGCGTTTCCAGCCCAACCCCCGCATTTCCCCGGCAGCCCGTACTGGGAGGGACTCGGGGAAGACTCTCGAAGGGCTCCTAGGAGATCTCGGGTGCTGCAGACAGAAGACGGAACCTCCCCACACTCAGAATTCCGGAACACGGCTGACTGTGTGGGGGAGGTTCGGGGCCGCCCTCCACGCAGCTTCCTGGTGTCACAGGTGTTCCCTCGCAAGGGGAAGTCCGCTAATTACCTCCCCTGTCCATGGGGAGGCACTAGATGCTACCTGCGTTTCCAGCCCAACCCCCGCATTTCCCCGGCAGCCCGCACTGGGAGGGACTCGGGGAAGACTCTCGAAGTGCTCCTAGGAGATCCCGGGTGCTGCAGACTGAAGACAGAACCTCCTCACATTCAGAATTCCGTAACACGGCTGACTGTGTGGGGGAGGTTCGGGGCCGCCCTCCACACAGCTTCCTGGTGTCACAGGTGTTCCCTCGCAAGGGGAAGTTCGCTAATTACCTCCCCTGTCCATGCGGAGGCGTAGATGCTACCTGCGTTTCCAGCCCAACCCCCGCCTTTCCCCGGCAGCCCGCACTGGGAGGGACTCGGGGAAGACTCTCGAAGGGCTCCTAGGAGATCTCGGGTGCTGCAGACAGAAGACGGAACCTCCCCACACTCAGAATTCCGGAACACGGCTGACTGTGTGGGGGAGGTTCGGGGCCGCCCTCCACGCAGCTTCCTGGTGTCACAGGTGTTCCCTCGCAAGGGGAAGTCCGCTAATTACCTCCCCTGTCCATGGGGAGGCACTAGATGCTACCTGCGTTTCCAGCCCAACCCCCGCATTTCCCCGGCAGCCCGCACTGGGAGGGACTCGGGGAAGACTCTCGAAGGGCTCCTAGGAGATCTCGGGTGCTGCAGACAGAAGACGGAACCTCCCCACACTCAGAATTCCGGAACACGGCTGACTGTGTGGGGGAGGTTCGGGGCCGCACTCCACGCAGCTTCCTGGTGTCACAGGTGTTCCCTCGCAAGGGGAAGTCCGCTACTTACCTCCCCTGTCCATGGGGAGGCACTAGATGCTACCTGCGTTTCCAGCCCAACCCCCGCATTTCCCCGGCAGCCCGCACTGGGAGGGACTCGGGGAAGACTCTCGAAGGGCTCCTAGGAGATCTCGGGTGCTGCAGACAGAAGACGGAACCTCCCCACACTCAGAATTCCGGAACACGGCTGACTGTGTGGGGGAGGTCCGGGGCCGCCCTCCACGCAGCTTCCTTGTGTCACAGGTGTTCCCTCGCAAGGGGAAGTCCGCTAATTACCTCCCCTGTCCATGGGGAGGCGTAGATGCTACCTGCGTTTCCAGCCTAACCCCCGCCTTTCCCCGGCAGCCCGCACTGGGAGGGACTCGGGGAAGACTCTCGAAGTGCTCCTAGGAGATCCCGGGTGCTGCAGACAGAAGACAGAACCTCCTCACATTCAGAATTCCGGAACACGGCTGACTGTGTGGGGGAGGTTCGGGGCCGCCCTCCACACAGCTTCCTGGTGTCACAGGTGTTCCCTCGCAAGGGGAAGTTCGCTACTTACCTCCCCTGTCCATGCGGAGGCGTAGATGCTACCTGCGTTTCCAGCCCAACCCCCGCATTTCCCCGGCAGCCCGTACTGGGAGGGACTCGGGGAAGACTCTCGAAGGGCTCCTAGGAGATCTCGGGTGCTGCAGACAGAAGACGGAACCTCCCCACACTCAGAATTCCGGAAAACGGCTGACTGTGTGGGGGAGGTTCGGGGCCGCCCTCCACGCAGCTTCCTGGTGTCACAGGTGTTCCCTCGCAAGGGGAAGTCCGCTAATTACCTCCCCTGTCCATGGGGAGGCACTAGATGCTACCTGCGTTTCCAGCCCAACCCCCGCATTTCCCCGGCAGCCCGTACTGGGAGGGACTCGGGGAAGACTCTCGAAGGGCTCCTAGGAGATCTCGGGTGCTGCAGACAGAAGACGGAACCTCCCCACACTCAGAATTCCGGAACACGGCTGACTGTGTGGGGGAGGTTCGGGGCCGCCCTCCACGCAGCTTCCTGGTGTCACAGGTGTTCCCTCGCAAGGGGAAGTCCGCTAATTACCTCCCCTGTCCATGGGGAGGCACTAGATGCTACCTGCGTTTCCAGCCTAACCCCCGCATTTCCCCGGCAGCCCGCACTGGGAGGGACTCGGGGAAGACTCTCGAAGTGCTCCTAGGAGATCCCGGGTGCTGCAGACTGAAGACAGAACCTCCTCACATTCAGAATTCCGTAACACGGCTGACTGTGTGGGGGAGGTTCGGGGCCGCCCTCCACACAGCTTCCTGGTGTCACAGGTGTTCCCTCGCAAGGGGAAGTTCGCTAATTACCTCCCCTGTCCATGCGGAGGCGTAGATGCTACCTGCGTTTCCAGCCCAACCCCCGCCTTTCCCCGGCAGCCCGCACTGGGAGGGACTCGGGGAAGACTCTCGAAGGGCTCCTAGGAGATCTCGGGTGCTGCAGACAGAAGACGGAACCTCCCCACACTCAGAATTCCGGAACACGGCTGACTGTGTGGGGGAGGTTCGGGGCCGCCCTCCACGCAGCTTCCTGGTGTCACAGGTGTTCCCTCGCAAGGGGAAGTCCGCTAATTACCTCCCCTGTCCATGGGGAGGCACTAGATGCTACCTGCGTTTCCAGCCCAACCCCCGCATTTCCCCGGCAGCCCGTACTGGGAGGGACTCGGGGAAGACTCTCGAAGGGCTCCTAGGAGATCTCGGGTGCTGCAGACAGAAGACGGAACCTCCCCACACTCAGAATTCCGGAACACGGCTGACTGTGTGGGGGAGGTTCGGGGCCGCACTCCACGCAGCTTCCTGGTGTCACAGGTGTTCCCTCGCAAGGGGAAGTCCGCTACTTACCTCCCCTGTCCATGGGGAGGCACTAGATGCTACCTGCGTTTCCAGCCCAACCCCCGCATTTCCCCGGCAGCCCGCACTGGGAGGGACTCGGGGAAGACTCTCGAAGGGCTCCTAGGAGATCTCGGGTGCTGCAGACAGAAGACGGAACCTCCCCACACTCAGAATTCCGGAACACGGCTGACTGTGTGGGGGAGGTCCGGGGCCGCCCTCCACGCAGCTTCCTGGTGTCACAGGTGTTCCCTCGCAAGGGGAAGTCCGCTAATTACCTCCCCTGTCCATGGGGAGGCGTAGATGCTACCTGCGTTTCCAGCACAACCCCCGCATTTCCCCGGCAGCCCGCACTGGGTGGGACTCGGGGAAGACTCTCGAAGGGCTCCTAGGAGATCCTGGGTGCTGCAGACAGAAGACGGAACCTCCCCACACTCAGAATTCCGGAACACGGCTGACTGTGTGGGTGAGGTTCGGGGCCGCCCTCCACGCAGCTTCCTGGTGTCACAGGTGTTCCCTCGCAAGGGGAAGTCCGCTAATTACCTCCCCTGTCCATGGGGAGGCACTAGATGCTACCTGCGTTTCCAGCCCAACCCCCGCATTTCCCCGGCAGCCCGTACTGGGAGGGACTCGGGGAAGACTCTCGAAGGGCTCCTAGGAGATCTCGGGTGCTGCAGACAGAAGACGGAACCTCCCCACACTCAGAATTCCGGAACACGGCTTACTGTGTGGGTGAGGTTCGGGGACGCACTCCACGCAGCTTCCTGGTGTCACAGGTGTTCCCTCGCAAGGGGAAGTCCGCTACTTACCTCCCCTGTCCATGGGGAGGCACTAGATGCTACCTGCGTTTCCAGCCCAACCCCCGCATTTCCCCGGCAGCCCGCACTGGGAGGGACTCGGGGAAGACTCTCGAAGGGCTCCTAGGAGATCTCGGGTGCTGCAGACAGAAGACGGAACCTCCCCACACTCAGAATTCCGGAACACGGCTGACTGTGTGGGGGAGGTTCGGGGCCGCCCTCCACGCAGCTTCCTGGTGTCACAGGTGTTCCCTCGCAAGGGGAAGTCCGCTAATTACCTCCCCTGTCCATGGGGAGGCACTAGATGCTACCTGCGTTTCCAGCCCAACCCCCGCATTTCCCCGGCAGCCCGTACTGGGAGGGACTCGGGGAAGACTCTCGAAGGGCTCCTAGGAGATCTCGGGTGCTGCAGACAGAAGACGGAACCTCCCCACTCTCAGAATTCCGGAACACGGCGGACTGTGTGGAGGAGGTTCGGAGCCGCACTCCACGCAGCTTCCTGGTGTCACAGGTGTTCCCTCGCAAGGGGAAGTCCGCTAATTACCTCCCCTGTCCATGGGGAGGCGTAGATGCTACCTGCGTTTCCAGCCCATCCCCCGCATTTCCCCGGCAGCCCGCACTGGGAGGGACTCGGGGAAGACTCTCGAAGGGCTCCTAGGAGATCCTGGGTGCTGCAGACAGAAGACGGAACCTCCTCACATTCAGAATTCCGGAACACGGCTGACTGTGTGGGGGAGGTCCGGGGCAGCCCTCCACGCAGCTTCCTGGTGTCACAGGTGTTCCCTCGCAAGGGGAAGTCCGCTACTTACCTCCCCTGTCCATGGGGAGGCACTAGATGCTACCTGCGTTTCCAGCCCAACCCCCGCATTTCCCCGGCAGCCGGTACTGGGAGGGACTCGGGGAAGACTCTCGAAGGTCTCCTAGGAGATCTCGGGTGCTGCAGACAGAAGACGGAACCTCCCCACACTCAGAATTCCGGAACAACGGTGACTGTGTATGTGAGGTTCAGGGCCGCCCTTCACGAAGCTTCCTGGTGTCACAGGTGTTCCCTTGCAAGGTGAAGTCCGCTAATTACCTCCCCTGTCCATGGGGAGGCGTAGATGCTACCTGCGTTTCCAGCCTAACCCCCGCCTTTCCCCGGCAGCCCGCACTGGGAGGGACTCGGGGAAGACTCTCGAAGTGCTCCTAGGAGATCCCGGGTGCTGCAGACAGAAGACAGAACCTCCTCACATTCAGAATTCCGGAACACGGCTGACTGTGTGGGGGAGGTTCGGGGCCGCCCTCCACACAGCTTCCTGGTGTCACAGGTGTTCCCTCGCAAGGGGAAGTTCGCTACTTACCTCCCCTGTCCATGCGGAGGCGTAGATGCTACCTGCGTTTCCAGCCCAACCCCCGCATTTCCCCGGCAGCCCGTACTGGGAGGGACTCGGGGAAGACTCTCGAAGGGCTCCTAGGAGATCTCGGGTGCTGCAGACAGAAGACGGAACCTCCCCACACTCAGAATTCCGGAAAACGGCTGACTGTGTGGGGGAGGTTCGGGGCCGCCCTCCACGCAGCTTCCTGGTGTCACAGGTGTTCCCTCGCAAGGGGAAGTCCGCTAATTACCTCCCCTGTCCATGGGGAGGCACTAGATGCTACCTGCGTTTCCAGCCCAACCCCCGCATTTCCCCGGCAGCCCGTACTGGGAGGGACTCGGGGAAGACTCTCGAAGGGCTCCTAGGAGATCTCGGGTGCTGCAGACAGAAGACGGAACCTCCCCACACTCAGAATTCCGGAACACGGCTGACTGTGTGGGGGAGGTTCGGGGCCGCCCTCCACGCAGCTTCCTGGTGTCACAGGTGTTCCCTCGCAAGGGGAAGTCCGCTAATTACCTCCCCTGTCCATGGGGAGGCACTAGATGCTACCTGCGTTTCCAGCCTAACCCCCGCATTTCCCCGGCAGCCCGCACTGGGAGGGACTCGGGGAAGACTCTCGAAGTGCTCCTAGGAGATCCCGGGTGCTGCAGACTGAAGACAGAACCTCCTCACATTCAGAATTCCGTAACACGGCTGACTGTGTGGGGGAGGTTCGGGGCCGCCCTCCACACAGCTTCCTGGTGTCACAGGTGTTCCCTCGCAAGGGGAAGTTCGCTAATTACCTCCCCTGTCCATGCGGAGGCGTAGATGCTACCTGCGTTTCCAGCCCAACCCCCGCCTTTCACCGGCAGCCCGCACTGGGAGGGACTCGGGGAAGACTCTCGAAGGGCTCCTAGGAGATCTCGGGTGCTGCAGACAGAAGACGGAACCTCCCCACACTCAGAATTCCGGAACACGGCTGACTGTGTGGGGGAGGTTCGGGGCCGCCCTCCACGCAGCTTCCTGGTGTCACAGGTGTTCCCTCGCAAGGGGAAGTCCGCTAATTACCTCCCCTGTCCATGGGGAGGCACTAGATGCTACCTGCGTTTCCAGCCCAACCCCCGCATTTCCCCGGCAGCCCGTACTGGGAGGGACTCGGGGAAGACTCTCGAAGGGCTCCTAGGAGATCTCGGGTGCTGCAGACAGAAGACGGAACCTCCCCACACTCAGAATTCCGGAACACGGCTGACTGTGTGGGGGAGGTTCGGGGCCGCACTCCACGCAGCTTCCTGGTGTCACAGGTGTTCCCTCGCAAGGGGAAGTCCGCTACTTACCTCCCCTGTCCATGGGGAGGCACTAGATGCTACCTGCGTTTCCAGCCCAACCCCCGCATTTCCCCGGCAGCCCGCACTGGGAGGGACTCGGGGAAGACTCTCGAAGGGCTCCTAGGAGATCTCGGGTGCTGCAGACAGAAGACGGAACCTCCCCACACTCAGAATTCCGGAACACGGCTGACTGTGTGGGGGAGGTCCGGGGCCGCCCTCCACGCAGCTTCCTGGTGTCACAGGTGTTCCCTCGCAAGGGGAAGTCCGCTAATTACCTCCCCTGTCCATGGGGAGGCGTAGATGCTACCTGCGTTTCCAGCACAACCCCCGCATTTCCCCGGCAGCCCGCACTGGGAGGGACTCGGGGAAGACTCTCGAAGGGCTCCTAGGAGATCCTGGGTGCTGCAGACAGAAGACGGAACCTCCTCACATTCAGAATTCCGGAACACGGCTGACTGTGTGGGGGAGGTCCGGGGCAGCCCTCCACGCAGCTTCCTGGTGTCACAGGTGTTCCCTCGCAAGGGGAAGTCCGCTACTTACCTCCCCTGTCCATGGGGAGGCACTAGATGCTACCTGCGTTTCCAGCCCAACCCCCGCATTTCCCCGGCAGCCCGTACTGGGAGGGACTCGGGGAAGACTCTCGAAGGGCTCCTAGGAGATCTCGGGTGCTGCAGACAGAAGACGGAACCTCCCCACACTCAGAATTCCGGAACACGGCTGACTGTGTGGGGGAGGTCCGGGGCCGCCCTCCACGCAGCTTCCTGGTGTCACAGGTGTTCCCTCGCAAGGGGAAGTCCGCTAATTACCTCCCCTGTCCATGGGGAGGCACTAGATGCTACCTGCGTTTCCAGCCCAACCCCCGCATTTCCCCGGCAGCCCGTACTGGGAGGGACTCGGGGAAGACTCTCGAAGTGCTCCTAGGAGATCTCGGGTGCTGCAGACAGAAGACGGAACCTCCCCACACTCAGAATTCCGGAACACGGCTTACTGTGTGGGTGAGGTTCGGGGCCGCCCTCCACGCAGCTTCCTGGTGTCACAGGTGTTCCCTCGCAAGGGGAAGTCCGCTAATTACCTCCCCTGTCCATGGGGAGGCACTAGATGCTACCTGCGTTTCCAGCCCAACCCCCGCATTTCCCCGGCAGCCCGTACTGGGAGGGACTCGGGGAAGAATCTCGAAGTGCTCCTAGGAGATCCCGGGTGCTGCAGACAGAAGACAGAACCTCCTCACATTCAGAATTCCGGAACACGGCTGACTGTGTGGGGGAGGTTCGGGGCCGCCCTCCACACAGCTTCCTGGTGTCACAGGTGTTCCCTCGCAAGGGGAATTTCGCTACTTACCTCCCCTGTCCATGCGGAGGCGTAGATGCTACCTGCGTTTCCAGCCCAACCCCCGCCTTTCCCCGGCAGCCCGCACTGGGAGGGACTCGGGGAAGACTCTCGAAGGGCTCCTAGGAGATCTCGGGTGCTGCAGACAGAAGACGGAACCTCCCCACACTCAGAATTCCGGAACACGGCTGACTGTGTGGGGGAGGTTCGGGGCCGCCCTCCACGCAGCTTCCTGGTGTCACAGGTGTTCCCTCGCAAGGGGAAGTCCGCTAATTACCTCCCCTGTCCATGGGGAGGCACTAGATGCTACCTGCGTTTCCAGCCCAACCCCCGCATTTCCCCGGCAGCTCGTAATGGGAGGGACTCGGGGAAGACTCTCGAAGGGCTCCTAGGAGATCTCGGGTGCTGCAGACAGAAGACGGAACCTCCCCACACTCAGAATTCCGGAACACGGCTGACTGTGTGGGGGAGGTTCGGGGCCGCCCTCCACGCAGCTTCCTGGTGTCACAGGTGTTCCCTCGCAAGGGGAAGTCCGCTAATTACCTCCCCTGTCCATGGGGAGGCACTAGATGCTACCTGCGTTTCCAGCACATCCCCCGCATTTGCCCGCAGCCCGTACTGGGAGGGACTCGGGGAAGACTCTCGAAGGGCTCCTAGGAGATCTCGGGTGCTGCAGACAGAAGTCGGAACCTCCCCACACTCAGAATTCCGGAACACGGCTGACTGTGTGGAGGAGGTCCGGGGCCGCCCTCCACGCAGCTTCCTGGTGTCACAGGTGTTCCCTCGCAAGGGGAAGTCCGCTAATTACCTCCCCTGTCCATGGGGAGGCACTAGATGCTACCTGCGTTTCCAGCCCAACCCCCGCATTTCCCCGGCAGCCCGTACTGGGAGGGACTCGGTGAAGACTCTCGAAGGGCTCCTAGGAGATCTCGGGTGCTGCAGACAGAAGACGGAACCTCCCCACACTCAGAATTCCGGAACACGGCTGACTGTGTGGGGGAGGTTCGGGGCCGCACTCCACGCAGCTTCCTGGTGTCACAGGTGTTCCCTCGCAAGGGGAAGTCCGCTAATTACCTCCCCTGTCCATGGGGAGGCACTAGATGCTACCTGCGTTTCCAGCCCAACCCCCGCATTTCCCCGGCAGCCCGCACTGGGAGGGACTCGGGGAAGACTCTCGAAGTGCTCCTAGGAGATCCCGGGTGCTGCAGACAGAAGACAGAACCTCCTCACATTCAGAATTTCGGAACACGGCTGACTGTGTGGGGGAGGTTCGGGGCCGCCCTCCACACAGCTTCCTGGTGTCACAGGTGTTCCCTCGCAAGGGGAAATTCGCTACTTACCTCCCCTGTCCATGCGGAGGCGTAGATGCTACCTGCGTTTCCAGCCCAACCCCCGCCTTTCCCCGGCAGCCCGTACTGGGAGGGACTCGGGGAAGACTCTCGAAGGGCTCCTAGGAGATCTCGGGTGCTGCAGACAGAAGACGGAACCTCCCCACACTCAGAATTCCGTAACACGGCTGACTGTGTGGGGGAGGTTCGGGGCCGCCCTCCACACAGCTTCCTGGTGTCACAGGTGTTCCCTCGCAAGGGGAAGTTCGCTAATTACCTCCCCTGTCCATGCGGAGGCGTAGATGCTACCTGCGTTTCCAGCCCAACCCCCGCCTTTCCCCGGCAGCCCGCACTGGGAGGGACTCGGGGAAGACTCTCGAAGGGCTCCTAGGAGATCTCGGGTGCTGCAGACAGAAGACGGAACCTCCCCACACTCAGAATTCCGTAACACGGCTGACTGTGTGGGGGAGGTCCGGGGCCGCCCTCCACACAGCTTCCTGGTGTCACAGGTGTTCCCTCGCAAGGGGAAGTTCGCTAATTACCTCCCCTGTCCATGCGGAGGCGTAGATGCTACCTGCGTTTCCAGCCCAACCCCCGCCTTTCACCGGCAGCCCGCACTGGGAGGGACTCGGGGAAGACTCTCGAAGGGCTCCTAGGAGATCTCGGGTGCTGCAGACAGAAGACGGAACCTCCCCACACTCAGAATTCCGGAACACGGCTGACTGTGTGGGGGAGGTTCGGGGCCGCCCTCCACGCAGCTTCCTGGTGTCACAGGTGTTCCCTCGCAAGGGGAAGTCCGCTAATTACCTCCCCTGTCCATGGGGAGGCACTAGATGCTACCTGCGTTTCCAGCCCAACCCCCGCATTTCCCCGGCAGCCCGTACTGGGAGGGACTCGGGGAAGACTCTCGAAGGGCTCCTAGGAGATCTCGGGTGCTGCAGACAGAAGACGGAACCTCCCCACACTCAGAATTCCGGAACACGGCTGACTGTGTGGGGGAGGTTCGGGGCCGCACTCCACGCAGCTTCCTGGTGTCACAGGTGTTCCCTCGCAAGGGGAAGTCCGCTACTTACCTCCCCTGTCCATGGGGAGGCACTAGATGCTACCTGCGTTTCCAGCCCAACCCCCGCATTTCCCCGGCAGCCCGCACTGGGAGGGACTCGGGGAAGACTCTCGAAGGGCTCCTAGGAGATCTCGGGTGCTGCAGACAGAAGACGGAACCTCCCCACACTCAGAATTCCGGAACACGGCTGACTGTGTGGGGGAGGTCCGGGGCCGCCCTCCACGCAGCTTCCTGGTGTCACAGGTGTTCCCTCGCAAGGGGAAGTCCGCTAATTACCTCCCCTGTCCATGGGGAGGCGTAGATGCTACCTGCGTTTCCAGCACAACCCCCGCATTTCCCCGGCAGCCCGCACTGGGAGGGACTCGGGGAAGACTCTCGAAGGGCTCCTAGGAGATCCTGGGTGCTGCAGACAGAAGACGGAACCTCCTCACATTCAGAATTCCGGAACACGGCTGACTGTGTGGGGGAGGTCCGGGGCAGCCCTCCACGCAGCTTCCTGGTGTCACAGGTGTTCCCTCGCAAGGGGAAGTCCGCTACTTACCTCCCCTGTCCATGGGGAGGCACTAGATGCTACCTGCGTTTCCAGCCCAACCCCCGCATTTCCCCGGCAGCCCGTACTGGGAGGGACTCGGGGAAGACTCTCGAAGGGCTCCTAGGAGATCTCGGGTGCTGCAGACAGAAGACGGAACCTCCCCACACTCAGAATTCCGGAACACGGCTGACTGTGTGGGGGAGGTCCGGGGCCGCCCTCCACGCAGCTTCCTGGTGTCACAGGTGTTCCCTCGCAAGGGGAAGTCCGCTAATTACCTCCCCTGTCCATGGGGAGGCACTAGATGCTACCTGCGTTTCCAGCCCAACCCCCGCATTTCCCCGGCAGCCCGTACTGGGAGGGACTCGGGGAAGACTCTCGAAGTGCTCCTAGGAGATCTCGGGTGCTGCAGACAGAAGACGGAACCTCCCCACACTCAGAATTCCGGAACACGGCTTACTGTGTGGGTGAGGTTCGGGGCCGCCCTCCACGCAGCTTCCTGGTGTCACAGGTGTTCCCTCGCAAGGGGAAGTCCGCTAATTACCTCCCCTGTCCATGGGGAGGCACTAGATGCTACCTGCGTTTCCAGCCCAACCCCCGCATTTCCCCGGCAGCCCGTACTGGGAGGGACTCGGGGAAGACTCTCGAAGTGCTCCTAGGAGATCCCGGGTGCTGCAGACAGAAGACAGAACCTCCTCACATTCAGAATTCCGGAACACGGCTGACTGTGTGGGGGAGGTTCGGGGCCGCCCTCCACACAGCTTCCTGGTGTCACAGGTGTTCCCTCGCAAGGGGAATTTCGCTACTTACCTCCCCTGTCCATGCGGAGGCGTAGATGCTACCTGCGTTTCCAGCCCAACCCCCGCCTTTCCCCGGCAGCCCGCACTGGGAGGGACTCGGGGAAGACTCTCGAAGGGCTCCTAGGAGATCTCGGGTGCTGCAGACAGAAGACGGAACCTCCCCACACTCAGAATTCCGGAACACGGCTGACTGTGTGGGGGAGGTTCGGGGCCGCCCTCCACGCAGCTTCCTGGTGTCACAGGTGTTCCCTCGCAAGGGGAAGTCCGCTAATTACCTCCCCTGTCCATGGGGAGGCACTAGATGCTACCTGCGTTTCCAGCCCAACCCCCGCATTTCCCCGGCAGCCCGTAATGGGAGGGACTCGGGGAAGACTCTCGAAGGGCTCCTAGGAGATCTCGGGTGCTGCAGACAGAAGACGGAACCTCCCCACACTCAGAATTCCGGAACACGGCTGACTGTGTGGGGGAGGTTCGGGGCCGCCCTCCACGCAGCTTCCTGGTGTCACAGGTGTTCCCTCGCAAGGGGAAGTCCGCTAATTACCTCCCCTGTCCATGGGGAGGCACTAGATGCTACCTGCGTTTCCAGCACATCCCCCGCATTTGCCCGCAGCCCGTACTGGGAGGGACTCGGGGAAGACTCTCGAAGGGCTCCTAGGAGATCCTGGGTGCTGCAGACAGAAGACGGAACCTCCTCACATTCAGAATTCCGGAACACGGCTGACTGTGTGGGGGAGGTCCGGGGCAGCCCTCCACGCAGCTTCCTGGTGTCACAGGTGTTCCCTCGCAAGGGGAAGTCCGCTAATTACCTCCCCTGTCCATGGGGAGGCACTAGATGCTACCTGCGTTTCCAGCCCAACCCCCGCATTTCCCCGGCAGCCCGTACTGGGAGGGACTCGGGGAAGACTCTCGAAGGGCTCCTAGGAGATCTCGGGTGCTGCAGACAGAAGACGGAACCTCCCCACACTCAGAATTCCGGAACACGGCTGACTGTGTGGGGGAGGTCCGGGGCCGCCCTCCACGCAGCTTCCTGGTGTCACAGGTGTTCCCTCGCAAGGGGAAGTCCGCTAATTACCTCCCCTGTCCATGGGGAGGCACTAGATGCTACCTGCGTTTCCAGCCCAACCCCCGCATTTCCCCGGCAGCCCGTACTGGGAGGGACTCGGGGAAGACTCTCGAAGTGCTCCTAGGAGATCTCGGGTGCTGCAGACAGAAGACGGAACCTCCCCACACTCAGAATTCCGGAACACGGCTTACTGTGTGGGTGAGGTTCGGGGCCGCCCTCCACGCAGCTTCCTGGTGTCACAGGTGTTCCCTCGCAAGGGGAAGTCCGCTAATTACCTCCCCTGTCCATGGGGAGGCACTAGATGCTACCTGCGTTTCCAGCCCAACCCCCGCATTTCCCCGGCAGCCCGTACTGGGAGGGACTCGGGGAAGACTCTCGAAGTGCTCCTAGGAGATCCCGGGTGCTGCAGACAGAAGACAGAACCTCCTCACATTCAGAATTCCGGAACACGGCTGACTGTGTGGGGGAGGTTCGGGGCCGCCCTCCACGCAGCTTCCTGGTGTCACAGGTGTTCCCTCGCAAGGGGAAGTCCGCTAATTACCTCCCCTGTCCATGGGGAGGCACTAGATGCTACCTGCGTTTCCAGCCCAACCCCCGCATTTCCCCGGCAGCCCGTACTGGGAGGGACTCGGGGAAGACTCTCGAAGGGCTCCTAGGAGATCTCGGGTGCTGCAGACAGAAGACGGAACCTCCCCACACTCAGAATTCCGGAACACGGCTGACTGTGTGGGGGAGGTTCGGGGCCACCCTCCACGCAGCTTCCTGGTGTCACAGGTGTTCCCTCGCAAGGGGAAGTCCGCTAATTACCTCCCCTGTCCATGGGGAGGCACTAGATGCTACCTGCGTTTCCAGCCCAACCCCCGCATTTCCCCGGCAGCCTGTAATGGGAGGGACTCGGGGAAGACTCTCGAAGGGCTCCTAGGAGATCTCGGGTGCTGCAGACAGAAGACGGAACCTCCCCACACTCAGAATTCCGGAACACGGCTGACTGTGTGGGGGAGGTTCGGGGCCGCCCTCCACGCAGCTTCCTGGTGTCACAGGTGTTCCCTCGCAAGGGGAAGTCCGCTAATTACCTCCCCTGTCCATGGGGAGGCACTAGATGCTACCTGCGTTTCCAGCACATCCCCCGCATTTGCCCGCAGCCCGTACTGGGAGGGACTCGGGGAAGACTCTCGAAGGGCTCCTAGGAGATCCTGGGTGCTGCAGACAGAAGACGGAACCTCCTCACATTCAGAATTCCGGAACACGGCTGACTGTGTGGGGGAGGTCCGGGGCAGCCCTCCACGCAGCTTCCTGGTGTCACAGGTGTTCCCTCGCAAGGGGAAGTCCGCTACTTACCTCCCCTGTCCATGGGGAGGCACTAGATGCTACCTGCGTTTCCAGCCCAACCCCCGCATTTCCCCGGCAGCCCGTACTGGGAGGGACTCGGGGAAGACTCTCGAAGGGCTCCTAGGAGATCTCGGGTGCTGCAGACAGAAGACGGAACCTCCCCACACTCAGAATTCCGGAACACGGCTGACTGTGTGGGGGAGGTCCGGGGCCACCCTCCACGCAGCTTCCTGGTGTCACAGGTGTTCCCTCGCAAGGGGAAGTCCGCTAATTACCTCCCCTGTCCATGGGGAGGCACTAGATGCTACCTGCGTTTCCAGCCCAACCCCCGCATTTCCCCGGCAGCCCGTACTGGGAGGGACTCGGGGAAGACTCTCGAAGTGCTCCTAGGAGATCTCGGGTGCTGCAGACAGAAGACGGAACCTCCCCACACTCAGAATTCCGGAACACGGCTTACTGTGTGGGTGAGGTTCGGGGCCGCCCTCCACGCAGCTTCCTGGTGTCACAGGTGTTCCCTCGCAAGGGGAAGTCCGCTAATTACCTCCCCTGTCCATGGGGAGGCACTAGATGCTACCTGCGTTTCCAGCCCAACCCCCGCATTTCCCCGGCAGCCCGTACTGGGAGGGACTCGGGGAAGACTCTCGAAGTGCTCCTAGGAGATCCCGGGTGCTGCAGACAGAAGACAGAACCTCCTCACATTCAGAATTCCGGAACACGGCTGACTGTGTGGGGGAGGTTCGGGGCCGCCCTCCACACAGCTTCCTGGTGTCACAGGTGTTCCCTCGCAAGGGGAATTTCGCTACTTACCTCCCCTGTCCATGCGGAGGCGTAGATGCTACCTGCGTTTCCAGCCCAACCCCCGCCTTTCCCCGGCAGCCCGCACTGGGAGGGACTCGGGGAAGACTCTCGAAGGGCTCCTAGGAGATCTCGGGTGCTGCAGACAGAAGACGGAACCTCCCCACACTCAGAATTCCGGAACACGGCTGACTGTGTGGGGGAGGTTCGGGGCCGCCCTCCACGCAGCTTCCTGGTGTCACAGGTGTTCCCTCGCAAGGGGAAGTCCGCTAATTACCTCCCCTGTCCATGGGGAGGCACTAGATGCTACCTGCGTTTCCAGCCCAACCCCCGCATTTCCCCGGCAGCCCGTAATGGGAGGGACTCGGGGAAGACTCTCGAAGGGCTCCTAGGAGATCTCGGGTGCTGCAGACAGAAGACGGAACCTCCCCACACTCAGAATTCCGGAACACGGCTGACTGTGTGGGGGAGGTTCGGGGCCGCCCTCCACGCAGCTTCCTGGTGTCACAGGTGTTCCCTCGCAAGGGGAAGTCCGCTAATTACCTCCCCTGTCCATGGGGAGGCACTAGATGCTACCTGCGTTTCCAGCACATCCCCCGCATTTGCCCGCAGCCCGTACTGGGAGGGACTCGGGGAAGACTCTCGAAGGGCTCCTAGGAGATCCTGGGTGCTGCAGACAGAAGACGGAACCTCCTCACATTCAGAATTCCGGAACACGGCTGACTGTGTGGGGGAGGTCCGGGGCAGCCCTCCACGCAGCTTCCTGGTGTCACAGGTGTTCCCTCGCAAGGGGAAGTCCGCTACTTACCTCCCCTGTCCATGGGGAGGCACTAGATGCTACCTGCGTTTCCAGCCCAACCCCCGCATTTCCCCGGCAGCCCGTACTGGGAGGGACTCGGGGAAGACTCTCGAAGGGCTCCTAGGAGATCTCGGGTGCTGCAGACAGAAGACGGAACCTCCCCACACTCAGAATTCCGGAACACGGCTGACTGTGTGGGGGAGGTCCGGGGCCACCCTCCACGCAGCTTCCTGGTGTCACAGGTGTTCCCTCGCAAGGGGAAGTCCGCTAATTACCTCCCCTGTCCATGGGGAGGCACTAGATGCTACCTGCGTTTCCAGCCCAACCCCCGCATTTCCCCGGCAGCCCGTACTGGGAGGGACTCGGGGAAGACTCTCGAAGTGCTCCTAGGAGATCTCGGGTGCTGCAGACAGAAGACGGAACCTCCCCACACTCAGAATTCCGGAACACGGCTTACTGTGTGGGTGAGGTTCGGGGCCGCCCTCCACGCAGCTTCCTGGTGTCACAGGTGTTCCCTCGCAAGGGGAAGTCCGCTAATTACCTCCCCTGTCCATGGGGAGGCACTAGATGCTACCTGCGTTTCCAGCCCAACCCCCGCATTTCCCCGGCAGCCCGTACTGGGAGGGACTCGGGGAAGACTCTCGAAGTGCTCCTAGGAGATCCCGGGTGCTGCAGACAGAAGACAGAACCTCCTCACATTCAGAATTCTGGAACACGGCTGACTGTGTGGGGGAGGTTCGGGGCCGCCCTCCACACAGCTTCCTGGTGTCACAGGTGTTCCCTCGCAAGGGGAATTTCGCTACTTACCTCCCCTGTCCATGCGGAGGCGTAGATGCTACCTGCGTTTCCAGCCCAACCCCCGCCTTTCCCCGGCAGCCCGCACTGGGAGGGACTCGGGGAAGACTCTCGAAGGGCTCCTAGGAGATCTCGGGTGCTGCAGACAGAAGACGGAACCTCCCCACACTCAGAATTCCGGAACACGGCTGACTGTGTGGGGGAGGTTCGGGGCCGCCCTCCACGCAGCTTCCTGGTGTCACAGGTGTTCCCTCGCAAGGGGAAGTCCGCTAATTACCTCCCCTGTCCATGGGGAGGCACTAGATGCTACCTGCGTTTCCAGCCCAACCCCCGCATTTCCCCGGCAGCCCGTAATGGGAGGGACTCGGGGAAGACTCTCGAAGGGCTCCTAGGAGATCTCGGGTGCTGCAGACAGAAGACGGAACCTCCCCACACTCAGAATTCCGGAACACGGCTGACTGTGTGGGGGAGGTTCGGGGCCGCCCTCCACGCAGCTTCCTGGTGTCACAGGTGTTCCCTCGCAAGGGGAAGTCCGCTAATTACCTCCCCTGTCCATGGGGAGGCACTAGATGCTACCTGCGTTTCCAGCCCAACCCCCGCATTTCCCCGGCAGCCCGTAATGGGAGGGACTCGGGGAAGACTCTCGAAGGGCTCCTAGGAGATCTCGGGTGCTGCAGACAGAAGACGGAACCTCCCCACACTCAGAATTCCGGAACACGGCTGACTGTGTGGGGGAGGTTCGGGGCCGCCCTCCACGCAGCTTCCTGGTGTCACAGGTGTTCCCTCGCAAGGGGAAGTCCGCTAATTACCTCCCCTGTCCATGGGGAGGCACTAGATGCTACCTGCGTTTCCAGCACATCCCCCGCATTTGCCCGCAGCCCGTACTGGGAGGGACTCGGGGAAGACTCTCGAAGGGCTCCTAGGAGATCCTGGGTGCTGCAGACAGAAGACGGAACCTCCTCACATTCAGAATTCCGGAACACGGCTGACTGTGTGGGGGAGGTCCGGGGCAGCCCTCCACGCAGCTTCCTGGTGTCACAGGTGTTCCCTCGCAAGGGGAATTCCGCTAATTACCTCCCCTGTCCATGGGGAGGCACTAGATGCTACCTGCGTTTCCAGCCCAACCCCCGCATTTCCCCGGCAGCCCGTACTGGGAGGGACTCGGGGAAGACTCTCGAAGGGCTCCTAGGAGATCTCGGGTGCTGCAGACAGAAGACGGAACCTCCCCACACTCAGAATTCCGGAACACGGCTGACTGTGTGGGGGAGGTCCGGGGCCGCCCTCCACGCAGCTTCCTGGTGTCACAGGTGTTCCCTCGCAAGGGGAAGTCCGCTAATTACCTCCCCTGTCCATGGGGAGGCACTAGATGCTACCTGCGTTTCCAGCCCAACCCCCGCATTTCCCCGGCAGCCCGTACTGGGAGGGACTCGGGGAAGACTCTCGAAGTGCTCCTAGGAGATCTCGGGTGCTGCAGACAGAAGACGGAACCTCCCCACACTCAGAATTCCGGAACACGGCTTACTGTGTGGGTGAGGTTCGGGGCCGCCCTCCACGCAGCTTCCTGGTGTCACAGGTGTTCCCTCGCAAGGGGAAGTCCGCTAATTACCTCCCCTGTCCATGGGGAGGCACTAGATGCTACCTGCGTTTCCAGCCCAACCCCCGCATTTCCCCGGCAGCCCGTACTGGGAGGGACTCGGGGAAGACTCTCGAAGTGCTCCTAGGAGATCCCGGGTGCTGCAGACAGAAGACAGAACCTCCTCACATTCAGAATTCCGGAACACGGCTGACTGTGTGGGGGAGGTTCGGGGCCGCCCTCCACGCAGCTTCCTGGTGTCACAGGTGTTCCCTCGCAAGGGGAAGTCCGCTAATTACCTCCCCTGTCCATGGGGAGGCACTAGATGCTACCTGCGTTTCCAGCACATCCCCCGCATTTGCCCGCAGCCCGTACTGGGAGGGACTCGGGGAAGACTCTCGAAGGGCTCCTAGGAGATCCTGGGTGCTGCAGACAGAAGACGGAACCTCCTCACATTCAGAATTCCGGAACACGGCTGACTGTGTGGGGGAGGTCCGGGGCAGCCCTCCACGCAGCTTCCTGGTGTCACAGGTGTTCCCTCGCAAGGGGAAGTCCGCTACTTACCTCCCCTGTCCATGGGGAGGCACTAGATGCTACCTGCGTTTCCAGCCCAACCCCCGCATTTCCCCGGCAGCCCGTACTGGGAGGGACTCGGGGAAGACTCTCGAAGGGCTCCTAGGAGATCTCGGGTGCTGCAGACAGAAGACGGAACCTCCCCACACTCAGAATTCCGGAACACGGCTGACTGTGTGGGGGAGGTTCGGGGCCGCCCTCCACGCAGCTTCCTGGTGTCACAGGTGTTCCCTCGCAAGGGGAAGTCCGCTAATTACCTCCCCTGTCCATGGGGAGGCACTAGATGCTACCTGCGTTTCCAGCCCAACCCCCGCATTTCTCCGGCAGCCCGTAATGGGAGGGACTCGGGGAAGACTCTCGAAGGGCTCCTAGGAGATCTCGGGTGCTGCAGACAGAAGACGGAACCTCCCCACACTCAGAATTCCGGAACACGGCTGACTGTGTGGGGGAGGTTCGGGGCCGCCCTCCACGCAGCTTCCTGGTGTCACAGGTGTTCCCTCGCAAGGGGAAGTCCGCTAATTACCTCCCCTGTCCATGGGGAGGCACTAGATGCTACCTGCGTTTCCAGCACATCCCCCGCATTTGCCCGCAGCCCGTACTGGGAGGGACTCGGGGAAGACTCTCGAAGGGCTCCTAGGAGATCCTGGGTGCTGCAGACAGAAGACGGAACCTCCTCACATTCAGAATTCCGGAACACGGCTGACTGTGTGGGGGAGGTCCGGGGCAGCCCTCCACGCAGCTTCCTGGTGTCACAGGTGTTCCCTCGCAAGGGGAAGTCCGCTACTTACCTCCCCTGTCCATGGGGAGGCACTAGATGCTACCTGCGTTTCCAGCCCAACCCCCGCATTTCCCCGGCAGCCCGTACTGGGAGGGACTCGGGGAAGACTCTCGAAGGGCTCCTAGGAGATCTCGGGTGCTGCAGACAGAAGACGGAACCTCCCCACACTCAGAATTCCGGAACACGGCTGACTGTGTGGGGGAGGTCCGGGGCCGCCCTCCACGCAGCTTCCTGGTGTCACAGGTGTTCCCTCGCAAGGGGAAGTCCGCTAATTACCTCCCCTGTCCATGGGGAGGCACTAGATGCTACCTGCGTTTCCAGCCCAACCCCCGCATTTCCCCGGCAGCCCGTACTGGGAGGGACTCGGGGAAGACTCTCGAAGGGCTCCTAGGAGATCTCGGGTGCTGCAGACAGAAGACGGAACCTCCCCACACTCAGAATTCCGGAACACGGCTTACTGTGTGGGTGAGGTTCGGGGCCGCCCTCCACGCAGCTTCCTGGTGTCACAGGTGTTCCCTCGCAAGGGGAAGTCCGCTAATTACCTCCCCTGTCCATGGGGAGGCACTAGATGCTACCTGCGTTTCCAGCCCAACCCCCGCATTTCCCCGGCAGCCCGTACTGGGAGGGACTCGGGGAAGACTCTCGAAGTGCTCCTAGGAGATCCCGGGTGCTGCAGACAGAAGACAGAACCTCCTCACATTCAGAATTCCGGAACACGGCTGACTGTGTGAGGGAGGTTCGGGGCCGCCCTCCACACAGCTTCCTGGTGTCACAGGTGTTCCCTCGCAAGGGGAATTTCGCTACTTACCTCCCCTGTCCATGCGGAGGCGTAGATGCTACCTGCGTTTCCAGCCCAACCCCCGCCTTTCCCCGGCAGCCCGCACTGGGAGGGACTCGGGGAAGACTCTCGAAGGGCTCCTAGGAGATCTCGGGTGCTGCAGACAGAAGACGGAACCTCCCCATACTCAGAATTCCGGAACACGGCTGACTGTGTGGGGGAGGTTCGGGGCCGCCCTCCACGCAGCTTCCTGGTGTCACAGGTGTTCCCTCGCAAGGGGAAGTCCGCTAATTACCTCCCCTGTCCATGGGGAGGCACTAGATGCTACCTGCGTTTCCAGCCCAACCCCCGCATTTCCCCGGCAGCCCGTAATGGGAGGGACTCGGGGAAGACTCTCGAAGGGCTCCTAGGAGATCTCGGGTGCTGCAGACAGAAGACGGAACCTCCCCACACTCAGAATTCCGGAACACGGCTGACTGTGTGGGGGAGGTTCGGGGCCGCCCTCCACGCAGCTTCCTGGTGTCACAGGTGTTCCCTCGCAAGGGGAAGTCCGCTAATTACCTCCCCTGTCCATGGGGAGGCACTAGATGCTACCTGCGTTTCCAGCCCAACCCCCGCATTTCCCCGGCAGCCCGTACTGGGAGGGACTCGGTGAAGACTCTCGAAGGGCTCCTAGGAGATCTCGGGTGCTGCAGACAGAAGACGGAACCTCCCCACACTCAGAATTCCGAACACGGCTGACTGTGTGGGGGAGGTTCGGGGCCGCACTCCACGCAGCTTCCTGGTGTCACAGGTGTTCCCTCGCAAGGGGAAGTCCGCTAATTACCTCCCCTGTCCATGGGGAGGCACTAGATGCTACCTGCGTTTCCAGCCCAACCCCCGCATTTCCCCGGCAGCCCGTACTGGGAGGGACTCGGGGAAGACTCTCGAAGGGCTCCTAGGAGATCTCGGGTGCTGCAGACAGAAGACGGAACCTCCCCACACTCAGAATTCCGGAACACGGCTGACTGTGTGGGGGAGGTTCGGGGCCGCCCTCCACGCAGCTTCCTGGTGTCACAGGTGTTCCCTCGCAAGGGGAAGTCCGCTAATTACCTCCCCTGTCCATGGGGAGGCACTAGATGCTACCTGCGTTTCCAGCCCAACCCCCGCATTTCCCCGGCAGCCCGTACTGGGAGGGACTCGGTGAAGACTCTCGAAGGGCTCCTAGGAGATCTCGGGTGCTGCAGACAGAAGACGGAACCTCCCCACACTCAGAATTCCGAACACGGCTGACTGTGTGGGGGAGGTTCGGGGCCGCCCTCCACGCAGCTTCCTGGTGTCACAGGTGTTCCCTCGCAAGGGGAAGTCCGCTAATTACCTCCCCTGTCCATGGGGAGGCACTAGATGCTACCTGCGTTTCCAGCCCAACCCCCGCATTTCCCCGGCAGCCCGTACTGGGAGGGACTCGGGGAAGACTCTCGAAGTGCTCCTAGGAGATCCCGGGTGCTGCAGACAGAAGACAGAACCTCCTCACATTCAGAATTCCGGAACACGGCTGACTGTGTGGGTGAGGTTCGGGGCCGCCCTCCACGCAGCTTCCTGGTGTCACAGGTGTTCCCTCGCAAGGGGAAGTCCGCTAATTACCTCCCCTGTCCATGGGGAGGCACTAGATGCTACCTGCGTTTCCAGCCCAACCCCCGCATTTCCCCGGCAGCCCGTACTGGGAGGGACTCGGGGAAGACTCTCGAAGTGCTCCTAGGAGATCCCGGGTGCTGCAGACAGAAGACAGAACCTCCTCACATTCAGAATTCCGGAACACGGCTGACTGTGTGGGGGAGGTTCGGGGCCGCCCTCCACGCAGCTTCCTGGTGTCACAGGTGTTCCCTCGCAAGGGGAAGTCCGCTAATTACCTCCCCTGTCCATGGGGAGGCACTAGATGCTACCTGCGTTTCCAGCACATCCCCCGCATTTGCCCGCAGCCCGTACTGGGAGGGACTCGGGGAAGACTCTCGAAGGGCTCCTAGGAGATCCTGGGTGCTGCAGACAGAAGACGGAACCTCCTCACATTCAGAATTCCGGAACACGGCTGACTGTGTGGGGGAGGTCCGGGGCAGCCCTCCACGCAGCTTCCTGGTGTCACAGGTGTTCCCTCGCAAGGGGAAGTCCGCTACTTACCTCCCCTGTCCATGGGGAGGCACTAGATGCTACCTGCGTTTCCAGCCCAACCCCCGCATTTCCCCGGCAGCCCATACTGGGAGGGACTCGGGGAAGACTCTCGAAGGGCTCCTAGGAGATCTCGGGTGCTGCAGACAGAAGACGGAACCTCCCCACACTCAGAATTCCGGAACACGGCTGACTGTGTGGGGGAGGTTCGGGGCCGCCCTCCACGCAGCTTCCTGGTGTCACAGGTGTTCCCTCGCAAGGGGAAGTCCGCTAATTACCTCCCCTGTCCATGGGGAGGCACTAGATGCTACCTGCGTTTCCAGCCCAACCCCCGCATTTCCCCGGCAGCCCGTAATGGGAGGGACTCGGGGAAGACTCTCGAAGGGCTCCTAGGAGATCTCGGGTGCTGCAGACAGAAGACGGAACCTCCCCACACTCAGAATTCCGGAACACGGCTGACTGTGTGGGGGAGGTTCGGGGCCGCCCTCCACGCAGCTTCCTGGTGTCACAGGTGTTCCCTCGCAAGGGGAAGTCCGCTAATTACCTCCCCTGTCCATGGGGAGGCACTAGATGCTACCTGCGTTTCCAGCACATCCCCCGCATTTGCCCGCAGCCCGTACTGGGAGGGACTCGGGGAAGACTCTCGAAGGGCTCCTAGGAGATCCTGGGTGCTGCAGACAGAAGACGGAACCTCCTCACATTCAGAATTCCGGAACACGGCTGACTGTGTGGGGGAGGTCCGGGGCAGCCCTCCACGCAGCTTCCTGGTGTCACAGGTGTTCCCTCGCAAGGGGAAGTCCGCTACTTACCTCCCCTGTCCATGGGGAGGCACTAGATGCTACCTGCGTTTCCAGCCCAACCCCCGCATTTCCCCGGCAGCCCGTACTGGGAGGGACTCGGGGAAGACTCTCGAAGGGCTCCTAGGAGATCTCGGGTGCTGCAGACAGAAGACGGAACCTCCCCACACTCAGAATTCCGGAACACGGCTGACTGTGTGGGGGAGGTCCGGGGCCGCCCTCCACGCAGCTTCCTGGTGTCACAGGTGTTCCCTCGCAAGGGGAAGTCCGCTAATTACCTCCCCTGTCCATGGGGAGGCACTAGATGCTACCTGCGTTTCCAGCCCAACCCCCGCATTTCCCCGGCAGCCCGTACTGGGAGGGACTCGGGGAAGACTCTCGAAGGGCTCCTAGGAGATCTCGGGTGCTGCAGACAGAAGACGGAACCTCCCCACACTCAGAATTCCGGAACACGGCTTACTGTGTGGGTGAGGTTCGGGGCCGCCCTCCACTCAGCTTCCTGGTGTCACAGGTGTTCCCTCGCAAGGGGAAGTCCGCTAATTACCTCCCCTGTCCATGGGGAGGCACTAGATGCTACCTGCGTTTCCAGCCCAACCCCCGCATTTCCCCGGCAGCCCGTACTGGGAGGGACTCGGGGAAGACTCTCGAAGTGCTCCTAGGAGATCCCGGGTGCTGCAGACAGAAGACAGAACCTCCTCACATTCAGAATTCCGGAACACGGCTGACTGTGTGGGGGAGGTTCGGGGCCGCCCTCCACACAGCTTCCTGGTGTCACAGGTGTTCCCTCGCAAGGGGAATTTCGCTACTTACCTCCCCTGTCCATGCGGAGGCGTAGATGCTACCTGCGTTTCCAGCCCAACCCCCGCCTTTCCCCGGCAGCCCGCACTGGGAGGGACTCGGGGAAGACTCTCGAAGGGCTCCTAGGAGATCTCGGGTGCTGCAGACAGAAGACGGAACCTCCCCACACTCAGAATTCCGGAACACGGCTGACTGTGTGGGGGAGGTTCGGGGCCGCCCTCCACGCAGCTTCCTGGTGTCACAGGTGTTCCCTCGCAAGGGGAAGTCCGCTAATTACCTCCCCTGTCCATGGGGAGGCACTAGATGCTACCTGCGTTTCCAGCCCAACCCCCGCATTTCCCCGGCAGCCCGTAATGGGAGGGACTCGGGGAAGACTCTCGAAGGGCTCCTAGGAGATCTCGGGTGCTGCAGACAGAAGACGGAACCTCCCCACACTCAGAATTCCGGAACACGGCTGACTGTGTGGGGGAGGTTCGGGGCCGCCCTCCACGCAGCTTCCTGGTGTCACAGGTGTTCCCTCGCAAGGGGAAGTCCGCTAATTACCTCCCCTGTCCATGGGGAGGCACTAGATGCTACCTGCGTTTCCAGCCCAACCCCCGCATTTCCCCGGCAGCCCGTACTGGGAGGGACTCGGTGAAGACTCTCGAAGGGCTCCTAGGAGATCTCGGGTGCTGCAGACAGAAGACGGAACCTCCCCACACTCAGAATTCCGAACACGGCTGACTGTGTGGGGGAGGTTCGGGGCCGCACTCCACGCAGCTTCCTGGTGTCACAGGTGTTCCCTCGCAAGGGGAAGTCCGCTAATTACCTCCCCTGTCCATGGGGAGGCACTAGATGCTACCTGCGTTTCCAGCCCAACCCCCGCATTTCCCCGGCAGCCCGTACTGGGAGGGACTCGGGGAAGACTCTCGAAGGGCTCCTAGGAGATCTCGGGTGCTGCAGACAGAAGACGGAACCTCCCCACACTCAGAATTCCGGAACACGGCTTACTCTGTGGGTGAGATTCGGGGCCGCACTCCACGCAGCTTCCTGGTGTCACAGGTGTTCCCTCGCAAGGGGAAGTCCGCTAATTACCTCCCCTGTCCATGGGGAGGCGTAGATGCTACCTGCGTTTCCAGCCCAACTCCCGCATTTCCCCAGCAGCCCGCACTGGGAGGGACTCGGGGAAGACTCTCGAAGGGCTCCTAGGAGATCCTGGGTGCTGCAGACAGAAGACGGAACCTCCCCACACTCAGAATTCCGGAACACGGCTGACTGTGTGGGGGAGGTTCGGGGCCGCCCTCCACACAGCTTCCTGGTGTCACAGGTGTTCCCTCGCAAGGGGAATTTCGCTACTTACCTCCCCTGTCCATGCGGAGGCGTAGATGCTACCTGCGTTTCCAGCCCAACCCCCGCCTTTCCCCGGCAGCCCGCACTGGGAGGGACTCGGGGAAGACTCTCGAAGGGCTCCTAGGAGATCTCGGGTGCTGCAGACAGAAGACGGAACCTCCCCACACTCAGAATTCCGGAACACGGCTGACTGTGTGGGGGAGGTTCGGGGCCGCCCTCCACGCAGCTTCCTGGTGTCACAGGTGTTCCCTCGCAAGGGGAAGTCCGCTAATTACCTCCCCTGTCCATGGGGAGGCACTAGATGCTACCTGCGTTTCCAGCCCAACCCCCGCATTTCCCCGGCAGCCCGTACTGGGAGGGACTCGGGGAAGACTCTCGAAGTGCTCCTAGGAGATCTCGGGTGCTGCAGACAGAAGACGGAACCTCCCCACACTCAGAATTCCGGAACACGGCTTACTGTGTGGGTGAGGTTCGGGGCCGCCCTCCACGCAGCTTCCTGGTGTCACAGGTGTTCCCTCGCAAGGGGAAGTCCGCTAATTACCTCCCCTGTCCATGGGGAGGCACTAGATGCTACCTGCGTTTCCAGCCCAACCCCCGCATTTCCCCGGCAGCCCGTACTGGGAGGGACTCGGGGAAGACTCTCGAAGGGCTCCTAGGAGATCTCGGGTGCTGCAGACAGAAGACGGAACCTCCCCACACTCAGAATTCCGGAACACGGCTGACTGTGTGGGGGAGGTTCGGGGCCGCACTCCACGCAGCTTCCTGGTGTCACAGGTGTTCCCTCGCAAGGGGAAGTCCGCTACTTACCTCCCCTGTCCATGGGGAGGCACTAGATGCTACCTGCGTTTCCAGCCCAACCCCCGCATTTCCCCGGCAGCCCGCACTGGGAGGGACTCGGGGAAGACTCTCGAAGGGCTCCTAGGAGATCTCGGGTGCTGCAGACAGAAGACGGAACCTCCCCACACTCAGAATTCCGGAACACGGCTGACTGTGTGGGGGAGGTCCGGGGCCGCCCTCCACGCAGCTTCCTGGTGTCACAGGTGTTCCCTCGCAAGGGGAAGTCCGCTAATTACCTCCCCTGTCCATGGGGAGGCACTAGATGCTACCTGCGTTTCCAGCCCAACCCCCGCATTTCCCCGGCAGCCCGTACTGGGAGGGACTCGGGGAAGACTCTCGAAGGGCTCCTAGGAGATCTCGGGTGCTGCAGACAGAAGACGGAACCTCCCCACACTCAGAATTCCGGAACACGGCTGACTGTGTGGGGGAGGTCCGGGGCCGCCCTCCACGCAGCTTCCTGGTGTCACAGGTGTTCCCTCGCAAGGGGAAGTCCGCTAATTACCTCCCCTGTCCATGGGGAGGCGTAGATGCTACCTGCGTTTCCAGCACAACCCCCGCATTTCCCCGGCAGCCCGCACTGGGAGGGACTCGGGGAAGACTCTCGAAGGGCTCCTAGGAGATCCTGGGTGCTGCAGACAGAAGACGGAACCTCCTCACATTCAGAATTCCGGAACACGGCTGACTGTGTGGGGGAGGTCCGGGGCAGCCCTCCACGCAGCTTCCTGGTGTCACAGGTGTTCCCTCGCAAGGGGAAGTCCGCTACTTACCTCCCCTGTCCATGGGGAGGCACTAGATGCTACCTGCGTTTCCAGCCCAACCCCCGCATTTCCCCGGCAGCCCGTACTGGGAGGGACTCGGGGAAGACTCTCGAAGGGCTCCTAGGAGATCTCGGGTGCTGCAGACAGAAGACGGAACCTCCCCACACTCAGAATTCCGGAACACGGCTGACTGTGTGGGGGAGGTCCGGGGCCGCCCTCCACGCAGCTTCCTGGTGTCACAGGTGTTCCCTCGCAAGGGGAAGTCCGCTAATTACCTCCCCTGTCCATGGGGAGGCACTAGATGCTACCTGCGTTTCCAGCCCAACCCCCGCATTTCCCCGGCAGCCCGTACTGGGAGGGACTCGGGGAAGACTCTCGAAGTGCTCCTAGGAGATCTCGGGTGCTGCAGACAGAAGACGGAACCTCCCCACACTCAGAATTCCGGAACACGGCTTACTGTGTGGGTGAGGTTCGGGGCCGCCCTCCACGCAGCTTCCTGGTGTCACAGGTGTTCCCTCGCAAGGGGAAGTCCGCTAATTACCTCCCCTGTCCATGGGGAGGCACTAGATGCTACCTGCGTTTCCAGCCCAACCCCCGCATTTCCCCGGCAGCCCGTACTGGGAGGGACTCGGGGAAGACTCTCGAAGGGCTCCTAGGAGATCTCGGGTGCTGCAGACAGAAGACGGAACCTCCCCACACTCAGAATTCCGGAACACGGCTTACTCTGTGGGTGAGATTCGGGGCCGCACTCCACGCAGCTTCCTGGTGTCACAGGTGTTCCCTCGCAAGGGGAAGTCCGCTAATTACCTCCCCTGTCCATGGGGAGGCGTAGATGCTACCTGCGTTTCCAGCCCAACTCCCGCATTTCCCCAGCAGCCCGCACTGGGAGGGACTCGGGGAAGACTCTCGAAGGGCTCCTAGGAGATCCTGGGTGCTGCAGACAGAAGACGGAACCTCCCCACACTCAGAATTCCGGAACACGGCTGACTGTGTGGGGGAGGTTCGGGGCCGCCCTCCACACAGCTTCCTGGTGTCACAGGTGTTCCCTCGCAAGGGGAATTTCGCTACTTACCTCCCCTGTCCATGCGGAGGCGTAGATGCTACCTGCGTTTCCAGCCCAACCCCCGCCTTTCCCCGGCAGCCCGCACTGGGAGGGACTCGGGGAAGACTCTCGAAGGGCTCCTAGGAGATCTCGGGTGCTGCAGACAGAAGACGGAACCTCCCCACACTCAGAATTCCGGAACACGGCTGACTGTGTGGGGGAGGTTCGGGGCCGCCCTCCACGCAGCTTCCTGGTGTCACAGGTGTTCCCTCGCAAGGGGAAGTCCGCTAATTACCTCCCCTGTCCATGGGGAGGCACTAGATGCTACCTGCGTTTCCAGCCCAACCCCCGCATTTCCCCGGCAGCCCGTACTGGGAGGGACTCGGGGAAGACTCTCGAAGTGCTCCTAGGAGATCTCGGGTGCTGCAGACAGAAGACGGAACCTCCCCACACTCAGAATTCCGGAACACGGCTTACTGTGTGGGTGAGGTTCGGGGCCGCCCTCCACGCAGCTTCCTGGTGTCACAGGTGTTCCCTCGCAAGGGGAAGTCCGCTAATTACCTCCCCTGTCCATGGGGAGGCACTAGATGCTACCTGCGTTTCCAGCCCAACCCCCGCATTTCCCCGGCAGCCCGTACTGGGAGGGACTCGGGGAAGACTCTCGAAGGGCTCCTAGGAGATCTCGGGTGCTGCAGACAGAAGACGGAACCTCCCCACACTCAGAATTCCGGAACACGGCTGACTGTGTGGGGGAGGTTCGGGGCCGCACTCCACGCAGCTTCCTGGTGTCACAGGTGTTCCCTCGCAAGGGGAAGTCCGCTACTTACCTCCCCTGTCCATGGGGAGGCACTAGATGCTACCTGCGTTTCCAGCCCAACCCCCGCATTTCCCCGGCAGCCCGCACTGGGAGGGACTCGGGGAAGACTCTCGAAGGGCTCCTAGGAGATCTCGGGTGCTGCAGACAGAAGACGGAACCTCCCCACACTCAGAATTCCGGAACACGGCTGACTGTGTGGGGGAGGTCCGGGGCCGCCCTCCACGCAGCTTCCTGGTGTCACAGGTGTTCCCTCGCAAGGGGAAGTCCGCTAATTACCTCCCCTGTCCATGGGGAGGCACTAGATGCTACCTGCGTTTCCAGCCCAACCCCCGCATTTCCCCGGCAGCCCGTACTGGGAGGGACTCGGGGAAGACTCTCGAAGGGCTCCTAGGAGATCTCGGGTGCTGCAGACAGAAGACGGAACCTCCCCACACTCAGAATTCCGGAACACGGCTGACTGTGTGGGGGAGGTCCGGGGCCGCCCTCCACGCAGCTTCCTGGTGTCACAGGTGTTCCCTCGCAAGGGGAAGTCCGCTAATTACCTCCCCTGTCCATGGGGAGGCGTAGATGCTACCTGCGTTTCCAGCACAACCCCCGCATTTCCCCGGCAGCCCGCACTGGGAGGGACTCGGGGAAGACTCTCGAAGGGCTCCTAGGAGATCCTGGGTGCTGCAGACAGAAGACGGAACCTCCTCACATTCAGAATTCCGGAACACGGCTGACTGTGTGGGGGAGGTCCGGGGCAGCCCTCCACGCAGCTTCCTGGTGTCACAGGTGTTCCCTCGCAAGGGGAAGTCCGCTACTTACCTCCCCTGTCCATGGGGAGGCACTAGATGCTACCTGCGTTTCCAGCCCAACCCCCGCATTTCCCCGGCAGCCCGTACTGGGAGGGACTCGGGGAAGACTCTCGAAGGGCTCCTAGGAGATCTCGGGTGCTGCAGACAGAAGACGGAACCTCCCCACACTCAGAATTCCGGAACACGGCTGACTGTGTGGGGGAGGTCCGGGGCCGCCCTCCACGCAGCTTCCTGGTGTCACAGGTGTTCCCTCGCAAGGGGAAGTCCGCTAATTACCTCCCCTGTCCATGGGGAGGCACTAGATGCTACCTGCGTTTCCAGCCCAACCCCCGCATTTCCCCGGCAGCCCGTACTGGGAGGGACTCGGGGAAGACTCTCGAAGTGCTCCTAGGAGATCTCGGGTGCTGCAGACAGAAGACGGAACCTCCCCACACTCAGAATTCCGGAACACGGCTTACTGTGTGGGTGAGGTTCGGGGCCGCCCTCCACGCAGCTTCCTGGTGTCACAGGTGTTCCCTCGCAAGGGGAAGTCCGCTAATTACCTCCCCTGTCCATGGGGAGGCACTAGATGCTACCTGCGTTTCCAGCCCAACCCCCGCATTTCCCCGGCAGCCCGTACTGGGAGGGACTCGGGGAAGACTCTCGAAGTGCTCCTAGGAGATCCCGGGTGCTGCAGACATAAGACAGAACCTCCTCACATTCAGAATTCCGGAACACGGCTGACTGTGTGGGGGAGGTTCGGGGCCGCCCTCCACACAGCTTCCTGGTGTCACAGGTGTTCCCTCGCAAGGGGAATTTCGCTACTTACCTCCCCTGTCCATGCGGAGGCGTAGATGCTACCTGCGTTTCCAGCCCAACCCCCGCCTTTCCCCGGCAGCCCGCACTGGGAGGGACTCGGGGAAGACTCTCGAAGGGCTCCTAGGAGATCTCGGGTGCTGCAGACAGAAGACGGAACCTCCCCACACTCAGAATTCCGGAACACGGCTGACTGTGTGGGGGAGGTTCGGGGCCGCCCTCCACGCAGCTTCCTGGTGTCACAGGTGTTCCCTCGCAAGGGGAAGTCCGCTAATTACCTCCCCTGTCCATGGGGAGGCACTAGATGCTACCTGCGTTTCCAGCCCAACCCCCGCATTTCCCCGGCAGCCCGTAATGGGAGGGACTCGGGGAAGACTCTCGAAGGGCTCCTAGGAGATCTCGGGTGCTGCAGACAGAAGACGGAACCTCCCCACACTCAGAATTCCGGAACACGGCTGACTGTGTGGGGGAGGTTCGGGGCCGCCCTCCACGCAGCTTCCTGGTGTCACAGGTGTTCCCTCGCAAGGGGAAGTCCGCTAATTACCTCCCCTGTCCATGGGGAGGCACTAGATGCTACCTGCGTTTCCAGCACATCCCCCGCATTTGCCCGCAGCCCGTACTGGGAGGGACTCGGGGAAGACTCTCGAAGGGCTCCTAGGAGATCCTGGGTGCTGCAGACAGAAGACGGAACCTCCTCACATTCAGAATTCCGGAACACGGCTGACTGTGTGGGGGAGGTCCGGGGCAGCCCTCCACGCAGCTTCCTGGTGTCACAGGTGTTCCCTCGCAAGGGGAAGTCCGCTAATTACCTCCCCTGTCCATGGGGAGGCACTAGATGCTACCTGCGTTTCCAGCCCAACCCCCGCATTTCCCCGGCAGCCCGTACTGGGAGGGACTCGGTGAAGACTCTCGAAGGGCTCCTAGGAGATCTCGGGTGCTGCAGACAGAAGACGGAACCTCCCCACACTCAGAATTCCGAACACGGCTGACTGTGTGGGGGAGGTTCGGGGCCGCCCTCCACGCAGCTTCCTGGTGTCACAGGTGTTCCCTCGCAAGGGGAAGTCCGCTAATTACCTCCCCTGTCCATGGGGAGGCACTAGATGCTACCTGCGTTTCCAGCCCAACCCCCGCATTTCCCCGGCAGCCCGTACTGGGAGGGACTCGGGGAAGACTCTCGAAGTGCTCCTAGGAGATCCCGGGTGCTGCAGACAGAAGACAGAACCTCCTCACATTCAGAATTCCGGAACACGGCTGACTGTGTGGGTGAGGTTCGGGGCCGCCCTCCACGCAGCTTCCTGGTGTCACAGGTGTTCCCTCGCAAGGGGAAGTCCGCTAATTACCTCCCCTGTCCATGGGGAGGCACTAGATGCTACCTGCGTTTCCAGCCCAACCCCCGCATTTCCCCGGCAGCCCGTACTGGGAGGGACTCGGGGAAGACTCTCGAAGTGCTCCTAGGAGATCCCGGGTGCTGCAGACAGAAGACAGAACCTCCTCACATTCAGAATTCCGGAACACGGCTGACTGTGTGGGGGAGGTTCGGGGCCGCCCTCCACGCAGCTTCCTGGTGTCACAGGTGTTCCCTCGCAAGGGGAAGTCCGCTAATTACCTCCCCTGTCCATGGGGAGGCACTAGATGCTACCTGCGTTTCCAGCACATCCCCCGCATTTGCCCGCAGCCCGTACTGGGAGGGACTCGGGGAAGACTCTCGAAGGGCTCCTAGGAGATCCTGGGTGCTGCAGACAGAAGACGGAACCTCCTCACATTCAGAATTCCGGAACACGGCTGACTGTGTGGGGGAGGTCCGGGGCAGCCCTCCACGCAGCTTCCTGGTGTCACAGGTGTTCCCTCGCAAGGGGAAGTCCGCTACTTACCTCCCCTGTCCATGGGGAGGCACTAGATGCTACCTGCGTTTCCAGCCCAACCCCCGCATTTCCCCGGCAGCCCATACTGGGAGGGACTCGGGGAAGACTCTCGAAGGGCTCCTAGGAGATCTCGGGTGCTGCAGACAGAAGACGGAACCTCCCCACACTCAGAATTCCGGAACACGGCTGACTGTGTGGGGGAGGTTCGGGGCCGCCCTCCACGCAGCTTCCTGGTGTCACAGGTGTTCCCTCGCAAGGGGAAGTCCGCTAATTACCTCCCCTGTCCATGGGGAGGCACTAGATGCTACCTGCGTTTCCAGCCCAACCCCCGCATTTCCCCGGCAGCCCGTAATGGGAGGGACTCGGGGAAGACTCTCGAAGGGCTCCTAGGAGATCTCGGGTGCTGCAGACAGAAGACGGAACCTCCCCACACTCAGAATTCCGGAACACGGCTGACTGTGTGGGGGAGGTTCGGGGCCGCCCTCCACGCAGCTTCCTGGTGTCACAGGTGTTCCCTCGCAAGGGGAAGTCCGCTAATTACCTCCCCTGTCCATGGGGAGGCACTAGATGCTACCTGCGTTTCCAGCACATCCCCCGCATTTGCCCGCAGCCCGTACTGGGAGGGACTCGGGGAAGACTCTCGAAGGGCTCCTAGGAGATCCTGGGTGCTGCAGACAGAAGACGGAACCTCCTCACATTCAGAATTCCGGAACACGGCTGACTGTGTGGGGGAGGTCCGGGGCAGCCCTCCACGCAGCTTCCTGGTGTCACAGGTGTTCCCTCGCAAGGGGAAGTCCGCTACTTACCTCCCCTGTCCATGGGGAGGCACTAGATGCTACCTGCGTTTCCAGCCCAACCCCCGCATTTCCCCGGCAGCCCGTACTGGGAGGGACTCGGGGAAGACTCTCGAAGGGCTCCTAGGAGATCTCGGGTGCTGCAGACAGAAGACGGAACCTCCCCACACTCAGAATTCCGGAACACGGCTGACTGTGTGGGGGAGGTCCGGGGCCGCCCTCCACGCAGCTTCCTGGTGTCACAGGTGTTCCCTCGCAAGGGGAAGTCCGCTAATTACCTCCCCTGTCCATGGGGAGGCACTAGATGCTACCTGCGTTTCCAGCCCAACCCCCGCATTTCCCCGGCAGCCCGTACTGGGAGGGACTCGGGGAAGACTCTCGAAGGGCTCCTAGGAGATCTCGGGTGCTGCAGACAGAAGACGGAACCTCCCCACACTCAGAATTCCGGAACACGGCTTACTGTGTGGGTGAGGTTCGGGGCCGCCCTCCACGCAGCTTCCTGGTGTCACAGGTGTTCCCTCGCAAGGGGAAGTCCGCTAATTACCTCCCCTGTCCATGGGGAGGCACTAGATGCTACCTGCGTTTCCAGCCCAACCCCCGCATTTCCCCGGCAGCCCGTACTGGGAGGGACTCGGGGAAGACTCTCGAAGTGCTCCTAGGAGATCCCGGGTGCTGCAGACAGAAGACAGAACCTCCTCACATTCAGAATTCCGGAACACGGCTGACTGTGTGGGGGAGGTTCGGGGCCGCCCTCCACACAGCTTCCTGGTGTCACAGGTGTTCCCTCGCAAGGGGAATTTCGCTACTTACCTCCCCTGTCCATGCGGAGGCGTAGATGCTACCTGCGTTTCCAGCCCAACCCCCGCCTTTCCCCGGCAGCCCGCACTGGGAGGGACTCGGGGAAGACTCTCGAAGGGCTCCTAGGAGATCTCGGGTGCTGCAGACAGAAGACGGAACCTCCCCACACTCAGAATTCCGGAACACGGCTGACTGTGTGGGGGAGGTTCGGGGCCGCCCTCCACGCAGCTTCCTGGTGTCACAGGTGTTCCCTCGCAAGGGGAAGTCCGCTAATTACCTCCCCTGTCCATGGGGAGGCACTAGATGCTACCTGCGTTTCCAGCCCAACCCCCGCATTTCCCCGGCAGCCCGTAATGGGAGGGACTCGGGGAAGACTCTCGAAGGGCTCCTAGGAGATCTCGGGTGCTGCAGACAGAAGACGGAACCTCCCCACACTCAGAATTCCGGAACACGGCTGACTGTGTGGGGGAGGTTCGGGGCCGCCCTCCACGCAGCTTCCTGGTGTCACAGGTGTTCCCTCGCAAGGGGAAGTCCGCTAATTACCTCCCCTGTCCATGGGGAGGCACTAGATGCTACCTGCGTTTCCAGCCCAACCCCCGCATTTCCCCGGCAGCCCGTACTGGGAGGGACTCGGTGAAGACTCTCGAAGGGCTCCTAGGAGATCTCGGGTGCTGCAGACAGAAGACGGAACCTCCCCACACTCAGAATTCCGAACACGGCTGACTGTGTGGGGGAGGTTCGGGGCCGCACTCCACGCAGCTTCCTGGTGTCACAGGTGTTCCCTCGCAAGGGGAAGTCCGCTAATTACCTCCCCTGTCCATGGGGAGGCACTAGATGCTACCTGCGTTTCCAGCCCAACCCCCGCATTTCCCCGGCAGCCCGTACTGGGAGGGACTCGGGGAAGACTCTCGAAGGGCTCCTAGGAGATCTCGGGTGCTGCAGACAGAAGACGGAACCTCCCCACACTCAGAATTCCGGAACACGGCTTACTCTGTGGGTGAGATTCGGGGCCGCACTCCACGCAGCTTCCTGGTGTCACAGGTGTTCCCTCGCAAGGGGAAGTCCGCTAATTACCTCCCCTGTCCATGGGGAGGCGTAGATGCTACCTGCGTTTCCAGCCCAACTCCCGCATTTCCCCAGCAGCCCGCACTGGGAGGGACTCGGGGAAGACTCTCGAAGGGCTCCTAGGAGATCCTGGGTGCTGCAGACAGAAGACGGAACCTCCCCACACTCAGAATTCCGGAACACGGCTGACTGTGTGGGGGAGGTTCGGGGCCGCCCTCCACACAGCTTCCTGGTGTCACAGGTGTTCCCTCGCAAGGGGAATTTCGCTACTTACCTCCCCTGTCCATGCGGAGGCGTAGATGCTACCTGCGTTTCCAGCCCAACCCCCGCCTTTCCCCGGCAGCCCGCACTGGGAGGGACTCGGGGAAGACTCTCGAAGGGCTCCTAGGAGATCTCGGGTGCTGCAGACAGAAGACGGAACCTCCCCACACTCAGAATTCCGGAACACGGCTGACTGTGTGGGGGAGGTTCGGGGCCGCCCTCCACGCAGCTTCCTGGTGTCACAGGTGTTCCCTCGCAAGGGGAAGTCCGCTAATTACCTCCCCTGTCCATGGGGAGGCACTAGATGCTACCTGCGTTTCCAGCCCAACCCCCGCATTTCCCCGGCAGCCCGTACTGGGAGGGACTCGGGGAAGACTCTCGAAGTGCTCCTAGGAGATCTCGGGTGCTGCAGACAGAAGACGGAACCTCCCCACACTCAGAATTCCGGAACACGGCTTACTGTGTGGGTGAGGTTCGGGGCCGCCCTCCACGCAGCTTCCTGGTGTCACAGGTGTTCCCTCGCAAGGGGAAGTCCGCTAATTACCTCCCCTGTCCATGGGGAGGCACTAGATGCTACCTGCGTTTCCAGCCCAACCCCCGCATTTCCCCGGCAGCCCGTACTGGGAGGGACTCGGGGAAGACTCTCGAAGGGCTCCTAGGAGATCTCGGGTGCTGCAGACAGAAGACGGAACCTCCCCACACTCAGAATTCCGGAACACGGCTGACTGTGTGGGGGAGGTTCGGGGCCGCACTCCACGCAGCTTCCTGGTGTCACAGGTGTTCCCTCGCAAGGGGAAGTCCGCTACTTACCTCCCCTGTCCATGGGGAGGCACTAGATGCTACCTGCGTTTCCAGCCCAACCCCCGCATTTCCCCGGCAGCCCGCACTGGGAGGGACTCGGGGAAGACTCTCGAAGGGCTCCTAGGAGATCTCGGGTGCTGCAGACAGAAGACGGAACCTCCCCACACTCAGAATTCCGGAACACGGCTGACTGTGTGGGGGAGGTCCGGGGCCGCCCTCCACGCAGCTTCCTGGTGTCACAGGTGTTCCCTCGCAAGGGGAAGTCCGCTAATTACCTCCCCTGTCCATGGGGAGGCACTAGATGCTACCTGCGTTTCCAGCCCAACCCCCGCATTTCCCCGGCAGCCCGTACTGGGAGGGACTCGGGGAAGACTCTCGAAGGGCTCCTAGGAGATCTCGGGTGCTGCAGACAGAAGACGGAACCTCCCCACACTCAGAATTCCGGAACACGGCTGACTGTGTGGGGGAGGTCCGGGGCCGCCCTCCACGCAGCTTCCTGGTGTCACAGGTGTTCCCTCGCAAGGGGAAGTCCGCTAATTACCTCCCCTGTCCATGGGGAGGCGTAGATGCTACCTGCGTTTCCAGCACAACCCCCGCATTTCCCCGGCAGCCCGCACTGGGAGGGACTCGGGGAAGACTCTCGAAGGGCTCCTAGGACATCCTGGGTGCTGCAGACAGAAGACGGAACCTCCTCACATTCAGAATTCCGGAACACGGCTGACTGTGTGGGGGAGGTCCGGGGCAGCCCTCCACGCAGCTTCCTGGTGTCACAGGTGTTCCCTCGCAAGGGGAAGTCCGCTACTTACCTCCCCTGTCCATGGGGGGAGGCACTAGATGCTACCTGCGTTTCCAGCCCAACCCCCGCATTTCCCCGGCAGCCCGTACTGGGAGGGACTCGGGAAGACTCTCGAAGGGCTCCTAGGAGATCTCGGGTGCTGCAGACAGAAGACGGAACCTCCCCACACTCAGAATTCCGGAACACGGCTGACTGTGTGGGGGAGGTCCGGGGCCGCCCTCCACGCAGCTTCCTGTGTCACAGGTGTTCCCTCGCAAGGGGAAGTCCGCTAATTACCTCCCCTGTCCATGGGGAGGCACTAGATGCTACCTGCGTTTCCAGCCCAACCCCCGCATTTCCCGGCAGCCCGTACTGGGAGGGACTCGGGGAAGACTCTCGAAGTGCTCCTAGGAGATCTCGGGTGCTGCAGACAGAAGACGGAACCTCCCCACACTCAGAATTCCGGAACACGGCTTACTGTGTGGGTGAGGTTCGGGGCCGCCCTCCACGCAGCTTCCTGGTGTCACAGGTGTTCCCTCGCAAGGGGAAGTCCGCTAATTACCTCCCCTGTCCATGGGGAGGCACTAGATGCTACCTGCGTTTCCAGCCCAACCCCCGCATTTCCCCGGCAGCCCGTACTGGGAGGGACTCGGGGAAGACTCTCGAAGTGCTCCTAGGAGATCCCGGGTGCTGCAGACAGAAGACAGAACCTCCTCACATTCAGAATTCCGGAACACGGCTGACTGTGTGGGGGAGGTTCGGGGCCGCCCTCCACACAGCTTCCTGGTGTCACAGGTGTTCCCTCGCAAGGGGAATTTCGCTACTTACCTCCCCTGTCCATGCGGAGGCGTAGATGCTACCTGCGTTTCCAGCCCAACCCCCCGCCTTTCCCCGGCAGCCCGCACTGGGAGGGACTCGGGGAAGACTCTCGAAGGGCTCCTAGGAGATCTCGGGTGCTGCAGACAGAAGACGGAACCTCCCCACACTCAGAATTCCGGAACACGGCTGACTGTGTGGGGGAGGTTCGGGGCCGCCCTCCACGCAGCTTCCTGGTGTCACAGGTGTTCCCTCGCAAGGGGAAGTCCGCTAATTACCTCCCCTGTCCATGGGGAGGCACTAGATGCTACCTGCGTTTCCAGCCCAACCCCCGCATTTCCCCGGCAGCCCGTAATGGGAGGGACTCGGGGAAGACTCTCGAAGGGCTCCTAGGAGATCTCGGGTGCTGCAGACAGAAGACGGAACCTCCCCACACTCAGAATTCCGGAACACGGCTGACTGTGTGGGGGAGGTTCGGGGCCGCCCTCCACGCAGCTTCCTGGTGTCACAGGTGTTCCCTCGCAAGGGGAAGTCCGCTAATTACCTCCCCTGTCCATGGGGAGGCACTAGATGCTACCTGCGTTTCCAGCACATCCCCCGCATTTGCCCGCAGCCCGTACTGGGAGGGACTCGGGGAAGACTCTCGAAGGGCTCCTAGGAGATCCTGGGTGCTGCAGACAGAAGACGGAACCTCCTCACATTCAGAATTCCGGAACACGGCTGACTGTGTGGGGGAGGTCCGGGGCAGCCCTCCACGCAGCTTCCTGGTGTCACAGGTGTTCCCTCGCAAGGGGAAGTCCGCTACTTACCTCCCCTGTCCATGGGGAGGCACCAGATACTACCTGCGTTTCCAGCCCAACCCCCGCATTTCCCCGGCAGCCCGTACTGGGAGGGACTCGGGGAAGACTCTCGAAGGGCTCCTAGGAGATCTCGGGTGCTGCAGACAGAAGACGGAACCTCCCCACACTCAGAATTCCGGAACACGGCTGACTGTGTGGGGGAGGTCCGGGGCCGCCCTCCACGCAGCTTCCTGGTGTCACAGGTGTTCCCTCGCAAGGGGAAGTCCGCTAATTACCTCCCCTGTCCATGGGGAGGCACTAGATGCTACCTGCGTTTCCAGCCCAACCCCCGCATTTCCCCGGCAGCCCGTACTGGGAGGGACTCGGGGAAGACTCTCGAAGTGCTCCTAGGAGATCTCGGGTGCTGCAGACAGAAGACGGAACCTCCCCACACTCAGAATTCCGGAACACGGCTTACTGTGTGGGTGAGGTTCGGGGCCGCCCTCCACGCAGCTTCCTGGTGTCACAGGTGTTCCCTCGCAAGGGGAAGTCCGCTAATTACCTCCCCTGTCCATGGGGAGGCACTAGATGCTACCTGCGTTTCCAGCCCAACCCCCGCATTTCCCCGGCAGCCCGTACTGGGAGGGACTCGGGGAAGACTCTCGAAGTGCTCCTAGGAGATCCCGGGTGCTGCAGACAGAAGACAGAACCTCCTCACATTCAGAATTCCGGAACACGGCTGACTGTGTGGGGGAGGTTCGGGGCCGCCCTCCACACAGCTTCCTGGTGTCACAGGTGTTCCCTCGCAAGGGGAATTTCGCTACTTACCTCCCCTGTCCATGCGGAGGCGTAGATGCTACCTGCGTTTCCAGCCCAACCCCCGCCTTTCCCCGGCAGCCCGCACTGGGAGGGACTCGGGGAAGACTCTCGAAGGGCTCCTAGGAGATCTCGGGTGCTGCAGACAGAAGACGGAACCTCCCCACACTCAGAATTCCGGAACACGGCTGACTGTGTGGGGGAGGTTCGGGGCCGCCCTCCACGCAGCTTCCTGGTGTCACAGGTGTTCCCTCGCAAGGGGAAGTCCGCTAATTACCTCCCCTGTCCATGGGGAGGCACTAGATGCTACCTGCGTTTCCAGCCCAACCCCCGCATTTCCCCGGCAGCCCGTAATGGGAGGGACTCGGGGAAGACTCTCGAAGGGCTCCTAGGAGATCTCGGGTGCTGCAGACAGAAGACGGAACCTCCCCACACTCAGAATTCCGGAACACGGCTGACTGTGTGGGGGAGGTTCGGGGCCGCCCTCCACGCAGCTTCCTGGTGTCACAGGTGTTCCCTCGCAAGGGGAAGTCCGCTAATTACCTCCCCTGTCCATGGGGAGGCACTAGATGCTACCTGCGTTTCCAGCCCAACCCCCGCATTTCCCCGGCAGCCCGTACTGGGAGGGACTCGGTGAAGACTCTCGAAGGGCTCCTAGGAGATCTCGGGTGCTGCAGACAGAAGACGGAACCTCCCCACACTCAGAATTCCGAACACGGCTGACTGTGTGGGGGAGGTTCGGGGCCGCACTCCACGCAGCTTCCTGGTGTCACAGGTGTTCCCTCGCAAGGGGAAGTCCGCTAATTACCTCCCCTGTCCATGGGGAGGCACTAGATGCTACCTGCGTTTCCAGCCCAACCCCCGCATTTCCCCGGCAGCCCGTACTGGGAGGGACTCGGGGAAGACTCTCGAAGGGCTCCTAGGAGATCTCGGGTGCTGCAGACAGAAGACGGAACCTCCCCACACTCAGAATTCCGGAACACGGCTTACTCTGTGGGTGAGATTCGGGGCCGCACTCCACGCAGCTTCCTGGTGTCACAGGTGTTCCCTCGCAAGGGGAAGTCCGCTAATTACCTCCCCTGTCCATGGGGAGGCGTAGATGCTACCTGCGTTTCCAGCCCAACTCCCGCATTTCCCCGGCAGCCCGCACTGGGAGGGACTCGGGGAAGACTCTCGAAGGGCTCCTAGGAGATCCTGGGTGCTGCAGACAGAAGACGGAACCTCCTCACATTCAGAATTCCGGAACACGGCTGACTGTGTGGGGGAGGTCCGGGGCAGCCCTCCACGCAGCTTCCTGGTGTCACAGGTGTTCCCTCGCAAGAGGAAGTCCGCTACTTACCTCCGCTGCCCATGGGGAGGCACTAGATGCTACCTGCGTTTCCAGCCCAACCCCCGCATTTCCCCGGCAGCCCGTACTGGGAGGGACTCGGGGAAGACTCTCGAAGGGCTCCTAGGAGATCTCGGGTGCTGCAGACAGAAGACGGAACCTCCCCACACTCAGAATTCCGGAACACGGCTGACTGTGTGGGGGAGGTTCGGGGCCGCACTCCACGCAGCTTCCTGGTGTCACAGGTGTTCCCTCGCAAGGGGAAGTCCGCTAATTACCTCCCCTGTCCATGGGGAGGCACTAGATGCTACCTGCGTTTCCAGCCCAACCCCCGCATTTCCCCGGCAGCCCGTACTGGGAGGGACTCGGGGAAGACTCTCGAAGGGCTCCTAGGAGATCTCGGGTGCTGCAGACAGAAGACGGAACCTCCCCACACTCAGAATTCCGGAACACGGCTTACTCTGTGGGTGAGATTCGGGGCCGCACTCCACGCAGCTTCCTGGTGTCACAGGTGTTCCCTCGCAAGGGGAAGTCCGCTAATTACCTCCCCTGTCCATGGGGAGGCGTAGATGCTACCTGCGTTTCCAGCCCAACTCCCGCATTTCCCCAGCAGCCCGCACTGGGAGGGACTCGGGGAAGACTCTCGAAGGGCTCCTAGGAGATCCTGGGTGCTGCAGACAGAAGACGGAACCTCCTCACATTCAGAATTCCGGAACACGGCTGACTGTGTGGGGGAGGTCGGGGGCAGCCCTCCACGCAGCTTCCTGGTGTCACAGGTGTTCCCTCGCAAGGGGAAGTCCGCTACTTACCTCCGCTGCCCATGGGGAGGCACTAGATGCTACCTGCGTTTCCAGCCCAACCCCCGCATTTCCCCGGCAGCCCGTACTGGGAGGGACTCGGGGAAGACTCTCGAAGGGCTCCTAGGAGATCTCGGGTGCTGCAGACAGAAGACGGAACCTCCCCACACTCAGAATTCCGGAACAACGGTGACTGTGTATGTGAGGTTCAGGGCCGCCCTTCACGAAGCTTCCTGGTGTCACAGGTGTTCCCTTGCAAGGGGACGTCCGCTAATTACCTCCCCTGTCCATGTGGAGGCGTAGATGCTACCTGCGTTTCCAGCCCAACCCCCGCATTTCCCCGGCAGCCCGTACTGGGAGGGACTCGGGGAAGACTCTCGAAGGGCTCCTAGGAGATCTCGGGTGCTGCAGACAGAAGACGGAACCTCCCCACACTCAGAATTCCGGAACACGGCTGACTGTGTGGGGGAGGTTCGGGGCCGCCCTCCACGCAGCTTCCTGGTGTCACAGGTGTTCCCTCGCAAGGGGAAGTCCGCTAATTACCTCCCCTGTCCATGGGGAGGCACTAGATGCTACCTGCGTTTCCAGCCCAACCCCCGCATTTCCCCGGCAGCCCGTACTGGGAGGGACTCGGGGAAGACTCTCGAAGGGCTCCTAGGAGATCTCGGGTGCTGCAGACAGAAGACGGAACCTCCCCACACTCAGAATTCCGGAACAACGGTGACTGTGTATGTGAGGTTCAGGGCCGCCCTTCACGAAGCTTCCTGGTGTCACAGGTGTTCCCTTGCAAGGGGAAGTCCGCTAATTACCTCCCCTGTCCATGGGGAGGCGTAGATGCTACCTGAGTTTCCAGCTTAACCCCCGCCTTTCCCCGGCAGCCCATACTGGGAGGGACTCGGGGAAGACTCTCGAAGGGCTCCTAGGAGATCTCGGGTGCTGCAGACAGAAGACGGAACCTCCCCACACTCAGAATTCCGGAACACGGCTGACTGTGTGGGGGAGGTTCGGGGCCGCCCTCCACGCAGCTTCCTGGTGTCACAGGTGTTCCCTCGCAAGGGGAAGTCCGCTAATTACCTCCCCTGTCCATGGGGAGGCACTAGATGCTACCTGCGTTTCCAGCCCAACCCCCGCATTTCCCCGGCAGCCCGTACTGGGAGGGACTCGGGGAAGACTCTCGAAGGGCTCCTAGGAGATCTCGGGTGCTGCAGACAGAAGACGGAACCTCCCCACACTCAGAATTCCGGAACACGGCTGACTGTGTGGGGGAGGTTCGGGGCCGCACTCCACGCAGCTTCCTGGTGTCACAGGTGTTCCCTCGCAAGGGGAAGTCCGCTAATTACCTCCCCTGTCCATGGGGAGGCACTAGATGCTACCTGCGTTTCCAGCCCAACCCCCGCATTTCCTTTCCCCGGCAGCCCGTACTGGGAGGGACTCGGGGAAGACTCTCGAAGGGCTCCTAGGAGATCTCGGGTGCTGCAGACAGAAGACGGAACCTCCCACACTCAGAATTCCGGAACACGGCTGACTGTGTGGGGAGGTTCGGGGCCGCACTCACGCAGCTTCCTGGTGTCACAGGTGTTCCCTCGCAAGGGGAAGTCCGCTACTTACCTCCCCTGTCCATGGGAGGCACTAGATGCTACCTGCGTTTCCAGCCCAACCCCCGCATTTCCCCGGCAGCCCGCACTGGGAGGGACTCGGGGAAGACTCTCGAAGGGCTCCTAGGAGATCTCGGGTGCTGCAGACAGAAGACGGAACCTCCCCACACTCAGAATTCCGGAACACGGCTGACTGTGTGGGGGAGGTCCGGGGCCGCCCTCCACGCAGCTTCCTGGTGTCACAGGTGTTCCCTCGCAAGGGGAAGTCCGCTAATTACCTCCCTGTCCATGGGGAGGCACTAGATGCTACCTGCGTTTCCAGCACATCCCCCGCATTTGCCCGCAGCCCGTACTGGGAGGGACTCGGGAAGACTCTCGAAGGGCTCCTAGGAGATCTCGGGTGCTGCAGACAGAAGTCGGAACCTCCCCACACTCACAATTCCGGAACACGGCTGACTGTGTGGAGGAGGTCCGGGGCCGCCCTCCACGCAGCTTCCTGGTGTCACAGGTGTTCCCTCGCAAGGGGAAGTCCGCTAATTACCTCCCCTGTCCATGGGGAGGCACTAGATGCTACCTGCGTTTCCAGCCCAACCCCCGCATTTCCCGGCAGCCCGTACTGGGAGGGACTCGGTGAAGACTCTCGAAGGGCTCCTAGGAGATCTCGGGTGCTGCAGACAGAAGACGGAACCTCCCCACACTCAGAATTCCGAACACGGCTGACTGTGTGGGGGAGGTTCGGGGCCGCACTCCACGCAGCTTCCTGGTGTCACAGGTGTTCCCTCGCAAGGGGAAGTCCGCTAATTACCTCCCCTGTCCATGGGGAGGCACTAGATGCTACCTGCGTTTCCAGCCCAACCCCCGCATTTCCCCGGCAGCCCGTACTGGGAGGGACTCGGGGAAGACTCTCGAAGGGCTCCTAGGAGATCTCGGGTGCTGCAGACAGAAGACGGAACCTCCCCACACTCAGAATTCCGGAACACGGCTTACTCTGTGGGTGAGATTCGGGGCCGCACTCCACGCAGCTTCCTGGTGTCACAGGTGTTCCCTCGCAAGGGGAAGTCCGCTAATTACCTCCCCTGTCCATGGGGAGGCGTAGATGCTACCTGCGTTTCCAGCCCAACTCCCGCATTTCCCCAGCAGCCCGCACTGGGAGGGACTCGGGGAAGACTCTCGAAGGGCTCCTAGGAGATCCTGGGTGCTGCAGACAGAAGACGGAACCTCCTCACATTCAGAATTCCGGAACACGGCTGACTGTGTGGGGGAGGTCCGGGGCAGCCCTCCACGCAGCTTCCTGGTGTCACAGGTGTTCCCTCGCAAGGGGAAGTCCGCTACTTACCTCCGCTGCCCATGGGGAGGCACTAGATGCTACCTGCGTTTCCAGCCCAACCCCCGCATTTCCCCGGCAGCCCGTACTGGGAGGGACTCGGGGAAGACTCTCGAAGGGCTCCTAGGAGATCTCGGGTGCTGCAGACAGAAGACGGAACCTCCCCACACTCAGAATTCCGGAACAACGGTGACTGTGTATGTGAGGTTCAGGGCCGCCCTTCACGAAGCTTCCTGGTGTCACAGGTGTTCCCTTGCAAGGGGACGTCCGCTAATTACCTCCCCTGTCCATGTGGAGGCGTAGATGCTACCTGCGTTTCCAGCCCAACCCCCGCATTTCCCCGGCAGCCCGTACTGGGAGGGACTCGGGGAAGACTCTCGAAGGGCTCCTAGGAGATCTCGGGTGCTGCAGACAGAAGACGGAACCTCCCCACACTCAGAATTCCGGAACACGGCTGACTGTGTGGGGGAGGTTCGGGGCCGCCCTCCACGCAGCTTCCTGGTGTCACAGGTGTTCCCTCGCAAGGGGAAGTCCGCTAATTACCTCCCCTGTCCATGGGGAGGCACTAGATGCTACCTGCGTTTCCAGCCCAACCCCCGCATTTCCCCGGCAGCCCGTACTGGGAGGGACTCGGGGAAGACTCTCGAAGGGCTCCTAGGAGATCTCGGGTGCTGCAGACAGAAGACGGAACCTCCCCACACTCAGAATTCCGGAACAACGGTGACTGTGTATGTGAGGTTCAGGGCCGCCCTTCACGAAGCTTCCTGGTGTCACAGGTGTTCCCTTGCAAGGGGAAGTCCGCTAATTACCTCCCCTGTCCATGGGGAGGCGTAGATGCTACCTGCGTTTCCAGCCTAACCCCCGCCTTTCCCCGGCAGCCCATACTGGGAGGGACTCGGGGAAGACTCTCGAAGGGCTCCTAGGAGATCTCGGGTGCTGCAGACAGAAGACGGAACCTCCCCACACTCAGAATTCCGGAACACGGCTGACTGTGTGGGGGAGGTTCGGGGCCGCCCTCCACGCAGCTTCCTGGTGTCACAGGTGTTCCCTCGCAAGGGGAAGTCCTCTAATTACCTCCCCTGTCCATGGGGAGGCACTAGATGCTACCTGCGTTTCCAGCCCAACCCCCGCATTTCCCCGGCAGCCCGTACTGGGAGGGACTCGGGGAAGACTCTCGAAGGGCTCCTAGGAGATCTCGGGTGCTGCAGACAGAAGACGGAACCTCCCCACACTCAGAATTCCGGAACACGGCTGACTGTGTGGGGGAGGTTCGGGGCCGCACTCCACGCAGCTTCCTGGTGTCACAGGTGTTCCCTCGCAAGGGGAAGTCCGCTAATTACCTCCCCTGTCCATGGGGAGGCACTAGATGCTACCTGCGTTTCCAGCCCAACCCCCGCATTTCCCCGGCAGCCCGTACTGGGAGGGACTCGGGGAAGACTCTCGAAGGGCTCCTAGGAGATCTCGGGTGCTGCAGACAGAAGACGGAACCTCCCCACACTCAGAATTCCGGAACACGGCTGACTGTGTGGGGGAGGTTCGGGGCCGCACTCCACGCAGCTTCCTGGTGTCACAGGTGTTCCCTCGCAAGGGGAAGTCCGCTACTTACCTCCCCTGTCCATGGGGAGGCACTAGATGCTACCTGCGTTTCCAGCCCAACCCCCGCATTTCCCCGGCAGCCCGCACTGGGAGGGACTCGGGGAAGACTCTCGAAGGGCTCCTAGGAGATCTCGGGTGCTGCAGACAGAAGACGGAACCTCCCCACACTCAGAATTCCGGAACACGGCTGACTGTGTGGGGGAGGTCCGGGGCCGCCCTCCACGCAGCTTCCTGGTGTCACAGGTGTTCCCTCGCAAGGGGAAGTCCGCTAATTACCTCCCCTGTCCATGGGGAGGCACTAGATGCTACCTGCGTTTCCAGCACATCCCCCGCATTTGCCCGCAGCCCGTACTGGGAGGGACTCGGGGAAGACTCTCGAAGGGCTCCTAGGAGATCTCGGGTGCTGCAGACAGAAGTCGGAACCTCCCCACACTCACAATTCCGGAACACGGCTGACTGTGTGGAGGAGGTCCGGGGCCGCCCTCCACGCAGCTTCCTGGTGTCACAGGTGTTCCCTCGCAAGGGGAAGTCCGCTAATTACCTCCCCTGTCCATGGGGAGGCACTAGATGCTACCTGCGTTTCCAGCCCAACCCCCGCATTTCCCCGGCAGCCCGTACTGGGAGGGACTCGGTGAAGACTCTCGAAGGGCTCCTAGGAGATCTCGGGTGCTGCAGACAGAAGACGGAACCTCCCCACACTCAGAATTCCGAACACGGCTGACTGTGTGGGGGAGGTTCGGGGCCGCACTCCACGCAGCTTCCTGGTGTCACAGGTGTTCCCTCGCAAGGGGAAGTCCGCTAATTACCTCCCCTGTCCATGGGGAGGCACTAGATGCTACCTGCGTTTCCAGCCCAACCCCCGCATTTCCCCGGCAGCCCGTACTGGGAGGGACTCGGGGAAGACTCTCGAAGGGCTCCTAGGAGATCTCGGGTGCTGCAGACAGAAGACGGAACCTCCCCACACTCAGAATTCCGGAACACGGCTTACTCTGTGGGTGAGATTCGGGGCCGCACTCCACGCAGCTTCCTGGTGTCACAGGTGTTCCCTCGCAAGGGGAAGTCCGCTAATTACCTCCCCTGTCCATGGGGAGGCGTAGATGCTACCTGCGTTTCCAGCCCAACTCCCGCATTTCCCCAGCAGCCCGCACTGGGAGGGACTCGGGGAAGACTCTCGAAGGGCTCCTAGGAGATCCTGGGTGCTGCAGACAGAAGACGGAACCTCCTCACATTCAGAATTCCGGAACACGGCTGACTGTGTGGGGGAGGTCCGGGGCAGCCCTCCACGCAGCTTCCTGGTGTCACAGGTGTTCCCTCGCAAGGGGAAGTCCGCTACTTACCTCCGCTGCCCATGGGGAGGCACTAGATGCTACCTGCGTTTCCAGCCCAACCCCCGCATTTCCCCGGCAGCCCGTACTGGGAGGGACTCGGGGAAGACTCTCGAAGGGCTCCTAGGAGATCTCGGGTGCTGCAGACAGAAGACGGAACCTCCCCACACTCAGAATTCCGGAACAACGGTGACTGTGTATGTGAGGTTCAGGGCCGCCCTTCACGAAGCTTCCTGGTGTCACAGGTGTTCCCTTGCAAGGGGACGTCCGCTAATTACCTCCCCTGTCCATGTGGAGGCGTAGATGCTACCTGCGTTTCCAGCCCAACCCCCGCATTTCCCCGGCAGCCCGTACTGGGAGGGACTCGGGGAAGACTCTCGAAGGGCTCCTAGGAGATCTCGGGTGCTGCAGACAGAAGACGGAACCTCCCCACACTCAGAATTCCGGAACACGGCTGACTGTGTGGGGGAGGTTCGGGGCCGCCCTCCACGCAGCTTCCTGGTGTCACAGGTGTTCCCTCGCAAGGGGAAGTCCGCTAATTACCTCCCCTGTCCATGGGGAGGCACTAGATGCTACCTGCGTTTCCAGCCCAACCCCCGCATTTCCCCGGCAGCCCGTACTGGGAGGGACTCGGGGAAGACTCTCGAAGGGCTCCTAGGAGATCTCGGGTGCTGCAGACAGAAGACGGAACCTCCCCACACTCAGAATTCCGGAACAACGGTGACTGTGTATGTGAGGTTCAGGGCCGCCCTTCACGAAGCTTCCTGGTGTCACAGGTGTTCCCTTGCAAGGGGAAGTCCGCTAATTACCTCCCCTGTCCATGGGGAGGCGTAGATGCTACCTGCGTTTCCAGCCTAACCCCCGCCTTTCCCCGGCAGCCCATACTGGGAGGGACTCGGGGAAGACTCTCGAAGGGCTCCTAGGAGATCTCGGGTGCTGCAGACAGAAGACGGAACCTCCCCACACTCAGAATTCCGGAACACGGCTGACTGTGTGGGGGAGGTTCGGGGCCGCACTCCACGCAGCTTCCTGGTGTCACAGGTGTTCCCTCGCAAGGGGAAGTCCGCTACTTACCTCCCCTGTCCATGGGGAGGCACTAGATGCTACCTGCGTTTCCAGCCCAACCCCCGCATTTCCCCGGCAGCCCGCACTGGGAGGGACTCGGGGAAGACTCTCGAAGGGCTCCTAGGAGATCTCGGGTGCTGCAGACAGAAGACGGAACCTCCCCACACTCAGAATTCCGGAACACGGCTGACTGTGTGGGGGAGGTTCGGGGCCGCCCTCCACGCAGCTTCCTGGTGTCACAGGTGTTCCCTCGCAAGGGGAAGTCCGCTAATTACCTCCCCTGTCCATGGGGAGGCACTAGATGCTACCTGCGTTTCCAGCCCAACCCCCGCATTTCCCCGGCAGCCCGTAATGGGAGGGACTCGGGGAAGACTCTCGAAGGGCTCCTAGGAGATCTCGGGTGCTGCAGACAGAAGACGGAACCTCCCCACACTCAGAATTCCGGAACACGGCTGACTGTGTGGGGGAGGGTCGGGGCCGCCCTCCACGCAGCTTCCTGGTGTCACAGGTGTTCCCTCGCAAGGGGAAGTCCGCTAATTACCTCCCCTGTCCATGGGGAGGCACTAGATGCTACCTGCGTTTCCAGCACATCCCCCGCATTTGCCCGCAGCCCGTACTGGGAGGGACTCGGGGAAGACTCTCGAAGGGCTCCTAGGAGATCCTGGGTGCTGCAGACAGAAGACGGAACCTCCTCACATTCAGAATTCCGGAACACGGCTGACTGTGTGGGGGAGGTCCGGGGCAGCCCTCCACGCAGCTTCCTGGTGTCACAGGTGTTCCCTCGCAAGGGGAAGTCCGCTACTTACCTCCCCTGTCCATGGGGAGGCACTAGATGCTACCTGCGTTTCCAGCCCAACCCCCGCATTTCCCCGGCAGCCCGTACTGGGAGGGACTCGGGGAAGACTCTCGAAGGGCTCCTAGGAGATCTCGGGTGCTGCAGACAGAAGACGGAACCTCCCCACACTCAGAATTCCGGAACACGGCTGACTGTGTGGGGGAGGTCCGGGGCCGCCCTCCACGCAGCTTCCTGGTGTCACAGGTGTTCCCTCGCAAGGGGAAGTCCGCTAATTACCTCCCCTGTCCATGGGGAGGCACTAGATGCTACCTGCGTTTCCAGCCCAACCCCCGCATTTCCCCGGCAGCCCGTACTGGGAGGGACTCGGGGAAGACTCTCGAAGGGCTCCTAGGAGATCTCGGGTGCTGCAGACAGAAGACGGAACCTCCCCACACTCAGAATTCCGGAACACGGCTTACTGTGTGGGTGAGGTTCGGGGCCGCCCTCCACGCAGCTTCCTGGTGTCACAGGTGTTCCCTCGCAAGGGGAAGTCCGCTAATTACCTCCCCTGTCCATGGGGAGGCACTAGATGCTACCTGCGTTTCCAGCCCAACCCCCGCATTTCCCCGGCAGCCCGTACTGGGAGGGACTCGGGGAAGACTCTCGAAGTGCTCCTAGGAGATCCCGGGTGCTGCAGACAGAAGACAGAACCTCCTCACATTCAGAATTCCGGAACACGGCTGACTGTGTGGGGGAGGTTCGGGGCCGCCCTCCACACAGCTTCCTGGTGTCACAGGTGTTCCCTCGCAAGGGGAATTTCGCTACTTACCTCCCCTGTCCATGCGGAGGCGTAGATGCTACCTGCGTTTCCAGCCCAACCCCCGCCTTTCCCCGGCAGCCCGCACTGGGAGGGACTCGGGGAAGACTCTCGAAGGGCTCCTAGGAGATCTCGGGTGCTGCAGACAGAAGACGGAACCTCCCCACACTCAGAATTCCGGAACACGGCTGACTGTGTGGGGGAGGTTCGGGGCCGCCCTCCACGCAGCTTCCTGGTGTCACAGGTGTTCCCTCGCAAGGGGAAGTCCGCTAATTACCTCCCCTGTCCATGGGGAGGCACTAGATGCTACCTGCGTTTCCAGCCCAACCCCCGCATTTCCCCGGCAGCCCGTAATGGGAGGGACTCGGGGAAGACTCTCGAAGGGCTCCTAGGAGATCTCGGGTGCTGCAGACAGAAGACGGAACCTCCCCACACTCAGAATTCCGGAACACGGCTGACTGTGTGGGGGAGGTTCGGGGCCGCCCTCCACGCAGCTTCCTGGTGTCACAGGTGTTCCCTCGCAAGGGGAAGTCCGCTAATTACCTCCCCTGTCCATGGGGAGGCACTAGATGCTACCTGCGTTTCCAGCCCAACCCCCGCATTTCCCCGGCAGCCCGTACTGGGAGGGACTCGGTGAAGACTCTCGAAGGGCTCCTAGGAGATCTCGGGTGCTGCAGACAGAAGACGGAACCTCCCCACACTCAGAATTCCGAACACGGCTGACTGTGTGGGGGAGGTTCGGGGCCGCACTCCACGCAGCTTCCTGGTGTCACAGGTGTTCCCTCGCAAGGGGAAGTCCGCTAATTACCTCCCCTGTCCATGGGGAGGCACTAGATGCTACCTGCGTTTCCAGCCCAACCCCCGCATTTCCCCGGCAGCCCGTACTGGGAGGGACTCGGGGAAGACTCTCGAAGGGCTCCTAGGAGATCTCGGGTGCTGCAGACAGAAGACGGAACCTCCCCACACTCAGAATTCCGGAACACGGCTTACTCTGTGGGTGAGATTCGGGGCCGCACTCCACGCAGCTTCCTGGTGTCACAGGTGTTCCCTCGCAAGGGGAAGTCCGCTAATTACCTCCCCTGTCCATGGGGAGGCGTAGATGCTACCTGCGTTTCCAGCCCAACTCCCGCATTTCCCCAGCAGCCCGCACTGGGAGGGACTCGGGGAAGACTCTCGAAGGGCTCCTAGGAGATCCTGGGTGCTGCAGACAGAAGACGGAACCTCCCCACACTCAGAATTCCGGAACACGGCTGACTGTGTGGGGGAGGTTCGGGGCCGCCCTCCACACAGCTTCCTGGTGTCACAGGTGTTCCCTCGCAAGGGGAATTTCGCTACTTACCTCCCCTGTCCATGCGGAGGCGTAGATGCTACCTGCGTTTCCAGCCCAACCCCCGCCTTTCCCCGGCAGCCCGCACTGGGAGGGACTCGGGGAAGACTCTCGAAGGGCTCCTAGGAGATCTCGGGTGCTGCAGACAGAAGACGGAACCTCCCCACACTCAGAATTCCGGAACACGGCTGACTGTGTGGGGGAGGTTCGGGGCCGCCCTCCACGCAGCTTCCTGGTGTCACAGGTGTTCCCTCGCAAGGGGAAGTCCGCTAATTACCTCCCCTGTCCATGGGGAGGCACTAGATGCTACCTGCGTTTCCAGCCCAACCCCCGCATTTCCCCGGCAGCCCGTACTGGGAGGGACTCGGGGAAGACTCTCGAAGTGCTCCTAGGAGATCTCGGGTGCTGCAGACAGAAGACGGAACCTCCCCACACTCAGAATTCCGGAACACGGCTTACTGTGTGGGTGAGGTTCGGGGCCGCCCTCCACGCAGCTTCCTGGTGTCACAGGTGTTCCCTCGCAAGGGGAAGTCCGCTAATTACCTCCCCTGTCCATGGGGAGGCACTAGATGCTACCTGCGTTTCCAGCCCAACCCCCGCATTTCCCCGGCAGCCCGTACTGGGAGGGACTCGGGGAAGACTCTCGAAGGGCTCCTAGGAGATCTCGGGTGCTGCAGACAGAAGACGGAACCTCCCCACACTCAGAATTCCGGAACACGGCTGACTGTGTGGGGGAGGTTCGGGGCCGCACTCCACGCAGCTTCCTGGTGTCACAGGTGTTCCCTCGCAAGGGGAAGTCCGCTACTTACCTCCCCTGTCCATGGGGAGGCACTAGATGCTACCTGCGTTTCCAGCCCAACCCCCGCATTTCCCCGGCAGCCCGCACTGGGAGGGACTCGGGGAAGACTCTCGAAGGGCTCCTAGGAGATCTCGGGTGCTGCAGACAGAAGACGGAACCTCCCCACACTCAGAATTCCGGAACACGGCTGACTGTGTGGGGGAGGTCCGGGGCCGCCCTCCACGCAGCTTCCTGGTGTCACAGGTGTTCCCTCGCAAGGGGAAGTCCGCTAATTACCTCCCCTGTCCATGGGGAGGCACTAGATGCTACCTGCGTTTCCAGCCCAACCCCCGCATTTCCCCGGCAGCCCGTACTGGGAGGGACTCGGGGAAGACTCTCGAAGGGCTCCTAGGAGATCTCGGGTGCTGCAGACAGAAGACGGAACCTCCCCACACTCAGAATTCCGGAACACGGCTGACTGTGTGGGGGAGGTCCGGGGCCGCCCTCCACGCAGCTTCCTGGTGTCACAGGTGTTCCCTCGCAAGGGGAAGTCCGCTAATTACCTCCCCTGTCCATGGGGAGGCGTAGATGCTACCTGCGTTTCCAGCACAACCCCCGCATTTCCCCGGCAGCCCGCACTGGGAGGGACTCGGGGAAGACTCTCGAAGGGCTCCTAGGACATCCTGGGTGCTGCAGACAGAAGACGGAACCTCCTCACATTCAGAATTCCGGAACACGGCTGACTGTGTGGGGGAGGTCCGGGGCAGCCCTCCACGCAGCTTCCTGGTGTCACAGGTGTTCCCTCGCAAGGGGAAGTCCGCTACTTACCTCCCCTGTCCATGGGGAGGCACTAGATGCTACCTGCGTTTCCAGCCCAACCCCCGCATTTCCCCGGCAGCCCGTACTGGGAGGGACTCGGGGAAGACTCTCGAAGGGCTCCTAGGAGATCTCGGGTGCTGCAGACAGAAGACGGAACCTCCCCACACTCAGAATTCCGGAACACGGCTGACTGTGTGGGGGAGGTCCGGGGCCGCCCTCCACGCAGCTTCCTGGTGTCACAGGTGTTCCCTCGCAAGGGGAAGTCCGCTAATTACCTCCCCTGTCCATGGGGAGGCACTAGATGCTACCTGCGTTTCCAGCCCAACCCCCGCATTTCCCCGGCAGCCCGTACTGGGAGGGACTCGGGGAAGACTCTCGAAGTGCTCCTAGGAGATCTCGGGTGCTGCAGACAGAAGACGGAACCTCCCCACACTCAGAATTCCGGAACACGGCTTACTGTGTGGGTGAGGTTCGGGGCCGCCCTCCACGCAGCTTCCTGGTGTCACAGGTGTTCCCTCGCAAGGGGAAGTCCGCTAATTACCTCCCCTGTCCATGGGGAGGCACTAGATGCTACCTGCGTTTCCAGCCCAACCCCCGCATTTCCCCGGCAGCCCGTACTGGGAGGGACTCGGGGAAGACTCTCGAAGTGCTCCTAGGAGATCCCGGGTGCTGCAGACAGAAGACAGAACCTCCTCACATTCAGAATTCCGGAACACGGCTGACTGTGTGGGGGAGGTTCGGGGCCGCCCTCCACACAGCTTCCTGGTGTCACAGGTGTTCCCTCGCAAGGGGAATTTCGCTACTTACCTCCCCTGTCCATGCGGAGGCGTAGATGCTACCTGCGTTTCCAGCCCAACCCCCGCCTTTCCCCGGCAGCCCGCACTGGGAGGGACTCGGGGAAGACTCTCGAAGGGCTCCTAGGAGATCTCGGGTGCTGCAGACAGAAGACGGAACCTCCCCACACTCAGAATTCCGGAACACGGCTGACTGTGTGGGGGAGGTTCGGGGCCGCCCTCCACGCAGCTTCCTGGTGTCACAGGTGTTCCCTCGCAAGGGGAAGTCCGCTAATTACCTCCCCTGTCCATGGGGAGGCACTAGATGCTACCTGCGTTTCCAGCCCAACCCCCGCATTTCCCCGGCAGCCCGTAATGGGAGGGACTCGGGGAAGACTCTCGAAGGGCTCCTAGGAGATCTCGGGTGCTGCAGACAGAAGACGGAACCTCCCCACACTCAGAATTCCGGAACACGGCTGACTGTGTGGGGGAGGTTCGGGGCCGCCCTCCACGCAGCTTCCTGGTGTCACAGGTGTTCCCTCGCAAGGGGAAGTCCGCTAATTACCTCCCCTGTCCATGGGGAGGCACTAGATGCTACCTGCGTTTCCAGCACATCCCCCGCATTTGCCCGCAGCCCGTACTGGGAGGGACTCGGGGAAGACTCTCGAAGGGCTCCTAGGAGATCCTGGGTGCTGCAGACAGAAGACGGAACCTCCTCACATTCAGAATTCCGGAACACGGCTGACTGTGTGGGGGAGGTCCGGGGCAGCCCTCCACGCAGCTTCCTGGTGTCACAGGTGTTCCCTCGCAAGGGGAAGTCCGCTACTTACCTCCCCTGTCCATGGGGAGGCACCAGATACTACCTGCGTTTCCAGCCCAACCCCCGCATTTCCCCGGCAGCCCGTACTGGGAGGGACTCGGGGAAGACTCTCGAAGGGCTCCTAGGAGATCTCGGGTGCTGCAGACAGAAGACGGAACCTCCCCACACTCAGAATTCCGGAACACGGCTGACTGTGTGGGGGAGGTCCGGGGCCGCCCTCCACGCAGCTTCCTGGTGTCACAGGTGTTCCCTCGCAAGGGGAAGTCCGCTAATTACCTCCCCTGTCCATGGGGAGGCACTAGATGCTACCTGCGTTTCCAGCCCAACCCCCGCATTTCCCCGGCAGCCCGTACTGGGAGGGACTCGGGGAAGACTCTCGAAGTGCTCCTAGGAGATCTCGGGTGCTGCAGACAGAAGACGGAACCTCCCCACACTCAGAATTCCGGAACACGGCTTACTGTGTGGGTGAGGTTCGGGGCCGCCCTCCACGCAGCTTCCTGGTGTCACAGGTGTTCCCTCGCAAGGGGAAGTCCGCTAATTACCTCCCCTGTCCATGGGGAGGCACTAGATGCTACCTGCGTTTCCAGCCCAACCCCCGCATTTCCCCGGCAGCCCGTACTGGGAGGGACTCGGGGAAGACTCTCGAAGTGCTCCTAGGAGATCCCGGGTGCTGCAGACAGAAGACAGAACCTCCTCACATTCAGAATTCCGGAACACGGCTGACTGTGTGGGGGAGGTTCGGGGCCGCCCTCCACACAGCTTCCTGGTGTCACAGGTGTTCCCTCGCAAGGGGAATTTCGCTACTTACCTCCCCTGTCCATGCGGAGGCGTAGATGCTACCTGCGTTTCCAGCCCAACCCCCGCCTTTCCCCGGCAGCCCGCACTGGGAGGGACTCGGGGAAGACTCTCGAAGGGCTCCTAGGAGATCTCGGGTGCTGCAGACAGAAGACGGAACCTCCCCACACTCAGAATTCCGGAACACGGCTGACTGTGTGGGGGAGGTTCGGGGCCGCCCTCCACGCAGCTTCCTGGTGTCACAGGTGTTCCCTCGCAAGGGGAAGTCCGCTAATTACCTCCCCTGTCCATGGGGAGGCACTAGATGCTACCTGCGTTTCCAGCCCAACCCCCGCATTTCCCCGGCAGCCCGTAATGGGAGGGACTCGGGGAAGACTCTCGAAGGGCTCCTAGGAGATCTCGGGTGCTGCAGACAGAAGACGGAACCTCCCCACACTCAGAATTCCGGAACACGGCTGACTGTGTGGGGGAGGTTCGGGGCCGCCCTCCACGCAGCTTCCTGGTGTCACAGGTGTTCCCTCGCAAGGGGAAGTCCGCTAATTACCTCCCCTGTCCATGGGGAGGCACTAGATGCTACCTGCGTTTCCAGCCCAACCCCCGCATTTCCCCGGCAGCCCGTACTGGGAGGGACTCGGTGAAGACTCTCGAAGGGCTCCTAGGAGATCTCGGGTGCTGCAGACAGAAGACGGAACCTCCCCACACTCAGAATTCCGAACACGGCTGACTGTGTGGGGGAGGTTCGGGGCCGCACTCCACGCAGCTTCCTGGTGTCACAGGTGTTCCCTCGCAAGGGGAAGTCCGCTAATTACCTCCCCTGTCCATGGGGAGGCACTAGATGCTACCTGCGTTTCCAGCCCAACCCCCGCATTTCCCCGGCAGCCCGTACTGGGAGGGACTCGGGGAAGACTCTCGAAGGGCTCCTAGGAGATCTCGGGTGCTGCAGACAGAAGACGGAACCTCCCCACACTCAGAATTCCGGAACACGGCTTACTCTGTGGGTGAGATTCGGGGCCGCACTCCACGCAGCTTCCTGGTGTCACAGGTGTTCCCTCGCAAGGGGAAGTCCGCTAATTACCTCCCCTGTCCATGGGGAGGCGTAGATGCTACCTGCGTTTCCAGCCCAACTCCCGCATTTCCCCGGCAGCCCGCACTGGGAGGGACTCGGGGAAGACTCTCGAAGGGCTCCTAGGAGATCCTGGGTGCTGCAGACAGAAGACGGAACCTCCTCACATTCAGAATTCCGGAACACGGCTGACTGTGTGGGGGAGGTCCGGGGCAGCCCTCCACGCAGCTTCCTGGTGTCACAGGTGTTCCCTCGCAAGAGGAAGTCCGCTACTTACCTCCGCTGCCCATGGGGAGGCACTAGATGCTACCTGCGTTTCCAGCCCAACCCCCGCATTTCCCCGGCAGCCCGTACTGGGAGGGACTCGGGGAAGACTCTCGAAGGGCTCCTAGGAGATCTCGGGTGCTGCAGACAGAAGACGGAACCTCCCCACACTCAGAATTCCGGAACACGGCTGACTGTGTGGGGGAGGTTCGGGGCCGCACTCCACGCAGCTTCCTGGTGTCACAGGTGTTCCCTCGCAAGGGGAAGTCCGCTAATTACCTCCCCTGTCCATGGGGAGGCACTAGATGCTACCTGCGTTTCCAGCCCAACCCCCGCATTTCCCCGGCAGCCCGTACTGGGAGGGACTCGGGGAAGACTCTCGAAGGGCTCCTAGGAGATCTCGGGTGCTGCAGACAGAAGACGGAACCTCCCCACACTCAGAATTCCGGAACACGGCTTACTCTGTGGGTGAGATTCGGGGCCGCACTCCACGCAGCTTCCTGGTGTCACAGGTGTTCCCTCGCAAGGGGAAGTCCGCTAATTACCTCCCCTGTCCATGGGGAGGCGTAGATGCTACCTGCGTTTCCAGCCCAACTCCCGCATTTCCCCAGCAGCCCGCACTGGGAGGGACTCGGGGAAGACTCTCGAAGGGCTCCTAGGAGATCCTGGGTGCTGCAGACAGAAGACGGAACCTCCTCACATTCAGAATTCCGGAACACGGCTGACTGTGTGGGGGAGGTCGGGGGCAGCCCTCCACGCAGCTTCCTGGTGTCACAGGTGTTCCCTCGCAAGGGGAAGTCCGCTACTTACCTCCGCTGCCCATGGGGAGGCACTAGATGCTACCTGCGTTTCCAGCCCAACCCCCGCATTTCCCCGGCAGCCCGTACTGGGAGGGACTCGGGGAAGACTCTCGAAGGGCTCCTAGGAGATCTCGGGTGCTGCAGACAGAAGACGGAACCTCCCCACACTCAGAATTCCGGAACAACGGTGACTGTGTATGTGAGGTTCAGGGCCGCCCTTCACGAAGCTTCCTGGTGTCACAGGTGTTCCCTTGCAAGGGGACGTCCGCTAATTACCTCCCCTGTCCATGTGGAGGCGTAGATGCTACCTGCGTTTCCAGCCCAACCCCCGCATTTCCCCGGCAGCCCGTACTGGGAGGGACTCGGGGAAGACTCTCGAAGGGCTCCTAGGAGATCTCGGGTGCTGCAGACAGAAGACGGAACCTCCCCACACTCAGAATTCCGGAACACGGCTGACTGTGTGGGGGAGGTTCGGGGCCGCCCTCCACGCAGCTTCCTGGTGTCACAGGTGTTCCCTCGCAAGGGGAAGTCCGCTAATTACCTCCCCTGTCCATGGGGAGGCACTAGATGCTACCTGCGTTTCCAGCCCAACCCCCGCATTTCCCCGGCAGCCCGTACTGGGAGGGACTCGGGGAAGACTCTCGAAGGGCTCCTAGGAGATCTCGGGTGCTGCAGACAGAAGACGGAACCTCCCCACACTCAGAATTCCGGAACAACGGTGACTGTGTATGTGAGGTTCAGGGCCGCCCTTCACGAAGCTTCCTGGTGTCACAGGTGTTCCCTTGCAAGGGGAAGTCCGCTAATTACCTCCCCTGTCCATGGGGAGGCGTAGATGCTACCTGCGTTTCCAGCTTAACCCCCGCCTTTCCCCGGCAGCCCATACTGGGAGGGACTCGGGGAAGACTCTCGAAGGGCTCCTAGGAGATCTCGGGTGCTGCAGACAGAAGACGGAACCTCCCCACACTCAGAATTCCGGAACACGGCTGACTGTGTGGGGGAGGTTCGGGGCCGCCCTCCACGCAGCTTCCTGGTGTCACAGGTGTTCCCTCGCAAGGGGAAGTCCGCTAATTACCTCCCCTGTCCATGGGGAGGCACTAGATGCTACCTGCGTTTCCAGCCCAACCCCCGCATTTCCCCGGCAGCCCGTACTGGGAGGGACTCGGGGAAGACTCTCGAAGGGCTCCTAGGAGATCTCGGGTGCTGCAGACAGAAGACGGAACCTCCCCACACTCAGAATTCCGGAACACGGCTGACTGTGTGGGGGAGGTTCGGGGCCGCACTCCACGCAGCTTCCTGGTGTCACAGGTGTTCCCTCGCAAGGGGAAGTCCGCTAATTACCTCCCCTGTCCATGGGGAGGCACTAGATGCTACCTGCGTTTCCAGCCCAACCCCCGCATTTCCCCGGCAGCCCGTACTGGGAGGGACTCGGGGAAGACTCTCGAAGGGCTCCTAGGAGATCTCGGGTGCTGCAGACAGAAGACGGAACCTCCCCACACTCAGAATTCCGGAACACGGCTGACTGTGTGGGGGAGGTTCGGGGCCGCACTCCACGCAGCTTCCTGGTGTCACAGGTGTTCCCTCGCAAGGGGAAGTCCGCTACTTACCTCCCCTGTCCATGGGGAGGCACTAGATGCTACCTGCGTTTCCAGCCCAACCCCCGCATTTCCCCGGCAGCCCGCACTGGGAGGGACTCGGGGAAGACTCTCGAAGGGCTCCTAGGAGATCTCGGGTGCTGCAGACAGAAGACGGAACCTCCCCACACTCAGAATTCCGGAACACGGCTGACTGTGTGGGGGAGGTCCGGGGCCGCCCTCCACGCAGCTTCCTGGTGTCACAGGTGTTCCCTCGCAAGGGGAAGTCCGCTAATTACCTCCCCTGTCCATGGGGAGGCACTAGATGCTACCTGCGTTTCCAGCACATCCCCCGCATTTGCCCGCAGCCCGTACTGGGAGGGACTCGGGGAAGACTCTCGAAGGGCTCCTAGGAGATCTCGGGTGCTGCAGACAGAAGTCGGAACCTCCCCACACTCACAATTCCGGAACACGGCTGACTGTGTGGAGGAGGTCCGGGGCCGCCCTCCACGCAGCTTCCTGGTGTCACAGGTGTTCCCTCGCAAGGGGAAGTCCGCTAATTACCTCCCCTGTCCATGGGGAGGCACTAGATGCTACCTGCGTTTCCAGCCCAACCCCCGCATTTCCCCGGCAGCCCGTACTGGGAGGGACTCGGTGAAGACTCTCGAAGGGCTCCTAGGAGATCTCGGGTGCTGCAGACAGAAGACGGAACCTCCCCACACTCAGAATTCCGAACACGGCTGACTGTGTGGGGGAGGTTCGGGGCCGCACTCCACGCAGCTTCCTGGTGTCACAGGTGTTCCCTCGCAAGGGGAAGTCCGCTAATTACCTCCCCTGTCCATGGGGAGGCACTAGATGCTACCTGCGTTTCCAGCCCAACCCCCGCATTTCCCCGGCAGCCCGTACTGGGAGGGACTCGGGGAAGACTCTCGAAGGGCTCCTAGGAGATCTCGGGTGCTGCAGACAGAAGACGGAACCTCCCCACACTCAGAATTCCGGAACACGGCTTACTCTGTGGGTGAGATTCGGGGCCGCACTCCACGCAGCTTCCTGGTGTCACAGGTGTTCCCTCGCAAGGGGAAGTCCGCTAATTACCTCCCCTGTCCATGGGGAGGCGTAGATGCTACCTGCGTTTCCAGCCCAACTCCCGCATTTCCCCAGCAGCCCGCACTGGGAGGGACTCGGGGAAGACTCTCGAAGGGCTCCTAGGAGATCCTGGGTGCTGCAGACAGAAGACGGAACCTCCTCACATTCAGAATTCCGGAACACGGCTGACTGTGTGGGGGAGGTCCGGGGCAGCCCTCCACGCAGCTTCCTGGTGTCACAGGTGTTCCCTCGCAAGGGGAAGTCCGCTACTTACCTCCGCTGCCCATGGGGAGGCACTAGATGCTACCTGCGTTTCCAGCCCAACCCCCGCATTTCCCCGGCAGCCCGTACTGGGAGGGACTCGGGGAAGACTCTCGAAGGGCTCCTAGGAGATCTCGGGTGCTGCAGACAGAAGACGGAACCTCCCCACACTCAGAATTCCGGAACAACGGTGACTGTGTATGTGAGGTTCAGGGCCGCCCTTCACGAAGCTTCCTGGTGTCACAGGTGTTCCCTTGCAAGGGGACGTCCGCTAATTACCTCCCCTGTCCATGTGGAGGCGTAGATGCTACCTGCGTTTCCAGCCCAACCCCCGCATTTCCCCGGCAGCCCGTACTGGGAGGGACTCGGGGAAGACTCTCGAAGGGCTCCTAGGAGATCTCGGGTGCTGCAGACAGAAGACGGAACCTCCCCACACTCAGAATTCCGGAACACGGCTGACTGTGTGGGGGAGGTTCGGGGCCGCCCTCCACGCAGCTTCCTGGTGTCACAGGTGTTCCCTCGCAAGGGGAAGTCCGCTAATTACCTCCCCTGTCCATGGGGAGGCACTAGATGCTACCTGCGTTTCCAGCCCAACCCCCGCATTTCCCCGGCAGCCCGTACTGGGAGGGACTCGGGGAAGACTCTCGAAGGGCTCCTAGGAGATCTCGGGTGCTGCAGACAGAAGACGGAACCTCCCCACACTCAGAATTCCGGAACAACGGTGACTGTGTATGTGAGGTTCAGGGCCGCCCTTCACGAAGCTTCCTGGTGTCACAGGTGTTCCCTTGCAAGGGGAAGTCCGCTAATTACCTCCCCTGTCCATGGGGAGGCGTAGATGCTACCTGCGTTTCCAGCCTAACCCCCGCCTTTCCCCGGCAGCCCATACTGGGAGGGACTCGGGGAAGACTCTCGAAGGGCTCCTAGGAGATCTCGGGTGCTGCAGACAGAAGACGGAACCTCCCCACACTCAGAATTCCGGAACACGGCTGACTGTGTGGGGGAGGTTCGGGGCCGCCCTCCACGCAGCTTCCTGGTGTCACAGGTGTTCCCTCGCAAGGGGAAGTCCGCTAATTACCTCCCCTGTCCATGGGGAGGCACTAGATGCTACCTGCGTTTCCAGCCCAACCCCCGCATTTCCCCGGCAGCCCGTACTGGGAGGGACTCGGGGAAGACTCTCGAAGGGCTCCTAGGAGATCTCGGGTGCTGCAGACAGAAGACGGAACCTCCCCACACTCAGAATTCCGGAACACGGCTGACTGTGTGGGGGAGGTTCGGGGCCGCACTCCACGCAGCTTCCTGGTGTCACAGGTGTTCCCTCGCAAGGGGAAGTCCGCTAATTACCTCCCCTGTCCATGGGGAGGCACTAGATGCTACCTGCGTTTCCAGCCCAACCCCCGCATTTCCCCGGCAGCCCGTACTGGGAGGGACTCGGGGAAGACTCTCGAAGGGCTCCTAGGAGATCTCGGGTGCTGCAGACAGAAGACGGAACCTCCCCACACTCAGAATTCCGGAACACGGCTGACTGTGTGGGGGAGGTTCGGGGCCGCACTCCACGCAGCTTCCTGGTGTCACAGGTGTTCCCTCGCAAGGGGAAGTCCGCTACTTACCTCCCCTGTCCATGGGGAGGCACTAGATGCTACCTGCGTTTCCAGCCCAACCCCCGCATTTCCCCGGCAGCCCGCACTGGGAGGGACTCGGGGAAGACTCTCGAAGGGCTCCTAGGAGATCTCGGGTGCTGCAGACAGAAGACGGAACCTCCCCACACTCAGAATTCCGGAACACGGCTGACTGTGTGGGGGAGGTCCGGGGCCGCCCTCCACGCAGCTTCCTGGTGTCACAGGTGTTCCCTCGCAAGGGGAAGTCCGCTAATTACCTCCCCTGTCCATGGGGAGGCACTAGATGCTACCTGCGTTTCCAGCACATCCCCCGCATTTGCCCGCAGCCCGTACTGGGAGGGACTCGGGGAAGACTCTCGAAGGGCTCCTAGGAGATCTCGGGTGCTGCAGACAGAAGTCGGAACCTCCCCACACTCACAATTCCGGAACACGGCTGACTGTGTGGAGGAGGTCCGGGGCCGCCCTCCACGCAGCTTCCTGGTGTCACAGGTGTTCCCTCGCAAGGGGAAGTCCGCTAATTACCTCCCCTGTCCATGGGGAGGCACTAGATGCTACCTGCGTTTCCAGCCCAACCCCCGCATTTCCCCGGCAGCCCGTACTGGGAGGGACTCGGTGAAGACTCTCGAAGGGCTCCTAGGAGATCTCGGGTGCTGCAGACAGAAGACGGAACCTCCCCACACTCAGAATTCCGAACACGGCTGACTGTGTGGGGGAGGTTCGGGGCCGCACTCCACGCAGCTTCCTGGTGTCACAGGTGTTCCCTCGCAAGGGGAAGTCCGCTAATTACCTCCCCTGTCCATGGGGAGGCACTAGATGCTACCTGCGTTTCCAGCCCAACCCCCGCATTTCCCCGGCAGCCCGTACTGGGAGGGACTCGGGGAAGACTCTCGAAGGGCTCCTAGGAGATCTCGGGTGCTGCAGACAGAAGACGGAACCTCCCCACACTCAGAATTCCGGAACACGGCTTACTCTGTGGGTGAGATTCGGGGCCGCACTCCACGCAGCTTCCTGGTGTCACAGGTGTTCCCTCGCAAGGGGAAGTCCGCTAATTACCTCCCCTGTCCATGGGGAGGCGTAGATGCTACCTGCGTTTCCAGCCCAACTCCCGCATTTCCCCAGCAGCCCGCACTGGGAGGGACTCGGGGAAGACTCTCGAAGGGCTCCTAGGAGATCCTGGGTGCTGCAGACAGAAGACGGAACCTCCTCACATTCAGAATTCCGGAACACGGCTGACTGTGTGGGGGAGGTCCGGGGCAGCCCTCCACGCAGCTTCCTGGTGTCACAGGTGTTCCCTCGCAAGGGGAAGTCCGCTACTTACCTCCGCTGCCCATGGGGAGGCACTAGATGCTACCTGCGTTTCCAGCCCAACCCCCGCATTTCCCCGGCAGCCCGTACTGGGAGGGACTCGGGGAAGACTCTCGAAGGGCTCCTAGGAGATCTCGGGTGCTGCAGACAGAAGACGGAACCTCCCCACACTCAGAATTCCGGAACACGGCTGACTGTGTGGGGGAGGTCCGGGGCCGCCCTCCACGCAGCTTCCTGGTGTCACAGGTGTTCCCTCGCAAGGGGAAGTCCGCTAATTACCTCCCCTGTCCATGGGGAGGCACTAGATGCTACCTGCGTTTCCAGCCCAACCCCCGCATTTCCCCGGCAGCCCGTACTGGGAGGGACTCGGGGAAGACTCTCGAAGGGCTCCTAGGAGATCTCGGGTGCTGCAGACAGAAGACGGAACCTCCCCACACTCAGAATTCCGGAACACGGCTGACTGTGTGGGGGAGGTTCGGGGCCGCACTCCACGCAGCTTCCTGGTGTCACAGGTGTTCCCTCGCAAGGGGAAGTCCGCTACTTACCTCCCCTGTCCATGGGGAGGCACTAGATGCTACCTGCGTTTCCAGCCCAACCCCCGCATTTCCCCGGCAGCCCGCACTGGGAGGGACTCGGGGAAGACTCTCGAAGGGCTCCTAGGAGATCTCGGGTGCTGCAGACAGAAGACGGAACCTCCCCACACTCAGAATTCCGGAACACGGCTGACTGTGTGGGGGAGGTCCGGGGCCGCCCTCCACGCAGCTTCCTGGTGTCACAGGTGTTCCCTCGCAAGGGGAAGTCCGCTAATTACCTCCCCTGTCCATGGGGAGGCACTAGATGCTACCTGCGTTTCCAGCCCAACCCCCGCATTTCCCCGGCAGCCCGTACTGGGAGGGACTCGGGGAAGACTCTCGAAGGGCTCCTAGGAGATCTCGGGTGCTGCAGACAGAAGACGGAACCTCCCCACACTCAGAATTCCGGAACACGGCTGACTGTGTGGGGGAGGTTCGGGGCCGCACTCCACGCAGCTTCCTGGTGTCACAGGTGTTCCCTCGCAAGGGGAAGTCCGCTAATTACCTCCCCTGTCCATGGGGAGGCGTAGATGCTACCTGCGTTTCCAGCACAACCCCCGCATTTCCCCGGCAGCCCGCACTGGGAGGGTCTCGGGGAAGACTCTCGAAGGGCTCCTAGGAGATCCTGGGTGCTGCAGACAGAAGACGGAACCTCCTCACATTCAGAATTCCGGAACACGGCTGACTGTGTGGGGGAGGTCCGGGGCAGGCCTCCACGCAGCTTCCTGGTGTCACAGGTGTTCCCTCGCAAGGGGAAGTCCGCTACTTACCTCCCCTGTCCATGGGGAGGCACTAGATGCTACCTGCGTTTCCAGCCCAACCCCCGCATTTCCCCGGCAGCCCGTACTGGGAGGGACTCGGGGAAGACTCTCGAAGGGCTCCTAGGAGATCTCGGGTGCTGCAGACAGAAGACGGAACCTCCCCACACTCAGAATTCCGGAACACGGCTGACTGTGTGGGGGAGGTTCGGGGCCGCACTCCACGCAGCTTCCTGGTGTCACAGGTGTTCCCTCGCAAGGGGAAGTCCGCTACTTACCTCCCCTGTCCATGGGGAGGCACTAGATGCTACCTGCGTTTCCAGCCCAACCCCCGCATTTCCCCGGCAGCCCGCACTGGGAGGGACTCGGGGAAGACTCTCGAAGGGCTCCTAGGAGATCTCGGGTGCTGCAGACAGAAGACGGAACCTCCCCACACTCAGAATTCCGGAACACGGCTGACTGTGTGGGGGAGGTCCGGGGCCGCCCTCCACGCAGCTTCCTGGTGTCACAGGTGTTCCCTCGCAAGGGGAAGTCCGCTAATTACCTCCCCTGTCCATGGGGAGGCACTAGATGCTACCTGCGTTTCCAGCCCAACCCCCGCATTTCCCCGGCAGCCCGTACTGGGAGGGACTCGGGGAAGACTCTCGAAGGGCTCCTAGGAGATCTCGGGTGCTGCAGACAGAAGACGGAACCTCCCCACACTCAGAATTCCGGAACACGGCTGACTGTGTGGGGGAGGTTCGGGGCCGCACTCCACGCAGCTTCCTGGTGTCACAGGTGTTCCCTCGCAAGGGGAAGTCCGCTAATTACCTCCCCTGTCCATGGGGAGGCGTAGATGCTACCTGCGTTTCCAGCACAACCCCCGCATTTCCCCGGCAGCCCGCACTGGGAGGGTCTCGGGGAAGACTCTCGAAGGGCTCCTAGGAGATCCTGGGTGCTGCAGACAGAAGACGGAACCTCCTCACATTCAGAATTCCGGAACACGGCTGACTGTGTGGGGGAGGTCCGGGGCAGGCCTCCACGCAGCTTCCTGGTGTCACAGGTGTTCCCTCGCAAGGGGAAGTCCGCTACTTACCTCCCCTGTCCATGGGGAGGCACTAGATGCTACCTGCGTTTCCAGCCCAACCCCCGCATTTCCCCGGCAGCCCGTACTGGGAGGGACTCGGGGAAGACTCTCGAAGGGCTCCTAGGAGATCTCGGGTGCTGCAGACAGAAGACGGAACCTCCCCACACTCAGAATTCCGGAACACGGCTGACTGTGTGGGGGAGGTCCGGGGCCGCCCTCCACGCAGCTTCCTGGTGTCACAGGTGTTCCCTCGCAAGGGGAAGTCCGCTAATTACCTCCCCTGTCCATGGGGAGGCACTAGATGCTACCTGCGTTTCCAGCCCAACCCCCGCATTTCCCCGGCAGCCCGTACTGGGAGGGACTCGGGGAAGACTCTCGAATGGCTCCTAGGAGATCTCGGGTGCTGCAGACAGAAGACGGAACCTCCCCACACTCAGAATTCCGGAACACGGCTTACTCTGTGGGTGAGGTTCGGGGCCGCCCTCCACGCAGCTTCCTGGTGTCACAGGTGTTCCCTCGCAAGGGGAAGTCCGCTAATTACCTCCCCTGTCCATGGGGAGGCACTAGATGCTACCTGCGTTTCCAGCCCAACCCCCGCATTTCCCCGGCAGCCCGTACTGGGAGGGACTCGGGGAAGACTCTCGAAGTGCTCCTAGGAGATCCCGGGTGCTGCAGACAGAAGACAGAACCTCCTCACATTCAGAATTCCGGAACACGGCTGACTGTGTGGGGGAGGTTCGGGGCCGCCCTCCACACAGCTTCCTGGTGTCACAGGTGTTCCCTCGCAAGGGGAAGTTCGCTACTTACCTCCCCTGTCCATGCGGAGGCGTAGATGCTACCTGCGTTTCCAGCCCAACCCCCGCCTTTCCCCGGCAGCCCGCACTGGGAGGGACTCGGGGAAGACTCTCGAAGGGCTCCTAGGAGATCTCGGGTGCTGCAGACAGAAGACGGAACCTCCCCACACTCAGAATTCCGGAACACGGCTGACTGTGTGGGGGAGGTTCGGGGCCGCCCTCCACGCAGCTTCCTGGTGTCACAGGTGTTCCCTCGCAAGGGGAAGTCCGCTAATTACCTCCCCTGTCCATGGGGAGGCACTAGATGCTACCTGCGTTTCCAGCCCAACCCCCGCATTTCCCCGGCAGCCCGTACTGGGAGGGACTCGGGGAAGACTCTCGAAGGGCTCCTAGGAGATCTCGGGTGCTGCAGACAGAAGACGGAACCTCCCCACACTCAGAATTCCGGAACACGGCTGACTGTGTGGGGGAGGTTCGGGGCCGCCCTCCACGCAGCTTCCTGGTGTCACAGGTGTTCCCTCGCAAGGGGAAGTCCGCTAATTACCTCCCCTGTCCATGGGGAGGCACTAGATGCTACCTGCGTTTCCAGCCCATCCCCCGCATTTGCCCGCAGCCCGTACTGGGAGGGACTCGGGGAAGACTCTCGAAGGGCTCCTAGGAGATCTCGGGTGCTGCAGACAGAAGTCGGAACCTCCCCACACTCAGAATTCCGGAACACGGCTGACTGTGTGGAGGAGGTCCGGGGCCGCCCTCCACGCAGCTTCCTGGTGTCACAGGTGTTCCCTCGCAAGGGGAAGTCCGCTAATTACCTCCCCTGTCCATGGGGAGGCACTAGATGCTACCTGCGTTTCCAGCCCAACCCCCGCATTTCCCTGGCAGCCCGCACTGGGAGGGACTCCGGGAAGACTCTCGAAGTGCTCCTAGGAGATCCCGGGTGCTGCAGACAGAAGACAGAACCTCCTCACATTCAGAATTTCGGAACACGGCTGACTGTGTGGGGGAGGTTCGGGGCCGCCCTCCACACAGCTTCCTGGTGTCACAGGTGTTCCCTCGCAAGGGGAAGTTCGCTACTTACCTCCCCTGTCCATGCGGAGGCGTAGATGCTACCTGCGTTTCCAGCCCAACCCCCGCATTTCCCCGGCAGCCCGTACTGGGAGGGACTCGGGGAAGACTCTCGAAGGGCTCCTAGGAGATCTCGGGTGCTGCAGACAGAAGACGGAACCTCCCCACACTCAGAATTCCGGAACACGGCTGACTGTGTGGGGGAGGTTCGGGGCCGCCCTCCACGCAGCTTCCTGGTGTCACAGGTGTTCCCTCGCAAGGGGAAGTCCGCTAATTACCTCCCCTGTCCATGGGGAGGCACTAGATGCTACCTGCGTTTCCAGCCCAACCCCCGCATTTCCCCGGCAGCCCGTACTGGGAGGGACTCGGGGAAGACTCTCGAAGGGCTCCTAGGAGATCTCGGGTGCTGCAGACAGAAGACGGAACCTCCCCACACTCAGAATTCCGGAACAACGGTGACTGTGTATGTGAGGTTCAGGGCCGCCCTTCACGAAGCTTCCTGGTGTCACAGGTGTTCCCTTGCAAGGGGAAGTCCGCTAATTACCTCCCCTGTCCATGGGGAGGCGTAGATGCTACCTGCGTTTCCAGCCTAACCCCCGGATTTCCCCGGCAGCCCATACTGGGAGGGACTCGGGGAAGACTCTCGAAGGGCTCCTAGGAGATCTCGGGTGCTGCAGACAGAAGACGGAACCTCCCCACACTCAGAATTCCGGAACACGGCTGACTGTGTGGGGGAGGTTCGGGGCCGCACTCCACGCAGCTTCCTGGTGTCACAGGTGTTCCCTCGCAAGGGGAAGTCCGCTACTTACCTCCCCTGTCCATGGGGAGGCACTAGATGCTACCTGCGTTTCCAGCCCAACCCCCGCATTTCCCCGGCAGCCCGCACTGGGAGGGACTCGGGGAAGACTCTCGAAGGGCTCCTAGGAGATCTCGGGTGCTGCAGACAGAAGACGGAACCTCCCCACACTCAGAATTCCGGAACACGGCTGACTGTGTGGGGGAGGTCCGGGGCCGCCCTCCACGCAGCTTCCTGGTGTCACAGGTGTTCCCTCGCAAGGGGAAGTCCGCTAATTACCTCCCCTGTCCATGGGGAGGCACTAGATGCTACCTGCGTTTCCAGCCCAACCCCCGCATTTCCCCGGCAGCCCGTACTGGGAGGGACTCGGGGAAGACTCTCGAAGGGCTCCTAGGAGATCTCGGGTGCTGCAGACAGAAGACGGAACCTCCCCACACTCAGAATTCCGGAACACGGCTGACTGTGTGGGGGAGGTCCGGGGCCGCCCTCCACGCAGCTTCCTGGTGTCACAGGTGTTCCCTCGCAAGGGGAAGTCCGCTAATTACCTCCCCTGTCCATGGGGAGGCGTAGATGCTACCTGCGTTTCCAGCACAACCCCCGCATTTCCCCGGCAGCCCGCACTGGGAGGGACTCGGGGAAGAATCTCGAAGGGCTCCTAGGAGATCCTGGGTGCTGCAGACAGAAGACGGAACCTCCTCACATTCAGAATTCCGGAACACGGCTGACTGTGTGGGGGAGGTCCGGGGCAGCCCTCCACGCAGCTTCCTGGTGTCACAGGTGTTCCCTCGCAAGGGGAAGTCCGCTACTTACCTCCCCTGTCCATGGGGAGGCACTAGATGCTACCTGCGTTTCCAGCCCAACCCCCGCATTTCCCCGGCAGCCCGTACTGGGAGGGACTCGGGGAAGACTCTCGAAGGGCTCCTAGGAGATCTCGGGTGCTGCAGACAGAAGACGGAACCTCCCCATACTCAGAATTCCGGAACACGGCTGACTGTGTGGGGGAGGTCCGGGGCCGCCCTCCACGCAGCTTCCTGGTGTCACAGGTGTTCCCTCGCAAGGGGAAGTCCGCTAATTACCTCCCCTGTCCATGGGGAGGCACTAGATGCTACCTGCGTTTCCAGCCCAACCCCCGCATTTCCCCGGCAGCCCGTACTGGGAGGGACTCGGGGAAGACTCTCGAAGTGCTCCTAGGAGATCTCGGGTGCTGCAGACAGAAGACGGAACCTCCCCACACTCAGAATTCCGGAACACGGCTTACTGTGTGGGTGAGGTTCGGGGCCGCCCTCCACGCAGCTTCCTGGTGTCACAGGTGTTCCCTCGCAAGGGGAAGTCCGCTAATTACCTCCCCTGTCCATGGGGAGGCACTAGATGCTACCTGCGTTTCCAGCCCAACCCCCGCATTTCCCCGGCAGCCCGTACTGGGAGGGACTCGGGGAAGACTCTCGAAGTGCTCCTAGGAGATCCCGGGTGCTGCAGACAGAAGACAGAACCTCCTCACATTCAGAATTCCGGAACACGGCTGACTGTGTGGGGGAGGTTCGGGGCCGCCCTCCACACAGCTTCCTGGTGTCACAGGTGTTCCCTCGCAAGGGGAATTTCGCTACTTACCTCCCCTGTCCATGCGGAGGCGTAGATGCTACCTGCGTTTCCAGCCCAACCCCCGCCTTTCCCCGGCAGCCCGCACTGGGAGGGACTCGGGGAAGACTCTCGAAGGGCTCCTAGGAGATCTCGGGTGCTGCAGACAGAAGACGGAACCTCCCCACACTCAGAATTCCGGAACACGGCTGACTGTGTGGGGGAGGTTCGGGGCCGCCCTCCACGCAGCTTCCTGGTGTCACAGGTGTTCCCTCGCAAGGGGAAGTCCGCTAATTACCTCCCCTGTCCATGGGGAGGCACTAGATGCTACCTGCGTTTCCAGCCCAACCCCCGCATTTCCCCGGCAGCCCGTAATGGGAGGGACTCGGGGAAGACTCTCGAAGGGCTCCTAGGAGATCTCGGGTGCTGCAGACAGAAGACGGAACCTCCCCACACTCAGAATTCCGGAACAACGGTGACTGTGTATGTGAGGTTCAGGGCCGCCCTTCACGAAGCTTCCTGGTGTCACAGGTGTTCCCTTGCAAGGGGACGTCCGCTAATTACCTCCCCTGTCCATGTGGAGGCGTAGATGCTACCTGCGTTTCCAGCCCAACCCCCGCATTTCCCAGGCAGCCCGTACTGGGAGGGACTCGGGGAAGACTCTCGAAGGGCTCCTAGGAGATCTCGGGTGCTGCAGACAGAAGACGGAACCTCCCCACACTCAGAATTCCGGAACACGGCTGACTGTGTGGGGGAGGTTCGGGGCCGCCCTCCACGCAGCTTCCTGGTGTCACAGGTGTTCCCTCGCAAGGGGAAGTCCGCTAATTACCTCCCCTGTCCATGGGGAGGCACTAGATGCTACCTGCGTTTCCAGCCCAACCCCCGCATTTCCCCGGCAGCCCGTACTGGGAGGGACTCGGGGAAGACTCTCGAAGGGCTCCTAGGAGATCTCGGGTGCTGCAGACAGAAGACGGAACCTCCCCACACTCAGAATTCCGGAACAACGGTGACTGTGTATGTGAGGTTCAGGGCCGCCCTTCACGAAGCTTCCTGGTGTCACAGGTGTTCCCTTGCAAGGGGAAGTCCGCTAATTACCTCCCCTGTCCATGGGGAGGCGTAGATGCTACCTGCGTTTCCAGCCTAACCCCCGCCTTTCCCCGGCAGCCCATACTGGGAGGGACTCGGGGAAGACTCTCGAAGGGCTCCTAGGAGATCTCGGGTGCTGCAGACAGAAGACGGAACCTCCCCACACTCAGAATTCCGGAACACGGCTGACTGTGTGGGGGAGGTTCGGGGCCGCCCTCCACGCAGCTTCCTGGTGTCACAGGTGTTCCCTCGCAAGGGGAAGTCCGCTAATTACCTCCCCTGTCCATGGGGAGGCACTAGATGCTACCTGCGTTTCCAGCCCAACCCCCGCATTTCCCCGGCAGCCCGTACTGGGAGGGACTCGGGGAAGACTCTCGAAGGGCTCCTAGGAGATCTCGGGTGCTGCAGACAGAAGACGGAACCTCCCCACACTCAGAATTCCGGAACACGGCTGACTGTGTGGGGGAGGTTCGGGGCCGCACTCCACGCAGCTTCCTGGTGTCACAGGTGTTCCCTCGCAAGGGGAAGTCCGCTAATTACCTCCCCTGTCCATGGGGAGGCACTAGATGCTACCTGCGTTTCCAGCCCAACCCCCGCATTTCCCCGGCAGCCCGTACTGGGAGGGACTCGGGGAAGACTCTCGAAGGGCTCCTAGGAGATCTCGGGTGCTGCAGACAGAAGACGGAACCTCCCCACACTCAGAATTCCGGAACACGGCTGACTGTGTGGGGGAGGTTCGGGGCCGCACTCCACGCAGCTTCCTGGTGTCACAGGTGTTCCCTCGCAAGGGGAAGTCCGCTACTTACCTCCCCTGTCCATGGGGAGGCACTAGATGCTACCTGCGTTTCCAGCCCAACCCCCGCATTTCCCCGGCAGCCCGCACTGGGAGGGACTCGGGGAAGACTCTCGAAGGGCTCCTAGGAGATCTCGGGTGCTGCAGACAGAAGACGGAACCTCCCCACACTCAGAATTCCGGAACACGGCTGACTGTGTGGGGGAGGTCCGGGGCCGCCCTCCACGCAGCTTCCTGGTGTCACAGGTGTTCCCTCGCAAGGGGAAGTCCGCTAATTACCTCCCCTGTCCATGGGGAGGCACTAGATGCTACCTGCGTTTCCAGCCCAACCCCCGCATTTCCCCGGCAGCCCGTACTGGGAGGGACTCGGGGAAGACTCTCGAAGGGCTCCTAGGAGATCTCGGGTGCTGCAGACAGAAGACGGAACCTCCCCACACTCAGAATTCCGGAACACGGCTGACTGTGTGGGGGAGGTTCGGGGCCGCACTCCACGCAGCTTCCTGGTGTCACAGGTGTTCCCTCGCAAGGGGAAGTCCGCTAATTACCTCCCCTGTCCATGGGGAGGCGTAGATGCTACCTGCGTTTCCAGCACAACCCCCGCATTTCCCCGGCAGCCCGCACTGGGAGGGTCTCGGGGAAGACTCTCGAAGGGCTCCTAGGAGATCCTGGGTGCTGCAGACAGAAGACGGAACCTCCTCACATTCAGAATTCCGGAACACGGCTGACTGTGTGGGGGAGGTCCGGGGCAGGCCTCCACGCAGCTTCCTGGTGTCACAGGTGTTCCCTCGCAAGGGGAAGTCCGCTACTTACCTCCCCTGTCCATGGGGAGGCACTAGATGCTACCTGCGTTTCCAGCCCAACCCCCGCATTTCCCCGGCAGCCCGTACTGGGAGGGACTCGGGGAAGACTCTCGAAGGGCTCCTAGGAGATCTCGGGTGCTGCAGACAGAAGACGGAACCTCCCCACACTCAGAATTCCGGAACACGGCTGACTGTGTGGGGGAGGTCCGGGGCCGCCCTCCACGCAGCTTCCTGGTGTCACAGGTGTTCCCTCGCAAGGGGAAGTCCGCTAATTACCTCCCCTGTCCATGGGGAGGCACTAGATGCTACCTGCGTTTCCAGCCCAACCCCCGCATTTCCCCGGCAGCCCGCACTGGGAGGGACTCCGGGAAGACTCTCGAAGTGCTCCTAGGAGATCCCGGGTGCTGCAGACAGAAGACAGAACCTCCTCACATTCAGAATTTCGGAACACGGCTGACTGTGTGGGGGAGGTTCGGGGCCGCCCTCCACACAGCTTCCTGGTGTCACAGGTGTTCCCTCGCAAGGGGAAGTTCGCTACTTACCTCCCCTGTCCATGCGGAGGCGTAGATGCTACCTGCGTTTCCAGCCCAACCCCCGCATTTCCCCGGCAGCCCGTACTGGGAGGGACTCGGGGAAGACTCTCGAAGGGCTCCTAGGAGATCTCGGGTGCTGCAGACAGAAGACGGAACCTCCCCACACTCAGAATTCCGGAACACGGCTGACTGTGTGGGGGAGGTTCGGGGCCGCCCTCCACGCAGCTTCCTGGTGTCACAGGTGTTCCCTCGCAAGGGGAAGTCCGCTAATTACCTCCCCTGTCCATGGGGAGGCACTAGATGCTACCTGCGTTTCCAGCCCAACCCCCGCATTTCCCCGGCAGCCCGTACTGGGAGGGACTCGGGGAAGACTCTCGAAGGGCTCCTAGGAGATCTCGGGTGCTGCAGACAGAAGACGGAACCTCCCCACACTCAGAATTCCGGAACACGGCTGACTGTGTGGGGGAGGTCCGGGGCCGCCCTCCACGCAGCTTCCTGGTGTCACAGGTGTTCCCTCGCAAGGGGAAGTCCGCTAATTACCTCCCCTGTCCATGGGGAGGCAGTAGATTCTACCTGCGTTTCCAGCCCAACCCCCGCATTTCCCCGGCAGCCCGTACTGGGAGGGACTCGGGGAAGACTCTCGAAGGGCTCCTAGGAGATCTCGGGTGCTGCAGACAGAAGACGGAACCTCCCCACACTCAGAATTCCGGAACACGGCTGACTGTGTGGGGGAGGTTCGGGGCCGCACTCCACGCAGCTTCCTGGTGTCACAGGTGTTCCCTCGCAAGGGGAAGTCCGCTAATTACCTCCCCTGTCCATGGGGAGGCACTAGATGCTACCTGCGTTTCCAGCCCAACCCCCGCATTTCCCCGGCAGCCCGTACTGGGAGGGACTCGGGGAAGACTCTCGAAGGGCTCCTAGGAGATCTCGGGTGCTGCAGACAGAAGACGGAACCTCCCCACACTCAGAATTCCGGAACACGGCTTACTCTGTGGGTGAGATTCGGGGCCGCACTCCACGCAGCTTCCTGGTGTCACAGGTGTTCCCTCGCAAGGGGAAGTCCGCTAATTACCTCCCCTGTCCATGGGGAGGCGTAGATGCTACCTGCGTTTCCAGCCCAACTCCCGCATTTCCCCAGCAGCCCGCACTGGGAGGGACTCGGGGAAGACTCTCGAAGGGCTCCTAGGAGATCCTGGGTGCTGCAGACAGAAGACGGAACCTCCTCACATTCAGAATTCCGGAACACGGCTGACTGTGTGGGGGAGGTCCGGGGCAGCCCTCCACGCAGCTTCCTGGTGTCACAGGTGTTCCCTCGCAAGGGGAAGTCCGCTACTTACCTCCGCTGCCCATGGGGAGGCACTAGATGCTACCTGCGTTTCCAGCCCAACCCCCGCATTTCCCCGGCAGCCCGTACTGGGAGGGACTCGGGGAAGACTCTCGAAGGGCTCCTAGGAGATCTCGGGTGCTGCAGACAGAAGACGGAACCTCCCCACACTCAGAATTCCGGAACAACGGTGACTGTGTATGTGAGGTTCAGGGCCGCCCTTCACGAAGCTTCCTGGTGTCACAGGTGTTCCCTTGCAAGGGGACGTCCGCTAATTACCTCCCCTGTCCATGGGGAGGCGTAGATGCTACCTGCGTTTCCAGCCCAACCCCCGCATTTCCCCGGCAGCCCGTACTGGGAGGGACTCGGGGAAGACTCTCGAAGGGCTCCTAGGAGATCTCGGGTGCTGCAGACAGAAGACGGAACCTCCCCACACTCAGAATTCCGGAACACGGCTGACTGTGTGGGGGAGGTTCGGGGCCGCCCTCCACGCAGCTTCCTGGTGTCACAGGTGTTCCCTCGCAAGGGGAAGTCCGCTAATTACCTCCCCTGTCCATGCGGAGGCGTAGATGCTACCTGCGTTTCCAGCCCAACCCCCGCATTTCCCCGGCAGCCCGTACTGGGAGGGACTCGGGGAAGACTCTCGAAGTGCTCCTAGGAGATCCCGGGTGCTGCAGACAGAAGACAGAACCTCCTCACATTCAGAATTCCGGAACACGGCTGACTGTGTGGGGGAGGTTCGGGTCCGCCCTCCACACAGCTTCCTGGTGTACAGTTGTTCTCTTTTATGGGGAATCCGCTAATTCCTCCTATTTCTATGGTTCTGCACTTGCGCAGTCTGTGGTTTTTGCCCCATGCCTGGGCTCCCCGTGGTCTTTGCTGCATTGTCACCTGGTCCATGTTGGCCTGTCTGTGCCCGACTCGCTCAGGCAATGCGACCGTAGCGTCGTCACGTGTCGGGATATGACAGTTCAACTCCCACATGCTAAAACGCCCGCTTGCTTGCTTATTTGCAGCTTCAAACCCGGATAGGACCTGCAGCTGGCTTAGTAAGGGAAACGAGCTCTGGTGCATCACATGGGACTTCGGACAGTGTGGACAGGTTAAAGGACGGTTGAGAGTGGACAGGACAAATGAGGTAGCGGCCCACAGCCTGCCCACCCTCGAACGTGCGACACTGCCTGGAATCTTTTAAGCTGGAATGGTGGGCCATTGAGCCACCGCCATGCGCCCCATGACAGAAACCCTGACACTAATCGCCCGCTGGTTTGTGACATGTGTTCTCACCGCCACAGGCCCTCTGGCAAAATGGCGGTCCCATGTCACCCAAGGCACCGACTTGCCCTCTCCTGAGCACCTCGCTTCACCCTCACTTTGGCTCATGGACACCATCTCCCGACACCGCTAGGACTCTGAACGGCCCACTGCAATTCTCTCCCACCGCACAGGCCGTCGCTGCCCTGCCCCAACATGCACACAATCATTTGTGCAGTTCAGAAGCACCTCATCTCCCCCCATCATGTCTGACGATGCTTCAACTACGTCTGCCTCCAGGGGAGTGGCAGCACCCACAGGTGGTGAGGCCACGTTCTGGTCCCAGGACGGGGGTCGGTTGGGGAAATCCTCAGAGCGGGTGGCCATCCTTCCAGGCATGGTAGGGCCGGCGGCGCCGAAGAGGGGCCACTCGTGAGCAAGAGCGACAGACACAGGGGTGGGGTTGTGAACGGGCACCAACTGAGGTATGGAGAAATCTCGAGACACATTCGGGCCGCCAGGGAAACCACCACAGGATCCCACAACCCCCACATGGCGGTGCTGACACACGATGCCCAGGACCCCGGCTGGCCTCAGCCAACACATGGTGGTCCCTCCCACATCCAGGCCCCACCACCAGGACTCTTGTTTAGCAGCCCAAACCCCATTCCTGAGGGTAACACTTTCCGCTCACTCATCTGTCTGTCTCGTCTGTACAGCCACCACCAACATCCAGCTTCGTATGGATCAACCCCAGGACTCGCAGCCCATGGAAATGCTCCCGAGTGAGGCGGCCTGACCCGTGGCCCACGCACCGCCACCGGTGGCTGCAGCTCGGGACCGGAAAAGGTGGGGTGGCTCCTCGCAGCGGGGAGACAGGTGGGCGAAGTAAGGGTGGAACGATTTCTCCCTCCCCCCATGGCACGCGCCGGGGAGGCCAAGCCCGCGCACACGCGCGCACGCGATCGCACGGCCCCGCGCCAGACGCCGGGCCCGGCCCGGCGGAACACTCCCCCGACTCGGAGGGGGGAGGCGCGGGTCACAGCAGGCCAAGAACAGCACTCGGCACCTCCGCGGGGCCAGCGCAGCCCACACGCCAAAGCGACGGAGCCATGCCCACACGCCGCGGCAGTCGCTCCCCGTGGAGAGTGACTGCACGCTCTGGATGGAGGAGCAGCGGCTGGGGGGTCCGGTGCCCCCAAGGCTCCCCTCTCAGATCGCTAGAGAAGGCTTTCTCACCGAGGGCGCATCGCCCCCCACCCAGCGTGCCCCGTTCAGGCCTACGGAAGCCCGCCGACGTGTACGCCAGCGCTCGGCTGGGCAGGAGGGGTCTGCGGTAGGGGTAAGCAGCGGGCCAAGAAGCGAGCGTTCGCGGTCGGGACCGGGGAGAGCCCGTGCGTGCCACCTCGCGAGGAGACGCACCCAAGACCGCGTGGGGACGGGACAGACGCCCGCCCCCCACCGGCACATCACCCGGCCCCACCACGATTGCTCCCACGCCCGGGCGCGAACCCCGCTGAGGGGGACCCACCCGGCGTGCGCCCGGCCACGTCAGTCCCCCCCCGGTACAGGGTGAGGACTGACGTTCAGGAGGCGGCCCCGGCCCCACCGAGGGTGGGGAGCGGACACGCCTCGCTTACCGTCTCGACCCCTCGCCCACGCCTCAAGAGAGGCGCTCGGGAGACACGACCACCGCAGGGGTTACCCGAGAGGACTCGCTGGGGACGGGAAGCGATGCCGCCGCTCGGCCTCGGGCACCTGAGGGACAACCTGGAGCGCTCCAGGGGCACCGCAGAGGACCAAGGCGAGACACGCTCACACCCCGACGAGGGGGCACGTGGCGTGGCGGCGGGGCAGCCCTCCCCCGCCGCGGGGGAGGGCCGCTCGCGAGACAGGACGCCGAGCAGGCGAGGAGGCGAGAGTGTCTGCCGCGTCACAAGACCCCGGCCCCGCCGACACCACAAGGCACGGGAGACCGAGGTCGGGCCGGAGTCCGCACCCCTGCCTTCCCCCTGCCACCCACGGGTGGCAGAGGAGAGGCGAGGGGCCCGCAGGCAGAACGAGAAGAGAAGCCACGTTCGCCATGAACGTCCCCGTCCCTCGTCTGGCGCGGCTTAGGCCCGGCCCGGGGGAGCATGACTTCACCACATCGGTCAGGTGAGTGAGTGAGTGAGCGAGCGAGCGAGCCATGTGGGGCAGGGAGGCCCCAGAGGGGAGGGCCCGGCGAGGACAACCACCAGAGGCACCTGCTTCAGCCTCGCCAGGCGCCACCCACTCCTCAGTCCTCTCCGAGGAGAGCGGCCAACGACCCCAGGCGGGGAATGCCTGACACGCGGCACGGAGCCTACGGGGGTGGGGTCGTGCCGGCCACCACCGGGTGCCTGCGGCGGGGAGCGCACGGGGTAAAAGACCCACGCCGCCACCTCACCCCACCGCCCTCGGGCCACCAGAGACCGGAGGTGGCACCACTGGCCACGTCAGCTGGACGCACACACGAGAGCCGGCGCGCAGGCCCGGGCGGGCGGCTCAAGTGTCAGAAGCGGAGTCGGCTACCAGGCCAGGGCTCACGCAGAGAGAAGCCCAGAGCCCCGCACGCGTCCGGAGACCCAACACTCAGTGACTGACACCGAGGAAGATCGTGTCAGCACCTATCTGCTGGCAGAAAATGCCCAACACGACAGGAAAAATGACAGCGCCCAGAAACGGGGCGGGTCCACGATTTGCAGGGGGGGACCCCGGGACCTCGGTCCGGCCACCTGCCCCCAGCCCTACCCCCATAAATGGCAGCCCCGAAGCTCTCGGGGGCCATCTGATCGACCGGGGTGGGGGGGGTTGGTAGGGGGAGGGGGAGGGGGATTAGGAGGAGGCTTAGGAGGAGGAGTGGGAATGGGAATGGGAATGGGAATGGGAATGGGAATGGGAATGGGAATGGGAATGGGAATGGAAAGGGACGAGAGGGAGACGGGATCAGGCCGGGGACGCCCTGCCCTTTTCTCGCCCGCGTGGCCGGGGACTCGGGGAGATGCCACAGAGGCGCCTCCGACGAGAGGGCCCCCCACGAGGGACCGCTCCCGAGCACCGGGCCCCGGGCCGGGGAAAGCCTGCCTCCCCCATATCCCTCGCAGGAAGCCCCCGTGCCGGTCCCCGAGTCCGGATGAAGTCTCGGTCCCTCCAACGCCACCGGAACCCACGCGGGCAGGCTTACGGGCCGGGGGGCACCCCCTCCCAGGCCTCCCGCGCCAACAGGGGCCGGCCCAGCCACGTCTCCGGATCCATCGGGACTCAGAAAACATTTCATCCAAGGAGGCGCCTCCGACGACCGGGAACCCCAGCGCGCCCGTCCACGGCCTCACCGCACTGGGCCCGGGCCGCTCCTCGCCTCAGGAGCAGTCGTCCAAGGGACGCAGACGAGGGCCTGACCACCTAGCCGCCGGCGGCCCGGGCGCGGGACACTCTCTCCCTTTCCCCCGCGGCGGCAAGGCGCAGGCCGTGTCCGATCGGCTCGGGTCGGTCTCCGCGGCTGGAGGGGCACAGGCGGATGCTGGTCGACCAGGCCAGGCCACACGGCTTCCCCCGGCACACGAGATCCCGGGAGCGCGGCGACAGTCACCCCCTCATCATCCTGCGAGTCCAATCTGCGCCGAGAGCAGGAAGCGCCCGCGGCTCAGCGCCGCGGGGAATGTCACCGCCGGTGTCGCCAGCCTCCCCGAAGTCTGCCTCGGGCACCGCCGCCGAGCCCCATCCCTTGCCGAGGTCGCCGACGCTCGGGAGAAGAGGGACGATCTCAGAGCGGCAGCCAGATGGCGCCCGACAACCGTCACCAACGTCCCCGGAACCGATCCCGACCGCCGCCGGCCGCCCAAACGCCCGAGCTCGTCCCGGACTGAGGCGCCGGGCGGCCCCGTGGCGTCCGCCTCGGAGCCCGCTCACCCTCGTCACGGCACGGCACGGCACGGCACGGCACGGCACGACACGAGGCGACACGACGCGACGCGGCGCGACGCGACCCCGGCAAAAGATCAGGGCGGGGAGGACGGAGGGAGCCGAGGTTTGGCAAGACACGGCCGGCCGGGCGGCTGCCGCGAAGGGGACGCGCTCCCCACGCGATTCCCCGGGCGGGGGAGATCACACGGACACGCCGGCGGGGCCGGGGCCGACGCCGCGGGTGGCCCAGAGCGACCAGGACGAGATCCCGGGTTCCCGGGTGGGAGGTTGGGAAGGGGAGGAGGGGAAGAAGGAGGGAAGGCGGGGGCTGGCAAACCGAAACCAGGCGAGCGCTCAGAGAACAACGCAGGATTCGGCTTTGGAGTCCGTCCTCTCGAATGCAGGAGGTCTTTCGAAAGCAGGCAGGCAAAGCCCAGAAGCTAGAAAATAAAGGATGAAGACCGCGAACCCCATCGAAGCGGAAAGAAAAATCGATCTCGGCACAGATCGCGACAAAGCCCAAAGACAACAAACGGGCGCCTGGGGAAAACGCACTCGCGGTCGGTCGTGAGAACACGGACGTCAGCACGGCTGACCACAACCGCAGGAAGGAGGAGGGAAAACAAAAAAATGCGGGCGGGGGTTCGGGGGGCGAGTCGATAGCCACCCGCTCGGTAAATCGAGGTTCAGTGCATCTACACAGAGCAACACTGTGCATGCGCATCCGCGTGTCTGGGTGTGCGTGTGTGTGTCGGTGTGTGTGTTTGACACAGTCAACGTGGACAAGGAAACTGTAGCCCCATCCGAAAAAAAAAAAAAAAAGAAAGAAAAGAAAGAAAGGAAAGAAAGAAAGGAAAGAAAGGAAAGAAAGAAAGGAAAGAAAGGAAAGAAAGAAAGGAAAGAAAGGAAAAAGGAAGGAAGAAAGGAAGGAAGGAAGGAAGAAAGGAAGAAAGGAAGGAAGAAAGGAAGGAAGAAAGAAAGGAAGAAAGGAAGAAAGAAAGGAAGAAAGGAAGAAAGGAAGGAAGGAAGGAAGGAAGGAAGGAAGGAAGGAAGGAAGAAAGAAAGAAAGAAAGAAAGAAAGAAAGAAAGAAAGAAAGAAAGAAAGAAAGAAAGAAAGAAAGAAAGAAAGAAAGAAAGAAAGGAAACATGAAAACAAACGACAAAACCCACCACCAAAGGGAAATCAAGTTGTAGAACTACTCTGGGGTTTAAAAACAAAAACAAAAACACCGTAGAAAAAGCACAACCGCAGCCCATCAGGGGTTCCTCTCCTCAACAGTCCAAGAACTCGGTCAACTCCACCTCCTAGAAGCCAGAAAACCAGGGATGAAACACGTGCAGGAGACCCAAACGGACGTTTTCAGTTTAAAAGGAAAAAAAAAAATTATTTTTTTCCTCCCCCAAATGGGGGAGGGGGCGAGGGGGAGGATGGAGCGTAGAACTCAGCGGCAGAGTGCCTGCCCAGCACGCGCGAGGTCCAGGGTTCGATCTTCAGGACTTCCGTTCAAGTCAATAAGGAAGTCGGTAAGTCAGGCAATCACTAAGTCAGGCAACAAACCAGCAAAAGAAACGAATTACCTCCCCTCCCCGAATAAACAAACAACCACCGAAAGCAACAACAGCAGCAAGAACCAAAAAAAAAAAGGCCTAAATAAATAAATAAATGTAAGTAAGTAAATAAATAAATAAATAAGTAAACAAACGAACACAATTTAAAAAAGGGGAAAACGCACACATTTCCGTTTCCAAGAGATATCCGGACAGGCCCAGAACCTGGAATCTCGACAGCAAGTTCCAAAAACAAGCAGAAAGTGCCTGCTCCTGACGGAACACGTGATAGAGACCACCGTTCGAGATGGGGCCGGGTGGGCGGGCTGGCAGGCGGACACAGAGCTCTCGACTCATACCTGACAGACTCCGCTCTCCGACGGAAGACAGAAGGCAACACGGAACAGGGGTTGGTGGTGGGGGCGAGGGGGAGAGGGCGAAACGGAGGTGGAGGAAAGCCATTAGGGAAAACAGGACAGAAGTCCCTCAAAACATTCCACAGAAAACTCCTGGAAGACCCGGCAGTTCCACTACGGGCCCGCGGATGGACGAATGGACAGTGCCACGTGGTCTGGAGAGACCTACACCTAGAGGGGATGATGTTAACTAAGTGACTTAAGTTCGAGAGGGATGTTGTCACTTCGAGGCAGAATCCCCAAGACAATACGCAGGAACACATGCAAGGAAGCTGAAACAGGCTCATGGATACCAAGAAGGAACAATGAGTGCAATGGGTGAGGGAGAGGAAAAAGTACAAGCTTCCAGTTAACTCCAATTAATAAATACACAAATTACGGGAGGTCATGGACAGCAGGGCGAGTAGAGTCAATCCATACTATTGTCATGACGCTGTCCGGTGACTGATCCGTAACCAGACTCATCACGGTGATCATCGTGGAACATGGAAGAATCCCGAATCGCTATGTTGGACACGTGAAAACGGACATCCCCTTGTCAGGTCAATTATGAGAGACAGTAGGAGAGAGAGAGACAGAGAGAGAGAGAGAGAGAGAGAGGGAAAATTCTCACTGTCTTACCGGAAAAAAAAAAAAAAAAAAAAAGAGTTCAGTGAGATAAAGAGTGGATGTAGGTGAGGGCAATAGGTGGAGGAGATGAAAACCACGACGGCGACACATGTGCGGCATCCCACACGGTGGCAGTGCAGTGTGATCCTATGCATGCTCAGCCGTCTCCTAGCCACCTCCAAGTTGACATCCAGGGTCATCCTTTTAGGTTTCGTGGCTGCACTTTCGTCTGTCTCGGGCAATACTCTCCCTTGATTTTCCATGGGGGAAGGGAGGTGGGGTGGCCGGGCGGGCCACACCACGACACACCGCGTCGCGCGTGACCTGGAAAACAGATACACACCCGCCCACCACCCACGGGCTCCGAAATCGGTCACTGGTCACGACGCACACTTCGTCGGTCCCTTACGGAGCGATGGCGGACCAAACAGGCAGCGGCCAACTTTGTCGTGCACACAATGACGGTTCGTCCCTCGTGGAAACAAACTGATGACGAGACAGCGTGGTCAGGGGGCGGGTGTCCTTTCAGGAAGACAGAGTCATTGAAAGTCCCGCACACGGGAACTGTGCCAAGGGAGATCTCCATCACCCTACCCAACCCTGATCCAAATTCTCGTTCGGGCAGCTAAGGGTCAAGGTCAAAGTTTCTTTCTTCCCGGGGCAGGGGTCCTTTTGGGCCTCGATGGTTGTTCAACTGGAGAGATCACCCTTGGGCTGCATATACACTTCGGGGTGGTCCATAGGGTTCCACGACAGTCCCGCCACCAGGCAGGTGGTTCCACCTGATGAAACCGGTCTGGTCTTTCGTTCCAGGAAGACAAAGGTCCGTGGCTGAAGCCAACGAGAAACCCAGGGTGTGAGTCCGGAGCGCCACCAGTCAGGAAGATGTCTAGGCGTCGGGCTCGAAGAGGCTCGGGTGGCCTGAAAAACGCATGCGGGTTCAGGTCCACTTTCTGAGTGGCCTCCACAGCAACGGGCAGGAGGAGGGTCTCGAGAGGGGACACGGCAGTGACCTCTCTCCAGCGGATGTCCAGCTGCTCAGCCCGGCTCGGCGGGGCTTCAGGGAAAGGGCGGCTTTGGTTCTCGAGGATGCCAAGTCCAAAGCGGGAGAACCATGGGCAACGGGAGTCGGAAGAGCGTTGGCCAACCATCGGAGAAAACTCGAAGCACGCGTGACGTGGCCCAGCGTATCACTGGAAGGCGGGGCGGGGCGGGGAGGGGGAGGGTGGCGGGAAGCACGCAAAGATGATGACACAGAACCGCATTCTCATCTCTATCACGCTGTACGAGAGTTTCCACTGAGACATGCTCCCCTTCCCCTGGTATCTCCAAGGACACGCATTTCTACCAAAAAATCACCCCATTCAGACTTGTCGGCTGGCCAGATCAGCATACTTCCACGAAATTCGGCCTGAAGAGGGACAGACGTCCACGAAGCATAGCCATCGCCCCTAGAGGCTCTCGGACACCCGCTCTGCTGGAACGTTTCCTAAGGACGGCAGACGAAGACGGTCTCCACATGCTTTCCAGGAGACGTTCCTCAGAACGAGACAGTGACTGTTCCGAAGCCCGAATCGGTCACAGCAAATGTTCACGAGGAAATCACGGTGAACCATCTGGGACACCAGTCTTTCCCAACCGGTCCACGTAGGGACACGATTTGGTCCTAGCCAGAAACAGACACTTTCTCCTCACAGCATCCTTTTATTTTAATTTAATTTAATTTATTTTATTTTATTTTATTTTATTTTATTTTATTCTGTTTCATTTTGTTTTGTTTTATTGTATTGTATTGTATTGTATTGTATTGTATTGTATTGTATTGTATTGTATTGTATTGTATTGTATTGTATTGTATGTTTACATATGTACGTATGTAAGTAAGTATGTATGTATTCCGGTCTGTCTGTCTGTCTGTAGGTCCATCCATCCTCCGAAGGTATACCAGTCATGTCGGCCAACACACTGACAGATCTCGAGTCTTTTCTGTCAGAAAGATATTAAAGCACGTCCCCTTCGACTCATGGAGCCAGGAACGAACGCTTCCGTATCTCATCTTCTTTGGAAACGATCTAAACATTCCAGGGACGTCGCCAGATGCTTCAGTTGCAAGGGACCAAAAACTACGTGGAGGAGGCACCAATTTTTCAGAGATGGACCGCCTCCCCCCCACACACACACACTACCCCCTCGGACTGCTTGGGGTGTGAACACTTCCTGAGACTTGAGACCGAGCCAACCATCGCTCCCAGACTTTTTTTTTTTTTTTTTTTTTTTTCCTGGCTGACACGTTTCATGACAGAGATAACCCACAGGAACTTAATGGATTCGGGGTAAACCTAGGGAGGCGAAAAGTTTCACCTCGAATGCTGCTCGTCACAATCAAGACATGGCTCTTTTCACGAGACCGATCCCTTGACATTTGCTTTTCTGGATGAAAGGATCTGTCCTAGATCATGTCAACCTGAAGGAAAACATTTGGGTTCCTTCCTGTTCGCATTCCCTGCCTGCATGTTCCCTTGAAAACCAGTTCCATAGAGCTCTTTCATGAATGAACTCTGGCAAGTGTATGTGGAGGAAGAAACATGCCAGGCCTTCAAGCCGGGGACATACACAAGTGCCTACATGCATACATGCATACATGGGACCGGGCCCTTTCCAGATCCTTGGACGGCAGTACCATAGAAATGAGGATGGCTTCCACAAGACTCTCAGGCAAGCCAAGATCTTTTGCGAAAGCGATAGCTTGTGCACAAAGGAGAAGGTGGCATGAGGGGAGAGGGAGGGGGAGTGCCAGCTCCCTGAGCAGCAGGGGCCATGCTTTTCTACCTAAAGGAAGGGCTTTGTCTCAGGATCACTGATCACTTCCACAAATCATCCGATATCTTGGATCGGCCGCAGGCGGCTCCAGGGTGAAGAGCCATCGCCCCAGGCTCTGTGGGGAATAGAGAAGACTTCCGTGAGGGGAAAGAAACGCATGAGAATTTTCTGCAAGAAAGCTCAGGAACAGATAATGTAAACACGGAGAGTTGAGCTTCCTGTCTCGTGACAACTAGGTCTACTGGGTCATGTCACAGAGAGCAAGCGAATCCTTTATTCCCCTGAGCCTTTTTCTTTTTCTTTCTCTATCTTTCTTTGTTCTTTGTTCCCTTTAGAGTGTGTGTGTGTGTGTGTGTGTATGTGTGTGTGTCTGTGTCTGTGTGTGTGTGTGTGTGTGTGTGTGTGTCTGTGTGTGTCTCTGAAACTCAGGTACTGCCCTGTCTCATACAGACGAGACCAGCAGATCGACATGACCAGAGATTTTGTAGCTTTCATTTAAAAACTATAGGTCACTCACGAGTCGGGTAGGACGGGTGCTGTGTCCAGCGCAGCTCGGGACCGTGTCTGAGGACGGGCGACGCAAGAATTAAGAAACAAAGAGACCAAGTAAAGAGCGAAAATGGGACCAGGGGACTCAAGGTCTCGTGGATCTAGAGTGCCAAAAGCCTGGTCGACATCCTGTTTATTGGGAGTATACGGCTCAGGGAAAAAAAAAAAAAGAAATGCGATCAAAGAGGTGGGGCTTTAGATATTTCATGCCAGAAGCACGAAGTTCTGCTTGCTGGCTAACTGATTCATTTCAGGCCTATCCCTTCCAGGAACAATCACCCTCCTCGGGGGATGCAAAATTTCTAAGTGTATCCTGTGATTGCCTCTGGGACATCTCGAGATAGCAAATATTTCCCCGGGGTTAAACCACATGCTTTCCTGCCAGAACCAAGTTCTGTTAATGGATGATCTGGCTTCCCATGACCGTCCATTGTTTTACCCTAAGGAAATATCTGCCATCTGTTGCGCCCTCACGGTCAATCTCAGGATTGCCCCTCACACAATTTCTTGAGCATCATACATGTTATAGGTCATCGACTGTGTAAAACATGAAAACAAAGCAGGCGTGTGCATTTTTAAGCAAGTAAGTGTGAATGTAAGATTTTACGCTCATGGAAATGCTGGTGCAGCTTGGTTTCTAGTTGCTGGTTCTCCAGCAGCTTGTTTCCCAGCAGACGCGTAGGACACTAGAGAACCCACTCACTCAGAAAGAACCGATGGGACGGGTAAGGTTTTTCGGCTCGGAGGGTGAAAGCTTTTAAACTCTGTGTGGAAAAAAGACGTTTCAGGTGTATATTTCTCCTTAAGAAGGCTGTGAATTAGAGTTTCGATGAGGGAGACCACGCAGCAGTGTGTACGTTTAAAAAGGCCTCCGCGTGCCCCTCCCCACCCTTTTTTGTTTGTTTGTTTCTTCCATTCGGTTTCAGGTTCTACCTGATTCAGCCCCCTGGCCTCAGTCTCAGGCCACTGTGGGCTATGCAGACAGACGTTTCTGACGTTGTCAAGATGGACAAGATAAGGAGGGTTCCCCCCAGAGAACTGGGCCGCTGCTTCTATGAGATCAAAAAGCTGACCTACTCATCCAGTTCTATGTTTAGAAATTTGCTCCTTTCTGGGAAAGCGTAGAGCTCTGCGGTAGAGTGCGTGCTCAGCATGCACAAGGCCTTGGGCTCAGTCCCCAGTACCACCACTGAAAACGTATAATAAATCTAAATAATTAATTGAAACGTAGATAAAGACACCTAATGACCCGTCCCCCCTCCAAAAAGATAAAAACTTCTTGTTAAAAAATTTTATTTTATTTTATTTTTTTATTTTTTTAGTTAAAAAGGCAGGAGGAGGACGAGGACGAGGACGAGGAGGACGAGGATGAGGAGGAGAAATTAGCTTCTTTCCAACAAGGAGATTTCCAGGTCAAATGGAGAGCCAAATATTTCTATGTTCTAAAACTTCAGCTTTCCACGTATCCTGGCGTCAAAACGTCGGCACGGGTAAAGATTGTTCATCATTCTGTGACTATGCACTTCCTGCATTTTGGAGTGTTCATCTGTCCTTTCTCTTAGGAATAGATGATCATCAGAAATAGCAGTTCTGTTGATTAAACCCCCTTTTAACATATCGTTGTTTCCTGGTCACTAAAGTTACCTAATAATCACTTCACAGTCTATGGAAGTCAAATCATTGTGCTGTACACCTGAAACTGATAGAGGGCTGTATGTCAAACCTATGTCAATAAAACTGAAAAAAGAAAAGAAGAAGAAGAAAAGAAAAGTCTGCTTGCTCGGGGCATCCGGTAAAGGCCCTCTTTCTGAGCGCACAAGTCAACCTCGGGCCGATTCACCCTGTCCCTGAAGAAGGGCAAAAATCCTCCACTCTATCTCCCGTTAGGTCCTGGACACTAGCCAGAGTTCCTCCTCCCTCAACCCCCACCCCGTTCCTGCGTCACACTGTGTGGGCTCAGGCACACAACCTATCGCTTTCCTTTAGCGTGTGGAATGAATATCGCCCGAAGGGAATTTCCTTTGTTGTCGTTTAAATAAACTGACGTGTTAATAAGTGCTCTGGAGGGACACATTCCCTTTGACCTGATCAGCCATAGTGACATCCCATGACCCAGGAGTGTACAATATCATGGATTGGAAAGGATCTTAGAATTCAGAAATCATGGTGACGTGGGTCTGATGACCTAGCTGGCTCCATACAAACCAAGAGATGAAGGTGCCCAACATTTTCACTCGATGCTGCCTAAGTTCTTGACAGTCACTTTAAAAAAGGAAAAGGAAAATTTGCATGGCACGCTTAGTTTTGAGAATGCTATCTGACTGCATGGTGGAACGCAAGGAAAAGCCGTGACGCTCGCCCACGGTATCGAGAGAAACGCAGAACCGTGTTTCTGGTAGCTTTCTTCACCGCTGCGCAAAGGCGGGAGCGACCGCTACCTCACGCAGAGGAGGAGAGGACGGGTTTCTCGGCCCCGTCACGCAATGCCAGGCAGAAGAAGCCTTCTCCGATGAGACAGAAGCGTGTCAAAGCGCATCCCTGCGTCGAAGGCTTCGGTTTCCCGGGGAAGGGGGTCGAGCCGAGGGACCCAGGCCCCCACGTCAGTCAGTCTTTCACTGGATTCACTGGCCTCGCTGTTACTCCTCAGCGATGGCCCCTCAGATTGCTCTCGTGTGTCTTTACCTTCTGGCTTTAGGAAGGACTTTAAACTTCGGCTGAGGGGCGGGACACCCAGAAGGGTTCTTTCAGTTCACCCCAGCTTAGGTATTGCCATATCCAGCACGTTGGTTTTCATCCCATCGTGGACCTACCTACCGGAGAGTTTCGCTGCTTAAAAGTCCCCTGTGCTCCACCTATTCATCAACAACCCCCCGCCACAACACACACACACCCACACCCACACCCACACCCACACCCACACCCACACACCCACACACACACACACCCACACAGACAACCTTCACCACCACCACCCCCGACCCCACTCATCTTTTCACCCTCTCTGGGGCTTTTGCCCTTTTGAGAATGAATGTCATCCAGAGCCGGTACCCTACAGGATGCCACCTTTTCAGATTGGCTTCTTTCAGGGAGTCAGGGGCACGCAGAAACGGCCCCGCCTGTCTCCCACAGGTCTCTCGGCTCCACGGGTCCCTGGTTTCCTTTTTAGAGCCAAATCACATGCTGTGGCACGGACCTAGCCCGGGCGACGTGTCCCTTCACCTCTTGAAGGACGCGTCTGTCCCGGTCGCCTCCACGGTTCCGGCAGTGATGAAGCAAGCCCCTCCACACCCCACCCCCACCCCCACCCCGCCCACCGTCCAGGTCCGTCCGCGTTCAGGTGTCCGCGTGGACGGAGCCCCGAGGGCTAGGCCTCAGGGTGAGAGTGGTATGGCGGGTGGCAGGTGGCGCACTGAAGGGTCCCAAATCCGGAGGATGCCGGCAAGGAAGGTCGCCAGGTCAAAACCTTCCTTCCCTCCCTCCGTCTCCTTAGGGTGGATGGCTGGGCCCGTGAATTCAGAGAGGACACGAGACACATGCTGTGAGCCGAGATTTCCAAGCCAGGAGACCTGGTGGAGGGTAAAGAAACGAGTTGATTGGGGGGGCGGGGGCGATGGGGGGGGGCTCTTAGGACTGCAGCCCAGGAGACACAGATGCAAGAAAGAAGCACTGGAAGTGTGTGTCATCAGACTACCCCACGGGGCAAGTGGAGAAGGGGAAATGAAAGAAAACACACCACAAGAGCAAGGCGGGAACTTTGAAACGACCAGGCTGCGGCTAGCAGCTGCTGGCAGATTTGTTTTTGAAACCGGTTGGTGGTGCCCTTGAGCTTGATACAGTTCTGACCACTCATGCCCCCCCTCCCCCCATTGATGCCGGTGTCGGGACCCAGGGGAGGCCACCCCAAACATGTATGTGCCTCCGTGGCACACGGATGGGTTAGAAATGAGAGTGACCGAAGAAGCCGAGGGGCCAGCAGACGCAAGAGGGACCCTCAGACTCTTCTTTCTGTCTCCCTGAAAGCGGGAAATCGATCACTTCCGTGGAGGGTGCCCTCCCTGCATCTGGACTTAGGAAAACACCCTGATCACCCACTGAGAGCCTTCAGGCCCCGGAAGCCTAGAGAAACCAACCAACCTCGTGACTTCTTTCAGGGGCTTCCCCCCCTCCCCAAAACCCAAACTCCGTCTCGATTCTTCACGGACGGGTCACCCAAAACCAAAGGCTCTCAGCCCGGCCCATTTCGCACAAAGGGCTGATTTCTTGTCCTAAAACGGAGAAAAGCTGCCTGCTTCGGGGACATGAGTGCTTGAATGAAAGACAGTAGGTTCCCTGTCGCTCCTGCTCAACGATCCGTCTGGGGTCCATTTTTGGATCAGTCCAGCCCAGAGAACTCAAGATGTGTAGAGGGAGGGGACAACGTCCCCCTCCCTGAAACAGGACTATGTCTGCAACAAAGTTCCTCCCACTGGCCGTCCAGCTCCATTTTGGATGACTGAATCCTGGTTCACCTCATTTGGGTGTTTTGTTTTTGTTTCTGTTTCTGTTTTTGTTTTTGTTTTTGATTAATAGACTTTATTTCCTAGAGCAGTTTCAGGCTCACAGCAGAATTGAGCAGAAAATACAGAGAGTTCTCACATAGCCCTCCCCACCCACACATATATCCTCCACTCCCCTCAACATCTCTCATCAGTGTGGCCTATTTGGTAAAACTGATGATCCGACATGGACACGTTATTATCCATCAAAGTCCATAGTTTACAGGACGGTTCACTCTTGAGGTTGTACGTTCTATGGGTTTTGACAAATGTACAATGACATGCAGCCACCACTATGGTATCCTACAGAATAATTTCATCGCCTTAAAAATCCCTCACGCTGCATCTGTTCATTCCTCCTTCCCTCCCTCTCCCCAAACCCCTGGATACCATGATCTTTTGATTGTTTCTAGAGCTTTGCCTTTTCCAGGATGTCATTTGGTTGGAATTGTACAGTTGGTAACAATTTTCAGACCGGTTTCTTTGATTTAGTAAGATGTCTTTTAAGTTTCTTCCATGTCTTTCACGGCTTGATAGCTAATTTCCTTGTCTTTCGTTCTTTTTTATTTATTTTTTTAAAATGTTTTTACTGCACATATATTTTTAATTTACATATATGTACTGTTCATTGTTTCCAGGAAGGTTTAGAGCTTTAGCTTTTTAAACTTACATACTTATCAAAGGAATAAAGCCAACCACAAAAGAAGAATGAATTCAAAAAGATACACACACCCTGCTATTAGCAGCAACATCATTTATGATTGCCAAGATACGGAAGCATCCTAAGTGCACATCAATATTTGAATAGATAAAGAAGAGGGGACACACACACACACACACACACACACACACACACACATACACACACGTAATGGAATACAATTCACCCATGAGAAAGAAGGATATTTTGCCATTTGTGGCCCTTCCTTTCCTTTTTTTTTTCCCCCCTCCACTTTAAAAACCAGAATTTTATAACTGGGATAAACACTTCCATTGAGTCAAAAACAGTAAAATGCCTAGAAATAAACTTAATCGAGGAGGTTATCTATACTCCAGAATCTGAAATGACACAAAGAAATGGAAAGATGCCTTGTGCTCTTGCATTGGAAGAATCAATACTATCAACATGGCCACACAATCCAAAGCAATCCGCAGGTTCCATGCAACCCCTGTCAAAATACTCACGACATTCCTCACAGAACTAGAACAAACAATTTCAAAATTTTTAAGGAACAACGGAAGACCCTAAACAGGCAAAGCAATCTTTCGAAGGTCTCCTCTCCCTCCCTCCCTCCCTCCCTCCCTCTCTCTCTCTCTCTCTTTCTCTCTCTCTCTCTCTCTCTCTCCCTCCCCCCCCTCTCTCCCCCTCTCTCTCTCCCTCTCTCCCCCCCTCCCTTTCTCTGTCATCTTTTTGTTCTCTTTTCTTAGGATTTGATGACTTGAGACCATCCTTTATCATTCCTTGTAAAGCCGGCTTGATGGTGCTGAAATCTTGTAGCTTTTGTTTATCTGTGAAGCTTTTGATTTCTCCCTCAAATCTGAACGAGAGCCTTGCTGAATAGAGTATTCTTACCTGTCAGTTTTTCCCTTTCATCACTTTAAGTATGTTGTGCCACCCACTTCTGGCCTGTAGAGTTTCTGCTGAAAAATCAGCTGATAACCTTACGGGAGTTCCCTTGTATGTTATTTGTTGCTTTTCTCTCGTTCATTTTAATATTTTCTCCTTATCCTTAATTTTGGTCAATTTGATGACGATGTGCCTCGGTGTGTTCCCGTATGGTACTCTCTGCACTTCCACCTCATTTGGTTATTTAAAGGATCTTCAGTCTGTTCAATTCATAGGAGAGAACTTCCACGTGTATTTCTTCTCAGTTTTATGAAACAAAGAAGGACCCAGGAAACTGGCAAAACATAAATGCTTTTCTATTGGGTTGAGCAAAGACAGGCCCTGGCCGGGGACGGGGGGGGGTGCTGGAGGGTCGGGGGGGCGGTGTAGAGAAGGATATAGATCATTGTTAGATTGCCTGCTTAGCATGCATGATGCCCTGGGTTCAATCCCCAGAACCACCATTAAAATAAATAAATAACCTAATCAAACCCATCCCCCTCCTCCCCCCCCCAAAAAAAAGAAGGAGAAAAGAGTGAGAGACAGAGACAGAGACAGACCATCGGGAAAAGTAGCTGCACTAATACTTCCAAGAAACAGGACAACATAAAGATAATGGAAGAAATGCTGGATAGTGAACAGCCACGGGTGGTTGGCACAGACCCATAGCTTCTGGACTCGCTAAAAAAAAAAAAAAAAAGAATATGAGAATCATATGGATCAGGAGATTGGGTCTGAATTTTGTGCCGTTTGACTTGTGCCAGTTACAAAGGTCATGCACAAGGAAGATGACTGGCTACTTTATTGTCTGAAATGAGACACTTGAAAGTGAATGGAGGTGCTATACAATCGTGCCTGGACTGGGATTTTTCTAAGGGAGCCCAAATCCTTTACAATATATATCATGTTTTCAAAAATGAATATCATTCCTGGACAACATTTAAGCAATTATTTTCTGTGTTATCAGTAAACATTTTTAAAAAATCAGTAAGAAAGGAAGAGGGAGAGAGAAAGAGAGAGAACAGGAGTAACTATACGCGCGCGTGCGTGCATGCATGTGTGTGTGTGTGTGTGTGTGTGCGCGCGTGTGCGCGCACGTGTGTTGAGGTGGGGGCCTAAAAGAGGGTGAGGATTCTTTTCATCGAGGTCTGTTTGTACAGAATTCTCTCCTTCTCCGCTTTACACTGTGAAGGAAAAGCCCAGCTGGGATAACAAGCTAAGTCGCAAATCTAAGTGTAACAAGTGTCGGATTACTGATCTGAGTTCTGCTGGGCTAACTCGTAAATCTAAATTAATAAGTGCCGGTTTGCTGATTCCCTGTTCATATTTTGCTAGCCAGCTGGATTTTCAAAGAGACATATCTGGCCTTGAAATGTTGGTTTGCTGCCTCACTGCCTCTACTTTCGTGATAATGATGTTGCTAAAGCTATTGCGTGCCTATTGGCCGAATACCCCAAGCTGGTACTTAACCCTATAAAACCTCACGTGCACGTCTTGGAGGTGCTCAAGGCTTAGGAGCAGAAGCCCCTCTGAGCCCGCCGGCGTAATAAATCTGAGTACTCCAACCCTCCGAGTGGTGCTTGTTTCTTGGCCGGCCTGTCATTTCCATAACAGCACCGTTGACAATAAGAACGTCACTCTCGTTCCGGCATAAAGAAGACATCTGGGGAGGGTGGGGTGGGGGGTGGGGTGTAGATCTATGTTATGTCCTGATTCCAGGAAGGAAAGGGGCAAGGGTCAGCGTGCCCTTCTTTCTGGGGTATCTGTCTGTTCGCTTTTGGTGTTCGGCTGGTTTGGTTATTTCAGCTTTCTGTTTGGTTCCTTTCACAGATCCAGTGGCTCAAAACAGCATTCTGATTTTCTTTTCTCCTGGGGTTTGGTTTTTGATAGGTAGAGGGACAGGGCCCACGCAGGGGTGGGGGTGGGGGGTCACTGTGCCGGAGAAAGGGAGGCGGCTGTGGTGAAATCATCGAGCAGAGGGGATTTCTACGAGAGGGACTCTCCGAAGTGAATGGGGTCCAAGGAGATCAGCAGGGTTTCTGTGTGCTCGTTTGGTTTTGTTCGTGCGTGTGTTTGTTTTTTCTGGACGAGGCCAAAGAACTCTTCAGGTGGAGGTGTGTGTCCAAAGGGTCTGACAGGATGGGAGGATGCGGGGCGAGTCAGTCCATGTGCCCAGAAAGAGAGAGAATCTGTCATAGCTGAGACTCAGGCCTTTTTCAGACCTAGGCCCAGAGAGCAGTTCGGCTCCGAGCATTCACGGAGAAGTTCGCCGCCACCTCAGTCCTGTCCCCCACCCCCGCCCTCCCCCACGCCTCAGCCCCCAGTGAAGGAGGAATCATGAAGTGGCCGCACTTAGGCTAAGCCAATTTTTGGCTTTATGCTTACTGCTTGCTTTTAGAACGATCAGCAAACTCGACTGACCAGACACCGCTCCCAGCTCCAGGCCCACTGTTAAAAACAGCTAAAGTTGTCGATTCTAACTGTTTGATTTGACCTTCCTCTGATCGTTCAACTTGACAATCATGTTTGGCGTCTGAGTCTTTCCCCAGGAAGGGAGTCACGGGAGGATAAGCTCAGGAGAACGACCAGCCCCCTCCCACCCCCCACCCCCCACCCCGAGTTCCTCCGTGGCGCTGGTGCCGCCGGGTGAGTCTGACCAGATAAAGAAGGTCACGGGCTGATGACCTACTAGACCACCAGGAGGTCCCATGTTATCAGACACTCATCCAGATTTAGGAGGAAGTTTCATCAGAGACCCTTGTTGATCATGAGCACCTTTTGTGCTCCCGCCTGTTGTGATTCCCTTTCATGCTCCAACCTGTTCGTCCACAGAAGCATGAAACCCCAACCCCAAGACGGGTTCACAGTTTGGAGGGCACTAGCCTGCTGTGAGTCCCCTTTGCCCAGCAAAGCAATCAAGCTGCCTCTTTTCTTCTAAACTCTAAGACCCTGTCTCTGGGTTATTTGGCTCGTCAGGGACGGGGTGGGGGAGGGCGATCTTTCGGCAACACCCGCAGAAGTTTCCCTGAGTGGCAGGAACCAGCGTGGCCCTCAGGCCTCAGCCCCGCAGGCAGGCAGGCAGGCAGGCAGGCAGGCAGGCAGGCAGGCAGAGTTGGAGCGACCGTTGGTCCCGCCCCCGCCCGCGCACCACCCCCCCCCCGCCCCCGCCGCTGCTTCCGCCGCCGCCGCCGCCGCCACCGCCGCCTCCCAGGCCTTCTCCACCGATCGGTCCCAAATCGACTGACTGTCTCCTGGAAGCGGGGGCGGGGACGTCAGGAGGATCCATTCGGCAGGGCCTCGTTCAATCGCTTCATTCAAATGCAGAAAGCTCTGTGCTCAGGTCAGAGCCTTTGACTTGGCCTCCGGCTCCTCTCTGTTGAACGGCTTTTGTTCTTTGGTTTCAATTTCCCCACCCTTAGGCCACCCCGTCCCAACTGCACGGAGGGAGGCGGGAGGGAGGGGGAGAATCTCGCCTGGTCTCAGGCCAAAGGAGTCCCCTCCTTTTCCTAATCTGGGTAAACCCCACTACACCGTTTGAGAATCATGGAAGGGCATGGAAGCAGACCTCTGACTTGATAGATTCCTCTGGGATGGGAGACTTTAAAAAAACAAAATTCTTTTTCCCCTGCTTCCAGGGAGGCAGAAAGGAGGGCCAGAGTGTTCCTCTTGCCTCGGGCAGTTCTTTGTTTGTTTCTTTCTTTCTTTTGTTAAATCATTTTTTTTTTCCTTTTTTTCTTCCAGTTTTATTGAGACAGAGTTGACATACAGCAGTGTATACTTTGGGGGGGGCGGGCGGGGAGAGGAATTCGATTTTATGTATTTATTTTTGACCGGAGGTACTGGGGATTAAACCCAGGACCTTGTGCTTGCTTGCTAAGCACACAGTCTACCACTGACCTATACCCTCCCCCTTGGCCAGTTGTGAAGTCCCTTTCATTCAGCATAGTCCATCGGGCACATTTTGGGGCAGCCTACTCTGGACCCCAACATTTCCCTATTCTGTAACTTCCCTGGAAGTTTTACACATTAAAAGCTGGGCTGTTGACTGTGCATGTGCGTCCATGCGTGTGTGCGTGCGTGCGTGTGGTGTGGGGGCAGGAGGGAGGGAATAGTTTCCTAGAGGGCCTGCGTTTCATGGACCCAGTTTCTTAGTTCTGAGAACAGGTCTGTTCAAGGAAACAGTTGTAGTATCTCGTCTCAGGAGGCGGTGGTGTCGATGGGCTTCTGAAGCTAGGCCTAGGGAGCAAGCAGTCAGGTATCGCCTAAGAGGCACTTGTGTGGAAAACCAAAGTACAGCACAAAGGTTAATCATTGGAGCAGATGAGAAACCAGATTCAGGGCCGGGAGTAGGGGGTCAGTCTGGTAGGAGATTTCCACACATCGGGGTCATCGAAACGGCTCGAGCAGTTTGAAATGCCTCTGATGATGTCCTGGGGTGTTCGGCTCAACTCTCTGAGCGGCTCCTCCAAAAACAGGCCCTAGGATGGTTTCCACAGGAGCTGTTGTGGCCATTTCTCTGACGTTTACCTCCCGTTGTCCAGCTTCAGTCTGCAGGGCTTCAGGAGACGGAGCATTTTAGTACTCAATGATGCCAAGACAAAAGGGTGAGAGAAAATGGGAAACGTTCGTGGAGATGGTCCTAGGCAGATAGTGGAGGCAACTAGAAGACCTTCAGTCTCTGGGCCGGCTTTCAGGTTGAGACAAAAACCCTAAGGCAAGCGCTTGCTGCCACAGCACATCGACTAACACGGGAACCATCCAGAGAAGATCAGCACGGCCCCTGAACGTGGACGACACACGCACATACGTGAAGCGTTCCGTAGCTTTAGTGATGTCAGTCACCCAGAGGAAGACAGATATCCTATGCCATCACTTCTAGGTGGGATCTGAAAGTAAGTCAAGACACCCATCCATACATAAATAACTCCATTTTAAAAAGACTCCAAGGAACCTATTTACAAACCAGAAACAGACTGGACTCGCAGACATGGAAAAGAAACCGATGGTTAACACAGGGGACAGGGTAGGGTGGAGGAACGGGGGAGGGCAGAGGGATAAATCAGGAGTTTGGGATTAGCAGATATAAACCACCCTATACAAACTAGGTACACAAGTAGGTCCTACTGTCTAGCACAGGGAACTATGTTCAATAGCTTGTAATAACCTATCCTGAAAAAGTATACGTGTGTGTGTGTGTGTGTGT